>NC_134569.1:239744941-241059941 GCF_050947875.1 Dermacentor variabilis | reverse complement strand
AGCAAAGTCTCTAGAGAAATCGTTCCGTCTGCATAGTACCGGCAGTCGTGTGTACTTACAGGCAGTATTTCTTTCATCACAAAGTATTAATTAATTTGCTGATAGTTTCATAGCGCTGAAACAGTTGCTTTCGCTCATTGTAGGAAATCTGCGTGTGACCCTATGAAACGCCCGCCAGTCGCTGCTACAATCGGCTGATTGCGCAAGCACCGGCCGACTGCCACCCATCAAGCACAAACGCCGCTGCCTCGTGTCCTGGTCTAATATCCCCTCGCCTCGTGGGAGCCATCGTCGCGCGATCCCGCGCAGGGGATGCCGGCACCCATCGCAGCGCCCTCAAGACAACTATAAGAAGTCTCAGCGACAAACGTCAAATGGGATTTGCGGCCAGTTTCACAGCGCTAAAACGGTTTCTTGCGCTCATTGTAGGAAACCAGCCTGTGACCCTGTGAAACGCTCATTAGTCGCTGCTACAATCGGCTGATTGCGCAAGCACCGGACAACTGCCACCCATCAAGCACAAAAACCGCCGCCTCGTGTCCTGGATTCATATCACTTTGCCTCGCTGGAGCCATCGTCGCACGATCCCGCGCAGCTGATGCCGGCACGCATCACAGCGCCCTCAAGTCAACTATAAGAAGTTTCAGCGGCAAACGTAAAACAGGATTTGCGGCCAGTTTCACATCGCTAAAGCTATTGCTTGCGCTCATTGTAGGAAACCTGCAAATGACCCTGTGAAACGCCCATCAGCCGCTGCTACAATCGGCTGATTGCGCAAGCACCGGCCGACTGCCACCCATCAATCACAAAAGCTGCTGCCTCGTGCCACTCATATCGCCTTGCGTCGTGGGAGCCATCGTCGCGCGATCCCGCGCAGGGGATGCCGGCACGCATCACAGCACCCTCAAGTCAAGTATAAGAAGCCTCAGCGGCAAATGTCAAACGGGATTTGCGGCCAGTTTCATAGCGCTAAAACTATTGTTTTCGCTCATTATAGGTGAGTCTGTGGCGCTTTGGCGTATTTCGTGATCCCTATTTGGTTGCAAACTCCAATTGAAGCTGCGTAAGAGTTTTGAATAGAAATGGGGATCTATGTGCCTACCGCGCCAGGATCGGCTGTTTCGTGGCGCTTAGTAGAGTCACTAAATCGCGCTCACCCGTGTGGCTACGACAAGTATCGGTGTGCCGGACATGGAAGGCGGGGGTACGATTGTTCGTAGTTTTATTCTGTGTCGCGCACATGATCATCTGCGCAGGGGACGTCGAAGCAAACCCAAGTCCTGACAAAGTAGATCACATTATGAATCTTGTCAAATAACTTTCTGCGGCTAACAAAAAATCTCAGAACGACGTGTACTTTAAGCTCAAGGATATCCAGTCGAATATCACACATTTCAAAAGACGGTTGTCAAAAATTGAGCAGTGCCTAGAAACGGCAGGCAGCGTTCACAAAGATGTATCCGCAGTGGGCACGCTTGTGCAGAAACTCGGGATCAGGTTCGATCCATTGAACTGAAACAAATTGAACAAGTCAATCTTGTCGTGGATGATCTGAACAACCGAATGCGGCGGAACAACCTTATATTCAACGGCAATCTTGAGCAAAGAACTGAGAAATGTAATGACATGGAAAGCGAATTACAGAGTTTATAACAAAAACATTCGACATTCAACCTAGTGGTATTGAAAGCGCTCACAGACTTAGACAGGAAAAGCCGGGATAGAATCGCCCTATAATAGTAAAGTTTTTGAACTTTAAAGATAAAAACAATATCCTGAAGAATGCATTCAAGCTTGAAGACGTTGCATCTGCTCGGATATGGGTAGAAGAAGCCTTTTCACCCCGCTTGCGGCAGATCAGAAATAAACTCCGCGATTTTGCTCGGACTAACCGCCACTCCAACGAAAAATTCAAGCTAGTTTTCGATAAACTCAGTCTCGCCCATAAGCACTATACGTTTGATTCCTCGGCTGAGGTGGTAGTTCTCTCAGGCCACCAGACACGTAGAACAAACGAATGAACCTGAAATAACCCATCCGAATAACACCTTGTCAATCATAGTATCAAATTTCCGAAGTCTATTAAACTAACAAGATCTGCAAGCCTTTATTGAATGCTGTTCCGCGGACATAGTCCTTCGTACCGAAACTTGGCTGTGCTCTTACATAGCTGACAGCGAACTATGGCTTTCGAATAGTTTTTCCTTGTTTAGAAATAACAGAACCACATCTCGAGGCGGTGGCGTCATAATTGCTGTAAATAAGCTCAGTGTGCATCTTCTTGACACTTTTCCCGTCCTGAAAATATTGTGGATCGCACTCCATTTATCGCCGGCGGTGACTTGCGTTATCGGGGTTTGCTATGGGCCACCCAGTTCTTCAGCTTACGTTTTCCGAGCGGGATACAAACGAGAATTGGCAGATCTTTCAAAGGACGCTTACTGAAGGAAAGATATCTTCTAAGCCTTACTATCACATCTTCAAATTAAAACACGTGATTTACAACACATGTTAAGCGGTGCAATAATAATAAGAAAAAGATATACTGAAAGGCAAAGCACTCGTCCTCTGCCGACGACTGGGAATGCTATCTCGAACAGGCAACACTTTGCAATGCAGAAATTGAAGCAGCGAAGGAAAAGTTTTACAACTACGACTTATCACAAATGTTAAAAAACTACTGTAAAAAAAATTGGGAAGTATTAAATCCAAAACCATCGTCATCATCTGTTGTCGTTGAGTTGAGTTGTCGTCGCCGGGAGCCATGAAGGAAGGCTCGACGTAGCGTCCACTGCGAAGCTCCGTGACGAGGTATAGGGAAAGTCCACCAATGCCAGATATGTTACGTAGGAAGACGCAGACGAAAAGCTATATACAAGTCTATTTACAAGGAAATACGCCGCACTTGGCCAAGATGCAAGAGCCAGCGCTAACCTATAATCGTCGTCGTCGTCGTCGTATTCACCCTGTTTGCCTCTTTGTCTTCGCAATCACTGTTCCGTAGCAATATGTTAATAATCTATCCCTGTGTTCCTCTGGTGAAGTGTAAGTTGCTCGGTCTTGGCTAGAAAGCCCTCGTGCTGCTTCATTTGCCACCTCATTGAGGGTTCTCCGAGTTCCGTACACCAATCCCACATGCGCAGGAAACCAGCGGGTTTCAGTCCTCTCACTGTTGACCTTCTCTAGTAACCTTGTCGCTATCCTTGTCACATATCCGTTAGTAAAGTTGGGTATAGCTATTCTAGAACCGCTGTTGATGTGTGTCCACCGATTGGTTCGGATGGTTAAGGCGATTGCTACTTGTTCTGCTACTGTTGGGTCTTTGATATAGACGGTGATGGCATCCCATACCTTACCTTGGGTGTCTACAATAACGGAGATTACGGATCCTTATTTTTAACCCAGGCAGTGTCAACGAACACCGCCTACTACTTATGTTGATCTATGTCTTTAAGGAATGCCTTGGCCCTTGCCTTCCGTCTCTCGAGGTTATGTGTCGGGTGCATCTTCCTGGGGAACGGGTCGGCCCGCTTGCAATTCTGTTAATAATTCTCCTTTGTTGGTGTGGTTGTTAATTTCTATGCCTATTTCTTCAAGTGGTGCCCTCCCAGATCGTGTCCCCATTAGTCTCTCCTGGTGGGCCACCTGTTGAGCCTCCGCTATCTCTTCTAGTGTGTGATGCAGCCCTATGCACAATATGCTATCATTGGCCGCGCTGATGGGAACTCGTAGTGCAGTCTTTATAAGTCGTCTGATTAAAGCGTTTAGTTTGTCCTTATCAGCCTGTGTTCACTGTAGCATGCCTGCCACGTACGAGAAGTGGCAAAAGGCAAGTGGCATATACCAATCTTATGGCACTGTCTTCTCCTAGCCCCTTATGCTTGTTGGTAATTCTACGCAGAAGCCTAATGACTTCTTCTGACTTATTAGAGATATGTTGTATCATCCAGCGATTAGATCCACTCACTTGCAGGTTTAGTCCTAGCACTCTAATAGTCTCCTCCTGCCTGATTTGTTCTCCATTCTTGGCGGACAAGTCAATTCGGGGTTCTTTCTCTTGGATATATCCGTTCGGCTTGCGTCCACGCTTACTGCTCCGTAGTACCAATAGTTCTGATTGTTTAGCACAGCTGTTCAGTACCATACCCTAAAGCATTGTTTCCACCACATAAATGCTTTCCTGTAGTTTGGTTTCTGTTTGTACCATATTACCTTCGGCACTCCAGATTGTTACATCATCTGCATATAGTGCAAAGTGGATACGCTCAATCTGCGCGAGACCTCGAGCCACTTTTGACATTGCTAACTTCAATAACATGGGAGATAGGACAGACCCTCGCGGTGTCCCACGATTCCCAAGTTCCAGGGTTGACGATTGGAGTTCGCCTAACCTTACACAAGCTGCACGGCAACCGAGAAAAGATTTAACTATATTGTGCAATCGCTTACCCAATCCCATATCCGTGGGGATATCCAATATGGCCCTGTGCTTGATGCGATCAAAGGCCTTTTCTACATAGAGGCCTACGAGAGCTCTCGTATGTAGCGGGCTAGCAAGAATAAGGTGATGTTTGATTAAAAGCATTGCATCTTGAATCGAAAGTCCGGGACGGAAACCGATCAGGTTATGTGGAAGAACATTTCTGTTTTCTACATACTTAGTCTATTGAGTATGACACGCTCCATGGTTTTGCCAAGACATGATATTAACGATATGGGTCTTAGGCTATCTAGGTTGAGGTGCTTGCCTGGTTTGGGAATAAGAATTGTGTTAGCAATTCTCCATTCCTTCGGATAATCACCGTTTTTCCAGAGTTCGATTAAATACCCTGTTAAATATTTTATAGAATCATCGTCCAGATTTTTCAACAGCCTATTGAATATTCCATCTGGACTGGCAGCGGATATACTGTTGAGGTCGTACAGGGCTGCACGAACTTCGCTTTCTGTGAAGCCTTGATCCATAGGCTCACAGTCTTCCCCTATATATTCAGACTGGTCTGTACTCTCATTGCTATCCTTAAGTGGTAAATACTTAGCTGCGAGCCGATCCAGAATTGCCTCCTCCATTGTGTCCTGACCCTTACGATGGACGAGTCGTGCTACTGCTGTTCTCATATTAGATTGCGTGTCGTTCTCATGAAGCAAATGTCTAAGTAAGTTCTAATTTCCACCACGTTTGATTCAACCATCTATGGAATTACAAAGCTCATTCCCATTGCTGTTTCTGTAAATTTCTCGAGCCTTCTTTATTCTCCCTATTCCAGCTCCCTATATGCGCTTCCTGAGTCTCCTGTTCAGCCGTTGCGTATTCCATCTTTTTAACGTAGATTGTTTGGCTTCAATCAAGTGCGTCAGCCTACTGTCCATGATTTCGATACCCTCCTCTGTGGTAATATCCTTCGTTGCCGCCGTTACATCTTCCTTGAGCTGAGTGGTCCAAGTTTGTAGTGTTTTATTTTGTCCTGTCTCTGTCTGAGCTCTGCCTTTCCTTGCTTTCCGAAAAATATCCCAGTCAATGTAGTTAAAGTGCTTTTTCTCATTACTGGGTGTTTCTAATAGTATTTGTAATATGTAATGATCACAACCCAGGTCAATATTCGAGTTATTCCAGCCAGCGTTCGCAAAATTTGATACGAAAGTAAGGTCTGGGGTGGAGTCCCTGCATGTAGATGCACCACACCTAGTGGGATAAGCTGGGTCACTGATGAGCAAGAGATTAAGATCTGTAGCTAGGTGCCAGAGTCCATCCCCTTCCTTAGTATTCCAGCGATATCTCCACGTTTGATGTGGGGCGTTGAAATTCCCTCCAATAATGAGTGGAGCGTGCTTAGTAAGAGCCATAGTCTTATTAAGAAGTGCCCTGAAACTCTGTTTCATGTCGCTAGGGCTGCTATAAACATTGAGAGAAAAGAGGCTTTGCAGTTAGCTTCTATTCCTTTCAAAATGCTTTGCATAAGTGAGTATTCTAATTTGTTTAGTCCAAGGCGCAAATCATGTTCTATGTATGGTATTTTCTTATCTACGAGCGTGGATAGCCCCCTAGCCGGCTCTTTGCCCCTGCATGTCGCTTTGTATCCGGATAGGCTGATCTCATCCGCCAAGGTTTCCTGCAGCATAATTATTTTCGGATTATCTGGAGATGTTTTTATTAACTGCATCAGAGGTGCTTTTTTGTGATAAAATCCTTGGCAATTCCATTGCCACAAGGTAAAGCTCCCCGTGCTAGCCATTGCTTATAGAACCACCTTACTGCTACTCGGTAGAGTACCCGCCGTGGTTGCTCAGTGGCTATGGTGTTGGGCTGCTGAGCATGAGGTCGCGGGATCGAATCCCGGCCACGGCGGCCGCATTTCGATGGGGGCGAAATGCGAAAACACCCGTGTGCTTAGATTTAGGTGCCCGTTAAAGAACCCCAGGTGGTCAAAATTTCCGGAGTCCTCCACTACGGCGTGCCTCATAATCAGAAAGTGGTTTTGGAACGTAAAACCCCAAATATTATATTATTATACTCCATAGAGTACGCTTCGTAGAACCCCCCCCCCCCCCCCACGCGCCAGGGAGATCTGACGCTTTCTGCTTCTGAGGATAGGTATTAGTCGTCCTTGCCTTGCGCTTCTACTTTGGTAACCCTCTTTTCAGTCCTCTGTCTGCATTTCCATAACTTATCAACTTTGAAGCTAGTTTTGTCTGTGGCATCTCTAAGTTGTTTAATCGCCTCCTTGATCTCTCCCAAAACAGAGCACACTGTCGTTTCTAGTGGGCTTATTGCCCGCTTCTTCGGAGCTGGTGAGTTTTCTTCTTCCTGACTGTTGTCATTATTCACCGGTTTGGCTATTGCTACTTCTGTGGAGCTAGTCTGCGAGTTCCTGCGAAGTTCTAAAACCTGCTTAGTAAGTTCTTCGTTTGCCTTTCTCAGATACGTTACTTCTTTAGTTAGATGTTCTATCCTGACATCATTATCTCCGACCGGCCGCCCTGCGCTGCTCTCCGCCGCCTTCACAGTACCTTTCACTTTGTCGGCCCAGGCTGTTCCAGATGTCGTCTTGTCGCCAGGCGTCTGCCCTCCTCCTTCGAAGCGCATCTGCACTTCACGTAATCTGGGGTGGCTTCTGCCCTTCGACGGCGAGGGGCGTCTTGACCATGTGGGGCTCCTTGAGCGCGTGCGCCCTCTGGTGCCCGTTTGGGCATCACATTGCAGCTGAGCTGATGTCGCCCGCGATGCAGATTTGGTACCGCTGTCGGCAAGTCTTGTCCCCAGTTGGGTGGTCCCCTCCACAGAATTTGCAGATAGGCACACACATGTGAATTTCCTCCGTGTTTTGAGTTCCACATCCTCTGCACTGTACCACGTCCGGTGTTGGACATACACCTGATCGATGTCCAATCTTTCCGCAAGCATAGCAGAAATCAAACTGCTTCCTGTACAGGTAGCACCTCACAAGGGTCGACCCGTATCTAACCTAATTGGGTACCTTTAGCCCATCAAAGAGAAGGATGTCCGAGCCTGTCGATTTAATACTGTTGCGTAGGAAGACGCAGACAAAAAGCTATATATAGTATATTCACTAGAAAATAGACCGCACTTGGCCAAGAGGCAACAGCCCGCGCTAACTTACAATCGTCCTCGTCGTCTTCACACTGCTCGCCTCTTCGTCATCGCCAATACTGTTCCGTAGCACTACCCCCGGCGGCAAAAGTGCCGTCCCGGAGCAACTAAAGGCCGGACTCGGAACTAGTGTAGTAGGCCAGAGTCTAGTGTCTCTGGCATCTAGTGTCACTAGATGCCAGAGTAGAGGAAAAGGTTGAACTCACAGATGAAATTTCGTACGTAACAGCTGTCACCTGGCGCAGCACGCGGTTGGACCCTGTGTATCGCAAAAGGAGCTTTTCTGAAAGTCCGACGTGACGAGAGGGCTACCACAGGAGCACGAGCGCACCAGGCGAAAACTGTACCTCGCGGTGGCGGGCATTGTACTGACGCTGCTGAGTGGTTTGCGAGGCCGTCAGTCGAGCACGGGCAAGCTGGCGTGCATGGTCGGCGAGGGCGACGGCGTCGCGCGCATACTCGCTTGTTGAGATCGCAGCAGGAGGAAGTGCCGTGTCAAGGGGCAAGGTCGGTTCGCGACCGTACAGGAGATAAATTGGAGAAAATCCGACAGTGTCGTGCCGGAAAGAATTATAGGCAAATGTGACGTAAGGAAGGGCAATGACCCAGTCGTGGTGGCCCTTCGAAACGCACTTGGACAGCATATCGGTAAGAGCACGCTTTAACCGCTCTGTCAGGCCATTGGTTTGAGGATGGTATTAGGTAGCCAGCTTGTGTTGAGTGGGGCAAGAACGCACAATGTGGACGATAACTTTCGAGAGGAGTTACGACCACAGTCAGTAAGCAGCTGTCACAGGGCGCCATGTAGTAAGATAATGTCACGCAAGAGAAAGTCGGCGACTTCAGTGGCGTAACTGGTAGGGAAAGCCCGCGTGATAGCGTAGTGGGTGGCGTAATCAGTTGCGACGGCTACTGATTTGTTCCCAGAAGATGATGTGGGAAAGGGACCTGGGAGGTATAATCCAACACGAAAGAATGGTTCCACAGGGACGGTGATCGGCTCGAGATGGCCAGCAGGTAGCACCTGAGGTGTTTTCCGACGCTGGCAGGGATCACAGGGAGCAGCATAACGTCGGACGGAGCGAGTGAGACCAGGCCAACAGAAACAGCGGTGGACGCGGTCGTACGTGCGGGTTACCCCAAGATGTTCTGCAGTGGGTGCGTCATGCATCTGAAAGAGCGCAGTCTGTCGTAGAAGAAGAAGATCAGATTCGTTAGGGAGGAAGTTCCTTCGGGACAGAATGCCGCCCTGGAGGACATATCGGCGAACGGATGCGTCCGCAGGTGTAGAGCGCAGATGCTCGATGAGTGCTCGCAGCGATAGGTGTCGGTACTGCTCATCGGCGATGTTAGCGAAGGCAGACACAGAGAAAATGCCGTTGGCGCTACTACTGTCGGCGTCGTGAGGCTCGTCTACCGGGTAGCGAGACAGGCAGTTAGCGTCGCTGTGTAGTCGGCCAGATTTGCAGGTGACAGTATACGAATATTCTTGGAGGCAAAGGCCCAGCGACCAAGTCTTCCTGCAGGATCTTTCAGTGAGCATAACCAGCAAAGCGCATGATGGTCTGTGACAACAGAAAATGGTCGGCCATATAAGTATGGAACTTCGCAACCGCCCAAACTAGGGCCAGACACTCACGCTCAGTGATGGAATAGTTGCGCTCCGAGGGTGAGCGGAGCCTGCTGGCGTAAGCGATAACACGGTCATGGCCGTGCTGGCGTTGTGCCAATACTGCGCCAATTGTGTGACCGCTGGCATAAGTATGGACTTCGGTGTGCGCAGAAGGATCGAAATGGGCCAGAGCGGGAGGCGTTGTGAGAAGGTCAATTAGATGCGAGAATGCGGAGGCCGCGTTATCGCCCCACTGGAAAGGGGCGTCTTTCTTCAAAAGCTCGGTTAGGGGTCGTGCTATGGCCGCGAAATATTTCACGAAATGGCGGAAGTGCGAACAAAGACCGATGAAGCTGCCCACATCCTTGACGCACTTCGGGATAGGGAAGAGCGTAACAGCATGGATCTTGCCTGGGTCCGGTTGCACTCCATTCGCGTCAACGAGATGCCCAAGGATAGTAATCTGGCGACGGCCGAATTGGCACTTCGACGCTTTGAGTTGCAGACCGGCTCGACGAAATACGTCCAGGATTGCTGAGAGGCGTTCGAGGTGCGTAGCGAACGTTGGGGAGAATACTATAATGTCGTCCAAGTAGCACCGGCACGTGGACCATTTGAAACCGTGAAGAAGGGAGTCCATCATGTGTCAAAAGTGGCAAGAGCGTTACATACACCGAACGGCATCACTTTCAGTTGATAAAGACGGTCGACTGTTACAAAAGCAGTCTTCTCGCGGTCGAGATCGTCCACGGCAACCTGACAGTAGCCGGAGCGAAGGTCAATAGAGGAGAAGTAGCGAGCACCGCGGAGGCATTCAAGGGCGCCATCAATCCGAGGTAGCGGATACACGTCCTTTTTGGTAACCCTGTTAAGGTGCCGATAATCCACGTAAAAGAGCCATGAGCCATCCTTCTTTTTTACCAGTACAACAGGTGACGCCCATGGACTACATGACGGTTCAATAATGTTCTTGGCAAGCATTTTGCGAACTTCTGCGTGAATAACCTGACACTCAGCCGGTGACACTCGATACGAGCTGCGATGAATGGGATGGGCATCGCCGGTCTTAATGCGATGTTTAACGGCTGTAGTTTGGGCCAAAGGACGATCGTTAAAGTAAAAAATATCGTGGTAGGAAAACAGAACGCGGTAGAGCTCACGAGCGTGCTCGGACGGCATGTCGGGCGCAATCATTTTCTGTAAGTCTGCGATGGAACAAGTTGGCAACTGCGATGGTAGAGGAGGATCGGCTGAATTGTCGTCTACTGCAATAGGTGCTACTGAGTGATCCTCGAATGAGCAAAGCTGGGCCAGAGACATTCCGCGTCGCAGCACTTGTGTCGTCAAGCCAAAATTCACCACTGGAAGGCAGACGCAATTCTCCGTAATAGATAAAACTGTATGAGCTACTGTGATCCCATGTGTAAGTAGGACGTCTTGCATAGGAGCCGCGGTGCAGTGACCGTCGGGCACTGGTGGGGATAACACTAAGTCAGCGTAAGTCAGTGCCGAAGGTGGCAAGCGAACGAAGTCGACGGTACTGAGGCGACTGGGGTGTGGTTCAGTGGGATCCACAATAGGCAGGTCAATATGGAGAGTACTGACGGAACAATCGAAGAGAGCAGAATGTGCGGAGAGGAAGTCTAAGCCGAGGATGATGTCGTGGGGACAGTGGGCGATGACTGTGAATAGACCGAAAGTATAGCGATCGGTGAAGGAGACGCGGGCTGCACACATACCAATTACGGGGGCTATTCCGCCATTGGCGACACGGACAACAGGTGTCGTGGCGGGCGTGATTATTTTCTTCAGGTGGTTACGCAGGTGAGCGCTCATTACCGACAAATGCGGCCTAGTGTCTATCAGAGCAGATACAGAAACACGGTCGACTTGTACGTCAAGGAGGTTCAGATGAGTGGGCAACGTTAGTAGAGGATTTGGTGGTGTAGGGAGCAATGCAGCGTCACGTCGAGGCGCTGCATTGTCTAGTGTTCCTGGGAGCGGCGTCCGAAGGGAGTCGGCGTAAAGGAGCGATGGCGCTGGGGAGAGCGAGATCGCCGTCGTTGGGGCGAAGGCGAACGAGAATAGGGGCGGTTTGGCGTAGGAGAATCAGTGGCGGCATTGTCGGAGCGTGCGGCATAGGGACGAAAAGGGCTACCTGAGAGGCGAGAGTAGGAAGTACAAATTGACCTGGTCGCGGAACTCCAGCGACTGCGACAATGCCGAGAAATGTGCCCGATTCGACAGCAGTGAAAACAAATGGGCTTGTCGTCAGCAGTGTGCCATTCAGATGGGTCGCGGAAACGTTGTGGGTAATAAGGTGCGGGACGGGGCGGAGTCGAAGAAGCCGGGTGGGTATCAGGGCGATGGGCCGAGCAGATGGTGTAAAGACCCATGTTTGCGAATTCCTGGCGGACAACGGCCTCGATCAGGGAAACCGTGATTGCAGGTGCGTTGGAGGAGCTGGAGTCGAAGGCAGCCGGATAGGCGGCCTCGACTCGGTGTTGTTGGGAGGAGGAGCGTTGGCACAGGAAGATGTGGCTGGGATGTTGGGCAGACGGGCAAACTACTGGCCGATACGTCGGCTTTTAGCGAGTTCGAGGCGACGGCACACTTTGATAACTTTACCCTCCTTCGTGGGCCACGTTGTTGAAAACGAGCAAGTTGAAGGCGTCATCGGCAATGCCTTTGAGGATTTGAGGATACTGTAGAAGGATCGACATTTGGGCGAGTTGGTACTGGTTGAACATCTTGAAGGGGCAGCGCAAAAAGACGATGACAGAAGGCAGGAACACACAGGACAGCACTCTCCTGTGTGTTCCTGCCTTCTGTCATCGTCTTTTTGCGCTGCCCCTTCAAGAGGATTTGGGAAACCTTGTCGGACTGGAAAGCTTGTCATATATGCGTCAACTTTGCGCCACAGAGCCTAGACGTCCTGAATGTACGTGACGTAGGGCTCCGTTAACGTCTGCACACGGCTGGATAACGCCTTCTGCGCGGCAAGTCGGTGACCATATGGGTAGCCGAACAAGTCTCGGAGCTTTCGCTTAAGCGAATCCCAACTGGTCATTTCATCTTCGTGCGTGCGAAACCAAACTCGAGGTGTGCCACTGAGCTAAAAGACTATGTTGGCGAGCATGATAGTAGGGTCCCACATGTAATTGCAGCTGACGTGTTCGTACAGGCTTATGGAGTCCTCGACGTCTTACCCATCTTTGCCCGAGAATACGCCAGGATCGTGGGGAGCGGATAGAGTAATGTAGGTCGTCGAAGTGGGAGCAGGTGTCAGAGGCGGTTTAGTCGAGTTGTCATCGCCGGGAGCCATGAAGGAAGGCTCGACCAACCATCCACTGCGAAGCTCCGTGACGAGGAAAAGGGAGCGTCCACCTCCACCAGATATGTTACGTACGAAGACGCAGACGAAAAGCTATATATAAGTATATTTACAAGGGAATGCGCCATACTTGGCCAAGAGGCCACAGCCCACGCTTGTCTCCAATCGTCCTCGTCGTCTTCACACTGCTCGCCTCTTCGTCATCGCCAATACTGTTCCGTAGCAATACGTTTCGCTGCCAATACCAGTGGGTTAAAGTCCAGCACATTGTTTCTCGTTATCGTGGCCTGATTGTCTCTGAGGTCAGCTCTCAGAATCACCTCTTTAGAAGTGGTATTCGGAGGTTTCTGGTGGGCGTTAAATTCGTATGCGGTTTCCACTATGATGAGTGACTTGATTCGCACATACCTGGCCGCATAACTGGGGTCTGGTGTACTTAACACCACGATGTTTTGCGTGAAGTTAGGGCAAACGACATCCTCTCGCTTGTTCCGGAGTCAGGCCCGATGCTTCAATAATCCCTACGCCTCTCGCTGTGGCGCTCACTGTGCTCAAGTTGAGACCTCCTCGTGGGCGGATGATGATTTTGCTGTGTTCCTCGGGCTATTGGGGAATCCTTGATGTCTTGACAATCCGGTTCTTGAACGTAGTGGTTGTATTTACCTTGTTCTTGCTGCTGTTGCCGTGCTCTTGCTGGCTCTGCGGCGATGTTTTACCATCGCCAGCAATCCTTGTGGTGGAGATAGATTTTCGGCTTGCCACAGTTTGCCAGTTTAGATCTTCCTCATTTTCTTCTACTCTGGTAGTGTCTTCCTCTTCCATGCGCGTTTCCGCCATTGCGGCCCGTCGGGGCCAGTGGACTTACTTGGGCCTTGCTAGCCGCACATGTTCGATGCACCAAGAAAGGACAGTAAAAGTCTGAAAATGGAAGTTCCACCTTAAAGAAAAGTGTCCGCCGATTCGCGGTGACAATTCCCGGTGACAAACTAGTAATGTGCTCGAATCCGTGATGGTGGTAAAGATGGCTGCACAAACATTCAAAAACGACGAGCCGATGTGAGGGGCGTCCGCACTTCCGCGCCGCCCCTATAGCCAGGATTATTTTAGCCTTCTGATCATTCGTGAAGGGCGTGGCTGTCTTCTTGAAGAGCAGGTCAACGACCTGTTACTATTGAGATCTCCCGTTATCATCTACGATCTCACACGTCAAGCGAAAATGATTTACGTAATGAGAACAGCTTATGCTGGCCGTACAGAGCCGCCAGAACGCATTAGATGGGCATACCGCGCGAAAGGTTTGTTTCTATTGCCAAAAGTGTGAAGAAGAAGACGCGCCTCGCGGCACAGCCGCATCGCCAACGCGTGGCTCGGCTCGGCTCGCGCTGTTGATTGCTGGCGTCCTTTTTGGACAGTGCTTCGGCTTGCCTCGCCGTTGCCGGTCGCTGTGCCTTCACATTAGGAGGCACCAATAAACCTCTTCTCAATTGGTGGAGGTGCTGGGAATCAAACCCCGTCGCTTGAAATCCTCGAGCTGCGATCAAGAACGCTAACGCCCATAATGACCGACAGATCATCGCAAACAGCGCAGACGCCACATTCCGTCACCTGCACCGGCGTTCCACGACAACGGGACCCCAAGATCTTCAGCGGTGCAGACGACGAAGACGTAGAAGACTTGTTTGCATCATATGAACGGGTGAGCGTGCACAACAAGTGGGATGATCCAGCCAAGTTAACCCACGTCATCATTCATCTGACTGGTGTTGCCCAACTATGGTTTCGCAACCACGGAAGTGACGTACCCACATGGTCAGTCTTCAAGACAACCTTCACGGAAGTGTTTGGCCGACCCGCTGTTAGCAAGCTGCGCGCCAAACAACGCTTGCGCGCCCGAGCACAGCAGACGGCAGAAACGTTCACAAGCTACATCGAAGACGTCGTGGACCTTTGTAAACGAATCAACGCCGCAATGTCCGAAGCTGAGTTAATTCACCATATACTGAAAGGCAACAATGACGGCGAATTCCAGATGCTCCTAGCGAGATATCCGCGCACTGTGTCTGAAGTCGTCAGCCTATGCCAAAGTTACGATGAGTTAAGGAAGCAACGCGCTTCGACTCGGCGTGCTCTCGGAAGCGACGACTTGTCGGCGAGCCTTGACAACATATTCGACCCATCCTCATTCTTTCAGCGGGTCAAGGACATCGTGCATGAGGAAGTTAACCGCCAACTTTCTTTAGTCCCCTTCACTCAGGAGCCCACCTCCCGTCTTCCAAACACGCTCCGCACCCTCATTTCCGAAGACGTCGCTCATCTTGTCCCTTCCGTACACCATCAGACGCCTGCAGCCGCGAATCTCAACTCTGCGCTGCCAGTGCAGCCTGTCACCACGCCTCTCACGTATGCGCAGCCAGTCCTGACTGTGGCCGCGCCTCTTACGTACGCGCAGGCAGTACGCAGGCGTCCACCGGCGCCTTTCGCGACCCAGTCCCTACCGGTGCCATGCTGCATCTTGGACCACACCGCGAGCTAATCCTTGGAGGACACCTGACAATCGTCCCATCTTTTATTCTTGCTGCACTTCCGGATACGTCACCCGATATTGCCGCCGTCGCCCTTAAGTGTTCCGCGACGCCACTCGGCCCTTCCAGTAAGGCAGCCAGCCATTTCTCCAATACGCCACTCCTTCCCCCCAACCGTATGCTCGTGCTGACATACCAGAATTTCATTCGCGTCGCTCGCCAACCCCTCGCCGACGCTCGCTTTCCCCAATGCGTCGGCGACCCGCACCACCTGACCAGGAAAACTGAACGTTCCAGTTCAAGAGGTAAGAACTGCGCCCCATTCTAACTGTCTAAGTCCTCGCGCCTCTCCTGCTAACGTGGTCGAAATTTGTGTAGAAGGTGTTCCTGCGTTCGCTCTTGTGGATACTCGGCGCAGCCATTTCTGTGATAGCCGCCAAACTGTGCCGTTCGTTGCGCAAGGTGATCACGCCGCTTTCTGGATTGTCGATTCGTACGGCAAGCGCGCAGCACGTCACTCCTCAAGCAGCCTGTACTGTACGTGTGCTTATTCACGGCATTGTTTACATCGTCGAATGTATTGTTCTTGCCACCTGCTCACATGTCGTCATCCTCGGATGGGACTTCTTATCCCGTCATAAAGCCGTGATCGACTGCGCACGCGCCGAAGTTGAATTTTACCCTTGTGACACACCCTTGGACGAAGTTTGTGACCGCCCTTCTAAACTTAACATGCGCGAGGACACAGATATTCCACCTGCCTCTTTCGCCCTCGTACCCGTCTCTTGAGATGCCGTCGCTGATGCAACGGCCCTCTTCACGTCGTCCGACGTCTTCATGAGCCGTAAATTGCCCCCACTACCCTTCGCGACGCTTGACATGGCTGGCGGCTGCAGCAATATATACTTTTACAATCCCATCTGTACGCCTGTTACGTTGCTCGTTGGTGACTGCATTGGCTTCGTGGAACTCCTAGACTCTTCGTCTTTGGTTGGCGTCCCCGGAGGCTCTTTTGATGTCGACTCCGGCCAACCATCTTCGATTTCCGCGCTTGAGGAAACGTTCAGGGATGCGTTCTCGAATGCCATCGCCGATACCCTCACACCTGCCGAACCCGCCGACCTTCTTGATCTCCTGCACAAATTTAAAAGTTCATTCGACGTTTCACAACCTCAACTAGGCCGCACGTCGGAAGTGCAGCACTACATTGACACCGGTTCACATTAGCCGTTACATCAATGACCGTACCGCGTCTCTGCCGAAGAGCGTCGTGTCATTACGACCCAAGTCAAAGATATGCTGCGCCGTGATGTTATTCAACCTTCGCACAGACCCTGGGCATCTCCTGTCGTTCTCGTTCGCAAGAAGGACGGGTCTATTCGCTTTTGCGTCGACTACCGTCGGTTAAATAAGGTAACGCGCAAGGATGTCTATCCTTTGCCGCGCATCGACGACGCCCTCAACAGTCTTCAGGGAGCAGAATTCTTGTCCCTTGACTTGCGTTCACGGTACTGGCAGCTCCTGATGGCTGCGGCCAATCGCCAGAAAACCGCATTCATTACGCCTGACGGCTTATATGAATTTAAGGTGATGCCTTTCGGGCGTTGTAATGCCCCTGCCACCTTTGAACGACTCATGGACAACACACTGCGTGGCCTCAAGTGGTCTATATGTCTGTGTTACCTCCACGACGTCGTGGTTTTCTCGCCTGATTTCCCTGCTCACCTGCTCCGCCTCAGCTATGTTTTGACCTTTCTAACGAAGGCGGGCCTTCAACTCAACCTCAAGAAGTGCCGCTTCGCCGCGCGAGAGCTTACCATTTTAGGCCACGTTGTGTCCAAGCACGGCGTTCTACCCGATCCTGCAAAACTTCGAGCAGTCGCTGAGTTTCCGAAGCCTCAGACCATCACACAACTTCGAAGCTTTGCGGGCCTATGCTCATATTTCCGGCGCTTTGTTCGGAATTTTGCAACGATCATGGCGCCATTGATTCAGCTTCTACGCGGTGACGCCACACTCTCCTGCTATACCCCGCATGTGACTCCGCCTTTGCTACGCTGCGTCGTCTTCTCACCTCCCTGCCTATTCTTCGCCATTGCGACCGGTCAGCTGCAACTGAAGTACATACAGATGCCAGCGGGGTCAGTTTCGGCGCCGTCCTCGCCCAACGAAAGCCCGGCTATACTGAATACGTAGTCGCCTATGCGAGTCGCATGCTGACGAAGCCTGAGGCCAATTACAGCGTGACCGAAAAAGAGTGCTTGGCTTTAGTATGGGCGCTTGGCAAGTTCCGACAGCACCTGTACGGGCGCCCAGTCAACTTGGTCACAGATCACACCACGCTTTGTTGGCTCGCCAACTTGAAAGATACCACTGGCCGCCTAACCCGTTGGGCACTGCGCATCCAGGAGTACGATATTCGCGTCGTGTACCACAGAGGACACACACACTCCGACGCAGACGCCTTGTCTCGTTCACCTCTACCTCCAGACTCGTCCGGCGGAACAACTTCCGCACATTCCGTGTCCTCTCTCGACATGAACTCCTTTGCCACCGCACAACGTCGTGACCCGTGGATCGCTTCTCTTTTCGACTATCTTTATGGATCATCGACTATCGCTGTGTCCCGAACCCTCCAACGCCAAGCAGTTCATTTCGCCATTCGTGACCAGCTGCTGCACCGACGCAAAAACACTCCTGAAGGTCGTCGTGGCTTCTGGTGGTTTTCCGGAGCTTAAGCTCTCAAATATGTGCCGCTTTCCACGACGATCCGCAGTGTGGCCACGCCAGAGTCTTCAAGACGAACGAACGAAATCGCCACCGCTACTACTGGCACGGCATGTACAATTTTATACACAAGTTCGGTGCTGTCTTGTCTGTCAACGCCCCAAATCGCGGCGTTTACGCCGGCCTGGTGCCTTGCAGCCGCTCCCGTGCCCTGCCCCACCCTTGGATCGCGTCGGCATCGACCTATACGTTCCGCTTCCTATGGCGCCAGACGGCAATCGGTGGATCGTAGTTGCTGTTGACCATTTGAAACGCTACGCCGAAACTGCTGCTTTACCAAGTGCTACAGCGCGGGATGTAGCCTTTTTCGTCCTACATCGCTTCGTGCTTCGACACGGCGCACCTCGAGAACACCTCAGTGATCGAGGTCGCACATTCCTCTCCGAAGTCGTCGAAAATTTTCTTTCGGAATGCCATATTATTCATCGGACAAGCATGGCATACAATCCACAGAGTATTGGGCTCACAGAGCGATTTAACCGAACACTTGGTGATATGCTCTCTATGTACGTGGCATCTGATCATGGTAACTGGGACCGCATCCTTCCATTTGTCACGTTCGCCTACAACACCGCGGTCCAGGCCACTACAGTATTTTCACCTTTCTTCCTCCTGTATGGCCGCGAGCCTACGCATACCATCGACATGCTCCTTCCATACCGTCCTGACCCCTCCGAGTGTCTACCTGTGTCCGACGTCGCCCGACAAGCCGCAGAATGCCGCCAGCTAGCGCGCTCCTTTACGGCAGAGCAACAGCAGCGCCAGAAAGACAACCGCATCGACACGCTTCCAAACACCACTTACGCTCCAGGCGTTCTTGTGTGGATGTCGGTCCCTTTCCAAACGCCGGGGCTTTCCTCGAAATTTGTCCCAAAATTCGAAGGGCATTACCGAGTCTTGGGGCAAACATCCCCGATGAATTTTCTTATTGAGCCCCTGTCACCACCTGAAGACTTGTGCGGGTGTGGACGTGACATTGTCCACGTCTCGCGTCTCAAGCCCTACCACGACCCTCTGCCACCCGATTCTTAAGGCGCCAGGATGTCTCAGGAGATTGTGAAAAAGAAGTCGCTCCTCGTGGCACAGCCGCATCGCCAACGCGCGGCTCGGCTCAGCTCGCGCTGTTGATTGCTGGCATCCTTTTTGCACAGTGCTTCGGGCTGCCTCGCCGTCAATAGGAGCCGC
Source organism: Dermacentor variabilis (assembly GCF_050947875.1). Lineage (NCBI taxonomy): Eukaryota > Metazoa > Arthropoda > Arachnida > Ixodida > Ixodidae > Dermacentor > Dermacentor variabilis. The sequence continues at coordinate 241,040,892 of NC_134569.1, read as the reverse complement.
CAATAAACCTCTTCTGAAAGCGAACAAAAGTAACATACGTTCCGGGCGAGCCTACCTACGGAACAAGAGAGATTACGCAGAATTACCGTCCAAGGTGCTCCGTCACGATTTGCTGGCTTTGAAATACCCCTCGCCCTCCCTCCTTCTACGGCTCCGCTAGTCTTATCAATGCGTCAGTGGCGTGTTCTCATGATGCCGGTACCACCACATAGCGTGATACCCTGTATCGGGCTGCTGCCGCAAGCGAAGGCGTGTATCAGCGGCTTTTCGCTTGGGAGCGCTTGAGTAGCGGAGCGCCCCCCTATTGCGTATCTATTTCGCATTGTCGATGGTTCGCACGCTTTTGTTTTCTCTTGGAAAAACACACGAGGCAAAGCTGAGCACGACAGAAATGCTTGATTCGGAGGTTACTTCAGGTGCCCTATAACGTTGCAACTGATATGTTTGCGATTCAAGCAATAACTAAGAAGCTCAATAATAAAAGCAATTAATTATTAATTTGTGATGAAAGAAAATAATGGCTGTAAGTACACACGACTACGGATTATGCAGTCGGTATGATTACTCGAGCTCTCGGGTTTTTTAAAACTCTTCGTCCAAGTTAACTGGGACAGGCAGTGACTGCACCGAGGGAGTCAGAAACGTAGTTTCAGTGGATGGACGAAAGATACGGGCTCTTTTCGCGGCAGTACCATGGGTTCCACCATTTTTAATCACGTGGTGACGCGTCCATTGCTTGACTCAGCTGCCGCCATGTTTCCAATAGATATGCATGGCGCCGTTGCGGCTCAGCCAACCTGCGTTTCGGCGGATGTCGTAAACGTTGACTGGATGGACAACACGAAGCTTTGGCCGCAGCTCATGTAACTGCTTTCTGATCACATTACGCCTTGTCCAAACTGCGCGAGCAGTGTATACTGTGCTCGTGCTACAGAATCGGGGCTAGAAATAGAGTTTAATCTGTACAAGCATTCCACTTATGAATTAAATCAGAGTCAGTGTGTTGTTCTCTTCGTTCTTTATCTCGCGAACACGTTGAAGAAGCGCTTTGTCATGTTTGTATCTCCCTCGGTGCGGTCACTGCCTAACAGTTTATTTTCTGCTTAATCGCTCATGGGTTTGCTCAGTCGTGATAGCTTTCTTCTTGATGCGCACAAAGCTTGGAACCTAGATTTCCTGTGCTTTGAAATAGCTCGTAGGAAAGACTTATTATCGCTAGTCACTCGCTTATTCTGTGAACCGTCACGAAGCTTTCCCCTTCGAATATTCGTGTGCATTCGGTGTAGTCACTGTCACCAATGCTTCGGCGCATTGATTCAACAGTGTGCCCATTTCTGTATTCCTAATATGTTGGCGATAGAGTAGGTGCAAGTTTTGCGTGTGAGTTGGGTGTGCTGATAACGTGCTAGAAACTCGCTCTGCCACGAAACGGCGCTGCTCCGTTTGTGACTGCGTAACGAGCCGTACGCACTCTTGCCGACGTTCCGGAGTTAAGTCCGTTCTTTGGATATTATAAAGCGATGCAACGCTGCCGGTTGAGTAAATTTTTTTATCCTCGACGAATTCCAGGTAGCCTGGTAGGCCGAGCACCTGGCGCACGCGCTTAGCCTTAGCGCGGCGACGGCTTGATCGTAACACAAAAGTGGTCGCAGTCCCGGAAAAATAAATATCCCACCTGATAACTGGGTATCTACAGAGTCCTGGTGGTCTCACGGTTCGAATGGTACAAAACGAGGGCTGATATGCACAGAAAATCGCGGCGAAAGCATTTCGAGAAGATGGAGCCGATGTAAACACAAGTCCCGCGCGTGTCCGTGCGAGCTCTGCTACGACGCACAAGCCCCTGGCCAAATCTGCGAAGCATGGAAGTCGAAGTATGTGGCAAAGATATTTCCCCAGAAGAGTTAACCGCCGAGATGGGCTGGTGTATCGCCCTTTCCCGTCGGTGTACCGCCCGTCGCCCAGACGAGCAGCGGGGCCGAAAACTATCCCAAGACCAACAACCTAGGACGCAAGACTCTCGCTCTCGCTATAGACCCAGGCAGCAAGTTAGAACTCAGGTTCTCAAGGCCGGGCGCATGCTCCCACTACCAGCAAATGAGATCAAGATCATCGTCAGACCCAAAGGAGCACTCAATATTTCCAAGGTCGGCAGCCCTACAGTGACTGCAGCTCTTCTTCAAGCAGCGCAACGTAGCTCAGAAGCCAGTCAAAACGACACAATATGCTCGAACAACCAGCAAAACATCATGGTGATCAGCACGCCCAGCCCGCAAAATGCGGACCGGTACGTAAGAGTCAAGTCCATACAAGTCAACGTGGTAACCCACGAGGTCAGCGCATACGAAGCCGCCCCAGATAATACCACTAAAGGGGTCATCAGAGGCATCCCTCTCACCGATGACGCCAGACAAGTCGATGCTAACATCATAAATGACCGTAATCCTCCAGCCCTGGCAGCAAAGCGAATCGGTTCCACCACGACCATCGTCATTGCCTTCGACGGACCTGACGTACCATACATGGTTCGGTATGGCGCAACACTAATCCCATGCTCCCTGTACCGCAAGCAGATCGATATCTGTTACCACTGCGGCCGTCTCGGGCACCGCATGGACGTTTGCCCGTTCCCTAATAACAAGATCTGCCGGGGCTGCGGAGCTCGCAACCCAGATCAAGATCATCAGTGTACACCCAAGTGCATGTTGTGTGGTGGACCCCACCCCACAGCGGACAAAACTTGTACTGCCAGATACAAAACGCCGTACGTTATACGAAGACGCCTCGGAGAACGCCGAGTAGCACAGCATTCAGCCCTTCAATCAGAAGATTTCCCGTCCATGGAGACCAAGCACCGGTCCCGGTCCCGCTCCCTCTCCAGACCGAGGTTGGACCGAGGCCGGTCGAGATCAAGATCCACGTCGACTCCAGGAGCCAGATATACCTCAGAAAAGGTGAGCTTCGCAGAGGCCCTGACGGGCGTCTCGCGAGAGGGTCACGTAAAATCCCCCCCACTGCCTAAACCCAACACAGACAACACAGACATCGAACACCTAAAGAAAGAAAACGCAGTTATGCGTGATTTAATCCAAAAGCTTACCCAGGAGGTTCACAGCCTCAAACAACCCAAAACCAAACCCGCACCTAACACCCCAGAACCAGCTACCAACAGCCAAACCGAAGAACTCTCAAGACCAGCCCCAAAAAATCGAGCCCTCCAAGAAGGAACTCAGGGCCAAGTACGCTCCGAGGTCAAGGATATGCTCGTAACACTCCAAAGCACGGTGGAAACTTTACAGAATTCTCTAATCGCCCTTATGCACAGAGTCACCGCGATGGAAGCTAATATTCAAACCCTTTTCACACACACCGCTTCCACCGCTCAAACCGTAGCCATGGACACCACAGGAACCGTCACCGCCACCCTGCCACCTGTGGCATCCCCTATCCTTCATCATGGCCCACACTAAAACTGACACAACATTGTGGCAGTGGAACTGCCGAGGCTACCTCCATAAACAACCCGTTCTCCGTCAACACCTCCGTACTACTGCATGTCAACCCGACGTAATCTTGCTCCAGGAAACGCACAATACTCCGGTCAGCCTTCCAGGATATCACTCTTTCACTGCGAACAACGCTCCACACGGAGTCTCCACACTCGTTCGAAAAAGAATTACCGCAATCGAACACGATCTCAACGATCGGCGCACCGAACACCTCTTCATTGAGCTCATCCCGCACAGAAAACGAAAGGAAGGAATATTTATCCTCAATATCTACAATACTCCATCTCAACGCCATAGCCGATTTCTAACCCTCTTCAAAAAGGCCCTTAACATCGCAGGCAGCAGCCCCCTTATCATCGGAGGTGACTTCAATCTCCCGCACACAGGATGGGGTTACAGACACAGCTCTGCTGCAGGTCGTAACTTATGGCAAGACTCCCATGATATCGGGTTTACACTCATTACTGACCCAGCCTTCCCCACTCGCCTCGGCACTTCTACTGAACGAGACACGACGCCAGACCTCACTTTTACCAAAAGCGCAGACAACGCCCATTGGCGCAACACCCAACACGACCTCGGGAGTGATCACTCTATCATCGAAATTACTCTCCCACACCTACCAGCCGTTATGAGAAGAACAAGGGACTTTACTTGGACGGACTGGGATGCGTTCCGTAAACGCCGTGTAACAGCAACGACGGACACTCCCATTACCGACATAGAATCATGGTCATGCGATCTACTGTCTGATACTAAATCGGCCACCCGCATTATCACAACAGACGCCCCGACTGAGCGCATGGACAGTAGACTCGCCCACCTTATCGAGGCCAAATCATCCATCCTCTCTAGATGGAAGGGACAACGGCTCAATAGAAGACTCAGACGGAAGGTCGCACTTCTCAACAAGGAAATTGAAGCTCACTGCCGCGTTCTAAGTCAACAACAATGGACAGAGCTCTGTCACTCTCTAGACGGGCAACTCCACCACCCCCGCTCGTGGAAAATCCTCAAACATTTGATTGATAGCACCGCCACCCGCTCATATCAAGAAGATCGCCTCACCAAGCTTTTATTCAGAGAAAGCAAGACGCATGGCCAGGACCACGTTAAGAATACCTTATGTCAACAGTACGTCCCATCTGGGCCCACTCAACCTCACGGCCCATACACAGGGACCTCCAACCCTGACCTTGATGAAGATTTCAGCGTGGCAGAGATTCATGCTGCCCTACATAAGCTGAACAGCCGTTCGGCGACAGGCCCAGATGGTGTTACGAATAAAACACTAAGAAATCTAGATGACCCCTCGGTGCAACCACTCACCGAATACATCAACAACTGCTGGCGCCAGGGATCCATTCCCCCGACATGGAAAACGGCCAAAGTAATTCTCATCCCCAAACCCGGTAAGCCATCTAGCCTCGCCAATCTCCGGCCCATATCGCTAACTTCATGTGTAGGCAAGGTCATGGAGCACGCACTCCTAACCCGTGTAAACACTCACCTCGAAGACACATGTGCTTACCCCCACTCGATAATTGGCTTTAGACAGCATCTTTCCACCCAAGACGCTATGCTCCAACTTCAGCACCAAATCCTAGATGGCAAATCCCGTCACACGAAGGCGATCTTGGGCCTCGACCTCGAGCGCGCCTTCGATAATATAAGGCACTCCACCATCCTCGAGCGCATCTCCTTGCTCAACCTTGGAGAACGCACTTACAACTACGTAAGAGACTTTCTATCCAATCGGAAGGCCTTCCTGTCGGTCGGAGACATTGGATCGGAGGAACTCTCCCTCGGCAGCACGGGCACACCGCAAGGCTCTGTCATTTCCCCAATACTGTTTAATCTGGTTATGCTCGGATTAGCACAAGAACTACAAAAACTCGACGGCATTGAACACACCATATACGCCGACGACATTACAATCTGGGCTGCAAAGGGCAGTGACGGCCAAATCGAAACTGCCCTACAAGACGCCATTGACATCGTAGAAAATTATCTTGAAGGCACGGGACTCCGCTGTTCCCCTGAAAAGTCGGAGCTTCTCCTATACCGCCCCACACTCCGTGGACGCCCCCCGCGGGGCTCCACGACTAAACGCTAATACGAGGAAATAGAGCTCAACCTGAGGGATGGAAGACCTATACGCGTGGTCCCTTGCATCCGCGTTCTTGGTATGACCATAGAAGCCAACGGAGCTAACTCTACGGCTATCTCAAAGATCCTTCGACAGACCGCCAATACATCCAGACTCCTGAAACGAGTGACCAACCGGCGAGGGGGTATGAAGGAAGAAAGCCTCATCCGCCTTGTCCAATGCACATTACTTATGTTGCACCCTTTCGCAACTGGTACAAAGCTGAAAAGACTAAACTGGACATCATCATTAGAGGAGCCTATAAGCAGGCCTTAGGACTACCCAACCACACCAGCACGGAACTTCTACTTCAATTAGGTATCCACAACAAGCTGGACGAGTTAATCGAGGCCCAACGTCGATCTCAACTAGAGCGGCTTACTCTCACGGAAACGGGCCGCAGCATTCTAAACAAGCTTAATATCACCTACCACCGTCAACATGGAGACAAACGCCCAATACCACGCGACATTCAGCAATGGATACACGCCGACCCTATTCCGAAAAACATGCACCCAACCTACAACAAAGAACGCAGGAAGGCACGAGCTACTTCCCTCATCAAAGCTTACGCCAACACCGCGGGCGTCACCTTCGTCGACGCAGCTGAGTACCAAGATGGACGGCGCTTTGCGGCGGTTACCACAGTAGGCGGCTTGCTCCGACATGCTGCCAGCATCATTACCAAAAATGCCGAGACAGCCGAGGAAGTGGCCATCGCCCTGGCCACTCTTGACCCAGCCTGTCACACCATACTGAGTGATTCTCGCGCAGCAGTCAACAACTACATCAAAGGTCGTATTTCTCATCAATCACTCCGTATCTTACGACAAGCACCGCATTCGCCTGAAAATCAAATCACCCTCGTCTGGATCCCAGCACACGCCGGCGTTGTCCACCCGCACCTCACCAACCTCAACGAGGTTACACACTCCGTAGCACGAGGACTAGTCAACCGTGCCGGAGACGGTGCAGGTGCACCCGCAGGACGCGACCGCCTTACAAGATACAACGACCTTGTAAAGTCGTTTTACCTCGCAAGAAGAACCTTCCCCACCCCTCACCGCATGTTAAATAGGGCACAGGCAACCACCCTTCGCCTGTTACAGACGAATACATACCCCTCCCTCACACGCTATCACACTATATACCCCGACATCTACCCGAGCCAGACGTGCAAGGTCTGTAAAACTGAATCGGCAACACTCCCCCACATGCTATGGGAGTGCAAAGATCAATACCAAGACCTTAATCCCGTGACCCTCACGTCGAGATGGCACGCCACCCTGCGCAGCTCCCATCTCGACGACCAACTCTGGGCGACCCAGCAGGCCTACGAAGCGGCGAAGAGGCAAGACCTCGACGTCCCATCGTGGGAGGCCTAGGCCCAGCCGACTGAACTGCTGGTCGTCATTAAAGTTTACTCTCTCTCTCTCTCGACGAATTCCGTGCATCACGAAGGGTCGACACAACAGGAAGCCGAGTCCTTATGGAGCAGAAGTCCAAGGACCAGGCCACAAAGATTCATTGCATTCTTCAATGTGACAGTCACTATATTTGAAGCCAACTATTTCACACGTCTTCCCTCGACTGTTCCACGTTTTGCAGCATGAATGGAGCACAGTGCGACGGTGAATACCCAGTTGTATTTCGGACAGCTGATCGCACAGCAGCATGGTAGGAGTGGTAATGGTTTCGTACTCGTGTGCTTTCGCCGAGGCAACGTTCGGTGCGCGGCCGAAGGCGCCATCTCGTTCCTCTCGAAGAAACTGCTCCGCGATAAGGGTCGTATACCAGTAAAGACCGGAATGCCTCTTCATTGTGAAAAATGTGGGTCAGAATATTTAAATTAAATTGAGAATAAAGAAATGACAACCATTCAACTCTGTGAAGATGGAATGGCAGCGAAAGCTGACGACAGTCAAAGCTCTCAAACGAAAAGCAAGGTGCTTTCGTTGCCATTCCATCTCACAGAGTGGAATGGTTGTCATTTTTTTGCATGCGAGTCTGGCATCATTGCTCGTTCGGAGGTGCCAGCGCTCGCAATTGTCGTTTTCGTTCAATATCGCGGAAACGTTCTTCATCGGTGGTCGTTTCACACCGGCGCCGTTTACAATCTCCTTGCTGTTCCCTCCGGCACTCGCCTTACGCATGTTGTTCTTCGGGTGTACGAACTATACGTGCACGCCCCATCGATAACGCAGTTGTTTTTTAGCGCCGATACCTCCCCTGCTTATGTTCTGCGGTAACCTTGACGTCACGCTGTTGTTGACGGCGAGCGTTGTAACCTGTACCGCATTTTACATCTGCGCCGCCGGAGTGCACCCGTATGGTTTTGTTACAAATAGCAAAGTGCGTTTTTGTTGACGGACACCGAGAAAACTACGGAAAGTTAGTAATATGTAGCTTTCGCTGTAAAATACAGCCAGGACAGCCTGTCAACAAATCGCTCGGCACTTATCGAACGTGAGAATGTTGCATTTCACGAAAATATGGCTATACTTGCAAAGAAGCGCATGTTGGTGAGCGGGATGTTACGATTGCTTCCGCCTGTACAATCCACTCTCATTCCATTACTGCTGCCCGAGTTTGCCGGGTTGGCAGTTTTGCAGTGAAATCAAATGACGCTGCATTTGACGCGTTTTCACGAGTATATATGGGCTATAATGCTGGGCACTGTGCGAGGAATCCCAGGAACAGACTAGAATTGCTATGTGTACTAGAGTACGGTTGGAGTGGGATGAGCGGCCGGGGCGGCGCATGCTTTGCAGTGAGGCGCGCGAGGGCGAAAAATACTGTGGCGGCGCTGCGATCGAAGTGGATTTGAAACCTCTCAATTTTCCAAAAGTAGTGCCATTCTTAGATCTTTCCGCCACCCCACTCTTCCCGACGTTTCCTCCTCCACGCCTCCTGTCGCCCCAGCCTCCTCCGCTCCCCTATTGGCCAATCTGTGTCACGCGGAAGTAGGAGCCGCGCTTTTGTATATTTTTTTATTTCCACGGCGCCCTGAACGCCGTTGTTGGCCCTGCGTGACGACAATGCGCGCAAACGGACTGATCGAGTACGTTAGCGGAATAAATTGATTGTTTTAGGGACGAGAACCTAATTTTGATGCCGTGCTGATGCGCCTTCGGTTGCCGCTACCGACACAGCAGCGGCAAAAGGCTTCTTTCTTTACCATCCGGCGAGCGCAACGCACAAAGAACAAAAGTGTGGATACATAGGATCAGGCGGACTGACTTCGAGGAAGTGGCAAAAAACGCACTGCTTTGTGAAGTGCCACGGTTCCTCACAACCGCTTCTTTTGGGCCTAGTTCACGCCCGCCGCTTCGAAAAAGTGAATGTGTTCATGCTGTGCGTGCTTTTAACGCGTTTAAGTAGACTTTTTTTTTCGATGTGCTCTCTTTGTTTTATGTACTTTAGTCTTGCGGTGAAAGACCGCACATCTGCAGCTGGCCTGTGACATAAAATCGACTTTATTCATACTATGTTTTGAGCTCCACCGGAAGTTAGCACATTCTCAACGCTTTTGCAAGGCTCACTATGACTCACTAGGCTCACTAGTCGTGTAGCTTCGAATGAACGCCCGCATGTTATTGATTTGGTTTGTGGTGATTAACGCTTTAACGAAGTGACTAAAGCTATGAGGGAGGTCGTAGTAGATGGCCCCGGATGACTTTATTTAGGTCGCCTGGGGATGTTTAATGTGCACTCTGATCGTAATTGTACATTAGCCGGTAAATTCCTCGTTGGCGGTTCGTAATTCTCGCGCTGGCGTGGCAGAGCTGCGCCAGAAGTTGGCGCCTCGGCATGATTGTATTTCTTTATTACAGTTTATTTACTAGTTGTAATAACGTGTCATTATGTAGTATCATTTACGGCACCTCCTGGGCCTCAATGTGGAAAAGGAAAATTTTTAATGTGACGTGCTCTCCAGAGGCCTTTGTTTAGCCCTTACATGTGCCCTCCTGGAGCAGTACTTGAAAAAAAAATCTATTGTCGCGATTGCCAAAGCACCCCGCAAAGAGAAAAGCACCCCGCGACTGCTGCAACGTACGGCGCCCGTGCGAGGAGAATTACGGAACACCAACGAGGAATCTCTGCACAGGCCTCTTGCATTTCGCCTCTATCCCGACTGCTGCCAGACGCGTCTTCAATATTGGAGGCATGAGCAGTGGCTACTCGCAGGTTTTGTGTGCTCGATTATATTGGCAGAGAAAGGCCGGAAGTGACCGCAGGCCCGCTGATAACCATTAACATTTTTACTCCTTAACGTTAACATTTTTATGCGTCGGATTACGTAAATAGGTATCGCATGCGTCATATGCACTGTATGTGAACCTACGAAACCACGTACACGTACTTTCAAGTGGTTAAAACCTGAAACTCTGGTAATTACGCGCGTTTTTGAGCACACCGCCTGCATGCGTCATGTTTCAGCAACAGGAACTATCAACACGCGCGTGCTTTACGCCTTAAGTAATGGTCCTTTTCTCCATTTTTCAGCAATTCCAACACGACATTCTTAAGGCCATTTACCGACTGATGAAGAAAGATCTCGATTGAAAAAACTGCTCCGCAGGGCTCGAAAGAACTTTTCCGCGCCTTTCCTCTGGTAGCGTGTTAGCCGTCCTCTGCAAAGGCAGGGCCAGCATAGGCAGCGCCACTGTCGAGGCCGCGCCGAGCGGAGGAGAAGGAAAGTGGTTGGCGCTACCTTTGGAGATTGAGGGGTGTTTAAGTGGATTGGGCCGAATCAAGGTCGCGTCGTTGGAAACTGCTGGCGATTCTATTCGGCCGTGATTGCTCGTGCATTGCGGCTGCAGTGTCGGCTTTCATTCCGCATTATTATTGTACGGTTCCCTTTGAAGAACAAATATTTTTCTTGTTCTCCAGGCAGCATGTATCTCCCGTGGTTATTTCTGCGCATATAGTTTTCGATCCGTAGGTCTTGCGAAACACAGACGAAAGACAAAACAAACATATATAAGCTTTCTGCTTGCCGCTTCAAATAAATAAAACATATCTGCCCATCTGGCGCACTGTACTAACATTTGCGGGAAATATTCTTGTAAAAAAAAAAAAGTCCAGTGCAACATTCCATTCATGTTTACGTATTGCTCCGTAACAAAATGCGGACTAATGCGGAGTAACTGATGCGGATTACCTTATTGCAGTCGTAACTCGGGGGCCGAAAACAGTTTTAGGTAGGTGTTATAAATGCTGATACTTGGCGCGTAAGCCATGTGAAATTTTTTGTCCCGTGCATCTTCACCAGTGGAGAGTAGAGGACTAGAGCGCGCTAGCTCAGGTCGACCTTTCTGTATTTCCTGTCAATAAATTCTATTTTTCTTCTTTGTCCAGTCCATGCTTAACAACAAGAAAAAACTCAGCGCCCTTCCACTCTGTAAAGGATTACCAACGAAGCTGTGTATCTGTGCCCCTTCAGAGGAAGCTTTGGCTCGGGTGCTCCTATCTAAATAGATGTAAAAGGAGAATTCGTTTTCTCGGCAACCATGGCACCAAATCTGACGAGATTTGTTACATCAAAACGAAAAACTAAAACTCTAGTGACTGTTGGTTTAGAATTTTCGATTTAGGTCGTTAATATTTTATTAAAATTGTGAAAAATAGAAAATTTTCAAAAAAAAACGAAACTACGAAGTTTACAACCTTGTAACTCAAGAACAAAACATTATAATGAAATTCTATGAATTGTATCTAATAGCACAACTAAAGCAAACTAAATAGGCAGGTGCCACATGAATATAAAAATTATTAATACGGAAATACAGCTTTTTCAGAACCCTTGAAAACAACGTAACAAATTCACGTAAGATGTAAAATGACACAACTTTTCCGCTTTGAATGATCTAAAGGATGCCGTTTACAGAACCGCGATATCTGTTCTGGATGCAAAGCTATGAATTCTAAACTTCCTGCGTCCTTTTTTTCGAACTGTCAAATATTTGAAGTTTTTTTCACAAAATGCAAGCCCTAAATCGAAATACCGCTTTCCACAGTCACTAGAATTTACCTTTTTCTGTCAAATGCAACAAATTTCATTAAGATCGGTCCAGGGGCTATCTCAGAAAAACGTTTTTTGCGTTTTACATCTATTTGAATAGGCCGCGTTGGAGTTGGGCCGGAGCTAAAGCTTCCTCTTAATGGTGAACTGCACCTCCGCCGCACGTCGGCCGGGCATTGCACTATCCAAGGGGTCAGCGCACGTCTGATAAGTGCCTAATGCCCGCCTCACCTCTGCCGCGGATCGGCTCGGCATTGCGCTAAATTCGGGATCGGCGCACGTATGGAGAGTGCTTAATGCCCGCTTCTTCTCTGCCGCGAAGAGGCCAGGCATTGCACTATATTCGGGACCGCCGCATGGATGGGAGTGCCTAATGCCCGTTTCACCTCTGCAGCCAGTCGGCCAGCCGTTGCACTATCTTCGGGATGGGCGCACGTAAGGGGAGTGCTTAATGCCCGCCTCACCTCGGCGGCCGGTCAGCCCGGCATCGCACTATCTTGGGGATCGGCACACGTGTGGGGAGTGCTTAAAGGGACACTAAAGCGAAACAATAAATCAGTTTGGACTAATGAAGCATTGTTTCAGAACCCTGCAGGCAGACATTTCAAAAAAATAGTTTGATGATTAGATGAGGAAATAAAGGTGCAAGTATCAGTATTTGAATTTCGCGCCGAAACCCTAGCGCCGTTACGTCGGCGTGACGTCAGGGATTCCAAAGTATATTTCGCATTTCGGCTGCGTTGGCTGAGTAAAGATTCCCGAAACTTGTCATGTTTAATATTTGATTCCCTTAGAAAACAATGTAGTCAATTTGAACCGCTATATATATTTAGTAGGCCCTAGAAGATGCCATAAAAATCCATGACGTCACAGCCACTAGGTGCGGGAACGTAAGTAGGCGTCGCCACCCGTATTTCTTTCTTGCGCTTTTTCTGGCTTACCAAACGTCTTATCGTTTCTAGATTCGTGTTTTTGCTGTTGTAGAAAGATAATTTACTGACGCAGAAGAAATCACTTTTAACTTTAGTGTCGCTTTAATGCCAGCTTTACCTCTGCCGCAAGTCGGCCAGGATTTTCGGGATCGACGCACGTCTGGGGAGTGCTTAACGCCAGCATCACCGCTGCCGAGGGTCGGCCCAGCATTGCACTAACTTCGGTATGGGCGCACGTATGGCGAGTGTTTAATGCCCGCTTTACCTCTGCCGCGGGTTGGTACCGCTTTGCACTATCTTCGGGATTGGCGCACGTGAGGTGTGTGCTTAATGGCCGCTTCACCTCTGCCGCGAATCGGCCAGGCGTTGCACTATCTTCGGTATCGGCGCACGTATGGGAAGTGCGTAACACCAGCGTCACCGCTGCCGCGGGTCAGCCGGCATTGTACTATCTTCGGGATCTGCGCACGTATAGGGAGTGCCTACCCGCTAGAATAGAACTGGCAGAACTTTCGAAGTTAATCAACAAGCGTAAGACAGCTGACATAAAGCAGTATAATATGGATAGAATTGAACATGCTCTCAGGAACGGAGGAAGCCTAAAAACAGTGAAGAAGAAACTGGGAATTGGCAGGAATCAGATGTATGCGTTAAGAGACAAAGCCGGCAATATCATTGCTAATATGGATGAGATAGTTCAAGTGGCTGAGGAGTTCTATAGAGATTTATACAGTACCAGTGGCACCCACGACGATAATGGAAGAGAAAATAGTCTAGAGGAATTCGAAATCCAAAGGTAACGCCGGAAGAAGTAAAGAAAGCCTTCGGAGATATGCAAAGGGGGAAGGCAGCTGGGGAGGATCAGGTAACAACAGATTTGTTGAAGGATGGTGGACAGATTGTTCTTGAGAAACTGGCCACCCTGTATACGCAATGCCTCATCACCTCGAGCTAATCTTGGAATCTCGAGTAATCTTGGAAGAACCCTAACATAATCCTAATCCTTGAGAAAGGGGACGCCAAAGACTTGAAAAATTATAGACCGATCAGCTTACTGTCCGTTGCCTACAAACTATTTACTAAGGTAATCGCAAATAGAATCTGGAACACCTTAGACTTCTGTCAAGCAAAGGACCAGGCAGGATTCCGTAAAGGCTACTCGACAATAAATCATATTCACACTACCAATCAGGTGATAGAGAAATGTGCGGAATATAACCAACCCTTATATATAGCTTTCATTGATTACGAGAAAGCGTTTGATTCTGTCGAAACCTCAGCAGTCATGGAGGCATTGCGGAATCAGGGTGTAGACGAGCCGTATGTAAAAATACTGAAAGATATCTATAGCGGCTCCACAGCCACCGTAGTCCTCCATAAAGCAAGCAACAAAATCCCAATAAAGAAAGGCGTGAGGCAGGGAGATACGATATCTCCAATGCTTTTCACAGCGTGTTTACAGGAGGTATTCAGAGACCTGGATTGGGAAGAATTAGGGTTAAAAGTTAATGGAGAATACCTTAGTAACTTGCGATTCGCTGATGATATTGCCTTGCTTAGTAACTCAGGGGACCAATTGCAATGCATGCTCACTGACCTGGAGAGGCAAAGCAGAAGAGCGGGTCTAAAAATTTATCTGCAGAAAACTAAAGTAATGCTTACAGTCTCGGAAGAGAACAGCAATTTACAATAGGCAGCGAGGCACTGGAAGTCGTAAGGGAATACATCTACTTAGGGCAGGTAGTGACGGCGGATCCGGATCATGAGACGGAAATAATCAGAAGTATAAGAATGGGCTGGGGTGCGTTCGGCACGCATTCCCAAATCATGAACAGCAGATTGCCATTATACCTCAAGAGAAAAGTATATAATAGCTGTGTCTTACCAGTACTCACCTACGGGGCAGAAGCCTGGAGGCTTACGAAAAGGGTTCTACTCAAATTGAGGACGACGCAACGAGCTATGGAAAGAAGAATGAAAGGTGTAACGTTAAGGGATAACAAAAGAGCAGATTGTGTCAGGGAACAAACGCGAGTTAATGACATCTTAGTTGAAATCAAGAAAAAGAAATGGACATGGGCAGGACATGTAATGAGGAGGGAAGATAACCGACGGTCATTAAGCATTACGGACTGGATCCCAAGGGAAGGAAAGCGTAGCAGGGGGCGGCAGAAAGTTAGGTGGGCGGATGAGATTGAGAAGTTTGCAGGCATGGCATGGCCACCATTAGTACATGACCGGGGTTGTTGGAGAGGGAGAGGTTGGAGTATGGGAGAGGCCTTTGCCCTGCAGTGGGCGTAACCATGCTGCTGCTGCTGATGATGATGATGATGACCCTATTGCAAAAACCAGCGTCTTCCAGTGGGAAACCAGCGGGTTTTTTGGCGCTGGGTCGCACTGGGTACGCTGGCGCTCGCTGGGACTCACTGGGACACCAGTGGGAACGCTGGATAAGAGCTGGGTCACACTGGAAGAGACGCTGGTTCCAATGCCATGAATCTGGGCGCACTGCTTTTTCATGTGCAGGCGCTGGCTTTCGCTGCACTTCGCTGGTTTGCACTGGAAACTGCGCTGGTTGTGCTTGTGCCGCGTTGGTTCCTGTACGCAAGGACGCGCGCTGCTGAATATTAAATGCTTTATACTGTTTCATCGCTTGATACTAATCTCTTGTCCTGAATAACGCTATATCTTGGGGTGATAAAACCCTATTTCGTGTCGGAGCTTGGAATAAATGTGCCTGAGCTGCCCTGTTTATTCATGGACATTTGACTCTAAAGAACAATTTCGTTTTTTCTTTTCATTTTACCTTTTGACGGGGTGGATAGCTAAATTCTTGAACGAGATCACAAGGAAACGCAGATGGCGCCGCGTTTTTTAGTAGTTCGCACGCAACATATGACTGGAAGTTATCGCCGTTGTCGCAGTGTTGTGGAGTGGACATGAAATGCAGAAGTCGTGCAGACGCGCGCGAATGGACCCCGAGTTCAACGCCTATTGCTGACTGATATTACCGCACCGATAGCAAAGCTGCGGTGATTCGTGCGCTTCCGCTTTCCTTATTGTACTAAAAATTTCTGGGATTCAAATACACACATTTTAGCTTTCGCCAGCTACCCGCGCCGAAATCGGTCCCCAGCGAAGCTTAGGCCTATCGCATCCGCCGAGTCTGTCTTCACGCTATCGGCGCGTCTAGGCTCAGGAATCAAGAAGTCTAACAAGGATAAATAACTCTATATTTCAGCTTTCGCATCGGTGTTCTTAAATAAACAATTTTTTCGTGTCTACAGTGCCAACACAAGAAGCGATTACCGCCGATGTGATGCGTCATAAACACACGTATATGTGCTACCGCCGAAGGCTCCCAACACTAGCCTTCCCTTCTCAGACGAAGATACATGAGTAGACAGAGGTCTTGGCTGAAAGGCATCACTGAACTAAGAAAACGTTGAATATCCATCGCGTGAAGAACAAGAAACGGCTATCGACATCGGCAGTAACAGCCCATACAACGTCCCGGGTCGGCGGTTCATTTAGGACTTCTTTTGAAGTTAAAATACCAATCGCAAGTGAAAATTGATGTTGCGGCACTATCGAGCATGCTACTGAATACGGACAGCAAATTTTTCTTTGTAGTACGGGCGTGAGTTTTAGTTCCTGGGGGATAGCGCATCTACCATGTCTGTGTGAGGCGTAACTGCTTCTCGATTTTGGCATGGCAAATTATCCGTTTACATTCATCTGAACGGATTTTGCGTCTGGACGCGTGTGTTTGTTTGTCAGAATTTTGAACTCTCATTGGACTGCATACTATGTGTGAATGTATTTCACGCGTATGTTCATATGTACTGCAACTCCATTGGGCTGACACTACCGATAATTCCTTGCAAGAAAGAAAAAAAAAAGCTGGCGAGGCGTAACGTTAAAGTGCCAGTTTTGGAATGTGGAGGTCGGGCGATCGAATTCTGGTCACAGTAGTTTTATTTTTATGTTTTTTTATTGCACTAAAACACTCTATGTTGCTTTCTGAATTCAAAAAATATATGCGGTGTCCAGGCATCGCATATTTAACGCGCTAGAGCTGTTTTTCGCAAGAGTAGCCAGTGCCTCCCAGTACGCCGCGCCTGGCCAGCGCCCCAGCATCGAGCGGGCGGCACTGGCCCCATAATCCGGCGCACTCGGTCCCAGTGGCACTGGGATTTGCAATAGGATAGTGCCCGCATCCCCTCTGCCGTGAGTCGGCACGGCATTGCACTATCTTCGGGATCAACGCACGTCTGCTGAGTGCTTAATGCCCGCCTCACCTCTGCGACGGGTCGGCTAGGCATTGCATCATCTTCGCGATCGGCGCACATATGGAGAGTGATTAATGTCCGCTTCCCCTCTGCCGCGAGTGGGCCAGGCATTGCAGTATCTTCGGGATTAGTGCACGTATCGAGAGTGCTTGATGCCCGCTTCCTCTCTGCGGCGGGTCACCCGAGCATTGCACTATCTTCGGGATCGGCGCATGCATGAGTAGTGCCTAATGCCCACTTCCCCTCTGCTGCGGGTCGGCCCGGCATTGTACTATCTTTGGTACAGTGCACGTATCAGGAGTGTTTAATGCCCGCCTCACCTAAGCCGCGGATCAGCCCGGCAATGCACTATATACGGGATCGGCGCACGTATGGGGAGTGCTTAATGCCCGCTTCCCCTCTGCCGCGAGTGGGCCAGGCATTGTACTATCTTTGGTACAGCGCACGTATCAGAAGTGTTTAATGCCCGCCTCACGTCAGCCGCCGGTCGGCCCGGCATTGCACTATTTACGGAATCGGCGCACGTATGAGGAGTGCCTAATGCCCACTTCCCCTCTGCTGCGGGTCGGCCCGGCATTGTACTATCTTTAATTGGTACAGCGCACGTATCAGGAGTGTTTAATGCCCGCCTCACCTCAGCCGCGGGTCGGCCCGGCATTGCACTATTTACGGGATCGGCGCACGTATGGGGAGTGCTTAATGCCCGCTTCCTCTCTGCCGGGAGTGGGCCAGGCATTGCATTATCTTCGGGATTGGCGCACGTATCGAGAGTGCTTAATGCCCGCTTCACCTCTGCCGCGGGTCGGCCCGGCATTGCCCTATCTTCGGGTACAGCGCACGTATCAGGCGTGCTTAATGCCCGCTTCCCCTCTGCCGCCAGTGGGCCAGGCATTGCATTATCTTCGGGATTGACGCGCGTATCGAGAGTGCTTAATGCCCGCTTCAGCTATGCCGCGGGTCGGCCCGGCGTTGCACTTTCTTCGGTATCGCCACACGTATGGGGAGTGCGTAATGCCCGCTTCCCCTATGCCGCGGGTCAGCCGGGCATTGCACTATCTTCGGGATCGGCGCACGTCTCAGGAGTGCTTAATGCCCACCTCACCTCAGCCGCGGGGCGGCCCGGCATTGCACTATTTACGGGATCGGCGCACGTATGGGGAGGGCTTAATTCCCGCTTCACCTCTGCCGTGGGTCGCCCCGCATTGCACTAACTTCGGTATTGGTGCACGTATCGAGAGTGCTTAGTGCCCACTTCACATCTGCCGCGGGTAGGCCAGCCAATCTTCGGGATCGGCGCACGTATCAGGAATGCTTAATCCCCGCCTCATCTCTGTCGCGGATAGGCCGGTAATTGCACTACCATTGGGATCGGCGGACGTATTGAGAGTGCGTAACGTCTGCTTCGCCTCTTCCGCGGGTCTGCCCGGCATTGCAGTATCTTCAGGATCGGCACACGTATACCTCAACCACCTCACCTCTGTCGCGGGTCGGCCCGGCATTGCAGTATCTTCGGGATCGGCATACGTGTAAGAGTGCTTAACGCCAGTGTCACCGCTGCGCGGGTCGGCCCGGCATTGCACTAACTTAGTGCCCGCCTCACCTCTGCCGCGAGTCGTTCCGGCGTTGCAATATATTCGAGATCGCACCATGAATGTGGAGTGCTGAATGCCCGTTCACCTCTGCCGTGGGTCGGCCAGCCATTGCACAACTTCGGTATCGACGCACGTGCGGGAAGTGCTTCGTAGGCACTTCTCCTCTGCCGCGGGTCGACCAGGCATTGCACTATCTTCCGTATCGGCGCACGGGTGGGGAGTGCCCAATACCGTCTTCACACCTGCCTCGATCGGCCAGGCGTTGCACTATTTTCTGAATCGGCGCATGTATGGGGAGTGCTTAATTCCTTTTCACCTCTGCCGCGGGTCGTCTCGGCGTTGCAATATATTCGGGATCGCTCCATGAATGGGCTGTGCTTAATGCCCGCTTCCCCTCTGCGGCGGGTCGGCCAGGCGTTGCACCAGATTCGGGATCGGCGCTAGTTTGGGGATTGCTTAATACCGCTTCCCCTCTACCGTGGGTCGGCTGGGCGTTGCACTATCTTCGGGATCGGTGCACGTGTGGAGAGTGCTTAATGCACGCTTCAGCTCTGCCGTGGGTCTGCTCGGCATTGCACTATTTTCGAGATCGGTGCACGTTTGGGGAGTGCTTAAAGCCAGCTTCAGCGCTGCCTCGGGTCTCTACGGCATCGCACTATCTTTGAGATGCGCGCACGTATGGGGAGTGCTTAATGCCCACCTCACCTCTGTCGCGGGTCGGCCCGGCATTGCAGTATCTTCGGGATCGGCATACGTGTAAGAGTGCTTAACGCCAGTGTCACCGCTGCCGCGGGTCGGCCCGGCATTGCACTAACTTCGGGATCGGTATAGGTGTGGGCAGTGCTCAATGCTCGCTTCAACTCTGCCGCAGGTCGGCCCGGCATTGCAATATATTCGGGATCGGCACATGAATGGGAAGTGCTTATTGCCCGCTTCACCTCTGCCGCGGGTCCGCCAGCCATTGTACAACTTCGGAATCGGCATATGTGGGGAGTGCTTACCGGCTTCACCACTACCACAGGCCGGCCACGTGTTGCACTATCTTCGTGATTGGCACACGTATGGGGAGTGTGTAAAGCCAGCGTCACTGCTGCTGCGGGTCGGCCCGGCATTGCGCTAACTTCGGGATCGGTACACGTGTCATCATCATCATCATCATCAGCCTGGTTACGCCCACTGCAGGGCAAAGGCCTCTCCCATACTTCTCCAACAACCCCGGTCATGTACTAATTGTGGCTGGTACACGTGTGGGGAGTGCTTAATGCCCGCTTCACCTCTGCCACTTGTGCGCCAGGCATTGCACTAACTTCATCATCGACGTATGTGTCGAGAGCGCTTAATGCCCGCTTCACCTCTGTCGCGGGTCGGCCCGGCATTGCAATATCTTCGGAATCGGCGCACGTTTGGGGTGTGCTTAATGCCCGCTTCACGTCTGCCGTTGGTCGGCCAAACATAGCACTATCTTCGGGATCGGCGCACGTATGGGGAGTCCTTAATGCGCCCTCACCTACCCGCCCCGGGTCGGCACGACATTGCACTTACTTCGGAATGGGCGCCCGTGTGGGGAGTGCTTAATGCCCTCCTCACCTCTGCATCGGGTCTGCTAGGCGTTGCACTATCTTCGGGATCGGCGCATGTGTACGGCGACGTAATCTTCAAAATTGACGTCCCCGAGAGCATCACCAAAATCAGTGCCGTCATGCTCGCTTGTTGACGCTTCCTCCGCTGAAATTTCAGAAGCATCCTCCGAAGAAGCTGCCACAAAACCGCAAGCCCTGAAGCAGTTTGCGATTGTTTCTTGCTTCACACGATCCCATGCTCCCGCCAACATGTGGATGGCACTAAGCAGGCTCACCTCGTACTTTGTGGAGCTATCCATACACAAAATCATGCGCTCGAGGAGGTGCCGCCCGTACAGGACTTTAACATTCTTGATGATGCCTTGGTCCATTGGCTGCAAAACAGCCGTTATGTTTGCAGGCAAAAATGCGAGGCGTATTGCACTCAAGGCTGGCACATTCACGTGAGCACTGCAGTGATCGACAAGGAACAACACCTTGCGGTTCGAAGCAACAAACTTGCGGTCCAATTTGCTTATCCAGCTCTTGAAGATTTCGGCCGTCATCCACGCTTTTTGTTCGCCCCATAGTCCACAGGCAGCGTCTTCACGCCTTTAAAACATCCCGACTTCGCGGCTTTCCCGATCACAAGTAACCGACATCGTTCCGTGCCAGTCATGTTTGCCGCGATCCGCACCGACACTCTCTCCTTGCTGCGTTTGCCCCCAGCGCAGTCGTAGTCCTTGAATGTCAGGGTCTTCTCTGGTAGAAGCCGATAGAAGAGTGCAGTCTCATCTGCATTGAAGATGTCTTCCGGTCTGTATTCGGCGAGATATTCACGCAGCTTTGCATCCTTCCACGTGGCGCATGTTTCCTGGTTAACGGACGCCTTTTCACCACACACGCTCTTGAAAACCAGGTCATGGCGATCTTTAAAGCGCTTCAGCCATCCATCTGACGAAACGAAGTCATCGATCCCCAACATTGCTGCAAGCGTTCGGGCTTTCATCGCAACGATGTCTCCGCTGAGAGGACGTTTGTTGCTCCTGGCCTCCCTAATCCAAACCAGCAGAGCCTTCTACAACTCTGTGTAAGCGCCGGTGAGCATTCGCTTCCGAGAAGTCTTGAACTTGTCGTTCTCAAATGCATCCATTATTCTGCGCTTGTTCTTGATGTAGTTAGAGAGCGTGTTCGGCTTGATCCCATACTTCCGCGCTATGTCTTGTTTGGCGGCACCTCCCTTATCAACTTCCTTCAAAACCTCGACTTCCGTTGCCAGGTCGAGCGTGCGATAAGAGCCACGGTTTGCCATGGCAAACTGCGCGACTAGGTACAGTCAATTGCGAATCACTCGTGGAACAACCTAGCCTACGAGCTTCCCGCACAAAGGCGCTCGACCAACACACGTCTGTGCACACGCCTCGACATACGCTGCGCATGCTGCAAGACTAATCTCGCACAATCTCGCCACTGCCAGTATGCAGCGCTGCCTGCACCTATGGCACCCGCGTGGCCTCCGCGATCAGCTCCGGCCACGCGCGGCAGCCGCGCGTGGCCTCCGGCGGGAGCCGCTTCGCCTCCCGCCGGAGTTGATCGCGGAGGCCACGGCAGCCGCAGCAATGAATAATCACGCCGCTCCAAGAAGGATGGCGTTGCGGGCGGCTGCGGTGGCGATGACACCAACGCGGAGCACGGAACTGTTGCAACACTTTAAAAATTGCACATTCTACCAAAGAATGACGGTCACCTCGAGGATCCCGGCTGAAAATTAACTTCCAATTAAACAATATTACTGGATGAGGACTTCGAATTGTCGAGCGATTTCTTCTATAGGATTACATGCAAAACTGACGGGACCAGCACTTCACTTCTAATTAACCGAAAATTCCAATTAAGCGGCTTCGAATTATCGGGAGTCGACTGTACATAGACAAATGGCATCCTTGAAGCCACTATCAGGTTTCTTATCAAGTCTATAGTCACCAATTCATGTGAACCTAAATATAAAGGCGCTAGGAGAAAGCTGTTTTGTGGGCCTCCCTTGCGGGAAAGGCACAAGCGCCAACGAAAAACTTTATAGCATATAAAGAGCTGCGATATGCGGCTCCAGCACGGCGAGCACTTCTAGGGCACCTTTAGTGACCGGATTCTCGAGACCACCGAGAATCACGCGCATTGACTCTACCGGTGCTTCAGCATTTTTTGTACGCTCTCCTTCTCAAAGTGTTCATCTCCTTGCTTGCCTGTAGTGTCACCGGTTTCATTGGCCCTATAATTCTTTGCTTCATTGCACAGAGGACCACTAGGGCCCGCTGGCATGGCCGTGGGCCGAGAGGGCAGCAAACGCCATTCCGTGTCTGTATCAGCCGGTGGAGGTGCATGTTTGCCGCGTGATCTCGTGGATTTTGAATTATCAGTAGACGCCGTTACCGTCCTTGATGCGCAGGCAGAGGTGGTCGTGGTACCAGTGCCACGCTAGGTAGTTCTCCTGAAATGGTTTTGGGATGCTTCTGTCGCGAGCGTTGTTCAGTTTGGCGAACAGGTTGAGTAGCCTATTTAACTGAAAATTGGTCTCTTGCCCTTTTTTGAAGAAAACGAACCTCTTGTTTCATCTTCGGGCATTCATTCGAAGTCGCTTCGTGAGAGCCAGTACATATAAGACATTTAAATGAGGACGCTTCACAGTCGGTGGTATCATGCTCTCGGCCGCAACGTGAGCAGGTGGCTTTGCTTCTACAAACAGCGCCCACGTGTCCTATCTTGTGACATTTCCGGCACTGAACCGGCTTCGGAACGAATGGTCATACTCGGTGTATCACGTAGCCCACTTTGACAGACGCTGGTAATGTCGAAGAAGCAAATAATAATTTGATACCTCGGAATGCGCAATCTCAAGAATGCGCACCGATGACCTCAAAAGACTCTTGAGGTCCGCTTGCCTGATTTCAAGTTACACGTCGGAAATCACTCCAGTGGTTGTCTCCTTCCCGTAAGTAATGAAGGAGCGGACGAGGATGGCGCTTAACTGTGGAATGGTCTTTAACTTCTCAAGTATTGCGGAAGTTTTTACATCTGTTGTCAGGATGTTCTTGCGAGCTTTGATCCTGATCTCGTTGATTTGCCCAGGGGCCGACTTTCAATATATTCGGTTAGAAACTGCCTGCTGAGGGAGTTCATGCTGTGTTACGTCAAGAGTGGCACGTAAGAAACCATGAAGGATTCCTGCTCACTCTGATTCGATGAACTCGCCTCAGTCGACCTATGGCGCATCTTCTTCATATGGCGGCCCATGACTGCGGTGTACTCGCTGCCAGAGTCCGTGGCTTCTGGCGTTGGGCTCTCCCAGGAATCCAGCTGGTCCGAGCTTCCTAAGGCACGCCGTCTAAAAATAAGCGATGAAGTAGACGACTGACCTTGTTCAGGTGGTCGGGGGAACATCTTGCTCATCCTTGATGAAATGACTCTCACGAAAATGCAAGAACGTAAAAAAAATGCATAACAGCTGGAGGCCCAGAGCACCAGTTCGCTCTCGGCACTTCTTTTCCTTCCTTAGCGATAGAAAATTAGTAGACAGCTGTACGGAGCAAGGATGGTAGTTTTATCGTCCATATAAACTTGGAAACATTCGCTCGCTAACTGAATGGCAAGCATAGTGTCAGCGCGCACAAGTCAAAATGAACACATCACACTCGATGAGCGCGGGCACTCGCTGCAAATCGCTGCAGGCTGGTGTGGTAAAGTGCAACAGCAGCTGCGAGCGAAGTGACTTTTGCGCGTTCAATCGCTTCAACGCAAAAGCCGCGAGAACACAGTGCGCACAAAGGTATGAGCCATCTGCAAATCCCGTCCAAGGTACGCCGCGCGCGACCTGGTCGCGAAATGCGTAGTTGCAGCTAGGGCATAACGGCACCCCCTCCCCTCCTACCTCCCGCCCTCACATTCCCCACGTCCTTTCGCGCGTCAGAAGAAGCCGTGTTTGCTTTCCGCTTGCTTTCTTCTTCACGTTCGCCAAACAGAGCCGCGATCGTCGGCTTCGCTCGCGTGCTTTCATTCACACATAAAGCACACGAAGTGCGGCGAAGGTGTTATCGCTGTTGGACTTTACACGGAACATCATGGCGACGTCGACGGTAACGGCAGAGACGCTCCTAGAGTTTTCCTGTAATTGCTATTGCAATCAAACTGTGCTTATGACAACTACATGTCCCAAGTAACACTTGTATAAGTAAAATAAAAACGGTATCAGCGTAGCAGCGCGACTATCACATCCAAAGCCGGAGTAGAAGAGTGATCCCCTGCAGGCAGCACGAGAATAGAACATGTTAGAGCGCGCGACCTGAGCGGCCGCAGTGTCGGCCGCTGCCGAGATCCCGCTACACGATGGCTGGCCGGCTTAAATAAACCGTGCCTACAGCGGCTACCTCTTCGCACCGCCTCCTACAAATTGGTGACACGGACGACCCAGCCCTCCCTTGCTAGCGTCAGCGCACCGATTCTACCGAGTGTAGTGACGTGGCCTCACGCGGTCCGGCAGATGACCCGTGGTTTTAGGGTCTTTGGGATTCCACAGTGACATGCCAGGCATCTAGTTCATCCAGATGGAAAGCCACTGCCTGCTCAACAAGGTTCCAGGCTCCGGCTGCGTTCCAGGCTCCGGTTGCCACCCCCCGGCCCCGACTTCAGCGACAACTTGCGAGCAGCCGTCCTTGGTCACTATGTCATCTCGAATACTCCGGCAAACGCTTTTGCCATTTGAACCATCGCGTCCTTCTGCGTCTTGCCGGCCCATATCACCTGCGTTCACCCGTGCCGATCTTCAGCACGCGCCGGCCCCTGCATCTGACCTCTACTCGGTTAGTGAGCCTCCTCTCCAGCTCAAATGCAGCTGCGGGACGATTGACCCAAGGAATTCATTGGGTCAAACTTAAGTTTTTCGGCTATTGTATGACCCATCGCTCTCTTCCCTTAGACGGTCCCACAAGCTGTCCGTTTTCCGTAAGGGGGCACCTTATTTATTAACGATACAGAGGCTCTCCCACCAGCACCATTAGGTGCAAATTTCACTCTCGCAGGCACGGAGACGCTACAAACACAACCTTGGTGATGCATTCAGAGACCAGCGCAACCCCGATGCTATCGGCATTCGATATTCCGCCGCAAGCAGCAGCAGGCGAGCCTTGCGATGTTCTGTGCTCACACTTTCCGCGGATGCGTGGCCTGCCGAAGTTTTGCAGGAGCAGCTCTGTCATTTAGTTTTTTCAGCTCGAGAATCCCTTCTACGTCAACAACATGGGTGAGCAACACTTGTACTATCTCCACGCAAGTTGCAAGCTGCCGGAAGGTCTAAATTTTAAGCTCCAATTTCTACAGGCCCGGTAATCTGCGAGAAGCTGCGGCAGGTCACGATTTTGCACTACGGCATCATTGTGGCTGCGCCTCGCTCACAGCCTACGCTACCGATGCTACCTGTTACATCTCTCTCGGATGGCGTGAACCCGACACCACCAACGACGACACCATCTCCACGCTTTACCTGGACTTTACTTTGATCGAGCTTCGCACTAGCATGGAGGCCAGTGGCGCGACTATCGCCTCCAAAGCCGAAGAGGGCTCACGTGCAGGTAGCAGGAGAATAGAACATGCCAGCGCGATCGACCTAAGCAGCCACGGTGTCCGCCGCTCCGGATATCACGCTGCATCGTGGCTGGACGGCTTAAATAGACCGTGGCTACGGCGGCTACCTCTTCGCGCCGCCTTCCACAACAGCACCGAACCCTGCGACACTCCTGTTGTGAGGTACCGCAGTACGCAATGCACATCATTAAAACAAACATTTTGAAACCGATTTAAAAGATAGTTATTAAACAAATGTGGAAAATGTGCCCGAAAGCCATACTTGTAATGTGTGCTGCATAGAATGCGGTAGTTAACTGAGTCAAATGCCTTTGATGTATCCTAAAAGAGTCGACAGGCGAATTCGTTTGGATGAGAAATATCGGGTAAAAATCTGACAACGTTTCAAAAAGATACTGTGTACCACTTTGTTCAACAAAACCGTACTGGGAAGCTGATAAAATGTTGTGCTTAGGAGGAAAGCTGTCCATCGTTTAAAAAAATGCTTTCCCAGTAGTTTGCTGAAGTACACATACGGGGTGGGGGGTAGTTTTCTGTTTTTGATGGATCTCTGCCGTTCAATCACGGACTAACACGCGCGTTTATTTCATCAGGTACAACACACGTGTCCAGAATACTGTTCAAAATAAAATGAATCAGCCTAGCTAGGGCACTGATATTACGTATTATATCTTCAGCTGATATTTCATCTAAACATGGTGCCCGGCTCTTTTGGGACCGACACTGCAATCGAAACAAGTCGTGTTCCTCCATCGAAGCCAGAAGTGCCGAATCTGATACTCAACAGCAAGCCGCGATAAGGCTCAGCAGATTAAGGGACGTTCCCAAATCTGTCGCCACTGAAAAAATGACTCGTTGAAACAACTAGCCACCGTTTACGACGGAGCACCGAAACCTTTAAGTATCGGATCTAATTATGAGCTCGACATGGTTACCCTAAGCTCATTCACTAGAGAGCACATCACTGCTCGTTTATCGCGTAAAAAGAAAATTGACCACTAAAATACCTTCTCTTGGAACAGCGCATCATTGCTATAACTGTTTCGTGCGCTTTGGTAAAGACTCTTCGAAGCTTCGTCTTCTGAGTTTTTTTGACATCGTTTCCAAAGTTCGTCTTTCTCTTGAATAGCTTTCAATATTCGATTATTTACCCAGTGTAAATGTGCTTTTCACTTACGTACCAAAACAGATCTCTACACCCTTGGTTCAGCTCGGCGAAAGCATCTACAAACTTTTTATACGCGTTGGTCGAACAACTATGTGTAAGAGTGTATGCAAGTCATGTTGGGAGTCAAGTCTGTTAAATCTAATGTAAACAAATTCTGAATATTGGGCCTCCTTGATTTTGACTGCATAAGTGTCAGGAGAAGAGATCTGGCAGCCGATATAGTAATGATCAGCCAGCTTCTTTGTTATTCAAATGGCTATAACGCAGGAAAAATCTATTGGACGAACTAAGACCTGGTTATGGTGTCTAGAAAGGGGAGGTGTGATGACCGGCCAAGAAAAACTGGCCCCCGTTCGCGTGAATGCCGCAGGGCGGCGCTGTCGTCAGGGGCGCCGTCAGCTCGCGCGGCCGTCCTCTGCGTGTGCAGAGAGAATGCTGTAGTGGAAATGCATTTTACTGATCTTTATAAATTTTAGCTAATACTGCAGTCCTTTAAACATCGCAAAGATTGTATTGCGCTACGGTTAACATGCTGTTTTCGAATACGGGGTAACACAACCGAGTTTTCTGCGGGCAGAAAGCGAGCATGCATTTTTGAAATTCCATATTAAAGCCAGTAAATCAGCGGGGAGCTTATCTATCGTATAATGCTCTTTGCACGAGTTATCTACAATCGTATTTTTTCCCCGAGGTCAACGCGATAACTGCTAGGATCACCCGGGATGTTTATTGTTGCCACAAGTTTTTTTTTAGTTGTGGGCGTTATTACGTGTGAAAGCGTTTAAGTTGGTTTACTTCTGCCAAATCAGCATTAAATCATGACATACCTTGTAGTGCAACGTCCTGGAGTCATTTCATTCTCACTGCAATTCAAAAACCAGATATACAAAAGCAACATGTTTCTGGACAAGCAAACTTTATTGCATAAAGCAGATTGTACTTCACCAATTCTGCTGCTTGTTTCGCATCACGCAAGGCTTTGTTCTTTTGTCTTTTTTCTCATTCATTTCCTGGTTGAGGCTCTTTAAAAGAAAGTGAATTCTAGTAAGGCAGAAAAACCTGACCACTGATTTTGTAAGTTCGAGGCAATGTTCCCCACAACCAATTTGTGGCACATTTGTGCTCACTTTTTCGAGTATGCTGAAAGCAGCTTTAGAATGCAGGCGCGTTCTGCTAAATTCATACGTTAGCCTGATTTCAAGCTTGAATCAGACGATACAGTGACTCCAACGGGTATAGAAGCCCACCCAAGTCCCACTCTTTGCAGGCGTCAGCTGGGAGTTCTTTTGGGACACAGTCTCTCGGCACAAGGCAGGCATCCCTGCATGCTGCTCAGCTAGTTGAGAGAACACGCTTCCTGGCCACGTAGCCTGCAATGTAGTACACCACGCGAGCATCGCTTCGTTTTTCAACATAGTCCGCATGGTCCACGGCCACTTCAACAGCCTCCATGGGGAATACAACATCCTGCTTCTCATTTTCCAGGAGTGCATCTTACTCGTACTTCAGCTGTAGAGCATTGTTTGTGTTGGTACCACGTGTTTTAAAAGCAGTAAGCTATAGCCGCCCAAATCTTTAACTAGGCTGCGCGAGCGGTAACTTGCTGTGCGCCAGGACCTAACAAATGACTATACTATCTTCACGAGCTTTGTGAGCATGAGTTACCATCGACTGTTTCGCAAGTTCGTTCCGTCGTAGCGCACTGGAAAGGAGAAAAAAAACAGCATTTAGATGAGCTAGCTAAAGATTTGGCCTGCTATACATACGTTAACATGGTAGAACCACATACCTTGCGCCAAAGTGCTTTGCGCAAGCAGCTGAATTCTCCTGCAGCGGTTTGTGGGCCCTTGGAATGGCACGCGCCCACTTCAAAAACAGTCTTGGCAAGTAGGCGCACGGAAAAGGGACACTTTTTCTGAACAAGATTTGTAACCGGAATCGCACCCTGGCACGAAGCAACACCTCTGAGTTTTTTTCTTTGAAGTTGAAGGCATCTTCTTCAGCCCACAGCAGTCATAAATAAGCAGCACACGCAACAATCTGCAGCAAAACCGTGAAAATCCGGCGCCCAAGCGCTGTCTAGCCGTACTCGTTGCCTTCTCTCCGCCGTCTCCGCGGAAATGCTGACGGCGCCCCGTGCGGCAGCGCTCTGTATTGCCCTAGCGGCGGTCACGCACAATGGGATCACCCCTCTCTATGGGAAGGCCGCCGCGGTCATCACACCTCCCCTTCTAGCCACCATAACGTGGTCGAAGCACGAGGACACCAGGCGTCCTGAGAGCACTTCTTGTCTAATGGCTTCGCTAACAGCTGATTTGATGCCATAGTCTGCTAGTATGTTTAAGTAATTTGAAACAAACGTTTTCTTCGAGCTACGGATATCCATAAAAATATTCTAGATAATGCTCTTGTTATTATGAGAAGATAAAGCATCTAAATTTGTTGCAGTTCATTGAGAAATGTCTGCACGTGTTCTGGCGTTGGACGATACAAAGCGATTGAAGAGAAAGCGGTGCTAGAATTTTCCACGCCGAATGGAAGGCAACCGCAATTGAAAACGTCATTGGTGTAACAAACCATTTACTCTTAATGAAGACCGCTATTGTCCCGCCTCGTGTGCCTGTTGTGGTTATAAAACAATCTTGAAAGTTGCGTACGCAGAATTGCAAGAGAATATCATCCTGAGTGTCAATTTCTGCAGGCACGAAAGCATCCAGTTCGACGGCAGCGCATTGAAGCGTGCATACGCTAAATACAATTCTGCATCCTTTGCAGCCATCTCAAGAAGCGGCCGAGATAATCAGCGCTACAGGCAAGATCGGCGACGGTCAAGGCTCTACCACGTGACGAAGATAGCTGGGGGCGTCGCTGTACCTTCCCGACGGCGGACGGCTTAAATACGGTCCCCCTGAGCCCAGGCGTCCAGTTCGGCGGCAGCGCATCGAAGTGTGCACACGCTAAGGACAGTTCTGCATCCTTTGCAGGTGAGAAATAGTGCCGATTTGCTTTGAAATCGTCTTTGCAACTCTGCGCTGCTGCCGAACACGCCTGTTGTCGTTGTCTTTTTTTTTGTATGAAAGTGATTGGATTGATACCTGTGCTATCGTACAATATGACGCCGGGGAAAGGGAAAGAGGGGGAAAGTGATGTAGCAGCTTTGTTTGCAGAATTCAAGCGGGAAATGCGTGCTGAACTCAGGGACCTGAGAAAGTCTGTTCAGCACTGCAGTGACACGTGTGGCGATGTCAAAGACGTGACCCGGGATCTAAAGGCACTAAGAGATGTATTAAAAAGCTTGGTGTCTGAGAATCAAAAGCTAAAAAGTGAAAACAAGCAGTTAACTCTGAAATTACAAGAGTTGGAACAATATCAAAGAAGTAACAACTTTGAGATAAAGGGTGTTCCGGACGAGTGCGACTCTTTAGTAGCCGTTCGAAAAACCTGTGAAATAGTCAGAGAGGCAGTTGACGAGAGGGACATTGATATATGCCATAGAGTTCCAACTGCGAACTCAACAACCAAGAACATTGTTGTTCGTTTTGTGAGGCGTGCTAAGAGAGACTCGATATTAGCCATGGCTAAGAAAATGAGAATTGGCGCAAGAGACGTTGGCCTGGTTGGTGTTAACAGTGCAATTTTCGTCAATGAAAATTTGACACGCCACAACAAAGCAGTTGCTTGGACCAACAGTGGCAAAGAAGAAAGAGCTCAACTGGAAGTTTGTGTGGACAGCAAGTGGCAAGATCCTAGCAAGGAAAGACAAAGATAGTCCTGTCCTGCGAATAACTTCTTCCGATGACCTTGCCAAAATGAAAGAAAGATTGTATCAGCTAATTATAAGCTTGCTTTCTCTTTACTCTAGATGAGCATGTGCGATGTCTACACAGCACAAGTATTTAACACCGCATTTAAGACCAAGCAAAGTAACTCCTCTCCGATTCATTTCAACATTAGAAGCATAAAAACAAGCTTGACAGCCAACAAATTTTCTTGGAGACTCTCGTTCTGAGATTTGAAGTCATTGTTCTTACGGAGACTTGGCTGACGATTACCGATGATACACCCGTCATTAATAATTACACCTGCATAAGCTTGGACCGCGTAGGGAAATGAGGAGGGGGTGTGGCGGTATATATCAGCCATAGCTATGCTTACACCATTATTGAGGAGTACACAATTACAAATGTAAATGTTGAATGCTTAGTTATAAAAACATCTCAATTTCAGCTTGCTGCCATATAAGGGCCACCAGCTGGATCTAAACGCGAGTTCTTAGATTTTCTTGAGCAATTGATGCAGGTTTTTCAGATAAACAAGTTACCTTTTTTTGTTGTTGGTGATATAAATATAAATACAGTTAGTAATGACCAGTACGCGATGAATTACAAGAGCCTGATTATGTCATACGGATGTGAAAATTTGATTTCGGTTCCCACACGCATTGGCCCAAAAACAGCTACAGCCATAGACATCTGTGTTACGAATATCAGTGTATCAGAACTAATACGTGGAGTGATAGTTAGCGACATAAGTGATCATCTACCTGTGTTTTGTGTTACTGATCACTTCACACGCATACATATTAAAGTAAGCAAATATCGAGTGATAAATGACAAATCGCTTGAAAAATATTTTTCGTTAGTGGAGGCCATAAATTGGACTAGCCTGTATGACTGCAGTGATCCTAATGATGCTTACGAGGAATTCTACAAGAAGTTAAAAGTTATGATGATGCGTTTCCTTTACAATGTGGCCGAAATAATAAGAAAGCAATAAGAAAATCTTGGATTAACCCTGCACTATACACAAGAATAACAGAAAAAAACAAGATGTAGCACACTTTTATTAGTACGCGTGATGTAAACCGATTTAAGGAGTTCAAGAAGCTTCGAAATAAGCTAACTTCAGATCTAAAGAAAGCAAAAGAAAATTATTATGAAAGTTTGTTTCTTCGCCACCAAACTAATGTAAAAAAGATATGGGAAACAATAAACAGATTGACAAGCAGAAACAATGCCATAGCCAGCGTACAAGAGATTGAGAGTAATGGAAATGCGATAGCAGGGCAGTGTTTGGCTAATACATTCAATGAGCACTTTATACAGTCAGGAAAGGCAACCAACAACCAACAAGACATATCAGTTCTTTACCAAATTCGTTTGTTTTGTATCACGTCTCGCCGCAAGAGACTGAAGAGTTACTTAATTGAATAAAAAATGTCGCCGCTGGTTATGACGAATTTAGGGCTGAGCCAGTAAAGTATGTTTCCAAGTTACTAAAAAACGTTCTCACCTATATTATTAACTTAATATTCGATACTGGTATATTCCCTGACCAACTGAAAATAGCAAGGCTTGTTCCGATACACAAATCCGGAGACAAAAACGCCATTACAAATTATCGGCCAATATCGGTATTACCTGTTTTATCAAAAGTCTTTGAGTAGGCAATTAATGATCGCATAAAAAAGTTGTTAGAGAAATATAATATCATATCTAGTTCGCAATTCGGATTTCAAAAACACAAGTCAACTGAACAGGCACTACTTCGTACAAAGGAGAAATTTATTCAAGGTATTGAAAATAAGGATTTTACTTTAGGTCTCTTTCTAGATTTGCGGAAAGCATTTGATTCCGTGAATCATGATATTCTACTTCTAAAACTGCAGTGTTATGGAATACGCGTCATGTCATTGAAATTAATAACCAGCTACCTTGAGAAACGCTTCCAATTTACAGATTTTAATAATTATTCTTCGACGTCGTTAAATGTAACAAATGGAGTACCCCAAGGATCAGTATTAGGTCCTTTTCTGTTTTTTTTTATACATTAATGACATAACTCAGATTGACAACACCCTTGATATAGTAATGTTTGCGGACGATACTAACGTATTTTTTACTTCGCGGACGAAACGTTAACCTCAAGACAAGACTAATCATTACAAAACCTATCCAAATGGCTACATAATAATTGTCTACAATTAAATGCCTCTAAAGCTCAATACATCATTTTTTCTCATCCAAATAAACGCGACCAACATGACATGCATATTGCGTATAGAACCGAGATTATTCAGGAAACACCTGAGCAAAAATTCCTAGGCGTTTGGTTCCAAGAGTCTTTGGTATGGTTATGTCGTGTCGACCATTTGGTAGTCGATATAGCTCGATCAATAGGATGTATTAGAAAGATTTCTACATTAATACCTCTTGGGCTAAAAAAAATCTTTATTACACTCTAGTATATTCCAAGATTGCCTACTGTTCACTAGTATGGGGCACCAACACTCAGCGCAACTATAATAGATTAACGGTACTACAAAAGCGCATGCTACGTATTCTTGAAAATTATGCAGTAGATATCCGTGACTTACGTATCAGGGAGTTATTTCTGAAACACAACATGCTTATGGCCAATCATATTTATCTCTATAAATTAGTGCGACATATACCCACCACAAATAAATACAAAGACAGTGATATGGTAGTTGAACATAAGTACGGGTTTAGGCAGCATAGGAGGACGCTTCCGAAGATTAGGACAAATTATGGGAAACAATCGGTAACGTATCAAGCTATACAGATTCTGAATATACAGAAAGACATAATAAATTGGGCACACAGCCGTGGTAAACTTAAAAGAATGTACAAAACGTTCCTTGTCAGAACAGCATGTGTATTGTAGACTGTTTTACATTACGTGCTACTATGTCCATGACATTGCTGATTTTCTTTTTTTTCTGTTTTGTAAGCACAATGTACTGGTACATAATCTTTCTCTACATATCTGTAACATAATAAAGGGTCTACTAGCTATCTAACACATGAATCCTGTGTGACCTTTTCTATATGTATATCTATCTGCGTGATCTATGTACACATGTATGCATTTCATGCTTCTTATCTGATGTATTAGAGGTCACTTTTCTTCCTTCATCGGCTGTACATTGAGGGCAACTGTAATTTTAATATAATGTGCACCTTACTGTATATGTTATTGTACGCGTAAATGCTGTATGAACTGAACGGGGGCAGGGGCCCAGTCAGGCTACTTCAGCCTTTAGTCTCTGTCTCCGCAGGAAATGCCCTGAAATAAAGTGATTTTGATTTGATTTCATTTGATCTACTAAGCTCCAACTCTTAGTGGTATCGACAAGAAACTGATCCCAGTGTTTCCTTTTACTTCTGACGTTAAGATGAACAACTGAGGACAGGTGATCAGTGACGTCAAAGACTGTTCGAAGGCAATAAAATCTGGGAGGCTGTGAAAGTCTACTGTCATTGTCATTGTCCTCTTTTCGAGCAACAATCTTGCCATTCTTTGTCCACATATATTTATAGAGGCTTTCCTCGTCATTGGCATCGAGCTTTCCTGAATAATTCTTTGTTAGTCTGAGTAAAATTTTCGTTTCGGTATATCATGGGGTTCGGTTCTTTCCTGTGCCCAGTCAACGCAGTTTGCGACGTGCTGCCAGCGAAGTGTCTCGTAACAACGGGTCAGAGAACCCAATCACTACAATTGGTACTTTATCCTTTCTGGCTGGCACTCGGTGAACCGCAACAACATCCAGAGGGTTGAATTCAGTCAAGGCTAGCTTCTGTGCATGTTATACTGTGAAAGCACGCAGGCTTTCCACTGAAGAAAATAGAATTCCATGGAGTTCCAAATTCGAAAGCCTCCTGTACTGCTCGTCCTTGCTGCGCTCTGCAATAAATTGAGTTATTTGATAAGACTATATTCTTAACCTTCCTGTTAGAGAACCTACTTGGACTTCAAGGCCTTTTATGTCTGAATACAATTCCTTAGTCTGAGTCAGGACAGTGTCATAACCCCGAAATACAGCACCTCTTATGAACTTCTTGAAACGGCTACAAACGGCTATAGACGTCTTGTTCAATGATAAGACTGAAAACAAAATTTCTTCTACACATAACCTCAGCACTTTGAATATGCTAGTATATAATCTATCTGCGGCAAAATCCACTACTCTATTTTGGTAAGCACATTCAGAGTGTCTAACTCAAGAACTTTTCTAAATCTTTCTGTCTAACGACGTGTTAAAAGTGCGGTTACCGTCGGCCGTCGGCGTTAGCGAATAAAAGACGCCACAAACAAATCGAACTCATTGGAAGGAACATAATAAGAAGGCTTTAATGTTAAATAATTTCACACCAGAACTTCAACAATCAAGGGCGTGTTATTGTTTTCCATACGGGGCGCGCACATGACGCCTGGAATCCATTCATCTATGCTCGTTCAGCAGGTGCTGACAGCAGCAGGAGCGAAACGCCGATGTTCTACAATATTCTATTCTATTGTAATGTTCTATTCTATAATATGGATAGAATTGAACATGCTCTAAGGAACGGAGGAAGCCTAAAAGCAGTGAAGAAGAAACAAGGAATTGGCAAGAATCAGATTTATGCGTTAAGAGACAAAAACGGTAATATCATTACTAATAAGGATGAGATAGTTCAAGCGGCTGAGGAGTTCTATAGAGATTTATACAGTACCAGTGGCACCCACGACGATATTGGAAGAGAGAATAGTCTAGAGGAATTCGAAATCCCATAGGTAATGTCGGAAGAAGTAAAGAAAGCCTCGGGAGCTATGTAAAGGGGGAAGGCAGCTGAGGAGGATTAGGTAACAGCAAATTTGTTGAAGAATGGTGGCCAGCTTGTTCTGGAGAAACTGGCCACCCTGTATACGCAATGCCTCATGACTTAGAGCGTACCGGTATCTTGGAAAAACGCTAACATAATTCTAATCCATAAGAAAGGGGACGCCAAAGACTTGAAAAATTATAGACCGATCAGCTTACTGTCCGTATAGACCTGGATTGGGAAGAATTGTGGATAAAAGTTAATGGAGAATACCTTAGTAACTTGCGATTCGCTGATGATATTGCCTTGCTTAGTAACTCAGGGGACCAACTGCAATGCATGCTCACTGACCTGGAGAGGCAAAGCCGAAGGGTGGGTCTAAAAATTAATTTGCAGAAAACTAATGTTGAACTGTCTCGGAAGAGAACAGCAGTTTACGATAGGTAGTGAGGCACTGGAAGTGGTAAGGAAATACATCTACTTAGGACAGGTAGTGACTGCGGATCCGGATCATGAGACTCAAATAATCAGAAGAATAAGAATGGGCTGGGGTGCTTTCGGCAGGCATTCTCAGATCATGAACAGCAGGTTTTCATTATTTCTCAAGAGAAAAGTTTATAACAGCTGTGTCTTACCAGTACTCACGTACGGGGCAGAAAGCTGGAGGCTTACGAAAAGGGTTCTACCTAAATTGAGGACGACGCAACGAGCTATGGAAAGAAGAATGATAGGTGTAACGTTAAGGGAGAACAAAAGAGCTGATTGGGTGAGGGAACAAACGCGAGTGAATGATAGCTTAGTTGAAATCAAGAAAAAGAAATGGGGAGGGGGGCATGAGCATGACACGTAACGAGGAGGGAAGATAACCGATTGTCATTAAGAGTTACGGAATGGATTCCAAGGAAAGGGAAGCGTAGCAGAGGGCGGCAGAAAGTTAGGCGGGCGGATGAGATCAAGAAGTTTGCAGGGACAACATGGCCACAATTAGTGTAAGACCGGGGTAGCTTTAGAAGTATGGGAGAGGCCTTAGCCCTGCAGTGGGCTTAACCAGGATGATGATGATGATGATGATGATGATGATGATGATGATGATGATGATAATGTCACAGAGCCACCGCGCTGCGATCACTTCGGCGGCACGCTCCAAATTTTTCAGACATCTCATTCTGTGCTGGAAACACTGGGAGGCAGGAAGTCTGAAAAAAAGGCCACTGCCGCCCGCAATGTCTCGGTCGTGGGTTTGTTATGCCTGTTGTGCGTCATTAAGTCGTTCTGTACATTTATACTGGAGAATAATTGGAGTCATTTAGCTGTGCTGATGCTGTTTGCCGTGTGTTTTGCATCAGTGCTTCGTGACATCGGCTGTATTGAGTGTTTGCGCCGTCCGCTTACTACCACAATGGCGGGATATGCGTTTGCCGCCTTCGTGTCACGGTGCGTCTTTGTTCGTCGCACGTGCGGATAAGACTTTTTCCTAGAAAGATAAATATATTGCACTTCGTTTTTCGTCAAGAATGTGAATATTTTTAGGTGTTACCCGCGATAATTCTTGATGGATGGGCTTTTCTGCCCTGCGGGTTTTCGTCATCTTTACTTTTATACGAGGGTTCTGCTTGTGTTCAGCCGTTCAGCACTACCGCACTCTGCGACTTCCGCAACACCAGTCACAACTCTGCCCTGCTTGTTAGTCTTTGTGGTTAGTGTAGCACGAATCAACCGAAGGGAGTGCATTCGAAGATGACGCGCTGGCTGTAGTGCTGAACCAGACTGAACTCGCCCTAACTTGTGTCCTTTTTTTCTTGCATGGATTATAGCGTTGCATGTGCGCGCGTGTGTGTCAGTGACTATGCAGTTTGCAGCGTTCCCACTTTATAGCAAAACAAAAATATAACTGCAATGTTTACTTCATCTATACAATTCCAGATTAAATCGTCTGCTGATGTACAAATTTCACTTGTGTTTTGTTCTCGATAAGCAGCAAAACCTTTAGCCTAGTAGGTGCTTTATCTGGGAGTGCAATCACGACAGGTTGGCATTTATTAACGAATGACTGTGACTGTGTCACCTTATTTGTAATTGCAATTCTGTCTTTCAAGTGACTTGATGCTCTCTTATTTTGTTCCTTTCACTCTACAGACGGCTGGACATCCTTGTACCTTGGCGCTAGCTGGATGACGGGACCTCATCATGATCAGTGTAAGCCAATGTACTGCACCTTCTCTGGTCCTTCCAGTACATTTTATATGGGTTATGGCCAGGGAGCGCTTCGTGGTAAAATAGACTCACAAACGGGCGTTTTTTTTTTTTTTGCACTGGTCCATTATAAGCTACCACTATTATAACCAATTTCCCAGTGCGAGTGTACATACGCAGTTGTACTAATAATTAGTGTCCCTAAGCCTTACAAAATTTAACTGTAGGTAGTCACTGCTATATAAGAACTCAAAAATTAACTCTTGTGTTATACGAGTACTCCATACCTTAGTAAAAATTTGCTGAAACAGTGTACATTACACCTTGCTTCCCTAATGCACAAATGTATTCAAGCCGGTGTTTGATTAGTTCGGTATTCTAAATGTTTTCTGTGTGGTTTAGTTTCTTTACAGGAATTTACTGTACAGCATCAGCAAGCAGTCCAATTTAAGATTTACGTGTTCTGTAAAGGTGTGCTTTGCCGCTAGAATTGATAAAACATGGGCCGAGGCTTCCATACAGGACCAACTTCAATTTCGCTCTACCACCGTGAGCACATGCAAAATGAATCACATCAGGTAGCTTGTGCCAGACTGTTTTTGAACCTTATTGTGAGGATATCACACAGTGATGTATGGAGGCGCCTGCGTCTGAGATATAGATTGCGCTGCAACATATGTGCGTGTAGAACAGGCATGATGCTGAGGATTCCAGCAGTTTGCAGAGCTGCTTTTAAAATTTGGCATAACCGTAATTTTACCTTCGCTGTTTCTTATCACCTATTTCAATAATATCATTGGAGGTTTTATCAGAATTTTGCAGTCTATTTTCCCTAGCCCATTAGCCTGCCACATTGGCTTTTTCACAGGGTGAGCAATTATTCAGCATGAACCATTGTTTGAATACACCTTTTTTGTGCAGTGGCTTTTCAATTGCGAGTAAACATAGATGTTCAGAATTACCTGAGGCTATGGATGCACTGATGAATTTGCTACCTATATGAATACCTTTGCACTTTCTCGCTCAAACAGCATGTTAACACTTCCAAGACAGTGGGCAATGTTATCGTTTGATCACATCATGAGATAATTTCAATTTTGTATGACGCATCATTCAAGGTGTTGCATCATTTGTGTGAGGTATTGCCCTAAGCCAATTAGGCTCACATAAAAATATATCAAGAAAAGTGATTGATCCAGCTAGGAGTGTTGTTTTCGAACACTACTTTATCACCAGTCCTCCTTTGCATGCTACCTCCTTACTCTGTACTGTGTCATGTTTAAGTTTGAAAGGAAGGCAACAGCTAGGCAATGCAAAATGCCAAACTTGCTTTTAGTTCAACAATATAAAACTAACTTTTTAATTAAGTTAGTACATCATTTACCTGCAGAGTGCATTGCTGTTTTAAAGTGATTATATCTTGCAGCAAGCTTCTCAGACTTGTTTGACAGGTTGTAAGTGGCTTTTTAGCCACAAAACACCATATTGTTACGAAGAGTTGAGAAGAAATGGTTTTATTTACAGGCGAGGGATGATGGATCGTAGCGCGATAGTAGCGCAGCTCGGCCTCACAAACTCCTCGTTCTCTTCGTTTTATCTTCTTTTCTCATGTCCGTGCATTTCGTATCTGTTACGTTTCCCCGCAAGCAGACGAAGCCCGTGGGGCCAGTGAGGATGCACAAGCAGGGTAGAAAGGCTTCAGGCGAGCAATATGAGTCAGCTGAGTTCTGCTTGATCGCCGACCATTGCACAGTAGGTGAGCTATGACGTAAGTGAGTTCACTCAGGCGGTCCACAACTTCAAGTGGGCCTGAATATTGTGACAAGAAGGTTTGGCACAATCCACGCTTGCGTTGCAGTGTCTAAAGAAGAACCAAGTCACCTTTTTCCAAACGATACTTGTACGTGATGGTCGTCGTATCGCTCTTTCGAATCACTTTGCGAGGCCAGAGTACGAAGACGAGCTATTCGACGGGCTTCTTCGGCGAGACACAAAGTCTTCGGCACAAAATCGTCACTGTGCAGAACGAAGGGTACGAAAGTGTCGAGCGGGCTTCGCGGTAACCTTGCATACAGGAGATAAAATGGGCTATAGTTCGTGGTTTCGTGCTTCGCCCTGTTGTATGCGTAAGTGATGAAGGGCAGCACGTCGTCCCAGTTCTTATGATTGGAGGAGACGTACATGGCAAGCATGTTGGTCAGCGTTCTGTTTGCCCTTTCAATGAGGCCATTGGTCTGTGGATGATACGGCGTGGAATGACAGAACTGTGAAGTGCACAAACGAAGTTACTCTTCAATGGCATCAGCCGTGAACTGGCAACCACGGTCGCTGATGATGACACGTGGTGGGCCATGACGAAGGACCACGGAACGCAACAGGAAGACCGCCACGCAAGCGGCGGTGGAAGACGGTATGGCTGCAGTTTCTGCGCACCGTGTAAGATGGTCTACGCAGACAATTATCCAACGGTTCTTGTTGTTAGATAACGGGAATGGACCCAAAAGGCCAATGCCTACTTGCTCGAACGGCATGCTGGGCGGTGTCAATGGCTGAAGGGGACTCGGAGCTGCGGTGGTCGGTCGCTTGTGACGTTGGCACGTTTCACAACTAGCGACATAGCGATTGGTTGTTTCGTACATCTTGGGCCAGTAAAAGCGCTCCTGTGTGCGGTGTAGCGTTCGTACGAAGCCGAAATGGCCGGATGTCACATCGTCATGCATGGCGCGTAGAACGTCGGAGCGAAGGCTCTCGGGGACAACAAGCAGATAACGCGCTCCATGCCCGGAATAATTAGTTTTGTAGAGTAATTTATCACGGACAGTAAAGCGGCCGCTGCCTTGAGAAGTACGGGCGGCGACAAAAAGCGGATCGAGGGTAACATCACTCCGTTGTTGTCGCTGAGAGTCTGCCGTGTCAGGGAATGTAGAAGTAACAGCAGCGAGACAGCCGTCAAAATTCTCAGCATCGCAGTCGGTAGCCTCAAAAGGAATCCGAGAGAGAGGCAGTCCGCGTCAGCGTGACGACGGCCACTCTTGTACGACACCACAAAGTCGTATTCCTGGAGGCGCAGCGCCCAACTTGCGAGGGGGCCAGACGGATCATGCAAACCGACCAGCCAGCATAAAGAATGATGGACGGTGATAATCTTGAATGGTCTACCGTAAAGATAACACCGAAACTTCTGTATGGCGAAAACAGCTGCCAGGTAATCCTGTTCCGTAACCGTATAATTGCGTTCAGATTTGCTCAGGCAACGGCTGCCATATGCGACATGTTCTGCGCCACTGTGACGTTGTACAAGCACCGCTCCTATCCCGATTCCACTAGCATCAGTGTGAACTTCAGTCAGGCAAGATGGATCGAAGTGACGCATATAGTCAAAGTATCTATAAAGTTATATCGAGGGTAGAACATGATGCCTACATATCCGAAAACCTAACCGGGTATAATAGTGTCACATGGTGGTGACGTTAAGAACACAGTAGCAATACTGTGAAAGGCAAAACTAGATTTTCTTGGGCGAACCTGTGCCCACAAAACAGGCTACACTTATAGCAAAACGAGAGCGGCGAACACAGTCGGTGATCGTCGAAAAATCTGATCAGCGGGTCAAGCGCGTCGACTTTCATAGATCAGCCGTCGAATGTTCCATATTAACCGATGGGACCCGCGTGTCTTCCACAAAGTTCTACACTATTCACGTCGCGCATACATGCAATCAGATTACACAAGTTGCGGTGCAAGACAGTGTACGGAACCATCGATAACATTCCAGAAACTTCTTTCACATGCAGGCGCGTCCTGAGTTGCGCGATAACATTTGTTAGGCGGCCAAACGTGGTCGACCGATAAAGATAAATACACGTGTCATTACCCCCCTCTTAAAAAGCATCGACCCGATGCTGCAAACAAACGAAAGTAATAAGAAAAGAATCACTCGTAGCAAAGAAAACAACAAAATAAGGAAGTTCATCAGCGTCCATAAAAAGGTTTAAGGCGCACCACGCAGACCACTTCAGGTCGTGCGCGGCGCCGCTGTGAATGCGAAATGCCGTCTGGCGCGACCTCATAGTCCAGTGCGCCAACACGTCGGATGATCTTGTAGGGTCCGAAATAGCGTCGCAGTAGTTTCTCACTGAGTCCTCGTCGGCGTATCGGTGTCCATACCCAAAAAACACGGTCGCCGGGCTGGTACTCGACGAAGCGTCGTCGGCGGTTGTAGCGTCGGCTGTCGGTCCTCTGCTGGTTGTTCATTCGTAGGCGGGCGAGCTGTCGAGCTTCTTCGGCGCGCTGGAGATAGGTAGCGACGTCAAGATTCTCCTCGTCAGTTACGTGCGGCAGCATGGCGTCGAGCGTTGTCGTCAGGTTCCTGCCGTAAACCAGCTTGATCGGCGTGATCTGTGCGCTGGGCGACGGGTGGGCGTGCTGGCGGCGGCGGACGACGGAATTGCGTCGTTGCAGGGCCCTGGCGTGGTCGCGGAGGGGGACCTTGACGGCGTGGGACGGCGGCGTATGTCATCGCTTCTGGCTGGGGCTGCGGTAATTGTGGTTGCAGCTCGGGAACTCCAAGCGATCGGTGCACCTCTTCTTTCACGATTTCGGCGATCGAAGCCACATGGGGCTGCGACGAAGGCAGGACCTTGCGCAGTTCTTCGCGCACAATGGCCCTGATGGTCTCCTAAAGGTCGTCGGAATCCAGTCCTTGGATGGCGTACTGCTGCGTGAGCCCCTGGCGGTTATATTGCCGGGTGCGAATCTCCAGAGTTTTCTCGATCGTCGATGCCTCTGCAGAAAAATCAGCTACGGTCTTCGGCGGGTTACGAATAAGTCCGACGAAAAGTTCTTGCTTGACGCCCCGCCTCAGTAAGCGGACTTCTTTCTCCGCTGACATTTCCGGGTCGGCGTGCCGGAAAACACGGGCCATCTCCTCCGTGTAGATCGCGATCGTCTCGTTAGGCAGCTGCACTCTGGTTTCTAGTAGTGCTTGGGCTCGCTCTTTTCGCACGACGCATGTAAACGATTGCAAGAAGCCGCTTCGGAACAGGTCCCATGTCGTTAAGGTGGCTTCTCGATTCTCGAACCAGGCCCAAATGTGGAACCGCGGAACGTCCGTGGCTCCCTGGGCTGCTGCAGAACTATTGGGGCTGCTCCGGCTGCCATTCGGGCTGTCTTCTTGGTCGTCTCTGGACGAACTACTCTGACGATCTTCTTTGTCATCTGTGGTAGAATTCCGTGTTCCGGGGGCAGCTG
Organism: Dermacentor variabilis; assembly: GCF_050947875.1. NCBI lineage: Eukaryota > Metazoa > Arthropoda > Arachnida > Ixodida > Ixodidae > Dermacentor > Dermacentor variabilis. The sequence goes on along the minus strand of NC_134569.1, from coordinate 240,997,983 downwards.
CTGTCCTCGGCGGCTTGTTCGATGTTCCGGGATGGCGCTGGTGTTGTCTTTGCGGTCCGGGCTTGGATTACGGCTTGTCGGGGGCGTCCGGTACATGAACGTAAAGCACCTCCACCAGATGTCACGTGGTCGTGACGTTAACAACACAGTAGCAATACTGTGAAAGGGAAAACTAGATTTTACTGGGCGAACCTGTGCCCACTAAACAGGCTACACTTATAGAACAACGAGAGCCGCGAACACAGTCGGCGATCGTCGAAAAATCTGATCAGAGGGTCAAGCGCGTCGGCTTTTATAGATCAGGCGTCGAATGTTCCAAATTTTTTTTTAATTATGGGGTTTTACGTGCCAAAACCACTTTCTGATTATGAAGCACGCCGTAGTGGAGGACTCCGGAAATTTGGACCACCTGGAGTTATTTAACGTGTACCTAAATCTAAGTACACGGGTGTTCTCGCATTTCGCCCCCATCGAAATGCGGAATGTTCCAGATTAACCGATGGGATCCGCGTGTCTTCCACAAAGTTCTACACTATTCGCGTCGCGCATACATACAATCAGATTACACAAGTTGCGGTGCAAGACAGTGTACGGAACCATCGATAACATTCCAGAAACTTCTTTTACATACAGGCGCGTCCTGAGCTGCGCGATAACATTTGTTAGGCGGCCAAACGTGGTCGCCCAATAAAGATAAGTACACGTGTCAATAGATCGTTGCTCAAAGTTGCAAAAGAATGGGCACACGTAAACAATTTCTAATTTGAGTGGCATCGCAAACGGCAGAATATTAGTCCGAAAAGCAGAACATGCCCATGTACATGTAATCAAGACCGCAACCAATCTCGAAAAGCTGAAAGTGTCATACTGAAGTGTTGTCCCTACGTTTTGCCGTTTTCACATGGCTTCTGTTGACTCGTTATCCCCGTCTGATCTATTGCATTTTGTTGGACCAGACCATGAAAAATCCACTCGATGCTTCCATCTCAACTGCCAGTCAGTGCGAAACGAGCATGACATGCTCGACCTTTTTTTCAGCAGCTTGACCTTTCAGTTTGATGTCATTATGCTGTCTGAAACGTGGTATGACCAGCACTCAGTCGTATGGCAACTGCCTAAATATCAGTGCTTTAGTAAAAACAGAGAAACGTCGTGAGGCGGTGGTGTCAGTGTGCTTGTCCATGATAACATTGATGCAAGCTGCATCAATGGATTTTGCTGTATTACTGATGACTATGAAGTCCTATCAGTCTTGAGTGCTCGAACTGTCTACTCGGTTTTCTACCGTCCACAAAGCGGTAATTTAGGCCATTTCTTCCAGTTTATTGAAACGTTCTTCCTTTACGTGGGTCACAAACAAGCCGTGGGTCACAAACAATCTTCTCCATCAAATAAAGAAAAAAAATCGCCTTTATGATAAATTTATCAAGTCACGAGATCCAAACGACTGGACCAAGTTTAAACGTTTTCGCAATCGTCTCACGAACGAGCTGCGCAACGCGAAAAACCGTTATCATACTGACTTGTTTAACTCTTGTAAATGTGACAGCCACAGGATATGGAAACAGCTAAAGCTTCTCCGCAACCATACACAAATTTCCGAGTCACGTATTAATGTTGTCAGTAATGTTGTTCAAATAACCGATGCGTCAATACCTGATGCATTCATTGATTTTCTAGTCGGTAATAATAATATTCCCGTATGCATGAGTGCCTGCGATTTCATAAAGACAACTGTTTCAGACACGATCTTCCTGCACCCGATCAATGAATCAGAGTTAATATGCCTTTTTCTGAGCTGAGCAACAGCCACACCTTGGATGTAGATAATCTGCAGATAAAGCCAATTAAGTAGGCCCTAGATATTGTTGCCCCATTGCTGGTATACATATACAACTTATGCCTCGGCACCGGAGTCTTCCCGCGTAAAATGCGAGTCGCTAAAGTAATCCCGTTATTCAAGCGTGGGGACAGGACTCGTATGACAAATTATAGGCCCATATCCATTTTGCCAGGCTTCTCAAAAGGCCTGGAAAAGGTTATATTTAAACGTCTTTCTACATTTCTGGAAAATAAAATGTCATAACTAACTGTCAGTACGCCTTCCGTAAAAACCGGTCAACACAACTTGCCTTGTTGGATCAAAAAGAATTTATTCTCAAAAACATCGAAGAGCGCTTGCTCACACTTGCGGTGTTAATAGATTTTACGAAAGCTTTCGACTGCATTAATCATGAACACTCAATAAATTGTTTGCCTATGGAATTCGTGGCTTCGCCCTTGACTTAATTAGATCATATCTAAACTCCATAGTTCAGTTTACACGCGTAAATAACCTCTTTTCTCAGTTAAGGAACACATGGATATTGAGTGCCGCAAGGGAGCCTACTTGGCCCTCTCCTTTTCAATATCTAGGTTAATGATATTGTCAATATTGACAATAACACCAAATACATCATCTATGCTGATGACACTACACTACTCTTTTCGTCTCATCATGCCTTAGTCTTGTTAAGGACTGCTAATTCTGTACTAGACAAACTACACGTGTGGTCCGTTAAAAATGTTCTCATAATTAACACTAATAAAACAAAAGCCATATTATTCCAAGCCAAGAACAAAAGCGCTACGTTGCCTGCTGACATCAAAATTAATTCGGAGAAAACTGAAAGTGAGCTCAGTAAAGAGCCTAGGGATCATTTTCAACCACGATATGTCGCGGAATAGCCACATATTATCACTTGTCACTAAACTTTCACAGATAGTTGGGCTAGTTTTCTCCCTTAGGTACCTCCCACGCCATGTAAAAATGCTCATATATAACTCCCTTTTCATGAGTCATCTTAATTATTGCTGCCTTGTCTGGGGCACCACATCTGTCACAAATATAGGTAGATTATTCATAATTCAGAAAAAAATTCTCCGTGTGATATGTGATGTACCATGGGACTCCCCAAGTGAACCTCTTTTCCAAGAACTGAAAATACACAAGGCGCATAATTTATACACTTACAGGTTAGTCCGTGCATACGTTAGAGAGTGTAAATCGAATAATTGTTGTATCCGTTCCATAGCTCACCTTAAACAGAGCATACGCCATTATCAAACACAATCTTCAGAATATTGGTACGTAATGCACCCGCGCACTAATTATGGAAAGCAAATGATTGCTTATACGTTGCCTGTCCTGCTTAACACACTGATCGCAGATGATATCGATGTTTTAGAGTCTTCGTTAACTAGCCTGTATAATTACTATTGCTGCTAGAGCTGGTTGTATGCTTAATACTTTGTACTTGTTGATCACAATATTACTTTTGCAACATCATCTGCTGCTAGTATGCACGATTGATCTGAGTGTCGTATTTTTTTTTCTCCATACTGCTGATTTCTTAATATGCAAGCTGAGTAAGTTGTTTTGGTTTATCAATTTTTGTGTTTGTTTCTTTTGCGTTATTTTATTCGTCTTATTCTGTTTTATTGTTATCATTTCGACATGCACTGTTGTTCCCCCTACTGCTGCCATAAAATGGGTTTTAGGACTTAGTCAAGCTGTTGACGCAGCTTTTTTCCTCAAGACCTGTCCATGTTCAAATGTATGTTGTATATGGGAAATAAAGCACTTACTTACTTACTTACTAAGAGGGGTGCTGACGTTAGTATAAACTTCAGTTGAGATAATCATGCGTCACACTCTGGTGTCCAATTGAAGTGTGCATTTTGTCGCAAAATACTTGTCAACGTGTAAACGATGTCGGGAAACCTGGGAACAAAACGACGAAAATACGAACATAGGCCAATGAATGAGCGAAGTTCTCGTGTTGATTGTGGTGGCTTGAAGGAGCTCACCGCTTCAATCTTACGAGGATCGGGTCTGACGCCACCCTTGTCGGGTAAGTGTCCCAGCACCAGTGTTTCACGTTCGCCAAAGCGACATTTTTTTTTAGTTTAGAACAAGTCCAGCTTTCTCGATGTAGTCGAGAACAAGGCTGAGGCGTTCATTATGTTCTTCAAACGTGCGGCCAAAGATTACAACAGCATCGAGGTAACACATGCATATCTCCCACTGTAGACCACGTAGTACTGTGTTCATGAATCTTTCGAAGGTGGCAGGAGCATTGCAAAGGCCAAAAGGCATAACATTAAATTCGGATAGGCCATCTGTAGTCACGAAAGCGGTCTTTTCCTTGTCGGCAGGGTCAATAGGTATTTGCCAATACCCCGATCGCAAATCAAGTGTTGAGAAATAAGAAGCAGCGTGTAAGCAATCAATGACGTCATCGATTCGCGGTAGTGGATAGACATCCTTCTTCGTCACTGCGTTTAGATGTCTGTAATCCACGCAGAATCTCCAAGAGCCATCTTTTTTTCGGACCAGGATTACTGGGGCTACCCATGGACTAGACGACTCCTGAACGACACCTTTGTCCATCATCTCCCTCACTTGCTCTGCAATAACCTTTCGCCCGGAGGATGACAGTCGGTAGGGCTTCTGGCGGATGGGGTGTGCTGAGCCGGTATCTATTCTCTGACGAGCGCGGGACGACGGAAAATGAGGGGGTGCATCTCCATGCGTGAAGTCGAATGCAGCCTCATGCCTGGCAAGGACATGTACCAGTGCTTGCCGTTCCGACGTAGCGAGAGCCTTGCTGATCATGCCAAGCATTATCTCTTCAAAATGGCCATTATCGCAACGACAGCATGCTGTAGAGACGTCCGTAGTTAGGGCCGCCATTGAGTTACATGCGGTTTCATTGAAGAGAGCGATTTTCATACCGCGAGGAAGGGCAACCGGCGTGGCGGAACAGTTCAGCGACCACAATGTGGCGACTCCTTTCGTCGTGCACACGACAGAGCAGGACACAAGAATATTTTTCTTAGCACAGTTTATGCGGAGAGGCCTAACTACAAGGTCAACGCAATCAGCGTCAACAGTAGTTGCAGAAACACAAACGGGCGTCAGGCACCACGATGCTGCGATCACTTCATCAAGAATACTGAGTGTGTCTGTGTCCCTGTCTTCGCCACGCGAGCTTTGTTCGGAATCTGCTGATATAATTAACTTGTTCAATGATATTTCGCCACAACCACAGTCCACGGAAGCGCCGCACTGTTCGAGAAAATCAATACCAAGAATAACATCGTGCAAACAACCAGCAAGAACAAGGAATTCCGGCACAAAAACTTTCCCAGCCAACAAAACACTCACAGCACGAACACCAAAGTGACGAAGCCACTCGCCACCCACTTCACGAAAGGTAATACCGCTGTTCCAAGAAAACATAACTTTGTGGCCTAGACAGTTTTTGAAAGCGAGGCTCATCACAGACACAGTCGTCCCAGTATCAACTAACGCTAATCGAGACATTCACTTTGTTTTTGAGAGTCACAACAGGCAGAGGCATTTCTGGCAAAGACCGTCCGGCGACCTCACCTCCATTGGGCGCGGATGCTAGTTTCCCGGCGGCGGCGACGAAGACCGGCTCTGAGGGGACGGAGAGCGACGGGGACGGTAATTTGGTGGCGTCAAACTCCGCTCAGAAGTTGGCGAATCGCTGCGTCTGGTCTCGTGTGAGAAGTGGTCCATTGGAAGGGAATTGGTCGGCCGCAAGTCATATGAAATATGGGTTCTGGGTGGCGAGAACATCGGTGGTGCCCTTCGTGATTGACGGCCTTGGCAACAATACCGAGCTATATGGCCTGTGGAACCGCAGTTGTAGCACACGGGAGGGTCGCGGTTCACAGCATCTTCCTATAAACGGATGCTAGGCTGCTACAGGTGGCGAGAAAGTTCGTTGTGTGGATAACGTGTCTCTGCGGCTCGCTGAAATCCGTTATATCGTTCATAAGTCACGTCTTGGTAGTGGGGTCGGTGTTCTTCTTGTCGCGGCCTGACAGAAGTTGCAGGGCCTCGGGGGTAAAAACGCGGCTGCTCTCGTTGTGGCCGAGCGTCGTAAGTAGCGCCTCTGTCGTAGAGACGTGGCTGCTGTCGGGGCGCGAGTTCATAATCCTCGGTGCCCCTCGCCGCAGGATACGGGGAGAAGGATGCCACGTTTGGCTCGAAATCTGGTGGTAGGCGGAAGCTATGAGTGCCTGGATGTGTCACTTGCGCGTGCAGGCTGAGCTCTTCCCGAACTATTTGCCGGATCGTTGATGTAAGATCGAGGGGCTGGTGTCTGTCCACGCTTGCAACTGTAGTCACATTGACTAGCCTGCCAAACTTCGGCGTGATGCGCCTCGTTTTCAGCTGCTCGAAAGTACGACAGTGCCGAATGATGTCAGTGACGGAAGCCAGGTTGTCTTTTGCGGTGAGGAAATTATAAACGTATTCGGCAATTCCTTTAAGGATGTGCCTGACTTTATCTTCCTCAGACATTCCAGAGTCCACAATCCCACATAGTTTTATTACCGCCTCAATGTAGGTCGTGCAGGTTTCGCCTGGCACTAGCGCACTTTGCAGTAATGTCTGTTCTGCTCTTTTCTTTTTTCGTCGCGGAGTCGCCGAATCGCTCTTTGATTTCGGAAACAAATCTTCCCCATATTGTAAACGTTTCCTCATTATTGTCGAACCACATCAACGCAGTATCCGTGAGAAAGAACACGACGTTCGAAAGCTGAGAAGCGCTGTTCCACTTGTTGGCGGCACTCACCCGGTGATGATGGATGAGCCATTCCTCGACTTTTTCGTCCGATCTTCCGGCGAAGGTAGGCGCATCTCTCAGTTGTAGAACGGAAGTTGTCGGCGCAGCTGTTGGAATGGGCCGTTGTTCGTCTGCGTCGTGAGACATGTTCAACTCCGGTAGATTCGGTGGGAGTCCAGCAATGTCACGGCTCCGTCGAAGAGCTTCTGGTTCGGCCTCCGTCTTTGGTGTCGATTACCGCGCACCTCCACCACAACTGTTACGAAGAGTTGCGAAGAAATTGTTTTATTTACAGGCGAGGGATGATGGGGGACCGTAGCGTGATAGTAGCGACGTGGCGCCTCCCAAACTCCTCGTTCTCTTCGTCTTCTCTTCTTTTCTCATGCCCGTGCCTTTCGTATCTGTTACAATATAATAATTTAAAGGCTGACTTTGACTCTGCTATGCAATATAATGACTACATGCCAAGAAATATGCGAGTCATCTTAAACATCATCACATACATACGTTAAGACACCCGTAATTTAAGCGCAAAGAGTGCTTAAATTTATTTTTAATGTGAGCCACACTTCTTACATAGCACATATTGCGAATTGAAGTTCCGATTTCAATATTCTCACTTCCTACCTGTCTTTTTTTTTCCTCTTCTGTGCAGGTATTGCTTGCCTATGTCTACAAGAAGCGTCACGCGTCGCCTGTGACAGCAAGTTTTGTGGGCAGCCAGTGCTCTCAACGAAGGCTGGCCTGCTCTGGCAGCGGCGGCAATCATCTTCAAGATTTATCCATGATCACCTTTGCTGCTATTTGTCACTCTTGTTAATTACACTTTCTGCATGTTTTCTAATTTATCAGCTAATAAAGTATGACTATGTGACATGATGTATAGTAGATGTCTTGCTGCATTTTCGCTTGCAATCATCTTTTATGCATGAAAAGCTCGTCGTACAGTGTATAAAAAAACAACAGCATTGTATTATTTATTTTTCAGATCTGGTAACATGCAACGTTCAAGGAATTCCCTAATGGATGGTATGCCGAAGAACTGGCCATTATTTCTGCGTGATGCTGTGCAAGATTGTGGCCTTACCTTACAAGAGGCAGCCACAAAGCAAGTTACAATTTACTTTTAAATGAAGCATGGACATCAGAAAAAATATATTTATATTGCTAGTTAGAGTGGTTCGCAGAGTGTTTTTCCAGATGTGTATTATTCTCTATTTCTTAACTCATTGCAGCACAGCGTTCTGTTTCCTATACTTGTGTAAGGCTATTGTGCCCCCTGTAGCTGGAACCACGACGTCATTTCTGCCTGAACTGCAGCATGACTGACAAATTTTTTTGCAAGAAACTATTTCAATTTGGTGGAGACCCAGCAGGGCGAAGTTTTGTCAATAATGACGTGTTTTAGGCAGAGATGTTCTTGTTTACGTCAATGGGCGAACATCGAAATGATATCAGCATGCAATACAGATCCTATTTTATTTCCAAAATAATTCTGACAGGCGGTATTAAAGTGATTACTCTAATTAAAAAGCACTAATTGACCAATGAGGTTGTACTACACTATTCCCATGGCTCACATCTGGAAAAACTACCTGTGCATCACTCTATCGGACAATATAAACTTTTTCTGATGTCCATGCCTTGTTTAAACTAAATTGTAACTGTGGGCAAACGTCGTGTTAGTGTAACAGTTGCCGCAAAAATTTGAAGCAGCGTCAAATAAAAGTCTTCAGTTGTTCTTGTCAAGCTGTTAGCCATTAGCCAACTTTAAGCGTGACGTTAGCAAGGATTATTTATGTACTTCTAGACGTCCATGGCTACAAGGTGTCTTGATCAAGACAGCTACCAAACTTTTGCATAAGCCGTTCGAGACATCTTTTAGACATCAAATAGCTGCTTGAGGAGCAGCGGTGGCGTAGAGGTAGAAAACCCGCCTCGCGTGCAAGAGGTCCATGGTTCGAATCCCGGTGCCGCGCAATTTTCCACCGGAATAAAAGAAAAATCCGCGTGTTGATAAAATTGCATAAACAGGTCTGGAGTGTGTCCTGATCGCGGTGACCAGAACCGGTAACGCGCTCCCTCACCAGAGCAGGATTGGCCACCCTGGTGCAGTACTTGGCCACAACCTCCCATATGAACACAACAATCCTGGCCCTCAGTCCGCAGCAACTGCGAAGAAACTGACCACGGCGGTGGTCAGACCTGTGACGCCGCAGAGGGTGCTAAGAATCCCTGGCTCCGGACAGGCCGCCATTGGAACATGAACCTGGCAACGTTTAACGCTAGAGCGTTATCTAGTGAGGCGAGTCTAGCAGTGCTATTGGAGGAATTAGAGGCCAGTCAGTGGGATATAACAGGGCTCAGTGAAGTTAGGAGGCCAAACGAAGCCTATACAGTGCTAAAAAGCGGGAACGTCCTGTGCTACTGGGGCTTAGCGGAGAGGCGAGAACTAGGAGTTGGATTCCTGATTAATAAGAATATAGCTGGTAACATACAGGAATTCTATAGCATTAACGCGAGGGTGGCAGGTCTTATTGAGAAACTTAATAAGAGGTACAAAATGAAGGTTGTACAGGTCTACGCCCCTACATCCAGACATGATGACCAGGAAGTCGAAAGCTTCTATGAAGACGTGGAATCGGCGATGGGTAAAGTCAAAACAAAATACACTATACTGATGGGCGACTTCAATGCCAAGGTAGGCAAGAAGCAGGCTGGAGACAAGGCAGTGGGGAAATAAGGCATAGTCACTAGGAATAGCAGGGGAGAGTTATTAGTAGAGTTTGCGGATATGCGGATAATGAATACCTTCTTCCGCAAGCGGGATAGCCGAAAGTGGACATGGAGGAGCACGAATGGCGAGACTAGAAATGAAATAGACCTCATACTCTGGGCTAACCCTGGCATTATACAATATGTGGACGTGCTCAACAAGGTGCGCTGCAGTGACCATAGAATGGTAAGAGCTCGAATTAGCCTAGACCTGAGGAGGGAACGGAAGAAACTGGTACATAAGAAGCCGATCAATGAGTTAGCGGTAAGAGGGAAAATACAGGAATTCCAGATCACGCTGCGGAACAGGTACACGGCTTTAACTCAGGAAGAGGACCTTAGTGTTGAAGCAATGAACGACAATCTTGTGGGCATCATTAAGTAGTGTGCAATAGAAGTCGGTGGTAACTCCGTTAGACAGGATAGCAGTAAGCTATCACAGGAGACGAAAGATCTGATCAAGAAATGCCAATGCATGAAAGCCTGTAACCCTACAGGTAGAATTGAACTGGCAGAATTTTCGAAGTTAATCAACAAGCGTAAGACAGCTGACATAAGGAAGTATAATATGGATAGAATTGAACATGCTCTCAGGAACGGAGGAAGCCTAAAAGCAATGAAGAAAAAACAAGGAATTCGTAAGAATCAGATGTGTGCGTTAAGAGACAAAAACGGCAATATCATTACTAATAGGAATGAGATATTTCAAGTGGCTGAGGAGTTCTATAGAGATTTATACATACCAGTGGCACCCACGACGATAATGGAAGAGAGAATAGTCTAGAGGAATTCGAAATTTCACAGGTAACGCCGGAAGAAGTAAAGAAAGCCTTGAGAGCTATGCAAAGGGGGAAGGCAGCTGGGGAGGATCAGGTAACAGCATATTTGTTGAAGGATGGTGGGCAGATTGTTCTAGAGAAACTGACCACCCTGTATACGCAATGCCTCATGACCTCGAGCGTACCGGAATTTTGGAAGAACGCTAACATAATCCTAATCCATAAGAAAGGGGACGCCAAAGACTTGAAAAATTATAGACCGATCAGCTTACTGTCCGTTGCCTACAAACTATTTACTAAGGTATAATCGCAAATAGAATCAGGAACACCTTAGACATTTGTCAAGCAAAGGACCAGGCAGGATTCCGTAAAGGCTACTCAACAATATTATCGTATTCACAATGTCAATCAGGTGATAGAGAAATGTGCGGAATATAACCAACCCTTATATATAGCTTTCATTGATTACGAGAAAGCGTTTGATTCTGTCGAAAGCTCAGCAGTCATAGAGGCATTACGGAATCAGGGTGTAGACGAGCCGTATGTAAAAATACTGAAAGATATCTATAGTGGCTCCACAGCCACCGTAGTCCTCCATAAAGCAAGCAACAAAATCCCAATAAAGAAAGGCGTGAGGCAGGGAGATACGATATCTTCAATGCTATTCACAGCGTGTTTACAGGAGGTATTCAGAGACCTGGATTGGGAAGAATTGTGGATAGAAGTTAATGGAGAATACCTTAGTAACTTGCGATTCGCTGATGATATTGCCTTGCTTAGTAACTCAGGGGACCAACTGCAATGCATGCTCACTGACCTGGAGAGGCAAAGCCGAAGGGTGGGTCTCAACATTAATTTGCAGAAAACTAATGTTGAACTGTCTCGGAAGAGAACAGCAGTTTACGATAGGTAGAGAGGCACTGGAAGTGGTAAGGGAATACATCTACTTAGGACAGGTAGTGACTGCGGATCCGGATCATGAGACTGAAATAATCAGAAGAAATAGAATGGGCTGGGGCGCGTTTGGCAGGCATTCTCAGATCATGAACAGCAGGTTGCCATTATCCATTAAGAGAAAAGTTTATAACAGCTGTGTCTTACCAGTACTCACGTACGGGGCAGAAATCTGGAGGCTTACGAAAAGGGTTCTTAAATTGAGGACGACACAACGATCTATGGAAAGAAGAATGATAGGTGTAACGTTAAGGGATAAGAAAAGAGCTGATTGGGTGGGGGAACAAACGCGCGTTTATGATATCTTAGTTGACATCAAGAAAAAGAGATAGGGGGCATGGGCAGGACACGTAATGAGGAGGGAAGATAACCGATGGTCATTAAGAGTTACGGAATGGATTCCAAGGGAAGGGAAGCGTAGCAGAGGGCGGCAGAAGGTTGGGTGGGCGGATGAGATTAAGAAGTTTGCAGGGACAACATAGCCACAATTAGTACATGACCGGGGTAGTTAGAGAAGTATGGGAGAGGCCTTTGCCCTGCAGTGGGCGTAACCAGGCTGACGATGATGAGCTGCTTGCGTGTTTCATGGGTAACCTTTTGCCAGATACTTCACAGAGATTTGCAACTCCAGTACTGTTTCTTTCAACGCTAACGCCTCAACAATTCTTAGCTTTACTGGAAGTAACTGATCCACCTTTTGTTTGAGGGGCAGAAGAGCAACAACCATGTCTTTGATTCCCTGTAATTGTTCTCTAAAAGGACCTAATTGAGAACCAGGGTCATCGGCTTCTGCAGATGCAGCCACGTTGCGAAGTTGCCTAGAACTGGAGTCACCCGTAGATGCTCGATAGTTCCTGCATGTCCAAACAAGAATTCCCCATCGCTTGGAAGCCGATTTGAACGCACGGGACCGATCAATGTCATGGCGAGGCACAAAAAAAGTATCAATGCTTACCATCAATCATGACAGCAGTCGGCGGCAACGGCGAACGAAATAGCTCTAGGGAAGAAAAGCTCAACTTTTTAAAAGAAAGCAGTTCTGATAAGTGTCCAGCAAAAGTTTGCCGCTGTCTACGAAGCGCTTATGCTAAGGGGGCATCTTTTATGCTTGGACGGGCCATCCCAGGCGCCGCGCCTCGGTAGAATCCAGAGACAGCATGTACTGCAATGAGGAGGAAGAGGATCAAAAGAAAGGAAAGGTACTTCAATGAATGACGCATCCTGCTAACCGGGACCACTTTCGCACATCGCCGATTGGTGCTGGGGCCGTAATTCGATCCAGTAGTCGCAGATTCCTTTTGTTAGCTGATCGCTAGCGATACAATCTAAAAGAAAGCAGTTCTGATAATTGTCCAGCAAGAATTTGCCGCTGACTGCGAAGCGCTTATGCTAAGTTGGCATCTTTTATCCTTGCAAGGACGATCCCAGGCGCCGCGCTTCGGTAGAATTCAGAGATAGCAGCTACTTCAATGAGGAGGAAGAGGATCAAAAGGAAAGAAGGAAAGGTACTTCAATGAATGACGCATTCTGCTAACAGGGGGCACTTTCGCACATCGCCGGTTGGTCCTGGGGCCGTAATTTGGTCCAGTAGTCACAGATTCCTCTTGTTAGCTGATCGGTAGCGATACAATCTAAAAAAGCAGTTCTGATAAATGTCAGGCAAGATTTTGCCACCGACTAGAATCAATCAATCATATAAATAATTATTTAATCAATAATTTATTATTTAATTAATCAAATGTGTTTATTAACGTACCCAGGAAAAGCCTCGAGGGTCTAGGTGCTGCCGCACTCAGCAGAACAATGCACAGGAAGAACAATGCAAGCTCACAAACACATACACACATACACACGTGTGCACACATAAAAAAAGAAATATAATTTCGCTAATACAAATTTTAATACAGCATAAAAGGTGTACACGAGGAGAATACAAAACAAAAGTGAAGAAAGACAAGAAAGGATTACAGAATGACGGAATACACAACACATATGACAGCTTTTGTTCAGTCATTGCAACAGCTCTGCAACTCCTTTCAGGAAATTATTAAAATTAGGCATGAAGGTATCCAGGCGCTCTGAATAGGCGTTATATGTCGCCTGCACCCTAGATGGAGGGTTACAAAAATCTGAAGGCCATCAGGTTCGCTGTTTTCTAGTGCCTTTCTACGGAATGTAAAACCGCACATTATAAAGCAAGTGCGAGCAGCAGATTTTTCCATGCATCGATTTGTGAAGAACTATAACATCTGATTTGTTGCGTCTACAGGTGAGGGTGGGTAAAGTGTGTGTCTGTGTTAGCTCGATGCAGATGGAATGCTTTTCACATAGTTGATGTTTAAATATAAATGGAAACTTCTTTTTGCACATTTTCGAGAAGTGAACAATTTGACGTACAAGAGGGGTTGGGGGGGGGGGGGTGCGGCCCGAAACCAAGGAGGCGTGCTGAAGAACTGAAAGGTATACGCTCTTATATAAAGTTACAAATGACCCAGGTTATTTGAATTCTCTCGTAACCCGCCATACTGTGCCTAGCGTTTGATGTGCACGCTGCCTCGTCTGTTGAGCTTGGGGCGAGAAACTCAGAGAACTATAGAAGCACTGTCCAAGGTCCTTCGTTCCCTGAGCTCTTGGCAAGAGAACCTCTTTGAGGTTATAATGAAAGAAAGTCCTGTTATTCTTCCGCGTGACGCTCACAATTTTCGTTTTTGCTGCATTTAAGACCAGGTTGTTTTCATCGTACCATGACGGAAAATTCGCACTGTCCTTCTGAAGAGTGGCGCAATCATTAACATTATTTACTGCTTTGAAAAGGTTTGCCTCATCAGCATATAACAGAATTAAAAGTTTTGAATGACTGTCGAAACATCGTCAATAAACAGCGAGAAAGGAAGACGGCCCAGGACAGACCCTTGAGGAGCTCCTTTATAAACCACACAAAGTTCTGACGACTGACCATTTACGGTAACGTAACAGTAGCGTCGCGTAGGTAGCTTCTTATCTGCGCTGTGACAGAGTTCTGCAGATCAAGTTGTGTCAACTTTTAAAAGACTATTTTGTGGCATACGACATCAAACGCCTTACTCAGGTCAAAATAAATGACATCCAGCTGTCCTTTCTTATGCACTGCTTGAGAGGCTTGCATCATGAAGCTAACGAGGTTGGTAGTTGTGGAGCATGCCGATATGAATCTAAGCTGCTGAGGAATAATAGCATTTTTAACATAGGATGAAGTTATTGAGTGCAGAGCGGATCGAATAATTTATATGATGCACATAGGAGAGAAATAGGCCTGTAGTTACTCGCAGAAGTTTTTACGCCTGACATAAAGAGGGGAACGACCCGCACTGTTTTCTGAGCGTTTGGGAATGTGTTCGTCTTTAAACCAGAACTAAAAATAGAACTAAGCAGTGGAACAAGCAAGGACCAGTATGTCTTAATAAAAGCAGGTGGAATGTCAGCAGGACCACACGAAAAAATGGCTTTAAGTGTTTGATTGCCTTAAAGACAAGTTCATTTTAGATAGACCACTGTTGTTTGTCTGCGTAGTAAACACAATATACACAAGAATAGGTGTTTACTAGAGGCGTTGTTGTGCACCATATTTTATAACCTCTGAAAGGGTTGAGCATTGTCATTGCTTGACACGGCACATCGCATTGTGGCAGCAGTATTAGACTTAAATTCGATTACGGGGCTGTACATGCCAAAATCACAATCGGATTATGAGGCACGCCGTAGTGGCAGACTCCTGATTAATTTTGACACCGTGATGTTCTTTAACTTATCCGAAAATCTAAGTGTACGTGCGTTTTACAATTTCGCCCCCGTCCAAATGCGGCTGCCACGGTGGGGATAAATCAACGACCGCTAGCAATGACACAGCGGCAAAGCTCCCGCGGTGGGGACAAAAGTGTTGATTTGACGGCTGACCGCTTCCGTAGTGTCGCCTGGACTCTGCGGTGCGCTTTCATGTGGCTCGGCTTCTGCACGCCCTGTGTAATTTGTCTGCTTGACATATTTGCATGGTGTTTTTTTTTCAGAAATCGCAGAAACCTACTGTACCGCAGCTTGAACATAAGTTTGTTCAGTTCCCCGGCAAACGCTGTCTTAACTATAGTAGTACTGCTTCCTTGCCTTCTCACGTCACCTTCCCCTCACCCAATGTATGAAAACTGCCTCATTCTTCTCTACAGTTATATCTGCGTCCCCTCTGGACTTGCGCGTGCGTTAGTAAAAAGGGAAGCTCTGCAGTTTCTGCAGTGCTTTTGAGGAGGTCATGGAAAATTACAGCTATCAGAAGGCTAATGTGGCGCCTAGGAAGCTCCAGAGGGCATTGTGCACATTCGATGCGATTGGGTCCAAACGAGTTTCTCGCGTCGTCTTTCCTCTCTACCTCGCTGCTGTCATGTAAGAACCCTTTGAACCACCCCCAACGCGGTGTACCAGAGAGCAGCAGCCACAGCAGTAGCAGCAGCAGCGGCGGTAAAGTCGAAGGAAAAGGCAAAAAAAGCTTCGCTTTAAAAAAAGAGGGAGATAGAGAGGCTGCAGCTTCGCCGGAAAGGCGAAGCAGTATTAGTGATGGCGAAGTATGCCGCAATTACACGAAGGAACATTACACCACCGAGAGGCGCCAGATTCTTGCTGGTGCGAGAGGACTCCCGCTGTGAAACTAAACTGTTTCCTACTACGAGGTTTTCAAAATTCTCATATTCTCATATTCCCCGACAAGTGACTCTCTTGCATGCGTAATCATGCAAGCGCCAATTAAAATTTGGAGTCTGATCTGTCGGAGTAGTGACACGCTAACTGATACTGTGTAGAAGCACGACGGCCTCTAACATTCCAATGCAAACATGCCCCCTTACTGCATTCAACAAAAGGTTAATTATTCAATGTTAGTTAATTGGGCTGCTGACAGCGATAATTATGATCTCACTTCGTATCCCCCTGGCTACTTAACTTATTTGCACATGTGGTCCTTGCATGTCTCCCACTGTCTAAATTGAAGAATACCATAACGCTTAATTTTGAATAGCCTGTATATACACATAAGGTTCGGAAAGGTGATTGCCTCGCCCCCCCCCCCCACCCCGGAAGAATGCAAACTTTCCACGTATGATTGAATGGCCTAATGAAATGCATTCTGTAGAGCATTGATAGCTTCCGTATTACGTATATGTCATGTGATTAGGAATATATTACCTGCATCTTGATATAAAGTAGGTTTTGTGATTATCGTGGGAAAGTCTTTCATAAGGAAAGGAGAGGAACTTGCGAACGGCTTTAATGAATTTTTTGCACATATAGGTAACACAGCGAACAATTGTGTATCTGCTGCATGTATCCCTAGAAATCCGCATTCTCTCTTCCTTCAGCCTACGTCGATCGCAGAAGTTATAAGGGTTTTCGAAGGCCTTAAGAATAGCCATAGTCGAGATGCCGATGACTTACAATGTAAGCCCATTAAGTATGCGTTAAATGAGATTGCACCTGTCATTTCACATATCTTTAATATCGCAATTTGTACTGGCATTTTTCCATATAACATGCAGGTAGCTAAGGAAACCGGAATCCATAAACGTGGGAATAAAAACACTTTTTCTAACTATCGTCCAGTCTCAATATTACCTGTTTTCTTGAAAGTGCTTGAAAAGGCGATTAATGCACGAATTGACAGCTTCTGTGCAAACATAACCTTATAACAAGTGATCAATTTGGGCATAGGAAACATCGTTCCACAATAAGTGCTGTTTTGCTGCTGCTGAAAGAAATTATTTTAGAGAACATGGAAAATAAATTGGTGACACTCGAACTATGCTTGGATTTCAGTAAAGTTTTGACCGTGTAAATCACACCATTCTATTAGATAAAATGGAGCCCTATGGATTTAGAGGAGTAGCGCTGGAATTAATTCGTTCATACCTCGCGGGTCAATCACAATATACTGACATAGGCAGATACAAATCGCGCATGATAAATATGGTGTCAGGGGTGCCACAGGGAAGTATTCTGGGGCCTATCCTTTTCCTCTTTTATATCAATGATATGGTACAAAATAAAATAAAACTTGCAAATTTTTTATCTACGCAGATGATTTCTCCTTATTTTCTGCAGCAAAATATCTAGTGCACGTTACTGTCGAGGCATATTCGTTTTGTTGTAGAGCGAACGAATGGTGCAAGACAAATTGTTCGACCCTGAACGAATCGAAAACAAGGTGTGTGGTGTTTCGTGCGCTAGGGACGCTGGTTAAGGTACCTAATTCCCTTATGCTTGGCCCGTTCAAGGTTTCGATTGAAAAATGTGTAAAAACATGTGGCATTATATTTAATGAACATATATCCTCGAATCAGCACATTCAGTCATTATTGCTTACGATAAGCAAAACAGTAGGCATAATGAACAGGCGCCGACAATATCTTCCGGTGGCAATTAGAAGATTGCTTTATGATGCCCTGTTTAGTTCTTATTTGTGTTATTGTGTGCTAGTTTGGGGTAACGCTATAGCTGAGAACCTACACAAACTCGTTTTAGTACAAAAAAAGGGCAGTCCACGCGGTAACAAGTGCTTCGTATTTAGAACACACAGCCCCTCTTTTTGAAAAAGATAAAATCCTTAAAGTTTAAGATTTGTACACTTACAGTCTACTGTGTTCCTATAAGAAAGCAGTTCAGGGCAGATTAGATGCGTTTCTCAATATTGCGCAACTTGAGCACACCCCGACAACATATCCTCTTCGGTATCAACCGCCATGGCACGTTCGTTTTTCGCGCACACAGAACGGCCGACAGAGAATTCGGCATACATTGCTAACGACATTAGATCACTATGACACACTAAATATTGACATCACAACGTTAAGGAAGAAAAACATAAAAAGTTTATTCACGCAATGAAAAAAATGTTTTGTGTCAAGCCATTGTTTTATGTATGAATATTATGAGTACTTAGCCTTTCTATTTCATTCTTACTTCCTGCATCTCCTTAGAGAGGCGTGTTTCATTGTAATGTAATCTTGGATTCATTGTATGTCTGGTACAGTGCTTTTTATGAAGGTTTAGTAATGCTAAACGTGTTTCGTCTCCATTGCTGATGGGTGGCTGGAGCCCAGTCAAGCTGCAGTGTAGCAGCTTTTTCATCGGTCACGTTTTTCGCCTTGTAATGTTGCGAAATAAAGTTGCTTTGATAAATAAATTTAATAACAGAGGTGACAACACGTTCCTTGAGGAAGACCTGCCGTAATATATGTCCTAGTGCTGACGATTTCTTTACTACCCATGACTACCTGTGACCTGTCCTGCAAATAATTATAGAGAAGATATAAAAAGGGTCCCCTGAAACCAAAACGAAACTTTTCCAATAAAATGTCATGATTTACAGTTTCAAACGATTTCGCTCCATCCAAAAACAAAGCACAACTATAGAGGTTCTTATGTAGAGCAGAATATAACTGGTCGGTAAACTCTTCTAACAATGTTCTAATACTTCGCTCAGCAATAAATGCAAAGTGTCTTGGTGTAAGGACTGAAAATTTCTTTAGGACGGAAGTCATGTACAATCAAACAGAAACTTTTTTCAGTATTTGGGAGAGCATAGGCAAAATAGGTCTATAATTTCCAACATCATCTTTCTTGCCTGCTTTATACAACGGCTTAATTATTGCTGTTTTTATGTCTCCAGAATTGATCCGGGGCTTATGAAACAATTTATCATAAAAATCATTGTGTCTACTAATGTGTCAAAATTTCTTCTTAATGTGGCAACAGCCAATCTATCAATAGATGGTTCTTTATTAGGTTGAAAACTGAAAATTATTCTCCTAAGGTCTTCATTCGACAACGTTGGCAAAAGGCAGATGCGTGAAAAATAAAATTATAGAATTCTACGTACCAAAACCACTTTCTAATTATGAGACACGCCGTCGTGAGGGACTCCGAAAATTTGGACCACCTGGGGTTCTTTAACTTGCACCTATATTTAAGCACATGGGTGTTTTAGCATTTCGCCCCCATCGAAATTCGGGCGCCGTGGTCGGGAAAAGCAGCTGCTTGAACAGTTTCTTTGAGCGAGCAATTAAGTGTGTCGCTGCGACTGCACTGTATTAGAAAAGCGTGTGAAAAAGTGATTGGACTTATTTACCACAATATCTGGCTTCTCTGAAAAAGGGTCTAAGAAATTCTAGGTGCGACGCTATTGCCTTGGAGGTGCTTTATTAAAGCCCAAGTTCTTGCTGAGTACTTGTATGCTTGAATAATAGGGAGTATCGTACTCGTCGGGGAAATTTTTCTCAACGCAGAGCTCAACGGGAAGGCACCACATCAACCAATGTCGTCGAAGCGGCAGTACTTCGCTAAAGGGCACTGGCGTGTAACTAAGGAGTGCTAGAATATGAAATAATGCTTTATTCACGGGCTGAAATTAGCTTCAGTGACATGCCCGAGTGCATAAGTATTCACGACGCTAATTCATGAAGCAGGAAAGCAGCATACGATATATTTACGATAAATATTTTCCTTCACATTAACGCTGTTTTTGATGTACGCGTCCTCGTCCATAAAAAACGAACGTTCGTTTTGAAAGGAGTAGGAAGTGCAGTCTTCTCCACCATGGAATGCAGGCAAGCAAAGCTTCACTCTAAATGTTATGCAGATCTAACGCACATGTTGGAATCTACGGGAAGCGAAGCTTTATTAAAGCAATTATTGAAATGTCTTGCAACTAACGTTGGTGCGTATAATTTTGTTTACTTTCACCCTATGCAACGAGTAATTGCATTGAATGTTTTCGTTTATCCACCCCCACCGCCATTACCTTAGCGCGATGCAATTTTTATGTTTATGCGCGGCATTGCTCACAAGCTATGCCGAAACAACAAACTACAATCTAGGCGGAAGCGCAGTGTGAGACGTAGCGATGTCACGGAGCCGATGCTGGTGACGCTTGCTGAGGGAAGAACGGGAGGCGCAGGAATGCGCGAATTAAGCGACACTTCTGCAGAACGGTCACATTCCGAGTGGTTAAATGAAGAAGAAGAAAAGTAAATCCAAGCATCTGGTAAAAATAATTCATCATTCCACTAACAGATCGCTGTCCTTTAGAGATGCCTGTAAGCCGGTATATAAATGTGCAGGATTTATGTATTTAGTTAATATCATAATCATTATAATTATTTTCTACATCCTTGATCAGCCTAAAAGGTTTGTGTAAGTCACTTCGCCTTGTAGTTTCATAAAACTTTCACATATAGCAGGTGTATTTTAGCTTCGTGAAATTTAAAAAAATCGCTTATGGCAGATAACATTATTTTAACCGTTGAACTGAATTACTCCATGAGGCGGTCATTATTTCTACGAGAAATATGAATGTTTAAAATATATTGTTGCAGGACGAAAGCAGGCCCACGTGTGTAAAATAATGTATATTTACAACTGATGTTAATGGCGTTCAGGCAACTGCCAGACTTCGTCTTTGTCTAGTCCAGTCCAACTTCTTCCTTCCCTTCACCGTAACATCACCCTCCCGGCGGGGTAGCTCCGTCCCGGCGCAAGTTATAGAGCATCGCTTAATGGGGGGACATAGGGCTTCAGCCTGGCGACGTGAACAACATCGCTAGTGACGTTGGAAGGCACTGAAGGCTGACCGACTGGGGCGATCTCATATGTCACGTCGGACAGCTGGCGTAAGATCTAGTACGGACCAGAATAACGGCATAGTAGTTTTTCCGAAAAGCCGACGCGACGTGAAGGCGTCCAGAGAAGGACAAGGGAACCAGGTGAAAAATGGGAGTCTCGGTGCCGAAGGTCGTAGCGTCACTTTTGAGAAGCTTGCGAGACTGCCAGGCGATGATGGGCGACTTCTCGGGCCTGGGCGGCTAAGTCAATAGCATCGCGAGCGTAACCAGTGCTGGGTGATTGTACTGCGGAAGGTAGCAACGTGTCAAAGGGCAAGGTGGGGTCGCGGCCATACAACAGGAAAAATTGTGAAAATCCGGCAGTGTCGCGACGGCACGAGTTGTATGCGAAAGTGATGTATGGTAAAGCGACGTCCCAGTCGCGGTGATCGTCGGAAACGTACATGGATAGCATTTCAGTTAGCGTGCGGTTGAGTCGCTCGGTGAGGCCGTTCGTTTGAGGGTGCTACGCGGTAGCAATCTGGTGTTCTGTAGAACAGGAGCGGAGCAGATCGTCGGCGACCTTCGATAGAAAGTAGCGGCCGCAATCCGTCAGGAACTGGTGAGGGGCGCCGTGGTGCAGGATGACGTCGTATAGTAACAAGTTGGCGACATCTGTAGCGAAGCTGGTTGGTAGCGCTCGGGCGATGGCAGATCTCGTGGCATAATCGGTTGCTACAGCAATCCATTTGTTTCCTTTGATGGAAATGGGAAAGGGGCCAAGGAGGTCTAGGCCCACCCGGTAGAAGGGCTCTGTAGGGATATCAATTGGTTGCAGCAAACCATAATTATAACCATACATACAAACCATAACATAATAGAAAATGTATATTCTTGTAGACGCAAGGCCCAATGTGCAAGTCGTCCAGTTGGGTCCTTCAAAGAGGAGAGCCAGCAGATGGCGTGATGATCAGTTACGACGCAGAAGCTCCGACCGAAAGGTACGGCCGAAATTTCGCGACCGCCCATACGAGCGCGAGACATTCTCTCTCAGTAATGGAGTAATTTCGCTCGGGCGTGGAAAGAAGGCGGCTAGCGTAAGCGATGACACGGTCTTGGTCCTGTTGACGCTGAGCGAAGACAGCGCCGATGCCATGACCACTCGCGTCAGTTCGTACTTTAGTTGGTGCAGAAGGGTCAAAAAGTGACAGAATTGGGGAAGTTGTAAGCCGCTCAATCAGGGTAGAGAAATCTTTCTCCTGCAGTGGTCCCCAAGAGAAAGAGACGTCTTTCTCAAGAAGGTCAGTGAGAGGGTGAGCTATGTCGGCAAAATTTTTCACAAATCGCCGGAAATAAGAGCATAAGCCCAGAAAACTACGGACATCGTTTGTTGAACAAAGTACAGGAAAATTTCGCACGGCGTGAACTTTCTGTGGATCAGGTTGGATTCCGGCGGCGTTTACGAGATGGCCGAGCATGTTAATTTCACGGTGACCGAAATGGCACTTGGAGGAGTTTAGCTGAAGGCCAGCCCTGCGAAACACGGAGAGTATGGTTGTGAGGCGCCGCAGATGGCTCTCAAAGTTCGGCGAAAACACAATCACATCGTCGAGGTAACAGAGGCATGTAGACCACTTCAAGCCGCGCAAGAAAGAGTCCATCATGCGCTCGAATGTAGCTGGCGCAATGCATAATCCAAAGGGCATGACTTTAGATTGGTACAGACCGTCCGGTGTGACGAAAGCGGTTTTCCCGCGGTCCATCTCATCGACGCTAACCTGAAGATAGCGGAGCGGAGGTCAATTGATGAAAAGTATTGGGATCCGTGAAGACAGTCAAGAGCGTCATCAATGCGAGGCATCCTTCTTTGTTATCCTGTTGAGGTGACGGTAGCCAACGGAGAAGGGCCACGAGTTGTCTTTCTTTTTTACTAAGACAACTGGTGATGCCCACGGGCTATTTGAAGGTTCAATGATGTCCTTGTCCATCATCCTGTCTACCTCTTTTTGTATGATGGCCCTTTCTGTTGCGGAGACACAATACGGCCGCCTATGAATGGGGCTGGCGTCACCGGTGTTGATGCGATGCGTGACAACAGATGTCTGGCCAAGTGGACGGTCGTCCAAATCAAAGATCTCCCGATAAGATGACAGGAGGTGACGAAGAGCTGCTGTTTGCTCGGAAGGAAGGTCAGGGGCGATCATCTTAGAAACATCGTCCTAGGCGTTGAGTACGGAGGAGTCGGTGACAATGGTCCGTTGGTACTGAGGAAGGATTCAGAGGTCAAAGAAGAAACCTCAAATTCTTCCAAAGGAGTGATATGCGCAATGGCGATACCGTGTGGCAGCACATGCGGCGAAAATCCAAAATTGAGGATGGGCATGTGAGTGCAGTTTTCGCGGATCCGGACTAAGGTGCTCCGCAGAGAAATATTGCGCGACAAAACCACGTCAGTAAGCGACGACACGACGCACTCGCCATCAGGTACGGGAGGACAGGGCATCAGGAGGACATTTGTAGCCGCTTGTGGAGACAGCCTTGCAAACTCAGCAGACCATAAGCGGTGTGAAGCACAAGTTGTTGTGTCGGCAGGAAGCGGCAGATCCAACTGTACGACACCTGCGGAGCAGTCAATTTGGGCAGAGTGTTTCGAAAGGAAGTCGAGGCCGAGAATTAGGTCGTGCTGACAGTGTTCAAGGACGATAAATATGTGGTGAAGACGAAGACGAAGAAGGCGCTCTTGTGTCGGCTGTGCGCGTGATCAGCGTTCGTCTACTGCCAGTGCTACTAGACTGTGCCTAGTGCCTCATAATAAATCATCTTATTACATTTGGTGGAGGTGCTGCACTCCCCGACCTCACCCTGGAACTTCGCAGCCGAACTTTAACATCTGCTCCAGCCGCTACTCCGCTCCAGGTAGCGGCGCTTTCCCGATCGCCGCTACCTTGTGATGTGGCTTCAGTGTCTCCGCTCTTCGCATCCATGTCGGCCTCCAACGTCGCTGATATGCCGCACGAGCAGCGTAAGGATCCCCTGCTTTCAACTATGCTGAATTTCCTCCACGACCCATCCGCCACACCCTCTTCTCGAACACTTCGTCGCCAAGCCGCTCACTTTACTGTCCGCGACAACGTTCTTTACCGCAGAAATTATTTGCCTGATGGTCGCAAATGGCTCCTGGTGATACCACGACACATGCGTTCTGACATATGCGCTTATTTTCATGCTGCTCCTCATAATGGTCACGCCGGTGTTCTGAAAACGTATACTCGGCTAAGGCAGCGTTTCTACTGGCACGGCATGTATCACTTCGTGCGCCAGTACGTACGCGCTTGCACGGCGTGCCAACGGCGTAAAATTCCACAGCGCCCTCCTGGTGAGCTACAGCCGCTGCCCTGCCCGGCTCGGCCCTTCGATCGCGTCGGCATAGACCTATACGGGCCACTTCCCTGCAGTTCCTCGGGTAACCGATGGATAATTGTAGGTGTCGACCACTTGACGCGCTACGCCGAGACTGCCGCACTCCCGGCAGCCTCGGCGCGCGAAGTTGCGTTCTTCATCTTGCGGAACTTCGTTCTTCGACATGGTGCACCACGCGAACTGCTCAGCGACAGGGGACGTGTCTTCTTGTCCGAAGTCGTCCAAGCCCTTCTCGCTGCATGCAGCATCGTTCACCGCAAGTCTACAGCCTACCACCCGCAAACGAACGGCTTGACAGAGAGGTTCAACCGCACACTCGGTGACATGTTGACTATGTACGTCGCCTCGGATCACAGTAACTGGGACACCGTTTTGCCGTTCGTCACGTATGCCTATAATACGGCCACACAAGCTACCACTGGCTTTTCGCCTTTTTTTCTGCTGTATGGCCGAGAGCCCTCGTGTACTATGGACACAATGCTCCCATACCGACCCGACGCTTCCGAATGCACGCCTGTGTCTGAAGCCGCCAAATACGCCGAGGACTGTAGGCAGCTCGCGCGAACCCTTACGACCGCTGCTCAAGGTCGTCAAAAGCTGCGGCGCGACAGTGACGCACTTACACCTGTTTTCCCGACTGGTTCCCTTGTTTGGTTGTGGGTCCCGCCTCACAGCCCTGGCCTTTCGACCAAACTCCTTGCACGCTATGATGGCCCCTACCGCGTCATAGACCGTACCTCCGCTGTCACCTATGTTGTAGAACCTGTCACACCTTCACCCGACCATAGGCATCGCGGGCGTGACACGGTTCATGTCAACCGACTTAAGCCGTACTATGACCCCCTCATCCTACCTACGCCGTAAGTCACCAGGATGGCTCCTCTTCTCTCCCGGGGGCAATTGTGGTGAAGACGAAGACGAAGAAGGCGCTCTTGTGTCGGCTGTGCGCGTGATCAGCGTTCGTCTACTGCCAGTGCTACTAGACTGTGCCTAGTGCCTCATAATAAATCATCTTATTACAAATAGAACAACGGTATAATGACTCCCAATGGTCACACGTGCTGTGCACATTCCAAGGACAGGTGAAGTACTCCCATCGGCGACTCGCACAGTGCCCACCCAGTACGGCGTGTGTCAGAACCTTCTTGAGCCTTCGGCGGAGAGCAGCGCTCATAACTGAAAGCTGCGCTCCTGTATCAACGAGAGATCTAACAGGAACGCCATCAACTTCGATGTCCAGTAGGTTTCCACATGTAGGCAGGGTCAACAGAGGATTTGTGGGCCGGGTCGTAGTTGCAGCTTCACCTCCGGGAGCTGCACCGCCTAGTTTCCCGAAGCGAAGCGACCGGTTGCAGAAGGGGACGAAGAGCGGTGAACGAGAGGCGAACGGGACCTACGACATTGTGGAGACGGGGAGCGGCTAGATCTTGGTGCAGCACTGTCGGCGTTGATCTTCCTAGTCGGCGTATAGGGCGAGAAAGTGCGATTGTCTTGTACTTGGCGGTAGTGACTCGGAGACGACCACCGAGGAGGCGACGACCAGTGGTTGCGGCAATGACGGGCGATGTTTCCAATACCGGAACAATTAAAGCAGATGGGTTTATCATCCACTGTGCGCCAGCCAGCTGGGTTGCGACGGGGTGGCGGAAAGCTTTCCGTCTGGGAGCGAGCGGCCGGAGAAATCTGGTAGGTATTTGTATGGCGGACCGAGCAGAGAGATGGAATGCCCAAATTTGCTATTTCCCCCCGAACGACCGCTTGTATGAGGGAAATAGCGGGCACGCTTTCCCGACAGTCGGAACGAACTGAAGCCGGAGCCATGGCCTCGAGCTCACGGCGAAAGATGCGCGTGATATCCTCCGGTCCTGCGGGCTGAACGAATCGCGGCGGGTCTTTGCAAGAAGATGTCGTGGCGGTATTGGGCAATCGGTCGAAAGTTTGTGCGACGCGGCGGCCCTTCGCTTGTTCGATGCGCCGCCACTCCTTTACAAATGCATCCACAGTGGCACAATCCTTACATATCAGGAGATTGAAGGCATCGTCTGCAATACCTTTCAGTATGTAACCCATCTTGTCTGCCTCGGTCATTTTGTCATCAGCCTTGCGACAGAGGGCCAGCACATCCTGTATGTACATGACATAGGATTCTGTGGACGTCTGAGCGCGGCACGCAAGTTCTTTTTTTGCTGCCAGCTTACGACCGACAGGTCTGCCAAACTGGTCTCGCATTTTTTCTTTGCAGATATTCCAGCTCGTTAGGTCAGCTTCGTGTGTGTCGTACCATTGCTTCGCAGTTCCTCGTAGATAAAATATCACGTTTGCTAGCATCATTGTTGGATCCCACCTGTTGTTGTCGTACACTCGCACGTACATCGTTAGCCAGTCCTCGACGTCGGCGTTGTCCGTGCCACAAAATGTCCCTGGGTCCCGCGGATCAGTTAGGATGACCGTTGGCACGGGTTGCTGAGGCGTTGTCGGTTGTGTCGGTTGACTTGCCATTGTGGTGGCAGGTAGATGACGTCCGCTGCGAAGTTCCGTGATTGTACCCCGCACCTTCCGCCAAAATGTTGCAGAAGAAAGCAAGTAATGTATATTTACAACTGATGTTAATGGCGTTCAGGCAACTGCCAGACTTCGTCTACGTCTAGTCCAGTCCAACTTCTTCCTTCCCTTCACCGTAACAATATTATTGTAGTTTTAATAATTACCTTTTCAATAATTTATTTTACGGCCCATATTGTAATTTACGAATTGTAGCCGATGAGTTCGCAAGGCGTATGCACTTCGACAAATTCTCACGATGATACCAGTTTAGAGAGAATTATCTTGAACGTGTACGAAGAAACACATTGGCGTCCCAGTTATTCCTGTGCTTCAATGCAGAAAACAGCCTTTTCTTATAACAGTTAGTGGAACAGCGCATTTTTACCACAAGTCTCACGGCGCATAGTTCGAAAGTCGTGCCATCCTCAGAATTCCTTTTAAGTCAATATGCATTTCAAGTTCACTAGCAAGAATTCGTGAATTACAATATATGCTGTACTATAATTAGTAAAATATTAAGTGTAAGATATTGTTAATTAGTCAATTACGCGTTTGACTGCTCGTGGAGCTAATATCCGCCTGATCGAGTAATTCAGTTCGAGGGTTATAGGTGCCACCCGCCAAAGTTGATATTCAAAAATTTGGTGTAGCTAAAAAACAAAAACAGAAATACGCTATTTATCCAAAAATATGTCCGCCGAGATAGCAACCGACCCATCAATAGCCTGGCAACCACGCGAAAGCGAGGAAAGTAGGCGGAAAGATTCGCTTTAAACGATGTAATTGTTAACATAATTCATACTTTGCGTCATGTGCAATACAAAGGGGAATTTTTTTGTAATTCAGGTACCTCAGCAGCCGCTGGTACTTGTCTGTATATTGTAATATACTCTAACGACACGCATAAACCACAATGATATAATCACTCGAGTCTTACTCGTATTGGAATCTAGCTACGTAGCGCGATGGTCAAACAACATCGTTTCGCGGTCTCGAGGGCCTTCAGGATTTTCCTGCATCCATTGCCGACGCGCTTGCCAACGCATTGCTGCATATCTCTTGCGCTGGGTCTCGCGTTTCTGTGCTTGGATGCGCTTTCGTTCCGATCCTTGCTTTCTGACACACGTGCATATTGAGTCGTTTCTCTTGCGTCTCATTCCCAGGTGCCCATGTTCTCATCTCGGAGCCACGAGGCAGACTGGTGCGCAAGCAGCTGCTTTCGCTTCGAAAAGAGAATCGTTGCGCAACATAAAGCACTGGCTGCCGCAGCGAAAGAGATTTCCTAATCACTCGTTCTACGCCCGCGTCTACGACCTGGTAGGAATATTGTCCGAATATTGCGCTAGTGGACCTCGGTGAGGGACTGTAGTTGCAATTCCCCACCATAGCGCGCACTTTCCTTCGATTGATGACCACGCGGACGTAAAGCAGCCTGCCCACCGCAAAATTTCTGGCAAGAGGTAAAGGATGGTTTATTTTTTTTTTAAATGCAGTTTTGCAAGGGTGAAACATTGGTAGTGATAGCAAGGTTTACCATTTCGGCCCAACTCCTTGGACGGTGTTGTATTTATGCGCGGATGCCTCACGATGGCGCGACGCCGCACGCAAGAAAACTGCTGCTGCGCAGTGTGAAGGAAGATCCTCTCGGCAGCCTGACAAACCTGCGCGATGTTGCCAGGAGGCGTTGCAGGCGACGCACCTCGATGGTGCACAAGATGACAACGACGGTAAACCGTCGGAGTCCAAGCCCGGTGAAATGCCAGGTCGCGTTAGCCTGGCGTTTACTACCCGTTCCACCGAGACCAGTGCAGAACGCCCGTGCCAGCTACTGCTGGCAGAACGCTGTAGTGGCGGTACCGCTCAGCCGATAGAACGGAGCCTGCACGGTGCCTCCGTTTCACCGTGTTGATTGTGGCAGCCAAACGCACTTCCAAAAAGCAAATGTGCTTTCAGCAACATTAAGCAAACAACTTGCGTCAAGCTGCATCGTGTTTAGATTACTCCTGCTTTCTTGCAGGTGCATTAGGCCAAGAAGTCCGCACCGGAAAGAGAATTGCTATGCTGTACCGAACATGCGACAATAATTTGTGGAGCCGAATCCTTTGTTTGTTGCCAACTGTCGTAGTAGTTTTCGAACGTAGCTCCGAGCAAGTTCGTGCTATGATCTGCGACCAGGGATTAGCTAAGCTTTCGATAAACCAATTTCCTAGGAGAACTAGAACTAGGAGTCCGTTTCCTGATTAATAAGAATATAGCTGGTAACATACAAGAATTCTATAGCATTAACGAGTGGGTGGCAGGTGTTGTTGTGAAACTTAATAAGAGGTACAAATTGAAGGTTGTACAGGTCTACGCCCCTACATCCAGTCATGACGACCAAGAAGTCGAAAGCTTTTATGAAGACGTGGAATCGGCGATGCGTAAAGTCAAAACAAAATACACTATACTGATCGGCGACTTCAATGCCAAGGTAGGCAAGAAGCAGGCTGGAGACAAGTCATGGGGACATATGGCATAGGTTCAAGGAATAGCAAGGAAGAGTTATTAGTAGAATTTGCACAACAGAATAATATGCGGATAATGAATACCTTCTTCCGCAAGCGGGTTAGCTTAAAGTGGACGTGGAGGAGCCCAAATGGCGAGACTAGGAATGAAATAGAGTTCATACTCTGCGCTAACCCTGGCAGCACACAAGATGTGGACGTGCTCGGCAAGGTGCGCTGCAGTGACCATAGGATGGTAAGAACTCGAAGTAGCCTAGCCTTGAGGTGGGAACGGAAGAAACTGGCACATAAGAAGCCGATCAATGAGTTAGCGGTTAGAGGGACAATAGGGGAGTTCCAGATCAAGCTACAGAACAGGCATTCGGCTTTAACTAAGGAAGAGGACCTTAGTGTTGAAGCAATGAACGACAATCTTGTGGGCATCATTAAGGAGTGCGCAATAGAAGTCGGTGGAAACTCCGTTAGGCAGAATACCAGTAAACTATCGCAGGAGATGCAAGATCTAATCAAGAAACGCCAATGTATGAAAGCCTCTAACCCTACAGCTAGAATAGAACTGGCAGAAATTTCGAAGTTAATCAACAAGCGTAAGACAGCTGACGTAAGGAAGTATAATATGGATAGAATTGGACATGCCCTCAGGAACGGAGGAAGCCTAAAAGCAGTGATGAAGAGACTAGAAATTGGCAAGAATCAGACGCATGCATTAAGAGACAAAGCTGGCAATATCATTACTAATATGTATGAGATAGTTCAAGTGGCTGAGGAGTTCTACAGAGATTTATACAGGACCACTGGGAGCCACGACGATAATACAAGAGAAAATAGTCTAGAGGAATTCGAAATCCCACAGGTAACGCCGGAAGAAGTAAAGAAAGCCTTGGGAGATATGCAAAGGGGGAAGGCAGCTGGGGAGGATCAGGTAACAGCAGATTTGTTGAAGGATGGTGGGCAGATTGTTCTAGAGAAACTGGCCACACTGTATATGCAATGCCTCATGACCTTGAGCGTACCGGAATCTTGGAAGAACTCTAACATAATCCTAATCCATAAGAAAGGGGACGCCAAGGACTTGAAAAATTATAGACCGATCAGCTTATTGTCAGTTGCCTACAAACTATTTATTAAGGTAATCACAAATAGAATCAGGAACACCTTAGACTTCCGTCAAGCAAAGGACCAGGCAGGATTCCGTAAAGGCTACTCTACAATAGACCATATTCACACTATCAATCAGGTGATAGAGAAATGTGCGGAATATAACCAACCCTTATATATAGCTTTCATTGATTACGAGAAAGCGTTTGATTCTGTCGAAACCACAGCAGTCATGGAGGCATTACGGAATCAGGGTGTAGACAAGCCGTTTGTAAAAATACTGAAAGATATCTATAGCGGCTCCACAGCCACCGTAGTCCTCCATAAAGAAAGACACAAAATCACAATAAAGAAAGGCGTCAGGCAGGGAGATACGATCTCTCCAATGCTATTCACAGCGTGTTTACAGCAGGTATTCAGTGACCTGGATTGGGAAGAATTGGGGAGGCAGGCATTCTCAGATCATGAACAGCAGGTTCCCATTATCCCTCAAGAGAAAAGTATATAATAGCTGTGTCTTAGCAGTACTCACCTACGGGGCAGAAACCTGGAGGCTTACGAAGAGGGTTCTACTCAAATTGAGGACGACGCAACGAGCTATGGAAAGAAGAATGATAGGTGTAACGTTAAGGGATAAGAAAAGAGCAGATTGGGTGAGGGAACAAACGCGAGTTAATCACATCTTAGTTGAAATCAAGAAAAATAAATGGGCATGGGCAGGACATGTAATGAGGAGGGAAGATAACCGATGGTCATTAAGGGTTACGGAATGGATCCCAAGGGAAGGGAAGCGTAGCAGGGGGCGGCAGAAAGTTAGATGGGCGGATGAGATTAAGAAGTTTGCAGGCATGGCATGGCCACAATTAGTACATGACTGGGGTTGTTGGGGAAGTCTGGGGAGGCCTTTGCCCTGCAGTGGGCGTAACCAGGCTGATGATGATGATGCATGTAGTGCGTACTATATACATATATTATTTGGAAGCACTAGTTAAACACACTAGGATAACCACGATTCGAATTTGAAGAAGGCGTGGAATAGTCAGGATAGGATAGGATAGTTTATTTAGCACCGACTGCTATCTAAATTGCATAGCACAATACCTGCACTTACCATAGCTAGGCGACCTCATTCCACCCTGGGATTAAATAAGGTTTACGGAACCTGACTTATACCCACAAGCACCAATGGCGAAGGCAGGGCACACCGATAATAAGGAGTATTAGACGCACAACAAATGCACGAAGGAACAAAAACATACACTTACGCTGCCTTACAACACGATGGAGGTTCACGCAAAATGCATGCTGCTGCCGCTTATTACACAGAAAACGGGGCAAGTATATGCGTGCGCTTCAGCGGCTCTGCTCAGTGCATGGACTACCATAGAGTAATCGAAGTCACAACGCCATTAAAGAAGCCATTCAACTTTTCAATTGGTTTCTGTTGTTTACGTGCCAAAACCACGATTTCAGTATGAGGCACACTGCAGTAGAGATTCCGTATTGATATTGACGACCAGGGAACCTTTAACGTGCCCCCAATGCACAGGACACGGGCGGTTTTGCATTTCGTCCCCATCGCAATGCGGCCGCCGCGGCCGAGATTCGGTCCCGCGACCTCGTGCTTAGCAGCGCAACACCACCGCAGCCGCCAAGACACCCTGGCGCCTAGGCCATTCAACTATGTCATGGGGGCACAGAAGCCACGGTTCACGTCAGCACTGACAGTCAAGAGGCCCTCAAGCAACTGAACTCCCGATCCTACACCACGGATCATAGCGCTCCGAGCAATACTAGGCTGCCGCAACCTGCGGGATAATAGACGGGCATGCATTCTCGTACAGTGTATCACCGCGTCACAACTCTATGCATGAAACTGTAAACTACTACTTCGCTGTAGCGTTCCCAGGCGCCGCCATCCCATTAAACGCGTTCGGCGTTAGAGGCCATATACGTACGAAAAAGGGCCTGGAGCTCGACAAAAAAGCTTCGCTTTAAAAGGAAATTGGCAGTTTCGTCGGAAGGGCAACGCATTAACATCGATAGCAAGGTTCAGCGCTGCGCTTGAACTCGTCGGATGGACGCGGACGCGACATACACGGCGTGACAGAATTTCTGGCACCCTTAAGAGCTTTAAGTCGCGCATGACTTGTAATGCCACTGCGCCAGTGAAATTACATCACTTGTCGGAATGTGTGCACCCATATTTTTTTTTTCACTTGTTTAACAGTCTAAAGTAGTTCCGATAAAAATTACCGCTGAACTCATGTCACGATGACTATGGACGGCAATGCTAATAACAATCGGGCAATGCTGCGTCAGACCATGTCCCTGAAGTCATGCTTATTTAACTGGTGTAGCGGTAATTCTGAGACTTTCGTTGCTTCGGCTATATTCGCATACTCCGATAGCGTCGAAATTTGCTAGGGTACTCGCTTGCGAAGCTCGCCCCTGAGCATGGAGGCATGACGGCGATTGTATGATGTGGATGCAGTGACGATGGAATTTAAGAAGGAATCATATCGACGATACGACAGTCGCGTATACCAACTGAAGTTTTTGCTTTTTGCCCTCACCAAAACGCGGCCGCGGCGGCCGGGGTTCGATACCGCGACCTCCTGCTTAGCAGTGCCGCGCCCTAACCGCTAAGGCTGCGCGGCGGGTTGTGTGGTGAGTCGTTGATGAAAATGAAATTAACGCTATTTATAGTGATAGAATCAAAAACACCGTTCGCGATTTAAGTAGGAATTATAATTTTAAATCAGCAAGGAAAGTCTCAAGAACCAGTAACTGGCGCGGCCTGGCGCTGAAATCTTGGTAATCTCGATCTAGCGTATGAGAGTGTAAGTCGGCTGTTATTAAGCACACCGTGTTGGTTCCTTAAGTATTGCAGTTCGTATTTTATTACACGCTTATTCTATGCGTGTTACGACGTAGAGGAAGTCCTCGTTAACGAGCGGCACACGCCTCCCACAATGCGTGCACATGCTGCTGTACGCGCGTGAGTTGGCCAATGACTGTGCAGGGTTGGGCGGTCTCCCTGAGAGATAGAGAATGCCA
Source organism: Dermacentor variabilis (assembly GCF_050947875.1). NCBI lineage: Eukaryota > Metazoa > Arthropoda > Arachnida > Ixodida > Ixodidae > Dermacentor > Dermacentor variabilis. The sequence continues at coordinate 240,964,594 of NC_134569.1, read as the reverse complement.
TCGACTAGCTGCACCCTAAATGGGTACCAGCACTACCAGCACAATATTAGCCCACGCGTAGTCCCAGCAACACGCCTAATTGCTTACCACGCGTAAAAGTGTCGTTTCGCAGTTGGCTAAAAAAAACTCTTGTCTTGTTAATGACTAATGCAGGTGGACTGTAAACCCCGAAAATATGTAGCTATTAGTATAGAAATAACTTAACACTTCGGAAGCATGAATCGTAGGAACAACTGGCTGACAAAAAAAAAGAACAAATACCTCGCTGATCAACTGTGGGCTGTCCGGCATGCCAAGGAAGCCGCCAGTCTCCAAGGACTGGAGGCCGTCACCTAGGCTGGGGTGCTAATGGCCTCACCCCGCACAAATCGCCGGACATTTAGAATAAAGTTTTCACTCACTTAATACTTTCTCACAGCTACGTACAGCTGCACTTGTTGTCTTTCTCCCACCAATGCCATCGTATAAACGCTATCACGCTCACTTATCACTGACTTCAAGCTGCTTCTAGTCAAGGGTTATACGTCGTCACTGCAGATCTAAAGAAAATACAGTTAAAAATGTTCCACCTTGTTTTCCACGTTACCTCTTCATGATTGGACACGCTCAGCAATATTCTTTCCATTGCCCTAAAAAATATGGGCACAATGAAAATTGTTTGTTTGGAGAAGCCTTTGAGCCACAACGTTAGCAGAACGAAAGTGAGTTCTAGTAACGTTAACAAAGGTGACTCCCATTTATAACTCCTAGACTTCGCTAGACTTGCAGTTGCGAACCGAACTACACTAATACACGCATGTGACATGAAGCCAATGAAGACACCAAGCAAAACATAGGCTTAATTCGTTGTACTTAATAATTGAATTAAAGAAACGATAAATTAATAGAAATCAAAGTGAATGAAAAACATCGAAGTCCCGCCCCTAAGGTGAAGCACCGATTGCGAAGCAAATCAGTATATAGCTGTACGAAGTAAGAATGGTAGCGTTATCGGCGGTATGAAATTGTAAACATTAGCTTGTTAACAAAATTAACAATGATAGAATATGTAAGCGTGATTCCACGAGGACGTAGAAAGAAGCTGGAACACAGAGACAGCACTGTCTTTGCGTGTCTACTTTTTTCTACTTCTTTGTTCAGTCGCGCTTACCCATTCTATCATAAATTCAAACCAACTATCTCGTCAACGTGTTTTAACTAAATTAACCAGCCAGGTATCACCGGCGCACAGGTAGACACGAACAAATCGCTCTCGTATGGGGTTCTCCTCCGTGCTCTTGGGACAAAGGAACGACAACACAGCAGTGCAAACAATCACAAGGGCATTTATTGCACCTTTCATAGATCAATGCCTGCTAGCCGAGTTTCTATCCCCAAAACATGCCGATGGGCGCGCGACAAATCTAGAAGTCCGACTCACCGCGACCGGATAGCGAGCGAATATGTTCGCCCCATGCTGGATCCCAACGCCTGGTCGTTCGCGCGTACGGTGACGCGAACGGTGGCGCGTTCCAAGGCGGCCACACGAGACGGTCTCGTAGAAGCATGGATCGGCGCACGCGCGGCACTGCACGTCCGTACTGCTTGCTGTCCCGAACCCAAGACAGCAAGCGCCTTCTTTTTCGGCGCCCAAGTAACCCCGCAGCAGCGCGACACTCGCGCCATCTCTCGTACCGCGCTTGTACCGCTCCGACCGCCGCGGGCCACGCGGCGCAGCCGCACGGAGATGGGGGCTATGCGGCGGGAAGAACACATCAGGCGACGCGTGAGAGTCGCGCATCCCCACATCCCCCCAACCTTAAATCACTTCTTATTCCGACGAAACATGTGACACGGTCTAACATTAACCCGTGCTTCGCGAACAAGATAGTACATGCAACAGTGGCCGCGCTCCGAAAATGTCCACACGCTGTCCATAGCATGTGAGCCGACATTGTCCCTGGGTTACACTGCTGGCGTCCGCCGGTCACAGCAGCAGCTTTGCAGACTCGACGGCACGATTCCAGGCCAGGACTCCGGAGACGACGACGCAGTAGTCGGTACGAGCAAGCGTCGCTCGCGCCGACGCGCCCTGCTGGCAAGAGCCGCCGTAGCTGTCGGTGACCGCCGGCTCTTTTGTCCGCCGCCGAGGGTTGTGAGCTGGATGCGGGAGGCCGCCGAAGTCACTGCGCCGAACTGGCCACAGCATCACCATCGCCCGGGGTGACTCGATCGTAGTCCGGGGCAGCAGCGCAGACGATGTGCATGTGACAGCAAGCCAGGGGTGACTCCAATCACGCTGTGTACACTCAACACACTCGGCAAACACTAAAGTAGTGCAAGGGAGAAGAATTGTGCATACGCATCGCCCACGTGGTACGATGTTCAATTCGGCTAGCAAAAGATCGGGCAGCTACTCAGATGCTAAGTTCATATGAACGAAGTTCGCTTCCTTGAGTCGAACGAGTAATTTCAATTCGTGCGTGGCTAAATAGAATGAGGGAAGCGAATTGCAACACCTCAACGCCACGGTCCACCCGGTTATGTCCCTCCACGTGCGACAAGCAGCTTTGTAAAGCCTTAGGCCTAAAGCGTCGCTACCCTGACAACAACCGGCATCCAAAACAACACCCAAAATGAGCGCAAAACAGGCAGCCACGAGGAGACGTCAGCTCTGTGAGGTGGTCCTACTCCGCTCGGTGCACATAGCACCCGAGTTGACGGCGCCCACCGTCCCAGACGGTGTCGGAGCGCCCGGTGCCAGGCCGCAATACCAGTCAGCCCGTAGTGGTACCCGTGGCCCGCGGCCACCCGGCTCCCAGAGCCGCGACTTCATCAGAGTCAAAGAGATAGAAGAAGCTATTTACATAAAAAATTCGGACCACCCACGAGGCTTCCGTACTCACTCGCTTCAGGCTTGCCGATTCTCCCCGGGCGCTAAGCCTCGCTCTCCCAGGATGCAGACCGCGTGGCTCTCGTACTAACGAATGTAATTTAAAAAAGTTGCGAAAATTAGCATGTTGACATTGTTCTAACACACTACAGCCACCTCCCTCAAGAAAGCACGCCGCCACCGCTAGCGATCAAAATCCACGCTAGCCCTATGCTTCGGTTCAAACAATGGTCTCGAACGAAGTAAAACGGTTAAAACTATCGTCCAATGCCCCAAGAGCCCCACGTTGGGCGCCAGATGTGGGGTTCTCCTCCGTGCTCTTGGGACAATGGAACGACAACACAGTAGTGCAAACAATCTCAAGGGCATTTATTGCACCTTTCATAGATAAATGCCTGCTAGCCGAGTTGCTATTCCCAAAACATGCCGATGGGCGTGCGACAAATCTAGAAGTCCTACTCACCGCGACCGGATAGCGAGCGAATATGTTCGCCCCATGCTGGATGCCAACGCCTGGTCGTTCGCGCGTACGGTCACGTGAACGGTGGCGCGTTCCAAGGCGGCCACGCGAGACGGTCTCGCAGAAGCATGCATCGGCGCACGCGCGGCACGACACATCCGTACTGCTTGCTGTTCCGAACCCAAGAGAGCAAGCGCCTTCTCTTTCGGCGCCCAAGTAAGCCCGCAACAGCTAAAGCCCCTCAATTTTTCAAAAGTAGCGCCATTCTTAGATCTTTCCGACACCCCGCTCACCCTGGCGCCTCCTCCTCCACGCCGCCGGTCGCCCCAGCCTCCTCCGCTCCCCCATTGGCCAATCTCTATCACGTGGAAGCAGGCGCCGCGCTTTTCTATATTTTTTCTTTCCAGCGCGGAGCAGGCGCCGCGCTTTTGTATATTTCTTTCTTTCCAGCGCGCGCCGACCTCCATTGTTGGGCCTGCGCGACGAAAGTACGGCAGGCGGACTGACGGAGTGCGTTAGCGTAATGGAATGTGTAGGGCCGAGAACTTAATTGCGATGCCATGCTGCTGCGCCTTCGGTTGCCGCAACAGACACAGCGAGGGCAAAAAGCTTTTTGCTTTGCCATCCGGCGGGCACAACGCAAAAAGAAGTGTGGATTCGCAGGATCGGGCGGGCTGACTTCGAGGAAGTGGCAAAGAACGCACGGCTAGTCACAACCTCTTATTTAGAGCCTAGTTCACGCCTTACGCTTCGAAAAAGTGTGTGCTCATGCTCTGCGTGGTTTTAAGCGCGTTGTTTGACTTTTTTTTTTCGAATGTGCTCTCTTTGTTTCATGTAGTTTCGTCTTGCGGTGAAATGCACGCACCTGCAGCTGGCCTGTGACATAAAAGTGACTTTATTCAGGGTGTGTTTTGAGCTCCACCAGAAGTTAACACATTCTCGATGTTTTTGCAAGGCTCAATATGACTTACGATGCAGTCTTTTAGCTTCGAATGTACGCCCGCATGTATTGATTTGGTTTGTGGTGATTAACGTTTTTAACGTTCCGAAGCGACTAAAGCTAGAATGCAGGTCGTAGCGGATGGCTCCGCATAACTTTATCGAGCTCGCCTGGGGATGTTTAACGTGCACTTTGATCGTAGAGTCGTACGTGGGCCGGTAAATTCCTTGTTGGCGTTTCATAATACTCGCGCGGGCGCGCTAGCGCTGCTTTAGAAGTTGGCGCCTCGGCGCGATTGTATTTCTTTAATAAACTTTATTTACTAGTTGTAATACCTTGTCATTATTTCGTATTATTGACGGCGCCTCCAGGGCACCAAAGCGGCAACAGGAACACCAAAGCTAGAACCAGGGCTGGATGGGGCCCGCCGAAGCCTGAGCATGCCAAGGGGGTATAAGATTGCGGACAGTCAATTTTGTATGCGAACACTCCCTGCGACGCCTGCATTATTGCAATGTCACGTGCTCTTCAGAGGCCTCCGTTAGCCATTACATCTGCCCTCCTGGAGCAGTACTTGTAAAAAAAAAATTATATATCGTCACGATTACCAAAGCATCCCGCAATGGAAAAAACGGCCCTGTTGCCAGGCATTGCTGACCGCACACAGCCTTTCCGCCTGTGTGCGGTCAGCAATCTCTCACGCGCCGGCCGAACAAAAGTATCCTGCAGGTACGTAAATGGACCTACGAAACCACGTACACATACTTTCACGCAGTCAACACCTGAAACTTTGATAATTACGCGCGTGTTTGAGTACACCGGGTGCATGCGTCGTGTTTCAGCAACACGAACTCTCAACGTCGCGCGCTTTACGCCTTAAATACGCCTCGAATAATGGTCCTTTTCTCTATTTCTTCCACAATTCGAACACGAAATTCTAAAGTCCAGTTACCGACTGACGAAGAAAGATCTCGATTGAAAAAACTGCTCCGCAGGGCTCGAACGAACTTTTCTGCGGATTTCCTCCCGTAGCGTGTTAGCCGTCGTCTGCTACGGCAGGCCCACCACCGACGGCGCCACCGTCGAGGCCGCGCCGAGCGGAGGAGGAGGGAAGTGAATGGCGCTACTTTGGGAGATTGAGGGACTTTAGCAACAGCGCAACACTCGCGCCATCTCTCGCACCGCGCTTGTACCACTCCGACCGCCGCGGGCCACGCGGCGCAGCCGCACGGAGACGGGGGCTATGCGGGAAAAAACATATCAGGGGACGCGTGGGAGTCGCGCATCCCCACACTCGATGACAGCGCAAACTGTCGGTGAAAACGCTGGAGTTAGAAATCGCGGCAGCCGCCACAAGCCAATTCACGTCCATGCATCTGTCTCCTCAACGCGAACGAAGCGTTGAAAACACAGCGCATACGCAGCTACCGGCACTACGTGCACTATGCGAAAATTGCAGATCGCTTTTAAGACGAGGCCTGTGCGGGCGCGCACTTAAGCCACGTCCCAGACCGCTTTCAAGACACGGGCGCTGGCAACGCGTCCGTGCGGCGTCCGCCAAAGACCTTTACTACCATGTCCGTGATTCGCGTGGCCAACGCCGTAGTAGGCGCTGCGGTTCACTCTAAGGTCCCCTGATAATTGCACCGTAACTCCTTCTTAATCCACGCATATCCTTCTTCATGGACTTTAATCCACCCTAATCCACTATAATCGTCCTTAATGCACCTCAACGCACCTTCATCCACCCTAATCCACCTTCATCGACCTTAATCTAACCTAGTGCTCCTTTATACACCTTAATCCACCTTCATTCACCCTAATCCACCTTCATCGACTTTATTCCCTTTAATCCTCCTTAATACACCCGAATTCATCTTAATCCAATCACTAATCAATCATTACTTTGCTAATCATTAATCATCTCTTCTACGCAGCTGGACATGCTTTGGTTCGCTCCCCGTTTTCTTTCGGTCACGTGATATTTTCTGTAGCTCACAATGGGACCTTGAAACATAGATCTAAGGCTTTCGCTTAATGAGCCACACACGAAGGGATGTGTCGCAAGCAATACTAGATCAGACGCACGAAGTAAAGCATCTGATCATGTGGCAGAAAAATTGTCTGGAGTATAGAATTCGCCTCAAAGCTCCCTTTACATCGGTATACCCCGTTCATACGGCTTTAAGAAAAAACCAACCTCCTCAAAAACTTGTCCTCCAACATTATGGATGCTGTTATTAGCATTTCTCAAAATTTTCAACCGCACTGGGGCGCGCAGCTGGCCCAAAATAACACGCCTCCATAGAATCCTGCGGCCCGTCCGCGGAAGCCCATGAGAAAAGCACGCCTTGCGCAGCCGGCGGGAGAGGATAATCGAGGAGGAAAGCGCCATAAGGAGGAAAGTGTCGCTACTTTCAAATTATCACGAGGTTTTACTCTACTCTGTTCGGAGCGGCGGGTGAGGAGGACATCGAGACACCCTGGCAGCCGGCGGAGAACGACGCCCCTCCTCCCTCGCCTGGCACCCTTGCCTCGCACGCCACAGGAGAGAGCACGCATCCGGGCCGCGTTCCTCGCTCGCGCATGCGAGTTTGAACCGTGTTCGCCGGTCCACCTATTGCAGACTGGCTGCACCTGCACTGCGGCCCGGCTGTACGCCAAGGGCCGCCCCGCGTCACCTGCCTGCAAAAGGTGCGGGGACCCCGACACTCTGGAGCACCTTCTCTGTGCCTGCCCTACCTTGGCGCAAGAATTCTCCAGAGTGATCAACACCTACAGACGCCACGGCCTTCCAGCGGCCACAGAGACTGACCTGCTGTTCCCGGTGTGTCCACAGCTCCCTGCGCTGCGAAGCCTGCTGGAATTAATAAGTTCCACGGGAATAGACACCCTATAAGCGCCCGCTACAACGTTGGCAACTTTACTGAGGACTGCCACCTCTGGCACATAGGGGGGTCTATTAGGCCACATCCTCCCTCTTTCTCTATCATCTTTCACTTCGCACTCCCTCTCCCCTGACGACGCTTCGCCGTGCTCCCTCACGGGTTGCAGAATCAAGCGTCCTTCCTTTCTTTAGACAACTATCGGCCCATCTTCACACGCTTTCACTCATACGGAACCTTGCGGCGATGGCGACGCTGACGGCAAAAAGGCGCCTAGAGTGTCCATAGAATTGCTATCGCAATAAAAACAAGTGGCTGCAGGTGGGATGTGAACCCATGTGTTCGCGTTACGCGCGCGATGCTCTTACCAATTGAGGCACCACGGCGCCGTTTTCTGATCTACTTTCTGAAGTATTTATGTTTTACTACTAGAACCCTGGGATTAGTTAGCTAGCGGCACGACTCGCAGACTTTGGTGGCGAATGTGGAACATCCTTTCTGCCACAGGAGTCATGAGTACGTGACGTACACTCGCCCACAAAATATTGTGGCGTGCACGAGCGCGTGGCGAAACGGCCCTCCTCCCCTTCTAGCGGCGCACCCCTGGTGTCGAGACCCGCGCCTGCACGCATGCGCGTCCCTCTGGCACTACAAGCGCGCAATGTTTCCGCGCTTCCCCCTTGCGTGCCGGCGATATTCGAATGTAGCCACGAGGTGCCCTGTAGCCGCTAGGTGTGCCGGCCTCGACGGGCAAAACTTCGTTTATACAACGGAAAGGAAGAATTCATTTTCGTCTTGCCTGTCTCTTTCCATAGAGCGCGTTTTCTGCCACGCTCTTCTGCGGGAGAACGCACAGCCGGCCCTATGCGTCAGCGCTCGTGAGTCGACAAAAAGAGGACGCAGCGGCGCGAGAAAGTTCACGCTTCTAAACACCCTTCGCATAGTTTTGCTCGTCGAAGCCGCCACAGCGCATATCGTGACAGGGGCACCTCGCGGCTACATCAGCATATCGCCGGCGCGTAAAGGCCAGAATACATGGAGCGAATATGCGACGAATAGTCGGCGTTCGACGCCCGGCGGCGTACGCGCGACGCGCGGCGGCGGAGAAAACGTCGTCCGCCGCCGATCCAGCTGGCGCAGAAAAGTTCGTCGGGCGGCGACGATACCGGAAGCGGCAAACGAGCGGCGCCCCAAAGCGAGCCAATCAGGTCTCACTATCCGCCCCGACTTCCGGCTAGGCTTCCCCGCTTGTCCGTGTATCCCGATCCCGCTCTATCGTTCACGCCGGTCTCCTGCTTTTCGTATTCATGGCATCCAAAGCGGCGCGGCTGGAATTTAACAAGTTAATCACAGCCACGGTTAGACAAGCTCACGTGCGCTACTTTCGGGTCTGCTTGCTTCGGCCGCGCGCGCGTTGAGCCACAGAACAGAGCCGCGGAGACGGAGGAGCCGAAAGTTGTTTACCCGCCCAGTGTTGCCACAACGCATAGCATCGCCGCTTTCTTTAAACTACATCGGCACATGAATGTCTCAAACAAATAAAAAAGACTAGAAATCATTTCTAAGCAAAATTTTACGCGTTTTTAGAGTGTTTCGTAATTCAAAAGCGATAATAATTGTCGTTAAAGTTTTTTTTGTGTCGTGTGTTTCACGACAGCGCATTTGCCTCGTCTAGCCACACTGATAACAACGCAGCGACTAGCCGGCGGCGGCCGGCCTGTCTTCGCTCCATGTAGCGCAGCCCGACGAACATACGGCGTCGCGCCGTGGCAGATTTTCTGCCGCCCGAACTTCGTCGTGGAAGTTCGCTCCATGTATTCTGGCCTTAAGGCGGAGGCGCGGAAACATGCACGCTTGCTGGCTTCGGAGGGACGCGCATGCTTGCAGGCGCCAGTCTCGACACCAGGGATGCGCCGATAGAAGGGGAGGAGGGCCGTGTCGCGACGCGGTCGTGCACGCCGGAATGTTTTGTGGGAGAGTGTACATGCACAGTACGTACCTATAGGTATGTCACATAATCTGATAAGCCCCTTTCATTTGATTGCCATTCTTAGAATACTACGTGCCCCTTTTCGGCGTCTGTCTATGTCTCTATAACTGTTCTCGCGGCATATTCAAAAGAAAATAAAATGTTTAGAATTTGTGGCTGGTGCAATCGAAACGGCGCCACAAGCGTTCCTCTTTGCAGCAGCCACACTCATCAGCGTCTCGTTCGTTTATCGCATCTCGGAAGCCACGCGCGGATTTCGCGCTGGCACCGCTAGATGACACAACGTCTCGAGATTGAAAAATTAACTGGTAAGCAAGGAAGATATTGATAGGACCGGATCCGTTACATGCACATGCTTACAATGTAGATGTATTTATCTAGATGTATTACAATCTAGATGTACTATCTATATGTATTTGTTCTAAGGAAGAGAAGAATTAACCAAAGAGCGATAGGCAAAATGCTAGACAGCTATACATGTACCCAATGAATAATTATATCGAGCAGGCACTGTTTTCAGCCCCCCAGATTCGAAGAGGATGCCAGCAATTCGTCGTCGTCGTCATCGAAACGAGATGGAGGAGCCCGGCGGCACTACGGGCCACATACATTATGCGTTTGTTCGCGTGCACCCGCGAACCACGCGACCCGCTGGCCACGTGTGGACTTCATGGTGGCGGCGCCCGAGGGCGCAACGTCTGCAAAGTGCGAGAAGTGAGCGCGGCTGCAGTACACGCCAAATACCTGGTGCACTTTGGCTGTGGTAGCTCGGTATATCGTACATCGCTCGCTTGCTAATAGCGTTACCGTCGATCATAGATGGGCTCCGCGGATTTTTCGGCGTCTAACGTATTTTACACAAACGTTATATTTCACTTTAAGAACCAGTAAAGATTGGATGTTCTATTCCACATTTGAATTTACCTGTTTTTTTATTGTATATGTATTCCGCTTAATTGGAATATTTCACTATTCGAACACGCACAATTGTGGCCCATGATTTTTGTAGCAGCTACGCGAACACGATTTTCACGAATTTACAAAGAAGCGTGAGCTGAACATTGATTCTCAGTGACTTGTCTGACACTGTGAATGACGTTTATGCGTGCACACATAAGGCCCGCAAGAGCTGTTTATCTCCCGTAGTTGTGCCGACCTTCTTCAACACTTAAAGATTTCCATATGTGATAAGGATGTAATGCTGACGCTAGCGCTTCTCTCTTGCCTTATCATCCTGGCGTCAATGTTCAACCTGGTCTTATCGGTGTTGAGACCTAAATAGGGCGGTAATGCGCCGACGTACTTTTCTGTTTGAATTTGTAACTCAAGAGAAAATTAGCGCAAAATTGATATTTCATATCAATATTCGTATCTGTCTTCCGACAGTACTTTTTCCGATGTTCTATGTTTGCAAACATGCCTCCACTCACCCTTTACCATTGCCGTCGCGAAGTCAATGGAAGTTTTTGTGCAATCCTGTCAAAAAGAGAGCATTCTGTAATCATAAACGTGTTCTGTCTGCACAATACATTGATTACGCCAGCTCATATACTGCTGCCACGGAGAGCACTTGTTAGCGAGTTCTTCCCTGCGCAGCCGTGCGTGTGCTCGAGGCGTCCCCAGTTGCGCTGTGCGCGGGGCTCGAGGAGTGCCGATAGCGGCGGTGTGCGAGCAGTTGTTATCGTGCCTGTGTGTACGCTATCCTATCATCGCGGCCGTGGCCCGCGTCGCCGAAGGGCAGCCGCAGGCGTGCCAACGCTGCTCGCGTGTCGGACCGCCACTGCTGCCAAGAGGAACCGGGTCCCCGAAATCTAAAGGTATCCTCCTCCGTTTACTACGCGACAAGTTCGCATGCCGAGTTTTGCTCAGGCGCGAGGATCAGGTGCATGGCGCTGCGTGGCGAGCTGCTTGCTGTTATGTGGGTTCACGAGCACATACGCACGAAAGAAAAGCTGCTACTTGAACGTTTTAGTTCGAATCTTTGAGTGACAGAAAGAATCCGCGAGTGACACTAAAAGCTTTTGGAGCATATGAAACTAGTGCAAGGACTAATATCTTCGCTTCACAAGTACCCAGTGCGCTTTTCATTGGCTGATGTATTGGCAGCAAGGAAATGTAGCTTCTCGAATTCCACATTCTAGAAATATTTGTGGTTGAAGCATTGCTTTGAGTTAGTGGTAATAATTTATTTATATACTCGGCGTAGTTTCCTGTTTAAATGGTGTAGTTTGCCTGTGGGTTATGTGGGCACAATGTATTACCGACGCCACTGTGGCCGCCCAGATGTAGCTGCTACGGTGTTCTTATCAAGCAATCAATCAATAAATAATATGGAAATGGGGTTTATTCGGATCATAGAGAAGCAGCGACAAATGCAGCGGCAACCTAGGTACGAGCCACGCGAAGGCAACAGGGCTTTTCAGCGTGCCGATCTTCATCCTCACAGTTCCCCCCCCCCCCCCCCCCGGAATTGAAGAGCGTTCAATTGACGACCTATGAAGAGGTGAGCCGATACGGCTTGAGCCGGTCAATGTGCACACTCTCTCGCCCGCGACGATGGAGATTGCAAGAAGGGGATATGGGATCGACCACGTAATTAACAGGTGACGGTTGCGCAACCATGCTGTAGGGCCCGTGGTACTTTGAAAGGAGAGAGAGGGAGAGATAGAAATTATTTGAAAGAAGGCAGAGAGGTCGGCCTGAGCTAACGCCCTCTGGCCTGCTACTCTGCACAGGGAGAGGGGGAACGAGACCATAAAGGTGTGATGAGGGATGACGATTACTTAGAAAGAGCGATGCACAACGGTGAAAGAAAGTTCAACATTCTGATGATAACCATTCAGAAATATCATCCATGAATCCATTATCGGGTTCCGTATCTTGTCTGTACTCACTAGGTCAAGTGAACCTCTTTGGTAGGACCTTCGAAGAAAGGCCAGGAGCAACAACAGGGCGGAACGAGAGCCGCACGAGGGAGTCGATGGGGAAGGGGTGAGGGGGTGGGTTGAGGCCATGACAGTCTTTTTGACGACACTGTTTAGCAGACGTCAAAGAACGGGCCAGTTGTCGGCATTTCTCGGCGTGCTGAGCGACCGTAGAAAGAGGTGAGCATTCAGCTGGGTCTGGCCGGTACGGGACAACCGTATAGATGGTGCGGGAGGGATGGCGGCCGTAAAGCAGAAATAATGGCGAGAATTAGCTAGTGGCTTGAGATGCAGTGTTATATACGGATGGGACGAATGGAAGCACATGATCCCAATTAGAGTGGCCATATGAACATACATTGATAACATGTCACCAAGAGTTCTGTTGGACCGTCCTGTTAAGTCATTGGTCTATGGAGGATAAGCAGTAGTGGTATGGTATGGTATAAAGAACTTTATTGGGTCCTGAAGGTCAACCCTTGGTTGACGCGGGCTGCTCCCACGTTGGGACTGTCAGGCCGAGCCCTTCAGCCACATTGCGGGACTTCTGCACTGCCCGTAATTGGTCAGAGAGTGATTCACCGTGCAGCATTTGCCGCCACCATTCTTGTTCCTTGTCACAGTCTGTGAAGACCGCGGGGCACTGCCAAAGCATGTGGTCAAGAGTAATGATGCCATTGCACTTATTACAATTGGTTTGCGTTTCCCTCTCCGGATAGATCTTGTTATTAAAATCTGGACTTGGGTATGTTCTTGTCTGTAGGAAGCGTAATGTGACTGCTTGGGCTCTGCAAAGCTTACCGTGTGGCGATGGGTATTCCCTTCTGCTTAAATAATAATGCTTCGTGATTTTGTTATATGTTAACAATAGATCCCTGTGTTCCCCGGGTGAAGTGTAAGTTGCTCGGTCTTCAAGAGAACGGCTAGAAAGTCCTCGTGCTGCTTCATTTGCCACCTCGTTGAGGTTTCTCCGAGTTCCGTCCGCCACCCCCCGATGTGCAGGAAACCAGCGGATTCCGATCCTCTCACTGTTCTCCTTCTCTAGTAACCTTGTTGCTATCCATGTCACATATTCGTTAGTAAAGTTGCGTATGGCTGTTCTAGAGTCGCTGTAAATATGAGTCCACCGATTAGCCCGGACGGCTAAGGCGATTGCTACTTCTTCTGCTAATGTTGGGTCCTTGGTATAGACGGTGATGGCATCCCGTATGTTACCTTGAGTGTCTACAACAACGGAGGTATACGCATCCTTATCTTTCACCGAGGCAGCGTCAACGAACACCGCCTGCTGCTTATGTTGATCTATGTCTTCAAGGAATGCCTTGGCCCTTGCCTTCCGTCTCTCGAGGTTTTGTGTCGGGTGCATGTTCCTAGGGAACGCGGTCGTCTTAATTGTTGCTCGTAGTCCCGCTTGCAATTCTGTTAATAATTATCGTTTGTTGGCGTGGTTGCTAATTTCTACGCCTATTTCTCCAAGTAGCGCCCTCCCAGGTTGTGTCCTCATTAGTCTCTCCTGGTGGGCAACATGTTGAACCTCAGCTATCTCTTCTAGTGTGTCTAGTCCATTGTAGCATGCCTGCCACGTACGAGAAGTGGCAAAAGGCGAATGCATGTACCAATCTTATGGCACTGTCTTCTCCCAGACCCTTATCCTTGTTGGTAATTCTACGGAAAAGCCTAATCACTTCCTCTGACTTGTTAGAGATATGTTGTATCATCCTGCAATTAGATCCATTCGCTTGGAGGAGAAGTCCTAGCAGTCTAATAGTCTCTATCTGCCTGATTGGTTCTCCATTTTTGGCCTATATGTCAATGCGGGGTTCTTCCTCTGTGATATATCCGTTCGGCTTGTGCCCCCGCTTACTGCTCCGTAGTACCAATGGTTCTGATCTTTTAGCAGAGCTGTTCAGTCCCATACCCTCAAGTATTGTTTCCACCACATAAATGCCTTCCTCTAGTTTAGTCTCTGTTTGTCCCATATTACCTTCGGCACTCGAGATTGTTACATCATCTGCATATATTGCAAAGTGGATACCCTCAATCTGCGCGAGACCTCGAGCCACTTTTGAGATTGCCAAATTAAATAACATTCGAGATAAGACAGACCCTTGTGGTGTCCTACGGTTCCCAAGTTCAAGGGTTGTCGGTTGGAGCTCGCCTAACCTGAAACAAGCAGAACGGCAACCGAGAAATGCTTTGACCAAGTTGTGCAATCGCTTACCCAATCCCATCTCCGACAGGATTTCCAATATGGCCCTGTGTGATGTGTGACAGTATTGGTGCAGTGAATAATTTGGCATTAAGTTACGAGTGACTGCAGGACGTCCGAGAGGAATACGCAACCCAGATCTCTCAGCACTTCACGAGGTACGCCACGGCGAAGAACAAAGTTCTTTAGAATGAACGAGGGGACGCCTGTTGCTGATGCGGCAGGCAAGGCGGCAGTTTGAGCATATCGTGTCAAATTATGTACGGCGACAACTATCCATCGTTTGCCAGCGCCAGTAGATGGAAGAGGCCCGTATAAATCAATGCGGACACTGTCAAATGGGTGAGCTAGGCAGGGAAGCGGCTGGAGAGGTGCGTTGGGGAATGGGGGACACATTTGCGTAGTTGGCAGGCAATGCAGGAGCGTACGTATTTGTGGACGAAGTTTTACATCCCACGCCAAAAATACCGTAGCCGAAGCCGTTTTTAGGTCTTCGACACTGCGCCGTGACCACACTGCGGGTCAGAGGGAAATGCGGAGCACAAATGTTTTCGAAGGTTGCGGGGCACTACTAGTTGTCATGTGCGGCCATCGTTATGGTAGTTGAGGCGGTATAAAAGTGCGTCGCAGATGGTGTAAAGCTGCGCCTGTCGGCGTAACGCTCGAGTTGCCGAAACTGCCGGAGGATTTATGACCATCCATTAGTCTTTTCGTTGCTCCGAGGCCATGTCCAGGTTGTCAAGTGGTGAGAGATCACGACTGTATGTACAAGTACTGGCGTCCTAAGTAACTGGGAAGCGTGAGAGGGCATCGGCGTCCAGGGCGATAGACGACACGTCAAGTGTCCAGTGTCTGCGTCCAGGGCGATAGACGACATGGATATCATATTCCTTGATTCGGAGGGCCCACCGAGTGAGGCGGCCTGACGGGTCTTTGAGGTTAGACAGCCAGCAAAGAACGTCATGATCCGTCACACATCAAAGGGTCGACCGTAGAAATGTGGGCGAAATTACTGAAGAGCCCATACGATGGCCAGGCACTCTCTTTTTGCTACTGAGTAAGGCTACAGGTTTTGTGAGGGCACGACTGGCATAAGCGACCACGTATTTGGCATTAGTGTTGTTAGGTAGTGCGAGCACGGCACCCAGGCCGACACCACTTGGCGACAGTGTGAAGTTCTGTAGGTGCGCTTGGATCAAAATGGCGCATAATTGGCGGAGACATAGGTAGGTGGCGAAGAGTCGTAAAGGCATCATCAGAGGCTTCCGACCACGTAGAAAGTTCATTGTCGCCTTGGAGAAGATTGACAACGCGCCTTTCGGTGGCCGATACTCGGTAGGGACGCTGTCGAATGGAGGCATGGCTCCAAGTGTCGATAGATTGAAAAACAGTCGTAGTGCGGGCGACTGACTTTGCTTAGCAGTCTATAGAAGAGAAGCCTTGGAGCAAGTGAAGAAGTTCGTCGCGCTGCGTCGTCGTTAGGTCACTGGCAATTGCTGGCCTAAAACAAGGCGGCAGTGACTGAGGAGGTGCTGCCTCGAGAGTGGCAGGATAAGTAGAGTCGTCCATCGTCTCAAATATTGAAGATGAGGCCAGTGGCTCTACCCCGTGAAGGCTTTTTTCACGGCGGCGCAAAATAATTGGTTCGGCTCATAGGTTTGACACGAACACGATAGAGGCACCAGTTTTGAACTCGAGGACGGCGAACGGCAGTGGTAGTGACGGGCGGCGAACTAAGAGTTCAGACGGTGCGACGAGTACTGTGCCGTCATCCACAGAGCATATACTGACAAGCGCAGAAGAGCAGGCAGGTATAACGGTGTCATCTGAAACGGCGATCTTGCGACAAGGGTTGCTGTGGTCAGTGATAATATCTGTTGAAAACGGAAACAGCCCGATTTCGGCTCGGGCGCAGTCAATGATCGCATGATGTGTGGAGAGAAATTCCCAGCCTAATATGACGTCGTGTGAACATGATGGCAACACGATGAATTCAATGATATAAAGGACCTCCTGAATGACGACGCGAGTGGTGCAGGCGCCGGATGGCTCGACGTGCTGCGCGTTGGCAGTTCGAAGAGACAGTTCAGAAAGCGGGCATCTATCGCTGAAAGTGCAGCGCCGGTGTCGAAAAGTGCTAGCCTAAACATTGTTTCTATTGCGACTTTATTAACATTTTACGGGGAAGTATAAGGCATTATGCATTTTGCTACCTAACGCAGTTCTCGTCTCCTGAACTGCGATTTTTAGTTTTCCTAGCGCGGAGAGCCCCGCCGACGCTGCATGGGAGAAATGGAGCGGCGGCGAGGAGAAGGTGAACGGCGAGCGGAGAATGCGGTCTCGACAGCGGGAGCACATTCAGAGCTTTCCGAATAGTTACGGCCTTCTTGGAAGCGTGGCGGATATGAGCGCACATTGTCGGAGACATTTGGTGTAAGTCGGCGACAGTGACCTGCCACGTGTCCAGCACGGCGACAATAAAAACAAATTGGACGGTTCTCTTCCGTGCGCCAGTGGTCTCGACGTCGTGCATACTGCATCACTGGCCGGGCGGGAGCGCACACGCGCGGGCGCAAAGGCGACGTACGTCAGCGGAGCGGCAGTCGGAGTCTGCTGGAGAAAAGGCGGAACGTGGTCGGCCACCTGCTGCTTGATGACATATTGGAGAGCGGGCGCCAATGGAGAACCCGACTGGCCATGTGTAAGCGGTATCAGAGAAAGCTGACGAGCAACCTCTTCACGGGTGAACTCCTTGATCTGTAGCAGCAGCGAAGTGTTATCCGGGGAAAGAGCCAAGCTCGACATTGAAGTCGCCTGAGGAGGAGATTGGTGGGGGGCTACACCTTGTTTGCGGAGTTCGTCGAAGCTTTGGCAGAGACTGACGAGTTCAGACACTGTTGTCGCATTTTTCGCCAACAGCATCGGGAAGGTGCTGTCTTGAATGCCTTTTAAGATATGCCTGATCTTCTCGGCATCAGCCATTGTGACGTCTTCGTGGTTACAGAGGTCGAGAACATCTTCTACATAATTGGGAAATGTCTCCCCGCTCTGTTGCGCACGACTACGCAAACGTTACTCGGGGCGTTGCTTGCGAACGACGGTGCGCCCGAATACCTCCGTCACGTTACTTTCGAAGGCCGCTCACGTCGTGACATCACGTTCGTGGTTGCGGTGCCACACGCTGGCGACAGCGCTCAAGTAAAACAACATGTCATTACAAGCAATTAAGTTCTTTAGTGTCGTCCCAGCGGTTGTGGATGCTCACCTGGTCGTAGTCAGCGAGCGAGTCTTCTACAGCATGATCTTTTGTACCTCCGATGATGCGTTGGTCGCGTTGACGCAACGGGCCAGTGCAGAAGGCCACGGTAGTCAGCGGGGCAGCGCATTGTGGTTGTGGTGTTCCTTCTTCCGGCATAATGAAGACGGGCTGCAGTGTCCGATTGCGATGTTCCAGATTTCCTTCTAAAACTGGTACAGCGCAACATACAAAGGAAGAAACAAGCCGATCCGGCCAGATAAAGGAACAGAGCGCTGTGCCCGATGTACAAGAAATAAAGTTACAAAGAACAACCTCTCGGCAACTCGCAGGATTAATTATAAAAAATCGCTGGAAGAAATTAAAAGAAAAAAATTTCAGGAAATATTCAAAATACACTCGTATCGAATGCGCAAACTTTCCAAATGCATTGGTGCACATCAAATCTGAATGTACCACATATAAACACAGCAAATACGAGCAACGTTTATGCCCGTGGATCACTAACACTATACTCACAGCTATAAAGAAAAAGAATTGGTGGTACAAAAATGAAAAAAAAGTACGAGAAAGATAACCATTACCATCTGCAAAACTTTCGAATCTCTCGTAACCATGTTGTGGCTCCAATCCGGAGGCAAAAGAAAGAATACAACTTTTCGGTAATACAACAAGCACAATGCCATATCAAAAATGTGGGAGGTTGTAAAAAGTGTAATTCCCCCCTCCCACCCCCCCAAAAGCGGGTTAAAAAACAAATCACCCTTAACCGGCTCATGCCTAATGTGCTGAAATGTTTAATGCATACTTTATTAGCATTAATCCAGAGCTAGCACACCATATTTCAGCCAGTGCGAACAGGTTCAATTGCCCGGTCATCCCTAGCCCATTTTGCTAGGAGCAGGTGGGCGAGCATACTGTAACCTCGACTATATCAGGCATGCCTTGCTACGAAGCTACTGGTCACGATGGCATTACCGTAAGAGATATCAAAGAAAGCATTGATGTTCTTGCGCCAGTACGTACAAAAACGTTTAATAACTCCGTGAGTCGAGGCATATACTCTGACATTTTAAAAATCACAAGTTTCTCCTACATATAAAAGCGGTGACATCAATGACCCTGGAAACTATAGGCCTATCTCTGTGCTCAGCATTATAAAGACTGTATTTGAGAAGGTCATTGCGGCTCAATTAAAGCACTACCTTAACACAAGCAAGCTTCTAACAGATTCCCAACAGAGATTCCGAGCTAATCGATCAACATCATCGGCAGTGCTAGAAGTAACTTAAAGTATAAAAACATCAATACAAGAATGAATTTGCGGTAGGTATATCTTTAGATATAAAGAAAGCCTTCGAAACAGTCATTCACTCCATACTTGTAAAAATATTACATGCCTATAGCACTAACGAAACTACTATGGACTTCTTTACTAGATACTTAAGAGGACGTAAGCATTATGCAATTCTTGGCTCCTTTTCCTCTCAATAGAACACTATTATTACAGGTGTTTCAAAAGAATCACTTTTGGGGCCCATACTCTTCTCACTATATATTAACGACCTTCCATCAGTACTAATATCATCAAAAGATGTTACTTACGCTGATGATATCGCACTAATATTTTCAGGTAAATCTCTTAAGGAATTAGAGAACAGTATAAATAGCTAATTATCTAACCTATCAAGTTGGTTTACGATGAATAAATTATCAATAATTAGAGATAAAACGAAATACGTGGCATTCCACTCCCTATATTCTCAACGTGACACAACAGGTATACAAATTTATGTCGAAGGTAGTACTATTGAGCAATTAGATACCATAAAATACTTAAGAGCGTTATTAGATTGCAACCTAAACTGGATACCACATATATCCAGTATTTGCTCGAAATTAGCATCCGCTTGCTATATAATATTTAAATGTAGAGCAAACTTTAATCTTAACATATTTAAGATTATCTACTTTTCTCTCTTCCATTGCCACATCATATACTGCTGTGAATAATGGGCTGGTACATATAAAACCTACATAGATCCGCTTATTCGGCTACAAAAAAGGGCCTTGCATACTATAACATACACAAGCACACATTATAATAACACCATTCTATTCAGCCGTCTCGGCATACTACCACATCCCCTGGCATCCGAAACGAAAGTTGCGATTCTGATAAACAACATTATAGGCGGAAATCACTCATTGCTCCGAAACCTGTTCATTATGCCTAATCGTAATACAAAGAATGCAACAATAAAGTTTAATTTACCCGTTTCTCGTAACGCGTATGGTCAACTCCTGACGGAGTTTTATGTACGAAAATTTGGAATTCAATTCCTCATGAGGTAAAAATTTCAAAAAATTTTGTAATCACTGTCAGGAAGCAGTACCAGTCTAATATTACTTTATTTTTTTGAACAATCTATTTTATTTTTTAGTTGCATGCGTTCTTGCAATCGCTGGCAAAAAGCTGTACCAATCTAAAATTACTTGATTCCTTTTTTTTGTACCACCTACTGTATTTTTGTTTTGTTAATTGCATGTGTTTGTGATCGCTTATTTGTTTTAAATTTTAATACTAGGAAGTAGACATGTACTAAATTTTGTAGCTGCTGATATATGCATATTGACTATGGGCCCACACTAGCCTTTGGCTACGGGCCCAACAGCGTTTTGTACAATTCACGTAACAATGGGAAACAAATGAAATGAATCAATGAATGAAATGAGTCCTCAAGTAATCGACCTGACACGCCGGAGTGAGATACGTCTTTCACTCATAACGAGACGGGTCGTTTATAAGTTCCTATTGGACTCTTCCTTCCAAGCTTTTCGTTTTTATGTGACACGGCGAAATCATGCACGTACTTTAACGTCTCCACCAAAATATTTCACAATATTTTTAATGCTTGCATGACAATCATAAGCCTCATCCAACTATCGAAATGTTGGCCTGTCTGTCTGATTTAACCCTGTTTTTACAACATTGTATTGGAAAAACATAGTTATTGGTTCTAGACTTAGGAATGTCTGTGTTTTTCACAACAAAAGCGACATAAGAAAAGCGAAAACAGGAGCAGAGAATATCGGGACGGCTATGCTTGACCGACATTTTTCTCGCGGCTGCTAATTTCTAGATTAGCTCAAAATTCCATCTAAAGGGTCGAGCAAGGCAGTTTGGCCATCATGACATCTTACTACAGTGCATGAAATGGTCTTTGAGCTGCAGCGACTTTGAGCTACAGCCACTACAGCGACAGGCCGCCATTGGAATCTGAACCTGGCAACGTTTACCGTCAGAACGTTATCTAGTTAGGCGAGTGTAGCAGTGTTATTGGAGGAATTAGAGGGTAGTAAATGGGATATAATAGGGCTCAGTGAGGTTAGGAGGACAAACGAAGCATATACAGCGCTAAAAAGCGAGCACCTACTGTGCTACCGGGGCTTAGCGGAGAGACGAGAACTAGGAGTCAGATTCCTGATTAATAAGAATATAGCTGGTAACATACAGGAATTTTATAGCATTAACGAGTGGGTGGCAGGTCTTGTTGTGAAACTTAATAAGAGGTACAAATTGAAGGTAATACAGATCTACGCCCCTACATCCAGTCATGAAGACCAGGAAGTCGAAAGCTTTTATGAAGACGTGGAATCGGCGATGGGTAAAGTCAAAACAAAATACACTATACTGATGGGCGATTTCAATGCCAAGCTAGGCAAGAAGCAGGCTGGAGACAAGGCAGTGGGGGAATATGGCATATGCACTAGGAATAGCAGGGGAGAGTTATTAGTAGAGTTTGCGGAACAGAATAATATGAGGATAATGAATACCTTCTTCCGCAAGCGGGTTAGCCGAAAGTGGGCGTGGAGGAGCCCAAATGGCGAGACTGGGAATGAAATAGAGTTCATACTCTGCGCTAACCCTGGCAGCACACAAGATGTGGACGTGCTCGGCAAGGTGCACTGCAGTGACCATAGGATGGTAAGAACTCGAAGTAGCCCCTAGACTTGAGGTGGGAACGGAAGAAACTGGTACAAAAGAAACCAATCAATGAGTTAGCGGTAAGAGGGAAACTAGAGGAATTCCGGATCAAGCTACAGAACAGGTATTCGGCTTTAACTCAGGAAGAGGACCTTAGTGTTGAAGCAATGAACGACAATCTTATGGGCATCATTAAGGAGTGTGCAATTGAAGTCGGTGGTAACTCCATTAGACAGGATACCAGTAAGCTATCCCAGGAGACGAAAGATCTGATCAAGAAACGCCAATGTATGAAAGCCTTTAACCCTACCGCTAGAATAGAACTGGCAGAACTTCCTAAGTTAATCAACAAGCGTAAGACAGATGACATAAGGAACTATAATACGGATAGAATTGAACATGCTCTCAGGAATGGAGGAAGCCTAAATTCAGTGAAGAAGAAACTAGGAATAGGCAAGAATCAGATGTACGCGTTAAGAGACAATGCCGGAAATATCGTTACTAATATGGATGAGAACAGGTATTCGGCTTTAACTCAGGAAGAGGACCTTAGTGTTGAAGCAATGAACGACAATCTTATGGGCATCATTAAGGAGTGTGCAATAGAAGTCGGTGGTAACTCCATTAGACAGGATACCAGTAAGCTATCCCAGGAGACGAAAGATCTGATCAAGAAACGCCAATGTATGAAAGCCTTTAACCCTACCGCTAGAATAGAACTGGCAGAACTTTCTAAGTTAATCAACAAGCGTAAGACAGATGACATAAGGAACTATAATATGGATAGAATTGAACATGCTCTCAGGAATGGAGGAAGCCTAAATTCAGTGAAGAAGAAACTAGGAATAGGCAAGCATCAGATGTACGCGTTAAGAGACAAAGCCGGCAATATCGTTACTAATATGGATGAGATAGTTCAAGTGGCTGAGGACTTCTATAGAGATTTATACCGTACCAATAGCACCCACGACGATAATGTGAGACAGAATACTCTAAAGGAACTTGAAATCCCACAAGTAACGCCGGAAGAAGTAAAGAACGCCTGGGGAGCTATGCAAAGGGGGAAGGCAGCTGGGGAGGGTCAGGTAGCTGGAGATTTGTTGAAGGATGGCGGGAACATTGTCCTACAAAGACTCGCCAGCCTATATACACAATGCCTCATGACCTCGAGGGAACCGGAATCTTGGAGGAACGCAAACATAATCCTAATCGATAAGAAAGGGGACGCCAAAGACTTGAAAAATTATAGACCAATCAGCTTACTGGCCGTTGCCTACAAAGTATTTCCTAAGGTAATAGCAAATAGAATCAGGAACACCTTAGACTTCTGTCAACCAAAGGACCAAGCAGGATTCCGTAAAGGCTACTCAACAATAGACCATATTCACACTATCAATCAGGTGATAGAGAAATGTGCGGAACATAACCAACCCTTATAATAGCTTTCATTGATTACGATAAAGCGTTTGATTTAGTCGAAACCGCAGCAGTCATGGAGGCATTAGGGAATCAGGGTGTAGATAAGCCATATGTAAAAATACTGAAAGATATATATAGCGGCTCCACAGCCACCGTAGTCCTCCATAAAGAAAGCAACAAAATCCCAATAACGAAAGGCGTCAGACAGGGAGATACGATCTCTCCAATGCTATTCACAGAGTGTTTACAGGAGGTATTCAGAGACCTGGAGTAGGAAGAATTGGGGATAAAAGTTGATGGAGAATACCTTAGCAACGTGCGATTCGCTGATAATATTGCCTTGCTTAGTAACTGAGGAAAGCAATTGCAATGCATGCTCACTGAGCTGGAGAGACAAAGCAGAAGGGTGGGTATAAAATCAATCTGAAGAAAACTAAAGTAATCTTTAACAGTCTCGGAAGAGAACAGCAGTTTATTATAGGAAGCGAGGCACTGGAAGTGGTAAGGGAATACATCTACTAAGACAGGTAGTGACAGCGGATCGCTGTCATGAGACTGAAATAATCAGAAGAATAAGACTGGGCTGGGGTGCGTTTGGCAGGCATTCTCAGATCATGAACAGCAGTTGGCATTATCTCTCAAGAGAAAAGTGTATAACAGCTGTGTCTTACCAGTACTCACGCATGGGGCAGAAACCTGGAGGCTTACGAAAAGGGTTCTGCTTAAATTGAGAACGACGCAACGAGCTATGTAAAGAAGAATGATGGGTGTAACGTTAAGGGATAAGAAAAGAGCAGATTGGGTGAGGGAACAAACGCGGGTTAATGACATCTTAGTTGAAATCAAGAAAAAGAAATGGGCATGGACAGGACATGTAATGAGGAGAGAAGATAACCGATGGTCATTAAGGGTTACGGAATAGATTCCAAGGGAGGGGAATCGTAGCAGGGGGCGGCAGAAAGTTAGGTGGGCGGATGAGATTAAGTTTGCAGGGACAACATGGCCACAATTAGTACATGACCGGGGTAGTTGGAGAAGTTTGGGAGAGGCCTTTGCCCTGCAGTGGGCGTAACCAGGCTGATGATGACCTTTTGAAGGGCAGCTCTTGAGTGCCTGTTCTTCCGTCGAGCGTCGGCGTAACTCGGCCTAGTTCTTCGGCGTAAACGAACGAACGAACACAGTCGAAAAATGAAAGTGAGCGCGGAGCGCAGTGTGGGGGTAGATGAAAGAAAGACGCGTGAGGAGAAAAGTGGAGGAGGAAGTTACGGGGAAATCATAGGGCGGAAAATGGAGGAGAACCGTGACATAAAAATTGTAACAGCGCAAACACATGCAACCACCAAGTACCAAAGACGAGGCACAAGCGCTGACTGTCAATTAAATTTTATTGACGGAATACAGATACCTTATATAAGGGGAAAGGCAGAAGTGAAGGGGGGATGGAGTATGCACCAACTCGCCCAGAAACAAGTTTTAATGGAGGAGATCCGGTGAGGAAACAACCTGCGCATGCGCTGAGCTGCCTGCGGCCACGGCATTCACCGCCGCTTGGGCGATCTTGTCTGCGTTTCCTACAGGGGGCGAAGGTCACGGGCATGAAGTGGGGAAGGCTACCCTCGTCAGCGCCGTAAGCTGCTGAGGTCAGTGCGCGGTACCCAGGCGTGTGACGTGTATCACTGCTCGTACAAGGGACGATGGCGAGCGGCTACGAGTAAGGCTCGAAGAGTGTCGCCGCTGACACTGTGGCACGATTTTCCCGCGACGAAGGGCGGCTCTAATCATTGGTGGAACGAAAGCCTGAGAAGAAAAGCGTAGGGCCGTGAAAGACGGGCTGTGCGTGACGATGGCTGCGATATGGCGCCACAGTAGCGTATGTAGCCTGTACGGAGACAAAGCGCGATACTGGCAGCATTCTCTTCCTAATATAAACCTATATAATCATAATACAAAATATTGACACGCGAAATGAAAACAGGCCTACAGCTGCGCTCAAGTTTCGCATTAGGAAGTATCGTATTGGTCGGTGAAATTTTTCTGAACGCAGAGTTCAATGGGAAGGCACCACATCAACCTATGTCATCGCCGCGGCATTACTGCGCTAAAAGGCACTGGTGTGTAACGAAAGAGTGCTAGAATGTGAACTAATTCTATATTCATGGGCTAAAATTAAATTCAGTGACATGCCCGGGTCCATAAAGATTCAAGACGCTAATTCATTAAGCAGGAAAACAGCGTATGATATACTTACGACAAATCTTTACCTTCAAATTAAAGCAGTAATTGACGTACTCGTTCTCGTCCGTATAGAATGAGCGTTGGTTTTGAAACGAGTAGGAGGTGCACTCTGCTCCACCGGGTGTCCCGCTGTGGAGTAGAATTGAACTTGCGGTAGCCTGAGCACCGTTGTCTGCTGCAGGGTGAAGATTTATGCTCTCTTCTCTCTCCTGTGGTCGGGTGCGTTGATGGGGCGCAGACTTACAGCGTATTGGAAGCTTTTGGCCGTGCTCGACCTCTCCTTGCTGCATTTTCATTCTTCAGTTATACCTCAACCTGTAACACTACCATAGTATGTGCGACGAGTGCTTCTGTTATGTGTCCGCTCAACTTTAGCTGCTTCAGTGAAACTGTCATAGCCTTGACACAGAGCACCCTTATTCGCCAGGCATAGATTAATGCGCTATTCGCCCGAGCACGTACGCACTTCTTTCGTTGCCGTCTCCTAGGACTCGCCACCTTGCCATCCCTAGGCAACTACCACAGAACTCTGCATATCTCCTGGAGCTGGTATCCTACGCTCCTCTCCTACCCACAGCAAAGCTCTCTCCCAATCCCATTGCCGAGTGACTTACTAAAGAGGCCAGTATGGTAGCCCCACAATATCTTGTGGATTTCGTTGACAGTGTTAACAGAACTTCGCCGGATATACACTCAATCTTGACTGCCATACGTCGCACAACTAATAGTAAAGTTCTCTATCTCTGTAACGCCGAATAAATAGCTAGTCGGAATTCACGCACGCTAATTTCGTGGTATATGACATGCGTTCACGAGCGACCTTTCTCCTCCCGTGCTCAGAGCCATGGCCGAGCCTCCGTCATCGCGTATCCCGGTGCTGCAGCGCGCCGATGGTTCCTGGACCACAGTGGAGCACAAGCTGCGCCAGCTCGACGACATGGCCGAGCCGGGCACCTACGTCCGCCTGCTGGCCGGCTGCTGCCGGGACAGCGTGCAGGCGGCGCGCGCCATGCAGGCGCAGCTCGACGCAGCCAGGGCAGAGGTGAATGCGCTCCGGCTGCAGCTGCGCAAGAGCGTCGACCGGATCGCGGAGGTGAGGCGCCGCGCAACTAGGGCGCGACTTAGATTTAGCGAGGGGATCAGGTCCAGAGGTTGGATGCGCGCAATAGCTGTCTTTCCATTTCACTTATGTGGGAGCTAAGGCGCTACGAGGGATAAAAACAGCCACGAAAAAAAGGACGCTTAACATATAAAAAACAAACAAAAAAGACAGAAAGAAAGACGGTGAATGATATAACATGACATTTAAAGGGGCCATGGCACGGTCCTTCAACTATTCTTTGTTTTTCATTGTCGTTGATAGTAGAAGGGACAACATGGCTGTAAACACAAGAACCGGGCTTTCAGGGCGCATTTTAACTCGAAATTTCAATTCAGAATCCCTCTTAGCAGCAGCAACCGCCATTTTGACGTATTTTGGGTCACGTGAGGAAATGTGGGGTCACTGCTCTGTCAGCTGCTTCGAAATAACCGGAAACCACACCGGACCTCTTGCTCCTCACGATCTGGTACGGAAAGCCGTATGAAGAGCGTTGAACTGCGTCCTTAATTTTTTTTCACTCGCGCCAAAAAAGCAAGCAGCAACCGAGAGAACTCCCACAGAAATTATCTCCGAGTGCTCGTCGACACCCACGTGCGCAAACAAAACAACGCGTAGCCACCGTGACGTATTTCCGGTTCCCGGAATCGCTTCCTCTTCTTGCAGTGCACAACAGCATGGCCACGAGATGGGCTTTTCTAACTCCGAGGGTGCTGTAGTTTGGACGAGAGCTTCTCTTTCGCGCTTGCCCGACCCAAAAGAAGCCCCCGGAGAGAAATCTGGGGACTTTGTGCTAGGAATCATGCGTCTAAATGTGCCTTTATTTAGATAATGCAGAGGACGCCGCCGCCCCCCTTTCCCCCTCCGCCGCCTAAACTAACGTCGAGACGGGATCATAGCAGCTGGTGCGGAGTCTGTAATGAAGAAAAGTCAGCTTTTTTTGCGTTATTTATTGACTTATGTTCCTGGGGTGCACCTAACGGTTTGGCGTTTCGCAGTACGTCACGGTGTGTCTTCGTCACTTTAAACATGGTTGTTGGCGACGGGACGAGTACCGGCCACGTGGTCACGCTCTGCGTATGCGCCGCCCAGCCATGAACGAGAACTTCACTGCAAATGAATATTTAAAAATAAAGGAGTTGGCAGTAATAATGTGTCATTATTAAATGGTCTGCGGCCGCTAAAGTTGCATCTACCTAAGCCCCCCCTCCCCTGTCCAGCCCCCTCCACGCTTCGGGCCGGGTCACTTCGCAGGCCCAGGCAGGAACCCCCAGTGTCAGGCCTGGTGATGAAGTATAGGAAAAGATCATATACTGCAGAATTCAAATTGGGAAATAATATAGTTATGCCAGAAACTTAAAAATAAAAAGTAAGATGAATAATGCCGACACTCTTTTAAGGGGAATTATCATGGTGCGAAGCATCATATGGTGGCTTCTTATTTATATAACCAAACATTATATGGCAGGGTCAAATAGTACCACCCATTTAACCTGCTTCTTTGGTCGAAGCATGTTTGTACCCCGAGAGCAGAAACAGCTCTGGAGAATGGCGAGTGGCGCCCGGGCAGATATAGGCGTCTGCTGCCCTCCTCCTCTCCTATGGTCCACTCTCTGTACCAATGAGCGGGCGCCTCCGCGTCAAGTGCTCATCTACCGCAGGGAGGGGGCGGAGCTTAGGACTGTTGCGGTTGATGTGGCCTTCGTGCCCAGAGGATCCGGGATCACCAAATTATCGTACGGTCACGTGAGTTACCTGGAATGGACCCTTACTTTATAGATAATACATGTTGGCCATTTTCATACTGCTGAGTTAGGTTATCACCTCACAGTGCTCATAAAAAGAAAATTGTGTTTCGTAAGTGATTTTTATTTTGAATTTCTTTAATTACCTCTTGCAAGTGTCTTCATTTTTTTCGGGTAGCATAGAATACTAGTGGGTAATTAAAATAAGTTTGAAGCAGCATTTTGCCCTATTTCTAAGCGCAAAGTGTATTTTTAACGTGGGCCAAGGAACTGAAGATGACCTTGCCGAGAGCGTCCTCGCATTAAAAGTGACCAAACTCGTTATTCGAACGGACAACCTGCCAGTGACGAGCGCAATGCTCTGGCATGGCGCCACGAGAGACGATCGTGTCGAGTGGGCTTTCAGCGTAGCATTTATCA
Organism: Dermacentor variabilis; assembly: GCF_050947875.1. Lineage (NCBI taxonomy): Eukaryota > Metazoa > Arthropoda > Arachnida > Ixodida > Ixodidae > Dermacentor > Dermacentor variabilis. The sequence goes on along the minus strand of NC_134569.1, from coordinate 240,936,152 downwards.
GTTGCCGTGTGGTGCAGCTCGGCTAGGGACAAACGGAGCAAAGCGCCTTCTGCTCCGCAGCACTGGATTTGCACAGGCTTAGAGAAGCAGAAGTTCCCCCGACTACCGTGCATTTCATAGCTACGTGCACAATGGTCGGGCAAGCGCAAGCGCAAGAAAGAAGGTCTCATGGAAAGGGGTGTGATTCAATGCGTCACCAGTTAGTGATGCCAGACTGCTGTACAGTCCAAATGCCATATAAAAAAAGTCGAACAAATGGTTACTCGAGCACCGCATGCACCCAAATATTGCTAGCTTGGTGTGGGACGCCCACGGCTAAACATGAAATGCGAAATTCAAGCTCCAGAATTTGGCGCATGGCCCTTTTAAAGGGACTAAGCACCAATTTTCATGGTACCTATGTTTTAATGCAATGGAAAGCTTACTGGTCAGAGTGTATAATCATAAAGTGGTTGCGCAGAAAACGGTATGGAACATTTTTTATCGGAACATTTTGCTCTGCCGTGAGAATGTAGTCGTTCACAGGAAGCATGCTGAAAACAGTGATAGGTGAGTGCGATTATAGGCCGGCATTAGTGGGAGGCCGACGACAAGTGCAGCCGTAAGTGTGAGAAAGTATTTTTTTTATCAAGTCGATGTTCCTGCGATTCATGTTTTCCAAAGCGTTGTAGTATTTCTACGATAACGGCTAAGTGTGTTTGTGGTTTCCTGTTCAACTGATTTGCTCTTTAACTAGTCAGAACAAAACCAATCGGATGGAAAACGAAACGACGCTTTTACACATAATTTTCAGTTCTGCGTGTTGCCGTATCCACCCGTGCACTTTTGATTTCCGAAGCATAGAATAAATCTCAAGTGCCTAATTATATAGCAATGGCTATATTATGGTATAATTAGGTTGTACAGGATTGCGGCCGACTTACGTACACTGATTGCATAGACTGCATCCGAAGCACTAAGATTTCACCGCCAGGCCTCGCCACCTACAGGTTTTTGAGAGTTTCTTTGCCAATTGAAAATTATAATTCCAACTTAAACCGCGAACAGCGTGCCAGGTTCTATCACTATAAATCCTGGTCATTTGTTTTCCATCAACGTCTCACAGCAGATTCTGGCCAGTTGTCAGACCCTTCAGGGGCATGCTTAAGAAATAAAATAAGCACAGTGTCAATGCATGCACGCTCACTACAAAGAAAGAAAAACAATACAAAATAAGTTCCAACGCATGCACACCCAGAAGCAATCTGCTGCGGACTAGCCGACTTTTCTTCTGGTATTTTTCGCAGTACGTTATTTGTTCACCACGTGCACGGCACGATTTTCTTGCTAAAGTGCTGTGCTTCTATTGAATGCAGTGGCTACCCAATGCAGTGGCTTAGCCTTTGTTGTGTTGCGCCGCTAAACAGGAGGTCGTGGGTTTAAATTCCGGCGGCATTTCGATGGGGGCGAAATGCAAAAAACGCCCGTATCCCGTGCATTGGGGGCACGCGAAAGATCCCCCTGGTGGCCACAATTAATCCTGAGGTCCCCGACTGCGGCGCGCCTCGTAATGAAATCGTGATTTTGGCACGAGAAACCCAAGCATGGAATTAATTCAATTGAATGTACCCCGCAGCTTTCTTTCTTTTTTTGTGTGTGGCTGAGCGGTGTACCTGGATTGCGACTATGATTTATGAAGAAGCCGAGAATTCGGGCCACCGCGTGTTTGTCAGCATACACTATGCTCCACTTCATGCAGCTATCAGGTGCAACGATGTGGAAGCTACGCGAAGAGCTCGGTCACGCAAATTTACAACTCCGCGCGTTCTGTGCACGATTCGCTGCACGTCAAGGACGTACGCTCGGGCGAGGATCCACGTGAGAGTCCCGGAACGGACTGCAAATAAGAAAGTCGCAGTTTCGCCTGAAAGAGGAAGCATCGATGGTGATGGGGAATTAGTGGACAACTGTACTAAGTAAGGGCACTAGTTTTGTCTGCCGTATGAAGTTACAAACATGGGCATGCTAATTCAATTAACAGACATGGTGTCACGGGCACACAAGCAAACATGATCGCATCTTATTCGATGACCGCGGAAACTCTGCGTCAAAACGCTTTAAGCGCGGCAACAGCAGCGAACGAATTGACTTTCGTGCTGCCGCTCGCATCAACGCGCACTAAGCCAAAGCAGCGCGCGACAATTCCGCACACGTCTCAGATAGTTTTCAACACAGCGGCTCGGGCGGCCGTGCGCGGCCCACCGCGCCGCTCCGAGTAGAACGCAGCACCCCCCTCCCCCCCCCCCCTTACTCACGGCGGACCTTGCCCCCGTCGCAGTTGGCTTTCAAGATAGAGCGGCCAGTGGGGGCGCACCAGCCGAGCGGAGGAGAATGCGCACCCCTCCCTACCCACCCCCGGATCCTTGTGCGAGACGGAAGACGGCGCACTTCCTCCTTTTCGTGCTAACTAACTAACTTTTCGTGCGCGAAATCAAGCCGCGATCGCCGGCTCACCCTCGCAAGCTTTCACTCACACATACAGCATAAGGCGCGCTGCGACGATTTTATCGCCCTATGCGGAACCTCACGGCGACGCCGACGGCAGAATGCGCTTGGAGTATCGATATAGTTGATATCGCTATAAAAACTGATACAGAACAAGAACAAAAAGAAAAATGATCTAAAACAATGCATTAACAGTCGTATACCTGTGTTTGTTTCTAAGGATGAAAACTTTTTTTTTGCTTAGGTACTTAGTCTTTGTGAAATACAGTTGCGGGTAATTGTGATAAAAAAGAAAGAATGTATGCGCAAACCACGCGCTCTGGTAATCGGTGTAAGCGCAGCAGTGTATGCTGTTTCCTTTGATTGACGATATAGCGGTGATGTTGGTGGCAAATGTGTAATTTTTTAAGCGTTTAGGGCAGCAGGAAAGTGGTGAGTTGGTGTTAAAGATCACCTTGCGTGCACCACTGCTGTTTGTCTGCATAGTACACAGAACACACATGGATATGTGTTTGCTTGAGGTGTTGTTGTGCGTCATCGTTCATAATGTCGGAGATGTTTGAGCATTATCATTGCCTCACATGGCACATCGCATCGTGGCCGAAGTGTTAAACTTTAATTGGATTATTGGGCTGTAAGTAATTCAATTAATTATTATAATTGTACGTGTACATTGCATACATACATTTGCGGTCTGCACCACCTTTCGCTGCGTAGCGAGGGCGCTTTTGTTCAGTGCGACGTTTTTTTCTGGCCTGGGTGTCCTCGACACTGAGTGCCCGCTTTGGAGTCATTTTGCTGGCGCGTGTTTACGTACTTCTTCTGCATACGTGGCGAGCACGCTCTTCTGACGCCAGCTCTAAGCGCTCTCTTCAGTCTACGGACGATAGTAATGTTTACTGTTCACCGCGCAGCACGCGACCTCCACAACCCAGCATCTGCATTTTTCTCGCATAGAAAAGCAAGCACAGCACGTGCCATACACACAAACTGTACAACGCTGCCGCCGCGCCGCCAGCCGGCTGATGATAATGATGACTTATTGGCATCCCCTTTGAAACAGAGCAAGGACAAATCCTCCCCTAGCCTTCTAAGTTACTCAGGTATGCTCTCAATGCTTTTCCCCCTCCTAGCATTCTTTTAGACATATTTTTAATATTCTCTATCTACCTTATACCGCTGCTTATGCTTGTAGTGGATCCGGTCGTATCAGTCTCTTTCACATCACGTGGGAGTTTACAGAACACGGAGAAGAACACGAAACAAACGGCACATACAACGAATGGGAGGCACTGCTGTCTGGCCCGGCCCTGGAAGATCAGCTACGACTGATCCAACGAGCTGAGCGGATGGCCCGTGCCAGTGGGCTTTGGAATAGGGGCACTACCCTGCCGGACAAACTCCGTTTTTCACCTCCGTATTTCCTCTGGGGAACTGGGGTAGGAGCCAGTGCGGTTTCTGTATATAATAACGTTTTTGTACTACTGCTATTACTAGTCTCTTTCCTGCTTTTTTTTTTTGCGCCAATACTCTTAATGCTTCTTGCTTACATCGACTGCAGACTGGTTTACACTCCCGTCTACTTTAAATTCATGCGCTTTTGTAAGTTGTACGTTACGTACTGGTCTCCCTGGGTGAATCCTTTCGCATTCCATTAGGATGTGCTGAGTGGTCTCTGGATTTTTCCTGCAGCGTACACATGCCTCATCTAATAGAGAATATTCCTCCGGTATGTTTTTGTCCTCAGCTAACGAGGTCGAGTGTCAAATTCCAAGGCACTTCCCTGCGTGTTACATTACAGATTTTCCATTCTAGCTTCTTTTTTCTCATTCTTGTAAATCTCCACGGTGTTTTTCGTTTCTATTCTTGGCATCCAATTAACTGTCTCTGTTTCTCTCACCATCTTCCTTATGACTCCTGGTTATCTATTTACAGTTTCAATCACCCTGCACTTGGCTAGCAACTTCCTTGGTCTCTTCCTCCATTCTGTGTCCACGATTTTCATGCACAAATACTTGTGCACTTTAGCTGCCCATTTATTTTCATCCATGTTCCTGTGTCTTTCTTCAAAAGAAATTTTGCTCTGTGCTTCTCTATCTTCAAGCGAGGCCCAACCCGTCTCACCATGCACCGCTTCGTTTGCGGTTTTGCCGTGGGCTCCCAAAGCCGACCGGCTCACCGATCTTTGGTTAACTTCCAACCCCGACAATACGTCCGATTATAGGCGCAGAATGGCATTTGCGAACGTCAGCGCTGACCCCATGACTCTCTTCCAAATTCCACGCACCACCTTATATTTCTTGCGGCCCCAAAGCGATGCGCGCAGGCGAGCGCCATCTGGTGGTGTTGGAAGAAACCCAGCGGCGCGCCAAAGCAAGACCACAGCAGCGGCAGCGCCCGGAAAATGTGGGCAAGAGGCGCAGAAATCTTCGCTTTAAAACATCGAACTATATCCAAATGCGAACGCAGACAATGCGAAATGTCTCTCTAGTCACCACAGCGTTGAACCTGATGTCTCAAACGGAGTATAGAATTCCAGTACTCGGTAGTTTTTTTTATTTTTTTTTCTAATTTCATCTCGCCGTTGCAGCTGGGCTTGCGCCAGCCAGCATATGCAGTGTGGCGAACTGCCACAGCCGTCGCAGGCAGCTAGAGAGAGCTGATACTTTTTACGAATAAGAAAGGGACTGTGGGCTTAGCTGTAGTCAGGAAATGCCTGAATCGAGGCGATGGCGATGGTGGCGATGAAAGGCGATGTTTCGGAAATAAAGTTCGCTAATTAATCGATAATAATAATACTATTCCTAAAATGGCTGAGAAATAGGAGGCAGTCATCTCTTTTCTTTTGTTCGTTTCTATCAGTTCGCGCTTCTAAAACCATGTTGCAATTTTTAACATGATTTTCGTGAGCTATTTCTCAAAGACTAGAAATAAAACAACTAAGTCATAAGAAACACAGTTAGTAAATTTTAATCTACGTGAGAAAAAAATCGATCCCTATGTGCCGTTCTAAATCACACGATTGCACTCTATAGTACGACTTCCAACCTATGGACTGTAAGTAATGCTTAGTTTATGTGACGAAAATAGTTGTGACACATCGTAATGAAAATCACGGTGAAGTGATCTAATCACGCTCACCCTTTCGTGAAACAGTTCCTCTGAAAATCTCGTGCACCTTCAACTGCTTCACACGGTGTGCCGATGCTGTGAAGAACAAAAATATTGAGAATTTCCCCGTATGTACAAAATATTACGATTTTTGCATAATTCGCATAATTTGCAGTTCTATGACCGGTGTTTAGTGAACTCACGTATGCGTCAGCTCTGTTCAGTCCGCACCAGCCGCGGTAGCCCACTGGCTATGGCGTTGCGCTGATGAGTTCGAGGTCACAGGTACGAATCCGGCCACGACGGCCATTTTTGATGGGAGCCAAACGAAAAAAGCGCTCGTCTACTAGACCTAAGTGCAGGTTAAAGAGCATCAGCTAGTCAAAATAAATCCGGAGTCCTCCACTATGGCGTGCCCTATAATTATATCGTTGGTTTGACACATGTAAATATAGTTGTTGTTTTTTTGTCAGTGCACGCTTTGTTGAAACTGCCCTGGAAGCACATTTGCCAGTGATATACCATTGGGCTATTAAAGACAGTTCCTTACCTCTTGTGATTTTTCATTCACTTTGCGCCGGTGTTAATACTAGCATTACAGGGTCTGCTGTCGGGTGAAATATGTTTTTCACATCATGGCCTTATATAATGCCATGTATACATGTGCCTGCCTGTTCGTAGGCAGTAAATTAAAACTTGCATTGCGGTGTTTTACGTGCCAGAGGCGCGACTTGATTACTAAGTTCATGCCGTGGTGGGAGACTCCAGATTAATTTTGGCCACTCGGGGTTCTTTAAGGTGCAGTGAAATATAAGTGCACGAGCGTTTCTGCACTCCGCCCTCGTCAGAATGTGGCCGGCACCGAACCCTCGACCACGTGATCAGCAGCGCAACGTCACAACCACCGAGCTACCATGGCGGTTCGCAGACAGCAAATGTTTGTGGACGGCTTTTGCTTCTAAAATCAAACACTGAACAGTCGCAAGGAAAAGAGAAATGGTCTTCAACAATACAGTGTTGATGTCATGTGCACAATTAAGAAACCGCAATAAGTTGCACTGGAGGAACCATTGGAAAAAACGGTCCCCTTTTTGGAAGGTTTTCAGAAACTTGCCACCGAAGAACATCTACAAATTAAATTCAAATGTTTTATTGTTTGTTTTATATGATTGCTTTAGCATATTATAGTGGCAGAAAAGTTAGTGTAGGGTCGGTATGACATGCCAGTGGCTCAAACCACCTGAGTAGCTTGAAAGAAGCGTGCCCAGCAGTAAGAGCTCAGAAGATTGAGCTTTTCGACCAGATAATACTTAACGCTCAAAATCTATTGAAATTGCAGATACTGCATGTAACTTTGCGACCTGCGACAAAGCTGCGTAAACTGAATTTCCTTTTTCTTTATTTTTTGGTGGGCGTGAAACGTAAACATGCAATTTTTTCCGTACAGTGTGCTTTATAATGAGGTTTGAATGGTGTTGTTTGTGCTATCTTGTTAACTTCGCCAGAGGCGCCGGTGAAATGGTTACTGAGCCGCACTCTCTGACCAGTTTCGCTGAACATTGTTAGTAAGGAACGTGGGCGTCGGCAGCGACAACCGGCCGCACTGAATATGAGAGTCCTTTCAAACATCATATTATGCCTGAACTTCTGCCAAAAGCAGCCTTGAGGTGCACGTGGCCATTGTCTGTCTTTCTTATGGCAACACAGGGGCCCTATAACGTAAAGCTATTCCAATATGTTTTTATTGCGATCTCCTGACGTCAAATTCGCGTAACCGCCGGCGCAAGCATCGGGCAGTGACTTGCAGGGTTTTCTGAAGAGACCAATCAAACCCTCTCCTCATTTACAGGCGGTCACTTTTGTTTGCTTGAAAAACTAATTACATTGCCTACACTGAGCGGCTTGTTTTATCTAATTGGCTGACAAGAGGCGAGGAGCACGCTCAAGTGGAGAGGAAATCGATGGGGCCGTGCCACTGCAGTGAAAATCGATAACCGCGTGAGGAGGGTGGTGCCGGCGCCTGCGATTGGTCCGCTTTCCCTGACTTAGCTTGCATTGGCTGGTCGAAAATCGCAGCGACATGCAACGGAAGCTTAATAATGACGTCAAAACGGATCCTCATCAAAGAAGAGTTGACAGAACAAGGTCGTAAACGTGCCGAAAGTGCTCGAAAACGTTACATGGCCACGCAAAACGTTTTATTATACGGAAATAAACCCATGCCCTCCGGCAGCTGGAGTAGCCAGTGCCTGAGCGATCGGCGGCAGCCTTCTTTTATTCCGTTCGGAACAGGGCAGCCTGCGGCTATTCTGAAAAAAATTCAGTTTTGTGCGGCATATTAATGTATCTTTAAGTCGCACACGTCACTTTGATGCGGTGAGTTCTCGCGGTTTTGTCACGTCGCGTGACAGGCAGGTGAAGTGGGTGGAGCCCAAAAACTTTTGGCCAATAATCGAGGGTTAATGGCGAAAAGGCTTCCAATCAGAAACAATTATTTTTCTTTTGTTCGGTCCAATTATGCATAATCAGCGCCTACGCGTCATACCAGATGGGGGACCTATCGCGGTTTTCGTGACGTCGCGTGACATGGATGCGAAGTGGGGCTGGTTAAGAAACGTTTTTGACGAATCGAGGAGGGCTTATTGCAAAATTGGAAAAGAAAAGTTTGTAATAGCATTACGTTATAGCGCCCCAGGATTGCCTTAAGTAACTACAGAAGCATGACTGGGCTTTCGATTACGAATGGAAGAGGAATGCCTAAGGTAAGTCAGGGCAACGGGTTCTGGCACGCTCCGTACTGAAAGCACGACGAGGACAATGCTCGACTATTGTAACGATTCGAAGACGGTTACAAGTTTGTTTGTCAACAATGAACCTAGTCTGAGGCGGTCATAACGCATCCACAAGCACATAAAAGATTAATATTTGCCTGCAACATCCCATCGTGCATGTAAATTATCTGCTACATTCGAGTTATTTTCGACATATTTTGGTGTACAGCATGACGGCGACGGCCGTGTAAAAACGATGCGTGGACAGCGATAGGCACGATGAGCGCGTGACGACGACGGCTGCATGGCCAAGACGCCATGACGACGACAAAATCTCGACAGTGTACCGACGACAGCGTGACGGCGGCAGAATGACGACCGCGCGACGGCGTTGGCATGACAACGGCTGCGCACGTGCTCGTGATTCTGCGCTCGTTTGCTCAACAGAGGCCGGATACTCCTCGGAACGTTTGCTCACAGCCCTCATTTGTTTTGAACTAATGCTGAGCCGGAGCACTGTGGCAGTTTCTCTAAGCGAAGACATGGTGAGCCGGCAAGGCGAGATGGTGCATCTCGGCAAGAGACGTACAGTGGACTACGGCGACGAACGCACTCCGCAACTGTCAGCCCTCACGACGCCGCCGCTCTTGCGCAGCAGCACGCGCATCTCAAGGCTGGCATTCGGCGAACAACTCTCCCGGCTCGATAGCTGACGCGCTCGCCCGTGCCCTTTCTCTCGGCGAGGTGCGCGGCCAGCGCTCAGCAAAGTATGCTAAGCACTAAATCTTCAACACCGAGACGAACACGGTGAAGCACACCGGCGGCCTTGATTTCGACTCTACTACCAGGTCGCTACATATATGTAAATTATTTTCTAAGCTTCTTCGAGTCTTAATTTTTTGCGAAAACCAAATTGTCGGCGCAATACAGTTCTGCCTCAACAATACACGTATTATCGTGACACCTGTATGGCTTGCTTGTGTCTCTAGCACTAAAAGAAAGGTGGACGGGGAACAATTTTATTGCTTATACAACGTTCTGTTACAGCAGAAGCTATGACCGCTGAGTGCCAAAGGGCGAGCGAACGTAGTCACAAATGGGCTTCATGTATCTGGCATTTTAATCTGTATTAACTATATGAAAAAGCATACATATCGAGAGGAAAAACGAGAAGGCCGGAAAACGTACTTGTTTAGACCAAGAAATCTATAGCACCGATTTGTCCACTGAAGAAGGCTGAATAGTGATATTACACGGTTGTCGTGAATGCGAAGTGAAATCTTGGGGGCAGAAGTACGATAGTTCTTTAACATTCATGATTTAAATTCTTGAAAGCCTTATATGCAAGCAACATTGCAAGCGGGCGCGTCATATGCGAACATTGCTTTAAAGTGCCTGGTTAGATTACAAGAAACTCATACTATTAAAACGACTTGGATAAAGAAATAGCGTCGCTGAGAATGGGAGTTATTCAGCAAGTTCGCGCAAATGTGCGGTTTCTTTGTGTTCTTTTTTTATATGGACGCCATCCCCACAACATCGCCCAGGGTGAGAGAGTCACGCGCCTCTTTTATGTCACCTCACAGATGGAGGAGGATCGGCAGAATCTGTGCAGTGCGGCGCAGCGTGCCGAAGCCGAGGCAGGCAAGGTGGCTGATGCAGTACGTCACGTGACAGAGGAACAATCGCGGCTGCGCGCTCAGCTGGAGCGGCTGTCGGTCGAGCTGGTGGAATCTCTTCGTCAGAGGCACGAGCAACTCGAAAGCCGTGTGCGTGAATCGCTCGATTCACTCGCCGAAAAGCAGGTGAGGTAAAAAATATGGAGAACTGCCGTGTTCTTGCGGCCATAATTAACACCTGAATAGTATGCCTGCGGTTCGCTTTTGCAGTGAATCGTTTTTAAGCCTCGTAGCTGCGGCTTTTTTCACTAGGGTTCCACTGTGGTATGTGCTGAGATCTAAGCCAGACGGAGACAGCTGGAGAAACCAGCTGTATAAACAAGCTAGCTGAGAAACCACCACACATACACACACACACAGGCGCGCGCGCACACACGCACACACACGCACACCCACCCACACACACACGCACGCATACGCACACACACGCACGCATACGCACACACACGCACGCACAAGCACACACACACGCACAAGCACACACACACACGCACACACACACGCACACACACATACACGCACGCACACACGCACGCACACACGCACAAGCACGCACCCACACACGAACAAGCACACACGCACACGCACAAGCGCGCACCCACACACGCACACAGACGCACCCACACACGCACACGCGCACACGCACAAGCACACACACACACGCACACGCGCACACACACGCGCACACGCACGCACAAGCACACGCACACACACACACACACGCACGCACACCCGCACAAGCACACACACGCACACACACGCACGCACAGGAATAAGCACACACGCACACTCACAAGTACTCACGCACAAGCATACACGCACAAGCACGCACCCACACACGCACACACGCGCACGCGCACACGCACACACGCACAAGCACACGCATGCACACACACACACACGCACACGAACAAGCACACACGCACGCGCACACGTACACACACAAGCACACACACGCACGCTGAAGCACACACGCACAAGCACACGCGCGCGCACACACACACGAACACACACACGCACAAGCACACACGCACAAGCATACACGCACAAGCACTCACGCACACACACACACACACACGCACGCACGCACACGCACAAGCACACACCAAAGGCACACACGCACACGCACAAGCACACACACGCACACACACACACACAGAGAGAGAGGTACTGGATAATCCGATGCACTGTTGCGCTAAGATAAAAGAGAGAGAGAGAGAAGCAATTTCATTTAGTCGCCTGCAGAACGGCACCATGACTAAATGGCGCCGTGACGCGGGCCCTGACGTCTTTTCAGCGGGTTGTGTCTAACTCCAGCGTGTGTTACTCCCGCGGTCAGTCGCCCTGAGGGGCTACGTTCCATCGGTGTCGCTCTGCTTTTGTCTTTCAAGAGTCGCCGAGACCTGCTGGACGGCCCAGGTTTGGCTTTCGTGGTCGTAGCATGCCGCCGCAGCCGCGAGTCGATGCGGTATCGTTGTACTTGTCGAAGCTTCGTCGGGGAACTTGGTGCAATACCATACGATGTGCGTGAGGGTGGCGCTCTCCCGCTGGCACACGCGGCACACATCACTCACATATAATTTCGGGTACAGATGATTCATTAACACTGGAGCGGGTAAGAAACCAGTTTTGAATTGTCTGAACAGCACCGCCTCCGCTCGGCTCAGCCCCGGGTGCGGGGGTGGGAAAGTCTTTCGAGCCAGGCGGTGCAACTGTGCAAGTTAGTTGAACGTCGTCATGCGCTCCTTGGCACTACACCATGTTGGACGGTCGGTTGCAGCGGCGCGGTTGGTTAGCGCTCGCGCCACTCCATGTGCCGTCTCGTTGTGGTTAACGTGCTTCTCCAACGCATAAAAAAGAAAAAAGAGAGATCCAGGTAACATGAATGCGATGGATTAGCTGTGCACCAACATAGTATTTTACTACACCAGCAAACCATAAGTGTGCTGAGATTTTACTCGTGGCATATAGCTCGGTGCTGCAGTTATGGAAAGGGTTTGCGAAAGACTTAGTAGTGGTGCAACACCACATACAAAATAACGGATATTCAAAATTATAAGCGCCAGCTATGGACCTAAAGCAAATTGTCATCCGTTCTGTTGTCTAAGGCACAGCAAAACGACACTGCCAGCTGCACGAAGCTGCACGCAGAAGTGCTGCTTTCACACTTGTTCTGCCATCACACGCGTCCGCTATCCAGCACCTTCAGAATCAAGTGACAAAAATAGTAACCGTCAGCAGCTTCATATCCAATACATCACCTGTGCTCTTCAAGCTGGGTACTCTATTTGAAAAAAGCTCTAGATAACTTCTCCGCATTGGCATTTACAAATTTGTAAATGGAAAGCTTCCATTTCGTCTACGATACTCAAATCAGTTTCTGCATGCAACATCGCCCCGCCTTACAGCATTAAATAATTTCCTCTTACCTAAGCCAAGGCCAATTACGCCAAGTCCACTACAAAAAAATCTGTAACTATCATTTTGGAATTCTCTGCCTTCAGGAATAGAGGAGGGATCCATCGTAACATTAATAAAGAACTTGTGCTAGTATTTGTTAAACTTATGACTATTTCATACTACTCATACTAACTGCTTTTGTAAGTACGTTTATTTAGAGCTTACATCATCATTTTATATATTTTATTTTAATAATCTTGCCACTGTTAGCCACGATGCACGATCTCCCAGTACGTCTGGCTCTCAGTCTTGCGACCTATCTGCGTTTATGTAGTTTTATGCAACACCATACTCTCACGATCAGCTTGGGCACAGCTATATTAATGCGAAAGCATTATATGTCCCATGAGGCAGAAAAGCCTCCGTTGTTGTCTGCAACGAGTGCTAACAAGATCAATGTGACGTCATTAGCGTCTTGTACGACGTCAGTAGTAAAAGAGAAGATAGTAAATGATATACCAACGCTAATTCGTTGTAAATATGGATAATCAATGCGACTTAGACTGAATTAAGGTCAATTAGAATGAAATAAAGTTAGAAAAAAGTTAGAGTAAGGGTACTTAAGTTGGAGTAAAGTGAATTAGAGTGAAGTAAAGTTAATAAAACTGCATTAAGGTGGATTAAAGTGGATTGTTGTTGGTACAAATTAGAACAAGGTGCATTAAGGAAGATTAAGGTGGATTAAACCTAATGAAGGTGGATTAAGGCTGGTACAAATTACAGCAAGGTGTATTACGTTTGTTACAAGTTAGAGCAAAGTGGCATAAGGTGCATTACGGCATAGTTGCGAAGGGCACGTCGCAATGTATGACGTCACGTATCATGGACGTAACCAATTAATTAAAGAAGTCACAATGATTTCGCATTGAAATCACGCAAGAATACTTAGGGGACTGTCAATTTGTCGTTTTATTTTTATGTGACGGCACTGCTGTTTTATATACAACGCACTTGTATTCTTAGCACCTAAACATTCTTGCTTCGGTAGGGGCGAAATGCAAGAACTCCCGTGCAGGTTGAAGATGCGCGCCTCGTAAGGATATTGTGGTTTTGGCACGTAAAACCCTAGAATTTGATTTCAGTATTTCAGCGGCTAAGAAATGATTTCGCTGATAAATTAAAGACACCTCACGGGTTGTGGCGGCATCTATCTTGCTGTAAATATTTTCCAGACGAAGTAAAATATAGGGGGAGCTTCTGAGAAGATAGCGCAATGCTCACTATACGCATAAACAGAACTGAAAAGCGTAAACTGAACTAAGAAGATCCCAGGACACCTAAGTATTTATGAGTTGTGAATCCGAAAGCATTAAGATCCAATTGAGAGCCGCTCCGAGTTGTGAATCCTTCTCGGGCAAGCGAGCACGTTGAGGCGCTTGGCGCATTTTTATTTGCGTTTGCCGCGGCGCAGTTAGAACCACCGTAATTAGAACGCAAGCGAAACCCTGCGCGGACAAGGAACGCGCCGATAACACCGGCTTGCGAGAGCGAGGGTGATGTGGTGTGTCGGCGATGGCTTCTCCCCTCACGCCACAGCTTGCGGGTCCAGCAGATGCTTCCTTTTGCCCGCTCAGCTCCACCGCTGTCGTGGAGGCCTTATCGAAAGCTGGTGTGGCTGAAATACCACGAAAGCGCGAAGGCCATCTTAATCCCCGGTGCAGCTATTGAAAAAGCTGCAGCGTGGTAGCAATTAGCCCGCAGATAGCAGGTACGACCCAATTGGTCAATGGCCTGCTGTATAAGAAGAGCAGCAGTGCTGCATACTTGAACGTTGCGATGGGAAACCGTGAATGAAATGCGAGAAGTGCAATGTTGACTTTTGTCTGACAAACTCAAGAAATTGCGTCGAGGAACTTCACGCGCGCAACTGGTAAGGTTAGGCTAACTTTAGCCACACGAATAACATTTTCTGCAGCAGACAATGTGAATAATTTCAAAAACTAAACTCCCATGTATAGCTTCACTTTTGCCTCTACTAAAACAACAAGGCCTTGATGTCCTGTTTTGAAAACATATTTCCAGATATTGCATGAGACGAAGCACACATAATTTTTTAATATATTTGGGGTTTTATGTGGTAAGCAAGCCAAAAAACACGAATAAAATATAGGTGCGAATAAAATTTGTCAAGGCCGATCATGGCATGGCGACAATGTCATGAAGACCACGAGATGACGACGATGGCGTCGCGACAACGTGACAACCATGCTGGAATTTTCGCCTATAGCATGACGGCGATGGTGTGACAAATACAGTTACGTTGCTGGTATGACGACGATGCATGACCACCGTGTGATGGTGATGCAATGATTACAATGACATGACCACGAGGAGATGGCCACGCTGGTATGGCGACGCTGGAATGACGATGGCGTGTCGATGACGACATGACAAAAATGGGATCATGAAGATGGATAGGCGACGACGCAGTGATGATGATGGCACGATAACGGGATTACGACGGTGGGATTACGACGGCCAAATGACGACAAAGGCATGACGACGACGCAACGACGAGGACGGAATCACGACGACGGCATGAGAACGACGGTGTGGAGTGTTGCGGTTGGAGCTCTCGTTCACAGCGGCCGCGGCGGCGCCAGCAGCGAGAAAGTCGGAGAAAGAGCGAAAAAGACGTTTCCCTTTCAAAAGCGGTTTGAAACGTTAACATAAGCATGTAGATGGAGCACCTAATAGTGCCATTTATTCGCTAAATACTGCAGACAGCTCAGCGAAGTTGATCCGAGCAAACTTTACCATACGAGGGAAGAATCTGCGGATTCCACGCGCTGTGGGAATAAGTTTAAGCGAATATTTCAATGGTACTTGGAAAAACGCTGCGGCTGCTCAGCGGTCATTTGCAAGTAGAGACCGCAGGATCCAGATGGACAGTTCCACTAGAAAGTACCTGACTCAACTCGATGCGCTCGATCGTGCACATGGCACACATTACGACGAAACAATGATGACGACAGAACGAGTGCAGCGACATAAAGATGACAGTACAATGATGACGAAATGACGACGATGGAATGCGGAGGGAGGCATGCCAACACTGGAACCACTACGACAAAATGACCACAACGACATAATGGCGACTGCACGACGACCATGGGATGACAACGGTGGAGGGAGGGCGTTGATGTGACGGCGGCACGGCTATCAGATGATGACGCAGGAGGGGCGGCGGTGGTACGACGCCGACCATGCGACGACCACGATGGCGTGAGGGCAGCGGTAAGATTTTGACGGTGTGACGACCACCGCACGATGATCGCGGGAGGACCACGCTGCAGTTAGAGCACTGCGCGGGCCCTGGCCGGGCCGGACTCATTAAAGGGCCTGAGTTGGGCCTCAGAGCCCACATGAACGCTATGCATTGCGTATAGTCCACGGCATTCTGTGCGAAGCTGAAGTGACACGTGCAAAGAGCTGGCTCTTGTACTTAGCAAAAAAAGAAAGAAAAACCAGATGAATGTCTCCTTTTGAACTTTTCTACAAAAATGAACATTGCGTTTGCGTGTGGAACATTAACTTCTACAAAAACCCGCTCTTTAAACGATTTCCCTGTTGCCCCTTTTGCGATTGTACTATTACCGCTCTCAATAATATTACAAATTTTGCGCTAACGCAACGGTTGTTTCTTTCCAATTGTGCGTTAGTTTTATGCTGTATGCTCGTGAATTCATCTGTTTGTGCATGTATGTATATATATTCGCATGTTAAATGACCTCATAGGACCAAATCGTACGATTAAGATAAAAAATGCATACGACTAACGGAAAGAACGACAGCACAGGCAGTGCGCCACATAACTGCTGTTTGCGTGTGTGAAACAAAGATTTCGGTCTTTTATTGATTATACACTGCAGCGGATTAGGCCCCGAGAAGGTGAGGCTGACCCACATGGTAGAATCTGTAAGTATCCAACAGAATTTTACTGCAGCTTGGTACACACACCAAGAGAGGAGGACCTGCCTGAAGCTTAAGAGCCTGGAGAATCTGCTGTTTTTGCATAAGAACATGTAGATTATATTACTTTTTGCTGGCCTTCACAAGGTCCTGTTTTTGAGGCATCGTTTTCGGGTGATATCTTTTTGTGTCGCTGCGTGTTATTTGAAGCGACTTTCCTATTTTTAATTCATAAAAAGGGAAGAACCTTTTAAATGGAATAACCTGAAGCATGGTGTGTGACAGCTTGTTGATATACTTTATATTCTACGTCGTCATTACAATTTTGTGTCCAAGTTGGAATAATTATGATTTGCATTTCATGTGCTTTTGCTTCTTGTTCACCTTCAACTTTTTTATCTTGCTGCAAGAAATTCTTAATCACGAGCCTCTCTTAAAAATCTGTGTAAACGTTATTGTTTGCAACATGACGTGCACTGAATAGGATTAGAGAGAATGACTTGGGTCTGCTCCTATCTGCTTTTTCATTTTAGTTTTGCTTTCACGCTTTTTTCACTATGTTTTATTGTCGCTATACCTTTATTGTAATGACTTTTCCTGTACCACATAAGCAAATACTTCATTTATATTCTGGCGTAATACGTGCGAAAAGCATGATACGATTGCGAGGCACGCCGTAGCGGGGACCGGATCAATTTGGACTACCTGAATTTCTTTCACCTGCACCCAAATTTATGCGCACGGGCATTATTGCATTTAGCCCCCTTCAAAACGCTGCCACCACGACCAGGAATCGTACCCGCGCCCTTGAGCTTAGCAACGCAACAGCTTCACCGCTACTCTACCACCCCGGGTAAAGCGAAATTTCAATGCATGTACATGTACATACATGTACATGTACATGCATGTACATACCGGATTTTCTGTCTGATTGCCAGCTACAAAAGACAAGGCAGTAATAACAATGATTATCATCAACAAGTTTTCGCCAGCGTGCCCGGGCCAGGCCTGGTCATGCATACGCGAGCCCTGGGTAAGCTGAGTAATGAACACCCGCGCCTAGGGCGGGCTCGGGCTGGGCACGTTGGCGTCACGGGCCCGGCTGGGCCCGGGTTTCATAAAACGGGCTCGGGCCGTGCCCAACAGTGATCTAGCTGGAGTGACGATGATGGTACGACGGTGATGACATGACGACGACTATGTGAGGACGACTGGATGAGCACAATGGGATGATCACGCTATAGTGACGATGGCGTGACGACGTAATGCCGATGCTAGAATGATGCTGATGGTATGACAATGACGTCATGACGACGATGGTTGGCAGAAAAGAATAACGGAGCTGGAATGACGACAGTGGCGCATCGACAAAGCCATGACGAAAATGGAATGACAACAGTGGAAGCACTGCGACAAAATAACGAAGATGGAATGATCACGACGGCATAATGGTTACCCTGTTACGACGACGCAATGACGACTGTGGCGTGACTACAACGGAATGATGACGGACTGATTACGACGACTCGAAGATGGCTGCGTGATGTAGACGATATGACAACAGCGTGACAGCGACAGAGGGAAAACGGCGGAAATGTTACGTTGGCACAACAACAACGAAATTATCACAATGGCATGAAGGCGAGCAAGTGACGATGCCGGAATGATAACTACGGTTTTTGGTGTTGGAGCTCACGTGCACGCTCTCGTGCGTCACTTGCCACCACGGGTCCCCTTAATTCACACCATTCACACTACGTCTAATGTTTGCTTGCGCTATGCCAACAATTCGGACCGCCTAAATACGTACCACGACTCGATGTCTGTTTGCTTCACGTCCGCTACCGTAGGCCTCCTTAATGTGCATAATATCTGTTATTTGCACTATGTCCAGTACCGGCCGATCATGGCGCCTTAATTCACACTAGTATGTCTGTTATTTGTTTACACTACGTCCGGTACTGTGGGCCACCTTAATTTGAACTGTATCCTATGTGTGTTTTGCACTACGTCCGGCCCCGTGGAACGCCTTTCTCGCACTATATAAGGTGTTTCTTTGCACTGTCTTCTACCGGCCAATCAGTTGCCTTAGTTCGCACTATATGTGGTGTTTACTAGCCTGGACGCCCATCTGATTAACATCCTTGTCTTTCCTTGTCTTATTGCCTTAGCCTTAGAAATGTCAAAGTGAGCTAAAAAGTGTATGTGTGTGAAATGTGGGAGGCTGGCCACGTGGTAACTATATATAAAGCGCAACTTGCGGAGCTCTGCTAGGGACCACCGTCAGTTGCACTTCGTTCCTGGTAGAGTGAGGACGTGTGTCGAGTGCGCTACTGAACAACACTTTTCAATGTCATCAACGCGGTTTAAATCACGGATCCAGGACCTCAAAGAGGCGCGACCTAATGCTAGCGCATTTCTCTCGCATTAATCTCAAATGGTTATTGATCTTTCTTCTCTCTGTCTATTGTGTTTACTTGCACTATGTCCGGCACCGGTCAATTGTGCAAGACTGTATCGAGCAGGAATCACAATGAATTCGGTAATAGCTTCGGCAAGAGCTACAGCACAAGACAGCAGCGATCAGCAGGAATGTCGATGGAAGAGACAAAAAAGGCTTCACTTAAAAAAAAAATGGAAGAGCGGGCACCACATCGGTGCACATCGCTCAAGGCGTCTTCACGGCAGCTCACCAATGGCACAATGGAGCTCATTACTCGATGGACGATGAAGGTGACTGTTACATTTTAGAGCCTTGAACATCACAACGGTGACGATCGCCGAGCTGCGCAACATACAGGCAATTTGCAACTAAGCTTCAGAGACGATGGCGAACGGGACAAGTCGTAACAGATCCCTATGCATTTAGAATATCTCTTTTTAGATTGAAGAGAAAAAGAATGAGTGTAAGGGTTAACGCAGGTTAACACAGGTTAACCAGACCAAGCCCCATTGGCTTCCCTGCACTGGGGAAGGGGGAAAGGCCTCTCAAAGATAAGGGAGAAAGAAAAACACATGTTCACCGGACAGTTGAAATGAAAATCTCAGTGCACGTTCCTGCTTTGCTTGTGCAATTATGGAAATGTTTCAAGTTTTCACCTTTTGTTATATATCATATTGTACAAAATTTTATTTCTGTATTTAAGTAGCTGTAAAAATAAATGTTTCAATAGGTTTCTGCTTTATTTCAACCCTAATGGGCTTTTGCATGATATTTTGAAGAATGACATTAAAAATGACGTTTTTTGCGTCATTCAAGGCATTTTTAAAGCGAAGCTTTCTGTTCCACCTTTCACCCCTAACCCCCGTGGCTTTTTTGCCGTGGGTGCTGCTGCTCTGTTGAGAAATAGCTCAAACGCAGGACATCAGCAGTCTTTATTATATACTGTTCCAGTTATCCTGGCTGCTAGCCTTGTTTTCTATGGAAGTATGCAGTGATGACACAAATTATACCTAAATATCCTCGTTTCAACAACTGTTCTTCATCAACAGCGCAACCGAACTTTACTATTGCACTAGTATCTCCAGGATCGGCCCACTATACTCGGCGCACCAACCATGGATACAGTGTCATAGCAAAGGAGACCGATCCTGGACACCGTATATTATTGCGTGGGCAAGAGGATCAGGTGGTGGCGGTCCTGGGTCTTGTCATCTTCATTATGGTGCTAATCATTATGGTGCAAAACGCTGTGCAGAATTTAATCAGATGCACAGCATTTGTCTAACCGCTTCACGAAAGCTTCGGTTTTCAGATTCTAACATGTGGCTTAAGTCGGCGTGATCTTTTTTTGTTAAAAATTGTCCCCAATAAGGAACAATAAGGAACAACGACAACAAAATATCTGTCTTCAGCCTGTTTATTTCTGGGCTTCTCGGTTTTACGTCTAGGTAGACGTGTGGAATAAAAAGTGCATGATAGAAAACCGCACTCCCACTTAAGAATTCATATATAACGCGCCCCGCCTTGCCGTTACGCCTAAGCCAAACCCCTGTATCCAGAAATGCATTGTAACTTCAAACCCATGCATGATTTTATCTAAATGACGCCTGACGTGAACGTGCGCAGGACGCTCATTGCGTATCCTTCGGTGCATTCACGACTGTTGTCGAAGATGGAACCTTTGCTTCGTTCAGTAAACGCAATAATGACGTACGTTTGTTTCAGTCACGATTATGCCTTTGCTACATACTGGTTGCCATCGGCACGACTTAGAACATTCCATGTTATTCGGGCACGGACAGACGACGCTGAGCATTCGTAACGATGGGCGCCATGCTCGCGAAGATGGGCGCAAGGTACCAGGACGCTCTCTGTAGCTAGGTGGCGTACTCGCAGGAGGCCATGTTGGAGGCTCGTCTGGAGGCGGCGCTAGGTGACCGTCTGGCAGACCTACAGAAGGCGCAAGAGGCTGCAGATGGCCGCCAGAAGCTCCTGGACGAGGCCGAGCCGTGGTCACCGATGAAGCACTTCCAGGAGCTGCCCCTGCTGAGGAGCTCCAGGGACGCCCCCTTCCGCTGGGTGTTGTCAGGGTACCAAAGGCTGAAGGTGAAATGGGCTTCACAGAAAGGAATGTCGGTGTTTTCATCAACCTTTTTTACTTTTCGAAAACTTTGACAAATGTAACATTTCAAACTTAACGTTAGCGTCTATACAACGCTTTTCTGCTTGTAAGGGTTGATTAAGATGTGAATTGATATTTCAGTTAGCGAAAAGCATATTCTGTTCTCACCTTCTCAAATAACATTATCTTTACGTCTTGCGGATCGCTTAGAAAGACTACCTATGCGTAGAACCCACTACAGAATTACCCACTTCGCACCATATTTTAGCATTTTAGTGATATAATTGTCTTGGCCTTACCTTGCTCTAGGAAGCGAATGTGCAGCTTTTCGGTGGGCGAAAGCCGATACGAAGCCGCAGTGAAAGGCCTTCCTCGCCATTTATGCTGCTAGCATATAGAGCGAATGTTTCTACTTTTCTTTTAAACAGTGCCGTTGAGCACTGGAAGGTTCAGTTCACTCCGAGTGATTATTTTATCGTATCATCCAAATACACACACCTCTGTTTCAGCAAGCACATTTCGGCCGACGTCGCAGCGCAGTCATTGCGCAGTGCCGCGTGAACGCCACGCGCAGCGCACCAGACAATGCTACGCAAAGTGCCAAAAGAGCGTTACTATTTTGCTGTTCACCCCTTTGTTATCAGGCTGACAAATAGCAATAGGTGTGATAGATACATAATTGTCATGGGGATGCCTAAACGAGGACGGCATTTAAGTAAGGAAAGTATTGTGAATATAGATATGGGGGGGCGGGGCAATATCGGTACGCGGGTCCTTTCTTATTTCTTAGTGATCTAAATAAGGCCACAGTGACCGGGAACGACACCTATGATGCCTTACTAGGCCGCGTAAACGATTTTTGTTTTGTGCGCGTCGCCATCTTGAGCTGTTACGCGAAGAATTTCTTAGTTTTGTGCACAGCGACGCCAAATTAACAGAGTCATAGAACTACAAACGCGTCTGTACAATCATTTTCGTGCATGTAAATCTACTGTCGTACCATGCATTTGGTTGTTCCCAATTTTGGTTGTTCCGTCTGTTAACCCAACGGCTGGGTTAACAGTTCAAGACGGCAGCACGCAAACGCCCCTGTAAAATAAGAGAAAATCAAAATTAGATTTAACCGCTCTTTGTGCGCATGCGTGAGGAGCAGCCGTTTCTAGAGAAAAATGTGGGGACTTTTGGTCCAGGAGGGATGCTGTAGCCTACGTACTACGAATGAGTACGAATAACATGGAATGTTCTAAGTCGTCCCAAACAGTGGCGGTAGTAATTAATGCACGACTGGCGCGGCGAAGAAGTCACGCCCGACAGGAGTTTATCGCATTTGATTGCGACTTTAGCATAATAAAGTCTGATAGTCTCAGGGGGATACGATAAGAACTAAGGTGTATTTTTTGACGACAGCAATGGCAAAGCTTTACGTCATGCCGGTGCATTTTTAGTGCCGTTGAGCATACCATACCCTTGAGGAAATTCATGGGGAACGGGATCAGTTTCTGAATTGAACTGTTTATATTTTACAACAAATCTGTGTATGGCGAGGATTCCGTGCATTTTTGTTCTCCGTGAACAAAAACTATCACCAATGGCTCATAGCCCCGTAAGCATTCATGCTCCCGTAAGCAAGCTAAAATGCAATAGCTCATAGCCTCGTAAGGCAGAGGCTACAAGCACTAATCAAAGTGAAGCGAACAGTGTCTAAATTCTTTCTAATCACGCATACATCATGGAGAACAACATGTCCGAAACTTTCATCATTAATGGCTCATAACCCCGTGAGCAATAACTCACACTCCCGCAAGCAAGCGAAAATGAAACGACTCGTGGTCCCGTAAGGTTCATGGCTACTCACTTTGTGTGAGTTTGCTGCGATGACACTACCCCTGTTGTCGTTGTGGGTGATTTCAATGTGGATGTGTCGGTACCAAAAACGGAGCGGTTTACGCGTTCCGTGTTACGGACATATTCCTTGCGATGCCACGCTGATCCGGCCCAACCGTCTACCCCGTGGTGTACGTGCATCGATTTGAAATTATCAAAAGATGTGATAGCGGTTGTGAGTGAAATGATGAGCACTGATGAAGACAATAAATGAGTTCGTACCTTAGTTAAAAACTATGTGTCACCTCCGTGTCGTGTGCTAAACAGCTTCGGTGGTCAACCACCTTCACAGAGTGGAATGGCTCGTGATTTTCTATGTGAAAGTAAGAAACGCAATTTCCTAGGCGTAGACCCTTGTGAAAGCTGTACAGCCACATTGATCGATTTCTTCGTACGATGCAGAGTGATAAAGAAACACGTACTGAATCCCCGTGACGATTTTGTATACGGGCTGCGCTAGGTAGAAGGTAAAGTTTATTTACCACATAAACACTGATGCATATAAGTGGTGGGGATGGCAGGATAAAAGCTGCATAACGGCACCTTGATTGGTCCCAGCTCCATATATCCGTCGTACATATTCGTCGTACATACTTGTGGCAAGGTTAATATGTACACCCACTTTTATATATATATATATATATATATGTACAGCAAAAAGAGCAATGACAACTTTGAAACGGCAAAGAAATACTTTTCAAGTGACAAACAAACAAGTTAACTGACAGAAATTTTTGCAGTAATGTGTTCTTGGACGTACGACGTATGTTTACACTAACTAGATTGTATTTCTTAGGTGTTGAGGGAAGACAGTAGGAGTGTGCCTGAAGGGCATAATTAGTTCGTGGGCGTCGAACTGCGGAGTGTTCAGTGTATCGATTTGAGCGAAAAACAAGATCTTGCTGCAAAGAACAAATAAGTTGATACTCGTAAAGGTAGTCTACTCGTGAAATATTAAACTTTCGGAATATATCACGCGCGTGTGCATTGTAAGGCAAGTATGCAGTAGCACGTAAGGCATTCTTTTGAAGTGAAACCAGGGCCCTATAACGTAAAACTATTCCAACATGTTCTTATTCCACTCTCTGGATGTCAAATTCACGTAACCGCCGATGCAAGCAACGGGCGGTCACTCGCAGGGTTGTTTGAACAGGCCAATGAAACGCTCTCCTCGTTCATAAGGGATCACATTTGTTTGTTTGAAAAACGAATAACATTGCCTACACTGAGCGGCTTGTCTTATCTAATTGGCTGACAAGAGGCGAGGAGCACGCTCAAGTGGAGAGGAACTCGATGGGGCCATGCCACTGCAGTGAAAATCGATAACCGCGTGAGGAGGGTGGTGCCGGCGCCTGCGATTGGTCCGCTCTCCCTGATTTAGCTTGCATTGGCTGGTCGAAAATCGCGGCGACATGCAACGGAAGCTTAATAATGACACTAAAGCGGATCCTCATCAAAGAAGAGTAGGCAGAACGAGGTTGTGAACGTGCCGATAGTGCTAGAAAACATTACACGCCACGCAAAACTTTTTATTATACGGAAATAAACCCATGTTCTCCGGCAGCTGCGAGTAGCCAGCGCCTGAGCGATCGGCGGCAGCCATCTTTTATTCTTTTCAGAAAAGGGCAGCCTGCGGCTATTCAGAAAAAAAATCAGTTTTGTGCGGCATATTAATGCATTTTTAACGCGCACACGTCACTTTGATGCAGTGAGTTCTCGCGGTTTTGTCATGTCGCGTGACAGGCAGGTGATGTGGGTTCAGCCCGAAAACTTTTGGCCAATAGCCGAGGGCTGATCGCAAAAAGGCGTCGAATCAGAAATAACCATTTTTATTTTGTTCAGTCAAACCATGCAGAATCAGTGTATACGCGTCATATCAAACGGGGAGCTATCGCGGTTTTCGTGACGTCGCGTGGCAGACAGGTGAAGTGGGGATGGTCCAAAAAGTTTTTGAACAATCGCGCAGGGTTGATTGCAGAATTGCAATAGAGAGTTTGTAATAGTTTTACGTTATAGCGCCCCTAAATTACCTAACGATCTCTTGGTACTATTTGACGAAAGGAGGTTACAACAGCGCATGTGAGAAGCAAATAGTGTGTTATAAACGATAAGTTTCTATGGTATTGGTGGTGTAAGGACGAAGATAGCACAAGGCGGCCGCATGGTTCCCGAAGTGAGAAAGACAAAGACCCAAGGGTCAGTGTCGCTGTTCTTGCTTGCGCTGGCGCTTGGCTAGAATTGCGCGGCTGCTCCCTGCACTGGACACGACCTGACTGCGATTCCCGCTAATAGTCGGTAAACCTCGTAGCAGTACTAACCTATGGCATCTCTGCAGTATACTTTGCGCTTTACTAAGTTTATTTCATAAGTAATCGGTATGGTGGTCCCATAGCATCATTTCATGAAAGATAATACGCAATGCTTTTGCAGTAGCGGAAAGTTCTATTTTCGTATAATTTCGTGACGAACGGAGTGAGATCACAAGGCGTGGACTTCGCTTTAGAGAGGACCGCTTTTGTCTTGGAGTAATTTAAATGGAGATAGTTTTTTACCGACCGATATATATTTTACCGATATATATTGCCCAATATTTCATTTGCCAAATTCATGAGTTCATACTCCTTAATTCTTGAGAAGAATAAGCTAGTATCATCTGCGCAAAGAATATAGTTAATCGAATCATCAATATTCACAACGTCATTTATACAAATGATAAATAGCAGTGGTCCCAATATGCTACCTTGAGGTACACCCTGATTAATAAGCTTAAACGAAGATAATTTTCTATTTTTGATACGCATGACTTTCTGTTGGTTATGTAACTTCTTATTAAATTTCAAATTGAAATTCTTTATTTATCCATGAAGACACAATAAAAGTTTGTCCAGCACTGTTTGGACCCGTAGCCGTGGGCTAGTTATGGGTCCAAGAAATGAAATTGTATAATGCAGAGACTTCGTCACATGCACAATAAAAACTTGGAAGAGCGGAGAGGGGGGATATATACATAATACAAACGACAAAAAGAAAGCATAACAAAAAAACAGTCGCTTCAATTCAAAAGACATCGTGCATGTTATATTACAATAATAAATGGGATGCAAACAGCAGATGTCTTTTAACATGTTAAATGCATGCGCTGAAAAAATTTTTTAGCTGTAAGTGCAAAATTTTGAGCGTATTTTATTTCTTGTGGAAGAGTGTTCTATATTTGAACACAAATGAAAGAGCCGTCGCTCTCTACAAACGTAGTGCGTGGTTGGTAGATTAAAGTTGCCTAATAATACATTTCTTGTAGTACGCGATGACGTATGGAAGGGCGACAAATGGAAGGGGTGGTTGTTTCTTACGATACTGTTTACGACAGTTGCTGTATTTAGGAGGCGTAGTAAATAGAAGGGTAATATCCGTAGATCGTGGAATAATGGGTTGCTGGGTTTATCCTGCTTATATTGCGTTATGATTCGTAATGTTCATTGCTCCAATTTTCTGATTGGCTGGAGATAACTATTGTAGGTCCATCCTTATGATTCCAAACAGTATGAGAGATGACTGTGGATGAAGGAGAAATATAAAATACGTAATGTACTTGTACAATGTACAAAAATGTCAAGTGCTTGAAGCAGTTTATAGCACTTTTATGCCACCTTCGCCCCAATTACTAATAAATGGTTTTGCGAGTGTAGGTGTCTATCAAAGATTACGCCAAGATATTTAAAACACGGAGTATATACTAGTGGAGAGTTGTCAATACTAATGTTTACAGAGTCTACATCTACTTGTTTTCTGCGGGAGTTAAATATAGCATATTTTGTTTTCTTGATATTTACAGTAAGCTTGTTGGCTGAAGACCATTTAGAGACGTTTGCCAAATCTACGTTTGCTTTGGACTGTATTACCTCGATGCTATTGGCTGTAATTATTATAGCAGTGTCTTCTGCATACATCAGCATTTCTGCAAATTTTAAGACACGTGGAAGGTCGGAAACGTATATAAAAAAGCATGGGTCCCAAAACAGACCCTTGGGGCACGCCTATATGAATATGTTGTGGTGACGATGAGAGAGAGAAGTGGTTCTTGTGGGGAAGGAGGAAAGGCTAGCACTATTTTCTGCAACCCCTGCGGGAGCACGGCTCAGTGCCAGCAGGGTGGGGAGATGGGATTAGAAGAGAGAGAGGGTAGGAGGGAGAAAGGTAGAAGGTCGTCCTAGCAGCACCAGAGCAGCCCGGCAGGGAGGGCCCAGTAGGTTCGACCGGAGGAGTAGGCTGGAGGTAGACCGTATAGGAGGTGGCCCAGTAGAAGCGAAGTAGTGGCGAATCAGGAAGCCCGAGGTGGTGCGATGGTCGTTAGGCCATCCGTCTTTGTAGAACTCTCCTATAGTCTCGCCGAGAGCCCCGACGAGTCGAGGTACTCGACGACGCTTAGGAAGGCTGATAACGACAGGGGAAGAGGACATCTTCCTGTCGTAAACATAGGAGCCCCAGACATTATTTATGACGACTATCTGATGACGTCCATTGAAGTAACTAGAAACCAAAACGAAAATCCATTCCCGAAAACCGTAGTGCTCTAGCTTGTACAAAAGAATGGAATGGTCGACCGTATCGAAAGCCTTTTTTTAAATCGAGAAAGACTACAGCTACAAGTTTGTTGTCATTCAAAGCACAGTTTATAATGTGGGCTAAAGACTACACCGTTGATGAGGTTGAATGGTGTGGCGGAAAACCATGTTGCTGTGGGAAAATTATGTGGTATTTGTGTGTAATGCTATTGATTCGATTCGCAGGGATTTTCTCGTAAAGTATATTAATGGCGCTGAGCACGGATATTGGTCGGTAACTACAAGGGCTTTAGCGATCACCGTCCTGGTATATTGGGACAACTCGGCCTGTTTTTACTGACGTTGGGTACTGGCGTTTTCTAGTGAGTGATTGAAGACGTGGCATAATATTGGACCCAGAATATCAATTTTTTCTTTTAACATACGTACTGTAATTTCATTTATACCTGCAGCTTTGTTACTATCCATAGTTGCTAATGTTGAGTGTACCTCGGTAAGTTCAATGTCATCCATACGAAAGGAGTTTGGGAGTGGGCTTGGTAACAAAGAGTTTATATCTGTATTATTAACATTGGTACCTGAAGAAATTCGAACAGCAGTAATATATAAATTAAAGCTGTTTACAACATTCTGATCAACCACGTCCGGAAAGGTCTGTTTGTGTGGCTTACCTATACCACTATTCAAGATTTCCCAGAGTTTTTTTAGAGTTACCGGAGCTCTGTTCAATTAAACGTGTATAGTAGTCTATTTTCGTGTACGCATAACTGCCACAGATTTATTGCGTACCTTTTTGTACTGACCCAAGTAATAGCTGTTATCTTTATGCTGTTTCCATTTATGATGCCAAAAATCCTTCTGCTGGAATACTGCTAAAATCTGCTCCGTCATCGAGGGTGAGATGGGCAACTTATATGAGCGAACAGATGTTTTAATACTGCTGTTAGTTTTAACGCAAGTCAGGATGTCAATTAGATTGGATAATTTTATGTCGACGTCATCGTAGTAAATGGTACTAGTGTCAATTAACTCGACATTCGATCTCAGCAAAGCATAGTCAATCCTTGTACTTACTTTGGCGTGCGTTAATTTCGGTTTTATGACGTTTTTCACCGTTACTTAAGTGGGGAGATGGTCTGAGATGGGTTGGTTGCATACCCCGGCATTAATATTCGATGTTATATTAGTTAAAACATGATCAATGACAGTTGCGGATGTACTTGTTATTCTAGTAGGGACAGTGATCAGATTTTGAAAATTAAAGGACTCTAGCAGATACGTATAGTCGCTATGGTTTGTATGACTGGTGTCTATGTTAACGTCACCACTAATTATAACCGGACCTTTGTGTCGTGGCACTAGAGTGAAAAATATAGATTGAAGTTTTTGAAGAAATAAAGCTAGAGGTGAATTAGGTGGTCGATACAGGACACCTATGATAACAGAGTTGTCCAGTCTTATAAATAAGGCTTCAATATCAGATGTGCTGCAGGAGACATTGGGCAATGCTGAGTAGGTGGGACTGTTATGAACAAAAAGGGCTGCACCACCGCCGCGTGAAAGTGAACCACGTGGATGATAAATTGTGAGATATTCAGGAGTAACAACATGTTCACCTTTTTTTAGCCAAGTTTCAGATATTGTAATGACATCATAATGTTTTTGGTACTGAAATAGATAAGCAAGAAGCAAGGTCAAGTTCCTTCTTATACTGCGTATATTGCTGTGGAATATGTGCAAGCTACTATTGTCCATCTTCGTGAACGCTATGTCTCTGCCATGAGGTTGCTGCGGCTAGGAATCAGTTACTAGACAATTTTTGAACGATCATCTTCACGTGTCACATGGACGACTTTCGAATTGTCTGCTTTCCTCGCCAGAATTTTACTATTTGAAACCCAGGAAAATTTCCTGCCCTTTTCTTTTTTCAATTGGGTGGTCTTGCATAGCAAGATATTGTTTTCAGGGCAGAGG
Source organism: Dermacentor variabilis (assembly GCF_050947875.1). Lineage (NCBI taxonomy): Eukaryota > Metazoa > Arthropoda > Arachnida > Ixodida > Ixodidae > Dermacentor > Dermacentor variabilis. Next base: position 240,906,750 of record NC_134569.1, on the reverse strand, counting down.
TGGTCATTCACAAAGATTGCGTCGTTATCCTCAAAGCCAAGCATCTTTGTGTTCAATTGGTTTTTCTTGGCTGCTTGAAAGAATTTATACCACGCACACCTTGAGTTGAACTTCACAATTACATGTGGCCCCCCTGATCCTTTAAGCGGAACTCTATGCGCGACATCTATATCGCAAGCAGAGAGATCCAATTTCAGGCACTTCGCCACCTTCTGGACTGCGTCGTCTAAGTTCTCGTTCTCTGTTTCTGGCACTCCTTTCAGTTCAATGTTGTTGTGCCTACTGTATTGTTTCAATTCAACAAGATCCTTTTTTAAGTCCCCCAGGCTTTTCCTCAGCCTCTGGCGGTCTCCTTCACTGTCTTCACTCCGCTTCTTCACCTCAGTGAGCTCCTGGCGTAAATTCCGGATTTGGCTTTTGAACTCATCGAAGCTCTCATTGTTGAACTCAACGAATTGTTTCATGGTCATTACGTCAGTCCTAAGTTCGGCTACGGCCTCGATAAACTTCGCTGTCAGTTGAATGAACAGCTTTGCTAGTTCCTTAATAGAATTTGGGGCCTTTTCAGACATGGATCTGGCAAAATCTTTCAACACATCAATAGTCTGCAGAATCTCGGAATCCGGCTCGAAAAGCGACAAAAAGATGCAAACAAGTAACAAATGGCATAAATTTCAAACCACGTTCAGAGCAGGCCGGCAGCTACGCCAATAGATATAACATAACAATGTGTCTTAAAAGCCCACCTGCGATGCGTAAGAGCAATGGGTTAGCAGTCGTTGCAGAACGGCCACCAGCCTGCTCTGAAGTGGGTTCCGAGTGCAGTTTTGTAGGCGTCGGAAACGCCCCACGTTGCGTAGATATACCGTGATCAATCCTGTGGTTGATATGCTGTAGTCGATGATGGCACGTGCTGGGAAGCAAGCGATAGTGCGCGTGCGTGCAGTTGGTGAGCCTTTTACTCTGCCACTGTTTTGGGCTGTTGCCGGTAGCTATATTTTGTTAGGAAGGCCTGCGATGCGTAAAAGCGATGGGTTAGCAGTCGTTGCAGAACGGCCACCAGCCTGCTCTGATTACCATAACAATGTAATTTTTCTAATAGTGTGCCATGGTTAATTCTGTCGAAAGCTTTTGCGAAATCAAGGAATACTCCCAGTGTTAGTTTCCTTGCCTCTATGTTTTTCAAAATTAGTTGTTTTTGTGTAAGAAGAGCAGTTAATGTGGAACAGCCTGACCTGAAACCATAGTGACATGGTGTTAAAACAGAATACTTATTAAAGAAAGCAATCATTCTAAGGAGAATAATTTTTTCTAAACCTTTTAAATACAGTGGAAGAATTGAGATTCGTCTATACTTACCTATACTTACTTAAATTATCTATTCCCCCGCCTTTCTGCACCGCAGTGACCCTTGCAAATTCCCTGTGTTGAGGAAAAATGCCCGAGGTTCAGGAGATGTTGTAAATGTGAGTGAGGCAAGGGGTGAGTAGGTCAATAACAAGAAGAATTTGTTGTGTTTTTAATCCGCGCACATCCTCACTTTTGGTTCGCCTAAAGCTTTTGAAGACATTAAAAACTTCAATGTCGTCAGTCTCATCAAGATACAAAGAATTTGTAAGGAGACTGAATACATCAAGGCACCTCAATCATAAGTGCTTACAACTCACGATACAAAGTAATCATTAAATTTGTTGGCCAGGCGAAACAAGGACAACACTCGCCACAGCCACGTCCGAGAAAGCTCTGAAGGCCTGCGAGCACATTCATTAGGCGTCTCTGTGCTCCTACTGCGGCATGAGACGTGACGGCAATGTGCGCGCGTGTGTCACACTACACCCCGTGACCGACGCCGCTTGCCGTCATTTTAGCCTTGCGGCGAAGCAGACTGTAGATGCAACGCGATTGAAAACACGTACACGTTCTAGAGGCCTTCCTCGGTCTTTTTTAAATGAAGACACAACGTACGTCTGTACCCGTTATTTAGAAGATTGATAAGAAAGTCTGGGAACCTGCGTTCAGTGCGTAAAAAATAGAAAACTTTATTAATGCAGCTGTACAGGATCCTTTAAAAAAAACTGCAATTCAGTGGTGGCTCTGTGGAGCTGGATCTGCCCCTATGGAAACACAGCTGGCTAATCAGTCAGGCTGAAGATAACTTTTTAATGGTAATATTACACCCCTGTGTTTGTGCATAAATTGTCACCAGCCAGCGATAAACGTATTGCAGTATACAGTGAGGCTCTGTCTTATTCCTTAACGCTTATGTGGCGAACAGGCGAGCAAAAGGTGAGAACAATGCTTTGCGACGAAGCAGGTCTTCTTTAATCCGTATAGTAAAATCGGGTTTATTATTGGTGTAACGTCAGTGGTAATCACTTCCTTAGGCATAACTTTTACTGCTGCTTACCGCTTCTGTCGGTTCGAGAGCTTCTTTACTGGAAACAACTATTGATTTATCAAATCAATTTGCCATTTTGTAGTTTCACAAATTTTCCTCTGTTCTTTAGTCTTTTCTGTATATGGAAGAACTGGTTCAATGCATAGTGTGCGAGAGTCTTCCATCAGATTTAACGGCACATTACACCTCGAGATAGCTCACACGCTTCCAGAACCGCAGGAATACACGTGGTTCAGTGCAGGCGAGTACTGTGAATTCAATTATTTTTACGAACAACTAGCTCTTGCTACTCACAAGGCTAGAATTGCAAAGTGATTGAGCTGTCCGCTTGTGACGCGTTTCTTGGCATAAATAGCGTCAAGATCTGCGCATACACTTGCAGAAACCAGTTAGAGCATGAACACCTGTATAAAAAGTTTTATATATTTTACTTACGGCACGTGGGTGCCCAGACTTTTTATCAGTGTTTTATAACATGGACAAAGGCGTACGTTCTTTTTCATTCAAGAAAGAGGGGTGAAGACCGACGAAAAGCTCTTGAACGTGTATATATTTTCTATCGCGTCAAATATGCCGTTTTCCTACAATCGGCTTTGCCGCAATGCACTGGTGGGCAATGCATTTGTGTTACGGGGTCAAGCATATGAATTGTATTGCATTGAAACATCCGAAGGGGGGAAAGTGTTTCTGTCACGAAATATCGTGTGATACTTGCGCGCACCCGTCGTCACATCTCCTGTCACAGTAGGAGCACGGAGACGCCTAATGAATGTGCTGGCAGGCCTCTCCAGATATTTCGAATGTGTCTATGGCGACTTGAGCCCTTGACTCCTCCACCAGCGCGCCTAGTGTACAAGATCGTAACGGAGATCAAGTACGCTGTTTAGATAATACTTGCGCGCCCGTGCCTCAGAATCACTAGGACCTGTATCACGTAGTCGATCAGTGTTACTGTACAGGGTTCACAGGAGTCTACGGCTAAGGAATCGCATGACGACATTCACTGTTCTTTACTTTAATACACGGGTAAACTAAGTGGTTTTTAATTGAACGAAGCGTTTTGATAAATCGGTACGGCGTAACGGTTTGCCGACGTTGCTCTACAGCTTTCCCACCAGCTACGGATATTAACTTGCATGACGACGTTCAGTTTTCTTACTTTCACATGGGAAGTACAAACAGCTGAATTAACTGCTTTGTTGCCGCGCATCTCCTGAAGGGTGCGGAATTCTCAACTGCCCTAGTAAACGATACATCAGAACGACGTAATCCATTGCTATTAATGTCGTCAAATAAGACATCTAAATCCTAATCGTATCCCCCAGCGAGTCAGATCTTAATATGCTAACGCCGCAATAAAATACAATAGACTCCCCTCGGGCGTGCCTTCTTTCCTTTCTGTGCTAGCCACGCATTCTGTTCTGCCATCTCCGCTTGCGACTAATGGAGCAAACAACGTCCTGCCCCGTAGTATCTTGTCGAAGACACATCTCAATAAATCCAATTTTGATGCTCTCGTCCGTAGAACATACGTCTCTGAATCAGCAAGTGTGTGCGCGAATGCGTGAGCGACTTCCGACCCCTGCAGGGCGAGAGCCAGCGCCACGGCCAGCCGCGGCTGTACAGTCGGCCATTCGGCATCGAGCGCGAGGGCAGCGTGCGCTGCGTGCTGCGGCTCGTCGCGTGCCTGGGCGTGCCTGCGGGCCAGGAGCCCGGCGACGCGGTGCAGCTGGGTCTCGAGCTCCTCCACTCGGCCAAGTGCGCCAAGAAGTTCGACTTCTGCCTGCGCCTGCTCGACCGGTCGGGCAGCGACCGCCACCTCGTGAAGACCTTCTCCTCTTCGGAGCTGGCCGTGCCGCGCTACTGGTTCTCGCGTCCGGCCCTGGGCCTGGTCAGCTTCGCCGTGCTCATCTCTGAGCAGCGCATGCTTCGCGAGGGACTCCTCTCCAGGGACGCGCTCGCCATCGAAGTCGGCCTGCAGTGACGGTGCCGCGTGCACTCTGCAGAGGCAAATCGGGGCCCGCTGTGCCTTCAAGTACCGAACAAGAAAATGTTGCTTGGTGGACAAGATGTCGTGTTCAGTTCCAGGCGCAGTAAATACGGTGCCGTTTTTTGTGCCAAACACTAGTTTGCTGATCACGTTTTCAGCGACCCCATTATGGTGCCAGAAAAATGCATCCATTTTCTCTAGGATGCCGATTGGAGCACACTATAAGGTACTTAGTCCTTCCCAGATTAAAAAAAAGCACATTTTCCTTATATTCGGCTGAAAACCGAAAATTACTTGGAACACTTAAATAAGTATCCGTTTGCTAATACTTGTTGTCCTGTTCAAGCTAACCTGGTAGGGAAATCTAAAATACGACATGTTAGAAAATTGGCACAATCAATAAAGGGGGCAGCTTAATTGCTGCCCCGTGTCAATGACAGCAGATGCAAAATTGGCGGTATGATAGGCTTGTGTGTCTCGTTTCAGCATGAGTAAGTGGCTACAAGTGAGAGGGTGATGGTGAGCTATACTTTTTATATGCCATAACAGCAGCTGTCTAGGCTTCGGTTATCAGTATTGAGGAACTGTTGAGACTAAGGGAAATCCGCAGTGGGCTACTTGGTACGACATAACTAATACTATTGCGCGCAGCTACGAAAGGACTGGACTTAAGCGTGAAAACAACAGGTGTCGCTCAGGTGTCGTGTGTTGTTTCCTCGCTTAATTGAGACTAGGGTTTGGACCTCTTTAGGCCACCTCGACGTCTGTGTTAAGCCGATCTCCGGAGTTCTTCCGCTGTCCCAGGGGCGAAATCACGCAAGCATCTCGCCTTCTGAACATTTGCCTGCGCTCTCGTGATTCGCCGATACGACGGCGCTGCGCTTTCATCAGTGGTTGTCTGCTCGGCGAGGCGGGAGTGACAATTCAACACCGCCTACTCGGTCACACAGGAGGCGAAGGAAACGTTCGGAAAGCGATGCGCTTGCGTGATTTCACCTTTGGTAAATGCCGAGCAAGAAGTTTGTAAGAAGAGGCAGCCATGACGGCGCTCGAATGTATGCGTTAGAGCGATGCCGTGAGTCAGCAAACACACCGATATAGCCATGCAGGTACAACACTGACTCTACATGCAGTGAACTAGAAGGCTTCCTAGTGGCACGACCGAAGCGCGCTCTCCTTGCTTGCCCACTGTCCCCACGTGTGGCGAAAGTAGCGTTGGCTCTGTCATCACCCATTCCTCCCGTTTAGTTTACTTTGCGGCATGACCGGCATGTTTTTTCGGTGTTGTGTGGTTGTTTATCCTAGTGAAATGGCTGAAAAGCCGCGTCTAAACCATTATTGGGCACCAGTTGGCACAACTGGATACGCGCGTGTGGAGCAAAGTTGTAAGTTATCTCTTTGTAAGGCCCCGAAAGACGAAGAGCGACGACTTCCTTGGGAGCGACACCTCCATTGGCTTGACAAGCCGCTTAACGCCGTTTGCGCTGTGTGCAAGTTGCACTTTGGACCGCATCTTATGGGGAGAGACTATGTGCATACCATCGATAGTATTGAAGTCAGAATGAATAGGGGAACGCCAACGCTGGCCCCTATAATGTAGTTCGGACGATTTTGCCCAACCTGCCTGAATATATGAAGTGATGGAATGGGGCTCTGCGGCCTCAAACAGAGCGACGTCAGAGCAGGCGACCTGAGAGTGAAAAGAGGAAACGACGTCGGAAGGCACTGTTTCTTCGCAACTTCTTGTCGATAGAAGCGTTACAACAGCTGCAGGTGGCGATGAAGCTGGCTAGGCAAGCTCAAGTTTCTCCTTTGATGCAGTCGCCACTTGCTGAATTTCATAGGCTTCTTTTGAAATCAAAATATTGGGCCCCGCATGAGTTTCTCGGGTTTAACAGCGTCACATACTTAGCACGCACACTAAATTCTAGCCATCGTGAACTTTCTATTGAATGACCTGTATCCTTCAGCTGTGCAAGCAACGGAAGTGTGGAGTGTAAAGCATTTGCGGAGAACAAACTAATTGACAAGTCTAGTTTGGTAACGGTGCGAGAAGCCTCAGATGCGCTACCAGTTACAAAAATCATTCCACTCTCGTGGAGCAGTAGAAACTTCGTTTGTGCTGCCGTCGGGCCTAACACGTGCGGATGATGTCGAGGGGAGGAGTTTTGTTCAATGTCAAACGCACGGACAAGTCAGCAAAAGATGATCAGAGTTTGAAATGAAAACGACAAGTATGTAACCCTAGCGCCAAGTACGTGCTACAAAGTCTTAATGGGACAGGTTCTCGTGATTTTCTCTTATCAGGAGATGTTCTGAGTGCTTAAATGGCCAAGTTTAACCATATTTCCTAAGCAAACTCGAGCCGTGCATTAAAGTTAGGATGCATTTTGTGTGCATCTGTATAAGTTTACTTGGTTGGCATTTTTTTCTGACAACTTCAGCTGTGTTAACATTGTAGTTTAACTTATGATTTGTGAATACAGTCTTCCTTAAATATTTCCTTTAGAAGCTCAGTTTAGCGGAGGCAAGAAGTTTTGAGAGGTTGAGAACGCAGAGTCGACTGGCTTTATTCAAAAGTAAAAGCAGGTTTGCCGAGTGGCAGTGGTGGCGCCGCAGTCGGACAGCCACCTCTGTTCCAAGAAAGAGCAGGGGGCAATGACCCCACGGCGAGGCTAGGTGAAGTGACAGACGGGCGCTACATTTCTTTCAGGATTCCCGTGCGTGTGATTCAAATACCTGCGTAAAGCTCGCCAGACTAGGAAGTCAAGCTCGAAGAGAAAAGCAGCTAAGAGAACCTGCAACACTGTCAACTGGAATACTTTGATTAGCGCAAAAAGACAGACACAAGAAAGACGACAGGACAAGGCGCTACTCTCAACTGACATCATTTTATTGCGTCACTCCTTTATAGACCGCACAAACCAGAGGAACATGCGCAGTGAGCACCATGCGGTGGAACCACCAACATCCGATCCCAAGAGCGCACTCATGCGACCGAATCCAAAAAAACCAAATTCAGCGCTGTACAAGGTTAACAAAAAGCGGCTAACCAAAACCTGCAACAGTTGTTTTCACTGACTATTGTACGGAAAGGCACATCCGGTTTGTGCGTTTTCGCAGTGAAAAAAACCTCTAGAGCAAGTACCTTACATTGTTTTACATTTTTCACAATCTTGGTGAGGCCTCTATTTTCCAACAAAGAAATGGCTTTGCATTTTACCTTTTGCAAAAACTCTTTTGCTTTTGCAAACTCTTTTGCTTTTGCAACTCTTTTTGCTTTTTGCAAAAAGAGTTGAAGCATTTAACTATTGACGATCCTTATGGCATAAAGGTTTCTTTCGATGTTATTTCCTTTCTGGAAGACAACCATTCACTAGCCGACATTTTTTCTACTGACGTCGAAGATCTTTACTATTCGATACCGCATGATGAGCTGTTTCGCAGTGTGATGACGTGCATCGAAGAAAGTGGCGAGGTAGATTTTCGCAATGCGACCGAGTTGTCTTCGGAAAGTTTCATGTCCCTTCTTGAATTTTATTTAAGTGCAACTTTTATCCAGTTCGAAAATAACCTTTTTATCCTGAAAAATGGTGTGTGTATTGGTTCATGTGTGGCGCCTGCTCTTTGTAATATTTTTTTATCGTTTTTCGAGCGCGCCCTTAAGAGTGCCTTAAACAATGACTCGGTTCAAATTTTTAGATATGTTGACGATTTTCTTGTTGTGATAAAACAGACTAACAACGAATGCTCCGTGACGGTAGCTGATATTTTAACTCTGTTCAATGACAATGGCAAAGGTTTAACTTTCACACATGAGCTATCTAGGGACGGTAAACTCCAGTTTCTGGATTTGCAGCTGTCCTTACAAACAGGCCACGTCTGTTGGATGTACTCGCCACGTGCACGTAAAGAACTTTTACCTTACGCGTCTGCGCACTCAAAGACTGTGAAACGCGCCATTGCTTTGATGTGTTTAGAATCTTTCTTAAAGAAGTCTTGTCATCACTCTGCGAACATGAGTTTCATTGCACAGTTAAATAGGCTGCAGGCTGCTGGTTACCCAAGTGTGGTGGTGACGTCGGTCTCGGAGGTATTGCTTCAAAAATTGAAAGGGAAGCGGCATAAAAGTAACTGCAGCACACAAAAGAAAAGGCCTGAAGTTGTGCCGTATTGCCATAGAGTGGCTCACAATCTGAAGAAGCCACTAGATACAAAATCCCGGTAGTGTTTTCCGCTCCTCAGAAACTGTCGATGTTGTGCAGCCGTATTTCTAAAACAAGTAAAAAACCTGATTGTGAAAAGAACCACGTGAAGTTTGTAGATTGCAGCGTCGGTGTGGTTTATAAAATTCCCTTGTCATGTGGCAAAGTGTATATAGGGCAGTCAGGCCGCTGTGTTAACGAGCGCCTTAGAGAACATGAGCGATCCATACCAACAGGCACAGGTTCGCATTTGGCTCAGCATTGTAAAACATGCAAGTGCAAACCCATGTTTCGTTATACCACAATTTTGAAGAAGAGTCGTTATCAGAAGCATTTTTCATTCAGTCATTGGGGTCACAGTGCATTACTGTGCCTTCCTTAACCTTGTACAGCGCTGAATTTGGTTTTTTGGATCCTGTCGCATGAGTGCGCTCTTGGGATCGGATGTTGGTGGCTCCACCGCATGGTGCTCACTGCGCATGTTCCTCTGGTTTGAGCGGTCTATAAAGGAGTGACGCAATAAAATGATGTCAGTTGAGAGTAGCGCCTTGTCCTGTCGTCTTTCTTGTGTCTGTCTTTTTGCGCTAATCAAAGTATTCATGGATTCGAACCAACTAGTCCGCCAACGCATTGTGCTGAACTGTCAACAGGCTCGGAACTGTTACTAAGAGGTTGAAGAGACTGTTGTCAAAGGTACAGGGCTTGAGCGACAGCATTTCTGTAATGAAGGACGCTGCAGGAGCAACAGCAAAGGACATCTTGCAGCCGAAGCTGCAAAGTCTGTCCCAGGAACAACTAACGAATGAACTGCGCTTTGAAGCTGCGAAAGAAAAAGCACACAAGGCAAGACGTAGCACAACAAAAATCGCAGTTCCGGCAGAAAGGGGAACTACCGATTGCGATAACAAATTAGTAGATAGCTGTACGAAGTAAATATGGTAATTGTATCAGCCATTTAAATCGTAAACATGCGCTTACTAACTAAATTAGCAATGATAGAATGTGTAAGCATCTGTCGCTTAAACTCGTACGAAACGCAGAAAGCCGAGCGCATACGACGCTACCGGAACTACGACACTCTGCAAACATCGCAGATCGCTTTGAAGATCGGGCCTGCGCGGGCGCGCACTTTAGCCACGTCGCAGACCGCTTTCAAGACGCACGAGCGCCGGCAACGCGTCGGGTGCGCCAAACGCGTTGACTACGCCGTCCGGAGGGGACCGCTAGGTGGCGTCGACTAGAGCGGTCAGCTCAGGATGGGCTTCCATCTCTTTTCGCCTTTTGAGAGTGATCTTTTGCTGTGACCTGAATTTCGAGGACTTCACGAGGTTCGGCAAGCCGTGGGGATACTGTGGATACTAAACTTTCCGGTGAGCACCTCGCCAAACCTTTGTAACGGGCCAAAACGTGTGTGAAGTGTGAACGCTAACGGCGGCGGTGAGGCGGCGGCCGCTGGTACGCGGAACGCGTCGGCGACGCGGCCGTGACAGATGGCGACGCTTACGCCGACTCCAGCTACGGAAGCGCCGAGAACGCCGACGACAACGTTTAACGAGGCAATAGGCCCCGAGAAAACACCCAACGCGCAACTCACCTCCTCGGACGTGGACCGAGATGAGATGGAGTACCAAGAAAGCGTTAATGAGGATTGCATCGTACTCCAGAGTACCGAAGAAACTGGCGGACCCCATGGACGCCAAGGAGACGACGGAGATTGGCAAACGGTTTTGACCGTGCGCCAAAAGAAGGCGCTCGCACGAGCGGGCAAAAAGGCCGCTTTTTCCGAGGGTGGCTACGAATCATCGGGCCCATCGTCCAAGCCCCCGGTACAACCAGCGAATAAAAAGAAATCCAAGAGAAGGCGGCTTCCACCACTGCCTAAGGACGACTTTAAGGTGATCGTGCGCCCTCACCAAGGTCTCCCTATCAGGGAACTCACTGCGCCCCAGATCGCAGAAGCAGTTATAAACGCCTGCCAAGGAAAAGTGAATGGAAACCAGTTCCTGCTGAGACTGAAACCAGGATCAAACATTTTTATTATCTCAACCCCTACCGAAGAGGTGGCGGATATTGCAAGAAGAATTACAGGCCTCACCTTAAACGGTCGACTGCACGCAGTGAGTGCGTACGCAGCAGTAGGCGAAGACACAAAGAAAGGAGTGATACATGGCATCGCCCCTCACACAAGCCCTGAAACCGTGCTAGCCAACCTACGTCTTCGTACGCAAGGCGTCGATATACTAAGAGCTAGGATGTTGGGAGAAACGAAAACAGCGGTAATTACCTTCTTTGGCCCGATCATACCGCGATACGTCTATTATATGGGAGGGGAGGTTCCCTGCTTCCCATACAAGAATACCATACAATTCTGCAGGACTTGGAAGCAAACGGGTCACAGAACGGACATCTGCCCGAACCCCCACCTGCCGGTATGTCACAACTGCGGCACTCGGGAGCCACAACCAGACCACGAGTGCAACCCTGTTTGCGCCACCTGCGGAGAAAAGCATCTCACGGGATCAAAGGAGTGTAAACGTCGTTTCAAGCTGCCACCACAGCTACCGAAGCCAAAATCACCAAACCGGATGGCCGGCAAAACGCCGCGCAAGACGATCAAATCATCCCCACCAAAACGGAGATGGTCTGACACAGACAATACGGACGATGACGACTGGCCTCCACTGCGGACTCAAGGGGACATTCCAATGTCGCAACCCCAAATTCGAAAATCAAGATCGCAAGAACGACAGAAGAATCGAGACCAAGGGCTATCTGACCACTCCGCCTCCAGACACCACCGAATGTCCTCCAGATCCCCTACCCCATCCAGGACTTCTGTGGCAATGGGAGACTCGACCCAACATAAGGTGAGCTGGGCGGGGATGGCACGAAAAGGGGCTCCAATAACCGCCAACCCTGAGTACCAAAGAATCCTTTCTGAAAATCGTCAGCTTAAACAAACAGTAGAAGAACTTAAAATCGAGAGGGCAACGCTGAAGGCACAGTTTCAGAATCCCAAAACTGGGCAAGCTAAACCAGCACAAGGGGATAAACCTGTCGCCCAACAAACAACAATTAGCAACATTGAAAGAATGATGAATCAGGTAGTAGAACAAATTCAGGCTCTGCAAACGTTTCAACAGCAATTATTCGCTGAGGTGCAGAACCACAAAGTTTATGTGGACGAACAAATGTCTAAACAGCAGCAAACATCACGTAAAAGAGCCAGCAGTAACCCCGGAACACTGATGGCGAGAAAGGTGAAAAACGGGGCTGTTTCCGATTCGACGGATACCGAAATCATAGCTAACCATGGCCAGTAAAACAACCCGAACCACGGACACCGCTGAGATATGGCAATGGAACTTCCGCTCTTTTCGGAAAAGAACGGCAGCGCTACAAGCTTATTTAGACGCCGCCATTATTCAACCGGACGTCATCTGTCTTCAGGAAGTTGGAAAGGGAGTAGTTAAGCTTAGAGACTACTACACCTTTCAAAATCCCATGTATCCTAGAGTGGCGACGCTGGTGCACAAGAATATCGCGGCCAGTGATCACTATTATCCCCAATGCTCAACGGAGCACCAATTGATCGAATTACACACTACGAAAAGGAGTAAAACCAAAACGTTTATTGGCAACGTGTACAGCCCACCGAAATAACGGCAGACTGCGTTTCCCCAGATGCTTGAATGGGCACTTGGACATCTGGAAAAAAAAGACAGGTTTATTTTAGTCGGGGATTTTAATGCTCCCCACACCAATTGGGGTTATAGGACAAATACAAAAAAGGGCAGAAACCTAGTAGAAGCTGTAGAGAAATATCACATGCAACTAGAGACCTTACCCCTCGCCCCCACGAGACTTGGAAATAGCGTCTGCGGAGACACGTACCCAGACCTCACCTTTACATTTAGCGTAAAAGAGGGACAGTTGAGGAACCTGGATGAAAACCTGGGAAGTGACCATTATATTATTAGTTACTCCACTACGACTCCAAAATTAAAAAAGCCTTTCAGAAACGCGAAACTTACAGACTGGACTGCATATAGACATTACCCGATTCCTCAGCATCCAATAGATACAATAGAAGAATGGTTAGACGAAATGATGCAGGCATACCAAACTAACACAAAGCACGTCGCGCTAAGCGAAAAAATTACTGACGATTACGTTACTTCCTAATGCGAAATTTGAGCGCAGCAAATAAGCTGTTTCACCTTTTCGATAGATTGAGGCAAAGAAATCGAGCAACACATGTATGCGCTATCACAGAATTTTTTTTTATATTTCCCGTACTCCTGGATCATCTCGACGGCGGCGACGGTAAGCTTCTGCTTCGGCGGCACGCACCTCTGGATTCTGACGGCGACGGCGCTGGGCCTGTGCTCTGGCAGCTCGTTTAGCAGCAGCAGCAGACGGAGGACTTCCATCGGTCGTCTCGCTCATGGCTCAGAAAGAACTGGCAGATAATTTCGCAGTGGCGAACGGCAGCGGCAATTTCGGCTCGGGCGGTGCACATATACAGATCCGCCGCCACCGATCTGGCTCTCTGATTGCCACCGCACAGGGCGAACGGCAGCGGCAATTTCGGCTCGGGCGGTGCACATATACAGATCCGCCGCCACCGATCTGGCTCTCTGATTGCCACCGCACAGGGGTTGCATTGGAGGAGGAGCGAAGAAAGGAATTAAGTTCGAGCCGGCGCTTTGACAACCGGAGACTCGCAGGAAGAGGGGGGAGGGGGGCGGCGTGTACACCCAGCGGCAAACTATGGGGGCAGAAGCGCGCGCAGCAAGCGGACAACACGATAAAGGGAGGAGGGAAGAGATAGCAGCGACTGACTGATGCCGCTGACGCCGATAGTGAGTCAACCCCAGCTGCGGAGTTGGTTTCAGGGACAACGCCGCCGATGCCGACACAAACAATATGATACCCTCGCTTCCGCAGCGCTAAGAAGCAGGTCTAGCCGTGGGAAGGTGGTCACGTATTCGTCGACGTGCCGGGGCCTACGTGAAATAACCGGCGCGTCGGCAACTGAAGAGCACCCTATCCGCCACACAAGAACAGGGGGGGGGGACCCTTTCCTCCTCTTTCTGCGTGGCGGCGACGGTGTTCTATGCAGTCACGTTATCTTGACTCTCTAGCGGCGTCAGCGGCATCCAGCGGTATCAGTCGGTCGCTGCTAGCGCTGGGGGGATGAAAGGGGGGCGGAGCTGGTTACGAGGCCGACGACAACGCCGACGACGACGCGAAACCCAGGAACGGACGCCAAAGAGCTGCGCTCTAAAAACACTGGTAGTGGATCCCCACCTCGTCCATATGTGGGAAGGCAGGCGAAGTCTTACTAAACGATGGAAGAGACAGCGCTTAAACAGAAAGCTCAGAGCTAGAATAGAACAACTGACAGAACAAGCAAATGAGTGTGCTAGGCAACTACAAGCGAACAACTGGATACAATTTTGTGACTCGTTACGAGGAACGCTCTCAACAACCAAGACATGGGCAATTTTACGGAGCATGCTTGATCCATACAATACAAAAACAGCCACTGCTAGAGCATTACGCACATTGGTAGGAGAATTTAAGGGGGATGACGCATCCTTGATCCAAACCCTGGCAGACAGATACATCGGGACAGGAGGAGATAACATCGTTAAGAGAGAGTACAAAGGCATGCCCAATCCCAAGCTTGATGCACCCATAACGAAACAAGAAGTATATGCCGCCGCTCTAGCATTAAAACGTAACTCAGCCCCAGGCGAGGATGGCATCACGAATGCTATGTTAAGAAATATGAGTGATCAGCAACTGGAACGCGTAACCCGGTACTTCAATGAGAAAATCTGGGAAACGGGAGAGCTTCCTAATCAATGGAAAGAAGCGACCATCATCCTAATACCTAAACTGGGGAAAGCAAGAACATTGCAGAATCTGAGGCCAGTATCTCTAACCTCCTGCTTAGGCAAACTTTTCGAAAAGATCCTTCATATCAGGCTTACCAGCTATATCGAAGGGCACGAACTTCTCTCGCACAACATGTACGGCTTCAGACAACATCTTTCTACACAAGACATATTCGTGAGGCTACGAGACGACGTGCTGCAAAATGTCCCTACAGGGGGAGAGAACATCATAGCAGCGCTTGACTTAAAAAGCGCCTTTGATACGATCTCCCATACCCTCATACTTGAAGAGCTCGAAAGAATGGGCTGTGGAATTAAGATCCACAATTACATCCGCTCTTTCCTTACTGAACGTAAAGCCACAATAGGTATGGAAAATATTCGATCTTCCAAACTTCCAATGCCTAACAGAGGCACACCACAAGGTGCCATCCTCTCACCACTTCTATTTAATGTCTCAATGAACCGCTTGGCACGACAACTAGAGAAAATTAACGACCTCAACTTCGCGTTTTACGCAGATGACATCACGTTATGGGCCTGCAAAGGCTCGTTAGGGCAAAAAGAACAAACTATCCAGGAGGCTATCCACTCGGTGAAGGACTTCGCAGAACAAAACGGTATGCAATGCGCTCCGGAAAAATCGGAGTTTATCCGGATCCACTGGCGTAACTACAGAAACAAACCGAGCATCCACTTAACTATGGGTGACCAGACGTTACCAGAAAGAAATATGATCAGAATACTAGGACTATGGTTACAAAGCAACAAAAGAGCCACTCACACCATTGCGACTCTAAAGTCAAGCACGAGGAGCATCACTAGACTAATAAGCAGAATTACAAAGAAAGGTAAAGGGCTCCACGAAAACCAAACCATAACACTAGTCCAGGCTTTTATTCTTAGCAAAATAACATACGGTCTACCATATCAAGAGCTAACCCCGTCGGAAATAAAAGAAATCGACCTACTAATACGTGGCGCGTATAAGGCAGCGCTTGAGCTTCCTAAGAATGCGGCAAACGAGAGGGTGCAAGCTCTAGGCATATACAACACTTTTGAAGAGTTAAGAGCAGCCGTTCTTACGACACAAAGAGAACGACTATGCCTGACAAGCACAGGTAGAAACGTTCTGTCGCGTTTAGGCTACCCAATGCGACCGCAGTACTCCAAGGAACAAACGACCGCAATGCCGGACCCAATACGCGAGCGCATAGTGGTCTCCCCAATCCCACGCAACATGAACAAAATTATCACACAGCGAGAAGCAAGCGAGAGCTAAACATCTTCAGAAAACCTTCGGCAGTAATCAAGACGTAATATATACTGATGCAGCTAGATTTAGCAAAGGACATGTAATAGTGGCAGTTCAACCCACACGCCACGGAACGCTTCACACATCAGCCTCGATACGCACTAGGTGCACTGCAACAGCGGAAGCAGCGGCGATTGCTCTCGCTATCGCATACAAGGAAAAGCAAAACAGCTCAGCTTTAATAATGTCCGACTCACAAGTGGCATGCAGAATGTATCTACAAGGCAACATACCACAAGTCGCCCTTAATATCATAGGCGACACATTGAAAGAAGATCATGCAATTTTATGGTGTCCTGACCACGAGGGTATCTCGGGAAACGAACAGGCACACACTCTAGCTCGAGGCTTTACTAACCGAGCAGGAGATACGCACGACGATGAAAAAGACGATCGCTTACTGATCCGCGATATACGGGAGCACCAGCGAAGAACCCGGCAACAGTACGCTCCACCACACAAACTACTCAATGTAGAGGAGGCGCAGAAATATAGAAGAATACAGACGGATACCTACCCACATTTGGGTAGATACCATAAAATAAGCCCAACCTTGTACACTAACTCTTGCCTGTGGTGCGGGTCATGGCCTTCATTGCCTCACGTAACATGGGAGTGCGCCAAAAGACCTCATGCCATTAATTCACCTTTGGTACTCACCTTGCTAAGGGAGCCCTGGGAGGCCATCCTAGCTCTTGCTGACCTCGAGGCCCAGAAGGGCCTCTTGGACCAAGCTGGGCGGGTCGCGATGGCCACTGGAGTCTTGGAATAGGGACCCACCCTGCACCGCTCCCTTCCGCCACTTTTTTTTTGCCTCATCAATAAATGTTTATTCCTCCTCCTCCTCCTACACCGTCCGCGACTTGCGTGGCCAACGCCGTAGCAGACGCCGCGGTTGTCGCCACTCTGTACTGAGTGGCGGGCGAGGAGGACGTCGAGGTCTCGTAGCAGCCGCCGGAGAAGAACGCTCCTCCTCCCTCGCCTCACCCCCCTGTCTCGCGCGCCGCAGGAAAGGGCACGCGTCCGTGCCGCGTTCCTCGCTCGTACACGAGATCTAACCGCGTTCGTCGGTTCACCCTCACAAGCTTTCACTCATACGGAACCTCACGGCGACGGCGAAGGCAGAAATGCCGAGCTACCAGACAATTTTGGTGTTAATGAAAAAAATGCTTCAAACGCTGAAGAAAGCCTCCACAATGAACGCATTCAAATGCCAAGGAGGACTCGTGTCGATGAGATGAAACTTTCTGAGCACCTGTCTGTCAACACAGCTGGCAAGGTCGAATTTGGTGCCTACTTCCCTGATTAAGAAAATCAGCTACCTTGTGACCATGACGTGGCGGCAATTTTTGTGCCCTTGGTTAGTAGCTCGAGCCAAGTACTAGGCTCGTTTTCCACGCGCACAAACATCCAGGGGGAGCTGCTTGCAAAGATAGCGCTGGGGGTCACAATTCTGGCAGGGAAAGCGGGGCTTCTTGTTAATTATGTCACGTGTGATGCGGCAACGTGGAACACGAAAACGCGGCGGCTGACTGGTAAGTTATCAATAAGGGGGGGGGGGCACCCTTCAGATGACAAGAGGTTCCTGCACTTTTTGTCAGATTTCCCTCATCCTTGAAGAACATCCCTCTGCACCAGACTCCTTCAAACAAGCGTCCACATGCCAGATGGAGTGTTGAATATGTTATTCTTTTATAATACACCTATAATGTTTGAGATTGCACTGCACCTATACACTTAACAAAGACCGCCAAACAAGCAATATTTTAAGAGCTATGTAAAGAACTCTTGCCTAAAATTTGGCAAGGAAGGTATAAATGTATTTAGCTAATGGCTCTTAGTGTTGCAAACGGTGTGTTCTCCGCGCAGACCAAACGCCAGATACTTTGTTTGCAAGTTACGACAGTGTTTAGGTATAGTATTTGGGAAACCCTTAGTTCCGAAAAAGGAAAGCATTTTCAGCGTGAAGTAGGCCGGTACGGCTCTGTAATGTATGTTATGCTATTTTGGCTGGTTCATTCCACGCCAACTGTTCCAACCATGGCGCTCGAAAAAAATAATTTCTCTCAAAGAATTACGAAAAAATTACACGTATATAAGCATTACATGAGCAGTATTCCCCAAAATATTTTGAAAGAAAAAAAGTTTTGCCCACGTGAGCGCCATATGAATTTGAACACTAGAACTTGACAGACTGCCAACCTTTATAACACAATATTCTAATGCACTCCCGAACGTAAACAATATCCTACGAAAATACCCCCCAATATTATCAAGTAACGAGCGTCTGAGAAAAACGTTCCCGCGTGTACCAAGAGTTACCTGTCGCCGCAACAGGAACCTTAAACACATGTTAGTGCACGCAAAAGTCAGCCAACATCATTCCGCCGTAATAAAAGGATGTTGACGCCCCAGGTGCAATAACTGCAGGCACCATAAATGTGACATTAAAATTAAAAGCACCGCAAATAGTTCAACACACGAAGTCAAGGGCCGTATAACGTAAATCTATTCCAATATGTTTTTATTCCAACCTCCTGACGTCAAATTTGCTTAACCGCCTACGCAAACATCGGGCGGTCACCCGCAGGGTTGTCTCAACAAACCAAGCAAATGTTCCCCTCTTTAATAGGAGGCCACTTTTGTTCGCTTGAAAAACGAATAACATTGCCTGTGCTGAGCAGCTTGTCTTATCTAATTGGTTCACAAGAGGCGAGGGACATGCTCAACTGGAGAGGGATGAAGAGGGTGGTGTCGGCGTCGGCGATTGGTCCGCTTTCTCTTACTTAGCTTGCGGTCGCTCGTGGACAATCGTGGCGGCATGAAACGGAAGCTTAAGCATGACGCTAAAACGGATCCTCAGCAAAGAAGAGTTGGCAGAACGAGGTCGCAAAGGTGTCTAAAATTCTCGAAAACGTTACACGGCCACGCCAAAAGCTTTATTACACGCAAAAAACCCATTCTCTCCGGCAGGGGCGAGTAGCCAGTGCCGAAGCGATCGGTGTGAGCCATCTTTTATTCCTTTTGGAAAGGGGCAGCCTGCGGCTATTCAGAAGAAAATTCAGTTTTATTCGTCATATTAATGCATCTTTAACGCGTACGCGTCACTTTGAGGCGGTGAGTTTTCGCGGTATTGTGACGTCGCATGAGTAGCAGGTGAAGTGGGTGCAGCCCAAAAACGTTTGACGAATAGCCGAGGCCTAATGGCAAAACGGCGTCGAATACGAAATAGCTATTTTTCTTTTGTTCGGTCCAATCATGCATAATTAGCATGTAACATCATATCAGATGGAGAGCTATCGCGGTTTTCGTCACGTGGCGTGACAGACAGGTGAAGTGGCGGTGGTCCAAAAAGTTTCTGACCAATCGCGGTGGGCCGATAGCAGAATTGGAATTGAAAAGTTTGGAATAGTTTTACGTTATAGCGCCCCAAATCTAGCTTTACTCGTGCAAGTTCGGATGTGATTTAAATACTTTAATGTTCTTTCTGTAAAAAACAATATATCGGTGAAACGGGACAATCAATGAACGTCAGATTAAACGGACATTGCACGGACACAGCTAAAAAGCTTCACCCAACCAGGTCATAACTTTGATGACGTTAAATTCTACATCTTACTGTCATATTTCCGTTCTGAACGAGAAAGAAAATAAAGAGAATCATCCCTTATTCACAAGTTAAAGACATTGCAGCCAATAGGCATAAAGGTTCAAAGGGAGATTTAGAATCTATTCGCTATTCTAAATTTCAAGCTATATGCAAGAACAGGTAGTTTTTTTTGCTTAGTAGTCTTTTCTTTCCGTTTATTTATTTATTTATTCTATTTCTGCATTTTCTTTTAGTTCTTTTTACTCACGAGCACCGCTCTCTGCCGCTCGTTCTATTATCTCTGTCAGAGACACGATAGTCCACGACTACCAGCGGAACAGATAGTAGAGGGCTGCTGTGCACGCCGTTGACACGCCGGCTGACACACCGCCGTTCACCCATGATTGACAGAATTCCGTGTCACTGGCCTTGTGCACAGCACTCCTTTATTCTCATTTCCACACCCTCGCCGCTAGCACACCTTCTCTCGTTGCCGTACCCACCTGCGTTACGCCCTTTCCCCCTTGGAAGAATCCCACCTGTATATACTGTCTCTAGGATAGCATATGTCGCCTTGAAGAAGACAAGTCCTCTTGTCGAAACTTTAGCTGCAGCTTTCATCTTGATCTCGTTTTGCTCATCGTCTTTAATTTCCATTTGCCGCGTTCCCACTGCTTTCCCTGGATGCCTAATGGCGTCAGCTTAAGCTAAGACAAAACTGAAATTATTTTTGGCATCGTGAGACTGTCGTCTGGTTTCACTGCTCATGTTACTCCACAGCAGTTTCTCAGTACAATTAATTGCCTTAGCTATTACAACCTGGCCAAGATCGTTATTGGATCACGTGTCCACGACGAAGTTGTAAGCTCGTTTTTCACCGTTGGAGACCAGACTCGTGCAGTCAAGATTCGTGCAAGCAGCAGCAGCTGATTGCCTTGTTGCATGATGAGGCAGACATTGAAGGCGCTGAAGTTGCGCTTGATAGCAACCCTGACTGTACCAGACAGCCCATACATTATTTAGCGCAGCGACTCGAAGATATCGTGATATGTGGGGAAACTATGTTGCAAGGAAGGTTGTGCTCAAAACAAAGCGCAGTGCGTCCATGAACCTGCTTCTGCTGCCTGCTTCCGATGAATAGTGCTTAAATGCGGCCGGTTCCACGAAAATTTTTCACTTTGATGCTCTTCTGTGACCTTCTTTGAAGGTTTTCGGGTTTATCAGTAAACTTGAAGACATGCTCACTGGGTACTTTAGCAAGAGTGAGCTACATCGAGACCGCATTATGGCCGTGTTGCCAGTCATCAACAGGTGTTGGTTGTGGTGAACATTGCAAGATATTAACCGCGAAGTTGATCGGTTCTTGCGTCGTCAAAAGAATGCATTTCAACATCAAGTGTGTGATCTAGTTTCCTGATAAGAAACGAAGTGCAAGCAACAGCTGAAATTGAGTCGACTATAAATTGGTGCAGCATCATAAATGAATGCTGGCAGTCTTGTGCATATTCTAGCGCACTCTACAAATTTTGGGTTATTGTGCGAATAAAAAAATGTTTTTGAAGAATCTCAATAAATAAAATGCGCTTTGGATCCCATCTTTCATAACCGCAAGCTGAGGGAAATTGGAAACTAGTGTTCTATTTCATCAATGCCACCCTTAAACTCAAGGTAGAGTGAGATCGGAAAGCATTAGAGTAGAGTAGTGGTAAAAGCAATTATGTATTAAAAGCTAGTCCATCATAAATTGTCGCATCGTTGACAAGTTTTCATGACTGGGCAGCGGCTACGGGAAAGTAGCAGCGGGTAAATACTGGCAGAGAAAGAGTGATCATGCAATCCCTGCCTAGACGGTATACATGGAATTGAGCTGTAGATGTTAATATGCGGAAATGTAAAGTTATAGCGATGCTGAGATGATTTAGATGGAATAGTGTTTTACACGGCAATCAGGCTAGATGCGTGCACGGAACTGCTGAAATAAAGGGATGCTACAATGTGCACGTATGCAGTAATGTGGCACAGAGGATAGAAAACGTGGGAAAACGAATGGATCTAAGGCAATACGATAAAATGTCTGATGGGTGCACGGTATAATGAAAACCCATTCGCCCGTGACGCGCCTCTAAACGTGCTCTCAAGCAGGAAGCGGCGCTGGTTCTATAACAGCTCCATGAGCGTATAGTGCTGAAGTAACCAGCCAAGCTATTTTAGATGCACTTCAGGCACATCTCCTTAACGAGCGCATCGGTGCGGCTGCGCTTTCCTTGCGAACAGCATCTAAAGCAATGCGCCCCGTATTTGTCCCTAGCTTCGTAGTTATATACGGGACGGGCCAAAATTTCTTCGTTCTGTATGCGTATATGGACGTCATTTGTTTCCTTCCTAAGAACTGGCTAGCGCGTTTAATATGATTGAAACTCCATTCTGTATAAGGCTGTGCCGCTGCAGGCTGCGGTGCGGGCGGCTCAAACCGCCTGAGAGCGATTTTGGGCATGACGGCGACTAGCGACGTCTTCGAGTGAGGAAACCGGCCATCGTGCGAACTTGTCGCTCATCGCCCGGAAGTACTTTGAGCGACTGGCCAATAGTGCGAAGCCCGAACAGGAAGCACATCCGTGACGTACTACCAGGCCCCGCACGCTCTCAAGTTCAACAAATGGCCACATAGGGCGAAAAATCAATCGAGGCGCGTTTCAGCGTAAGCGCGCAAGTGGAGCTACTGTAATTTGGTCGAATACTTTAATTGGTGCTTTCACTGCTAGGGGCGCTGAACATGCTGATTTTTTAAATTTACACAAACCATTGACATGAACAATCGAGGTGTCTAAGGATGTTTTTTTACCTCAGGCAAATAGGCAGTTGATTTTTTTAAAATTTGATTGTTGAAGCTGCTTTTTAGTCATAGCGTCAAGGTTTTTGTACTTGATTAACCACCGACAGCCGACAGCCTATTGGTATCGATGTGTTTCCTGGCCGTTGGCGTTCGAATACTACGGCGGTAAAACATTTTCGTCTGCTGGTTTCGTCTGCTAGTCATTACACAGACTTGCTGTAAAGAGGTCTACTCTTGGCAAAAAATAGTGCCTCATTTTGTTTAGGCGTTGATTATCATAATGAATGCGGCGGAGGTTGACGGAATACGCTTGAAGGTACGTTTTTATGCCGTTGATCTCCATAACACCGTAAGTACGCAAACCGATGTCACAGAACACCCGATGCATCATTGTGTGTTCTCCGTCATCGCTTGTTTGCTGTACGCCTACTAATTCTTCACTTCTTCTTCAAGTGTTGCATCCTCCTTTTGTCCTTGTTCTCTTGTGCTTCACTTACAGTATGTCGTTCCGTCAGCTGTAATGCGCATTTGCAAAACCAATACGTTTGATAAGACGCAGTGGTTATCATAATTTCACTACACATGTATTAAGCTGGCACATGTGGTTCAGATACAGATACCTGTATGCGGACTTGCACGACGTTGATGCAGAGATTAGGATAATTATGACACCCGTAAGGAAGAGGCAGCTGACGGCCGTAAGCTGTTGCGTTCTTTTCGCCAAATTACCCGGCCTAGTAGTGCTCTAAAGATGCTGTATAAAAGTGACACGCGGTGACAGGGAAGTTATGTTTAGCAGCCGACTGTACGTTTTGTAGCTTAGGTCTTCTTTCTTGTGCGTCTGTGCTACCCTTATTAATGAGCCATTTCTTGACTATGTTCTTGACTATGTAACCGCGTTTGTGTGGATCCGTAGACGTGTGCTTTTTGTTGTACTTGTAAAATGCAAATAAAATATTTTCAAGCTTACTCAATCTTTGGTGTGTGCGTTTATTCCAGTCGAGGCCATCGTGCCACCTGGAAACCGCACTCTGTCAGTAGCCCTACACGAAATGCAACAGCTGGAGCGCGGCGGCACAACTCGGGGTAACGGCGGCGTAATAAACAAAAACCGCTCGGGATGCCCTTAAAAGTCAGTTCAGAGTGTGCCTTAACTCGATATGACTCAGCGCTACATATATTCTGCTGCGCCTTGATCGTGCTCCCGCCAGTTTGGTTGCTGTGTGCCAAACGTAGCGCCTACATACGTATGTAGGCGCTACGTTTGCCACACAGCAACCTAACTGGCGGGAGCACGATCGATGCGCATCAGCCAGAACCCAGTAGGTAAAGCGACCATACTGTGCAAAACCCCGTTTCCGTTTCCTGTTGTACAGCGCCACCCGTGGTCACATACTTTAGTTCACGACGCCACCGCTACGCTTATTTCCGTAGCACTGTGGAAGGTACAGTTTCCCTTCTCTAAGTTTGTATAGGTGTTCTGTGGTACTACCAGTTTGTGCACGTGCACGCTTGTCCCTAAACAAAACCATGCGTTGAGGTGCGCCTGAGGCCGCAACAAACGTCAGCATGCTGGGCTTAGGCGACATACGCGGGCTCATCCAGAATTTCCGGGTTGAGCGTACGCGTCCCAGTTGTCCACAGCAAAGTGCGACTAGAAAAATGCGTTCAATGAGCATTTATTTGACGAAATTGAAAAATAGCGTGCCCTGTGAGACCTGGGGCGCGATCTGAGACCTTTGTTCGATAAGCGTTCTGCTCGGTTGCTGCAACGTCACAAAGTTGCAGTTTGCAAAATTTGTGAGAAGGCGGCGGAGAGAGCATCCAATCGGCAAGCGGTGAACTCCCCGGAAGTTTACTTCCCTCGTTTGTCGTCTGCTTGCAGACAGTACAATACAAAACTAAATGTTTCTCGTCTTCCAATGAATGAAATCTTTATCTAAAAGTGAATTTTTTTCTTCTCAAGCTTAAACACGTTTTTTCAAATAGTAGTAGGTGTGACTACTACAATTTATAACTATTAGTTTCTCTGCGTCGTCCCTGGGTGGTGTCGCGCACAGCGAGAATAAAGGAAAGGAAGAGGGAACGACGGGAACAATGGCGCACTTAGCAAGAGGCAGCAACAACATTCCAGTGGCTCGCTGGCACTCGATGATGGGGTCGATTTCGCTGCGCAACCAACGCACTATTTGCTTCGAGAAACGAAAATGACGCCGCAATTTGCTTTCTATCATTTCTTCATCGCGCTTCGCCGCTCCATTCGATATTCGTCCTTGTCGAGCAACGCCAGAGCAACAACCGAAATTCCCAACACAAGCGCCATTTCTCGAATTAAAGTATGGATTGGATCCAAACGTGCCATTCCGCAGCCGCAGCCGCCAGTTGGATCCAATCCAATCCACCAGACGCGCCATGCGAAGCCGCTCTTGTAACAGGCGTATGATCGCTCTAAACTCCCGTCGGGTTCGGCGCCTTGCAGACGACGTCGTCGATTGCAAGATAATTGGCAGGAGCGTGTCGTCATTTTAACGTCACCAAAACGTGGCCACGCCCCGCGGCTGGCGACATCAGCGCGGAGTAGGCCAATCGCGCGCACCGGTAACCGAACAAACGCGCCAAACAACCATCTCCGATCGCACCCCTGGTTGCTGTATACTGATCGATGTTCTTATACGCAGTTTTTGACGAGAATGTCCGCTGGAAAAATTTGTGGGACACTTTCCGCCATGTTCTCAAACCCCGCTACCAGACATCAAAGAGTGGTGCGCCCGTTGACGACAGCCTCGACGAGGACAAGCAATGGATTTTTTTCGTGCGGTTTCAATTTTTTAAAGGGTACCATCATAGAAAAGCCGTAAGTTCGTAATCAAAATTTGTGCATCGAACAAAGTGATATACATCCGGGACGTTATGCCAGCATCACTATTGAAATTTTGTGACTAACAGCACATATATGTTCATGTATAAATAGCGAAGTATGAAAGAGGAAATTCATAGAAATAAAAATATACGGACAAGCACTTTTGCAGTGAGTTTGTATGGAGAGTTTAATAAATCGCAAATGACGACCTAAGTTCTTAAGGTTAAAGCAGTGCGTAGCAGTCCTAAGTTAAAACATAAGATGTTATATTCTGCAGGACATCAGGAAATATGAACCATTTGTCTGCGGATTATTCGCGCAGTGCGTGCACAAATGGCTACAACGCCACAGTGCAACAGATTTTCGAAGAAATATATCACGAGCAAGATTTCTTGGCTGATAATGAGGTCGGTACGCGCGGCCAAAGACAGGCACCTCATTGTGTTGAGGTGTGTGTTGAAGCACCAGAGCTGCAGCCTCAAAAAGAAACAGCACTGTAAAGATACGTATGACGATGAAATGCACCGCCTCAGCCACATTCTTGCGAAACAGCTTGACGAGCATGACTACTTTGCCTCGTTCCTGGGAGCGAAAATGAAGCGCGTGCCTTAGATGCGGCATGACGATATGCTGATGGAGTTGCTGCAAACGGTTACAAAGTAGGATAATAGCGATTGAAATTTATTATTTGCGCATTTTTTCATTTACTCATTTCATGGTTTGCCCCCTGCAAACCAGACAGCAGCACCTGCCAGCCCTTATCACCAAGTGCCGTTGCGCACAGATCCGAACATGTCTTGGCAGTGTGCATATCCGGGTGGGCAATAGCTGGCAGCAGGGTTGGTCCTCATGGACAAAACTGTAATAAGCTACGTGGACGCGGCAGCAGCTCTTGCAAGATAACTTTATTTCACGGAGAACACGAGTTTATGTAGGCAGGATGCATTGCTTATCGGCGCACTTGTGATGGGTTAAAAAGAAATAACTATGCGCAATGGCTGTACTGTTCAATCAATTCAAACTGTTATCACATTCCTTTCCCCCTAGTAGTCAAGGCCCTAACTGAGCGCAGGTCAACGTACACGGCTAGACCAGCGGCGAACTTGCAAAGCGCAGGTGATCTCGGCACTAGCTTGTGTTAGTGGAAAATTGAAGTAGGGGTTAGAGTGATTGGCTCGTGGTAAAGCATCCCATGCTCCCATGCACGTGGTTGCGATGACGTCGGCGCACAGAACTGTCTGAAGTCTGTACTTCGTACATGACGTGGCCTAAGCAACTTCGAACCCGTGCAGCTAGCTACCGTGGACTATGAGAGAAGTTCCGTACGTACACGGGATCACCACGTTGGAATCTCTTCGAGAGTGGCTGGTTAGTGCACTTCGGGTCGTTAACTACAGGCTGCAGTCTTAATAAGGCAGAACGGAGACTCCTGCCCAGCATGAGTTCTGCTGGCATTCTCCCGGTCTCCAAGTGTGGCATAGAGTGCTGCTTGAACAAAAAAACGAAAAACGAAATACTTTTCACGCCACTGTGCCCTGGCTCTAATCTCGGAGCGCGCACATGAGATTGCGAAACATGTGCTCGGCACTACCGTTGTTGCGGGATATTATGGGACTGTATACATCCTGGTGTTAACAGCGCGAAACGTAGACGAGACACAAGAGGAGAAGCCGACGCCACAAGTGCCAACAGTGCAGACGACAGCAGCGCTTGTGGTGTCGTCTTCTCTCGTGTCTCGTCTACGTTTTGCGCTGTTAACACCATGATGGAAAACCAACAAGCCCAAGCTATTCTAGCTGTATCATCACCATCATCATCATCATCATCATCATCATCATCATCAGCCTGGTTACGCCCATTGCAGGGCAAAGGCCTCTCCCATACTTCTCGAACTACCCCGGTCATCTACTAATTGTGGCCATGTTGTCCCTGCAAACTTCTTAATCTCATCCGCCCACCTAACTTTCTGCCGCCGTTTGCTACGCTTCCCTTCCCTTGGAATCTATTCCGTAACTCTTAATGACCATCGGTTGTCGTCCCTCCTCATTACGTGTCCTGCCCACGCCCCCCATTTCTTTTTCTTGATTTCAACTAAGATATCATTAGCTCGCGTTTGTTCCCTCACCCAATCTGCTCTTTTCTTATCCCTTAACGTTACACCTATCATTCTTCTTTCCATAGCTCGTTGCGTCGTCCTCAATTTAAGTAGAATCCTGTTCGTAAGCCTCCAGGTTTCTGCCCCGTACGTGAGTACTGGTAAGACACAGCTGTTATAAACTTTTCTCTTGAGGGATAATGACAATCTGCTGTTAACGATCTGAGAATGCCTGCCAAACGCACCCCAGCCCATTCTTATTCTTCTGATTATTTCACTCTCATGATCCGGATCCGCAGTCACTATCTGTCCTAAGTAAATGTATTCCCTTACCACTTCCAGCGCCTCACTATACCTATCCTAAACTGCTGTTCTGTTCCGAGACTGTTAAACATTACTTTAGTTTTCTGCAGATTAATTTTTAGACCCACCCTTCTGCTTTGCCTCTCCAGGTCAGTGAGCATGCGTTGCAGTTGGTCCCCTGAGTTACTAAGCAAGGCAATATCATCAGCGAATCGCAAGTTACTAAGGCATTCTCCATTAACTCTTATCCCCAATTCTTCCCAATACAGGTCTCTGAATACCTCCTGTAAGCACGCTGTGAATAGCATTGGAGAGGTCGTATCTCCCTGCCTGACGGCTTTCTTTATTGGGATTTTGTTGCTTTCTTTAAGGAGGATTACGGTGGTTGTGAAGCCGCTATTGAGATCTTTCGGTATTTTTACATACGGCTCGTCTACACCCTGATTCCGCAATGCCTCCATGACTGCTGAGGTTTCGACTGAATCAAACGCTTGCTCGTAATCAATGAAAGCTATATATAAAGGTTGGTTATACTCCGTACATTTTTCTATCACCTGATTGATAGTGTGAGTATGGTCTATTGCTGAGTAGCCTTTACGGAATCCTGCCTGGTCCTTTGGTTGACGGAAGTCTAAGGTGTTCCTGATTCTATTTGCAATTACCTTAGTAAATACTTTGTAGGCAACGGACAGTAAGCTGATAGGTCTGTAATTTTTCAAGTCTTTGGCGGCCCCTTTCTTATGGATTAGGATTATGTTAGCGTTTTTCCAAGATTCCGGTACGCTCGAAGTCATGAGGCATTGCGTATACATGGTGGCCAGTTTTCTAGAACAATCTGCCCATCATCCTTCAACAAATCTGCTGTTACCTCATCCTCCCCTGCTGCCTTCCCCCTTTGCATAGCTCCCATGGCTTTCTTTAATTTTTCCGGCGTTACCTGTGGAAGAAGTAAAGATAGCTGTATACATGTACGGAACGCCATTTTCTTCCAAGAAAGATTGCGTCTCTTTGCTTGAAAACGCTGTGCCATTAGGGTG
This sequence comes from Dermacentor variabilis, assembly GCF_050947875.1. Lineage (NCBI taxonomy): Eukaryota > Metazoa > Arthropoda > Arachnida > Ixodida > Ixodidae > Dermacentor > Dermacentor variabilis. Next base: position 240,878,219 of record NC_134569.1, on the reverse strand, counting down.
CCAATTCTGACAATCCGTAAGAAAGCAAGCATGCTTCGTAGTTTTTGGATCACTGCTGAGGAGTGCGGAATATCACCAACCCTTATATATAGCTTTCATTGATTACGAGAAAGCGTTTGATTTTGTCAAAACCTCAGCAGTCATGGAGGCGTTACGGAACCAGGGTGTAGACGACCCGTACATAAAAATACTGAAAATATCTATAGCGGCTCCACAGCCACCGCAGTCCTCCATGAAGAAAGCAACAAAATCCCAGTGAAGAAAGGCGTCAGGCTGGGACATACGATCTCTCAAATGCTATTCACAGCGTGTTTACAGGAGGTATTCAGAGACCTGGATTGAGAAGAATTGGGGATAAAAGTTAATGAAGAATACCAAAGTGACTTGCGATTCGCTGATATTGCCTTGCTTAGTTACTCAGGGAATCAATTGCAATGCATGCTCACTGACCTGGAGAGGCAAAGCAGAAGAGTGGGTCTAAAAATTAATCTGCAGAAAACTAAAGCAATGTTTAACAGTATCGGAAGAGAACAGCAATTTACAATAGGTAGCGAGGCACTGGAAGTGGTAAGGGAATACATCTACTTAGGGCAGGTAGTGACGGCGGATCCGGATCATGAGACGGAGATAATCAGAAGAATAAGAATGGGCTGGGGTGAGTTTGGCAGGCATTCTCAGATCATGAACAGCAGGCTGCCAATATCCCTCAAGAGAAAAGTGTATAATAGCTGTGTCTTACCAGTACTCACCTACGGGGCAGAAACCTGGAGGCTTACGAAAAGAATTCTACGCAAATTGTGGACGACGCAACGGCCTATGGAAAGAAGAATGACAGGTGTAACGTTAAGCGATAAGAATAGAGCAGATTGGGTGAGCGAACAAACGAGAGTTAATGACATCTTAGTTGAAATCAAGAAAAGGAAATGGGACATGGCAGGACATGTAATGAGGAGGGAACATAACCGATGGTCATTAAGGGCTACGGACTGGAGTCCAAGGGAAGGGAAGCGTAGCAGGGGTCGGCAGAAAGTTAGGTCGGCGGATGCGATTAAGAAGTTTGCAGGGACGACATGGCCGCAATTAGTGCATGCTGGAGAAGTATGAGAGAGGCCTTCGTATTGCAGTGGGCGTAACCAGGCTGATGATGATGATTATTATTATTATTATTATTATTATTATTATTAATATTATTATTATTATTATTATTATTATTATTATTATTATGAGGAGGAGGAGGAGGAGGAGGAGGAGGAGGAGGGGGGGTTAAGCGATGGCATGATTTCAATCTCGGCCCACTTTGATAGCGGGACCCACCGTGGTTGCTGAGTGGCTATGGTGTGGGGCTGCCGAGCACGAGGTCGCGGGATCGAATCCTGGCCACGGCAGCAGCATTCGATGGCGGCGAATTGCGAAAACGTACATGTACTTACATTTAGGTGCACGTTAGAGAACCTCAGGTGGTCAAACTTTCCGGATTCCTCCACTACAGCGGGCCTCATAATCCGAAAGTGGTTTTGGCGCGTAAAACGCCATATTTCTTTTCGATAGCGCGTCCACGTCAACAAGAAAGGAAACGCCCTTAAGAAGCCTTGCAAAATTTATATCAATTCTGCTCCACGGGATTTGAGGTTTCTTCTAGAAATGTACAGACGTATTGGGTTCGATTTCTCTGTTCTCTCGGCATGCTTTGCCGTGACGCACGAACTCTTCGATCTGGGCAGCAATCTTCGGCCCCCACACATATGACATTGCTAGAGCTTTCATGGCTCTTATGCCATGGTGATTTGCATGCAGAATGGCGAGTATCTTTGACTACCGGTAGCCTGCCCAGACAGTCAGCATTACCATGATCTTGCATCTTTCTACACTCCAGCTTGTAGTCATAAGCAGATAACATGAAACACCAGGGCAATACCCGCTGTGACAGCACGACTGGGGTCTGTTTCTCTCGTTAAAATATGCATAAAGTTGCTTATCATCGGTAAAGATGCAGAATTTTAGCCCACAGAGGTACTGGTGAAATTGACGAACACCATAGGCAACCGCCAGAGCCTCGCGGTCAATCTGGGCATAATTACGTTCCGTCAAAGTGAGCGATGTTGACGCTTAAGCAACAGGTTACTCGCGTCCTCCAGCATCCTTGTGAACTAATACAACTTCCACTCCTACGGGTGATGCATCGCCAGACAAAATTAATGGTGAATCAGGATTTAAGGGCGCTAAATGTGACTCAGGCATGAACAGCATCTTTAGGCCTTCGAAGGTTGGCTGCTGTTCTTCGCCCCACTTCCACATACTGTCGCAGTCCAGTAGGCGGTACAACACTTCGGCAACGTCAGAGCAACTCCTTAGGAAGCGGTAGTAAAAATTTATCATACCCAAATATGCTTGTAGTTCCGTCTTGTTCTTTGGTGCAGATGCTTGGTGAATAGCATCGACCGTCGCATATGACGGGTAGATGACCCTTGCATCTATCCTATGGCCAAAATATTCTAGGCTCTCTTTGAAGAACTGAAACTTGGCGCCTTGAACATGGAGTCCCGCTTTCGACAGTCGGTTGAAAATCTCCGTCAGGACTTTGTGATGGTAACCTACCGTTTCGCTGGCAACAATGATGTCGAGATATGCAGCTAACTGGGATAACGCTGCAAGTACTGTATTCACTGCTCTTTGAAATAGCCTGGGTGCCACCGACACACCAAACGGCAAAAGTCCTGCTTTGGTCTGGCCCTTTAGTTTATTTATTGTTAGCAATTCTGCTAAAGCATCATCCACCCCCAGTTACTTGTACGCTTGCGTCAGGTCAATTTGTTTAAAAATACCGTCTTCCCGAACTTTTCGAATAGCTCCTTAGAAGTAAACAAGGGGTAAACGTTGTTCCTTCCCGGCGGGTTCACTGTAATGCGATAGTTCCCCCATATCCTAAGCGAACCATTCTTTCTTTTGCACAATGACAACAGGGGTGGCCCAGTCAGAGTACTGCGTCGGTTGCAGAATACCTTCACGTTCTAGTTTTTCCACCTCAGTGATGACATCATCCTTGAGAGCTAAAGAAATGGTGGAAAGTTCCAGAAACTTTGACTGGGCGTCCGGCTGCTGCTCGATCTGCACTAGCGGTAGGGTGGCGCCTCGAAATGTGTCATCGAAGACTCCCAAAAAGTTTTCGATAATGGCTTCTGCCCTTTGGCTAATGCTGTTAAGCACAGTTACATGATGTGCAAAACCTATAGCGAATCATGGACCAAAAGTGTGCTCCCGTCGTTCCTTACAACGACTAGCGGCAGCAGGAAGTTTTGCTCTCGGAACATGACTGGAACTGTGGCTTTCCCGACGACGTCCAGTGCTTACTTGGTCCACGTTACGGGCAGAGCGTCACTTCTTAGAGCTTAATGGTCGTTGCCACCTTCAGTTTCATAAACGCATTTAAGCTGATAATTGATCTACGGCTCCTGAATCCACTTACATGGGCACTCTCTCCGCCAATGCTTGCCGTGACCATGAACTTGAGGTAACCGCTCGTCCCTTGGATAATACTTAGCAAGTCATGATGCCCGGTCTGCACTGAACTTCAAATATTTCCCAACTGATGGTTGAGTTGCCCACTTTATTTCTTCCGGCATGCTTTGGTTAGGTGTCCTTTCTCCGCAACAGTTGAAGCATACTGCGGTTTTGAAGTTACAATGGTACGCAGCACGTTTGCCTAAGCACAGAAAACAGTGTCGTTCCAACTGCTCGCCCGAAGCCTTTTCATCCTACCCTTTGTTTTGTTGCTCCATACGTTGTATGGCCACTTTGGTTGTCAAGTCTGGGCCTTCCTGACGCTGACCGCCCATAATTATTTGGTGTTTTGCAGCTGAAATCAGCTTTCACTGCTAGGTCCTAGGCAGTCTCAAAAGTCAGGTTTTCTCAGCCAACAGCATTGTTGCACTATGCTGTGGGAGATACCAAAAACGAACTGGTCTCTGAGCATTATGCCAAGAGGCGGCTGCTTGTCGCTGAATCCGCAGTTCTCAACTACTTTACGTAAGAGTGTAACGTAGTCTGCGACAGGTTAGCCGCCGTGCTGATCTCTTTTCGAGAACACTTACCTCGAATACAACTCGGATGGCTTTGGGTTGACGTGGTTCCTCACGTCTTCGATGATGTACTGGTAGCCAGCATTCGGCGGTCGAAGAGGCTTGAGCAGAGCAGCTATCAGGTAGTAGGTGTCCTCCTGAGAGCAGCTCAGCTACGCTGCCCTCTTTCGGAGTCTTGCTTGAGCTTGTCAGCTGCCCTGCATAATTCTATACGCTCGACATAATTTTCCCATGAAGAGTTGTCTTTTACGCAAAACTCGCCAACATGAACGCCTAAAACTATCTTGCCAGTAACGTCCGCGCCGCAGGGGGCTCAACCTTGACTCGTCGCCACTGTAATAACCTATGTGAACGCAGCAGCAGCTCCAGAAAGATAACTTTATTGCTTGCAAAACACGAGTTTACGTAGGCACCATGTGTTGCTTGTCGCCACACTTGCGATGAGTTCAATAAAAAGGATGAACATGCGAAATGAATGCACTATTGAGTCCATTCATGCTTTTTTCACAAAAACGTTGTGAAGTGTGCATGCTACCTTCACAATACTGTGCACTTTTAAGGCTGCAGGTTTATTTGCCTTTGATGGATCCGCCAACGAGAAACGAGAATTACAAAGTCATTCTCTACATAGCCTCTAAAAAAAGAAAAACGAATTCTTGCTTTAAAATGCACAATATGCGTAAAAATAAATATGTGCTCGTTAAAAAATTACTACAGTAAAGGTGCAGCAGAAGTCTGCACCAAAGTAAAAGAAATGTAGCACGAAATAAAGATTACATGTTGGGCATTCTGGTCCTAAAGAGGCCAAATGCCAACATTTTATAGGTGGTATTAGCCTTTATAAACACGTTAAAATATTTATGTAGTTAGAACGAACACATAATCAGAAATATTATTGCAGGCTACATCATTGCTCTCACAGATAACACAGCAGAACGCTGTTTAAGATAAAACTAATCAAGAAAATGCCCTAATACCAATAAAAGAAATATTTATTGGTTAACGAATGATGCACAATGAAAACAGTGAGAATTATATACACGCAAGAGTAAGATTGGCAGTAGCAGGAAGAATGCGCAACAAATAATGTAATTATCACACAGGGTGAATAAACGATTACGGTTTTAGCCTGATGTGGTACATATTGCAGTAGCAGAAGGAATGCTGAACTAATTATGGTATTATCACACAGGGTGGATAAACGATTACAGTTTTAACCTGAGGTGGTACGATTGGAGTACCAGAAGGAATGCGGAACTAATAATGGTATTATCACACTGGGTGGAAAAACAATTACGGTTTTAACCTGGTGTGGTACAGACCTTGAACGACCGGTGCGGTAAATGACGATCACCTTCTCAGTTTCAGTCCGGATGCCGTGGCTGCATGAATTCGGGACGCAGCTAGAAGGCCTCATCGCTAACAAACAGATGAGGGCAAACTCTTTTTGACCCGGGTAGCATACCTGCCAGAGGTAGATTGAGCTTGCCCGCATGCAGTTTGCCAATAGGGAAATCTAGAATTCCCCTGTCAGCCACTCAGGTGCGTCAATATCGATGAGGCAGAACAGGCATTGGCTGTTGGTCGAAGCCATGAGGACGATGGACTGGGTGCCCTGGTAGCATTGGAAACAAGAATAACTTTCAAGAATTCTTGTAACTGCAGCCACCTCATTGTTAGCATCCACTACAGTTCGCTTCATTTCCATGGGCATGAGAAAAGAATAACATTTTACTGTACCACAAGCTTTGCCTAGAATATTTGCATAATTTTTCCGCGTTCTATACTTTGTCTGTTATTCACACACTCTATCACTTCTACGTTGTTTCTGTTCAAGTGTAAACATGTAAAACATGCTTCGACTAGGCGCCCAGCGCCCAGAAGACATTCTCCTTTGTCATTCTCACGTTTCTGCGAAAAAAAGCAACATTTACCTCGCTGCTCCCACTTTCTAATAAGGCTGTAAATGTTACATTCTCATATCACATAAATAATTGTCCCCTGCACTCCTCTGCTTGCAGGTCGCAAAACCAGCATGACGGAAATTTAGTTGCCCTTTGAACAAAGCATGCGAACAGGCTTTCCTCAAAATGAATTACCAAGAACTGTAGGCTGTGCATGATGCACAATGCTATTCCTGTACAATGCTCCAGCCAAATTTTAGGCAGTCCGTACGTTTACGAAGCTGACATTTTATCAGCAAATATGCTCTATGCAATACTGGAATCTTCTGTTCATACCTTATAGTTGAAGTACAGGATCGTCTTGTACATCTGATCTGCACTACCCTCACATGCACACCACCTAGGAAATTCGGTAACTGCTAAAGGCTGCGAAATCCCTACGCGATGTCTCTCCATTCTTCCTCTATTGGAGGCAGCATAATACAGATTTGAATTGTAATGAATACTAATCACCGGTGGATTTTACTACTGCGTTATTTACGTTAGGTACCCGTATGCTAGGTGGAAAGTGGAGAAAGAGGATGCAGCAGAACCACGAGGCGCAAATCAGAGGAGGAGGGTGTGGTGAAAGGGTGACAAGAAAATCGTAGTGCGGCGACGATGGCTACGAGATGGCGCAAGAGTACCACGCGTCATCTTGGATGTTTGTCTGCGGCGGCTGCTGTGGATCGCGCCCAGGCGTCACCCACGCTCTGACTCTCGCGATCTACAGATAAGCGAGGCAGACTCTCCGCGCCAACCAGTATACCGCGAAAATGAAAACCCGAACAGAGGTGAGCTCAAATTTCGCATTAGAAAGTGTCGTAACTTTTGGTGAATTTTCTTTTTCTTTTTCGCTCAGTTGGTGCGAGAACTTTGTAGTGAAACACCCCTCCTCCCAAAAAATACTACTAAAAATTGGTCAAAGTTCTAACAGCTGTCTTAATCTTCATCCACTGGATATATATGCGAAGACAGCGTTGTTGTTTAAAAAAATCGTCTTCGTAAGTCCATATACATACGAGTATGCTTATACCTATCTCGCAAACGTATTCGGGGAACCTAATGCATAAATAGATGTTAGTACTCTTCATTTTATAACAGAATAAAAGTACAAGCATTTATCCGCAGCAAGTTCCGAAGCCTGCCGAGAAAAGTGCCGAGAGCCCGTGGGGCTATACTAATCGAGGCGGAACCAAATTAGGAAGACGCACTAAGCTTGAACAAAAGGCACTTCCTCACCAGAATAGGAATTGGCCTCCCTGGTGCAGCATTCGACCACAAGCTCTCAAATGACTCATTCGATTAACCAATGACTCTCAGGCCCCACAAACTGCGGAGCACCTGGCTAAGGGGGTGGTAAGACCTGTAACCGAGCAGAGGGTGCTAAGAATCTCTGATCTCGGACAGGCCGCAATTGGAAACTGACTCTGGCAACGTTTAACACCCGATCTCTCTCGAGTGAAGCTAGCTTAGTCGGACTCTTTGAGGAAATATCAGACATTATTTGCGATATCCTTGGCCATAGTGAGGCTAGAAGAACTGGTGAGGCTTATACAGTGCTGACGAATGACCACGTCCTCTGCTCTAGATGACTTCCAAATAAGAAGCAGTACGGAGTAGGATTGCAAATTCATAAGGACGTAGCGGACAACACTGGCAAATTTTACAGCATTAAGGAGAGGGTAGAAGTAATTGAAATAAAACTTAATAAGAGCTATATATTAAAGGTGATGCAAACCTACGCTCCTACCTCCAGTCATGATGCTGATGAAATAGATAAATTTTATGAACATGTTGAATTACCGATGAGAAATGTAGAAATTCAGCATCCTGTAGTAATCGGCAACTTCAATGCAAAGGGGGGGGGGGAAGCAGGCTGGTGAACAAGCAATCCCCAACTACGGCTTTGATTCTAGGCATACTCGAGGAGAGATGTTGGTAGAATTCGCGGAAAGGAATAAGCTGCGAATAATGAACACCTTCTCAAGGAAGCGTAAGAACAAAAAGAGGACCTGGAAAAGCGCTAATGGTGAAACAACAAATGAAATAAAATATATTTCATACTTTCTGTGGATGCCGGGATAGTACAGGATGTTGAAGTGTTGGGTAAGGTAAGGTGCAGTGAACATAAGTAAGTGAGGTGCAGGATTCACTTCAATTTGAAGACAGAAAGAGTAAAATTGGTCAAGAACATAGACGCCGTAAGGGTAAAAGCCGACCAATTCAGGCTGTTACTTGCAAACAATTATGCTGCCTTTGGACAAAGTGATGAAGGTGACATAAAGGAAATGAATGAAATCGTAAGTAGGCTGGCTTCAGAAGCAGCAGTGGAAGGTGGAGGTAAGGCACCAAGGCAACGAGTAGGTAAGCTCTCCCAAGTTACAAATGGCCGAATAAAGAAAGGACAAAGGATGAAAGTGTCCAACTCAAGAGATCACATAGTATTCGTGGAACTGTAAAAACTAATAAACAAGGAGAAAATAAGGGATATACGAAATTATACCGTAAGGGAGACTGAGGAAGCAACAAAAATGGGGGCAGCATGAAATCAATGAGGAGGAAGCTTGTGGGCATGGGACAAACCAAGATGTATGCGCTGAAAAATAAGCAGGGTAATATCATCGGAAATCTAGAAGATATCGTAAAAGCAGCGGAAGCATTCTATAATTACCTGTACAGCAACCAGAGCAGCTACGATACCTCTATTAGAAGTAGTAATCAACAGGTTAGAGACGCTGCTTTTATAACTTGCGATAAATTTAGAAGGGCCATAAAAGACATGAAAGGGGATAAAAATGGAAGGAGAAGATGGAATAACAGTCGATTTAATCAAAGGTGGAGGAAACCGATTGCTTGAAGAATTGGCGGCCTTTTATACAAGCTCTCTATCAACTTCGGGGGACCCAGAGAGCTGGACGAATGCCAACATTATACTAATTCAAAAAGAGAGACGTTAAAGAATTGCAATATAGAGTCCGAGTAGCTTACTTCTATTATTACACAAAATATTCACCAAGATTACCTCCAACAAAATAAGCGCCACACTTGTCTTCAGTCAACCAGGGCAACAGATTCGTTTGAGGAAGGGATAGAGTAAAGTTCCGTCCGTCTGTTGTTCTTGCTTCCCCGTTGGAATGTGAAGTTTCTCGGACGATGATATCGGTAGTTGTTGATCGAATGCGGGCAGGAAGCGATGGAGATCAGACGGACAAGAAACTATTTTTAGGTCAGTTCATCCTGTTCTGCTGCACCATCCAATAAGCATTCACTGAAAGTGGCATTAGCGAACGCGATTAGGTGCCCTGTTTGGTGAATATTCCAACACATTTTCATTTCGCACGAATGCACTTTTCTATATACATGGCAGATAACACAAATCAATTACAACTTGAACAATTGAGCAACAGAATCCAGCCCTTCGACAGTGTAAATGACTGTTCGAGGCGAGGCTCGTTTTAACGTATATGGTACGGAGCCTCACTGATCTATCAACAGTCCTCATTTCAGCCCAGTGAGGGACAGCATATGGACACGAGGACTTGTTTACCTTTTTAGGGTGAGCACTTTTCTCTGCCTAACAAATGTCATCACTCAGTGCGGGACTTGCCAACATATATCGGAAGCTTATCGAACATTATCAATGGTTATGTTGTCACTGGAGCTTGTGTAATCTGATTGCATGTGTGACAAAAATTCCGTAGAACTTTCTAGAAGACACGCGGGCAAGAACGATCACTCTGGAACCTTCAATGACTCGTATATAAAAACCGACGCGCTTGACGGGCAGACGAGATTTTCGACGATCACCGACTGTATTCGCCGGTATCGTTGTTTGAGTGTAACCTGCTCTTGAGGGCACAGGTACGCCCAATAATATGCTTGTTTCGTCAATCACAGTTTTGCAACCTTCTTCAACGTCACTAGTACGTGACATCTGGTGCAGGTGCTTTTCGTTCATGTACCGGACGCCCCCGACAAGCCGTGATCCAAGCGTGGACCGCAAGAAAAACGTCGTACTGGACCATCGAGCAAGACGACGGCTACAACAGCTGCCCCCGGAGCACGACCAATAAGATCGTGGATAAGACAGCCTCAATGGCAGCCTCAACTTCCCCCATTATTTTGCAACAGCCCAGGTGGCCACCGATCTTCCACGGATCATCGTTTGAGGACCCGAAAAACTGTCCGGAAGCATATGGAAGGGTCGCTCCTTTCAACAACTGGAACTCCGACGATAAGCGACGCTATGTGTATTTCGCCTTAGAAGACGCCTTCAGGACGTGGTTTGAAAAACCCGGAATCGACCCTGACTACATGACACCTGTACCGCAATGGCTTCCTGCAGACCTTCATGGGCGTCCTGCGCAAAGAACGAGCCCAAGCTCGACTGGAAAGCCGCACGCAGCTGGCGAACGAGAAGATCGCAATCTTTGCGGAGGAGATGACTCACCTCTTCCACCACGCCGACCCCGACAGGTCTGAAAAAAATGAAAGTTTGGCTGTTGATGCGGGGTGTCATAGAAAAACTATTGGCCGGATTGATGCGCTACCCGCGCAAGACTCTGAATTAGCTTCTCAAGGCACAACTATCAAGAAGACGCTTGAGATGCACATCAGGCAATACAACTGCCGTGCGCTGACAAGAGCTGAGCCGAAGCTCAAGCGCTAGGGGCCGATAAGAGCGCTAAGACGATAAGAGCGCTCGTATGGGAAGTGCTGCAGAAGTTGTGCCCTGGTCGCAGCCCCAGGTAGCCTCAATCGCGGACATAGTAAAAGATCGGGAAGTAGAAGTGCCGGCATCAGCGCAACCCCAGCCGGGAGCGATTACCTACGCCCCCGTCGCCCGCCCTCAAGGTCCCCTTCCTCAACAGCGTCAGGACCCCGTAACGCCGCAATTCCGTCGTCCACCACCGCCACCGCCAGCACGCCCATCCATAGCCCAGTGCCGCTACCGGAGGAAAATGAACATTTGGCGGCCCCCTGACCACCTCCCGCTCTGCTATCACTGCAGGAAAGCCGGACATGTCCACCGCCGATGCCCATACCGCGAAATGGGACTATGAAGGTTCGCTGTCAACGCACCGAGCCCGCAGCAAGGTAAACGCCCTCGCAATCTGGCTGACTATTTCGCCGCCACTCAGCGGAGCCCTCCTCGTCACCAGGCCGCTACCTGTCGACGTCAGGCCGGGCTGCCAGCGTCATGAGCCTCCGGGACATGAACGTTTGAGTGCAGTGGGGCCGTGCGGGGGCCCAAGGACCTGCGTGTCCGCAACTCCCCTGTGTGCAATAAAGTTATCACCACCACCACCTGTCGACGTAGCGCCAACTGGCCCAGCCCGGGGCTGGTCCGTTACCCCATATCCCAAAAACTAAAAGCAGCAACCGATGGAGGTGCGGTTGCTGTTCGTCGAAATGACGAAGAGTCTCCGCCGCCGACGATTACGCCGAAGACACCATCTACACGAGAGAACAATGACACGCCGCCATCCCGACGAAGCCTGGAAGCAAGGAATGTACCGACTAACGACCTGACGACGCGAACGTACCAGCCACACGTCAACGCAACGCAGCCGTGATCTGAAGCCAAGACCTAACTACAACGCAAAACAAAGGGCCAGTGACCTCGATGTTTTGCTCGATGGCTCCACAGTCACCGCATTAGTTGACACAGGAGCCATCTACTCCCAATGAACCCTTCGCCGCCAAAGTGACCCTACGCGGCCTAATAAGGCCGACTGGAATCTGCACCGCAAGAATTGCAGTTCATGACCGGGCCTACCTTGCCATCTTCCAACAGTGTTCCAACAGTTATCCTCCAGCAGTGTTCACGAGACATCATTCTTGGCATGGACTTCCTGAACCAACACGGCGCAGTCATTGGCCTGCAGTGTCAAAGGCAATAACGCTATCTGAAGATCAAGCGATACCGCTTGAGAGCGCTCGTAGCCATCAGGCTTTGAGTGTACCTAGGTGACCAAGAGAACATCCCTCTTCGCTTCAGCATTGTCATTTCCGTTGGCAGCGAAACACCCGCAGGCAAAGAAGGCCTCATCGAGGGCGACCAACGTCTACTGCTAGACCGTGAAGTCCACGTCACAAGAGGGATCGCTCGACTTCACGGAGTGAAAGCCATAATAATACTGACAAACTTCAACCATGAGCTCAATCAAGCATATCAACAAGGGCACGACGACCGCAAACATCGAGGAAATTGTGGTATCCAGCAAGAGGTTTGTCCTCTCGGATTCTGCTGCATCTATGACCATAGTTTCCAATCCAGACTTCGACAGAAATCCTAGTCTGCCCATGACTAAGCAGCAATAGCTCAGAAGCCTTCTTCGACGATACAAAGACTGCTTTATGACGTCATCGAGGATTCGAGAAACACCAATCCCAAAGCATCCCGCAATAACTGAAGAGTGCGCTCGACCAATCCGCTAGAGCCCTTACCGAGTTTCGAAGCTATAAGGCTAAATGCTGCGCGACGAAATCATCCAGCTGTTGAAAAGCCCGTGGCGATTTCCTGCAGTCTCGGCGACGAAAAAGGACGGAACCCTAAGTTTCTGCGTCGATTATCACCGACTGAACACGATTACGAAGAAGTACGTATAGCCCCGCCCACGGATAGAGGACGCATTTGATCGGCTCTGCAACGCTAAATACTTGTCGTCGATGTATCTCAAGACTGGCTACTGGCCAATAGACGTTGACGAGGGGGATGGCAAAAAGACTGCCTTCATGAGGCCAGACGGCCTCTTTGTGTAGAAGGTCATGTCATTCGGACTGTGCTCCGCGCCTGCAATGTTCCAGCGCGTGGTGAACATTGTAATAGCAGGATTGAAGCGGCAGACCGGTCTTGTTTACTTGGATGACGTCGTCGTCTTCCGGGATAATTTCAATGATCACCTTAGGCGGCTTGCGACAGCACTACAGGCCATTAAGTAACCAGGCCTCATGTTGAGGTCGGAAAAGCGCTGCTTCGCTTACGGTGAGCTTCTCTTCCTCGGCCACGTCATCAGCAAATCTCGAGTCCCCCCGGCCCGTAGAAGACAGCTGTCATCACAAAGTTCCAGCAGCCCATCGACAAGATAGCAGTGAGTAGATACCTTGGCATGTGTGCCTACTACGTGCAATTTGTGAAGAACTTTTCACGCATCGCTGTGCCGCTGACACATGTAACAAGTTGGAAACGCAGCAGGCAGACACATTTCAAGAACGCAAACGATGCATGCAGTCGCCACCTCTACTTGCGAACTTCGATGAGGATCCCGGTACAGAAATTCCCACTGACGACAGTAGCCTAGGACTCGGTGCCGTCTTGTCCAGAGGAAAGACGGTCTTGAACGGGTAATAGTTTACGATAGCCGGTCGGGGCTGTCAAAAGCGGAAGGAAATTATTCTACGACCGAAAAGGAATGCCCCCCCATCATTCGGGCTACAGCGAAATTCCGCCCTTACCTATACGGCAGGCCATTCAAAGTCGTCGGCTACCACCACGCGTTGTGTTTGCTAGCGAAACTAAAGGACCGTTCAGGATGCCCGAAGCGGTGGAGGCTCAGATTCCAAAAATATGACATCACTGTAACCAACAAGACCCGACGAAAACACTCTGATGCCGATTGCCTATCACGCGGCGCCAATGAACCGCCGCCGAAAGATGACGAGGATGACGACGTCTTCTTTGGAATAAGCGCGGAAGAATTCACTGAACAGCAACTAGCCCACCCGAAGCTAAATAGCCTTGTCGAGTATTGTATGACTGACGCACACATCGACGTAAGCTTAAAATATTAGCTCCTCTACAAGCCGGTAGTTCAGTATTTAGTAAGACGGAATGGATCTGAACAATCGCGAAAAGTGCGATCGGGAGGCTGTATCTTCGCACATAAATGTTCACAGCGGAAAGCAGGATCTACAGTGCTGCATTTCCGACTGAATAACAACAGTTGGCCACGTGCGAGGTGATGGAGTCCCAGCAGAATATTAGGCATACTGTGGACAACCCCATTTTTCAGGAAGTGTACAAAGTGTCGCAGCAAAAACGCCGATGATCTGATCAGAGAAATTTAAGGGGTTATGGTAGGGTAAACCCTTCAAAAAATCGAATTTGCAACTTTAGCACAAAAATATTGAATGCACTATGAAGAACAACCTGCGGAAGCGCGACCTCGAGCGCCCGCTCAAAGCGGTTCAAATGCCGCGCCGAAGTGTGCTGCGCGTGCTGGCGTTAAAAAATGGCGGGCAGAGCTTGAGGCCGGTTTGTTTATTGTTGTCGTTCGCGGTTTTCTTCATTATGGCGTGTGTCTTTTTTTGCTTGTGTGTATGTGTGGCATGTAAATGATTTGTACTAAAAGTTCATATATTAATTAAAGTAAAATATTCACCCAATCGTAGCAACTGCCACAAAGGAAACCCATATGGTTTCCTCGAAAGAAAAGCCTCGCAGTTGAGGAACTTCCTGTTTAGGGACTCGAACACGGCACCACGGCGTTTACGGAGCAGCCGCTCTACCATCTGAGCTAACCAGGCAGCGAGCAGAGAGCAAGACGAAGTCGAATTTGTCCACAACTCGCCGAAAAAGCAAGAATTTGACGTAACGGTTCTTATCTACAAATGACTATTACGTGAAACTCTTGTTTCGAGTTGTTGACAGATGGACTTCATCCTGCCATCTGCTAGCCGCCTGGTTAGCTCAGATGGCAGCGCGGCTGCTCCGGAGAGCGGTGGTCCCGGGTTCGAGTCGTGGGCCCGGACGAATTTTACTTCAACTGCGAGGCTTTTGTTTCGAGGAACCCGTATGGGTTTGCTGTGTGGTAATTGTTACGATTGGGTGGATGTCTCATTTTCTCTTAATTAATTACTTCTCTCCACCTTGCGGGTTTCCGCAGGGCTATTTCGTCAAGATCATATATTGTCGAAAATATTTCGTTTTATAGCATAGGTGCCACTAGGGGTGCTCTTGTAGCGTGTTTCGTCTTTGTTACCGTTCCCACAATTACGGTCGTGGCCGCCTTTGTTTCGACTTTCAGACGTATTACTTTCCCAGAAGATGGCACAATCGTCCAGCAAATCGAGCATAAAGAGAAATTTCAAAGGTAATGGGTCTTCTGAGCAAATGTATTCATGGCCGAACGCAAAAGACCAATGAGTCACTCAACCAACTCATCTGGTGCCGCTGCCCTCAGACAACGTTTGTCAGTGCTTACACATTGACGACAGCAACTAACAATGCTGCAGCCTACCACAATGACGGTAACTCTGCATTAAAAGCTGCTCTCGAGGTTCTTAGAATTGTTCCAGGTGTGTTTCGTAATATTAAACTTGACAGGATGGACAAAGAGCATGTTGACAGGGCGGAAGCAAGGAAGGATGACGGATAAACAGGAACACTAAGAAGGGTTTTGGTGACCCCTGAAAAAAAGTCAGCAGTTAAATGTGTTCTCCTAGGGCATTTTGAGCATGCACAAGCAGTATGCGAACATAAAACTTCATTTTTCTCAAATTGCGTTCTTTATGAGTTTTTCAAATTCAATGCGCCATTTCTCAGAGAGTATTCAGCCCATTCCAGTGAAACTTTGTACACATGTACTACAATAAGCCGTAAATATTCTGAACTAAAAAAAAATTCTGATAATATGAATGATAACAATGGAAAAAACTGCACTGCAAGAAACCCTCCTGTGGCTCTATGAATGCAGTGATGTCATTTTTTGGGGGGCACAAACTCCAAAGAGGATATGATATCTCCTTAGTTCAGATATAACCTACGGGTATTTAGAATAATACTGTGTAATATCATCACATTCCTCTGCGTGGTTGCAGAGAAAAGGCGCATCAAATTATTAAACACACCTGAAATATTGGGAGTGGGCCAGAGGAAAGGCAAACCATCTAGACGCAAACAAGGTTTCTAATGTTGTACCCAAGTGCATCTTTTAAAAGCGCGTGAAATTTGATGCGAATATCTGCAGCCGTTTCTAAAATGTTACGTTAAAACTAACATGTACCATTTACCCTACCATACCCCCTTAACAAAACGATGAAGCATTAGGGGTTGGTTTGATAGGAGCAATAACAAAGGCACCTTTCCTCGCAAACAACATTATTCATTCTCGGAACAAAGTTCTTGCGGCCAATGTAGAACAGCAACTGCTTCTTGAGCAAGTTGTCACGCTCTCCTTGCGGTATCATAAAAACTGCATAACCATCTTCAGGCTTCTTGCTGTAGTTATATTCGCTACAAGATGGCACAGCGGTAGCACACCTCAGAAAACCCAGCGTGCAACGTTCGCTGCGCTGAGCCGGCCGCGAGCTAAGGGGAAAAATGACGCGAATGAAAAAAAAAAGCAAAACGCAAGATCCGCACGTTTCCTAGGACCGCAGCAAGGAGGCCAATCGTCGTGCAGAAAAAAGGGGGCAGAACTAGTTCCCGCTGGGGACGCGAAAGGGGCGAGGAGGAGGCGAGAAGGTCGCGCGGTGGCGGCTGAGTTAGAAGAGTGGCGGTACTTTCAAATTATCATGGTATTTTACGAGAGCACCATCCGCAGCGCCGCCATTGGAAGCGCACGAGACCAATAGCGAAAAGGTGAGCGAAAAAAGGGGCAACCGCAAAAGCGCCGCCATGTTGTCACCCCTAATTTTTGGCCTGCGTCTAAATGTCTTACCAAAACCCTTCACGTCACCTGATCTTAGATGCTAGGGAGATTATCGTTTAGGGACTTTTGAGAAGACGCGATGGTGGCACCAAGTAATGCCGTGGCGCCATGTGGCGCGTTGAATCTCTGGCCCACGCCAACCGCTGGTTTTATGATGTCTCCGCAGCGGGCTGAGTATTTGTTGGCGAAAAGTCGTGCAGTAGTAGTGGTGTGGCATGTCAGCTTTTCGTCTCGGTGAGCTCTGGTAGTGTGAGACCCGTATTTCTGGAGAATTCAGTGGTGCCGACGATCTAAGTATTCATGTGGCGTAGCGGCTCGGCCGGTGTTCGACATTTTCGGCAGCGTCATCACATCGCGCATGCACCTTTATATGACGGGCGTCGTAGGCGGAGGTATTGTACGAGTTCCTCGCCACGACTTACGTTAGGTAAGTAATTTAATGCTTAAGGTGGTATTTGCTCACAGCTGTTCACGCGTCCTTGACATGGGGCAGCGCATGTTTTCAATTGTGTTCAGAGCTAGTGCGCTATCCGTGAATTCCTGTGATTTACTTTTATTGTGGGCTTTAAGACAACGATACCGTAGTTCTGTGAACATCACGGACCTTTAGTGACATCGCATGGTCTGCCAGAATTCCACGAAATAATACATAGATGTTTCAGATTATTGGTACTAAGGGAGCAATGAGCAGCGAGATGGAACTTAATACCGTGCCCTGTGATGTTCCGCTGCATCTCTGCCCGTCTTTCACGCTTTTAAGTTTTGTCAGGGTTCTGTGGAAAGTTGGGACGAATGAATGTGTATATGGGTCCGCAATAACTTCACCGCAACACATTTGATAATGCGATGAAGCAAACAGTTTATGTCGGTGACGGATAGTGTGGAAGCCCAAGTTCCAGTTTGGTGTCTTCGTTATCCCCAAGATAGTGCGCCGCCTACTTTACTGTCATCTTAGGTGCTCTCGAACTCCCTATTTGCTGGTATTATTATTTTCACATGCTAAATTGTCTCCCCGCAACATATATATATATATATATATATATATATATATATATATATATATATATATATATATATATATATATATATATATATATGTGTGTAACGAGGTGAAGCTTATTAAAGTTGCCAAATGCTTTCACAGTGTCAGACCTGACAGTTTTTTTTATGACATGGCCAATATAACAGCCCGGACATTCACTTTAATAATTTTGTTAGGTCTATCAAACCAATCTTCCAGCTCAGAAAAATAACGTAACACCTCAAGGGTTGATTATCAAGTAATACTGAAATGCACAAGTCTAGTGGCCAATGATCTGGTGTAGTGCTTTGAACGCTCAACCGGCACACCTTAAGTACTTAAAAATTGCTAGCATATTGATGCAGGTTGATCAGAATTACTCTGATATTGGTTGGTTTACAATGAAAATATTAGAATTAGATAAGGGGACGCAAGCGACTCGTGGGCTGCTTGGTTATGCAAACCACATGAGTCCTAGAGATATCCAAACAGGGTTCTTGTTTACGGATGCTGCTTGCATCCACTAATCTAAAGCTATGTAATGTCAGCAGTATAAAGAAAGGCTGTAAAAATAGGCCATTGAACTTCACAACTGCAATTTTGTTTCTTCTATACTCGTACAACGGAAACACTGCGCTGTCGTGACAGCATCTTGCTAGCTCATTGCCACATTTTGCGACAAAAGCAGTGATCACTAAGTTAGTTGCCTCTCCTGATATTATTCCAATAATTTTTTAAACAGTTCATTTCTTTAAGCACGAAGCTTGTCAAGCCCCTAAAGCGAACTGCTTTGCACTGCACCCCATCATGCCCAACTAGAAAATTAACAAAGCAACTAGAAGTAGCTCAAGAACATCAGTAGTTTTTATTCGGCTTGATTTGCAGCTCCTAAAATTGGCTGTTATTGAATTAGTGCACGGAAGGATAAGCTTGAATAAAAATGTCTATATTGTCTGCAAACAGACTTTTATTGTTAAAAAAGCACATAAGTGTGTGCAACCTCACGAAAACAAAAAGCAAGGAATTGTGGTAAAGATATATAATCCGTTGCGCTCCTCCATGCACCCTTTTTAATGCACTGTAAGGGTTATCACGATAAAACCTGCAGATTCAACACACTGTTGATATATAAATGCCAGGAAACTTGTCCGAGTTGGTGAGGTTGCAGCAGCAAATCCCACGAGCACAGCATCATTGCCTTTATCTGTTGGCTCTCTGGGTCAAAGATGAAGGCGATGTGTGATGCTTGTCAAGGGAAAATGTTGCTGAGAGGATGAGAGAGGTTTTGTAGAAGATAGCAGCTCCGTGCAGTGCTACTGCGAAGCCTTCAATGTGGGTCAATGGCTAATGGTTTTGGACGGTGGCATCAAACGCTGGTAGCTCTCGTTCAAGCGCCAGTCACTTGGAGTTTTCTTGGGTACCATGTTCAACAGACGTGCTAATGGGCTGGAATGGCCGAGGTGGCACAAGCAGAATGAAGGACTCACAGCGCATCTTTTTTGTTGTGCAGCTTCTGGGCTTCTTTTCAAGCGGTGGCCCGGATCATCGAACTCTTCCGACTGTCCAAATCTCTTGCTGCTGCTCGACATTGACACGCCTGGTTATCAACTGCGCCGCCACTGAATCTTTACGTTCTTTGGGGACAGAGCGCCCGGCCTTTCTGACGTCATTCCTTGCCCGAACCTCGAGCACGCACCGCTTGCAACCATGCTAGTGGGCACGGAGGCACAAGCAGAATGAAGGACTCACAGCGGATCTTTCTTGTTGTGCAGGTTGGTGATCCCTTGCTCCTAGCTTGTGAATTTTACAAGACAGACGACCCATTTGCGGTTGTGCTTCCGTGCCCAGAAGCATTGCTGAAACCCTTCTGTTCTTTGCTGCTTTTGTTTTGTGGCGATAGTGAAGAAAATCCGGAGCCTGACAAGGCCATTGTGGAACTAATTCAGATGGTCAAAGAGACAAATGAGCGCTGTATTTGAATCGAATCTAACCGATCCAGTATGTCACAGGCAGTGGCGGATCTTAAGATTTCCCACGAAACGGTTTCTGCTGCTGTAACTCACATCACCGTGCGGTTGCAAACTGTAGAAAACAGGGTTAAAGATCATCCAAATGTGCAGCAAGGACTATCTCTGACACGTCAATCTCTCAATCGCGTGGAACAAGAGGCGGCTGAGTTACGAGCCCACCTTGACGAAGCCGAAGATAGGTCTCGACGGGACAACTTGCTGTTTTACGGCATATCGGACAATTGAGACGAGCACGCCCGCCACTGTGAAGAAAAAGTTATCGCTGTGGTCTGTGACAGGCTGGAGATTCACTTATCATCTAAAGAGATAGCACGTGCGCACAGAATGGGCACATACGTAGCAGGCAATGATCGGCCACTCATTGCTAAATTTTCTAGCTTCAAATCAAAAGAACTGTTATTATCTAAGTGGTCTGCCTTGCGGGGTAGAGGCATCAGCATTACTGAAGATTTCTCCGTACAAACTAGCCATTCTCGTAAAAAACTGGTGAAATTCGGCCTTGGTCTAAAAACGCCTTTCAAACTGCGGTAGAAAAGTCTATATACGCAAACAAAAAGTGCTACGTGTATGATGCTTCCGAGAATTCCGTCTGCGAAGCACCTTCCTTACAATCCCACACCACCAATTGTTGATGCCCTTTCACCGAGGGCGACCCGCTCAGGCCATACTTACTCTGCCACTAGTTAGGACAGTGCGAGGGGTGGTGGCACACCGTCAGTGCTTTCCGTGCTCTCTACCAATATTCGCAGTCTTATCCCGTAAAGAGACAGTCTAAGTGCAATAATTAAGGATACAGATACTGACATAATATTGCCGACTGAAACTTGGCTATCTGACAAAATTTCAACCCGCGAACTTTATAAGTGCGAGGAAAGATTCACCGTATATCGTTGTGACCGCACTGAGAGAACGGGTGGCGGTGTCCTTATTGCCGTGAATGAATGCTTTGAAGGCGCTCTTTTGGACATTCCATGTAATCTAGAACTAGTGTGGTGTTGTATAACCATTTCTTTTAGAAAGATGGTTTTTGAAATTTGTTACCACCCGCCTAACACTCCAACAGCTCTTTTCGCGAGGCCTTTCATGAGTGCCTAGGCCAAGTTTCATCCCGATTTCCCGGTATACCAGTTCATCTAGGTGATTTTAATTTTCCATCAATCCAATGGTCTCATTTATGTCCGCTTGCGGAAGCTGCTTCTGCCGAAACTAGTAGCTTTCTAACCACATGCTTGGATTTCAACTTATCACAACTAGCCCGCCTTCCTACACGTTTGACTCCTACGACATCATTCTTACTAGATTTGATACTAACGCCATCACGTGAAACTCTATCAAGAATAACTCATTTGCCAGAGCTCAGTGATCACGACGTGATACAGTTTTCTATCTCTGCACCAACTGCTAAAAGGAACGAGTGCTTTAAACTTATCAGAGATTATAATACAGCTAACTTTGACGCTATCAACACCGACCTTTCTTCCTTCCTCTACAGCTTTAACGCGACAGCGTTAAGGAGCTCGTGTCGCAGAAAAGTCGGTGTCGTAAGCGTCGGGGTCGGTGTCAGCGGCGTTGGCCGTGAGCGATAAATCCCGGGCGGCACTTCATGAATAAAAAAAAACTTGCAAGATGGGCTGGGCGGGAATCGAACCAGGGACTCCGGAGTGTGAGACAGAGACGCTACCACTCAGCCATGAGTTTTTTTTTTTCGTTATTACATGGAAAAGAAAACTGAAGGTGCATTACAAAGTGGACAAAACTACACACTTAAAACTCAGGCAAACACACACATGCATCCAACAAGTGCATCCAGTCTGGCGGAGCGTCCTGCACGGCGTACACACTTCTTACATACGCAGCACTTTCGCGAAATAAGGATTTTGTAGTTCGTGGGCTTTCGGCATGGCGATCACAGAGTCTACTTCTCCACAGGCTATATAAACCAAGTACAATGAACATGTCATAGGGAGGACCACCTGTAACCTTAAACGGCAGAAACCTAATTGAGTATGGAGTCATGTCAGTGTCCTTTTTAAGTGTCCGTTGGAGAATGTCCCCAAAAAATACAGCGTCCCTACAGTCTATGAAACAGTGATCTATGGTTTCGGCACGTGGACAGAGCCGACAGTTTGTGGACCACGGCACAAAGCAACCCCTAGAATTCAACCAAGCTTTAACAGGGAGTGTTTCCGAATGTAATTTAAAGAAAAAAGTTTTTACTCCAGGAGGCACACATATTTTTCGGACGCGTTTAAGTACATCCTGCTAAGGTCGATTTAAATAAGGTGCACGATAAAAAGGATCTGGGAAAATGCAGTCAACCAGTGCCGCAGAAATTGCTTTTCGACTCGCTGTGAACACGTACTCCAGGCTGAATCTAACTTTCAAGAAAAGCAATGTATCAACGACCTCCTTGAGAAAGCCCCAAGGAGCCTGTGGGACATCTTTGACATTTGATGACACTACTATGTTAGGAACATAATGAACTAAACGCAGTTGCAACATTTCACGCAAGAACGGATGGTCACTGTCTCGAAAGAAAAACAGGCGAGAAACAATTTGCCTGACGAAGAGGTGTACTAATCCTAGACCACCACGTTCAAGGGGGAGAAACAGATTGTCGCGCCGCATCCATTCACATCTCGAACTCCAAATGAATGTTGCAAATACGCGATGCAGGGCCTGAAGGCGAAGTCTTGAGCAGTGCAGTACTTGGAGCACATACATAAGACGGGAAGCTAAGAAAACGTTACACACTTCAGCACGAAAGAACACTGACAAATTCCGCCCTCGCCATGAATTCGCTTTACGTTGAATTTCGCCAACTTCTCTCGACCAATGAGCGTTGCTATTTCTATATTGTGAGAGAGGCACACCTAAATAACGCAGATCTTCTTTCCATTGAATTCCTGCGTAATGTGATGGCATTATGGCCCATAATCCAAACCAAAAACCTGAACTTTCTTCAAAGTTAACGCTTGCACCAGAAGCAGCACAAAATTCTTCTGTAATTGCTAGAGCAGTGTTTACACTCTTTTTATCGGTACAGAAAAAGGCCACGTCGTCTGCATACGCAAGAACCCGAACCTCATTAGTCAGAAATTTAAACCCTTGGAAATTTTGTTCTTTAAGAATGCCCATACAAAGTGGCTCTAAATACAAGCAGAACAGAAGCGGTGACAAGGGGCATCCTTGTCGTACTGATGATAAAAGCCTAATCGGATCGGAGAGATAGCCATTCACTATAAGCCGCGTTGAGCCATTAGCATAACATATCCTCACGCCTCTAAGGAGCAGAGATCCGATATTTATATGCTCTAGTAAAGTAAACAGGAATGAGTGATTCACCCTATCGAACGCCTTAGCCAGATCTAGCTGTACCATTGCCACCTGTCCAATCCCCTCAGCTACACACTCTAGCACCGATCTCGCAACATGAATGTTCATCTGAATGGACCGTCCCCTGATGCCACATGTTTGATGATCACCGACCACAGATCTTACTACAACTTGCAAACGGTTAGCTAATACCTTAGCAAAAATTTTATAATCCACATTGCATCAGGAGATAGGACGATATCCGTCAACTTTTTGCAATTTCTGTTCATCATCGGTTTTAGCTATAAGGACGGTGTGTCCTTCGTACATTGTGGCGGTTAGGTACCCTACTTCCAAGGCCTCTCGGTACACCTGAAGTAATAATGGCGATAAGAGGGAGCGAAAACGCTGATAAAATTCGGCAGTAAGGCCATCCGGGCCGGGCGTTTTGCCCTTCGCTAACGAATCGATGCATGAAGTTACCTCATTGATATCAATGTTTTCGTTTGTATAATCGTACTCATCCTGATTTAACTGGGGCAGCAACGATACAATTTGTTTTGGCAGCATCTGTATCCAATGGCATATGGTCTCGGAATAGTTTTTGGTAATGTTCAAAAAATGCTTTAGTTATTAGAGTGGGCTCGTTAACAATGATTCCACCATACTCTATTTCTAGTATTTGTTTAGACAGCGCGTGTCGGCACTCATCACCAAGGGCCCTACTGCAAGGCTGTTCCTCCAGGAAACGCTGCTCTCGCGCCCGCACTAGTGCACCTCTGTATTTCTCTGCGTTCAAAGTTTGTAACTGTCCCTTGACCTTATGAATATCATCAATATATTGACCCGGATGTATGCATTCAAGCTCATGCAACTCACTCAAAAGTCTATACAATGCTTTGCAATTATTCTTTTTTTTTCAAAGGCTAATATTGATGATTCTTCGATAGCTATCATTTTAGCTTCCTGTTTCAATAATTCCCACAAAGCAAAGAGTGGCAAGTCTTTGCGGCAAGACACATGAGCTATAAGCTCAGTAATACGATTTAAGAAACACTCACGCGAAAGTAACTGGTTATTAAACTTCCACAGCTCCCAGCACATACGCCGACTTTGGTACCGACGGCTGCCAAAACATGCTGAGACTAGGCAATGGTCACTAAAGAATATAGGATGCACAGTGTAACCATGAATAAGAGGTAGCGCGCTAAGTGAAACGTAAATTCGGTCAAGCCTTGCGTGCGAGGTACCCTGGAAGTGCGTATATCGACATCCCGCCTTTTCATTTTCCCCAATGTCCACAAGCTGATAATCACATATCAGGCGTTGCAACGCATCACTACTTGGATCATGTCTCAGCTTCAGTGACGTACGATCTTGCGTGTTACATACACAATTAAAGTCTCCAAAGAGGACGAATGCACGATCAGTACAGAAATGATTTTCTAGAGATAAGAAGAAACACTCGCGTTCACGTAACTTGTTCGGGGCATAAACACACACAAATCTAAAGCTCGTGCCACTGATATCAATATCGCAGCAGATTAGGCGCCCTTCCCTATCTGTAAACAAATGTAGGAAATCACACTGTAAATGTTTGCTAACAAATAACATACAGCCTGCGGAAACGCCTACTGCATGGCTGACACAAACATTATAGTCAGACATGAATGGAGATAGAGCTACTTCTGTGTTTTCGTCGGATTCAATCTTTGTTTCTTGGATAGCAGCAATATCTAATTTTCTATTGAGTAACAAATGAAGAAGCTGTACTTGCCGTCGCTTACTTCGTAAGCCACGGACATTTAAAGTGCCAAAATGGAAGGGAAGAGCGCCCGCCATGATTACCTATGTAGGTGCAGCGTCTAAACGCTGCTCCAGAGGTGCACCACTCCCTTCTTGATGAGGTGATGCACTATGGACTTTTTGGTGCACGTTAACACAAGGGACATCAGCAGGTGTAGGTGTTCCCCGGAGCGGTTTTGTCAACTTTGACACCTTGGGAACGCGAGCCTCCTTTGCCGAGGGCGATGGATTGTCGGATGGCGCTGGACGCTTCTTGGCGGCCTCGCACATCGATCCAGATTCCACTGATAGTGGGTGATCTTGAACTGGTGGAGATTCTGCCCAAGACACAGTTGGTTCGTCGTCAGGTGCCTTAGTCTCCTCCTCGCTCGCAGGCTTCTGGCTGAGGCTAATGTCAGCCGATGACGGTTTAACCTGTTCTTGTCGATGAGTCTCAGGGAGTGTTTCTCCAGTTGCATCCACAACTTCGCTCACGTCCATGAGATGATCGGTGATGGTATCAGCCTCAGCTGGTCTATTTCCACGAAGCTTGTCAGCGTAGGTTCCGACGCATGCATCTGCAGGGTGACCGTAGCGGTGACAGTTACTGCAGCGTGGTGTTCGACATTGTCGCCGGATATGCCCAACTCTGTTGCACCGGAGGCAAACTGGTGGTCGGCCAGGTACCAAGATAAGGCACTGGTGGCCATATATGCTCAACAGATGTGGCAGATTACCGGCAGAAGCGCCATCTTTCAATGTGAACGCCACGTCTCGGTTAGTCATTGGCCAGCCCTCCATGCCGTCACACCGCCACATTTCTATCGTGATGGACTGCACTGTGCCATATGGCTCTAGCGCTTCAACAATCCGTCTCTGTTCGAGGTGTGGGGGAAGCCAAAGAAGCTTCATCTTGATATTCTTGCATTCCGGGTCAATGACAAGGCACTTGAGGCCTTTCACCAACAACTCGCCTTTGTCGACAAGTTTCTGTTTCGCGATGCTATTAACACATGTCACCAACCACAAATGGCTCATCTGGTATTGGCCAGCGCCGAGTATTTCAGTTGCATTTAGTACTCAAAGGAGAGCATCGCGAAAGTCCGGGGCTCGATACGGCCGCCCTGCCAGGTCAGCATGCAGGAAAACTGAATTGAGGACGGTGTTGCCAGTTGGTAGACGAGGAAGAACGACTTTATAATTACCGGAATCGGTAGATGACGGTGGGTGTGATCCTCGGCCAAGGGCCGATGTGCTGTTTCCAGCAGAGCTCATCGCAAACGTGGCCGTTCGAACAAGCCTCTTCTTCTTCTTCGCTCAGCCATGAGTTCGATGCTTCAAAGCGGTACAAAAGCGCCTCTAGTGAATGCGGTGTTGCCTTAGAAACGAGCGGTAGAAAGTGATACTGCGGTTTATATAGGTAATTATGACCATGTAACTTACAGAAGTCGCAGTTATACGAGTAGCGAAGGGCGTTTCCGCTACATTTCTTCTGCGCTTTCCGCAAACGCAGAGGCATCTTGCGGCAAACACAGAAGACCCCGTCCTCTCAATGTACGGCGTCGCCCCGACAGGTGGCGCACCACGCGCGCATTGGGGCTGTGCGGGGACCGGTGCCAGGCGCGTCGCGGCCCGGACACGCTCGCCCCTAACGACGCTTCGCCATGCTCCCTCACGGGTTGCATAATCAAGCGTCCTTCCTTTATTTAGATCACTATCTGTCTATCTCTCTACCCGTGCCGATCACGACGTTTGGCTGGCATACATCGTTTCCCCCTCCGAGACACCGAGTTCTTTGGTTCTTCCGCTTGCTCAGGCGCACGTTTCATTGCCGCGCCAAACGCCGCGTTGCTCGACGCTCACCGCGTGATTGGTAGGTGAAAAGTCCGACGCGGGGCGCCTCGTAAGTGATCGCTGCGCCGTAGCGCATTGTCTTACACCCCTTGGCGGGTCGACGAGAACGCTGTCGCGTTCCACTCTTAAAGGCGAAGTTTAAGCGTCCTCCAATTTTTTATAAATCTTACACCAACGCATCAGTCGAAGAATTGTGGGCATCATTTAAAGGTAAAGCAATGCATATAATAAAAATATACATTCCCTTAAGAAGAGGTTATCAATCATCTAACGCGCTGTGGTAGACTAGGCACCTTAACCGACTATCTAAAGAAAAGGCAGACTTTTCCGTGCTGCAAAACAATCAACTTTTGACAAGTGGTGCGCTTATGCCGTCCCCGCAAAAGTCTACCCCAATGCTTTAAAATAAACTAAATTTAATTTCTATAACACTACGCTTCCATCGTCACTCAGAAAGAATCTGAGACGCTTTCGGAACGTCGTGAAAAGCCGCTATAGTCAAGGTGTAACTCTTACTAATGAATTAGGAGAGATACTCCCAAGCCGTCATTGCGCGTCTACAGTTAACATCGCTTTCACCTATTCATTTTTGCCCCACTCACTCTGGCAACTCTCCACCATTCATAGCACCTAGTTTCTTTCCAATGAATCCGATTTTACTCGACTGAATTGGTAACCGCTCCATTATTAACAATCTAAAAAGATTCTTCTCGTGTCGTATTGACAGCATTACGTCCAAATTCTTGCAGGGTACTACCGAATATAGTTCCATTATATTAAACCTGATTTTTACAAAATCACTGAACAATATCTCCTTACCCAGAGACTGGAGAAAAGGCAAGGTGAATCCATTTCATAAGTCCGAAGACACCCATAACCCATACAACTACAGACCTGTTTCCTTGACATCAGTACCATGTAAGATATTTTACCACATCATTTTCTCCCACCTTGTTACCTTTTTGGAATTAAACCAGTTTTTTTTATAACACCTAACATGGTTTCCGTAAGTCCTTCTCATGCGAAACGCAGTTATTAAAATTTTGTAGCCATCTCCATACCTTTCTAGACGCTGGCTTTATAATGGAATGTATATTTTTAGATTTTGTAAAAGCCTTCGACAGGCCTAACAACCACTTACTCCTACTTGGTCTTCAACTGGATTCGAGAGTTTGCTCTAACCGTACACAATATGTAAGCATTAATTATAATGATTCTTCTTAAGTTCTGGTCGGTTCAGGGGTACGCCAATGCGCTGTTTTAGCACCCTTACGTTTTTAATTTATATCAATGGTCTTCCTAACCAAATCGCACGTTCCATTTGTCTATTTACTGACGACTGTGTTATATACCGCAAGACTGAAAACACTAACGATACTTTAACACTCCAGCATGATCTCAATAACACTGCAGCATAGTGCATACTTTGCCTAATGGAACCAAACACTTCTAAATGCAAAACAATGAGAATTTCCCGTAACCAGTCAGCTTGCCGTGCCTACGTACTTAATGATACTCCCCGTGACCCAGTACTTCTTTACAAATATCTCGGTGTGCATATTACCAGCAATATTTCATGGAAGAAAGCACATTGAATGCATCACATCGAAAACTAACCGCATGCTTGGCTATTTCACATGTAACTTTTCTTTAGCTCCCACTGAAACTAAAACAACTCTGCGTTACCTATGTCAGATCTAACCTCGAATAGGCATGCTCAATGTGGGATCCTGGGCACCCTACTATAATAAATACCCTTGAAAGTGTGGAAAATCGATCGGTCCCATTCATTCTTAACAATTATAATCGCACTGCTGGCGTTACTAGCATGAAACTTGCTCTTTGCATTCCCCTTCTCTCATCGCGAAGAAAATTATCTCATCTCTCCCTCTTTCACAAAATCTACCATCATAACCACGAGCTCAAGTACAGGTAAATTACACCAGCATCTTATATATCTGCACGTGTCAATCATCGTTTCAAAGTTCATCTACCTGCGTAGCGCACAGCCACCTACGGATACTCATTCTTGCCGAGAACATGTTTTGAGTGGAACCGCCTGCCTGCGTCACCAGTCGCTATCACAAATAGAGACCGTTTTCGCAAAGCACTAACAAACGAATTATAAGTCTACTTCAAAACTGCGTCACTACCGCGTTGTCACCTATTGCTATCGTTTTCTTTCATTGTTATTATTCCGTGTTTTCGTTCTTCTGTTCTTGTTAATTGATATTTAAATGTTCATTTTTGCTGTGTTACTTTTGTGCTCATTTACCTGTAGTTGCTGTATTTTCTTTGCAATATAACTATGTTCTTCACTTGTATCTATTTTATATGTACTGATATACTAAAGCCCCTCCCGTATATAATGCTTCTTGTAAGCCCTGAGCGTAATAATAAATAAATAAATAAATAAATAAATAAATAAATAAATAAAATGGTCCACATGTGCCTAAACTCATGGTGGGCAACCTTGAGTTGATCTGCAGCTAGGCAACGTGATAAAGCATGTGTAGAAGGTCCAGTACTGACAAGTGAATGCACAGAGAAATACGTATCTGAATGCATGTAAGGATTCATACCCTGTGTGTCACGCCAAGAATTGCAGATACGCTATGCCGAAGTTGTCTACTACGCCATAAAATAATCAGCAGCAGGTTGTATATTTCTGCACATGCCCAGTGACACAAGTTGTCACAAAAATATACGGTGAGAAAGTGACAAATGCCAAGCTTGGGGAAGCCGCAGAGAAAGTGTTTAAAAACTGGAAACAAGGAAAGGGTGATATGTAGGCAGCTGATGGTGCAAGGTACTGTACAGCCAAAAAACATAAACAAATAAAAAACAACAAAGTTGTGATAAGTTTTGAATAACTTGAAGACCCACCTTACTCGCAATTTTTATACAAACAGTGGGTTCTCTTCCACGGAAACCATTTAAGGTAACAGTTATATCTAGCTTTCGTGCCTTATGTAAATTTACTCCATACTATGCCTACAAATTTCTTAATAGTGCCATGCTACTATGGCCTCCACTGCCCTCGACCATGTTTCCCTCCCCTTGACAGACATTTTGTTAAATTCAGTGCAAGTTATGTGCTTTTGCCATTGAATGACCAATTTTCCATGAATATCAGTCCAACTCCATTTCTATTACTTTCAACCAGTAAATTGGCTACACTAATTTGCTCTCAATTAAGTACTGTGCAATTTTCGTCTCATAATGCTAAAGCTGCCATAGTCTAGTCCACCATTCACGGTTCTCGTTATTTTCAAGTTTCTTTGTTATCCCCCAAGTTTCAGCTACAACTTTTTACTGGTAGAATGCACTGATTGAAGAGTTTTCTCGTCTAGGATAGCAATAAACTGAACTAGGCCCTCCAATACATTCTTATTGGGTGTTATCTTCATGATCCGAGTACCCTGTGACTACTTGGCCCAGGCAAACATACTTCTGAAAGAGGTTGAAGAGACTGTTTACCAACCAAGGTGTCACGACAAAGAAAAACCCAATAAAGGATTATGGCACCAAACAGAGAAAAATGGCCATTCGAAACATCGCATGGCTGCGTGAGAGGTGCAGGCAGATGGGAATCCAAACATAAGAACATCAGGCGTCTCAGCACTGTGTCCAGCAACATATACAGGCGCTTTGATGTGGTGATCTGGGTCCCCCCTCCACAGTGGATGTCACCTGAGGACATTGCTTGGCAAGGGACTGCTGATAACCGTGACTAACACTAAGCTTTTCATCTGACCTTGACTATAGCCGACGGATAAGCAGCAGGACTTCACGGTGCATATCAGCGAGCATGGCATGTTAACCATCGCAGACTCCTTCGGGTGCCTATGGTCAATTTACTTTGACAGTATTCATACTACTATAACCATATCCACTTCGGCGTGCTCTGTACCTGCTACTAGTTTTGAAGGTTCCTATAACAGTGCTGCCCTTTTAAGCATTTGTAACACAATGTCAAAATATTTGCTCTTGCGTTTTCTCTGTGTTCACTGTACTCTATCACAGACGCTCGATCAAAGCATGCAAGAGCATGCCTGCTGGGTCACGCAGGTCTTGGGCAAGGGTGTGAAGCGGAAAGAGATATTTGCTGCCACTAGATTAGTGAGATGCCGCTGTTCCGGGATAGCTCTGTGGGAATGCGCTGACCAGCATTGTTGAATGGATTATTTGAGTGTGTTTGATTAGGTTTGTGTCATGCCTGTGCTTAGCTTTTTTCATCATTATCATTTTGGTGCACTGAAAATTGTTGAGGCATTCATAGAAATGTGTTACATGATGGTGTTATACTATACCGCTGCTGTGTGGCACAAGTGCCACAAAAGGGTCATGTGTTTAGTACCACCGCTTTTCACATGACATAATTAGAAAAGCACAGTGCAGTACAGTTAAAAAGAATTTGTCAGTATAGTACATGTAGCAAATGGTGCAGATAAAAACTGCGTCAAAGTCATTGACATGTTAGCCTCACTTTACCGATAAGCGACAAGAAGACAATGAAGATGTAGATAGTGCTTTCAGCTGCTCTTATTCTTTTACAACCTACCACGGTAATCGCGACAAAATTATTAAACAAAAGTAATCAAAGTAAGGAAGCTAGCGTCATATTTTTTCGTTGTAATGAAAAGAAAAGCAGCTAAGTGCAGAGGATCAGAGGATCCTTTGAAAGTAAGAACACCGCATTTGTGTGATGGCGGTGAGCTGCAGGACATTATTGTGTGGTCGGAAGGCATTGAAAATAATTCTCAACCTTGCGGAAGAGCTAAATAAGATGAAAACGGAGCGCTGGTAGCACACAATGCCGAGATACCTGCAAATAATGAAATCGAATCCATTTTTCGTTTCCCACTTGAACTTTCAAGTCCACTAGTCCCCAAGAGTGCTCTACACTTCTGATATGTCTTGTTGTGCAGAAAACTTGTGCAGTGACAAAATTGATCGCGCAGTGAGGTGTGTCTCTCAGAATCACTTCACTTCCCCAAGATTTGGGAGAAATCCCGTACAGAAACCTACACTAAGTAACTTAGTCGACTGAGTTTGCGGTTTTTGGGTACATAGGATATACGTATATGAAAGTACAATACACCACCGTCAACCCCGGTTTCCCCCTTCACCCTCCCTGTCTGCCAATAAGGTTGTCGTCCGTAGACGGCCGGTGCATCACGTGCTGTAAACTCGTGAAAGTGACTGTTCGAGATTGCTGTTCATGCCTTCGCAGCATATGCCCACGCCCACCGTCGCACGCGTTTTCTCATTTTCCCCCGGCAGATAGTTTAAACACTACCTTCTCTCAAACATACGTTCATCAAAGCGTCAAGCGCGGTGGAGATTTTCTGTACCGCCTTCTATAGGGCAGGCGGCTATTACATTTTGAGTAAAAGCACAGGCGTCATATAGCAAAGGTCCGAGCAGCCGCAGACATGCCTACAATCGTCAGCGTGTGAAAAACGATATTGCGAGTGCTGTTCCTCCGCAGCACATATTATCACCCTGGAAAACGTACTACAGAGAGTAACTGAAAGCACACGAGTTGCTCGTGAATCTGGATGCCTCTTACCTTAATGCGGCCATGTCTCAGTGATTCCCAGTAAAAGATTTACATACAGTCGTCAGTGCATGAAAGACAATATGGCGAGCGTTGTTTATCCGCGGCGAAACCTACGACAGCGAGTAAGTGAGAGCATACGAGTTCCACATGAATCTGAACCCCTTTTACTTTTATCGCGCAGCCGCGTATGAGCGGTTATCGGAACACTTAGATTGAGCACAGAATCCATTTAAGGGCTCATGGTTGCTTTGTCGTATTTCGTTCATTCACCATTGTACACACCAGGACGAACTCGCGTACGTAACCCAACAAGAATCACCGCGCCACGAATATGCAGGACGCCGTTTACGAGCCGGAGGTTCACATCACGTGGTTTGCAATGGAGCGCATATAGTGCTGCCTTCTGTCTCGTATTTTAATTGGCTGTGATAAATAGGGCGTTATTTTTCCAAGGATAGGAAGTGCATACCTGCATTTCATGCGTCGACTGCTCCTTTATTTGTCGAGTGTGGTCCCGTGGCCCATGTCGTGAAATGTGGAGTAGCCGCCACTACGGCAGTGATGTAGAGGTTCGCACAGATGAACAAATATGGTGACAACAGCGAGCCGTGCACTTCATCGATCACCACAGCTTGGCAGATTCTATATGTGGACGGGTGCACACACAAGTGCTTCTGAAATTGTAACCATCTTTTGTA
Source organism: Dermacentor variabilis (assembly GCF_050947875.1). NCBI lineage: Eukaryota > Metazoa > Arthropoda > Arachnida > Ixodida > Ixodidae > Dermacentor > Dermacentor variabilis. The sequence goes on along the minus strand of NC_134569.1, from coordinate 240,845,273 downwards.
CCTAATAACTGATAAAGGCTTATTCTTTCTCATTTATGTTTGCTGACTGCCACGTACGTGTTTGTTAGGAGCCCTTACTGTACTGTCTACAGCAAGGTCTCCTAAAAAAGCTACCATTGGCACATACAAAATTATTTTGTTCATTGTGAAGCAGCAATCTACCACTGTTCAATTATTCAAATGTGCTTGTTTTATATTCACGTGATCCTCAAGTGTCCCAGATAAAGTGGGCGGAACATGCACATGTTGCTGATGTTACACAGGTTCTAGCTCTTGCAAGCATAGGTCATGCTATGGGTCTGTTGTATTCCCCTGCACTACTGTGAACCAGTTCAAGGCTGCTCACGAGAAGTTAAGAAATTGTGCCGCTCAATTGCTGAAGGGCACGCCCAGCAAAACACTCGAAACGAATGCAAAGGTGCAGAGGTGGTGCAGGCGTTATGTTATGTCAGACCAATGTGCATGGAGTGCATAAGTTTCAGGGATACTGAACTGCAGGGATGATCGGCTTCTGGGGCGTAAATACACACCACACTTGCGTAGACACAACATACGTGCGTAAGCGACGTTTTAACAGTGCTCGAGCCCGTGGGCTGCTTCGTCTAGTGTGCCACTGCTTCACACCTGTAGGCCTGCACCTAGTCAGCACCGACAGTGGAGTGGGTGCCACAAATTCATGAACCAGCCCTGCATCTTTCCTGCACCTGTTGAAACGGACGTCGTAGTTCTGCGGGTGCCAATGCTGCACCGCTGAAACGAATGGGAAGGCGCAGCACCTCATGAACTTGTTCAAGTGGTGCAGGCGAATCGAACGTCCCCTTTCCATTCATTGTTGTGGTTATAATACAATATGGCAGACTTCTGTGTAAGTGTGCTACTTCCAGGTGTGTATTAATAGAGTAACTCTAATCCTATGCCGATTGTGTACACTATCATGGTTTCCATGAGCTTCGCGCACTTTCAATACAGTTGGCCATGCCTAGGACTTAGTGGAAAACGATAGCTTGCGTGTGACCTGTGCATGAATATTTCATGAATTTTATCAATCAATTCTACTTCCGTGAGCACTATGCCAAGGTAAATGGCAGCCAACGGCATACCCTCTGGTGCAAGGAGGGTGACAGTGGCGCATGATGTCTCCACTAACAGCAAAAAACAGACCTGCAAGTGAACGTCCTGAGCATGAAGACAACATTGTTATGCATGGCATTCAAGCCAGCTGGTCTACATGCAACGCAACAGCATTATACAAATGCATATGGGCGTCCACCACGCCTACAAGAACAAATGCTAGAAGAATACGTGTTCTCTATACTGCCCAGAGCCAGGCAGGCCATGTCAAAGATATTTTCTGGCAGTCTCTACAAGATGATTGTAGCCCAACTTGGCCTACTTAAACTTCCAACACTGTTACCATAGCAAATTACAACCGGCAACACATTATTTGCATCGGCCAAACCGCAGAACTTTGTGTTTGATTTGTGTGATTCTCTTGAATTCAGTGAGTACCATCAGTCCAGCAAAGGTGTGTGTCGATGCGTAGCACATAATATGCAAGTAGCAACAGCCGAATCGCTAGTGGAAGCCCTGTACTCGAAACAGCAACGATACTAGCAGCCAAATGAAAAGGCGCTGATTTTGTGCTTTCAAATCGAAATGGTGCTGCTCATTTTACCGGCGCCTAGGTGTCATCGTAATGTGAAGTACTGCAGCTGGCTGACACCTGTGTCACGACTTGAACCCAGAAGTTTACCGTGCTTTAGATGCCACGGGACTGTTTATCAACAAGGCATCTGTATGCGCCCACCCGTTTGCCCGAAGTGGGGCACAGAACACGAACCTGAACACTTCCCCACTGTGGCTTCACATATGTTTTCACACGGACCCAAAATACCCCTAAGAGGCTTGTCGCAAAAAAGAACTGAAGAAACACAGCGAGCAGCGCGCGTAGCTGAACACTGTACAGTTGTATTTCAGATCCCAGAAATGTGAATACACCCGACAAGAGTCAAGAGACTTGCTGCACGATACAGACAGAACAAGCCGCTCACACAGGCAGAACACTTCTGTGACCTTTGCATTAAGAATGAAGGGCTATACGCAAGCAGTGTCCGGATGATCAAAATGGAGACCTGGCCACTGCAGTACATTGAGACATCGCACTGAAATGATGGCGGAATCTGTCAAAGAACTGAGGGTGACTTTAGCAGATGTACTAGGTCAAATTGAGCAGCTGGACAAGCAGCAAACTACCCACTGCACGCCTCCTTGAACTTGAGGATGAGCAGCATTGGAAGAATTGGACCTGTGATGCTTTGTGACGCTGAATGGTGTGGCGCTGTAGTATACCATTGCTGGACTATGCCGAAGGCTCTTGGCGAGCTTCTGTTACGCATTGCCTGGCAACAAGGTGGTGATAAACGTATACATGAATAAAGACGGATGAATTCAAGTACAACCGGCTTACGTCCAAGGAACGTTACCATCCATGTTCATCCGGGTAAAAAGGATCCACAGGGTGAACAAGGACCCTATCGAAATGTCTGGGGATTATTGGTATGCCCCACTAATGCAACTACTTGAAGGCCTCGGTAAGGGACTGCGTCCTTGTGAGAGAGTTCAATGACCGCGCTGTAATCCAGCTTACTGAAGGCCACAGCGTGGAATTCGGTTGTTGTAAGTCAGTCCTGGGAGAGTCCGACAACCATTCATGGTCCAGAGGTGCCTGAAAGATGCGGACGGTTGCCTGTCCATGTAATCCAGCATGGGTGGAGTCGCGGCTTCTGGGCAAGAGCTCTCCCAACCTCCTAAGGGTGTATCACGAGCAACGTGCTAGTGGCTTTGGATGCTCGCACGGCTTAAAGTGGGAGCTGGGGCAGCAGAAGCAGGGGAAGAAGTCCAACTCTACCATGGGCTTTCCCCTACCACCGCTTCCTACGGGTTCAGCAGAGAGGCAAGCGGGAAAGGAGTTGATAGTACTCCGAAAGCATTAGCGCTTGGCAAGTCAATCAAAGGAAATTCTAATAAAGCCACTGCTGAGTGGCAGCTGCACCAAGTGTTGTCAGGCATAGAAGGCCACAGGATGCGTTGGCTGTTTGAACGCCGGTAGGCTGAACGGAATGGTCTCTGTTGGGCACATGGGCTCCCGGTGGATGTCTGAGTGTTCATACGCTAAAAGAGTGGTTTTGCGCTTAGCCTCCATCGGCAGGTGACATCTCGTTGCGTTACCCCCTTTTTCATCGAAAGACGTCGCACGTGCCTGCAGTTTCTAGAGGGCGCTGCAGTTGCTACCGGTCGGAATACAAGTCGACAAATCCAACATCGGTGCTTCTGCCTCATCAGAAGAACGAGAAAGCACGAGAAAGCCAGAGGAGGTGGGCAAAGCAGGCAGCAACTGCAGTCAGCCACCCCGAAGCGTAGCATTTCTCATAGTAGGTCCACATTTTGCAAGCCTGCTCCTTCAGTGCCCCAAAAAAGTGAAACACAGCAAGAAGCCACAAGAGGCTGCACCAGTCAACAGCTACCGTCCACTGAGGGCTGTACTCTCTCGAGTAAAACTCTGCATAAGGAAATCACAATTAAAGCCGTATCACTCCTGTGCGCCAAGCTTCAACATGTCCTCACTGAACACGGCAAATTTGTTAAAACTTCAGTCAACACCACAATACTCGCATTCAGTAGCAATATCAGAAGCAATAACATATACTAGCAGTGTACATGGACCAGCATGGCAATCTCCTCCAAATTCTCATTCAATAATCATTGTCATCGTCACTCAAGAATGCTTTCTTGTCATTCTGAAACACTGAAAAATTCACAACCACAATACTCCACTACTAGCCTCTCTTAATCGTTCTACGTGGCCGGTGCTCCAGACCGTATGAAGCAGAAGCTGCAGCTTGAGCGTTAGTGTGACCAAATTAGGTCAGCTGTTTTGGCAAAGGGACCAACCCATCGTCCTGCTGCTGCAGAAAAACAGATGTGCTACACCTCACATACAAGGGTACAAAGGCTGACTCAAAGTGGCTATAGAGCATCGGGCATGGTGAGGAAAGGCACCAATTGGGCAGGATCAAACAGCCATCTTTGTTTCCACAGATGCTCTGCACATATAACTGAACATTATTCTACACCGTGCCTCTTCATCAGAAAGCTGTGGCGGTGTGCTGCAGGCTAATGCAGTGAAAGGAAGCCGTTTTGGTATTGGTCTACCTCTGTCCCAAAACCAGGCACCACAGCCGAAGCGACATCACTTGGCTTTGACATCATCAAATTCACTTTCCCCAGCACAGAATACTCAGTTGAGGTGAACTAAATGCACATCATCCACATTGGGGATGCAAAGACGTACGGCTAAGAGGATACCACCTTGACGAAGCAGACACGAAAGACCTCAAATTAACAAATGACACCAACTATCCCAATGCTCAGTGGCTATGGTGTTGGGCTGCTGAGCACGAGGTCGCGGGATCGAATCCCGGCCACGGCGGCCGCATTTCGATGGGGGCGAAATGCGAAAACACCCGTGTGCTTAGATTTAGGCGCACGTTAAAGAACCCCAGGTGGTCAAAATTTCCGGAGTCCTCCACTACGGCGTGCCTCATAATCAGAAAGTGGTTTTGGCACGTAAAACCCCAAATATTATTATTATTATCAACTATCCAAACTGCTGCAAGTTCCATTAGAAACAGAAGGGCAGTACACTTACCTAGCATGGGCAACTGGGGCCTTCATCCAGAGTGCCTGTGTTACTCTGCCCGAAGAGACAGTGACCATTGTCCGATATAAGATTTGATGTAGGGGTGAAAATGTGCCACATTCAAGAAATCAGGGTTTCAGACTGGGACCATTTCCTTGATGCACTTGAGTCTGGAGAATGTGAAGGTGTTGAAGAATCGCTAGCGACACGCATCCTTTACGCAGTGCAAAGAGCGACATGCGAACAACTGCTTACTGGGGCAACATCCAGCCCTGACAAGCACCTGCTGCAACTTAGGATGAGCAAGCCAAGCTGCATAGCGCATACTTAAATTGTGGCCGTACGCAACAAACCCCGATCAATGTTCTGCACAAGACTGAGCAGGCAAGATGTCATGCTGAGAAACTTGCCAGATCCTAGTGGACGGACTGCTGCGCGTCATTTGAACGCATAGGTCTCAGTAAGCTGCGACAGATTCTCGGCTATAACAGGATGAACCAAGTACTGTAATACCATAGAAAACGCGCTGCTCAATATTCAGTGTACATCACAGAAATGTTTAGGAACATGCTGCCGATGCATTCTCCAACCACCTCACAGCGACTGAGCATCACCAGATTTTTACGCACCTTAATGACCACTTGCCAAGGAAAGAATCAAAAGCCTCTTTGCGATGGCAGAAACTTCGCTCTTGAGCATGTCAACACATAAAACACAAGTGGCAAAGATGGAGTCATTTTGCAGATATTGAGGAATCTTGCCGAAACAAGAAACAAGCACTACTGCTTGTAACAAATGAAATATGAAATATTGGAATTTCACACAGATTGAAAACACTTGGTCATGATGCCACTGCCGAAACCAGGCAAGAAACCTGACACCATAGCCAACCTTCGATCAGTCTCACTAACATTGACAGTGTGCAAATTGACTGAAGGAGTGTGCCTCGCGAGGCTCACCATCAGGGAAAGATTATTTCCACCTAAGCCAGATTGGTTTCTGGCCTAAGATAGACATGTGAAACAGTAGCCTCTTTCTGCATCAAAGCATCGCCAATACCAGCCGCTTTGTGGGAAAGATGTATGGGTTCTTAGTCAAAGTCGAACCAACAAGGATGTTCAGCACAGTCTGCAACGAGGTGGTACTGGTGGCCTTTCTTGAAGCCTGCCCAGGCATTAGGGTAGCCAGTCTTCTGAAAACTTCTTACGCAATGCGGACTCTTGCCCCTGCTTTTGGCTTGACTGCACATGCTCTTTGAGAATTGATTCATTGTTCATAAGTGCACTGGTACTTTACTCTAAACTGGAGGGCTCAAGTTAATATGGAAGCACAATTTTTATTAAAGGGACAAGATGTTGCCGAGATGGTTGCAGCACAGCTTTTTTTTTCTTCCTGGCACCTTTTCTACTTGAAGCTTCCATTGCAGTGTTTCGAACCTCTTTGAACAAGCACATAGTATATATAAAAATTGGACACTGATTGAGAACATCACCTAAATTGATGCCTATCTATAGTAAAAAGATGTAGCACGACCAGACAAAATAAAAGAAGGGAGTGGACTGTAGCAATATGAAGTGTTAAATGGTGCTTTATCCTTTCCCTTGATTTTTCTGTTTTTGTGCTTTTTATAAATCCTCCGCAGTACCAATGCGAGTGGAGAACTTGAGCTTGTTGGTTTCAAGTCTCGTGGTTGTCACTAACAGAACAGTGTGATAAACAAACAAGGGCTTGCAGGCATCAGTTCACCTTGCTTGCCTCATGGTGCTGCTTCATAAGCACGGTGAGCATCCAGGCCAACTAGGAAGGGAGGTTTGTTGCAATTGCTTCTGAACTTTATTGCCACCAAACCAACAGTGCTCTCAATGACAGCGTTTGGACAGTAGAATGCTTGCACCGAGCAAAGTCTTAAGAAGGAAGCATTCAAGATGTGCAAAATAGGCTTTTGAAGCTGGCAGCATTACTGAAGGGGCTTTGCCCATCTGCCCTCTTTATGGATACACAAAGATGATTTCTTCATTAAGAGGGATTGTTTCAGAGGTCGTTACACGGCAACAGTGTTGGGTGTTTAGTAGCTTGTCTTTCCCCACTGTTAACATGTTCCTTTTCCAGTGCCCCTGTGAAGTGCCTACTTTTCGGCTCTCCATGCATGCATGCATTTTTAGCTTGTAAAGACGTCTATTACCCCTTGCCTCAAGCTGGTCCTTGCTGATGTCACCCAAGAAGGCATTGGGGAGTATGGCAATGTACACTTACAAAACACTTGATACCAGTGAAACCAAATTAATGGAGCTGCTGTTCTTTTTTTTGTCCACTCCATCCTTGTTAGTTACAATGAGCAATGTCCGAATAGAAGGCATATGTAGTTGGTTGTGCATAGCCTGCGAACTAAGACTTGTTGGCATGTTATGACCTTAGCAGAGTGTTTATATGTAAAAACCTTCTGATGTGTTGATGACTTCCTTCTCTTTATCATACTTTGTCTGATGGAGCCAGCAAGTGGGTCAACCAGATGTTCAACAGGCTTCCCACTAGTTTTCCCAGAGTCTCCTTTACCAGGGTGCTGCTCATAGATATGTTTTCTTGACCTTGCACTGCACTTCAACCATGGCCAGGCCTGCTAAACCTATAGCATGCAATCAAAAAAGTGCTATACATCATGTTGCTCCAAACTCGTGACATGTGCTACAAGCCCTTGAGGAACACCCTCATTTATTTACGCCCTCATCATACTGTACGAAGCTTCGCAAGATAAGTGCGAGAATTAACATCTGCTGGTTTTTCAGTGTTATTCCTGTCCAGCTTGCTGAAAGCTATCCTGAGTGTTTCAAAAGCAAATGACCGCTGCTTGACAAGAAGTGCTTAAAACAAGGTCGCTATAACCCCATATGTCACACGAAATGAAAAAGGCCACTGAGTATACAGGTGGTTTACTTCATATCCAACAAGCTTGGTTCTCCCTTTGCTAGTGAGTGAACTCAACTTGCCCCGAATACATGGCCTGTGACAAACTATGTGCCAGATGCTGTGTCCCCTGCAAAGCTGAAGATGTGTACGAGATCCTGACACCCTGCAGCGACTTCTATACTGGGCAAACAAGCTACTATAAAAACGACTGCCTTTACTAATATGCTGATAACATGAAAACGGGCAGAAATTTGGCTATTCATTGGGCCCAACTGCAGGTGCAAGCGACTCTTCCACCAGACGTGTGTTGTTCATAGAAACTGGAGCTATACAAATGCAGATAAAAACAATGATGTTTGAAAGTAGTAGAGTTGAACTATATTCTGCACAAGCAGTGCTATCTGCAGCGCTGGTACCTTATAGCCACAATTCATGGCTGCACCACCATGCAAAGGCACTATTCTTGAATTATTAACTTCTATTATATTTATGGTGGCCATATATTGCAATTACATATTATCCACATTGTGTGCAGTATGGCTAAATGTCAATTATGATAGCCATTCCTAATCTGAAATGCAACAAAAGAGCAAATATAGGCAACAAACTGCAATTCAAAGAGACAAAAGACAACCAGTGCACAGGATAAGTGACAGACTTCCTTTTATTGAAAAAGAAATGTCACATGTGTCATGCCACCAGAAGTGGGTAGCAATCTTTCAAGCTTGGGTGACAGAGGCAAAACTGCGCAAAATGCTACAATCGCGCTGTAAAACGGCCTTGGACACAAAAAACCGACATCAAATCGTACAGAATGAAAGGGCAAGACTCCGTCTAAGAACAGTCTATGGCACCACATACTTGAAATGGTGCAAAAAATGTTGACATGCCCTACCCATAAATAAAAAGCAACAAACAGAAAATACGCCTTAAAATGCAATGTGCAGAGTCTGAAACCAAGAAAAAACAACCCGGGAAAGGTTTCGCTAAGTCTTTCAACGATTAAAATTGTCAAACTGTATCATCACTTCTTAATGAACCTGCACAGCTGAAAAGGAAGGAAGGAAAGCCCAATAGCAGGGCTGCACAAAATGTCACCGAACAAGTATACTTTGCTTACCAACGATACCTGTGGTTTAGTTGTGGTCTGTGTATAAACTAATTGTGTATAAACTTTTCTTGTTTAGAATGGTTTAGCGGATAAGGAAAAAATGACCATAAGAGCACCAGGTGTATGCATAGTCTACGCACAAAAAGCCACTGCTTTCTTACTTTTTTTTCTCTCTACTACAATTCATAAGTTTTAAGTGCCTTAATAGCACTGCTAACATCCTACTGCAAAACACAAAATTGGGCAACTTGTAGCACAAAGGAAATTGCAGTTTCACTCATAATGGGAAACAATGATGCAGTAGCTGGTGAAATATGCGCAGGAGGCTTACTTCATGCAGTGTTTGTTGAAGTGAACACTTGCCAATGGAAGTCGGCAATCTCCTTAAAAAGTAAAATAAGTAAGAGTCGTATTTATTTGTGGGAGTTGTGCCTCACAGTGTTAACGCGGAAAGACTCGGCTTTTCTTCCTCCTCTTTCATATCCGGACTTAGCCACTGATCTACACCAAAACAACCCTTTAGCTTCTTACTGCTGAATTCGTTTTGGTTTTCTCAAATCTATATTTGGGCTAGCCATTGCTAGGTCCTGCGCTTTGCTTGAGGAAAACAAGACACCAACAGCTCCATCCAGTAAATCTGAAAAGCCAAGCACTAGAAGAAGATTAATGAAACAGGTGCACCCAATCATTGTCATCACATGTAAGAAGAATTTTTAACATAGGACTGCCTTCACAAGTGGGAAGGTGATGTGTAAGAACTTGAAGGTGTGGATGCCAGCTCTATATACAGTACGCAGACATTGAGCAGGTGTTAGCCAATCATGGCACCTGTTGGCTAGATGACGCTCTCCGGGATCAGTATTCACCGCGACTGAACCTTCATCAGAGTGGCTGAAATGTAGAATTGTGGACTGCTACTCTTTTGATCATATGTTTGAATCCTCGCAGCACAATGAGAACTTTATTTGCAATATTCTAGCAAGAAATTCGGGAATTCCAGTGACAACACCAGTAACATCAGAACAACCAGGGGAGTTCGCCCATAGCAGCTATTGCTGTAAAAAAGAAGACTGGCATAAGAACGAGAATTGAGATGGGCATACTACATGCCTTTGTTCTGGTAGTGGTTCACTACTTTGGTGCTACAGTTACTGATCTGTACTGTCACTGGACATAATAAGAGTTCCTTAATTATACACTCGCGCACCCGCCGCCTCTCAGATCACCTAAGTGGACATACTATGCTGACTGATAGCGGCCCCCTCCCACTTTTAGTATGCTTCACCGCGTAACTAAAATGTGCTGCGGCGAATAAGCCGTACATATGTATTGAGTGAATAAACAAATGGTTTTTACAACAGTACAGAAATAAGCGCGCACCATGCATCATTCTACCACACGAAAGAGCGTCGCAACATACGGTAGCCGATTCACACAGGCCGTGTAGGCCACTTATCAGTCGTAAAAGGTATCGTGGGTAATTCAAAATTTTAAAGACACATAGGTGTTTATGTTTACGTTCGCACTTCTTGCGTAATAAGACTGCCAGAACTTCCACAATAGAAAGTAATTTACAACACACAAATGCAAAGAACACTATATGTCTCGTTTTCAACTCGGCCGTCATGCAAATGACATATAGCGCGGAAAAACGTGAACATGCTGTGTGTTAGCGTCGTAAACTTTATACTAGGCAAGGAGCTAGCACCCCGCAGTCCCGCGACAGCCGCTAATGAGACCAAGACGGGAGCACATGTCTGTGAACGCGCAAACCCTAAGCCACTCTGCTCCTCCGCTAACCCCGCTGCCAGGCTGCACCACGCGTTTCAAGCACAGCGCACCAAACACACATTCAGCGCTGAACGGTGGGCGGTCGACGCAGTTGCATTTACATGACTTGCAACGAGCAGCACATCCCTCGATGCCCGTTAAGCAAAGTCGGACACGGCGACGCCACATCGCGGTTCGCAGAACTTTTTGCCGAGGCGCTAGGCCACTTCGATATTTCAATGGTCACCACCGCCGGGTTCTCAAGAAAGCACGGGTCACACAACGCAGATGCTGTAGTTCCAGAGCTCACCGAGGCCAAAGCCGCACTGCCGCACTGCCGCACCGCCACTACTTATGGCTTTCCGCCAAGTAACACAGAAACTACAACCACCACACAAGCAAGCACGCACGATCACATGAGCAATGTTTAACAATGCGCGGTCCAGAGAACGATCACGCCGAGGACGAACACGACACGGCGTCGCTCAGCGCCAGCATCGCGCCTTCTCGAAAATCCCTAAACGATGCTGTCCCTAGGCACCTAGGATCAGGTCACGTGAGGGATTTTTGTACGACAAATAGACGCACGCCTCGTTGTATGCGCCGTGTCAACATGTCAGCACCCATGTCAGTAACATCTCAGTAGCAACATGTCAGCACCCATGCGGTAACCTGCGGTTATTGATTTTAACGCACGGATGCTATGGCGAGCTTTTCCTCAAGGGTTGGTTTTCCTCAACCTCCGGAGACAAGAAAACGAAGATTCGATACCTATTTAAAAATTCTTGATCTAGAATTTACGTTGCGCGAAGAGATGCCTTAACTAGATGGCGCCACCGTACTGAGGGAGGCTCGGGATTGCGTTGATTGCTCGTCTCGACTGAATCGCTTCTCGTTGTTGGACAGGTCGAGCGCACCAACTGCACCATAAAAGACATCATTTGTTCCAACGTTTGTCTCACGCACGACCACTGGAATGACTGCGTCGCTGCTGCGGTTTTCGTTCCAAACTCGTCCCAACAGGAAGTCACTCGCGCCACGCGGTTTCAGCTGCCCTACGGGAGGACGCTAAAGTTATCGTAAGAACACCTCCTTGGCTTCGACGCGTCTCTGCAAGAACGCCCCTCAAACGCGGACTCCAGCGAGACCCTGAGCCAGGCTCGCGTCCGAGTGCGGCTAGCAATACTGCACCACCAAGCGCTTCTCAACAAATTCCTACTCGCTCTTTCCAAGCGGGACTTTTGGTTCGACGGGCACTGCGTTTACCCCAGCGCTGCGAAAGATGCTTACCCCCGTTTTCTGGCGCTGTCCCTATTGTGGAAGCTCTGGGTTCTCTGACATATAGGAAGCTCTAGGTTCTCTGACATTTCGTTTAGCCGCGTTTCCTGAACTTGATGACTACAGTCGCAAACGCACTTTTCCTGCTCATCCCAGCCAGATGAAGCTTTGCGTTCTTCGAGAAACCTTGACTAAACTCCTTAGCCCTGCGCGATCTCGAGGGGAGAGGGGGCGGCGAGTGTAACGGTAACGATAACGCCGCAAGTGAAAGAAGGGCAAGGGCAGAAGGATATATTAGCAGTGGGTCAGGAAAATAGCCGGTTTTGGGACGGCTTAGCTTTCGGTGTGTCGGGTAGCGCTTAGAACCCGTTCAAGGCACTGAATTCTCGTTAAAATATTAATAAGCACGATTTTGCGTGACTAAAAAGTACCGACACACATTGAGAAAAAAAAAAGAGACGCTACTGTGAACTACAATCACTGGACGGAAATCAGGTTGAACTACCGAGTAGCGATTACGATTAGAAAAAAATGTGCTATTTCGTATTGGTGCGGCGTATGTATTCGTTCGCTGGCGTGGCTGGGTCTACGGTCGGTGCCACCACTCACCCCTATAGACCTCCATCGTGCCGATCTTACGAACAACGTGTTGGGCAACATGTAACTGAAGCAGCATTTATCATTTTTTAGGGGACCAGCGCGCAGAGTAAGTAAATCTTTTGTCATCTCAGTGGACATTCTTTTCCGTAACTTAGATTTAATAACATTGATCTGGCCTAAGACACACTCAACATCTGAGCTGGACCATGGGAGCACGAGTGCTGATAAAGCGAAATTAGCCAACTGAATTTTGAGATTTATTTCACTGTAGCCACTTCACGATGCAAAATCTCCTAAGGCCCGTCTGTGAAAATGACGAAGAGTAAACCTGCCTCGAACTATCAGGCCTGCCAGAACTATAGTCCAGAGGAGCTGTCATGGAGAAAGAAATGTGGAACGCATAGTCTGTGTATCATGATCATAATTTCCTGTTACTTCCAGTAGGGCATGAATAAGCTACGTGTGTATGAGGCATAAAGCACGAATTATTGTACAGAAATCTTTAATTATTGTGCACCAAAAAAGAGGCCGACATTAGACCAAAACCGCTAAAGAACCCGCCGCTCGCAAGCGTTCAACTTTTCCCGCTAGGGAGCGTAGAAAACCGCTATATTGGCAACAGTGCCGAAAACAAATGAAAGAACAAAACAAAGTGGGTGTAAGTTGCATCGAGGACGCTGCCCGAGTGAGGTACGTGAAACGTCTTGTGCTTGCTGCAGAGGGTGTATGGAAACTATGGTACGAGAATGGCGTGACCAAATGCACAGGCTTTATTTTTTCACGCATTAGGATCCTCGATGTAGCCCCGTGGCTCCTACCCAATGCATAGAAAAGGATAAATTTCTTTTGCAACCACAGCACTGAACTTGATTATATATATTGCATTTAATAGGAAAAGTTAAAATATAGCTACTACTAGAAGCGGATTTCTTATTTAGGGCGTCAATTCTTCAGTAAAATTCGTTGAAAGTCGGAAATTTTTAGAAAAAGAAACTATCAAATTTACAACTACGTAACTGAGCAAAGAAAAATGATATCACCATTGTGCAACTTGTATCTAATAGCAAATCGAAAGGAGAAATTGGTTTACTACACATGGCTCCAAAAAAAAAAAAACCACTAATATGTGAGCACGACTTTCGCAAAACCCTTGCAAACTTTGTAACAAACTCACGTACGATATAAATTAACATATCAAAGTTATGCGCTATCGAAGGTATTCTACGTACAGAACAGCGATATCCGTTCTTCGTGCCGAGTGACGGACTTGTTAAGTCGATGCTCCTATTTTTTGCTTTCAAGCTTACCGATTTTCGGCAATTATTGTACAAAAATTCGCACTAAATGAAAACTGCACTGACGGCCGGCAGTCACTAGACTGTAACTTTCCCTCTCAAATGCAAGAAATTTTGGTATTATCGGTCAAGGAGTTATCTCAGAAAAGCATTCCTTCGGTTAGCAGGTATTTGAATAGGCGACACAGGAGTTTGCCCAAGCTGTAGCTTCCTTTCAGCTTATGTTAGAGCTAGTGGTAGTAGTGCGGTCTAATTTTGCAATCGTTCTCTCTGCCTATTCGTAGCTGGCCCGTTTGTTTTGTAGAGGGTGTTTGGGCCACTAGGGCAAAAGAATGACCCCCCCGTATGTGGCGCCCAAGACTGGCACCCACCGTTGCACTCGTATATGGTTGGTGCTTCTGCGCGTTCCTCATCCTCCCGCGTTTGCACTCCCTATGAATAACGGCACGTTTTGCCGTGGCAAAACGGGTTGGGTATCCTTCTATCTTCCTACCCGAGGTCTTTCACGCCATTTCTAAATCGCCGTTCCGAACACAGGGGCGCTATAGCAAAGTAAGCCTGAAATTTATGCTACAAATTGCACACTTGTAAGCCTTCTAATGAGCACTCCTTCCGGTTCAAGAAATTACGCTACTAAGGCACAGTGAGCTCTATAACACGCTACCACCCCTGCTCGAATCGACAGACGTACTGCCGAGCTATGCATCTTTAGAAGGCCACATGCGAGGCTAACTTTATCTCCAATTGCGTCATGCGTAGCGCGACGATGGCCCCATCTGCGCTCGGAAACATGCACAATCGAGTAATGACGCCCCCCCCCCCCCTACACAATAATGAAAAGTAAAGCGCATGAGATTCATTCAAGCTCTACAAAGCTTACATGCTTAACTTATGAGGCAGGTTGCGGGGGTCCTACCGTATATCTTATTTTGTTGTAGTGCAAGCTGATCAAGGACAACAGAAAGGCAGATCTGACACACAGATGTGCCTTTCTGTTGTCCTTGTTCAGCTTGCGCTACAACAAAATAATATATGCCGTACTAAGAAGCCCCTATAGCTATCCTACCGTATAACCTTGCAATCGTGCTCACTCTTTATTGGTAATCTGCCCGCCGTTGTCAAAAGCCGCGGTAGTGAATTGAATCATTTTTTTGTGCTGTCGGAATGAGTTCACGCCGTTTCTGGACCCTACCTGTCGAACGAGGAGGTGCAAGCCTAGCAAGTTTGAAATTTCCGCACTTGTAGGCTTTACAACTCCTGATGAGCACAGGTCTTTTTGATGGAATATACTTAGTCTGGTTGAGTGAGGTCTCTCAAACACGACCACTCCCGCTCGGATCGACAAACGTGTTGCCGAGGTAAGGCCTACCTGGACGCCGAGCAAGAAGCCAGATTAGGCTCCGATTGTGCCATGCCTGGCGCAACAACGGCGCCCCTGTGTACGCGACACATGCATGGTCGAGCATTGGCTTCTTTCATCGACATGCGATACCAAATAAGAGCACGCTGGTAGTGCGGTTGCACAAATATAAGCGACAACCGTATATGTTTTCCTTACGTTATACAGTATATGGTTTCGTTTCACGTAAAAAAAGGAAGCAGGACACGCGTGCGATGGGATGTATTTATTGATTCAATCAAAACCACCGGTATCCTTCAAAGTAGATAAGACAAGAACGAGGGCTTGAGCGGTG
This sequence comes from Dermacentor variabilis, assembly GCF_050947875.1. Taxonomy (NCBI): domain Eukaryota; kingdom Metazoa; phylum Arthropoda; class Arachnida; order Ixodida; family Ixodidae; genus Dermacentor; species Dermacentor variabilis. Next base: position 240,829,922 of record NC_134569.1, on the reverse strand, counting down.
AGCGTATTCCGAATCACCAATCGCAGTGTAGCACTGGCGGGACTGTATGCAAAGTGGCGCTTCAGCATGGATGAGCAAGACCAAGACCCTTAAGAATGGATGAGCAGCAGTGACAAGCCGTGACTTGCAAAAATCGCTTCCCCGCAGATACGAGCCGAGTTATGGGCTCCATTTGATGCATATTAGGCGTAAGTTCATTGCAGGGATGACGTCCGCTCTCCTTACTAGTCCTTCTAGATTGTTTCGTTAGCGTTGTCAGCACTCATTCGTTCGGGAAGCAGGGCTTTCTAGAAGTGATGTACCTGCTACCAGAAATCCTCAGCAATGTTACCTCTATGGTGCATAGCGTAGAAATAAGCGCAAATATTATTGGTCGGCGCTGGAACGGATCGTCGGGGCGCGACTTCTTTGCCATGGCACGCACGCGAGCGAGCATTCAATCGTCTCTCAAATCACTCTAGGGAGCTCCTCTAAGCACATTGCTTTGCAAATTTACAGGAAACGGTACATGACATACGGTGGTGTGTCGTCGTCGCTCGACTGCCCAGCGGCACAAGTGAAAATGATCACGTGAATTGTTCGCCACGCATCAAGGTTCCAATCTGGAGTGCGACGGCACGCTGCGTGTCGATTCTGCGGTCAAGAAGACTTGAATGTGTGGGTGTAGTTGGTCAGCACGAACATGACCAGGGCGCCGACGAAGGAGCCCCCCTGGGTGGCGACACCGTACCACAGGAGCGAGCGCGCGCCGCCGTGCGCCATGGTGCCCGCTGCCAGGCGGCACTTGACGAACGTCGTCAGGGACACGAACAGCACCCACGCCAAGACCTGTGCATCGGCGGCAAACTTTGTATAGGTTGTGGCTAGTTGTGGCTTTCTAAATAAATGTACCCTTCACAACAGACAGTCTTAGTGAAAAAGCTTCCCAACGACTCCGCGAATGCCAAGATCTGTCGCCATGCTCTCTTACACTATACGCATTATATTGACAAGGACTGTTACGACTGGCCCGTATGGTAAACAACTTGTGTCACGTTGCCGAAACCACGGCGAAAGCCCAGACGCTTCGAATACTCCGTGCCGCCCGCAAGCGTTAAAAGACGCAGAGGAAGCTGCATAGGCTGAAAGAGCCTTTGTGCATGCATTCTCGCCTGCTTCCCTTACGCGCGCGCGACACCCCGATGTCTGCGTAGGCTCGCCAGTGCTGTCTCCCTTGAGTGAGCGGAACGATGGACGGAGACCGAGGAGTTCTCCTCGGCGAGGAAATTCCCGGCTGTCTCTGTGTGTGCGCCTCAGTGCCTTTCCCTCTGCTGGCCCAGTGGCGGTTAGAAAATTCCTTGAAAGGGCTTACGTATACCCAGCGGTGGCCGCAAGCGTGGAGAGCGTTCGCTCTCTCCTTCTCCTGAGAGAGGGCGTTCTAAAGAATATATAAAAGACGCCCCCGCCAACGGACTTCAGCCCTGAGGATCCTCCAGAACAAGCGAACAACTTTCTGTGGCAGTGAAGGGAAAGCTACGGGTGAGTGACTGCTGCACATGTGTTACGGCGCCAAGTATTCAGCCAGCGTTTGACAGTGCTATTGGTTTCTCGGGACAGACGCTGAATCGACGCAGCTGCACGTTCGACGGTTTCGTGTTTGCCCAGGCGCGGAAGGTAAAAGCCGTAAAATAAGCAAACTCTTATTTTCCGTGGTGTGTTTACCTTATTAAACTGTTGTTAATAATGTGTTTATGTTTTCTCTTCCCCAGCTTAATATAACGTGGATAAAAACACGGGACTCTTTTCAGAAGCACTCTGACTTGTGCGCGCTTTGCCTCCGTGGCTTTCCCTTCATTGCCACAGAAAGTCGTCCGCGAGTACAGGGTCCTGACTACTTGGCTGCACGTGTTCAAAAAAAAAAAAAAAGAGAGAAAGATTTTGCACTCACCGCTACACTGTTCTTGCTCAACTTTTGCAGAAAGATGGCATTTTGTCGTCGACTTCGTTAAGTATAACACTTGGCACGATTAGTCACCTGTTTTTTAAGAGAAAAATGAGAAACTCTTTTTGCCTATGCAAAAAATTGCGTCTGAAAAGCCGGCCCTGGCACAGATTTGTGTCGCCACCTGCCGGCAGCAGCAGGAAGGAGCTACTGCCGCCTAAGTGGCCCATTTCAAGATGCCGTCTCGTCTGCTAATTTTCTCCTATGATCTCAGCATAACCTCGCTTGCTTTGCTGCGAAGCATAGATAATAACGCATTTCTAACCCAAATAAGCTTACTTTTTCCACCATGTTTTTCTTCAATCGCTTTCATGTCGTCTGTTTTCGCCGTGCTGCTGCAGACGGCGACGTGCTTTTGTAGTTTAGCGAAGATTTGCTAAGGCAAGAGGTGCGTTCTTACAGCTCGGCTCCATTTTCTGGCACGGTTTCACGATGCCGTTGTTTTCTCCAAGCAAGGAGGCGGCCGCTGTCTGGTGGTTGCTGCAATCAGGCTCATTTGGCGCAGTAAGGACAAACTTCAAGGAGAGATTTCACCGGCGGCCTCCCTCTAGAGACAGCATCCGGCAGTGGAAGAAGAGACTTGAACAAAGTGGCACCTTGCAAAAGATGCCAATAAAGGACAAGGGGGAAGCTCACCAAAGCTTGGCTGATGCTAATGAAGGTGCTTTTATTTTAAATGCCTCAATGTCCACGCAGTGCGCTGCTTCAATATTTGGAGTGCGCCCCACAATTAACGCTAGCATAGCGCTGAAGAAGAAGTGGTATCGCCCTTACAGGCTAAGAGTACTGCAGCAGCTCTCAGACCAAGACAAGACCCTTCTGCTAGCCTTCTGTCTGGCAGAGCAGCACAACATACGAATTAATCCGGAGCACCTCTGTTCCCTGCTGTTTAGTGACGACGCGGTGTTTCACCTGTTTGTCAATGTAAACAGGCAGAACACCAGGTATTGGTCGAAGATTGACCTGGACTTTCTGGTTACCGATCCGGTGAAGTCAAAAGGATTGGCAGTTTGGTGTGGTGTGTGGCGGGAACGTGTTGTCGGGCCATTCCTTTTTGACGACACGGTCACGGCTGAGAAGTACAAGAATGTGCTGAAGACATAATTTCTGCAAGAGCTGGAGGATAACCACATGCAAAAGAGTACCCATATTCTAGCATGACGGCGCGCCACCTCACTACGACGAGAGCGTGCGTTGGATGGGTCACCCAACATGCCGTGGCCTCCGCGTTCACCTGACCTCACTCGCTGTGACTTTTTCCCGTGAGGATTCATTAAAGGCCACGTATACAGCCGAGGAGCAATTGGCAGCACTGATGAAGTGAAAGAGCGGATTGAGCAAACATTCACGTTAATTACAGACAAAATGCGTGCATCCGTGTTCAGCCGCTACGAAGCACGGCTACAAATGCGCATCGATGCTGAGGAAGGGCATTGTGAACGCTAAGCACCCTTGTGGTTGTCGCGCCACCGAGTTTCCACCTCTCCACCGTTGATCAACCGAAAGGGTCCTCATCAGGACCCACAACATGACGCTCGGCAAGAGTCGAGCAACCAGGACTCTACCGCGTAACCCTCTATAAAAGATATAATTGCACCATGCATCACAATAGCTTCACACATGTTATCCAAACTTATTTGTGGTACGACTAAATCGTAATAGTAAACTACATAAGAGAAAAATATATAAGATAATATGAATGTAACTGACAGAAAAGAAAGACAAGAAAAAATTTATGCTGCACGTCATCTCTCTTTTGTTACAAGCAGACGACATGAAAACGATTGCAGTAAACATTCGCGTAAAAAGTAAGTTTATTTGGGCTAGAAATGCGCTATTCTCTCTGTTTTGCAGCAAAGCAAGCTGTCATGTTGAGATCATAGGAAAAACAAACAAGCTAAGGGGGCAGCAGCCCCTTCCTGCTGCTGCCGGCAGGCGGCGACACAGGTCTGTGCCAGGGCCGAGTTTCCGGTTGTGGGAAGTTCTGGGAGGTTCATAGTGTTTGATAGTGTTCTTAGTGGGGAGGTTGTGGGAGTTCATAGCGTATTTTTTTCTTCTTCAACCTAGGTAGGACATTAGGCCGTATAATAGCTAGAGCTTGGGGGCGCAACCCACCACCCCGTTACAAAGGAGACGCTCATAACATCCATCCAGGGCCGGCTTTTCAGACGCCATTTCCTCCTAGGCGACAACAGTTTCCTATTTTTGTCTTAGAAAACAGAGACTAATCGTGCTAGTGTTATACTAAACGAAGCCGACGACAAAATGCGATCGGTCTGCAAAATTTGCAAGAACAGTGCAGCTCTGAGTGCAAACTCTTTTTTTGAACACGCGAAGCGAAATATTCAAGACCCTGTATACAGTGTCCGTCGCTCTCAGTCAGGAAGCTTGGAAAGCTGACCGCTCCATACCGATATATTTAACCGTCTTTGTTACTCGCAACGTCGATCGTACCGCGTCAACACCTGGGCCCCTCCCTACTGGGAAAGCTTCAGACCACCAGGCCGACGCTACCTCTGCGGTCCTGGCTGCACAGTTTCAACATAACGCAGGCTCCCTCACTTGCAAACAGTGCGAGCCCTATCGAAAAAATAGACACACCTTGTCGGAGTGCCCTGCCAACTCCCCCCCCCCATCTTCAAAAAGACAATACTTTTCAAACTACGACACAGCCAGTTACCCAGCAGCTGGGAGGAGTGGACTAGTCCCCTCGAAAGTTTGAAAAACTATAGTCGTCAGTTCTGGTGATCCACGTCATGGACGTGCTGGACCAGGAGGCGTGAGCCTGCCAGGAGGCCCGGAGTGGGGCGTTAGTTTCTTTGGAAGGAATAAATATTATTTATCTCTCTTTCTCTCTCTATTGCAGGACTGCTCTGCTCGTCTGAATCTGCAAACTTAGGGAGTGCCAGGAACATTGCCCTTCGTCAAATAAAGCGAATGCATACAGGAGGTGTATAACAGTAGGCCAGAAAACGTGGTACGGCCCTCGAGGTTGTGTTGCGCACTATCCTGTGGCCACTCGGTGGGGCTGTGTTTAACGAAAATAAGGCGCCCCATTTACTGCTATGACAACCGCAATTTTATTTATTAGCTCACGTAAATGTTTGAGTAGCTGCAAAATCTTCACAAAAGTAAAGTATTTGCATAATACGTGTATTTTTTTGCTAAAGAAGAGCCATACATTCCAGGAACGTGCTTATTACAATAATCCTGATCCCAGGGTCAGAAGCGTTCTCCCCACTTTTATGGTGTGGGACACGTCATCCGCTATTCATATATAGATACACGTTTGTACGTATCCCCAATGCTAAAACTCTCATCGCTGATTCTTTAGTATAACGAACGTACAGCAGAATCCTCACAGTGCTTGCTCCCCTATGATAGGTCTGAAAACAGGCGTGACTGCTGAACTTTTGAAAACATTACCGCAAACGATTTTTTTAGCGGGTAGCTTTATAACCGTCACGCCGGGCGATGACGCAGGTTTTGTGGCTCAGAAGGTTACAGGAAGCCTAACCAAGAACTGGTACTGCAGTAAAATGTTTTTTTTTTCTGCGTCAGTTTACAATCACAATTGGTTTATTTATGCATTGGCCAAAGCCGCTTCAGTGCTTGAGAACTGAGAATAGCAATGCAAACAAACAATATAAGTGTGAGCCTTTCGGTAACGTTAACCAGTCTCTTAAATCAAGGTGATCTTGCAGGACCAGAAAAGTTGAATTTTATGGAAAGGGGATTTTGCTATTCGAAGCAATAACGTGTTCTATTTTATTGATTACGAATATAAACCATACAGTAAAAACGAGGACAAATTCGGGTGAGCTACCCTCACTTTAGGGGCGCAGACATACACCGTGTAAGCTTCTGGGCCTGTATCCAGAAAAACCTCTTCTGCTATAATTGTTCGCAAGAGAAACTTTCTACCAATACTGATACTCGACATGTGAGCGAAGGCTCCCGGCTTGTGGCAAAGAGCTCCTCTAAACGAAGAGCTTTGTAGATTCAGCTCCTGAAAATTATGCCAGCGACTCAGAATAATTTCGTGGCGTTGCAATAATCGTTCTGGAACGGGGCAATAATGCGGGTGGGGCGGGGGGAGAAATACGCACCATGATGGACGCTCCGGCGACCGTTCCTACTAACACTGGATTTGGGCTCTGCACGGCCAGCAGCAAGATGTAGGCCGCGCAGCCGAGTCCGCCCGCCGTGATGAACGTGAGTCCCCCGAGGCTCTTGAGAGGCAGCAGAGCGGCCACAGCGCACGACACCGGGTTGGCGATCACCGCAAGGTTGGTGGCCAGGTGGTACGCGAACTGGCCGTACGGAAGGCTCGAGTAGCTCTGCGAATGAACGTTATGCACTTTCGTGTCAGAGTGCGCAACAGACTGCTCCACAACTAATATCACTGGCGGTATCACTCGTACTGGTAAGAAGAAAGAGTAACAATTGCACACAGTATTATTGATGCATCTCTCCGGGTGTGTGAAATTCACAGGAAGTATGTAGACATACTGTACACACACACACACACACACACACACACACACACACACACACACACACACACACACATATATATATATATATATATATATATATATATATATATATATATATATATATATATATATATATATATATATATATATATGCACAAATGCATTCGAACTTAGGTGGGAATGGTATCAAGGAGTTTATTCAGTTATCTTTTTCAGCTCGCAGCAAGGTTGTGGGGAAGAGGACTCAATATTTTAGGAATATAAGCCGCACGGTCAGTATGTCCATAAAAATTATATGCGCTCGATACTAAAGAGCACGCAATATATCGTAATTCAGAGCAAGATAAGGCTTCCGAAAAAAAGGCGTTTGTGTAAACTGTTTATTAAAAAATACTTGTACGCAGATTCGTGGGCGAATCAGCCGTTCTTGGAAGTTGCACTTTTGGGTCCAATGCATAATTCCTCTTCAAAATGTAACGAACACGGAGTTGGTCAGTTGAATTTGCAATCGTGCACCTTACACCCCTGTCAGCGAAGCTCAATTAAGTAGCCCGACGAACAGAGCAAATAAGAAGGGACAAGACACTTCACAAAATACAGGCTTTTAACACGTTACGGACATCCTCCAAACAAATGTTTCAAGAACCGTGAGTGAAAATTAACATTTAAGCATTTCACAGTTTGCGCGCGAGGCCACAACATAGGAGGTGAAGAGTCGGAAATGTGCAGAGATAAGAATATTTCCGAAACGGCTTCATGGAACTAATTTTCACGCGCATTTATCTAGTTGTTCGTCGCAGTACAGTCGTTGCAAAAGTTTCCTCAATGTAGCTATATGCAGCAACGACGTGCAGCTGCTGCGACAGTGCACTCAAATCCTGCCATCTCAGGATTAAAAAAAACTTCAATCTTAAAGCTCCACGTTTGGAAATATCTGTTTAAAATAAGTGAAAAAAGAAATTTTGAGCGATACGTTTACTAAAATGTTGATGAAAAGGGGCACCATAATTAGGGCTAGCTGAACGCTGGAGTGGAGATAATCTTTCGTTCTAAACTTGCTCTTAATTCATTTGCCTAATTACCTGTGTGCGATTAGATAGGCGGCCACTTAACCAATACACAGAAACGACAAAACGAAAGCTTATACGGTGCATCCAAGTTAATCCCGTAGCTAGCCAAGCGAATGTCATAGGGTACTGAAAACACCGTTCTTTTGTTTCGGACAGCTTGCAAATACTCGGCAAACAACGTGTAGTTTCCCTGAAGGATCTCACACACGGTGTACGGCCTCCGTCCAGGGCCGTTTACTTGGCGCACTCTGTCCTCCCTTTAGAAGCCGGGTATATGGAGTTATGCGCCATGAGCCGCGCCAGTACCAAGGCCTGAGCACGCACCGAAAGCGAGAGACGACCGCACGTGGAAAGGAGCGTAGCATGAAACTGGGCGAATGTGTTAGTGCGGTTGTACAAAAAAAAATTTACGTTCAATTAAATATGTTTTCTATTAGTCACTGGGCACTGTTTAACGTAACGTAAATGTTTTGAATGGAGCAAAACCACGCAATTTTCACCAATGACACGTACGGGAGAATTGCCAGTTAAATACTGCATCCATTACGTCCGGCGTCTTTAATTAGAAGGCTCATGACAGATGTTTTCAGGGCACTGCGGAATCGAAGGCTGTCACTGAAAATGCGGCACAAACGGCAAAACTTTCGTTATGCGAAGAATGGTTGGGCAGCGAGCGCGCGGCGCGCCTTTTGCCTCGATTTCTTCCTGTCCTGGCCTGCGCGAGCCGCCGCAGTGCTCCATGGAAGTGTTGTCGTCGCGTGGTGAGGTTAGACACCGAGCTGCTTTCTGTAAAATATATTTACGCGATGTCCGGTCATGCACAGACGTCAGGGAACCACTGTGTAGTATTTGGCTGCAGTATATAACTACAACGAAGCCATTGGTTGCTCGAACACGCAACGTGCGATGCCAGCTGCGGTGTGCGGCTGTAAACTATTTCGGTTGCATCGGCTCCCGCTCGACGACGAGGAAGGGTGTCTGTAGATTGCCCAGCGTCAGTTCAAAAAAAAAAAAAAAAAAAGAAAGCTCACTATTTACCATATGATCACTTGGTGTGGGAAGTGTAACATAAAAGTGCTCATGTACGATTAACTCAGTTCAACTTAGAAACATCCAAGCGGCAATTCTGAATGAACTTGCGGCAGCCACCAGCGTCGCTTTCACGCATTTCGAAAGTGTTAGGCATCGTGTATGAGGTTGATGGCATGGCTCAACACAGTGGTCACGGCGGTTGATAAAACTCCATGACGCAAAGATTTGCGCTTGAGCACCGCCACTTTGCCCTGTAATGCAGTTATATCAAACATGTACCACAAAAAACAGTGTGAAGACGCTTTGTGAAGGAAAAGGTTTCGGAAAATGGTGCGTCAAACAGGACAACTGAGCAAGAGTGAACAGAAAGATCGGCTTTTATCGCAATTTGCCTTGTACGGTATGCTCTTGTTATTACATCAAACTAATTTATTGGGGTGAATAAATAGCCTACAAAAAAGGTTCCACCACTTGCCAAAGTGAATAGCAGAAAAGCAATGACACTGTTGCATTTGTCTCGTATGTCTCTAGAACTACTCATTCGTGCTAAAGGACAGCCTAGGTAAACTACTGGGCTAACGTTGCAATAATGATACATTTGCAAAACGAATGTTGATAGATAGAAAACTGTTCACAGAGATGATTGTAGGGACATCCGCGCACATTTTGCATTAGGTGCTCTGTCTGCCTCACGACAGCAGAAATGCTTGCCATGTTGAGTTAAGTAACTTTAGTATGTCTCGCAGAATCTTCTGCCTCGTAAACGTCGTCAAGTAAAAAGACCGTGTAAGCGACCGGCACTGTCCATGTAGTTATAACATAAAACACGGAGAATCCGCCCAAGTCAGCAAGTTGGCGAAAACAAACAGGTCATAGATGGCGCCACTGCACATGCAATATGGCTGTGCATTGGATAAAACGGTTGATATGAGAGCGCGACCAGTGCGCTTCCAAACACAGTAGTCGCTCTGAGCTCAATTAGTACTCATATCCTCCAGGCCGCACAGCGCCGGCAACGCTCGGTCTAGAAAGTGCGCGCCGAACGCTGTGTACTATGAGCATAACATGTACGAGTGTGCCGGTGAGATTAGTCTGGTGAGCTACGCGACTGTTCCCGAGCCAAACTACTCGCGCGGGGCGCCGCGCGTAGATTTTACTATGATTTTGCGCAAAAGGTAGTGACTTTCTTCAACGGAACGGCATGAACGGCAAGAGAATTTCAACAGCGACTCTGGGCCGAACCTTTCGTCAAGACAGTTCGGATCGATTGCTCCCAAATGTTTCAGTTCCCGTTGAATCGGAAGAAGAGAGAAAGAAAATATCGGTTCGGTTCTGGTTCAGGTGAAAATCATTCAGCTCCGGTTTTCGGGTCAGTTCCGGTTAGATCCGACACCCTACTCGACTTCCCATCTCTAGCATCCGTTGCAAGGTCTGAGGACCGAGCACCGTAGGTCTCGCAATCATATCTGACACCATGTCTTACTTTCCCTTTCCTTTCTTTTTCTTCAGGTGCTGCGGCAAACGTGTTGTCTGTGCGATGTTTTCTGTTGGCGGTTGATTTCATGAAGCTTGGCAGCTCGTTTCATCCACCATCGTTAGCCGGAACGACGCTGCTGCACACAGTAGGTTGTTACCATATACAGTAATTAGGCTCCTGAGAAGTACAGTCTCTCTGTAGAAGCTAAGACGCAAAAAAAGCGCGTAACGCCACTGAAAATAAACGAACACACCGTCCATCTTCTGCGCCGCTTGCAGAGTACCCCCTCAACGTTCTCCCTATGAACTGGTGGAGCCACCGCGCAATCAATGCTGGTAGCATATGAAGCTTTTGCATTAAGTGACGGAGAAGTTTCGTGACCAGTCAAAAGTATCACAGCACTCTGCTATATGTGTATCTATGCCATTTGTGCAAGGTTGACGCTACTATAGATCCCCTGCGAGGTTGTTCAAGCCAGCTCTTACGTTCCTGACTAATTAATTGCTGAGAATATTGGAGAATTGCAGCGCGCTAAAAATGTCAGAACATATGTCTTTCATCTTAAATCTCAGAATATGAAAAAGTTGAACAGAATATTGGTGCTCAGAATCTGAAAGTGATGCGATTTCACTGGCACCACTCTTTACGACCAGTGAAGTGGGTCCTGTGTGATGAAATTGCAGGCTTTACACGGCGTGTTAAAGCTTTTTATGGTGCAAAAAGTTTTAGCGCACCCCCGTGTTGTCGCACCGGCAAATACATCAATGCCGACCATTGAGCTCAAGCACAGCGCTAAACCTTACTATCGTTGTCAGTGCTCCACCCTTCGGGCGAAACTGCCAATGTTATCACCATCCACAAGTTTGAAATGAGCTTATCTTGCACCCACACTTGCTTTTCACTCATTTAGACCACCCCCATAAAAGTGATACACAGTTGTGCAGAACTAACGTTTTCTTAGAGTAATTGATACTCCGGACTTCCAAAGGGTGCCAAAGCCTCCCCATCGAGTCAGCCGCTATCAAGGATTGCCAATGTTATTACCATCCACAAGGTTGAAATGAGCTTATCTTGCACCCACGTTTGATTTTCACTAAATTAGACCACCCTCATAAAACTGATACACAGTTATGCAGAACTAACGCCTTCTTACAGTAACTGATACTCCGGACTTCCAAAGGGTGCAAAAGCCTCCCTATCGAGTCAGCCGCTATCAAGGATAATTACCTGCTTAAAACGCGTTAAGCAAAACTGTATAAGTATAAAATGTGCTCTATGGTCGGTCCTGTAGTGTTACTTGTTCTTATTTTTTAACTTCTTAACCACTCCTCTAATATCTGCGGCTCTCAGGGGAGTTTAAATAAATAAATAAATAAATAAATAAATAAATAAGGAACTGTAACTAACTAAATAAATATATAATTAAATAAGCACTCAATAGTCAACAATCGACGGTGATTAAAAAAGAAACACTAGCCAGACTACATGCGCCGGTCTCTAGGGCGGCGGAACTCAGTAGGCAACGAGAATGAGGGCTAAGCAAAGGGCTAAACACAGAATGTCTGCAGCACAGCTGCCGCTAAATTTGTTCACTGTGCTGCACACAGTCAGTTCGTTTATCTTAGGTAGATTGCGAAAATTACTTCGCTACGTCTCCCCCCTCTCAAGGTGAGTCATATTGGTGGGGAAGTGCACACCTGTATGGCGAGCAGGACGCCGTTTCCGAGGCAGGCGATAACGGCCTGCAAACCCAGCACGAGCCACCACTGAGAGCGCTTGAGGCGGCCTTGCCTGCTCAGCGAAGAGCTCTCGCCCGGTGAGCACCGGACTCCAGCCCCACTATTTTCGCTCGTGGCAGTGGCCACTTCATTCTCGGGCTCGTAGCCCCGATTCTCAGCCGCGCCATATCGCAGGCCTTTCTTCTTGTCGGGAACCTGCGAGAGCAAAGAGACAAATGATGTTAACACCGAACGCTGCGAAGAAAGATTAGCTACAGGCATGGCCATCACCTGTAATCAAGTCTAGAGCACAGTACCACATGTCATTGTTAGAAAAAGTTCGGATACATAAAATGAATTCCTGCACTTGAATAAATCACTGGAAATTAAAAGGTACACCAGGCCACTGTCGTTTCCGCCCTTGCACACGCGACGTCGCTCCTTACGGATAGGGCCGAGACATGGCACCACGCGCAGTGCTACCGGCACAGCGTTCTCCAGCATTTGGTCAACCCTGAGAAACTATATCACCGCCCACCCAGCACGTTCTGAAGGTCCTTCTTGGCCGAGCCCAGACCGGCCAGCTTCTGTCCCCAGCAAGGCTACACTTCAAAAACCCGCACTCATACCTGAACGCCAAGTGCAACATGCCTGGCCAGAGGTACGGCCGAATATCTGTGGAGTTTCCCTGCCGTTGGCACAATCCAAAAAGGACACTTCACTTCCTGGCGGGCACCAACCTGGCACCCTGGAGGAGTGAATTGATTCGCCAACGCAGATCGGGCCCAATAGCTCATCCAGCCTTGACGTGTTTTTCGGGACTATTCCAGGGAAAAGGAAGGGCCCAGCGACCTCTTTGCAGAACCGACCTCGGGACCACTCCACTTCGAGGAAGAAGACAGCACTGGTCCCCCTCCCCCGCCCCCATAAAGCACCTCTGTTCTGCTGCGAAGTCTAACATAGGAAATGCAGAAATAAAGGCGCCAAAAAAAAAGGACCTAGTGAGAGCACTGCTTGACACTTTGCGTCATATGACGGTGCTTTTGTTGCGTTTTTGCGACGCAGGCATTAAGAGGACTATGTTTAGTAAGTGTAAACGCGAAAAATTTGTGACGGCGCCTAAACTCCGCCATTACAAGCAGAATGCTAGAGCATTCGAAGATGCATGACTGCTTCTCATGCTTCCTGGCAACTTCTACTTATGTAACCGTAATGTTTTCCTGGAAACGCTGGCGGCGAACGTTATGCACGAAAGCAAGCTTTCTGGTTCTTTTATTCATGGTGTTGCCAGAAACAGGGCGGGCCACACCGCTCCTACTAATACAGACCTCAAAGGGCAGCTGGAAAATGTGTTTGCTTTAGAGCTTCCGCGTAACAACATTATGTTTTCTCATATATTCAAATTGTCATTCAACGTGAACATGTCTGTAAGTTGTGTGCAAGTCGTACTGTACGAATTTTCTGACGCGTTTTACATTGAGAAATTCAATTAGTTCAGTAATGTCTTTGCACCACGCGGAGGGCCTGCATGGTTCGGGATGATTCTCTCGACTGCGGACGCTGAAACCGGATTTGAACGTGATAGTATTAATGGCCCCGTGTCGCATGGGAACCCAGTGTCGACGGAGTTATCCGTCAGAAAAAAATCATCCCCAAGCACAACCACGCAGGTCCCCGGCGTGGCAAAGAGGCGTCACTGATATAATTGAATTTATCCAAGCGAAATGCATCAGGATATTCCTAACGTCCGGCTTATGCACAACCTACACACATGGTAGCGTCGGATTGTAAATTGAATATACGACAAAACAATTTCAACATACGAAAAACATAATATTGTTACGTGGAAAATCAAACATAAACGCCTTTTTCCTTGCTCACGGGGTATGAGACATTGATTGTAGTCTCTGCCTTAAGGGGGTAAGAGCCGTTGTTGAACCACGGCTTGTAGCCTCTGCCTTATGGGAGTACAAGCATTGATGAGTCGCTCCTTGTAGCCTCTGCCTTAAGGGGGTATGAACCATTGATGAGTCACTGCTTGTAGCCTCTGTCTTATGGGGTACGAGCCATTGCTCTGCCCTGCACTGCTGCTGGGATCGGCTCACCATTGTTTTGTATAGGACCCTCTGTCGCAGAATATCCGGCGTCGGCGCCATCGGGGCCCGATAACGCCATCGCGTTTCACTCAAACTTTAAGCGTCCTCCAAACTTTTTCTGCCACACGGGATCCTTAACGCTATCGCTTTAAAACCGAGTTCTCATATTTGATGCGTAAGCATTCTTTGGCTAGTACTCCAGCTCCGTCATGCGAAATGTGTAATGCACAAAAATACTTAATTTGCAAACACATTTAACATTTAATCATTACAATAGTGTAAATGTACAGGACTGCTAGCTTTATAAGCGATAAGGAACAATTTCAACAAAACTATACAAACAGAGGATACTCACAGAGATACATAGGTCTCCTTAGAATATGCATACGGAATCGATAGCCTGAATAGGCCAATTGAAACATTGGGATTGGTGAACTTGAAATTTGGGGGTGGGCCAACTTGAAATTTGCAAATGGACCAACTTGACATTGGCGGGTAGGGGAAATTGAAATGTGAGGTTGGCCAACTTAAGGTATGGGGGCGGCCGACGTGAAATTTGGGGGTGGGCCAAATTGAAGTTTGGACATGGGTCAGATTAAATTTGGGGGTGGGCCAACTTATATTTGGGAACGGGCCAAGTCGAAATTTGGGGGTGGGTGAACTTGAGATTTGGGAAGAATTCAACGTAAATTTGGGGTGGGTCAACTTGAAATTTGGACGTGGGCCAAGTGAAATTCGCGAGTGCGCCAATTATTGTTTGGGAGTGAGCCAACATAAATTTGGGTGTGGGTCAACTTAAACTTGGGGGTATGCCTACGCATACTAAAACAACTCCAGTGGAGATTCTGCATTCTTTTTTCCTGAAACGAGATATTGAGATTTCTGATTTTTTTTGTTATCTCTTTGTTCACAAGCATTTCTTCGTGTGTTTTAGTTTGCATCAAAATCTGAAATAACATGCCATTCCACTTATGCAAAAGCTAACGTGTCCAGCTCTTTGATCAAAGCTACTGGGATTTACAGTTAGAATGACAATTTCATAGGCCTTACTATATCCCCAATTGCCGGTAAACTACCCGAAGCAACTGCACAGAGGTCGGCATGGGCATTGCTCGTTAGTGACTGACTCGTATTTGTCAACCTGCTCCCAGTACAAGCGGCGACTGCAGCGCCGTCGCACAAATGGGACGGGAAGCGAACTGACGCCGCCTGTCTCTACCATCTGGATCAGGCTTCAGCTAGAGGTACAGCTAACCACAAAAGTTTACGTAACACGGGATCTCAGAAAACGTTCGATTTCCGAGCAGCCTGTAACAGTAGCCAGTAAAGCTAAACGTCACAATGCTGTTCACATATACTGGTAGAGGCTGCAAAGGCGCATATTAGGCTCCTTTGTGAGGTTGCGCAGAAATTAAACTTTCTTTCTCAGATTTCGCGGTCCGTATAACCTTGTGGTTGACTGCACATATAAGTATGCAAGCCCATTCACATTTGCGTGAGGACTAAGCCTACACGTTGTGCCATTTCTTTAGTTCACTTTGGCTGCAGCAACGGAAGCTTGAATCTAAACTGTTTCGTGGGTTGGGGTATCGCCGAGGGCTTCCGCATGCCGGGGGGTGTATAATATGGGCTCTCCGCGATAACAATCCCTATAGTATTCGGCCTCCGTGGCCCCCAACCTACGGACCACTGTAGTTCCGGCTTTGACAACCCCCCCCCCCCCCCCCGCAACTCCTTGGATGCTTTGGAAGCCGTGAGCAGCGTGGTTTATTATATTGCCAGGTGCTTTCACGATGTCTGCGTATGCCTGTATAGCTTTTATTTTCGCATGCTACGCGCTTTCCAGCGAGCATGGCCAAATAGCTACTAGGGATATTGGCGTTGTAAGTATATGGCGTACTTCGACACAAACTCTGATCCCCTAGGCACCGATACGCGGCGCGGCGCTGTTCTTCGTGTCTCTTCCGTGCGGTGGCTCCGCTGTCGCCAGCTGTGCTGGGAGCATGTTTCATGTAGGCGATCCCGGAAGCCAGCTCCACTTTATTGCCACACCAGTTGACAGCTCGACAAATGGACCCGATAGAATGAATGTGCTGAGGCCAACGACTGACACATTTTGCGACACAGAAGAAAGGGGGTTAATCGAGGGCCCCGACTTTTTATTATTTATTACTTTAGTTAGTTATTTATTTATTCAAGTACTCTTAAGTACGGGGCAGGCATTACATAGGGGGGGGGGGGATAACCGCAAGCACAAAGCAACGCAGCACTACATGTGTACAGAAGTCGTTGGCCGTTAAAAGCATGTTGAAACAAAAAATCAAAATGAAACGACAGATAGGAACAAGCATCAACGAAACATGAATGTTGCAGCTCAAAGTAACGTTTCAGGCTGGTAACAAATGCTTCGTGATCAGTGACACATGCAATGGTACCACTGTGGACAGGGCAGAGGAAAAACTCCTTTGACGAACATTTGTCTATGCCGCAACAAAGACCTTTCTAGTACAAAAAAAGTTTGGCGTGTGTCTGTTTGCGGCAAAGAAAAACAGAAGTTGGTCGAGAAGAAAAGCCATGCTCGCGCTGACGATTGACCTTACGAAGGAAGATGAAGATAACTGCAGCATACGCGCAAAGGATTAGAAATGAATGTTACTGTTACATTGGTTGGCACCGACAAATGTGAAATTGATAAAGGGCGACACAAAGAAGACTGCACAAGATTAGACGGCAAGCGAACACGAATATTATGTTCCCAGCGTTGAAATATCGCTGCAGGTTCAAGCCACTTTAACTGCCAGCCACCAGAAACGTCTCTATAAATTTCAGATCACGGACTGCCATGCGGCAAACATTGCTAAACTTTACTAGCACCAATTAACTCTTCATCTTCGCGGCAGAGAGTGTGTTGAAAATTGCGCTGCACAACATGGACGCATTCTTCGGGACGGCGTTTATCGTCCTCTCTAGTTCGTTCTATTGAACGAAATGACGAAACGGATCCATCAATTATCCCTTGCCTTGTCTCCTGTTCCTCATATGTTTGCGATGATTGCCTCGCGTTGTTCATCGTTCCTTGTTCCAGCTCTGAACGTGCAATAAAAGAACATTGCCGGACCCGCGAACAGGGTACGCACTCAGTGGAAGCGAATAAGCGAATAAAGGTTTTTTTTTTGTATCGGCCTGGTCGTAAGAAAGCCTCTCTTTAACTTGATTTTGCCGGTAGGTATGTGGCTATCGGAATTTTGTGGCACCTCTATAGGACCCTCACACCGCTGCCAGAGGTGGCATGGCGAGTTGTCGGCAACTCGACGTCCCCTAGTTTCCGCGCTGTGGTTTATTTGGCATCGGCACAGTGAGCAGATCGTAGCTGCAGCAAGTATTCTTTTCGCCACTATTTTCAAAAATATTTCTATCCAGAGTTTTCGGTAGGCATGCCTGCGAATGACATGTGCTTATTTAGAACAGTCGGTGACTTCGACGGTCTAATGTGGAGTACTGGTCAACCGTCGTCCAAGTGGAAGTTCGGCTGTTCATAACATGCAAGGTCCTCCCCTATCTGTGTCCATGAAAATCAGAGGCCTGGCGTAGAACACTGCTTCAACCTCAGGAAATACAGTATTGATTTACTAATAGTTAAGACGAGCTTTTCCGAGAATGGTATACAGTAGAGCTTTCAGTGAACGCACAACGTGCTTCCAGCCCTTCCCACCCCTCCTCGCTCCCAAGGGCAGTTGCGCGCAATAAACTTCCATGAAATTACTTTCGTTCTAATGTATAGTGGCTTCCTTGGCTGAGCGGAGTCACTTTATGTTCGGCGCATAGACAGCGAGGAACAGCTACTGCGTGCAGTTGTGGTAGTTGATGGACGAAGTCACTCCGTTCCTACTGCATATCGCCCGGCAGAATTTTATCCCAATTGATACCGCGAATTTACATCTTCTAGAAAAAGAACTCAATGGCGATGGTATAGGGTCGCAGATGACGCAATGTGTGAAATATTGTTCATGCAGCCTGTAAGCAAACATATTTGTGCCCTTTTGAGCTCTTACATACTCAAGTAGATTTGCCACCTAAACGCTAAATTTGACTCTTTTAAAAGCGCCTTAGGCCAAGAACTTTGAACTTTTTATAAAAAACAACTATTTCGTTACTAGGTTTTCTTGTTCAATGTAAGCCAAGCGCCAGTCAATTTATTCCGAGCGCGAATCAGTATAACCCAAGCGCCATTCAAATTAATCCAACTACCAAGTATTTTATTACGAGCGCCGCACAAGCAAAGCCAAGCACCACTGAATGTACTCCAAACGCCAGTGAACTTATTGCAAGTATAAAGCAGTTCAAGAGCCTTTGAATTTTAAGGGAACTGAGACATTCTGAGAATATTAGGGGTTAATACCTTGAAAATAAGAGGGCGAGATAAGACATCAGTAGCTTTCCTACCATGTAACTAAGAACAACTTTTGGAGGTCTTTTTTTTTGTAGCACGAGCATCGAATGACACACTTGTTTCTTGCGCCGCAATTTCGGTTCACCTCCTGACGCGATCGGTGAGAAAACTGAAAATAAATCAGAAAAAAAGATAGTACAGTATAAAAGTCAAGGGTTTAATTACAGATATATCAGAGCATAGGTTTAGTTACAAGTTCAGTAACTGGTGTGTTTGAAATGATTAGAATTGAACAGAAGTCACTGAGAAGACCGCGGATTAAATTCCAAATAAATTAGAAAAGAATGGAAATATAGTATAGCACGAAATTCATGTGTTGCATTGTAGATATGCTATGAGAGCATAAGGTTAGTTACAAGTCGATTTACCGAAGGTTTTGAAGCAATGAAAAATATAAATCACGGAGACGACCAGAGAATAAATTCAAAATAAATCGGACAAAATGGAAAAGAAATTGTAAAGTACGAAATTCATGAATATCATAATAGATGAGATATCAGAGCGTTAGATTAGTAACACGTTTACTAATGTATTGTCTTAAATTATTAGAATTAGAAATCACTGATTAACGCACACCAAAGCAGAGACTCGTAGAATTTAGAGACCCGCCACGTGAGCATGACTTTGGCGAAATTTCTGAAAACGGGGAAGTGGAAGTGATGACGTTACAAATTACGTCCCACAAGAAGTTCACACGATATTTAACCGGCTAATTAATGGAAAACACTTGCCTCCGTGTTTGCTCGTGCGCTGCGTTCGCCTAATGCTAACCTAAAGAACAGCAACGCCGAGGTGCGAGTGCCACTAAGAGACACCTGTGTGAATGATTAGGGTCGCCCACCATTTTTTCCTTCTTTGTCATGAAAGAACACAGCAGGTGACAATTTTTTCAATTAGTTGAGAGAAAATGTGAGCATTAAATCGTTAAGAAAGTTAATGAAACACGCACGATGTGGTCACCGCTACGAAACTGAACAATAGAGAGTGATCCAGTGATAATCACTAGGCACTGGTAGACCTTGGCAGCTTGCTAATACCATTCACTATCTTGCTGCGAAATCCGTAGCTCCCTCTAGAGTAAATGCTCAGGGCGTATGGTGAAACACAACTGTATTTGCATTATTTACGGTAATTAGATCGACTGCAGTCCATGCGGAAGCTGTCTTCTACTTTTTCGTCTTCTCCGTGCGTGCGCGCCCTCGCGTGCCGTGCAGTTGGCTTCTTTTTCTCTAGCTCTTCGAAGAAAGCAGAATATTCTATATCATCCGAACCCCGGAAAGGCGCGCAGTTAGAGTCTGTTAGAGCGAAAAAAGTTCAATTAGGTACAGAAGATGGACGGGTCGGCGTATAAAGAAGCCATTTGGGAGCTTCACCTAACACTTTCTGGTATTTTGATCACGTCACGAGGTACTTCTCGGATTCGTCCTGTCTTCCATAGTTGTCGTGGGGCATTTTCTTCTTAAAGAAGCACAAGATCAGCTGTCATATTATTCGAAGCTTGAACATTGGCATAGTGCACTGAAAGCAGGCTAAGAAGCTATTATCTCGTCCATCTTCTCCAAAAGTGCTCCAGTAACTGCGATGAAGTCACTTTCTTGTGACCGTAGAAGGTCTTGGCCCTGAAGTAACGATATCTTCGTTGTGGTAAGGAAGGCTTGTTAGTCGTTTACCGGTTAAGAAATGAGTCGGAGTAAGTATTTCCATTTTCGCTGGTGACGTTGACAAGTAAGTGAGAGGCCAGGAGTTTACTATTGCCTCTACCTCATACAATGCCGTCGTTAATTCTTCTAGCGTAAGCTTTCTCTTGCCGAGGATCTTCCGGATGCTGGTTTTCACAGTTCTTATCAATCTCTTCCAGAAGCCACCCCGCCATGGAGCTCTTTTTGCGATGAACTTCCACTCTATTCTTCTTTGAAAGAAATAGAACTGTACCACTCCACTAAACAGTACTCTTGCCAAGGAGGCGATTTCCTGTGACGCTTTCTTGAAAGCCTGCGCTATGTCTGTGTACATTACCTCACGCAATCCACGATGCGATACAAACCGACGAAATGTGAGCAGAAGACTTTCTGCTCACAGTCTGGGGGTTAATTAAAGGTGTAGTGCTCTTGTGACGGCACAAGTAAATAATACAATGTAGCCCTTCGACGTACTATCTTTCATGTAGAGAGGTCGAGCAAAGTCGATTCCAACTGCTTCAAAGGGATCAGATCGGCGTACTCGTTCACTTGGTAATGGTGCAACAGGTACCCTGCTGGGCTTTGAGCGTGTGTTGATGCAAGCGTTGCATCCTCGGATGAACTTTCTTCACAGTTTTTTTTACAGACAAACTGCAGCTGAACTCCACGCTTAAGGTAATCCGAAGGATTATCAGTCCCAGGACAATGTCGCCACTCGCTCTTGTCGGAACAGCCTTCAATTTAGGCCACCCTATTCTCGACGAACGGCTTCCATTTCTTCGGAGACCTTTTTATCCAATGCAGTGTGACCTCGAAATCCGTCCAAAAGATGTTTCTAACGTGCACTTCTCAAGGGCAGTCTTCAGAAATTTTGGTAACCTTGCGTCGAGCAAAGAGCCAAGTAGCTGCAGTCTTGGCAAAGTCGCTTTCTGCATAGGCGCCACTCGAGACTTCGCCAGTGTGAGGTGACTATGAGCCCGATTCTTCTGCTCAAGTAATTTCAAATAATTACAAGTTCCATGTGCCCTCTGATTTGCATCACGAAATATATGAAGCTGCATGGAGTGATTTTCGAGCCCAGTCTTGACCCAACGTGGGATAGTCGCAGAAGTCAGGTGATGCAGATTTGATCACCTATTTTGCCACTGTAAAGCATGGTCCGAAGGCAAATGTGCGTCCCAATCTGCCTGTCTCTGCCACAACTCCTGAAACATTATATTGGCTTCATTGCTGAAGGGTGCAACCATTCCGAGCGGGTCAAATATCATTGACACTGCTCGCAGAACATATCTCTTACAGGGCTTTTGATCTTTTCTCAAGAAGCATAACGCTGATTTTGCGGCTACTGTCATCTTGTATGTTAGAGCATCTCACAAGAGTCCCAATATCTTGACAGCTCCTGATGCGGTGCTATTTCCTTCAGCAGTGGCAATAAGATCTCCCAGCAGTTTAGAATTTCATGACCATTTTCTTAGTTACAATTCAGCGTTTTCTATTATAGTATTTGCTTCTCTGCATATGTTTTCAGCTGAATCTTCACTGTAGGCTCCTATAAGAAGTTCATCGACGTAGAAAGAAGCAGCAAGCAACTTGGCCGTTTCTTCTGTTTGATCCTTCACTCCTTTCAAGTGGTGTTAGAGTGTGGCGTTAAGTAGGAATGGGCTTGCTACTGTTCCAAAAGGCGTCATTGTCATGAACCATTCCTCTATTTTAGGATCGGATTTTCGCTTAGAGGGTACATCCTTGAACCATAGGAATCTCAACGCATCTCTGTCTACCATTTTTACGCTAATCTGGAGGAAAGCTTTCTCAATGCCAGCCGTCAGAGCAATATGGTTAACACGAAAACGTATGAGAAGAGCAACCAAGTCGGCTAGTAGCGTAGGTCCTTTCTCGAGATGGTCACTGAGGGACGATGGATCAGGATCGTGAGCGGATGCGTCAAAAACTACTCGTACCCGAGTCGCTGTCAACTCGCTTCGCACAACAGCGTGATGGGGCATGTAGTAGAGCTTAGAGGGTTGCGCATCAATTAGGCTAGGTACTCTCTCGGCGTGACCCATCTTCATATAGCTCCTGATGGTGGTATCATATTCTACGGCAAACTCTGTGTTGTTCTTCTTTTTTTTTCGAGACACATCAGTCACTTCCGTGCTTGCAATTGGTTATCTTCTAGTTGTCCACAGCTTTCTGTCTACGGAAGGGCTACTTGGTAGCGACCATTTACGAAGGTGATATCGTGTTCAAATTTTTCTAGCACCATATTAGGTTACTTATTTGGAGTCTGGCACAATACCGATGCTCCCTAACTTCCCGAGCCTCCTAAGAAGATCATCAATAGAGTCGGTAGATTTACTTACACGCAATACGCATGGGTTGAATGCTGCTTCCAAAGAGGTGTTAAACGAAAGTGGTCCTTGTAACATCCAGCCAAATGCAAAACCCACAGCCACCAAGTCTGCCTGGCCGTGGTATCGTTTAATTTCTCCAGACATGAATAGCCATAGCTCGTCAGCACCAATGAAAATGGTAATAACTGGAACAGCAGCCATGCCCGGTAATGAGAGCTTATCTGCAAGAAGGTGTCCGTCGCTTTTAATGGTTCTTGCAAAGTCATGCTCGAGTGGGACTTGAACAACATCCTTGCAGACGAACGGTACTTCAATGGCATGTACCAGGTACTCCCAATTCTCATACTGACTGCGAAGTTTTAGTTCGACAAGGCGATGTTGGATGGTAACCGAGCTTGTCTGTCCAAAAAATATTTAGCTGTAAATTAACAGATCCAAGTTCTTTGAAGCCAAGTCCCTTGGATACGTCTTCACGAATGAACGTGCGCTGACTTCCACTGTCTACAATTCCACAAATGTAGGCCCTTTGAGTTTTTCCGATAACCATGCCCGAAATGTCTGCAATAAAACCTCAGCATCCACGTACGAACGAGAGCTTGTATGAAAACTGTTCGCGGTTACGAGTCTTTCTTGTTCTATCTTCTTAGGTTTCCACTTGGATTTGGGATTCCATTTGACGAGACGTGTTTTCCTGTGAATGTTCCACACTTGAATTTTCGATAACAGCATTTGGACAGACGTCCTCTCACGGTGCATCGATAACATCGGTTCTCTGTAGCCAATTTCTTCAACTTTTCTTCAAGGTTGATGCTGCTGTCACAAACTGAATTTGAGTGCTATGAATGCCCACAGAAGAGACAGTCCTTATCTCTAACTTTCGTGGAATACTGCAGGACAGCTGCTGTTGGTAAGGTGGAGTGCAAGTTTCCTGTCTCCGCAGGTGGTATAGCGCATTTCTTTCCTTTAAAATCACGAACTCCACCTATTTCTCGGCTTTCAATTTCCACGCGAAGATAGGTCAAGAGTTCTTGCAACTTCTCATCGGCTGTCGCTGTCGTGGAGTCTTGCTGTTGTACAGAGCCTAAACTGTCGATAGCAGATGGTGATGACATTGAACTGTGCTCTTTTTGGTAATAGCCAATGACAATGTCTGCTGGCAATGCCTTCAACAGAATGTCCATCGCCATAGTTGCGTAGCAGTCATGACTGACGTTTAGACATGACAGGCCTCTGATATGGCACTGCGGATAATCCAACAGCCTTCGAAGATTGTGTACATATTATGAGCAAGAAACTGCTGGCTGTGTGCGCAAACGGCGTAGATGCTCCTGCGCATGCGACGCTTATCGCCAAAACGACTCTTTAGAATTTCGATGGCATCGTCGTAGCACTCGCTTGTCGCTTGCAGACCAGAAATTGAAGCTGCTGCTGCACCGCTCAGAAGATTCTTCAGATATTGAAATCGTTCTCCATTCGTCAGCTTTTCCTTTTCATGCACGGACGCCTTGAATTTCTCCCCAAAAGCAGGGGAATGGCAAAGCTGTCCGTCAAATGTCTGCAGCTGTAGCATTGGAAGCTTGGTTTATTTGCGCGGGGTGCGATCATCGAGTGCACGTGATGAACATGCAGCTGCGGAAGGGGAACTGGTAGAAAGAACACTGATCTTGACGGAGTAGCCACTCCCGAGCCTTCAGATCCCCCAACATTCCTCGCGCAGCATGTTGATAAATGAACACTTTCAAATTCTGTCGCGAACTCGCCTTCAGGGATAGCTTCTTCTATCTCGGTGTTAAGCTTGTCCAAGTCCGCATTATTGGCGTGTAGTCGTTCGATCAAAGATGAAATCTTTGCACTGTCAGCGTTTTGAATTACGGCTTTCGTTTCATTGATGAAATGCGTATTGAACTGGCGTCGTGCCATTCGCTTGTCTTTGAGAACTTTGAGGAGGGTCATCTTGTGTTTAGACAATGTGTGACCTTGCTCACCTTCTCGGATGGACCCTGAATAGGTGCCTTATCACGGCGAAGGGTAATGGCGGATGGTCCAGTCAGGTCGTAACCGTCTGTTTTCGCTGGAGGTTTCCGCTGTTCTTACGACGTGCTATGAGCACTCCAGGCGTGTAGAGCCCCGATGAGTATAACCGGCAGGTTTGGGCACCAGAATATAGAATAAATTGTCACGGCCTATGATGAAACCCAACTGTATTTACCTTATTTACAGTAATTAGATCAAATGCACTCCATGAAGGACGCTGCCTTTTTTCCTACTTTTCGTCTTCTCCGTGCGACTACGCTCTCGCATGCCATGCAGTTGCCTTCTTTTTCTCTAGGTCTTCGAAGAAAGGTAAATATTCGATACCCCCAATGAAACCCATAGTCATCGATATCACTAAAACGCTCATAAAATAGCAATGGATTGTGCGGTATCCTGTGTTGGATTCCAGTTTTGGTTTTGGGTCGTTTACGTGAGGCCGCCACTCAGCGCCAAACGCTGTAAGTTGCCTGCTGCGTTTCCCCTCGCGGAAATAAAATCCATCTTTGTCTGGTCGTCGACTGAAGCAGTCCGGCTTTTTCTTGCGGCGCTGCGCGCCCCGGTCGTTTAGGCCTCATGCCGTAGTTCCACCGTCCGGCCGCCCCGTCGATGCTACAGCAAACTGGCGACTTCCTTCCTACTTTACTTCCTACGTCCCCTTGCCGTTCTAGTTCTGCTGCTCTCCTGCTTCCGGCATGCAAGACGCTGCGTCTACTTCGGCTTCGTCCACCTCAACTCCCCCGTCTTTGTCCTCAGTGCCCAGTGTCACATATAAGAGGGAAGATGAAATAAAATGGTAGACGAAGAAGGGTTTCAAGAAGACGACGAGGATGGCGTTAAGAATGACGTGGATTAACCGAAGACGAAAGAAGATAAAGAAGAAGTTTCCAGTGAGGTGACAAGAGATGATTGGTGGAGAAGTATCCGGTGAGATGGAAAGCGACGATTGGTGGAGAAGAGAAGAAGACGAAGAGAAGGATTACGTGGACTAACAAGAAGGCTATAAAAGGGCGAGGAAGGGCGAGACACAGGGGGAGAAGAAAGCAGCGGAGACTCGGCGGGTGAGGGACGGTTCGACCGGAAGAGAGCGACGCCGGCTAGTGCTCCGGTGAGCCCGCGTTCTACGGCCTTGCACCGCAGACTTCCTGCCGTTCCTGAGCCCGTTCCGGGGAGTCCACGGAGGACGCCACCACCTGCTACGGCCAGGGGTGTCTCTACCGCTGTCACCACTCTTCCGGGTGGTGCCCCAACGCCAACATCATCGGCCACACCTCCACGGGCGTTTGGACCGGGAGTGTGTACAACGCATCCAACGACGCCTCCAGCGACGCCAGCCCTCGAACGTCGAACGCCACTCTGACGCCGGCTACGGGACCCACACCACGCCACATCCGCACCGAACCAGACGTGAGCACGAACGCCAACCACTCTCAATAGAACGCTAGTGGCAGTGTTACCAGTTCGTGTGTGTAGTGATAGTTCTTGTATCTTGTGTGTTAGTTTTGTTAGGTTTGTGTGCTGCTGTTCGTGTCGCGTGGGTTGTATTAAATGTGCATCTGTGTGGGTACACCTGTCGCCTAGTCCATTCTTTCGGCCAGAGTGTTCTCCGGAGGAGATCCGTGACAAAGACAAGTGGCGAGCCTGCCAGGATTCATTTCCTTGTTTCTTTTTGCTTTGTCTCGGATCTTTCCGATCTCTCGACGGCTGAAAGTATGGATTTGGCAAAAACGCTGGAACTGGCGCTCAAGCTAGGGCTAAGCAAGGAAGAGGCGATGCGTCTCTGTGACGAGGAGAAAGAAGAGGCAAGAAGGCAGAGAGAGGAAAGGGCGCAAGCACGCGCAGAGGCTCGCGAGGCAGAAGAGCGAGAGGCTAGAAAAGTTCGCGAGGCAGAGGAGCGAGAGGCTAGAAAAGTTCGCGAAGCAGAAGAGCGAGAGGCTAGAAGAGCTCGCGAGGCATAAGAACAGGAGAAAAGAAGGATAGAACGAGAGAAGGAGTTCATTTTGTGGAAACAGGCGCATATCGCAGGAGGATATGAGGGGATCACGGAAGATTATCAGCGTTCCTTAGCGGGTACCGAATCTCCTAGACCGGCCAGGGTTTGTCCAAGAAAGTCAAGGACTCCTTTTGATGACAAAAGAGATGATTTGGACGCGTATCCGCAACGATTGGAGCGGATAGCTCTGGGGCAAGACCGAGCTGCATGCGTTGTCCACTCTCGGGCAGAACTTGTCCCCCCATCGGAAGTTCCACAGCTGAAAGCAGAACAAACGCCGCTGGGAAATGAAGGGGTGAGTGGAGCATCCAAGTCAAAAGCAGCAATGCAGGTGGTGGTTGGGCAAATAGGGGACCATCCTGTATTGGTGCTTAGAGACAGCGGAGCCAACACACCTTTGGTTGGGAGAAGCCTGGTGAAGGACGAGGAGCTTACAGGGCAAACGTCGACCCTCACTCTCGCAGATAACACAGTAGGGTACCTTCCTGAAGCCAGGATTCTAGTGTCCACGCCATATTATACTGGGCAGGTAGTGGCAAAATGCGTAGAGCAACCCATCTACGATCTCATCGTGGGAAACATTACGGGTGCAAGAAGTGTCGAGGACCCCGATCCCGAGTGGAGGATGCTCGACGTTGAAGAAAAACGAAAAGAGGAAAAGTCCACGACAACTCAGGCGAGTGATGGGGCAGTCACTTTCTCGTCGGCAGTGGAGACAAGAGCTCAAGCGACAGGCAGAGCAATGCAGCGTTTGGAAAGAAAGAAACAGGCTAAGGAGAAGTCCAAAGACAAGAAGCGCCCGAGCAAAGACAAGTCAAAAGACAAGAAGAACAAGAGCAAAGACAAGTCCAAAGACAAGAAGAGTAAGAGCAAAGACAAGAAAAGCAAAAGCAAGGATAGTAAAGAGAAGAAGAAAAAGAAGGGTTTCTATACTTGGCTAAGCAGCAAAAGCAGCAAGAGCAGCAAGAGCACCAAAGAGAAAGGGGGAGGCAAGCGCAAGTCCAAGAAGGCCAAGAAAGGCTCCTCTAAGGAACGCAGCTCGAGATCCAGAAGCAAGGAGAAGGCTGGCAAAGCTAAGTACAGCAAGGAGAAGGTGGGCAAAGGAAGCAAGGAGAAGGCGGACAAAGGCAGTAAGGAGAAGGCGAGCAAGAAGCAGAGCTCCAAGGAGAAGCATAGCAAGAA
This sequence comes from Dermacentor variabilis, assembly GCF_050947875.1. Classification (NCBI taxonomy): domain Eukaryota; kingdom Metazoa; phylum Arthropoda; class Arachnida; order Ixodida; family Ixodidae; genus Dermacentor; species Dermacentor variabilis. The sequence goes on along the minus strand of NC_134569.1, from coordinate 240,802,363 downwards.
AAAGAGCAGTAAGGAGAAACACAGCAAGGATAAGAAATGTAAAGAAAAGCAACAAAGCAAGGAGAAACACAACGAGGACGAGCTCGGAAGCAAAGAAAAGCATAGCAAGGAGCCCAGTAAGTCCAGTTTGGCCTAACAAGAATACTAATTTCAGGTGGAATGTATTAAAAACAGGGATAACGTTGGAGCGAACTTCATAAGTAGAGCCAACTGAACAGCGATAGGTATCTCTGGGAGGTATCTTGTTGTCGCTGCTGTGCTATGTATCTCAGGGATGTATCGTGTTGTCGGTGTTGTTGTGGTTGTTATGTGATTATACAAAGGAGTGTGTTTTGGACATTAACATGTTTATTAAGGACACCGTGTGGACAATTGCATTGTTCTGAAAACGCAGTTAAGTTGTGGACATTAACATGTTTAGAACACCGTATGGACAACGGCAGTGATGTGTTAGTGATGTGCTTTTGGTGTGTGCTGGTCATCTACGTTGTGTTGTATGGTGTGCTGGGGCCAGAATCGCCACAGAAGATAGTCGGCTGGCTGGATGGCTTGAAGAGGAGGACGACTTGAGCAGTTTTTCAGGGAAAAACTCTTGAGAGAGGGGGCCCTTGTCACATATAAGAGGGAAGATGAAATAAAATGATAGACGAAGAAAGGTTTCAAGAAGACGACGAGGATGGCGTTAAGAATGACGTGGATTAACCGAAGACGAAAGAAGATAAAGAAGAAGTTTCCAGTGAGGTGACAAGAGATGATTGGTGGAGAAGTATCCGGTGAGATGGAAAGCGACGATTGGTGGAGAAGAGAAGAAGACGAAGAGAAGGATTAGGTGGACTAACAAGAAGGCTATAAAAGGGCGAGGAAGGGCGAGACACAGGGGGAGAAGAAAGCAGCGGAGACTCGGCGGGTGAGGGACGGTTCGACCGGAAGAGAGCGACGCCGGCTAGTGCTCCGGTGAGCCCGCGTTCTACGGCTTTGCACCGCAGACTTCCTGCCGTTCCTGAGCCCGTTCCGGGGAGTCCACGGAGGACGCCACCACCTGCTACGGCCAGGGGTGTCTCTACCGCTGTCACCACTCTTCCGGGTGGTGCCCCAACGCCAACATCATCGGCCACACCTCCACGGGCGTTTGGACCGGGAGTGTGTACAACGCATCCAACGACGCCTCCAGCGACGCCAGCCCTCGAACGTCGAACGCCACTCCGACGCCGGCTACGGGACCCACACCACGCCACATCCGCACCGAACCAGACGTGAGCACGAACGCCAATCACTCTCAATAGAACGCTAGTGGCAGTGTTACCAGTTCGTGTGTGTAGTGATAGTTCTTGTATCTTGTGTGTTAGTTTTGTTAGGTTTGTGTGCTGCTGTTCGTGTCGTGTGGGTTGTATTAAATGTGCATCTGTGTGGGTACACCTGTCGCCTAGTCCATTCTTTCGGCCAGAGTGTTCTCCGGAGGAGATCCGTGACACCCAGCATAGCGTTCGCACCCTCCATGCCGCCTTTCCTTGCATTACCCGGTACTCCTTCGGTACCGTGACTGACATGGAAACGTCCTTTTTGCACGTTTCTCCAGGCGAACGGATGCGAAGCACTACAAGACGAGAGGAAGAAAGCCATTTTACTGAGTAACTTAGGCTTCGAGGAGCAGCGTCTATACTACGACCTTGCGTCGCAAACGGACCAGACTACTACGTTCGAAGACATTATTCGCATCTTCGACCAGCACTACGAAGAAAGCACCAATCCCTGGTGCACTGCATTATCTTCCAGGACAGGAAGCAACAACCTGGGGAAACCTATCAGGATTTCGTCACCGCGCTACAAGGCTAGCGCCTGCTTGTGCGCTCGGCGCTTGGCACGACGAGTCCCTTCGCGACCAAATTCTCCAAGGCGTCAAATCAACAAGAATACGACAAAGGCTACTCTACGAAGGATCGTCTCTCACGCTCAAGAAAGCCGGGGAAATCGGACGAAGTGTGGAGCAAGTTGACAGGGAACTTCAAGTCAACAGCTCGTCTGCTCAGCGCGTCTCGACGCAACGCCAAGATGCCGTCACCAGCCATCACCTTCTTCGCCCGGGCGCGCAAGTTGGCGGTCCCCGCCACTCTTCTCCCTTGACCGGACGCCTTCAATATGGCGATCAACGGAATGGCTGACAGTCGCATCCTCGAGAGGCCTACCAACGTGACGCCCGGCCCGAACTCTGTGAAGCCAGTCGAGACATCGCACCCCATTGTTACCGATGTGGTTCACCTCACCATATCGCATCCGATCCAGCCTATCCGGCAAAGCACGTTACCTGCCGTGGGGGCGGAAAAGTGGGACATTGCGCTTCGGTTTGCTTTTCGAGGAACCGAACGAAGCGACAGTCTCCTGCTCCAACGCAGCTTCTTGTTTCCGTTACCAGTGATATAGAATCAGCCACTACAGCCCCCTTTGTGCTTACAATTCAAGCATCGAATTCCCGTCGGGCAACAATTCGTGTCGAGGTCCTCATTGCGAATACTACACTCAAGTTGCTCGCGGACGCAGGAGCTACGGTGTCGCTGATGAACCGCTCCCTATACGAAGAACATTTCGAGGTTTTTCCATTATCTCCTCCGAGCCTTCGACTCAAGAATTATTCGCAGCAAGCAATTGTGTATTCAGGACGTTTCTCTGTGCTCGTCAAATACCGCAACAAGGCTGCAGTAGTGTCGTTTTACGTCACGAACCAAGGCACTTCTCTTCTGGGTTTAGACGCCATTCAAGCGTTGGGCATTGACATTCAAGGGTCTTCGCTCACATGTCATCAAGTATCAGGACTTCCACCTGACCCAAGCGTTCAGCCTCCGTCTCTTTCGCACAACGCTCCAACAGAGCTCGCCCATCTGTTCTCAGGAGAATTGGGACTTGTAAAGGGCTTCATCCACGAAGTTCCTCTCCGAGCTTCAGTGCAACCAGTCTCGACGAAACTGCGTCCTCTACCTCTTGTTCTCCGTGAGCAAGTCTACGGCGAGCTGTAACGGCTGGAAACAGCAGATGTCATCGAACGAGCCACTGCGTCGGAGTTGATTTCTCCGTTCGTCGTGGTTCGGAAGAAATACAATTCCATTCAACTTTGCGTCGATCTTCGAGACCCCAAAAGGCTATCATCATCGACGCGTTTCCGCTACCGAGAGCTGCGAACTGTTGCACCGACTCGCTGGTGCTACTGTCTTTAGTAAGTTGGACTTGCAGTACGCTTATCATCAGGTTTTATTGTCCGAGAAAAGCCGTGAGCTTTCTATTTTAGCACTCATGACGGTTTCTTTCGCTTCAAGAGTGTGTGTTTCGGTTTGGCATCTGCGCCATCCGCTTTCCAGCAGATCATGTCATCTGTTTTAAAAGACTCTCCAAGCAGCTTGTGCCACCTTGATGTTCTTGTGTGGGGTCACACTGAACGTGACCCCGACAGAAATTTGCAAACCGTCCTGTCTGGAATAAGTAATGCAAGCATGCAGCTTAACCACAAGTGCGTATTCAGTGTCCCAGAATTAACTTTCCCAGGACATAAAATTTCCGCAAACGGCATGTCGCGCATGGATAGCAACATTCAAGGAATCGTGGAGGCACCACAGTCTGACAAAAAGCCTCTGCACTCATTTGTGGGCCTCACGGGATATTATGCTAAATTTATCCCGGAGTATGCCGACGTAGTGAAACCACTTAACAAACTCCTAAGGCAAGTACAAGCCTTTGTCTGGGATCGCGATACTGTATGCAGCTTTCAGGCGATTAAAGACGTACTTGCATCACGCCCGGTGGTACGCATGTTTCAACCGCATCTGCCTATTGTGACGGTTGATGCTTCTGACGTTGGCATAGGAGCCATCTTACAGCAAAAATGCGGAAATGGGGTCTTTACAGTAGCTTTTGCTTCTCGTACGTCATCTTCCGCAGAACGACGGTACTTCGTAGGCGAACGGGAAGCATTGGCATGTTTGTTTGCGTGTGAACACTGGCATGTTTACGTTTGGGGTCGACAGTTCACTCTACGAACTGATCACCAAGGTTTATTCAAATTACTATCTTCAAAGGGTCCTGGAAAGCAACCATTAAGTATTTCATGGTGGAATGCAAGTTCGCTATATTACATTGCACCATTTAGTACTGTAAAGGTGACCAAAATCTCATTGCGAACGCATTGTCACGCCTACCTGTCCCTCCCGAATGTGAACCAGCAATAGATGAGGAAATAGTGTCTTTAGTTTCATCTTGTATTACAAAGGAGCAATTCCAAGCAGCTACACAAGCAGATCCACTGGGCCAAGCATTAAAAGACAAAATAGTAAAAGGATGGTGAACTGCGGCGGACCTTCGGCCAGAGTTTTAGGCATATGCTGCTGTACAGTCCGAGTTGTCCTACGTGGATAATCTGCTTCTCCGGGGTGAACGTATCGTTCCTCCTGCTTCCTTCCGTCAGACAGTCCTGTCTATTGCTCATGAAGGTCACTTAGGCATCACGAAAACCAAGCTCAGATTGAGAGGCATATACTGGTGGCCTGACATGGACAGGCAAGTTGAGGAACTTGTGGGAAACTGCTTTATGTGCCAACAAGCAGATAAATCTGCCAAGCCATCTTTTGCTCCATTACAACCTGTCGAATGGCCGTTAAGACCATGAGAAAAGTTAGCCATAGACATAATAGGCCCTATTGATCGTGCTCCATAGTATGCACGTTTTGCTTTGGTCATGGTTGACTATCTTTCCAACTGGCCCGAAGTTGCTTTTATGCCTTACGTCACATCCGAAGCCATCATGCGCAGTCTCATGTGCATATTCAGTAGACAAGGATTTCCTCATGCTATAGTGTCCGACAGTGGACCACAGTTTGTTTCTGCAGAGTTCGAAAACTTCCTAAAGGAAAGAGGCATGAAGCATTTCTTGTCGTCTCTTTACTACTCACAGGCCAATGGCCAGGTAGAAACACATAGCCGTGTCCTTAGAGTTCATGCAGATTGCTGTTTTGGAACAGCGAGACCTCAGGCTTGCGGTCTTAGAATATTTAGCAATTTACACGTTTACTCCACATATGACTACCGGTGTGTCTCTAGCTATGCCGCTCCATAGTCGACAATCACTAACTCGTCTGGACGTCGCAAACATGCCTCCAATTCACCTTGAATTTGCTTTTCCGTAGTTGCGCCAGGAAGTACAGAGCAGAGTTCGTCAAAAACAGGAAAATACTCAAAAGTATGTGAATCGTCGTCGTGCAACCAAATGTCCTCAGTTTCAGCCAGGCGATCTGGTTAGAGTACGTAATTTACGAAAATCTGGTCCTAAATACTCCAGTCTGTACATGATTTACCGTAAAGTAGGTCGAAGTACTTTCCAGCTTGAAAATGGCAAGCGTTGGAATGCTTCTAAACAGGTGAAGTACTCGGTACGTCAGGCTAAGAACAAATGAAGGCGGTCATTTCGATAACGACACATCCTTTGACGATAGTTTTCCACCTTTTCTTCCAGTTCCTACTGGTATCTATTTTCCTGCGGCGGCCGCTTCTTTGCGATTCCCTGTTTCACCACCGCTACCGGGTTCACCCTGTGCAGAAAAGTCTCCAGAACGTCCGTGCGACACTCCTCCCCAAGACACTGCCCTTGAACGCACTCAGGACACTGACACACCTTCCAGTCCCTGTACGAGTAACACTTCCGCTGTTCCTCCTCTACAACCTGAACCAGTCCGTCGTAGGTCTACATGTCATAGACAACCTCAGGAATGGTTTAAGGATTATGTTTCCAAGTAACTTTCTGCCTTGGTTTACTGTGTACAGAGGTTTCAGCCCTCCCATGGGAATTCGGCTCTAAACGACAAAAGTCTTCTTTACATGTTTGTTAGCTAAATAGTGCATAAGTAGCCTCCTTCAAATGGGGGGATTTCTGGCAGCATAAATGGTGCAAGGCGCACACTGCACTCACTGTTATACTGCAGATTTATCAGTGGGTCCTAGAAGTAGGAACACTTTCCTTGATTTGTTAGCATCCCCGTAGAAGGGATACCATACATTTCTTGTTCGTTACATTTCTTGCAGCATAAGCATGTAGTATGCACATTTGCACTACGATAATAGCCGCCATACGAATTTGTCTTTCATGTCAAAAAGCTTTGTTATTTAGGCCCTTAGCATCCTCACGGGGGGACTATCTCAACTTCTTGGGAGTTTAACGCACAATCTCCCATTCACGACAGCCACAGAGCTGTCTCGAGTCGGGCTACGGGCAAATGAGCCACACATCAGTGTTGTCCCAGGGGGCACACAGATGTTCGCGTTGCCTTTTTGTACTCTATGAACTCTCTTTCATGTGTGTGCAAGTGTGCATCTCGTCGTCTTCCCAAGACGGGTACTGAAACTCCTCAGAACAGTAATGCAATCATATTTATTTTCCGTCTTGATGTTGTGCGTTTCTCTTAAAATGGGCAAGCCAAAGATGTCATTTTCTATTGTATAAAGATGTCATCATCAAACACGCGTGTTACAGTGCTAACATGTGTTTTTCCGTAACTCGTGAATTGCTTCTGTTGCGAAGAGAGTGAAAAGGCAATTTTCCTCTCAAGGGAGAGGTGATGTGGTATCGTGTGTTGGATTCCGGTTTCGGTTTTGCGTCGTTTACGTCAGGCCGCCACTCAGCGCCAAACGTTGTAAGTTGCCTGCTGCATTTCCTCTCGCGGAAATAAAATCATTCTTGGTCTGGTCCCCGACTGAAGCAGTCCGGCTTTTCTTGCGGCGCTGCGCGACCCGGCCATTTAGGCCTCACGTCGTAGATCCTCCTTCCGGACGCCCCGTTGAAGCAACAACAGATTACATATTATAACTAACTGATAGAGTCGAGTCATTAGTGATCACAAGTGAAATACAGTGTGGAGTTCAGAATGTTCGCTACTTATTGCTCACCATAACGTCATCCCTATCAAATGAAATGTGACGAAACGAGTGACTCCACGATGCCGGCTATGAACACGTATGCTTAAGTCACTAGTGACTGTTATTCACTCATTTTACTGCTATAGCGGCAGCTTTCATTCATAAATGCCGTCATTGGTATCAAACTGTGGTAAATTCGGTACATATTTTTTACCACTGCTAACTGATAACGCCCAGTTATTAGGGATCACGTGTGAAGCGCTCACTGCAATGTTCTCCTGCTTTTATGCAGAACAGCGCCATGGATATCAAACGAAAGCCAATCACACGGCGATTCAATAACTATATATATAACTAGGAGATGCTAAGATTGAATCACTACAGAAGACGAATCACTTTGTGTAGTGTGACAGTCGCAGCCGAAATTCGTGCACATCGTAAATAGTATAAGTGAAGGTGTAGATAAATTAGAGCTTTAATCAGTCAGTATTGCTAACTGACATCACAGAGACATTGTTGATGATTCGTGATAGGCCCAGTTCGGAGTTCTTGTATATTATGCAGCATAGCGTCATGGTTGTCAAATGAAAACTCTTTTATGAAAAGATTCTATTATCATAACTAGGAGATGCTAGAATGTAGCCACTAGAGATCACGGATCAGGCATTTCTGCATGACCGTTGTAGCCATCATTTGTGCACATCATCATTGGTATCTATCAAACTATCATAAAGTAAGCTTTCTTCCGCTACCATAAGTAATGGATGATACAGGGTGATTAGTCATCACTAGTGATTAGTTCAGTTCGGTGTTTTCGTACTTTCGTACAGCATAAAGTCATGGATATCAAATGAAAAGCGAGTCCAATGGCCATTCAAGTTTAATAACTTGTAGATGCTAATAATTTGTCGCTAGTTATCACGGATCACTTTGGTATGACAGCGGTAGCCATCAATCGTGCATGTAGTCACCGGTGCCTATCAAAATAGTATTGAATAGGCATTATTTCTTCAAATATTGCCAGCTCATAATGTAGAGTGATTAGTTACAAACTCAGTTCAGAGCTATCTTGGTAGTAAAGACCATTTAGTGTCATGGATGTCAAATGATAATTCGAATGGCGATTCAAGATAAATGACTGGCAGATGCTAAGAATTATTCACTAGTTACCACGAATCTGTTTGGTATGACAGAGGTAGCCATGAATAATTCATTTTTCCACATTTATGAATGTATTTCTTTAAATACTTTCCTCTGTTTGAGATTGCATGTGTGGTTTAAAGAGCGGCGATCACTAGTGATTATGTTTACTACAGTGCTCGCGACTACTTACAAATCACTGCATTATGGACATAAAATGAAAGGTTGCTTAAAAAGTGAGTCAACTATTACAATTAGAAACTGAGAAGTTTGAGCCAGTATTAAATATCAATAACCTTTTTACCATGATAGCGTTTACTTGTACGCGCTGTAATTACGTAGGACAAACTGGAAATAAACTGCAGTAATCACAGACCATCATGCGCTCTGTTGGATTTCGTCACTCGAGGATCCTACTGTCCGGACATTCCTAACGAAAGTGATCGCGGGCATCCTGTGGTCCTGTACCACGAGGAACAAGCTATCCACGTCATACCATCCGCAAACAAATGGCCTCACGGAGCATCTCAATCGCACTCTCACAGACTTGCTCGCGAAATATGTCTCTTCAGACCACACTGACTTGGACCTCGCTCTACCATTTGCAACATTTGCTTATAATTCCTCGCGCAACGACACAGCCGGTTATTCCCAATTTTTCCTTCTGTTTGGCCGAGAACAAGCACTGACCCTCGACACAACCCTCCTTGTTCACGCAGCACCGACCAGTGAATATGCACTTGACCTCATCGCCCGCAGTGCCCACGCAAGTGAAATTGCCCGTGACCGCCTTCTGAAATCCCAAGAAAATCAAAGGCGTTTGTACGACTGGCGACACCGAGACGTGCAGTTCCCGCCTTGTTCTTTGGTTCTTCTACGGTCTGCGTCGCGTCAGGTCAGCCTGTCCGAAAAACTGCTGTCTCATGACACAGGCCCATACCGAGTGCTTCGTACCGTGGCTCTCGTCACCTACGAGATCGCCCCTGATGCCCGCTCTGCTTCCCAGTCCGGTAATATCGTGCACATTACACGATTAAAACAGTATCACCCTCCCAGTGATGACATTTAGAGGCTCCGGGACGTCGCTTCTGCCACCTAGGGATTATGCTACACGCGTATGGTATTTGTTTGTTTGAACGAGGCGCGTGGGCGCCATCTCTCCAGAAATGAGAATGAATAACGAACTGGGCTCGCGCTGTGAATCTAACCGGTCAGCGGTGCAAACGTGGTTGTGAATATAACCTGTAAATACTTGCTCATCTTACTGACTCGTCCTTCGCGTAACAATATCATCAATTGTCTTAAGAAAATAAAGAGAATCGGCGAGTCATTAGTGATAAATAGCGATTTTGCACGGTTCTGTGCTGTCAGATATATACAATCCTTTAATGTAAGGGTACCACATATACAGTCGTTAGCAGGGTAATTAACTATGATGTGTAGGTTCTCATATGCTTTAGTCCCTAGTGATGACAAATCAAGTAACATTTTCCGAACGTCGCACATACGTAAACTCCAGTACTGCCCTGCAAAACGAACACAGCGCTGACTGTGCTTTGTAATGGGGACGGTAGCTGTGGCGCGTACAGAACGCTTTCGCAAACCTTATACGCTCAGAGAACGGTGGACGATCTGACCATTTGGAATTCTAATAAATTTCTTGAAAGTGCGTATGGTGTGAAGCACTAAAAAGGCCGACAACAAAGGACGAACTGCCCAACAGGTCTGGGATCGAGACATAAATGCTCAAGATGCAATCGGTAAGGATGGCTTTACAATAAGAAAAAAAAAACATCACGCTTCTTGAGAAGCAATCGTACCCGTGTGCGCTACTATTTGTGCTTCATTTTCATAACTTTAAAGAAAAACTGACTATGAATAGGGCAAATAATAAATGCCAAGAACGTTCGTATTCGTTCTGATTAGAGGGTTTTTTGCGTAAATGATTCCTTTTAGGGGAGCTTAGTTCATGCGTAAATATAGCCTTGCATATCGTCACCTCTCCTGGTGATTGCGCGTAGACAACAGTCATGTGAAGCGCCGTGGACGCTCCCTTCTTTCCTATATTCCTGTATAAATCTGTTGACTGTATGCATCTCCTTAATTGCTACTTATGAAATACTGCAGGCCTTGGAAGGCGCAAGCTGGAGGGATAAAGTACGTATGCAATAAAGCAGAATAAATAGTTGTATTCGCGCTTGTGTCGCCAAGGCCCGGCATTGCTGTGCTTCATCAATGGCTGACAAGAATGGCGAATACTGAGATGTGAGAAAGCTTAGTTTAGCAAACGCCATGAGCCTTCTATTTATGTGGTTCGACTTTAAGAACCTCTTCGAATGGCCACAGTAAAATTTTCTCTTTGAGAATAAAGCTTCGCTTCTGGTCTTTACCATGCTACTGGACAGGTAAAAATAGGAAATTTTCTGTATACTAAGGGCTCACAAAGACTCAGGAGGATCTTGGATAGGCTTTTCGCCTTTCGATATGCTTTCGAGCACCAGATACTTTTGATGTCATAGTGCAAAAGTTCCAGGTAATTTTTATTCATGAAGCCGATAATGTGTGGTGACGCGTTAAGTTGGAACACTGAACGTAAGTAGGAGACACGAAGCATAACTGAAATTTGTCGAATGCGTCTTGCACGAATTAGACCAAAGGTGCAAGATAGCGCAAGCCATTTCTTGCAAGGCACGAGCAGACAATCAATGAAGTTGTAGTTTTGCGTGGGCTGTTACCACGACTGCCTGGACATCATAAATCAAACACTTCGTTATATCGGGTAAAAAACCCGTAAAAGCTTGCATCTTCGAATTAAATCAGCTTTTTTGAACGTAACTAATGTTTGAATTGGCGTTCAAGAGTAAATGCTACCATTCCCACTAAAACAGATGACATGCTGTTTCATCTGTAAGGGGCGCGACGCTTCCGTGCAGATGACAAGCAAATGACAAACGTTGGGCAATGTACCATCGTTGTGAGTGGCATACCTCAACATTTATGTAAAGCGAATATTTTGAAAACTGCTACCACAGAGGAAGGCAACAAGCGAGCAGCTGGATGACTAAGAAATATGCCTGATGAAGAGAAGACCGAGTAGGCTCGTATTTCTGCCCCGGATCGTTTCCGCGTCATCGATACGTACAGAGGAGGTGGTGACTTGAAGCAGCTGACCAAAACGCTGGAAATAAATATAAAGACTGCGCGCTCTTTTGCCGCATCAGACCCCGAAACAGCTAAGAAACCTGGTGGTCCGACAAAATATTTGGGTCGGGGTGTGGTGGAGACCATGCACGAAATTACAGACAAGACTCCACCCTTCACGCGTACACAAAACAGGATGTCTGAGAGAGAACTGTCTTGGTACCGAAATCATCAAATCAACCATCGAATGGCTTCTTGATGGCCATGGTGATACGCCTAAGTTAGTAACTAAAACAAAGCGATTCATGATCCCTGGTGACTAATTCTTAGCATCTCCTTGTGATCCAACTTCAATCGCCGTTCGCATTACTTATCACTTAATATCCATGACACTGTACGGTCTTTACTAGCAAAAGAACAGTTAACTGAGCTGATCACTAATCACTCTTTATTATTAGGTAGCAATATTTGCAGAAAGAATGCTTATTCAATACTATTTTGATAGACATCGGTGACAACGTGCACGATTGATGGCTACCATTGTCATACCAAAGAGATTCGTGAGAACTAGTGACAAATTCCTAGCATCTCATAGTTATTAATCTTGAATCGCCATTTTACTCAATTTGGAAATGATACCCATGACTTTATGCTGTATGAAAGTAAGAAAACACCGAACTGACCTTATCACTAGTGATGACTAATCGCCCTGCATCATCAATTACTAATGGTAGCAGAAAAAAACTATTATTTTATGATAGTTTGATAGATACCAATGATGATGTGCACTAATAATGGCTACCGCGGTCATGCAGATCTCTAGTGGCTACATCCTAGCATCTCTTAGTTATGATAATAGAATCTCTTTTTAAAAGAATTTTCATTTGATAACCATGACCGCTATGGTGCAAAAAAGTACAAGAACACCGAACTGGGCCTATCACGAATGATCAATAATGTCTCTGTGATGTCAGTTAGCAATACTGACTGATTAAAGCTCTGATTTATCTACAGCTTCACTTATACTATTTACGATGTGCACAAATTTTGGCTGCGACTGTCACACTACACAAAGTGATTCGTCTTCTGTAGTGATTCAATCTTAGCATCTCCTAGTTATCTATATAGTTATTGAATCGCCATGTGATTGGCTTTCATTTGATATCCATGGCGCTGTTCTGCATAAAAGCAGGAGAGCCTTGCAGTGAGCGCTTCACACGTAATCCCTAATAACTGGGCTTTATCAGTTAGCAGTGGTAACAAAGAAGTGCTGCCTATTACAGCTTGATCGATATCAATGAAGGCATTGACAACAGAAAGCCGCCGCTGTGAAAGTAAAATAGATCAATAATCGTCACTAGTGATTTAAGCGTACGTGTTCATAGTCGGCATAGTGGAGTCACTCGTTTCGTCACATTTCATTTGATAGGCATGACGTTATGGTGAGCAATAAATAGCGATCATACTGAACTCCACATTGTATTTCACTTGTAATCACTAGTGACTCGATCCTATCAGTTAGGTGTTATATGTAATTCATTGCTCTTTCATAATTGTATTAGTGATATAAATGATAAGGTGTTTTAATGGAGTCTACGGATATCGAAGTAGAATAGTGAATCGTATTCGCTAGCGGCCCCGGTGTACCATTGCCTAGCGATTCTCATTGAATCACTCTATTGCTCCGTTTGACAGCGGTAACGAAATCGTACGTGAATCAATAACTCTGGTAGCAATCTCATGCTAATAATTCCTATAAATTATTTGCAATTGTCATCTGCTGTGTTGCTCTCATGAAAAACAAGAAAAAAAAACCTCGTTAGTTAGGTGGTAGAAAACATACTGGTCTCTTATCTTATCTTTTTATTTTCAGGGTATTAAGCCCTAATCTTTTCGCAAAATTTCAGTTGCCTTGAAATTGAAAGGTTCTTGAATTGCGCTATGCTTGGATTAAATTCACTGGTGTTTAGATAATTTCGGCTGGCGTTTAGATTAACTTCACTTGTGCTTACATTAAATTGAGTGGCGATTGAAATAATACGACTGGCAGTTGGATTAACTTGAATGGCGCTTGGAATAAATGGACTGACACTCGGATTAATTTGACTGGCGCTAAGATTAAATTTAGCGGGAAAACCTGTAGTAGACTTTTGCTGACATTCGCGTGCTCTCATCATGCTATCTGAATTCGTAGCTCAATTGTGAAGGCTGCCGATGTTCATGGTTTTTTGACCTTCTCAACAAATTTTAGCCGCCATTACTTCTGTATTGCTTTTAAAAATCTGAAAATAAAATGTCTGAAAACAATAAACCTTCTCAAGTTTCTGTCACACACTACATGGGGTAGTGATCGAAAGTGCCTTCTGAACTTAGGTAACAGTCGTGTCCGCTCCTGTCTTGATTAGGGAGCAATAAGTTATAATTCTGCAACAAGTGCATTAAAAATCCTAGACCCCGTCCACCATCTGGATATCCGTCTCGCGACCGGTGCTTTCAGGACAAGCCCAATCGAGAGCTTCTAGGTAGAGTCAAATCAGTGGTCAGTTCATCTGTACCGGTAATATAGCAGTTTCACACACTTCCTTGGAGTACAAGCGAACATTGAACATCCTTGTTATTCAACCATAAACGATATAGGCGCTGCTACGCTCTTGCATAACCGGCCGACAGTGAGGAAGCTGTTTGCTATGTGTATGAGGAACCTCATTGAGGAAATGGGTGTTCCGATTCTTGAACATTGTCCGATGATTCAAGCTAAACTGTTACGACCATGGCAGTGGCAGCTAATACACTGTGATATGTCGTTTGTAGATGTCACGAAGTATGCGCAGAGGCACATATCAGAATGCATTTTTGAGAACTACAGTATAAGTACTATTGCACTGAGTTTTACATGAACGCTTCCAAGTCAGATCAAGGGGTTTCTTACACAGCCATCGGCCCATCTTTTTCAGAAACCGGCGCACTCCACTCGGAAAGTAGTATATTTACGGCAGAAGCCAATGCACTATTGTCGACAGTGAAGTATATAATAAAATCCAAACATCGAAAAACAGTCATATTTGCAGATTCCCTAAGCGTCGTAAAAGCCCTGACGTCACTCTTAACACAAAAACCCTGTACTTATCGAGCTCTACACCGTTCCGTGTAGGGCATACATATCTAACCAACATATTATATGCTGGGTACCTGACCACACAGGCATTGAGGGAAGTGTTCTAGTAGACCTAACGGCCAGATCCACTACATCGCAAGCTACTCTTACCGCTGCTGTCCCTGCTACTCATCTGAAGCCTCTCTTACGAAGCAAACTGCGGAACCACTGGCAACGCTTGTGGGACGCGGAAACATAATAAGCTGCACGTGATAAAGCCCCAGTTAGGTTTTTGGCCCTCCGCCACAAAATCATGGCGAACAGATGTCCGATTCTGTCGACTCAGAATAGGACACACATTTGGGACCCATAATTTTCTACTTTCTGTAAATGAACCTGGTACATGTGGTAGACGCGGGGAGAGGCTGACCGTGCTCCACGCCCTACTGGAGTGTCGGGAAGTTGAAGCTGAGAGAAAGAAACATTTTCCTCTTGCATACCATTCTTACATCCCTCTTCACCCGGCTATCTTTCTTGGCCAAGAACCGCTGTTTAACACCAAAGCAGTCCTCGGTTTCTTAAATTATACCTTACGTGTTATAAGCCCATTAAATGCGTAGAACACCCTCGTTTCAGAGGATGCCGCTGCGATAATTGTTTTGCATAGCACATGCCTCCAGGCCCTTGTGTTTCAAGGGCTCTAAGGAGACAGTAGTGCTCTGGCCAATCTTAGAATATGATATATTTAATACATCGCATCATTTTTTGAAATGCATCCTAATGTTTATAGTACACGTAATAGGTCATCAATATATCTTATTATACAGATTTTAATCCCTTTAGAGCGAATGTTTTTAGGCCCCTTTACAGCCACGTCACTTCAGCTTCATAGAATCCACCACTACACTGCGAAGTCCCTAAAACTGGCATGACGCTCTTAGGCCATACCTGGTCCTTGCGCCAATAAAAACCACATATTCATTCTATATTGCTACCAGTGATTTGGTCGCCGACACCTGAAAATTCAGCGGGAGTTTGTGCTGTTTCTACTGTGGCGTCCAGTGCTGTTTTGACCTCACATAGGGTGGTCACTGTAAACGAGAACGAGCTACAGGCTGGTCTAGACGACGCTCTTGTCATCCCCCACTCTTGCACTTTGGTGTTAGATAAGCCACATTCATAAAACGTGAGCCATCACAAATGTTATCCATCTTGCTCCCGTATTACAATATGAATGAACGCCTTCTCGGTATTTTCAATCAATCCCATGGGTGTGTATGAAGCATGAGAGTGCTTTACCAATATCTTGATAGAAGCTGTCGCCTTTTCCCAAGCACTCATTGAGCGATTTGTATTTTTGGCATGCGAAAAAGCACCAAACACTACCCATATTTTCGTTTTCAGCGCTTGATTTCGCATGGTCCCCTTGTGTGATATATAATTTGACTTTGTCACGTTGGAAAGCACGTTCATAGTTATATTGCGCTCAGATTTACAAACACGATATTAAGGAAGGACAGGACGTGGACGAACGTTGTGCTACGTCCGTCCACGTCCTGTCCTTCCTTACTATCGTGTTTGTAAAACTGAGCGCAATATAACCATGAACGTTCACCAACTAGCCCCCTTGATTGCTCTACTAAAGGAAAGAACGTCATCGACAACTTTAGCAAGTCCTGCTCGCAGGTATTCTCGTATGGTGGCGTCAAATGTATCCAGCAGTCATTTTTTTAGTTTTTGGACAGTTGACAAGGTTTTCCAGTCTTGTAATGCTGACTTACTTATTGTATGCAAGCTCAAATTGCTCCTTCCAATGGAGGCGCCACTTCGTACCTTCCGTTTAGATAACTGATGGTGTTCTCAAAATGTGAGAACCTGTTTTTGCTTTCTTGTAGTTTGTGTAGATTATCTGTTATCTCCAAATTTCAATTTTTTCCGGATGGATTTCAGGAACTCGCCGGACTCGTTGACTTGAGCTTTCATCCCGCAGACGATCATTAGTGATGCTGTTCTGACGTCTGTGAGCAGTACGTCCCTAAAATGCCTATCCATGCTTAGATTTCAGCGCAATCAGCTGGTTATTGTCATCGCTGGTGACACTTCGCCGACCGAAACTTTCCATGCCTGGTTGGAACCGATCAGTAACTTGATACCGCCTTAGTTACAGCAGATGGATGTATCAGCTCACTGCCAACTCCCTTTCAAGCTTCATGAACTTACTTACTTCGTTCCTTGATCCAACCCGGAACGTGCCAAAAAACAACAATACTGGTTTCGTCTGGCGTTACCTGCTGGACCAGGTAATTTAGATACATAAGGGCCGCGACTGAAAATTACGATCACGACGAAAAGAAATAACGCTCACTGATTCGCGTCTGATTTTCTAATATTGGTCACGTATGTGGCGAGATCTAAAGTGGACTTTTTCTTTCGGAAAGGTGTGGATCGCTGTTAAGTCGTACAGTATACAGACTCTGCGAAATGTATGGCAGTGTAGACGCTTTCTTTGCATAATCACGCTCATTATAGCAGTTCATTGTAGGCTCAGGTAGCAAACTTTAACTTCACACTCTGCCCTGCGGTACCTTCCGGGTGGAGAGACCGAGTATTTTTGTTCATATTCGCACCGATTCAAATTCGATGACCAAGAAGCACCTTTACTGCCCAGAGCAAAGTACTCGAGCTGCGGACCAGAACCACTGCGAGAAGTTTCACAGTGGCTAAAGCCGCAGGCTGTTATGATAAAAACCTGTGTAACAAGTGGAGACCATGCCCACATATTTCACTTCGTATGCGCCTCAGAGAGCTGCTGAAATTTCTGCTAACTTATTCACGATATACTCGGTACTTTTTTCACCCTTAGAAGGCTAAATTGTTTTCTTATTGCCAAGCTACTCGTGAAGCAGTGTCGCACATGTTATGTCGGTGAGCGAAACGAGAAAAGGGTAAAAGTGGGAGCCAATGTGCCGACAAGTGGACTTGTCTCTTTCAAGGCGGCATATGTTGCCTTGAAATTGAATTTGAATTTCCCGAATTTCCCTTTCCCGCCTTCCCCGTGTTTTCCCTACATGTTATGTAAGCGACCCTAATTACGTTCTGGGAACATTATTGGAATCACTGAAAGGTATGAAATAGGGCACTCGTATGAAAATAAATAAGAAAAAAGTGAGAAAGCGAGAAAACAGAGGCAGAAGAAAATGGTTCCACAAGGCGTCTTGTTACCTTATTCATGACTTGGCTGACTTTAGGCAACAATGTCTAAATAAAAATCAGTTCTTTTGCCGGGCTGGCATCTTATGACGAACATGCCAATAGAAAGCATCCTTCATTAACCAGTGCGCATACTGGGTACGTCCGGGTATGCACAAGACATGCGACTTTGCCGGTGTAACAAATACATTTTACAGGTACACAAGGGTGGGCCAGGTTGCAGCAGCACCACTACAATGTTTATTCGTCAGTTACTCTTCATGCACTGCTTCACCTGTTTTGCTGATCACAACTTCTGGGACGTTACATGGCCTGGATTATCTTCATCCCACTTTGCTCCGTGGTTTCTGGTCGGGCATGTGAATGCCACTGAGTACTTGCTCTGGGACTACCTCATCACTGCGATATGTGATTGCTCCGGCTTGTCCCTCTTCAAGTTTCTGCATGTTAGTCATCCGGGCAACCGGCCTCTTGGTAAGGCAGTCAGCAACAACTGGCGGTCTGTGACGTGAGCCACCAGGAGTACAAATGTCCTGCACATCGATCCATACTTCTGTGGGCCAGGTTCCAGCAGCACCAGTACAATGTTTAATCGTTGCTTGTTCTTCATCAGGTATGTTACTATTCAAACGCTGTATGTATCCGACCTGATGAGCGCATTTTGCTGCTGCTTCGCTGCTCATATGGTCTTGTTTCCTGGTGTGCGGAATTTATATATTGCACAAGTCGTCTTATCCTGAATGGTGATGGGGGACTCAATATGAGGCCCCAGCATGAGTAAGCGAGTACCAGCAAAACCAATAATTCTGGTAATAAAACTGGAGCCCGAAGTGCGATTGGTTCCAACTCCGCTCTCGATGAGGCTGCTGATGCATATTCTCCGTCTGTACGCCATGACACTGCTGATCTTTCTGTATATGATATGTTCTCTAAACTACTGATGGGGCAAAAGAAGCTGGCTTGAGACACTGCTGACGTCAAGTCAATACAACAGACAGTCGCCTGCCGTTTTGATGCTTCATAGTCACGTTTTCGAGCGTCGGAGTCCTCACCAAATGACTCCAGTTCAGTATGTAAATAACGTGCAGAAATCCACTCCTTATCTTCTAAAATTACCAAGCTGCTTTTAAAAAATGATGATGTGGAAAATCGTTCGCGGAGAAATAATGTTATATTGCACGGTATTTTGGATAGTCTCAATGAAAGTGTTGCCATACTGCTGTCTCACGTTCATGTGTGTTTAGTGAGACCTTGAACATTAGCTTTACTCTCACTGAACGCGTCCACAGGCTCAGTAGAGCACGCGCTGGTCACACTCCTACTATTATTCTAATGCTTCATGATATGAACAAGAAAATTTTGGTTCTAAAGAACTGAAGAGTTCGAACTGCTTCATTACAGGACAAATTTTGTGCAAGGAAAAATCTGGGAAGCATCAATTTATTTTCGTAACAATGGCTGTGTCGTAAAGATAAGACACGATCATGCGTTCATTGACAAGGTCCGTTATAACTGGGATAACAATTCAAACACATTAGTAAAGGTACCTAATCAACCAGTACCTTGCGCGCCTGTATCTTCGACTCCTGGCTCTTCCACTACCTGACATCGTTCTGGCTATCTCTATAACGTCGTCCTTTTGAACATTAACGCTCATAGCATTGTTACAAACTTCCAGACTTACTGTCTCTTATTTATATTATTCCCCTCATGTTAGAGGCCTCACTGAGTCATGACTACATAGTATTATTTATGACTCCGAGTTTACTCCGTCCAGTTTTAGTACCCTGCGCCTACACAGGTTCCACGGCACTCGCGGCGGTTTCGAACTGCTTATCCATCGGATCTTGATTTCTCTGTTTTGCCCTTTCCCCGGACACAGAAACAGTGTGGCGCAAAATTTTTCTGAATAATCAATGTATTATTATTAGAGTTATGTACTGTCCGCTCGGTTCTGCCCTTGATGTCCTTTATGCTATTGTACATTTCATTTACCTGACTAACATTTCTTCATGCCGATTTATCTGCATGGATTATTGCAATGATTCTGCCATTCACCTTACACCATTTAACAGGTCGTGACGCAGCAATTTGTAATGAATTACAGAATATTTTCTTGTTCTTTGGGCTCACTCAAGTTGTTTCTAGTGCAACTAGATTAAATTCCAGCCCCGACTTAGTTTTCTTAAGCGATGATACAGCGAGAAGTGACTTCTCTTGCGACGTAATTCAGGGACTCTCAGATCATAAAGGCGTTTTGTTATTCTTTCTTCTCCAAGCTCCAAATTACCCTATACGTTTACTATTTTTCCTGACTTCACTCGTGGTGACGTCAATTCCATTACTGATCGCTCCGCTGATTATTTCGATACATTTTGCTCTCTGTAAGAGAGACAGACAGAATTTAAATTGTCTAGTTAGTTGCTTTGACAATATTATCAAGTCTTGTATCTAACGACTTGTGCCCTTTAAAGCTAGCAAAGGCGACACCAACCTACCCTGGATCAATCTCGACATCTCGCTTTTTTCTCGTCATGTCCACCAGCTTAGACGTTCTAAATTAACCAACGATGCCATAACACTGGACATCTTTCACAGGACAAAAAATTAACTTCATTTTAAGCTGCAAACGGGAGGTTCCTTTTTGCTTGTGAAACTGCCTGATCTGTTAAGATCTAACACTCGTAAATTTGGTCTTCTATTTATAGCTCACGATCCTTCACCCACTTCACTCAAGATTGGTAATGACGTCATCAGGGAACCATCAGGTATATCAGATGCTATGAACAAGCACTTTCAGTGCGTATTTGTACCCGACAACGACTTCGTTTGTTCTCTCACTAATATAGTTTGCTCTGAAGCAACCAGTGACATTGGCATAAACAATGAAGGCATTCTTAGCCTTATATTAAACTTGGATACCAAGAAATGCCCCGGTCCGGACAGGATTCAAAATGTATTCTTGCTTCGCTATTTCTTGTGGTCATCAAGATATCAGACGGATATATTCAACAAATGTGCATCATCTGCCACTGTTATTTCCTCATGAAAGTTAGCTAAAGTGTTTTTTCTATTTCCATCCCGTGATAAGCAGTCTGTAGAACTACAGACCGATTTCAAACACTTCCCAGTCATGTAAAATCTTAGGACATATTCATCAACACATAGTGATTTTTCTGGAATCACATAATCTGTTAGTTAACATACGGAACGGGTGTAGGTACGGTTTTAGTACGATCACACATTCAATTGAGTTTACGCACATTTTCCTTAACCTTGATGTTGGCAACCACGTTGACGATAGCGTTACGGATTTCTCTAAAGCATTTGACACAGTATTACACTCTAAACGCCTTGCTAAACTTAACACTGCACTAAATAATCCTGAACTCGTTAACTGAAATTCAAGCTTTCTTCATTTCGCTCAGAGTCTGTCTCTTACAGCTCGACCGACTCTACCGCTAGTGATGTGATATCTCGAGCGCACGGAGGCTCTGTTCTTAGGCCAGTGCCTTTTTTAAATTTACATAAATGATGTGTCCGTTAACATCTCTTCAAACATTCGTCTTCATGACGATGATTGTGTTTTATGTGAATTGATTAGCTATTATGATGATAATGACCACCCCAGGAGAAATTTGTTAGTTTTGCACTTGGCGCACCAGGCAAATGAACAGTAACTTTCATAAGACCGTCCTTATGACATATTGTAAAAAATATTTTCCTACCCTTTTTCGTTACTCTTTCAATAATCGCGCTGTGGGTAGGTTATCGAGCCATAAGTATCTCGGTGACATCATTACGCAGAACGTTTGATGGTCTACTCGCATTGATTACATTTGTAACAAAGCACTAAATGTTAGGTTACTATTATATAAATCGCTAATGCGTCCTGTTGTTGACTACGCCTCTGTCGCGTGGAACCCTTATAAACAGTGTGAGATTAACAGGCAAGAAGCAATTCAGAAAAAAAACTGTAAGATTCATATGCCACCGTTATCATCGCGACTTTTCGCGTTCTTGTACCAGTTCGGTCCTTGAATTTAACTTCGCTTTATTCACGTCGTCGCATAGCATCATTAGATTTATTGCACAGCATCATCAATTCTACCGTTAGACTTTCAAAAAGCAACTATACTAACATCACGCCAGATTCCTTGACGAGACGACATCACAACTTAATACTGAAGCTCTACTTTGCACGCACTAATATGTTTAAATTCAGCTTTTTCCCTCATTCCAAAAAGACCAATTTGTAATGAAGCAGGCGCGCCCCTGTGAAAGTGACAAATGAAGAGGAAGACGAAGGACCGTGCCGTGATCGGGAGTGAGCCCCGTGCTACGGACAGCCATTGATGATGATGATGAAAAACTTCATTTATCTCTCATTAAAGGGAAGGGGGTTTGCAGTGCCTTCCTAGACCTAGTGTTGCAGCAATGTTGTCAACGACAATAAGCCTCGTCGCATTTGGATGAAACATACATCCGCAACATATCGCTATATGTGCGATTGAACCGCTCGGCCAGACCGTTGGTTTGGGGCTGGTACGCGCACGATTTTCGGTGAATGATCCTGCACTCAGTGAGGAGGGCTTGAATGCCCTCCCACAGGAAGACACGGCCTTTGCCACTCAGTAGTTTTCGGGGAGCACCGTGACGAAGAACAAAATTGCGAAGGATGAAAAAAACCAACGTCACGGGTGGTCGCTGCTGGCAGAGCTGCACTCTCAGCGTAGCGAGTAAGGTGACCTACGCCGAGAATAATCAACTATGTCCACTCCCGCTGCATGGAAGTGGGCCGTAGAGGTCGATGCCGAGACGGTCGAACGGATGAGAATGGCATGGTAGCGGCTGCAACGGTCCTGTGAAACGCTGGGTAGGTGTCTTGCCTTGTTAGCATGGAGTACAAGACTGAACGTACTTTTGCACAAAGTTGTACATGCCTCGCCAATAATAGCTCTGACGGAACCTTGTGTAAGTTCCGAGGACGCCGGCATAAGCGCTTCGGGGATGAGCGTGAAAAGACGCGTAGATGTCAGAGCGCATATGACGACGTATAGCGGGGAGCCATTTCTGACAGTCGAGCAGTTGCGGCGATATAGAATGTTGTCTCGCATGAGAAAGTGCGTCGCTTGGCGATGCAGTGCTCGTGTCGAAGGGACATCAGACGGAGCGGCAATGTAGTCGAGTAACATTACAAGTGGTGGGCCCTTGCGCTGCTATGTGAGCATGTCAGTGCATGAATGCGAACGGTGACAAGGTGGACACCAAATCAGGCGTCAGTGGGGAGCGGAAGAGCGCATCAGTGTCGGAGTGCTTGCGACTGGAGCGGTGCATAACGCATATGTCGCACTCTTGCAAGTAAAGCGCCCAACGTCCCAAGCGTCCCGACGGGTCTTTCAAGGAAGAAAGCCAACGAAGGGCGTGGTGGTCAGTAACTGCGGCGAAAAGGTATGGGCGAATCTTGCTTAGTGCCCAGAGATCGCTAGGCACTCGTTTTCTGTGACTGAGTAATTCATTTCAGCTTTCTTTAGAGTACAGCTAGCATAAGCGACGACGTATTCTTCATAGCCTGCCTTCCGTTGCAGTAAGACCGCACCAAGGCCAACTCCGCTGGCGTCAGTGTGAACTTCCGCGGGAGCAGCTGGGTCGCAGTGGCGAAGAATGGTGGTGAGGTCCACAAGTGGCGCAACTGCTTAAATGCTACATCACATTCAGGTGACCACGCTCACCGTTACTGGCGGAAAGTAAGCTTGTCGAGGGCGTCATGATGGATGCAAAATTGCATACGAAGCGACACAAAGCCAAAAAGCTTCCGAGGCTTTTAATAGACGTGGGCGTTGGGAAGTCTGCAACGGCGCGGAGCTTGTCTGAGTCCGCGAGGACGCCGTCTTTTGAGACAACGTGTCCGAAG
This sequence comes from Dermacentor variabilis, assembly GCF_050947875.1. Classification (NCBI taxonomy): domain Eukaryota; kingdom Metazoa; phylum Arthropoda; class Arachnida; order Ixodida; family Ixodidae; genus Dermacentor; species Dermacentor variabilis. The sequence continues at coordinate 240,778,976 of NC_134569.1, read as the reverse complement.
ATGGTTAGCTTGCTTGCAGCAAAACGGCACTTTTTGAGGTGCCGTTTTGCCACTGTCACTGTGAGGCAGCTGCGACAGTTGCCTGGCCACCTCTTCACGAATAAAGTCTTTGATATGCTGCGAGAAGGTCGAGTTGGTCAGGTCGGTAACAACCGCCATGGTCGAGATGGAATTGGCGTGCTGAATGTTCTGGCGATCGATGTGACGTTGGCGGCGCAGCTCGTCAATGCTCTGGAAGAGGTTAATGAGGACGGATACGCTAGTTGGACTTTTTGCCAGCAACATCTGGAATGCGCCTTCCTCGATGCCCTCGAGGATATGCTTGATCTTGTCATCCTCTGACATGCTGGGATTTACTCGCTTGCACAAATCGAGTACATCCTCGATGTAGCTGGGGAATGTCTCTCGAGGCTGCTGTGCGCGCTGGCGGAGACGCTGTTCAGCGCATAGCTTACGCACAGCTGGGCGATCAAACACTTCGGCAAAAAGAGCCTTAAACGCTGACCAGCTTGTAAAGTGGGATTCGTCGTTGAAGAACCAAAGTTTGGCTACGTGGGCGAGATAGAAAGGCAGCTGGGTGAGCTTAGACTGGTCATCCCATTTGTTATGGGCACTTACACGTTTGTACGATGACAGCCCGTCTTCCACGTCGTGTTCGGCGGTCCCACTGAAAATGGGAGGGACGCGTTGACGAGGGACGCCGGCGCAGATGACAGTGGCGCCCTGTAGTACATGCAAGGAGGCGGCGGGTTCAGGCATAGCGCAGTGCGGACGAGGCGAAGGATCTCAGCAACCTCCACCAAATTCGACGAGTTTTATTGTACTTGACAACGTTCCTAGAACGATAAGTATAGGAAGGCACTGCAAGGGCTGTCCGTAGCATGGAGCTCACTCGCGATCATGGCACGGTCCTTCGTCTTCCTCTTCAGTCGGCACATACACAGGGGCGCGTCTGCTTCATTACAAATTCTTTTCCTGGGTCTATTCGGCATGCCCATACCGAAGTGTTCTATTTGCCATCCAATTTGTAGGGTTTTAGCCCATCATGCTTGTCGCTATAGGGTATTTTGTTGTGCACGATTTCCCATCTCGTAACCCACTGGTAAACCACATGTATAAATGAATAAACAAATAAATAAATGAATGAATGAATGAATGAATGAATGAATGAATGAATGAATGAATGAATGAATGAATGAATGAATAAATAAATAAATAGATATTTGAGTCAAATCTCACATAAACGTGCGACACAACGTACTGGCATGCAGTTCGGGGAGTGAGTGATGCGATCCGAGAGGGTGCCTGCCAAGGCACTTATTTAGATGCAAAACCTACTGTGATAATAACAGTGCGTTGCTGGGCTAGTTGGTTCATTATTGAATGGAATAAAGGAAATCGCAAACTTCAAACACGATTGAAAGAAAGACGGAGAGAGACACATGACAGGTGCTAGTCCTGACACATGAGAGGCGCTAGGGCATGGAAGTGGAGAGTAATGATTGTAGCAAGGGCCCTGACATTGAAAAAAAAAAGCCTTTAACTAAAAAAATAATGACGTTATATAAGTAGTTCTCGACATAAATTCATTCGCCACCTTAGGTTGTCCCTCTTCAAAACTATCAGAGCCGAGACTTCGGGTTTCTGCTGCATGTTTCAGGAGCGACAAACAACGCACAAACATAAAGTGAGGACTCAGTCAAAGACAAGATCACGAGCGCTCGACGTACACAACAGCTTTATTGGGAGAGCGCGCGATATATGAAGTTGAACTTCAAGTTGAGGTTTATTTTCCTTCAAAGATGAAAGAGGTAACTGCGATAAAAGGCGGTAAAGCCTGAGGAGGCCACAGTTTATATGTACATGTTTGCAATAGAATTTGCATTGAGCATGCAAGTGAACTCAACGACTACGCTGTCAACGTCGAAAGCTTAAGCTATGAAATTTTAGTTCTTTACGCAGAGCACACCTAGTCTTTCAATAATTTCTGCTTCAATGATTTGACGCGCTTCTTGCTTTTATTTCTGCTAGTAATTCCCATTTTATGGAAAAGCGTCCGACATGCGCATTTGCCAGAGTGTACCAGAGTGCAATCCTGATACTTTTTTACGCTTTCATTGTGTTGCCTGAATTTTCATTGATATATCTGTCGGTTTGTCTAAGAGACGACTCGCTTAACCTTGCGTAAAACTGCTTAAATACTCCACAGCAGCAGGGCCCAAACTGGAATACGCATGCGCACTTTCGTACCTTCATTAACCATACTCCTGTACTTCCCTCAGGTATACTCTGCACTAGGTAGTTTTATTCCCTCAAAAACAGATATTCCTCCTACAACAGCATGTCTCTGCGAACATTTCGAGGTAACCTTCACAAAGAAACGTAAAATTCCGAGGATATGTTTGATAACAAATTTATTCGCTCATTTATCAAAAACTCTATAGGGCTGTCTTACGACATTCTTCGGGTGTATATCACCAGAAAACCACATATCCAACTACATGGCCAGTGTATTTGCTTATATGTTAGGTTGTTCTTAGCTGTTCGGAAAAGAATGGCTGCAATAATCTGAACGAAGAACGTGCGCATCATTCCATAGCAACGAATTTCAAGGTCATCATCAAAGGCACCTTCCTTCATTAAATAAGCCCACCCATTAAGCGATAGGGCGCGGCTAAAGTTAGTACGTCTGAGGTCTGCTTTCAACTTTCTTTACACCTACGTTAGACGGATCCGCCAGTGTATTTGCGCAGGTACACCCTACGTTTCTTCTTGTTTTTCCTTGTTTCACATTAAAATACGGGGGGGGGGGGGCAGAAGCACCCTGAACCAATCAATACATGCTTCGCTCGCGTCAGTGCTCAATCCGCGTGTGTTGTGGTGCGGCGTGCCTGTTTCGGTGCAGCCGGCGCAGACGGCGCGTTCCTCATTGCTCTACCGCGTCTGCTTTTGTAGCGCTGACGCGTGCCCTCATAGCATGAAAAACACATTCCATTCGGCGCCCATCGACGTGATTGTATGACCACGTGGGCTTATCGCAAATAGAGCAATTCTGAAGTTGCGCTTCACTACCACTCCACTAATTGATTGGTGCAAATGCGTTCGTGTTGAAGCATTTCGCAATTACGAGGATATCGAAGTCGAAGCTGCAATCCACAGATTAACACAATCCCTAACTCACGAAAGTTGAGAAGCAACTCTTCTCCGTACAGTTGTCTCCGCTGATCGATCTTCAAGACGCCTTCAGTTTTCGTTCCCGAGCAAGCGCGAGTGAGCCTCCTTCCATCGTCTGCTCTGCCGCTCAAAGCATTTCATTCTAGACCTTTCATCGGGAACCTGCTATAATCATACCGTTATGCATGCCACTCATTAACTGAAGGAAGGTGTGAGACTGGGCTAGCTGGTATTCCAAAATGATATAACCGGCACGAGAGTAGACACGCAACACAAGAAAGTCGCAGTTCTACCCAAAAGTTAAAGCATGCATTGCGATAGCAAATTAGTAGACAGCTATACTAAGTATAGTACCTTTATCAGCCACATAACCGTGCAAACATTCGGTTACTATGAGTTTTCTCGGCCATATAAACTTAGAAGCGTTCGCTTGCTAAGGGAAACAAGCATGATGTCAGCGCGCGCAAGCAAACATGAACACATCGCACTCCGTGAGCGCGGACGCTCGCTGTGAAAACGCCGGCCTGAGCGAGTGCGCTAGCAGCAGCGAGCGAAGTGACCTTCCTGCGGTTTGTCGCGTCAACCGAGAGCGGTGAGAAGACAGCGCGCACAAAGCTATGAGACGTCTGCGGATCCCTTGCACTATGCAGCGCGCGCGGCCGTGCAAAGTACGCTCTTGCGGGCGGAATCGAAGCTCCCCCCCCCGCCCTCCCTCCCGCGCTGCATGCCTGCTTTCCTCCACATATAGCGCGCGAGACTGAGCAGCGATCGTCAGTTCCCCTTGCGCCTGGTCATGAAACACCCAGGAATACATTGTTTAGCGCAAAACGACAGACACAAGAAAGACGACCAGGACAAGGCGCCGCTAGTTTGTTCAGTTGGGCTCCCACGCTTCTGAAACTGTGCCAGTACTTTCTGGTGTACCCTAGGGTTCCATTTAGGCCCCTATCCTGTTTCTTTTGTTCATAAATGACATAACTAATCAGACTGAATCCAAGATTTGGTTATTTGCAGACGACTGCGTCCTGTATAGAGAAGTACTAAACCGGCAAGACCAAATTAGTCCTAACAAGGATTTTTCTTTGATAGTCAAATGGTGTGAAAACTGGCAAATGGCCATCAACTTCGATAAAACAGTTTCAATGTCAGTAATAAAAAAGAAATCCAAGCTTACTTTTACACACGGCTGTGATAATACTATACGCAACACTGTCACTCAGTACAAGTACTTGGGCGTTATCATATCATCAGGCTTAAGATGGTCGGCTCATGTAGAGCACATAGCAAAGCGATGCGAAAGCTTATGTTCTTAAAACGGGCCCTGCGACACTCTACGAAGCCAAGCTCTTGGCCTACGTTAGAATCATACGTCCTGTCCTAGAATATGCGAACGTGGCGTGGTTTCCCTTTGCCCAAAATCAAATTGCTACTCTTGAGGCTGTCCAGCGAAAAGCCGCGCGGTTTATCTGTAACCGATTTCGGCGTACTGACTCGCGTACTCGGATGCTATCCGAGAACGGCCTTCACACACTAAGCAGTCGTGCGATGCTGTACCGGCTCAATTTTTTGTATCTCATCCGGCATTATTAAGGTTCATGTGGATTCTAACACCTATATTTCCTATAACACATCGACAGAAACCCGTCACAAGTATCACCTTAAACTCCGAGAATATTCTTGCACTAACAATACATTTAGCTTTTTGTTCTTCCCTCGAGCTGTTCGCGATTGGAATGCTTTGGCCCAGACGGTAGTCGCACAGCCCACTGTTCACAAATTTGTTGAATTTGTTGGCCCAACAGTACTGTCACCCACGACTAAGTGATGTTATCAACATTGTCTTTATCATGGTATTTATACCAAAAGTTCTTGGAAATTTGTAATGTGAAATGATGGATCATGCTATCAATTGTATATCCCATGTGCTTATCCTTCTTTTCTTCCTTTTCATCTCTTTGCGAAACATCATATGTAAATGAAATAAGCTCTTTGTGCGTTATGTTTTAGCCGTACTTATTGCTGCTAACATAGGTCCATGAACCTCTACATTCACTAAGTACCCTTTGTATTCTTATGTAAATGCCTGTACTAAAATGTCTACAGACCCTTCTAACCTACTCCTGTAAAAGTCCCTGATGGGATTGACGGTATCACAAAATAAATAAATAAATAAATAAATAAATAAAAATCTCACTCGACGACTGCCGGCACTCACTGTCAGAACGCTGGCGTGTTGTAGAGCGGCAGCACTGCGAACTCCTACGTGCTGCCTCTCTCGCTTCAACGCAAAATAGGCGTGCGAGAACACAAGGCACACGAAGCAATCAGATATTTCAGGTTGGCTAGCCTTCGAGCCCAGCGCCGACTGCCTCCAAGACAGGACGTGTGTGGCCGCTCTGGGCCGCCGCAGCTGGAGTGTAGGAGTTGCGCACTAGCCTTCCCCGTGGACGGAGCACATTTGCCACTCTCACCTGCAACGCAGTGACCACAGGCCAGTGGCCGAGGGCGGCGAAGGCAAGCCAGCTGAGTGCCACGATGACAGACAGCATGGACAGGAATGTCTCCACGCCGAAACGAGGGCCCCTTGGAGGGTCCGCCTTGTCCGCCGTCAGATCACCCACTCCCTGTGCCAGGGCAAGGGCAGCTGGCACGAGGCCACTCAATCCTTCGCCGACCATGTACCTAGGACGTGGATCACAAGTGACATATAAAACCTCTGGCTTTTCGTATGTGTACTTTGAGATGCTGCCGGAAATCTACACCTACAGTCTACATCTGCGCACCAGCTGAGCGCAGTGGAATGCAGGCAAGGCAGAGACGCGCTGAGAGCTACATTCGGTTTGTCTGTTTGCTTGCCCTCCGCCACTGGGTTCTGCGAGTAATCCCGTTTTATTTCTTTATTTCACATATAAGTTTAGGCACGCCATCTGGAGCGCTCCTCGCGCTCGTGGCCGCGCTGGTATTCTGTAGCGAACCCTTTTAACGCGATAGCGTTAAGGAGCTCGTGTCGCAGAAAAGCCGGTGTCGTCGGCGTCGGCGTCGGTGTCGGCGTCGGCGTCCGCGGCGTTGGCCGTGAGCGATAAATAACGGCAGGAACTTCATAAATAAAAAGCAACTTCCAAGATGGGCTGGGTGGGAATCGAACCAGGGTCTCCGGAGTGTGAGACGGAGACGTTACCACTGCGCCACGAGTTCGATGCATCAAAGCGGTACAAAAGCGCCTCTAGTGAACGCGGTGTTGCCTTAGAAACGAGCTGTTTCTAAGGCTCAGGCGTGCGTCGCTTGCTCAGGCGCACATTTCGTTGTCGCGCCGAACGCTGCGTTGCTCGACGCTCACCGCGTCCCATGCGGGGCGCGTAGTCGCTGCGCCGTAGCCCATTGTCTTACACCCCTTGGCGGGTCGACGGGAACGCTGTCGCGTTCCACTCTTGAAGGCGAAGCTTAAGCGTCCTCCAATTTTTTCGATGTCGATGCCTCTCTGCGCTTTTCACGTTCGTGAGTGGTCAAAGCGTCACTTTGATTTTTGACCACTCACGAACGCGAAAAACGCCGATAGGCAAAAGCATCGGGAAAAGGCATCGCTACATATACCGATCCATACCCTACATATCGGATCACCAGTCATAATAATGGCTCTGCCGCTCCCCCATGCTAGAAAGCTGCGCAGACGGCGTCTTAGCAACACTGGGGAGGTGGGTTATTCTATAAGAGTCAACCTAGTGGACTGTCCATTTTGGCGGCTGCTGGTTGGGTGCAGCTGAAAGAACGAGGAGGAGACGAGCGGCCCATAGCCAATCAACAGCGGCCGAAATGGACAGTACACTAGGAGGACTCTTACAGAATACCCCCCCCCCCCTCCCAGGTAACTCGGCGGACTGGAGAGGAGTCAGCACGACGAAAAGTAGCGACATCCACGGCTCCCACGTGAGGTGCTACTGTAGGAGGCGCGTCGCAATAAGCAGGCTTGAGCCACCCAAGAGAGACGGCGTCAAGTTTGTCGTGAAAGTCCACGACGTGTGTCAACTCGCGACCCTTCAGTACAGGAAAGGCTCCGACGTTGTGTGGGTGCAGAGAGGGCCGAACGGTTCTTTAGGGCACTATTATGTGAGTAGCCTCAGAGAGGTCATTTGTAAGGTGTGCGGACGGGGCTCGGGCCTGCCGGACAGGGCTTGCGATCACGGAAGAGGCCCCACAAAAGTTGCACATACTCGTGAGTGGTGGGAGCAGATGAAGGAGGTGGCGGCGAGAATTCGCAGCACAGGAGGAGTGTAGTACTTTAGACAAGCTCCGCGCTCGAGCACACCACGTCCAACTTCAGGGCGAACCAGGTGCACTGAAGTGGCAAATGCTAAAATCATTGCGATGACGGACCATGAAGAATAGGTGCCGACTTGAGGTGCCGGTCAAAACGCTCGCAGTGGCCGTTGGTCTGAAGGTGGTAGGCGGCCGTTAACAGTCGAGTCGTACAGAGCAAGAGAAGCTATGCGAAGAGTGCCGACAGAAACTGCTGCCCGCCGTATGTGACGATTCCGTTCGGGCATCCATAACCGGACGACCCTTGTTTTGATAAAAGCCGCCACGTCCGCCGCGGCAGAGATGTCTGCAAGTGGCGTTGCTTCTGGCCACCAGGTAAGCCGGTTGATGGAGGTGAGCAGATAAAGAAAGCCTTAACATTGTGTTAGTGGCCCTACGATGTCAGGGTGAACATCATAAAAGCGATGGTGAGGTTGCACGAACTGCCATGTCGGAGGAACGGGATGACGACGCACTTGCGCACGTTGACAAGGCGCGCACGCACGCATCCTGTCGTGTACTATCGCACTCAATTTGAGCACGCGAGCGGTGTCTCCAGCGACGCTATGGAGAAAAAAAAGTGGAGAGGGTGTCGCCGTTTGAGCACTGCGCATAACCCCTGCTTTCTGTCGTCTGCTTTCTTCGCGGAGAGATATGGCAAGGCCCAGCGAGCAGCTAGCTCGGCATCGCGGATAAAAGAAAAACAAGAAAAAAATTCAGAACCATTGCACTCTCTGAAAGTGGATGACAGCTGAGCTGTAAATGTGGAGGTAAATGTGCCGCTAATAGACATGTTGATTGAAAATGAAAGACTCATATCACAATGAATTCGCTATTTTACGATTTTCTTGTTGTTTATTAAATTGCATCCCCAATGGGGTATTGATTTTTAACCTTCTTTTGTTTGCTTTTCTGGATTTATTATTTAGGCACCAGGGTGAAAATCACTTTGTGATCGCTATGATACACGCCCAGTGGCTCTGTGGCGACACTGGAAAGGCTCTTGGCTAATATAACGTCTATACACGACAGATGACGCGTCGTCGGTACACTGATGTTCGTGTAACATTGAACAACGAACTTTTCTGAGAGAAACCCCACGAAGGACATGCCTATGTTGAAATCACCCGCAATTACGATGGGAGTGGAGTCGGTAGGCGTGATACAACCGAAGGTGCATACGCTTGGCGTTTGCGGCACGGTCTTCGTCCCTATCACGTGCCGCCCGCCGTCGCCGCACACATCCCCGTTTCTGTTCACGACGGTGTTCGTAGGCGCGCTGTTCTTCCGCGGTGCTCACTGCGCGCGGCCTACCCGTTGCCCGGGTAGAAGGGAACTGTGATAGGGTCATGTGCTTTGCCTATGGAGCCCGTGGCGTCAAGCCGCAATATCTACTAAACAGTTTCTGTTCCGGTTTTTATCTTTTATTGCGATATTTTAATTACCACAATACTATTTGATGCACCACTACACGGCAGCGCAAAACCTACCGCCACTCTCTTTTATGCCGATGGCGGTGCGCGTCTGTTGACATCAATCGCCCCCTTTTGACGCGTGCGTCAAACGCAGAGGCAGCGCTACGGCACCACAAACACTGCCACCATCACCCGTTTCACTCGTCGCGATTAACCGCAGCTGGGGCATACCCGGCGATACGCTTTTGATATATGCTTTAGCTCTATGAGCTCTGGGGTGGCCGCCATTTTCTTTGCCTGCGCAGACAAACCGTCAGAACCTGTCATATAACATCTCCACTGTAAAAATACAAGAATAGTTAACAATCTAGGGCAGCGTGCACCATGACGAAGCACGCTGCGCTAGAGGTTGAGAATCCACGGGCTGCCCTGCTTGCCATTGTACTATCGCTGCGCGAGGAAAGCAGGCAGCGTAAAGCACAGGGGTGCGTATTTCTGAAATGGCGAAAACTTCTCTACTTTCTTTCTTGAGAGCGTAGCTTCGGCCACGGCTCACGCGTTGCGGCTTATAATGAGCGCGATTGTCGATCGGCGTTCATCCGCGGCCACACGTAACGCTACCAAATAAAGCACGACGCGGTATCAACGCCGGGATGGGTAAGCTGGTGCAGCAGGTTGAAAATATGCCTGCGCAGCATTCTGAGGACGAAAGATTTCCGTGTTCTTGGAGAACTATGAGACGTGATCAAGCAGTACATCTTCGAACCACAACCATGTAGCAGATGAGCGGAGCTGGGGGAGTTCATTATGATTATTAGAGTGTGACGAGGCCGGTCGAGTGCCTGCACATAGAGCGGTGACGGAAATGGTGACGACATCCCGGTGTCCAGAAGGCTGACCGCGTCAACAGACCCATCTTTTGTCGCCGTCGACTTGTCGGGTATCGGTGAAGAAGTAGGACATAAAGGAGACATGGCGAACCTCTAGCGCTCTATAAGTCGATGATGATCGGCCGAACTCGTACGTCAGGAGCTTGTGATTCGTAAAGATGGCAAAAGGCCAGCCCTCGACAATATGCGAAAGGTGGCGTACGGCGAGGTAAATGTCGAGCAACTCTCGACCGAAAGTGGCGTAGCGAGCTTGAGCCGGAGTTATATCTTTAGAAACAGAGCCAAGTGAACGCCAGGAATAAGTGAGGCGTGGCTGAACAACCTATTTCACGGCAGCATTGGGCGTGGAGGTCACGAGAGGCAGGCGCGATGCGGGATTGAGATTGGCAAGGAGCGCGGCGTAGGCCGGAACGCTGTTGAATGCATTGAAGGCGTCTTCGACGGCGGCATCCCGAGACAGCAAATACTTATGCTCTTGTTAGTAAGTATGCGGTCCAAGGGCTCCACCAGAGCAGCACAGCTCCTTATGAATTAACGGTATAAGTTAACCATGCCAAGGAACTGGCACCGCTTTGTGGTGGTGGTTGGCCGGGGGAAGTGTGCTGCAGCTTGGACTTTCGAAGAGAGTGGGCAAGTGCTGCTTGAAACCAGGTGATAACCGAGAAAATCGAGGGACGCCGAACCCGTTGAGTTGCAAGTACTATTCGGCGGACAAACTCGCCATTAAGAGGTCATCCACGTAGGCGAAGACAAAGGGGAGGCCACGCGTGACCGAATCAATAAAATGTTGGAATGACTGCGCGGCGTTCCGAAGATCAAACGGCATTCGCAGGAACTCAGAATTTCAAAAGTGTCGTAATAGCTGCCGTTGTATATCTTACTCTGCCATGGTTACCTGGCGTAACGCTCGGGCACGGTCAATCTTTGAAAAGATGTTGGTCCAGGGAAGAGCAACGGTGAAATGCTGAATGTTGGGGAAAGAATACTGACCTGGAACAGTTTTAGTGCTCACACACTGGTAGTCTCAGTATGACCTCCAGGCGCAATTTATTTAGCACCATACCGAGTGGTGGTGCCCGGGTACTGGAGGACTGCAATGCTGCGCTTGACTATGCTTGCTCTAAACAGTGACTGCCGCATGCAAAAACAAAGATGCTTGTGTTCAACGCGGCAAGGTGTAAAGGTGAGCATGTTGGTAAAACTTGATAACAAAAAGTCGAGCGAAGATGGGTATTACATCTTGTACACAACTCCAACGCGGCCGCTTCTCTCTCGACATAGTTCGGCGAACACGCCTGCAAAGCATTCATAATCCCTTGTAAACAAACATTCCTGAACTAAGGGCTACAGCAAAATGGAATACTGCTCCTATCAAGTGAACGAATAACACTGCGAAATGACGAGGACGAGAGGGGTGACAGAGTTGTAAGCCAGCGCATGTGTGTGGCGGCTTCTCGTCCTCGTGATTTCGAGCTGTTATTCGTTCACTATGAATAAGAGCCAACAACCCCGCCATCAAGCCTTAACAAACATGCGCGTGTCAAGCAAATCTTCGTTCATCGTGCCATTTTGTTATAGGCGGGTTTAACTGCATATTCGGAGTGCGGATACGTGGGCTGCACCGCACCAGAAGAGGAACTGCGGCGGGTAGCGGGCCATGAAGGGCATGTAGAGCACCGAGCTGGTGCAGTCGACGCAGGACAGGAAGAAGGCGAGAGCAATGAAGGCCACGCTGTGTTCGCCCACCGTGCGCCGCCACAGGAACACCATCAGCACGCTCGCTGTCAGGCCCACCAGCAGCGTCGCGTGCACCGAGGAACGGATCTGGTGCGACAGGGCATGTCCACATTTACTGCACGTTTGTAATACCTCCATCGGTGGACAGCGTCTAGTGCCCTACGATGTAGACGAAACTAAGCCACTGGAAATTGTTTGCATCAGGCGCACTGGACATAGGCAAAAGCAAAACATTGTATTCTTGCGTAGGCAAGCGTGCACCGTACTTCACGTTACGACAATAGATAAATGGAATATGGGTTTAGTTTGATTAAATGTAAATTGCGTTGACCCAATTGAGGATGTGTTCTTCCGCTAAATTGTTTTTGTGACCTGCACGAGGTCTTATTTGCGAGAAGCGAGGCGTTATGCAGATGCCGCTAGAGTTGTTGAAGTCTGGAGCAGAAAGCAGTATGCATGACCTTGGCATTTATAAAAAAAATGCAGTTAATTCCGCCGGAAAGGCGAAGCCCCGATTGCGATAGCATATAAGTAGATAGCTGTGCGAAATAATGATGACAGTTTTATCGGCCGTGTAAAGTTGTAAACATACCCTTACTAAGTTAGCAATCATAGAATGTAAGCGTGACTTAATGAGGACGTAGAAAGAAACAGACACAGAGAGACAGCGCTGTCTTTGTGTGTCTGTTTCTTTCTACGTCCTTGTTCAGTCGCGCTTACACATTCTACCATGGATTCAAACCAACAGTAAAGAATTCAAACCAACGTGTTTTAAGTAAATTAACGAGCACGGTGTCATGCGCGCACAGGTAAACATGAACACGCATCGCTCGATAACACCGGGAACTGTCTGTGAAAACGCTGGAGTTAGGAATCGCGGCGGCAGCCGCGAGCCAATTGACATCCGCACATTTGTCGTTTCAACCCGTACGAAAGGTCGAAAGCACAGCGCATGCGAAGCTACCGGCACTACACGCACTCTGCAAACATCGCAGATCGCTTTGAAGGTGAGGCCCGCGCTAGTGCGCACTTTAGCCACGTCGCAGAACTCTTTCAAGGCACGAGCGCCCGCAACGCGTCCCTACGCCGTCCCTACTACGGCGTCCGCGATTCGCGTGGCCGACGTCATATATAGACCGCAGAAGAGTACGCATTTGGGCTGGTTGGTTCATGATTACGAGCAATAAAAACAGCGCTAAACGACCGGACGAGTGAAGGGACACAAACAACAGCGCTCGTAATATATAGACCGTTTCATCGGGCGAGGAGGATAGGGCGCGCGGAGAGCCTTTCCTCCTCTCTGGCTTGGGCGATCCGGCACGGCGCTGTATTGCTGTCGCGTGCTGCGGAACGATTTCGAGATGTTTTAGATGGTACTTTGTGAAATTTACGCCATGTCCGTTCACATCAGGTCGTCAGGGAAGCCTTTCGGTATATCAGTAACTACAGTAGGCAGAAATATCTATCTAAGCCGCGGTGTACGCACATTATCAGTCGCGGTGTGTGTACGTGTTGTGACCTATTTTGCTTATATCGGTTTTAATTCAACAAAGGAAACCGGTGTCTCTGCATGTATTAGCAGCATGAAATGGTAAATCTGCTCACTATATGTTCGCTTGACGTAGGGAGTAAAACAAAGCATAAGAGCGCATACTCGTGCACGGCCAACCTAAGACAACCACGACACATCTAAGCGGCAGGCGCTATCAAATATTTTTAATGCACCGGCATCGTTCTCGCGCATTTAAAGTCTAGTAGGCTTTAAATTTCTATATGTGTACGCTAGCCTTCCTGCATGAGGCCGATGGCATTGCTTAACACAGCGATCACTGCGCTTAGTTAACCAGCACGATACATATGTAAGCTGTGCGCTTCGGCATGGCCTTTTTGGCCTGCATGCAGCCATAATATATGAGAGGGATCGCATAAATACGATGCCTATTTTTGAGGACAAAATTTCCGTAATAAGTGCGAGTGCGTCGTAGAGAACGGAACGAATACAACCGAAAAAAATCGGTTATCATCCTCTTTCTCGAAAAAGCAAGAGAAAACGGGCTAACGCCGCAATGGGACCTCGTATAGTCACGCCGCACAACGTTTATAAATACCGCATGCTTGGACCATGCGGTATATAGAACAAAGATATATGTAATCCAGCACCTACCACTGCTTAGGACGCTCGCGCAGTTCGTAAACAGTCCCTTTGCTGGACAAGCTTAATTCAGACTGTAAGGTATGCTGCCATTACTTGCCAAAACTATTTTATTCAGGGGCGAGAACCTCAGTCATCGAACCAAGTAGTCACGCAATGTAACCTGCCGCGAACAGTTTGAACGCTTGTCGAAGTATAACATCACAGCTCCTATATCGTATAGCAGAACGGTACCCACGCTGTTACGATCGTCGCGTATGTTTCATGGCTCCTAAACCGCAGCTCACATAATAATACTGCAATAAGGTCACATTATTGATTGGAACATTCAGATATACACAATTGATCTTTGAGGCTGATTGTAGGCTCAAATATACGCGCACACATCGCGCTACGTGTTCCGTCCACCTCAACGCCAGCAGAAATTCCGGCCATGACGCCTTAAACCACTTCAGCACGTCTCACAGAACCGTTTACCACGTAGAAGACGCACGTCATACTAAACAGAATGCACGACCGCAAAAACCAACGCCAGAACCTACCGCCGAGCGTATACTTGCCATGCAAAAGACCGCTTTCACCCAAGCCAGTATGGCGCTGCTCATAGGCTGCGCCACTGCGTTCACAATATAGTAGGAGATATCCAAGTAGGAGATATCTTGCAGCAACTGAACAGCCGGCTGCTTTTCGGAGAAGTGAGACGGAAGGAAGCGAAAGCAGAGGAAAACTTCCGGCAACACGGCCAGCGCTGCCGGCGATGATAATCATCGTCACCGTGAATGGAGCGACAGTTCCCCTTCGCCAGCGCAACAAAGGTAAAGGGCGGGATTAAGTGACTTGATAGCAACCAGATTTCATGGCTGCTCTGACAGCATTGCCATATATAGAGGAGTAAATTCAACAAGAGGGACCACTCCGCGAATACTGGCGACAGAAAACACGTCACGCTAGCATGAATGTCGACTATTTGGAATCGCGAGCATAGAAATAAAAAAGAATGTGAAATGAAGTAAACAGACATTGTGTTTTTCATTCTTTGGGGGCAAATATAAGAATACCTGCGTATAAATTAAGCTTTACTTCGGGACTTCTTTTTCTTGCGTCACCTAGCGCCAGGGCAAAGACGCGCCAGATGCATGCGTCATGCCTCAGACACGCCGCCGAAGCGAGCGAGGACAGCGGCGCATGTGAGCGTTTACCTGTACCGCCACCCGTCTGTCTGTCTTTCTTTTTTATTATTTAGCCTGGTTAGTAAGGCTCCCGACTTATACTTGCGTTTCTTGCGCACTTCGACACGGCACCACTGCAATATTGTACTACGACAAGGTGAGAAATTTTGCTCCACATTCTGCGACGCATTTCGGGCAATTAGGCTTACGGCATGGAACCTCCGCTTGACGCAGTTAGCGAAAGACAGCTCAGCCGTCCTGGCGCAGTTAACTTGAGTAAATGACTCATACTGGGAGATGTTTTCGACGCTTTCTGCGAGTGTCACATTATTGTAACTAATTTCGGTAGTTCTTGGACGCACTCGCCGTGCCTGTTGTGACGCAGATAGCGAAAAGCAGATCGGCTGTAAAACGCAGTTAGTTTCGCTTGTACACAATCTCATTTGGACAAGTTCGTGACGCTTTCTCTGACCCCTCAACATGATTGTAATCATTTAAGTACATTTTGCGATGATATTGAGGCACACTCGCCGCGCCTGTCGTGAACCCCCGAAAAGCAACTTGGCCTTGGTCACAAAGTTAGTCTGGTGTGTACTGAATCTTAGTGGTACAAGCTTGTGACGCTTTTTATGCCCCGAAACAACATATACCATCTTCCGGTACTCGCGCTTGTCGAAAACGCGACGAGCGATTGCAGAGAGTCATAACACGGGAGTGTGTTGCGCCGGCTGATCGCGCAAGAGAACACCGAGGAGCTCAAACACCGGAGACTTCTAACTCGAAAATTCTGTCTTCTGAACGACTGAAAACAGGCTTTGCACCGAAGCATTTGCCTTGATTGTGAGTATAAGGAATTTTGCGAGTGTCTAGCATGGTCTGGTCGAGAGCCTGCGCTGTGGTCACCTATGTGTATACGTAGCGAACTGTGGCGTCGGTTGGAGCCAAGTTATTTTGGAAACGCGCCATCGCGCGTGTATTTATGCTCCTGAATGGTGGGAAGTAAGGCCCGGGAATGGGGGGATGCTTGGAAATCGGATGTTTTTGTGATATGTTAAGTACGTTATTGTTTTGAGATGAGTCGGGTATATTCAAAGCCATGTAGGTGAAAGCGAATTGCTTTTGTTTGTAATGCCGCCCATTCACCACTTTCGCACGTTTCGCCTCTACACCAATTATTTCTATAAGGCGTTAGTACTAAAATCACACATGCTTGTAAGTTAGGTTTTTCAGCTGGTGTCGCAGCTTTGTACGGGAAGTACTGCAGCTTACTTGGTGCCACAACGTTGGATGAAGGCACAAAAGGCCCGGAACGAGCATTTATATAGAGCAAAATAAACTTTTCTCTTATTTCACAAGGCGTCTGGCGTGTGCTTTATAAAATTTCACGTGGCACAGATGCGCAAAAATAACGTACAGCGCGAAGAACAAGGACAGCGATAGACGACATACATGCGATGGAGGCTTCTAAATATCATTCGCAATCATTTTCACTTAATAAGACAATTCCGCGCCAGTAGTAGATGGAAAAAAAGAACAAAGAAATGCCACGCCGATCAGCGCAGCCAGCGTAACGCGTTCCAGCTAACGTTCAAAACGCGTTTCGCCCAAAACTGAAACCGGAAGTTTGGTTGAGGTATTATTGTGAGCCACTTGAAGCGCTAAAGTCAATTCGGCAGCTGGGATCTATGGGAGTGTCCGCTCTTGTTGAACTTTTTTCTCTATGGTAGAACTGCAAGCGCCTTTCGGTGCAATAATCTGGAGTCAGGGGATGGGAAATAACGATCCGAAGTTAGCCGGATAACCTATTTTTGACCATTCGAACAGGATCGGCCTCTTGGGAACGCTCTTGAGCACTCAGAAAAGACCATCATAAGATGCTGCATAATTTCCGACAGTATGCTATACAACTACGCAGAAGCGGCGAGGAGGCAGCACTGCCGGTGTGTGTGTGCGTGATGGCCTACCCCGAGATGGTTGCGTGCGAGCGTGTACGCTAGCGGTCCCACGTTGGCAATCTGGATGACGATGACGAGCACGGAGCCAAGGTTCCAGCCCTCGGGCAGTACGGGCACGAGCAGCGGCATCTGCACCCAGAGGCCGTTCACGCTCACCCAGGCGCTCACACCGAACAGCAGCGAACAGACGGACACGAGTACCCGCGACCACCCGCGGGGTTCAGAGGGTGGCGTCTCCATGTTGGCGGTAGCTGCAGCAGGCCGGTCCATGACGAGCTCCTACGTCCTTCCGCTCGTACCTAAGTGCTGTCGGTAAACAGCTGTATTAAGAAAGGAACATTGTGAAACATTCATTTAAACTGACCCTAAATGTACACGGGCGCGCAGAGACCACTGTCAGGCAAGCGTAGTCTCTGCCTCCTCCTGAGTGCTCAAAAAAGGCTCCATAAACTGAGCGTCTACTCAAGTTGCCCCGTGTGGTAATGCATAGAAGGGGCTACGAACAGTGTAAATTCTTTTCTATGTTACATGCGGGTAGAGGAAACCAGATATGGTACATCGCGTGGGGTGTGTGGTGTTTGAGGAAACCCACCGAAAAGCTTTGTTGACGAGATCCTTGAGCGAGATTGCGTAGTAGACTAACGTACGGTTTTCTTTTTCTTTCGCCTTTTGGACAGCTGTAGATCAGGATACAGCAATCAATGCAGGTAAAGAAAACAGGTATACACCAGGTATAACAGGTACATAACAGGAAACAGGAAAACAAGAAAAAGAGTTCTATGTCGCGAGGGAATAATGTCCCAGTTCTTCAAGCAAACACCTGAAAAGCCTTCTTGGCCAGGTTCCTTAACGCGCTTTGAGAAGTGAAACACGTAGTGCTTTTATTTTGTTAGCTTTCCGGGCACGTGTTACTCACGATACGGCCATTAAATCACAGCCAGGGCGGCCTGAAGCTCACTTCTACAAAGACGCTGAGTAAACTTAGTCGATATTTAATCATTGCTTGCAGGTGGGAACAAACTCTCAGTATGCACAATGACGGAAGACAAACAGACACAGAACCGTTGCTACTGGGAACTTGAGTATAGTCATATGAGGTAAACTGAATAGAAATAAATAAGGAAAGTGCACAGAATTCACCACGCATTAGCGTGAAGAAATATTAGCAGTCATCTTCAATTATTCGATGAAACCTAATCACAAGTTTTTCGCGAAAATTTTATTACATGTGGACAAGGTAACAAACGTGTCAGTAATGGAAGCCTTCTCAGTTACTGAACCTAAACCCCTTGTATTATTTCACACGCGAGAATGCCCTCACATTTAGCACCAATTCGATTTTTAGGGACCATAGGCTCACAGAAGCGCCGGCATACTGATAAATGTGGCACGGCTTGATTCTTGATACGAAGCTGATGTTTCACAGCAAAATCATTTATGCAACGGTCTGATTGCTCGACATAGACCCTTTCGCATGCTAGAAAAAGATTGTTCGGCTGCCGGTGGGACGTGGATTGGTGATCGTTGAGCAACGCAGGCACAGTGGCGTCTTCTTCGGGCGGCAGAACTTGAATGGCACCAACGATCGCCGTGCAGGTGCGTGCAGGTACAAAACTGCCTCGGCTGCACGTTTTAGAAGACGCGAGCGCTGCTTGAAATCTTGACATCAGGCGGCTATCCCCAATGAGAAAAAATATCAGGTTCAGTTCGACCGTAATTAGACAACACTTCCATCACTGCACGACGTTGCGCCTTATACGGAAGCTGGACCTAGCTATATAGCCGCACCAAATACAATTTGCGAGGGAACACCGCAGCTTAGAGGAGGGTAATCTCTAACCACTTGTAGCTCTTTCAATATAGCCCGGAGACATAGGATGCTCGAGAGAAAGTCGGGGTTTGGGCTACTTGATTCTGCATGATTACATTTGCAATAAAAACTCCCAGTTGAAAGTGAGCATTTGTCCTTGTATGCTCTTCGGCTTATCTCCTCGTCCAAGGTTGCGCTATTATATATATATATATATCTTTTTTTATTGTCAGAAAGAATTCAATGACATACTCTCTAGGTGAAGGCGGCACCCTGATAGCCACGGCGAAAATCGCTTGAAGAACCGTTCGATGGAAGAATTTTATGTAAAAAAATTAATAAGGAGGCTTCAATTACAATGACTTGTTTAAACGTTGCCCTACAGGAAAGAAAGTTTAGGCGGCATTGGTCGATTAGACATTATTAGATATCCATTAAGGCTTAAGCGCGGCACCTACCTGCACCCCCCCCCCTCTTCCTTCTGCGCCACTTCTTAATTTCTTTAAGGATTCTCGCTATGATAAAATTGCAAGTTGCGAATAGGGGCTGTCCTGCGGCCTTCTGTCTTTCGACCTCGTGCAAAGTGGAGGAAGTATGAACCACGTAGCCCAGCAACACGTTGTTTGTCGGGCAGTGGCGGCGATGGTCCCGGCAGAAGCGCACTCACATTACGTCCTCGCGCCAGAGTCAGCACTTGGATGGCACCGTGCTTGAAGCCATGGAGCGTTGAGAACGCATGCGAAAACAACGCAGCCACAGTAGTGCGCATGCCGCTGTGATTTTCCAGTTGAATTTTGTGTTGTGAGTGTATATTTATTCACTTTGATCAGTTCCAATGATTTGCATCCCTGTAATTTTGTGGGAATACAAAACTGCCGACATGACACCAGCTCGAGGAGAACAAAAAAAAATGAAATTTTTGTGGATGTTTTGCTTCGTATATGCCGGGTATCCACTACAACGGCGAGTACAAAGAAAGTTTGATTCCGCATTTTACGTGGCAAAACCGTAATACGATTATAAGGTCCGCAGTAATAAGGGATTAATTTTGACAATGTGAGAATTTTTAACGTGTACCTAAATGGAGTTATAGACGAGTGTTTTCGCCTCGATCGAAATGAGGTCGCCACGCCTGCGAGCTCGTGCTCAGCACTGCAACGCCACAATCAATCAATCAATCAATCAATCAATCAATCAATCAATCAATCAATCAATCAATCAGTCAATCGGTCGATCACTAGAGGAACTAGAGGAACACCTGGGTGAAAAGCTATCAGCGACGTGACGGATGCTCAGCGTCCCTTACACAGCAGTAGTACTCACATGACGTACACACAGAAGGCTTTACACAAAACAAAGACTACCCATCGCACGTAAGCACACACACACAAAACACACATACACAAAGATACCGCAGCGCGTAAATGGATGGGTAAGAAACAGGGTTGCCAATCATCCCGAATTTAGCGGGAAAGTTCTATCTTTTCAGTGTGTCGAGTGTCGACTTGATCCAGCAGTAACAACCAATTTTTTTTATTCTGTATGACAACCAGTGAACCGGGCTTCCCTTTGATAACACTGACAACTCAGTTCCACATTGTCTTCTGTTAATCATCGTCATCATCGTCATCAGCCTGGTTACGCTCACTGCAGGGCAAAGACCTATCCCATACTTCTCTAACAACCCTGGTCATGTACTAATTGTGGCCATGTCGTCCCTGCGAACTTATTAATCTCATCCGCCCACCTAAATTTCTGCCGCCCCTTGCTACGCTTCCCTTCCCTTGGAATCCAGTCCGTAACCCTAATGACCATCGGTTATCTTCCCTCCTCATTACATGTCCTGCCCATACCCATTTCTTTTCCTTGATTTCAACTAAGACATCATTAACTCGCGTTTGTTCCCTCACCCAATGTGCTCTTTTCTTATCCCTTAACGTCACACCCATCATTCTTCTTTCCATAGCTCATTGCGTCGTCCTCAATTTAAGCAGAACCCTTTTCGTAAGCGTCCAGGTTTCTGCCCCATACGTGAGTACTGGTAAGACACAGCTTTTATACACTTTTCTCTTGAGGGATAGTGGCAACCTGCTGTTCGTGATTTGAGAATGCCTGCCAAACGCAGCCCAGCCCATTCTTATTCTTCCGATTATTTCCGTCTCATGATCCGGATCTGCCGTCACTACCTGCCCTAAGTAGATGTATTCCCTTACCACCACCAGTGCCTCGCTACCTATTGTAAATTGCTGTTCTCTTCCGACACTGTTAATTAGTTTTCTGCAGATTAATTTTTAGACGCACTCTTCTTCTTTGCCTCTCCAGGTCAGTGAGCATGCATTGCAATTGGTCCCTTGATCCCCTGGTCCCTGTCTTCTGTTGTATCGTCATAAAAGTAAAGACAGTTTAGTGTATGTCTTGGATTTTATTCTAATCTTTCACAGCACTTTTATACTGATTGGTAGCAGTGTTAGCCAGGCACCTACAACGCCTTTCTTGTTGTGAATCGCGACATGATAGGACTACAAATGTTGTGAAACTTTATTGCACGCAGAAACTGGCAGCTCCTGGCAATGAGTGACAGGGTCGATCGTCGCTAAATCCTCCCTTTTTCCATTGCGCCCAAACTACACTATATGAAAAACTGTTAAGTGGTCGAAGCCACGTTACACGTTATAGCTCATTTCTAAACGGGTCTCCTAAATAGCTTTTCCTGATAACTGAGCAACACACGACGAAAATAGTGAGATGCTTTCGCGGAATAATTCCCGAAAATGTTTAAAATCGGTATCTGCTGTGAAGGCAGATGTGTGAAACCTTTACTTCGCCCATTTCTTCTCAACTAATCCGTTCCTCTCAGCTGGAGTATTGTTGTTCCCCAATGAATAGGCGCCACCCACTCTGGGGAATCGGTTGCCGATTGCAATGACCCTCCTATTACTTCATTCTTTTTGTCCTCCTTTACGTGGTGCCCAGTATTACTCCTCGAGGCTTGATTCTGAGGAGAGAGAAGCAGGAAAACGGGAAGGAAAGACCAGGAGGTTAGCCCCTGCGGTAATGACCGGCTGGTTAAGCTCTGCCTAAGAAAGGGGGTAAATAGAACTAAAGTTGATACAAGCAGACACTAAATCAAATGCATACAGGCAAAAATGGTGGGCACATAAAGGCGATGCAGCGTGCTGGACTCTACGACACAGTCGGCACTTTGTTAAAAAGAGGACTGTTTTCTAATTGCATAGGCCCATAAAAAGGACAAACGCAGACTGCAAAGGAGTTTATTGAAACCTAGGGCGTTATAAATATACTGCGTGGTCAAGATCCGTTGCGGAAGTGCGTACAGCGACAATACATAGAAACAACCCAGTGATACACACAGGACCACGCACACACGCACTCCCAAACTTCAACTCCGCGCTCTCCTCTGTGCATTCTTTCTGTGTCCCGTCCTCAAGACCACGTAACCATGTTCCACCAAGCCTGCAACCATCTAGCCTATCTAAGCCTCTTAATCGCAGTTTACATGTTAGCAAAAAGTTGGGCGTGAAGACAGGGACACAACAGCGAAACAGACAACACAAAACTCCGGCGTTTATGTTGTTCTGTTTCTCTGTTCTCGTGTCTGTACACACATTTTCTGACATAAGTCTCTGCCCCCCCTCCCAACTAGCCTCACGTTTGATCTATCATTTTTACGCAGTTCACAATGCCTCTTTTGTGAGTGCTTTTTCGTCTATCTGTACAACAGTCGCACGTCCTTTCCTCCTCCCCCCTGAACCACTGTAGTACCGAAAGTCGCTGCGGCTAAATAAAGAAATAAATAAATGCTACGAAGCTATAAACTGAATGCTGCTTCCACTTGTACTTGTCTCTTTGATGAGGGATAAAAGAGCCCTGTACGTAGGCCGCGAGCTCCATAGACACCACTTGAAGCACAAAAATAAAGCACTGCTCTTTCTTAGCTAACTGTAACAGGAATCGGGATTGCTTCTCTTCATCACCACTCTCTGTGTCGTCGCTTAGGTGGATGTTGCGGACGAGCTGATCTGCAGCCTTCAAGCATATCAGTAAACAAGAAGAGGGACCAAGGTGCTCTATATCTAGCTGCAGCAACCAAATAAAGCCAACAGACAAAGCAAGGAAAGCATGCATAGGAGTTTAATATGTGGTTTTTAATTAAATGTGCAAGAAATAAAGAAAAGGGAAACGAAAGTGGGCGAAAAGAATTGCTGCCAGGGGAGCCGAACCCACATACCACCGGACGCAAGTTGGCTTTTTGCCGATTTCCATTTCCCTTTACTTTATTAGTGGCACATATCATCAGAGAACCATTGTTAATTTCCCCTAGCTTTCCATGGCTTCCTTGTCTCTCGCCATTATAAGGATTTTCTTAGTTGCTGTTCCGTGCGCTATCATACTAAAGGGAAAACCTTAAGTGGCTCGTTGAAACGTCTCATTCCTAAGAAACGCGGCGTCTAATCGAGTGGTAAAAAAATATCATAATCAGAAATGGCTCGTGCTTACGTAAGCAAGGAAAAAAATGCAATGGCTCATACACCCTTAAGGCAGACGCTACAAGCGCTCAGCAAAGTTAAGCGAACAGTGCATTCATTTATTGAAATCACCCCCCCCCCAACGCACAGAACAGCATAGGTTTCAATACAGAACAAATTAAACACAATCCTCCGAACCACCAATAGAGGATTGCATGCGCCCCTCAGAAGTACGCTACGGCCGAGAATGCTCGCCAAGCTAGAAACAAGGTGCGACGTGCGAAGGAAGGCATTCGACTGGGATTGCCGCCCTCCCCTGCTGAAAAGATGCAAGGTAAAATCGAAGAGAAACGTCGTTGGCACGAGAGTGACCTCGAATGTTGCATCCCGAATGCTGGAATAAAATTTGATTTCCTATACGAGCGCACGAAGACGCACCTAAGCGTCGAATGTGAGCCGAAGAAGCCGAACTGCGAAAGCAGCAACGCGACGACGCGAGAGGGCAACTTAGAGAGGAGGCCGAAGCTCCCAGACAAGCGTTTGTCACACGTGCACTTCACGCTGCTTCTTGTTAGGTCTCGCAAGAAGTCTCAGCCCTCCGATCGTATAACCTAACGCATTGCCGAGTGTGCGGCAGGCTTTCGGCTTCATGTGTTACGGGTGTGTAACACGCTGCCGAACTGTTTATCTTTCCCGTGCTTAGTGTCGACTACTCTGTAAGAAACGGCTTACAGAGTAGTCCAAGTTCAAGTTCAAGTTCTTATTGTTCATTATTGTTCAAGTTCTTTTCTGTTCAAAGAAGATAAATTATACGCGACCAAATTTGCAGTTTCGCGTGCATAGGAACTCGCCATAAGGATATAATCGTTACTCAGCATAATCTCAACCCAGAGATTTGCGAAAATAATTCTATAAGGACATCATAAGCCTTCCAGAAGTGCGACAATATAACACCCCTACACCATTATCAAGCATAGCCTGTCAAATATGCCCTCTGACACCCTTATACGCCTCAAGGGTGAAACATGGGTATTTGCGGCGGTGTTGAGCCCTATTAAGAAAATGCCGAAAATAATGGTGTCAATGGCGTTTTGTATGACATTCTGCTCCTGAGGGTGTAGAGGGTTTTAAAGTGTTGGCAGATGCCACAGAACCTATAAGTTTGGGAAGGAAACACGCAGATTTGTTGCAAACGCGTACATGAAATTGTATGTTCGTTTTTCTGACATATTGTTCGTTCGTTCGGAAATATTTAGCTTTTTGTGTACCTGAGGCGACGATTTATGATGCCACGACATTCAAGCTTGCGTTTAAAAATTGCGTATTTTGCTCACGTGACCAGAAAACCAAAAAAGTTTCCTGCAATCTTCTTCTATAGAGCAAAGCGGAATAACTATTTATCTTCGTCGAGAACAATGTTTTCCTTTTATCCTGATTAATTAATTAATTAATTTATTTATTTATTTAGAAATACTGTCAACCCTCAGTTGAGGGTCATAACAGGGAGGGATGTTACATATACGTTCGTACAAGACAGCCAGATACAAAAGAAATATGCACATGCACTACAGTGTCCTACGGATACAATACAAGATGCGATATACAGACTATAAGACATGTATTCAAATGTTCAACCAGCTGCCGCACGCACACAAACATTCGTTATTTGGTTCACAATAACGAATGTCCGATAACGAATATAAGTAGGTCCTTTTCTATCCGTGAGGTGGATACTGGTCATCGATCATCAGCTTTCTTTTTCTCTATTTTGCAGAGTTCCGCTCATCTAATCTCGCCTTCATGATATGAACGTCCAAATCAAGAGTCAGCTGCCTAGTGTTCGGAACCCTAATGCCTTGTGCTCGCTCATCTCTGAAGTTGTTCGGCGCTAACCATGATGCGCCAATGGCGGTCCTTGCAACGCTAGCAGGCCGCGGCTGCTGTCTTAGTTTTTTTTTGTCAAGGCAGTACTATCATGTCAAGTCTCTCACAGGTAGCACTGATCCTGCCCGGTGATATTCGAGGTGAAGCCATAGCACATTCTTTGTACTGGTCCGAGGAATGAGGGGAGCACAAAGAAGGAAAGGTGCTTACTAAACACTTTGTTTTGAGGCATTTAGAATGATCAGCTAAGTGAACTTTTTTGTTTTATCGGCGTCGTTTCGTACTGCATAATAGATAGCAGAGTGTGGGTGTAGGCCAGCTGGTGATTCATTATTTTGGCACTCTGTTGCTAAATGAAATACTGTCTGCAAAATGACAATAAAGCTATATTGACATCGCACGACGAACATCTGCACCTATCAGACAGATGAGGACTACCTCTTCCCTCATGCCAGGAAGCACAGATACGCATTTGGCGCGGCAACACTTTTGTCCAGCAGCACTGACGGCATGTGAATGGCGGTAGCCATCTCGAAGGGCCACTGTGTAGCAGGTGTAGCGAACTAGGCGGGTACACTGTTCTAGTGCACTATACTGCGCGTACGCGGCTTACATCCAAATTCACTATTGTCACGTGGTCTTGACGTCAAAGAACACAGTAGCAATACTGTTAAGCACAAAACTAACTTTTATTGGGCGAACCTGTGCCCACAAAAGAGGCTACACTTATAGCACAACGATAGCGGCGAACACGGTCGGCGATCGTCGAAAATCTGATCAGCGGGTCAAGCGCGTCGGCTTTTATAGAGCAGTCGTCGAATATTCCAGACTAACCGTTCGGACCCGCGTGCCTTCCACAAAGTTCTATACCATTCGCGTCAGGTGATGAAATCAGATAACATAAGGTTCGGCGACAACAGACAGCGGATAGAAGCATCGATAACTTTCCAGAAACTTCGGATACATGCAGGCGCGTCCCGCGCTGTGTGATTGCATTTGTTAGGCCGCGAAACGTGGTTGCCCGATAAAGATAAGTACACGTGTCACTATTAAGTGGTAGATTGAGCTGCGCGCAGCATTCGTCTCCCTGTTGGAGAAACTTTTACAGCGCCGCTCTAGCTCCTAGCGGCAAAAACGCACGAGACGGCAAAGAGGCTAGCCAGCGCACTGTTTCGCAAGCTTCCGCGCAATTTCACACCATGCGAGCTGAGGCCTCGTTCAGAAAGGATGTCGCGCGTCGCGTGATACGATCGGGAACCGACGACATGGCCACGAATCCGTACTCACGTGTGTCGGTTATCCAGCCAATTCCTCCGTGGATACTCGCAACAGAGCTCTACCAAAATTGGAGGGTAACCATCTTAGAACAAAACATCGCGCAGTGCCATCCGTGTAATCACATCCAAGTGTTGGCGCTGTGACTTGAATAGAGAACAGACTGGCAGATGGCGCCAGGTGGCACGAAGCCGTAAAGGAAACATGCCTTGGCACCAATTGCGCGGGAAAAGTGAAAAATATTCACACGGCCGGTGTCAACCGCAGCTGCGGCACAGCGGTATAGCGAACCGCCTGTTAACGACGGAGTTAATAAGGCGTTCGTAGCTTTGATTTTGCGCTAACTTGCACTTGCAACGCTGTCATTTTAACGAAGTGCCCTTGAAAGCTGAAATTATCCACGGCAGAAGGATTCCTTTGTGGTGAGGAGTGGTCTCTCATGTGTATTTTCCCAAATGCGCCATTATTTATTTGTTTGTTGGAACACTCTCGACGCCACGTAGGGCGTTAGCGGTAAAAATGAATGTGAAAATATTTAGGGTGGTGGTTTTAGAGGGGTACAGAATATTTTCGAGTCCCTCGTTTTTATTTATTGTACATGAGCATGGGGGGGGGGGGCGGGGGCAGTCATCCTAACAGTGCCCTAAATTCTTTACTATAGTAGCTTTTCTAAAGCCAGTTTTGGCTTCGTTTATGCGGTGTTGTATCGCCATTAAGACGTCCGATATGGTACTACATACCATTTTATTTGAGAAAATATGGTGCCGTAAGAAATGACTTGCCACCACTTTTTCTCAAGGAATTTCGTTTAACGTTAAAAATTGAATAATAAAAAACTAATATGTCAGTGCCTTTAAAAAGATGATGGCTCAGTATTAGCTGGCACCGAGTGTTGGGAAATTGTTCCAGTTGGACGCTGTTCTTAGAACGAAGTTCAATAGAGGTCTGCATGGCAGCTTGGGACTTGTACATTGACTCAGTGCAGAACGTGAGATGAGAAGTAGTGAAGTGATCAGAACAATATTTCCTACAGGGAAAAATTGATGTGGTTGATCTGGTCAAAAAAAAAAAAAAACAAGGCATGCTATCTTTCGTCTTTGTTCAAGGTCAGGGAGATAACGCTGTTTTTACGAGAGAGGCAGTGTCAAAGTAAGTACAAAGTGTGAAACAAGTTGCGTGGTTTTCGAGGGATTGAGGTGATCAGATTAGAAAGGCGGAATGAGGATTCGACGTACTCGTAGAGTATTCGAGTTCGAATCGGCAAGCGTGTTGCAGAGCGGCACCGTTACACGAATTAGGGCTAGCGAGGAGTCGCGACGAAGGAAACCGAACGTGGGATCAACAACTACGAAATTAAAACTTGCAGGAATTCAAAACCGGTAGAGATCGTGGGAATCCAGAGACTGGGATTAGTTTTGAATCATTTCTCCTAAAATCTTAGGTGAATTAGGTTGGTGTTTCAGTGAATATCTTCTTCAGAAGTAACCCTTATTCAATGTGGCACAGAGCCATTTCTTCGAGACGTTGAGGGAGATTATCTCAACTGACGTTCTCAGGATTTCTACCAAGTGAACACGAATTGAGCACTAGCAAGCTTCAACTGCGTAATTGAAACGTCAGCCCTAATGCTTAGTTAAAGCCCATTAGCAAGCGGTAGTTAGTCAGACGCTTAAATTATTCGATATCAGAGATTCTGGACATTCATCGCCACTCGTATTGTGATGTAGAAAAAGCAGGTTACCTTCGACGTACGTCTTTTTTGCTCTTCATTTGAAACATAAGCTACAAGTAACAAACATAGAACATCCAAAAAGGCCATCAAATTAGTGTATGGTCACAGCTTGTCCTGTCCGCTTTGCCTATGCAGGTTAAGCTAAAAAATAAAGAATAAAAAATATAGGTACAAAGTTTTTCTGATTTATTCGGAAGAATTTGCTAGTCACTGCACAGGTGGGCTGAAGCTCCCCGAAAATAATGGCACTGGCGCATATCCCTGAACTTAAAAGGAGTGAAGGTTTGGCGTTCCTACTGCGATATTCTTGCGCGCTTCTGATGCGTACTTTCTGTGCGACCTTTTGGTTTTGTGCTATGCAGACTTGCGAAAGCGCGTAGCCAAGCGAGCCACTTTCTGTTTCTCCACGGACCCAAACCTAAACGTGTGACGGCTGCAGGAAGAGCCGTCCCGCTGCTACACTTCCTGTGGGAGCGCTTGCGCATTCTGGCTAGCACTCGCACTGCAACAAACAAAATGCGGACTACAACTGATACAGCAGCTGCGCAGCACTCATGTCACACGCCACCGACCTTGCAGCTCGTGGAGTTTCTGTCAGACAGAAACACGTGCCAGCTTGGCTGATGAAACGGTAGTGAAAAAAAAAAAAGAATCGGCGGACGGACGGATTCATCGCAGTGTTGCAACCTAAATGACGGGAAGCTCGTGTTAGCTAGCGAGTGAACAGCACCAGCGACTGACACGGACACAACCTCGTCGCCTGTAGCTGTTAGCAGTCTCCGTCATGAGGCCGAAGAGGCCGTGTGGTTGTCCACTCGAAAGTGCGCTGACGAAATGTGTGTGGCACACAGAAGCGCGAAATATACACGAATGCATTTGAGACTTCTATACCGCTTGCGTCACATTGGAACATGTCAATTTTGGGGCACATACCCATTCCTGGAGCATACATATGGTAACCGCCGCGTGGACTACAAAATTTTCACTTTTGCGTACCATCTTACACATGTACTCTTGCACATATCCTCTTGTACAGTTGCCTAAGTTGTATATTTGGGCACATCAACAGTGAACCTAGTTGTCCACTCGGCAACTTCCATGCTCGGTTAGACAGCAACACCCGCAAATTGACTGGCAGAGCAAAGGAAGCTTCGCTTTATAATGGTAAAGAATAGCGACGCTACAGACCTCATAATGATAGGCACGTGCGCGTCGACCAACCAAAGGATAAATGAGCTATACATTTTGCACGAAAGAAGCGACATCTCCCCCACTAGAATGAAGGAGGATCCTTTCTGTTTAATTCCGTTGCGTTGCCAAACGGCTCAGCTTCGGGATGAAACTAAATATAAGAATGTAGGCGGGTTCCATGCAGATACCGCTAAAACGACTTAAAGAACATGCGGTCCAGGGGGAATAACTCGACAATGGGGTTTGAACCCGACTGTGCTATTTCACTCGCTGACGAAAGCACCCACGTTCTTTCTAACTTTATATGGACCTTCTATAAAAAGAAAGGAACAAATAAAAAGGGGCCGTGAGACATACGTTCTTAGGCTTTTCAGGTGCAATTCTGTGCTAGGTGAAAATTACCTGTATTTGAAATTGCAATGCACAAGAAGCTAAATGAAATATAGACTAAAGTTTTATATTTGGCTGTAGAACACAATATCTGCAAATGCAAAACTGCAGCTGCCGTGTAACCCCCCCCCCCCCGTTTGCTTAGCGTAAATCCTATGAATATCACCGCCTTTAAGATGGTTTAAAACGTGCATTAAAAACAATTATGGGGTTTTGCGCTCCAAAACCACGATCTAATTATGAGGCACGCCATAGCGGGGGAGTCCGCTATAATTTCGACCACCTGGGGTTCTTTAACGTGCACCTAAATCTTAGTAGCCCCACGAGTGTTTTCGCATTTCACCCCCATTGAAATGCGGGCGTCGTGCCGGGATATAAAAGAAAACGTGCATTTGCGCCGGCTGTTCACAATTATGCTTTATGGTTCTTACCTATCGCATAGAGGAGAGTATGTCCAGATAAACCAATAGAAGTCAACTTTACGAACAGTTTCGTGCGGGGTACCCCAAGGGAGTATCTTAGGACCATTGCTTTTTAACCTGTACATTAATGATATCATCAGTGTGGATACTAATGTTCGTTTCATAATCTACGCCGATGATGCTAGTTTGTTTTTATCTGACGCTAGTAGTAGTAAGCTAAATACAAATGCAAATGTACTCCTGGAAAAAATACATATATGGTGCGATAAGAATCTTTTGTCTGTTAATACTGCAAAGTCAAAGGCAGTACTTTTCGTCCCGAAAATAAAAAATGCCGTGATTTCCGTGAGTTATTTTATAACAGAGACCAGATTGAGTTAGTAAGGTTATTCAAATCACTTGGCGTAACATTCACCGAAAACATGCTGTGGGACGAACACACAGACAATGTAGCATTAAAGGCATCTAGAGCCATGGGATTGATAACGCGTTCCAAAAATTATCTCCCAAAAAAGGTAAAACTCTCTCTATATCACGCATTATTTCGCTCACATCTAAACTACTGCTCATTAGTATGGGGTACTGCTACAGAAACCGGTCTGAAGAAACTAGGAACTCTCGAAAAAAGGGCCCTCAGATTACTTCTTAACCTGCCAAGTAGACACTCAACAAAAAACTTATTTTTCAAGAACAAGATCATTAACGTTTTCAGCCTCTATGCTTATAGACTACTACGCACCTACAAACTAGAACAAAGAAGATGCATAAGTGATATATCTGACTTAGCCCCGATTTAATTACTTCATTGCACATATCCACGCCGGCATAAACCACATTGGGTATTACCAAAAGTAAGAAAAAACTATGGGCGCCAAATGGTAGCATTTCAAGTTCCATCCTTACTTAACAAATTTATTGATGAAAATATAGACTTAAGAAACATTAGCTGCTCTAACCTCCACGACTACTTCCTCCTTAACGCGTCCCTTTTTACATTTAGATTTAGATATCCGTGAACATTTAGATATCTGTGAACGTTTCTGCGTCTAATTGTGTCATAAGCGTATTTTTGGTTGCTGTTCTTTTGCTGTTTCGTAAGCGTTTTTGTTCTCAGTTGCTGTGCTTGTCTTTCTTAAAAAAATAAATTATGGGGTTTTACGTGCCAAAACCACTTTCTGATTATGAGGCACGCCGTAGTGGAGGACTCGGGAAATGTCGACCACCTGGGGTTCTTTAACGTGCACCTAAATCTAAGTACACGGGTGTTTTCGCATTTCCCTCTCATCGAAATGCGGCCGCAGTGGCCGGGATTCGATCCCGCGACCTACTTGTCTTTCTTTTCAATCGGTTTATATTTTTTTTCACACACGGAGGTGATTCTGTATTTTGCATACTTGTTTTTATACTAATGCTTTGTTTGACTTTGTATTTGCTGTCATGACAGAAGTGCCGTCGCATGCCACTGCTCACCTGCAGTACAGTCTAAAAATGTTAACACCCTTAAGGGTGTAAATGACGTCTCATGAGTGACACCATTTTTGGGTGCATTGCTGCACCCCAAGCAAAGGAGTGTGAATTAACACCCCACAAAGGAAAGGGTGGTAATATGACGTCATCTTGCCTACGGGTGTAAGACAAACAACACCCTTTCTATATGGGTGTAACACAGGCACCACCCTTTCAATATGAGTATAGCATGGACAGCTCCTTCCAAAGGGTGTTATCCCTGCAAGTATTTTAGCGTTCAACACATCCATGCAGTTAATGGACACACTAGCTGTTGTGAATGCTGCCTAGCCTTAGCTGTGCTACTACCTTGTTCAGTATGAGCCAGAATCTGTGAGGCGTCGTCGTATCGCGCTTCTGGTCTGTCATGTGGTAGCATATATAACGTGTGACACTTTCAGGAAAATATTTAAGTTTCATAATCGCAGCAATTCACACACCCTGTGCTTTTCGTCATCTTCCTCTGCTGTGATAGTACACTGCCGGAAGGATGCAGAGCGCAGTAACACAAGCTGCACTAAGGACACAGGAAATCCCGCACCTTGGTTCACCAGTACTTATCACGCCATGGAAACAGCACACAACCGAAAGCATGTTACATGCATTTCTGAAATAATTAAGAACCTCCACTTTTCTTGGTCAAAAATTTTCGCAGCAACACCAGCTTAACCAGGAGGGACAGCCACCACAGCTCGTTGTTGTAGCTCATATTGAATGCAATAGATCGCAAGCAATGCACGGATTGGCGACGGTAACCAGTGCAGTACTACAGAAGCATACGTTTGCCTGTCAAGCAGTTCTTTGCTGTTTTGAGCACATATTTGATACCTCTATTCAGGAAAGTTGTCATTTATCTTCGAGGGATGCTTTTACTAGTACCTTCATATATATAATGACCTAAAGGTAGCATTGAATGCCAAAGAACAAAGTGCAACGAAGCGCTTCCACTTAGAATAATGTTTCAGCATTTACAAACAAAACTGCATGTGCAGCTGTGCGTGCTGTTTAATATATAAGCATGCACTATTTCCTCAAATTTATGCATGCTTCATTTACTGTCAGTGACCTGCTTATACCAAATAATTTAGTTTATTTTTCACCTGAATATCGCACAGGCATTGTAAGTTAAGCTACCAGAATAACAATCAGCTAGTCTAAGGTTACCTAATTGAACAAAATCATCCTAAGATTTGTGACGGAATGTCAGAAGTATTTATTGTTTCATTAAAGAGAAATGGTTACAAAATAATGTTTGCACATTTTAAAAGTAAAAGGGAAGATAAGCAGTAAAAGCATACCAATACAAAGACATAAGCACTGAATAATGTCACAGGCTTGTTCAATTAAACTTTAAGCAGAAAAGTCTTTTTAAATAACCTCACTACGAACTATCACACGTTTTCATTCGAAAAGCACTACATCTTATCATAAAGTACGGAAATAACCGGCCACATAAGAAAGAGCAAGGCTGAGTGTGTGTATGTGAACAAAAGGATAGAAAGTTGGGCGAGTTGGTACGGTAACATGATCTTGGATTGTAGCGCAAAAAGTGACACGGACACATACTACAAGCAGACACGACGAGCGCTAACTCGCAAGTAAATTTTTATTGAAGCGAAGGACACACACACACACACACACACACACACACACACACACACACACACATATATATATATATATATATATATATATATATATATATATATATATATATATATATATATATTATCAAATGTGCCTTTAGGCCTTGCGACCAATGTGCTCCCAAGATTTATGAGGAATTAGTCATTGCAGAGCTGTAAGGACATGACAATCCTAGGATGATTATGTTCTCGAGGCTTTTTTTCCCCACTATCCATCTTTTGAAACGTGTATACTGTAGTCATGAAAACAAAAATGCTACAACTGGCGTGTGGTAAGTTTTGCGTCTTATTTCCTAGCAGCTCAGTGAAACGAGCCACGATGACAAATTCAAATGATGTTACCTCATCAGACATTCAAATTTCTTAAACACTCACACAACGAGATAGGCATTAGAGTGAGCATCACTTAAATACATTACACTGGTTTAAAGTTATTGCACCGCTTTGTGCCAGGTAAAAATGTTGGAAACACCAAAAATGTTCAGATTCTACGGCCGACCGTGAAAAGTAAATAAAAACATTATTAAGCTTCCTTAAAGGGGTTCAGAAGCTTTACAAGTAGCAGTCTTTGTGATGGACACGCTGATAGATGAGCAGCCATTCCACTGAGACGAGAATGTTGAGGGCTTCGCATGGCAGTCTGCCAGACACTGAAGAGTAGTTCTTGGTCCACATGAAGGAGGTTGCTTGCCTACACGTCTGGGCCACCATACTGAATGCATGGTGTTATCGGAACTTTTTCTCCCTGCGTTGTGGTAAAGAAAGCATGGTTAAATTTAGACGATATCTAATATGCAAAAAAGAGGCGAGGCGTGCAAACAGGACACAAGAGTAGAGAAGTGGACGACACGAAGGCGAAAAACACGAAAAATTCCATGAAATTGTTTTAATATATAAAATTTTTGTACTATGTGTCATTCATTATGAGGGTTCATAACTGCAACATATTTTATATATAAGCAGGTCGAATTATCACCTTGTTCAGCTTGTACAAGGTCGTTTGAGGCAAGAAATCGAGTTTCGCAAAGGAAAGCTCAGCATTCTTGAATAAAAAAAGAACACCTCAGATGACATGCATTCCTGTGAGTGGAAATTGCACAGTCCAAGAAAAACAAATTAAAACTGGCGCACCAATACTGAAAAAAATGAGCACCTGCTACTGCAAAAAGCTACAAAAATTGAGAACATTAAAGAGCAAATACAGTTGTCACTTTGTATTGATCAAGTACAGCAGAAATGGAAATAAATCAGTGATAATGTGTCTCTTGGCTTTGAATGCAAGAAACGTAAAAACAGGAACTTGCAGCCACGCCACTTTGAATTTCCCGCGTTTCCAACACCTCACAAGTTTGGCATCGTCCGGTACTCGGGGATAGTAATCGCTTAACGTTAAGATGAACGAGCGTCGGCATAAATTAATAGGATACTTAACCGGGCAATATTTGCGCATAAAACAACTCACGTAGCGAAGCTACTGTCAAATACCCGATTACGCATCTGCGGGCGTTTGGGCGAACTATTCAAAAAGGAATGCGAGTTTCACTTGTTTCACGCCTACTAAGCTAAGCTAGAATTTGAGTTGCCTACTAAACTATACTGGATATTTACGCTCCGAATAAAACGCTGGAAATTTTGTTACGTCACATTGCATACGTATGAAAGTGAGAAAATTGCTTTTAGTGTATTCTGCCCAGGCGGCATGTAGCAGCTACCACTCTCATGCAGCAATAGCATGAAAGTGGAACTCGCGGCAAGGAAAAGA
This sequence comes from Dermacentor variabilis, assembly GCF_050947875.1. Taxonomy (NCBI): domain Eukaryota; kingdom Metazoa; phylum Arthropoda; class Arachnida; order Ixodida; family Ixodidae; genus Dermacentor; species Dermacentor variabilis. Next base: position 240,744,086 of record NC_134569.1, on the reverse strand, counting down.
AACAGATACAGCGCAAACGTTATGCCTCTTGTAGTTAGAACTAAGCACGATCAAGACAGTTTTCTAGCCTTCATAACGACATGAACACGACCAAACATCGTGCGAAACAACTGTCTGCTCTCGAAAATTATTACCGCTTCCATTTACATATCTGTCGCTGCCACAAGCAAAAGTCAATGGGCTAATGCGCTAGCTGTCCACAAGCCGTAGGTTAGACTGACAGCAACATATTACGGTAACATAAAACAATTTCCACGCTGACTTAGCACCCGCGGTGTGCGCTAAGTGCCGCAGTTCTCGTTTGCCGCTCGACATTCACACCATGATGACGGGCACTGCATCTTTCACGTGAAATATTGCACGCTTTGCACCAGAGTTCAATAGGAGGGCGAAACGCATTTGCACGTACCTGAAATCCGCACGCCGGAAACCCGATGACACTTCCGTACCCCATACAGCCGCTTCACTTGGACGGGAGGCACTTCTATGAAACATTTCACATGCGACATGTCTCACACCGATTAAGCGAACATGAGAAAGTGACCCAGGCCGCATTGCGACGCCGTCCAGCCATGCATCCACTGATGAGCTGTGTGCGCGGACTTGCAGATAAAACCATACAAAACGTTACGCACGAGAAGATGACGGCTCTTGTTGCGGAGACGAAGCAGTGGTGTAGCCGTGTAGCGGTGAACCCATGTTGACAACTGTTGGTTCCGACGTTATGCCGGTGGTGGTGGCTTTAGTGGCGTGTGTTGCGGCTGCCTAATCTTTTATTTCTTTTTTCCAAACAGTATGGTTAAGATCAGTTCTTTGTTTACGTTTTTTCTGTGTCCCTTGGAATTTTTTTTGTCTTTTTATGCGATTAAACGGTAAATTATGGCCTCGTAGATTCGCGTGCGCCAGCTTCGCCTAGAAATCTCGGAGGCCATGGGAAAATGCCTAAGCATTTAAGCATACGCCGTTCTTGTCGTTGTTAACGTTTCATCATCGTTTCTTCAACTGAGATACAGGCGTAGTGTCCCTTTTCCCGGGGGCGACCAAGACGGCATCGCTCAGCAGAGGGGGGGGGGGGGAGTGACCCCCCTGCTGTCGGCGGTGACCCAGAGTTGACAATGCATGTAAGAGGGGTGCGAAGCTTTTCTTTTTGTGAGAGTCTTGCCCAGCTCCCAAAGTTCTCCTCAAGCTGAGACTCGCTGATGGCTGCATTTGGTTTTTTTTTTATTGTCGCATGCCCTCGAACCGCCATGAATCCTACTGTGTAATGGCATTAGAGCAGTATTCACGTCCAAATGGAAATGCAGCCGGTAATTGAGCTGCCTAAGGTTTGTGGCCTGGTGGCAGCTCCCCACCCTTTCCCCGTTTCCGTTTACAAGTTAGGGGGAGGGGTCTAAAGCAATCTGACACCCCCCTCCCCACAGAGTGAGGGGGGGGGGTCCCCGTTGACCGTGGAGGGGGAAGGAGCGGGGCCATTGCCATAGTAGCAAAAAATTTACTGTTAGTGAGCGTTACAAGTGCTCTGCGTGCCCCCCTTGGCTACGCCATTATTCCCCCCCCCCCCCCTCCCCGCAATCGACGCCGATCGAGCTATCAGAACGTGCATGACGCGCATGCATAGCATAACATGAATGACATGCCGCGAAGTTGGCATGGATGTCGTGACATCATCGTCATCATCAGCCTATTTTGATGTCCATCGCAGGACGAAAGCTTCTCCAGCTATCTCCAATACCCCTGTCTTGTGCTAACTGGTTCCACGTGTCTTCAAGTTTCCTAATTTCATCACGTCCTCCTTATTTTCTGCCGTCCTCGTCTGTGCTTCCCTTCCCTTGGCACCCATTCTGCAACTCCAATAGACCAGCAGTTATCTCTTACCCTATCCCTTACACATTGCAATATCTGCCCAGCACGACTTCTTCCTCTTGATGTCAACCAGAATATCAGCTATCCCCGTTCGCTCTCTAATCCACATCGCTGTCTCACAGTCTATTATCGTCATGCCTAATATTTTTCATTCCGTCGCTCTATGCGCGGTCCTCAACGTCTTCCCAAGCTTTTTTGGTAACTTCCAAGTTTTGGCCCCATACGTTAGTAACGGTAAAAAGCAATGATCCATGGTCATGATTTAGTAATGCCTGCCGTAAGCTCTCCAGCAAATGTTTTATTTTGTTAATTTCCTTGATCAGAGGGCCCTGCGAGTAAATGACCTCAATAAACGAATTTCTGCGCAGGTTCTACAGGCTGACTGCCGACCATGACATTTCGTCCTCTCGCCAGGTTGTGGAATATTACTTTTCTCTTCTGTATACTAACTTTGAATCAGACTTTTACACTTTCTGAGCGAAGGTCCTCAAACCTTTGCTGCAAATAGTCTGCAGCCTTGCTGAGTATGCTAATGTCATCTACAAACCGTAAGTTGGTGAGCTATTTACCGTTAGCCATCACTCCTAACCATTCCCAGTCTAACTGGTTGCACACCTTTAAGTATTCAGCGATAGCATTGTAAATATTTCGCCATTGATCATGCGAAGCCTTTTTGAAGATATCTGGCTATGCAAAGTCGGCGCGTTAGTGTCATCCGTTCGATATCAACATTCGTGGGAAACTTATTTTTGGCCACTGTTCGGAGTCAGTGCGCTGCTGCCTACATGTCCCGATCTAATCATTGCAGCTACCTGATTCAAGCGCAGGTAGCGCGCATTTCATGTATAGCCAATATCAACGCCTTAACTGGCAATGTTCGTTTATCATATACTGTAAGCTTGTTCACTTACTCCCTTATAATTAGGGTGTAAATTAGATAGACGGGGGTGTTCCAAGAGTGTTTTCTTATTGAACAGCCTTTCCCGTTAAAAAGGGTGTTTCAAGGGTGTTTACAAGGGTGAAAAGATAAGTACACCCGCATTACACCCATAAGGGTGTGAAAATTTTGAGAGTGTACGGGGTGTGGGAACTTAGTCAAGCGTCAATCGCTTTTATTCCCATCCCCTCCATCAATGTAATGGTGATGGAAATAAACCATTATATTATTATTATTATTATTAAAATTAGGCACTAGGAGGCACATGAAGACCACCTGTGCAAATAAATTATGTGGCCAGGGGGACACAAGGTGAGATGGTAATTATCGCTGGCAGCATCCCAATGAACAAAATTTTAATAATTAACTTTGTGTTGACTGCAGTAAGTAGGTATATCTGTATTGAAAAGTTAGAGGGAGCCGTGTTTCTATACAGTATGAGTTCTAAGAATTCTTATAGTGTGTCTGTGCTCCGAGGTATCCGACTCCAAACTTTATTTCTCGTTCACATCATTACGCATGCAAGCTAGTTAGGATCGGCGCAAAGATCCTCTTTTGTGTGCCAGCTCCTCTGGCTGTTGCGTGTGGCGTTTAATCTGATAACAAGGCGATGTGGCGTTTAATGATAACATTGTCAAAGATGATAACTGTCCCCCTTCCCCCTCTCTGCTGGCGAAATAAAAAAAAAATATTGAAGATCCCGGAACCGCTGTCGTGACACGTGACCGCGCAGCCTGTAACGGTGGCGGCAACTACCACGTCGAGATAATGGCGCGAGTGAAGAAGCCGGAGGGCAGTGCGCGTGCGTAATGGTGACTAGTCGAGTGGGCATGGTCCTTGCCTGGGCTACGCAAATAAAGGGACAGCTAATTTCCAATTATTGTAAGTTTTACTGAAATCAAGAGCCACAACAGCAAGGCGCACCGCGCTGCCATATTTTGATTTCGCCAGCCGAGGGGGAAAGGGGGACAGGTATCATCTTTGCCTATGCCTGCGCCCTGTTGTACTCGCATCATCATCATCATCATCATCATCGTCGTCGTCGTCGTCGTCATCATCATCATCAGCCTGGTTACGCCCACTGTAGGGCAAAGGCCTCTCGCATACTTCTCCAACAACCCCGGTCATGTACTAATTGTGGCCATGTCGACCCTGCAAACTTCTTAATCTCATACGCCCACCTAACCTTCTGCCGCACCCTGCTACGCTTCCCTTCCCTTGGAATCCAGTCCGTAACCCTTAATGACCATCGGTTGTCCTTGCGCCGATCCTTATTCTCTTGCATGCGTAATCATGCGATCGATAATTAAAATAGGGAGTCGGATATCTCGGAGGACAGGCATGCTAGAATTCCTCCAAGTGAAACTGTGTAGAAATGCGACTGCCTCTAACTTTTGAATAAAAACATACACACTGACTGCAGTCAATAGAAAGTTAATTATTCAATTTTAGTTAATTGCGCTGCTCACATCGATAATTGTCATTTCAATTCGTGTCACCATAGCCACTTAACTTATTTGCACAGGTCGTCTTCGCGTGCCTCCCAGTGCCTAATTTTAAGAATAGCATAAAGCTTAATTTTGAACACCCGGTAAATCCTTCGAACTGCTCGAGGGAGGATTTGAGAAATTAACTGGAGCGCGTACCTTGAACTGATATAAAGAAAGTGGTCCTTGTCTTAGGATGCGAGCTTATCCAGACGCAAGTTCACTGCTGGTCGGCTTCAATTTCGCCCATTTGAACATTTTCCCAAAATTGAATAATTAAAAAGTAATTAGTGACTCGCTTAAATTACAAACATTTAAATAAGGTGTCGCGTGTACGTAATTGATATCTCCGTGATCCTGCTGATTGAGCTGTTTGCTGGATGCAAGTTTTGAAAGGAACCTCTTTGAAATTAAGAACTCACGGTATCTTGAATCATTGATTAGATAATAATACATACGCTAGATAATCACAACATTTTTGAGATTATTATTTGAAACAAGCTGAGGAGAGAAAACATTTCTTTGTGGTTGCTATTTAGAGAAGCGACAAAGTATAATGGAGGAACGCTGAACTTCAAGGGCATGCCAACGCGAAGGAAGCAGGAAGCGACAGCACAACGAACTCACTTCGAAGATGCGGAGACCAGCGAATAAGAAAATCTCTCGGAACAACACAAGAAGGCACTCGACAGATGTCAGCGTATCATTAGCGAGGGATCATAGGACTGTGAGAAAAATAAAATAAAACTAAGTGGTCAGTTCGTGTGGCATTCACACCAACAGCAATAGCTGTTTGCCAAGCAGGGTCACCGACAGAGTGCACGCAAGCTTTCTTCATACGTGCGCGCGTGATGAAGATATTCCTGTGCGTTTACTATGTAATGACTTCGGAATATTCCGATGAAAGCAGCAAGTACCTGAACGCATAATACACACTCTGTGGAAGAAAAGCTCTGGCGATGGTGATCCAATTAGATTATTTTCAGGGTGTCCGAATCAGACAGACATATGGGTGAGGGGGACGAAGCACCGAATGTTTGCCGGAGGTTTGCAGTTTAACGCCTAGAGCCACTGAAATAGCCCGCCCCTCATTAGTATTAGGCTTCCGTTAATATCCGTAGAAGTCAATCACCTGCATTTACTGTGAAGCACACGTATCGCTGTAATGATGGAGAAACGCTGACGACGACACGCTGCAGTTTTTCAGCGCCTATGGCGTTCTGGCGCTCAGCGCCAGGTCACCCCCCAGCGCGGCGAGCGCATTCCGACAAGGCTGCGTCTAGAATCGGGCTCGCATTGGCGGAACTAGCCCATTGCGTCGTTTCTCACATAATCCGCCTGTTGCTGACGGCACCTAAAACCCATCATTCAAAAAGTAATGAGATCTAAGGCGCGTATACATTGTTGCGGTAACAGATTTACTTCAGCATTTTGGCCGCACGACACCAGTCTAGCTTTAAAAGCACACCAGTCTAGCTTTAAAGAGCCTAGTGCAGACAGTGGCTGCTGACACCGCTATATAGTAGAAGGCTGGAACAAAGCGAATAGTAGAGACAATGGCAAAGTCGCATACCCATCTAACGAATGCAGGTGAAAGATATACATTTAGGCTCGAGGCAAAGGCTAGTGCCGCAAAGGTAATGCAGCAACGGTATATGCGGCTGGACTGTAATGTGGATATCCATGCGGTTGCCAAGCTCAGGCGTTCCTTTATGCTTAGCACAGTCTGGTTTTCTAACTAACCTCTTCTATGTTAGGCTTTGGCGCTGCAGCGGTTCGTTTCTCAGTCTTCTGGCAATGATTTGACCTCACTGATGTCAGCACGATTTTTTCTGGCAGGCAAAGAGGGATCTTTTATTGCTAAGAACCTTGGTTCCCCGAGGTTCATTGCTGAATAAATCTTTTTACTGCGACGCTGTTATGGCTAGCCAATTCGTCTGTCCGTCCATCTGTCGGTCGCCTGTATGCCGAAAACTCCTCCGGCGCAACCCTATGCACATGCAAAGAAAAATAAAGAAAGGAGAAATAAAGGCACGCGATTAACTAACACTACCTAGATAGTACAAGGCCTGCTTACTCCGATCCATGACGTCACGCTACCTGGCCCGAAATTTCCATTGACAAGGCTGGCGTACAAACTGGGATACATAGCGCAAGAAAGACACAGGGACAAGCAGGAACACGGGACGAGCGCTCGTGTTCCTGCTTGTCCCTTTGTCTTTCTTGCGCTATGTATCCCAGTTTGTATTTATACCACCAACACGCCCAAGCTTTTTCCCTGCTAAAGGCTGTCGCGATGAAAGCGGCGACATCGAAATCAGTGTTGCCAACTCGAGAGCATCCCCATTATATTTTATGGCAGTGGGTAAGGTAACATGACGTCATTAATCGGAGTGAAAAATCCTGGTGTTGGAGTAGCTGCGCCAGTAATGACGTCGTTGCTCTGCCTCGCAGCCGGGCGCGTGCGCCGCAGTTTCTCTCCGGCTCCGAAATCATCAGGCCCTGCGTCATACCTACTCCTGAGGAGCAGGCAGTTTTCTATCAGCAACGCCGCGAGCAGAACCGGGAACGAGCTCGTCTACGCCGTCCCGATGCTGCAGCCCGGACATAAGAACAGGCTCGTGCAGCCGAGCGCAAGCAGCAAATGCGCACCGAAGATCCCGGAGCCTACCAAGCCGTCGTTTAATGAACCCTTGGGATTAACTCAGTGATGAACATCGGAGCCGCACGTTTCAGCTTCGTTGGTTATTCATCTACGGAGTGCTTGGGCGGTGATATTTTTTTCGAGCGTTTTGACACGCACAGTGTCATTAAACTGCAAATAAAATGATTAAGTCACTATCATTTAAACTGATATTTAAATCAGTTGGTAGTGGCAGCTTCTGTGGGTTGTGTGCCCTTCTCTATGTACCTTGATTTTCTACAATAAATGATGTTCAGTATAACGGATCGATCTGCGCAAGAGCAGGCGCCTTTAAGAAGCTTATTATTAAGGAAATGGAATAATGTGCCACTAAAATAGAATGCAGTAATAACCTGAGTTGCTCACAGCACGTTTCTACAGTGGAACTGCTCAAATATTCACCATTGATTCTTGCCTAAATGATGAAACCAGAATTTAAAAAAATAAATGCAGGAACTCCTCTGGTATTTGTCTAAGTATACGTAAGCATTGCGCTATTTGCTCATATCCACGTAGCCCGATGTTATTATCAATGTTATCGGATTTGATCCGACCAGTATAAACGCTTATCAACTCTCATCGGTCGTTTGCTCACCATGTTCGATAGCGAACATGATAAGGCAGGTTTAATTAGGTTAAAGTACTTTACGGCACTGGAACTCATGGCCATTGGTGCTGAGGTGAAGTTAATGAGCCACAGTTAATTAACATGGAGTTAACTAAGGCACTCGAACCCTCGAATTTTCGTGGGAGTGGTACCTTTGGTGTTAATTAAGGTGAAGTAGGGTAAATTTAGCACAGGTGTTGCAAACCACTACTACATTTGCTGAGGAGGGTACGCAATGCTTTAGTGATGATTCGGATGCTTGTTCTGAGCTTCTTTATTGAAACGCATGTGTGTAGTATAGTGTCGCCCCCTGCCAGATCTCTGTGTTATCATACATTTATGTTTCGTAGTAGTTTAGCTAGATGGCGCGCCCCCCTTCTGTCATGTGACAAGCTGGGACCAATCAGGAGGTGCAATCTGGCGTGTGATCCTTTTTAGTAATAAACGGCCGCGAGCCGGCTCAGTCTTGGTTCCGGTTTTCATCAGGAGCAGTTAGCTCCGAGTCTCCTTCACTGCGTCGGCGCTCGCCGCGCGTTCGCTGGCCACGGGTCCCCACTTGCCTGCCACTGCCGACACAACAATGTGGATCTGTGGGTTGTATGGGTGATTTCTATGAATGTATGCACTTTTCGCTTCACTTTGCCGAGCGCTCGTAGCCTCAGCCTTACTTGGGTATGAGCCATTGCTTGAGGGGGTATAATGCATTTATTGTCCTTCGTGGACATTTCTAGTTGGGTAGGCATAGAAATGCTGACGCATTTAAAAACTGCCGTGTTTCCAACAAAGAATTTTGCATAGCGTAAACGCTTTCCCAATGAGAGGATGTGCTCCGAAAAGCCTACGCGATCAAAGCTCAACAACGGTCGTGTGAACGCCAGTGCCATCACAATCGCGTATTTTTCCTGAGCTTCCTGCACGAATTCAATACGAAATACTCCTCCATGACTGCTTGGTTACCATGCAATCGAATTTGACATTTTATTTTATGTCCATCGCAAGAAAAGGCTGTGTTTCAGATTTTACGAGATATGATTAGTGACTGACAGTAGTAATCTCTATTCCCAGACCCTTTCTAAAAACAGCCGGTTACCACGGTAACGGAACTGTCTGGGACACACAGATTAAAGTAATATCTGGATAAAGTTTATAGATTAATGTTGCGTAAACAACCTACCAGATATCCGCACTTCAGTGGAAAAAAAACAGAGACTGAAGCCAGACAAAGCGCAAGAGGAATTGTTGCTTAGGTTTAATAGAAACGTCGAAATATTAAGGGCGAGTGAAAGTGAACCAGAAGGTAGTTTGCTGCAGTTGTCTTTTCATGCTTTCATGAATTGTTTTCTTGTGTCGTTGTGACTAGCAAATAGTCGAGCCCCTCGGATTCCATTAGTCCTCCTCTCGCCCTATACGCTACAGGCGCTAAGAGAGAGGGCACAAAATGTTAGGAAGGCTTGGAGAACGTTCTTGCTGCAGTTATTGCATTTATCTCTACATTGAAAGATAATAAAGTTCAATAAGTTACTTTGAAGAAAGGGCCACGGCTGAGTTCTTATTTTTCTGCGTTAAGTAACCAGGCTTCTGCCACGATTTCATTCAGTGAGAACGTCCGTCTGAACGCGTCTCAGCGTGAAGCACAAATCTGTGCTGCAGCATGCAGCCGGAAGAGCAAATATTGGCGAAGTCATTCACGGCATTTTTTTTATATATGAACAGCTGCCACCACTCGTTATGTAACCTTTACTCGCGGCACCTTGCATTCTTTATTGCGGACTCACCACGAGTTTCTTGTTTCAGACTCTACGTCGATGCTTCTCAGCAACTGCTTTTTACAGGGCAACCTCACATCGGCCACTGCAAAGACGCAATCTTGAGCTTTATTATTGTGCTCGTGCGTTATGTTTCACTGGCATACTCGATTCCACGAGCTCTGAACAGTGCCCTCATGGTGGCGAGTCTCGATTCCAAAATCCACTCTGTGCGAATTGTAGCTCTAAGCCTCGAAAAAATCGAGAGCTTTCTGATTTTCCAATGAAACTAGGCTGTCCTGTCCTTGCTGTTAAAACTCGGGTCTACGTACTGCAATGAGGCACATTAAAACAGGAGTCATAACATTTGCGAGAACGAAATGGTATAGGTACACCCGTGAGCAAAAGTATGCGTACCAGGGATTAGGCAATAAAAATCATTTACTGCTCTTTCTTTGAATGCAACCAAGCCGTTTGCTCAGGGGTGTACATGTGTCCTCGAGCAAGCTACATGTAAGGCATAATATTGGCTTGCGTATAGTCACAACTGCAGAAAGTAGCTCACCACCTATAGCAGCATTCATGCAATGCTACTCATATTGAAAACACGTCGACGCATAAATTTTTAGTTTCCTTGTTAATATGTAGATGTAGTGCGCATGAGCATTCTACGCCACTGTAGCAAGAGGTATGGAAATCGATACCACGCACCTCCACCGAAACGCCACGGGGCAGAAGTAGTCAAGCGAAGCTGTATTTACAGCTATTTAGAAGTTGCAGCAATGCTGGATACACAAGATGGCTGCCCGAAATATCCGCACGCTCAGTTCTCTATATCGTCGCCATTGTTCACAGTCACACTATTCCCCACTGCTGCGTAAGAATATAGTTATCTAAATAATATGTTAGGTACCGACAGGTTCCTATCTTTGCTTGAATGACTGTTTCTTTTTCACACACCTTGCAGTGAACCTCCTACCCACCGTGGTTGCTTAGTGGCTATGGTGTTGGGCTGCTGAGCACGAGGGCACCGGATCGAGGCCCGGGCACGGCGGCCGAATTTCGATGGGGGTTTAGGTTTTCGATTTAGGTGCACGTTAAAGAAACCGAGGTGGTTCAAATTTCTGAAGTCCCCCACGGCTCATAATCAGATCGTTATTCGGGCGCGTGAAACCCCATAATTAAAATTTACAGTAAAACTCTGGCGCTTTACGAAGTTGTACATGATTAGGGCTTCGTTTTTTACAAAGAAGCTTGCTTTGCCTCTACCTTCGACATCTGTATTGCTGCTGCTGCTGTCGTCGTGTATATTGCTGCTGTCGTCTTGTATGCTGCGTCTTGGATTGGTTCAGAGCTTGTATATGCATGGCACGAGGGCGATAGCGAGGAAAGGCGACTCGAGAAGATTGTTTGGACCTTTCAATCGCGCTGCCACGATGCCTTTTGGAGTTCCTAGGCCATCGACACAGTAACCTTTTGACTGTGAGCCCCGCAGAAGCGTTGCAGAAACTGCTGCGTTTACCTCTTGTGCAACAGCCCGAAGGGGATGTAGACTTAACAATAGCGAGGGATTCGGGAGAGGAGGCAGAGAATGGGTAAAACCGATGGAGTCAAGAAATGTGTGAATAACAGCCTTGCCGTTATTCGCTCGAAGATGGCATACATGGGATGAGGGAGTCAACGTAATAAAGCAAGGAAACGCTACTATTAGAGACGGTAGCAGTTGTGGACAAACTGGATAAATGTAAGTTCAAGGTGCGGTACGGTACGTTTGTGTTATTTCTGGAAACTAAACACCGTGCAAGCTTATCAAGCGGGCAACTGACGTAGTCCGTGCGGACGCAAAGCCACATTGACGGACCGCAGCGCCTAGACGACACTGCGGGAACAGTCGCCCATCAATTCAAAACTTCTGCACCCGCTGTGGTAGTTTTGTGGTGATGGCGTTGCTGGATCTCGCGGGTTCGATTCCGACCGAATCAAACGCATTTCCATGTGGGCGAAACACAAGAACGCTTGCGTTCCCTGATTTAGGGGTACCGTGAAGAATCCGAGGTGACAAAGCACCATAATTAATTAACGTTTTCTACTTCTGCCACGATGCGTTGCGCCATGGAAGGCAATGACAGCGATAACATTCTGGCGGGCCATGAACAATGGTGCACAACAACTTCACAAGCAAGCACGTTTCGCTGTGTGTTCTGTGTACTGCGTTGACAACCACAAGTATGCACGCACGTAACGTTTAATATAAGCTCACCACTCTAATATCGCGCTAAACGCTGAGGAACTTAAGCACTCGCCGTAAACATGACTGCCAATTGTAGTCAATCAACAGAAACAGAACAGAAAGCTTCGCTTGCATCGATTCCCGCAATACGTGTGCGTGAGATTCGCTTAATGTTTTTATCACGAGTACCACTGCGAAAAACAAGTGGTGCAGAAGCTGATGCGCGAAGACATTAGGTTGAAAACAAGCGCATGTCTTGCGATCATAATTAACAGATCTTGAAGCGCACCCGCATGAACACAAAAAGATATCTGAAGAATCACTAGGATTGCGCCATCTTATTTTTCCTTCCGAAACCGAGTCTTGGTCCCGAGCTTGAGGTAGCCACAACCCAAAGTTCGATAAAGGTGCGCTCAGGCTGAAGGAATTTAGGCTTTGCAATTTCCCGTTTCCACAAACACTGTCTGATAAATTGCTATGTAATACAAGTATAACGTGCATTGCGCTAACTCCCACAAAAAACAATTTCCTGCGTTGCGACCGCAAGATAAATGAACGCCCACTGAAAGGCAGATTTATTGGTTCCTTTGAGCGCTATCTCAAAATTCTCGTCACCGTACGAGATACACACTGTGCGCCGTCAACTTATCGGTGTGATATCGGCTACCGACAGCATGTTATCACTCGAACCCTCGACACTGGAGCACGTTGTATTTCACTCAGACACTCACCGCGACGACGGGTCCACGTATACACTCACAGTGAGTAGAGCAGGCTGTCCTCTCCTGCTTTCGTACTGCGGGGCTATTTTCCTCTAGGGATGATGGCGGCCCTGATCGCTGTGAAGAAAGCGTGTACGCTCTCGCCACGTTCACCCCTGAACGCGCGGAATCAAAGAACAGCAGCCCGGAGCTGGTAAAGTCTGCGACCGCTTACGCTGAGGCTATTGCCGCCGTAAACGTGCTGCAACAGCCATATCGCTGAGCGGGCAGCTGAAGAAAGAATGCCAAATGGCCGACCGGCTTATCGTAGATAACCTTCTGACGCTGTTGCGTTACTTGCACACTCGAGAGAGAGACAAAAAGAGAGGAAAACTTTAATATGTGTTTAGTTCACTCGCTGCCGGTCGGCAGAGAGGAACGCGTTATCAGCGCTACGATGGCAAAGCATGTTGAAGACTGCTACGGTTCTGGCACTAGTGATAAAGGATTAGTTACATTTGCACACAGTAGCTCGTATAGAATAGCAGGGGTGTGCAAATATTCGGAACTATCGAATAACGAATCGACTAGTGTCTTATTCGATTCGGTTTTCGAATCGAATCATAACTATTTGTAAACGCGAATACTTCTCTAATACTTTTCGAATATGTTAAAATGTCAACTGCGTCCAAATAAATATAAAATTTCAGCAAAACTACGGAAAAATTTCACCCCCCATGGCATAGTATGAACATAAAACGTGAGAACTGGCATAGTGCAACAGGCTACGTCATTTAGGTAGCCTTACTTTACAGGCTGTACAGTGATCATTCGCGCTCTCTGAAAGAAACCTGTTCATGCGAAGGGACTACTTGTTTTTTCGTAACGCTTCACTTGTGCTTTTATTAAGCAATGCTTTGTCACGTAGTATGTAATGACACAAAATCGCCAATTTCAAAAATACTGGGATGTGAATAACGTTTTATAGTAGTTGTAATGACAGCTCATAATTGTTCGAAAAATGTTCGAGAACGATTCAATATTGACCCGTGCACTTGCTTATCTTTTTTGGTTGAGCACTTCTCGCCGTCTAACAAAGGTTATCGCTCAACTCGGGACGCGCCCGCATGTATCGGAAGTTTCTCGAATGTTATCGATGATTATGTTGTCACTGAAGCTTCTGTAATCTGATTGCATGTGCAACGCGAATTGCATAGAACCTTCTGACAGACGCGCGGGCACCATCGATTACTCTGGAACCTTCCATAGCTCGTGTATGAAAGCCGACGCGCTTGACCGGGAGGTCAGACTTCGATGAACGCCGACTCAATTCGCCGCTATCGTTGTGCTTTAAGTGTAGCCTGTTTTTGTGGGAACAGCTTCGTCCAATAAAGGTTAGTTTCGTCATTCACAGTATTGCTACTGTGTTCTTTACTGTCAATACTACGTGACAATATTCGATTCGATTTCGTTGGCTTATGCCACTATTCGATTCGTATTCAATCCCGTGCCAAAATTCACTATTCGCACACTCCTATCAAAATAGCAATTGAGAGAGCAACCATTAACCATTAAGAGTGTACAGGTCAGGTCTACAAGGAAATGGTGGTTGCGGTCCATATCTCCTGACGCTGTTTTCATTAATTTTTTTATTATACATACTTTCAAGGCCCTAAGGCCCTACAGAAAGGAGTGGTACATAACAAATCAAAGTAATCTGCAGACATTGGTATAAAGGTAAACGTTAAGCGATAGCGTGGTAGACTGCTGTTGTTGGTGAAGAGCTATCTGCGATCTGAATGATGGAAGCCGGAAGGTGTTTCCCGTCGACGCATGTGCAGGGTAAAAAGGAACCATGATACTTGTTCGGTCAGCAGGATGGGACGGTAATTTTATATCTGTGGTCAGAACGGGATGAAACCTAGAAAAGGGGGGTGATAAGTTTATTCTTGAGCGCGTGGTTAGAGTGATAAACCTTGTGGAATAGGCAAAGGCGAGCACATTTGCGGCGTAATGAGAGATCTGGCAGATTCAGGTTTTTTTTTCATACATCTTACACTGGAATGGTGGGTTTGAGCTACAACTAATAATCAGACGCCATAAATTATTACCGCAGAGCTCATACGCTGACTCCTGACAGTAATGTGATTAGAACTCGGGCAACGTAGCGAGACGCCATGTTTATGAAGTCAGGTTTATTAAACAGCTGTACTAGTCAGTCTGAGACTTTCCTTGCTTCGGCTGTGTGCGACATACTCCCGTACTGTCCCACTTTGCAATGACACCCGCTTGCCGATTTCGTCCATGATAAGGACCGCATGAAAGGAGCTATATTACGTTGAAACAAGGACGACGATGGAATGACAAAGAAGGAATTTGGAAATTATTTCTGTGGTTTTACGTGCCAAAACCATGATGTGATTATGGGGCACGCCCAGGGCTTTTTTAACGTGCCCCCATGCACGGGACGCGGACCTCTTCGCATTTCGGCCTCATGGAACTGCGGCCGCCGCGGCCGGGATTTGATGCTGCGACGTCGCGCTTTGCAGCGGAACGCCATAGTTGCTAAGCCACCGCGGGGGATGCGAAGAAGAAATCACGTCGGAGGAACGAAATCAGGTGGTATTACGATAGTGGCATGACGACAGTCCGAAGAAATAATTCAAAGGATGACGATTGTATAAAGGCAAGAGCATGACGATGACGGTGACATGTGGACAACCGGATGATGACGAGCGTATGACGACAACCGGATGACGAAGCTGAAATGACGGCGATGCCACTAACACAACGGCCCAATATGGTGGTATTAAAACGGGTGCATGACGACGAAGAACTACGGCGATGACATCACAATGGTGGCCTAATCATGATTGAATGACGACTGCATGGTAACGGTAGAATGACGAACAAGAAATGATACCATTGGATTGGCGAAGGTGGTATGACGACGACGGCATGACAACAATAAGACGACGATACTCAGTTGATGACAATGGCTTCACGACAGCGTGGTGACGATGGCTTGACGACAGCGGTATCACGATGATGCAATCAAGAGACTCGGATGTCGAAGTTACAATGATGACGACTGGATAACCACGACGGCATCCTGACAGCGGTGTAAGAACGATTGAATTACGACGAATGTATGACGCTGATGCAGTAACGACGATGGCATGATAACGACATGAGGACAACAGGATGACGACGACTGTATGGGAACAATGGCGTCAGGATGACTGTCATGTACCTCTATGACTAGACATGACGAAAGTTGGATGACGAAACTGTAATCACGATGATGGCATGAATACAACGGAATTACGATAATGGTACGACAATGAAGGTGCAATAGTGACTTCCTGACATGATGGCATGACAAGGACATCATAATTATGATTACATGACGAGAGTATGATTACAACACAATGACAAAGAAAGATTAACGTCTATGTACTGACAAAGGCATTACGACGACGGCATGACGACAATGCGATGACGCAACTAAAGGTTTGAATAATAGTACAAGGACAGTAGAGGGGACTAAGAGAGAACAGAGCGCTAATAGAACTCTGTTCTCACTTCTGTCCCCTCTGCTGTTTTTGCGCTCTTATTGAGACTTTAAAGCGTGTTTCACCAACAGGCCCTATCCTACATTTTTAGCAACTGAAGAAATGCTAATGATAAAATGATAGCGGGCGATGATGACAGGAGGACGGCAGTGTGACCACGATGGCGCGATGACAACGGCATGACGAGCGTCTGATGACAAAGCTGGAATGACGATCTCGACTAAACGATAAACGACCACGACGGCATCATGACCCCGATCTTATTGGCCCAAGCAATTAGACAACGTGCACCACTGGGTCGGATTTGAAGGCATGACGACGACAGAATGGGGAGACTCAGGTGATGAAGCTGGAATGACATCGATTGAGGGGCCATGCCGGTATCAATATGGCAGTGTGATAACGAATGCATGACGACTCTGTGACGACTATGCCGTGACGGCGACGAAATGCGATTGTCGGATGAGAAAGCTGAAATTACAGTTATGCAATGACCGCGACGGCATCCCTACCACGAGCCCACACCCAGTGGCCAAAATTATTAGACAACTTCAGCCACTGGCTTTGGGAAGAAGGCAAGACAGCGTCGGCATGATGATAGTATGATAGGCGGAAGCTGGAATGACGACAATGGAAAGACCACAACTCATCACGGCAAGGAGCACATGCCTAGTAGTCCAAACAGGTAAAGGCAGAAAATTGGCTATATATATAGAGAGAGACAAATATAGATAGAGAGATGGGCTGGCGACAATGGGATGTCAATTCCTAAATATGTAGATGGTATAACGACACGGTGGTGACTATGACAGGATGAAAATGAGATGACGACTACACTGATAGGACGATGGCGTGGCGACGATGGTATGATGACAACCGGATGAAGAAGCGGGAATGACAACGACGGCCCAACTAAGACGGCATGTCGACGACCTGGTGACAACAGATGGAAGATAGCGTCTATGTAATGACGACGCAATGGCGACCATGGCATGACAACGGCATTTATCATCACGACTGTATGACGACGGAATGATTACGACAGAATAACGAACAAAGAATGACGTTGATAGATGAACTAAGGTGGTATGACGGCCACGCACAACGACAATGAGCTGAAGAAACTGAAGTGAAGTAATGATGATGGTACGATGACAACGGTATAACGACGGTGATGGCATGACGAGAGTCAGATGTCAAAGTTATAGTCATGGCGATGAAATGACCACGACAGCATTCCGACGACGACACGACGACGAATGCATGACGACTGTATGTTGACGATGCCGTGACGACGATGGTACAACTGCGTTAGGACAATGGGCTGACGACGAAAGCATGATGACTCTTGCGCAATAATGACTGCACCCCGAAGCCTTTATAACGATGACGGCGCGACGACAGCCGGATGACGTAGCTAAAAGTGACGCTGATGAAATGAACACGGGGGCACCACGACGATGCTCTGACGATGGAGCCACAATAGCGACTAACGATCACGGCATGACGAGGCCAGCATAATCAATATTGACTGGTAACGATATGAATGCAATACAGCGAAGAGGAAAAATTGTCGTCGATGGAACGACGAAGGCAGTATGCCGACGAACTGCATGAGCATACTGGTATGACGTTACTGTGCTGATGACAAAGCTGCAATGATGATTACGATACAATGACCACGACAACATCACGACCCGGAACACATGCCTAGTGGTAATAGCTTCAACCATTGGGCCCGGAATCGAAGGCGTGAGGACGACACCATGTGTGGTTCAGCGACACTGCGAATACATTGCAATAAATGATTGAATACGTTAATAGCCCGAAGAGAATGGTAAGGTTCAATAGATGGGCAAGGTAACAAGAGTTCAAAATCCCCAGTCAGCCTCAACAGTCTGCACGAGTACGTTTATCCAGGTCAATTGCTCACACGGGACCCTAATGAAGAAAAGGAAACTTAGAGAAGAGTAAAAATGGGGTGGAGTGCATACCGCAGGCATTCGCAAATCCTAACTGTCAGCTTACCAGGGTCACTAAAAATAATGATGTGCAATTACACCATTCTACGGGTGATAACACAGGGAGCACAAACTTGGAGGTTAAGTATAAGGACCACACAATAAGCGATGTAATGAAGAATTTTAGGCGTAACCTTACAAAACAGGAAGAGAGCGGTGCTGATCAGAGAGAAATTGGCGAAAGCCGATATTCTAATTGAGATTAAGTGAAAAAATAGAGCACTGGAGGCCATGTAATGCGTAGGACGCATTTACAGGACAGGTTTATTATTGGAGTTACAGAATGGCTTCCAAAGGAAGAGAAGTGCAGTTGGGGACGGTAGAGAGATAGAAGTGGGGGTGATGAAATTAGGTAAATTGCGAGGTGCAATTTGGAATTAGTTAGCGCTAGACAGCGGTAATTGGAGATTGCGGTATCGCCCTCGTTTTTGGTGGACATCAAAATAGGCTCTGCCTCTGCTGCTGGTGATGGTAACCCCTATTTGAGATAGGCCGCGGAATATCACAGACAAGGAACCGTGAAGGGCTTTCAAAAACCGCAAAATGACATGAAAATTTAAAATGCCGCGCAAGTTTGACAAACCTCTACACGATGTGGCACTGTCACGACTGTGCTTATGCAAAGGAAAACAGTTCTTGCCGTATCAAACATAACCAGATGGTTACTTTATCTCCGTACATAAAAGTCCGCCCTCTGGTATCTATGTGGGATAATTCCAAAATAGATATTAAATGATCTTTTCTTTTTCTAACACAGTAGTCACTACTGAAAACCGACTCGCGAAGCGACTATGCCCGTGAGCTATCTGCTGGTCTCAGGAAGAAAAACTTAGCCGCCGCGAAAATGACACCATGGTTTGTGCAAAAAATAACTAGCATCAAATACGTTCGCCCGTAATTCGTTCTGCTAAGGCACAGGTTTAGGCAAGAGACTGCACACGAATGCATTTGACCTGGAGAAAATCGGCGCCAGTGCTCCGTCATAAGGACGCTTAGTTTTCCTAGTTGTGTCGGACTTCACACATGACTGGATGTTCAGATTAACATTTGTAGTAAGGCTGTTGTGCAAAAAGCTGCTAGGGACGTGTCGAATGAGAATGAGCAGCATCTCAGAAGGGAGATCAAAGACGATATACTTCAGGACAAGCATGGAGGGACGGCGACTAGAGTATAACAGTTACGTACATTTGGCAGAGTTTTCATTTCATGTTTCTTTTCATACATTTCAAATTTTGCACGAAAGAAAAAACTGCGTTAGGAACAGCGTGGCAGAGAACTACAAGAGCCGTTAGAGAGCGTGTTTCACCGTACATAAGATTAAAATTGAGGAAGTTGTTACACACGCTTTGGATAATGTGGCACAGCAACGTGATAAAGCGCGCTGGCGGAGCAACGCTCATGGCCACGGCTCTCGGGTAGATGCGCATGACTGACGGACCTAAGGCGACCCGGTCTATTTTCTGAACGTTATTGCACGTTGCCTCGTGAAGCTGATGTCCTATTGAGTAGAGTGTTGCAGAACATGAGCCCTGCGTAGCCGTCGTAAGCAGCCTGCGCGCACCTATACAGGATTCGGAGTGTGTCCGCCTGGATGTGGCCGTTGCCAGAAACGACCACAACAATAGAGGTAGAGGCGTCGCCATGTTTCTTGATAATATACGTATTCCGTAGTTGGCTGGAACCCTACGTGAAAGGTTTACACTTGCAAGTATTAGTATGTTTGGCTGAAATACACATTTTGTGTATTTTGATGAAACACACTTGCAGTAATATAGCAGACATATCCCAGAGTCTAAGCCCCGAGGAAGTTGACCTCCTGAAACGTGGTCTAACGTTTGGTCCGACTAAAAACGCAGTAAACGAATACGAACTTCACAGAAATATAACAGTTTTCAAGACGCATGCGCATCAAGGAGTTCTTTTTCGATAGACCGGACGCAGGAGAACAAAATAAACACTCTCTTGGACACCCTAGCATGTGGACAGCGGAAACCGAACAGTGCCCAGACTTGGATTTATACATAGAGCTCATATCAAAGGAAATTATAGAGTCAGCGCGGCATTTCCGGAAACGCGAAAATTTGTCCCCCGCTCAACACCGAATCCTTAAAGAATTTGCGAAAAGGAATGATATTGTAATAAAACCAGCGGACAAAGGTGGCAGTATCGTAATCTGGTCTATAGAAATGTTCAACAATGAGGCCTCCAAACAACTTAGAAACCACACCCATTACAGAAAACTCGACTTTAACCCAACTTCACATTACATGGTAACATTAAAATTCAAACAGCGCTAGACGACAGGACCAGAAAGAGGAGGAGACGAACACGGTGCTGAGATAACACAGCGTCGTGTTTGTCTACTCCTCTTTCTGGTCCTGTCGTCTAGCGCTGTTTGAATTTTATGCACAAGAACAAAAAAGGTAGGCCGCTTTTATTTACAGCAGAAATTCCAGGTCGGCCTACTGTGTCAATTAACAACACACCTACTGAGTCACTATCTAAATTCTTAAGCCACCGCCTGTCAAACATTTACACCACCCTCCCATATTTTGTTCAAGACACGCCGTACTTCCTTCGGATTATCGACGGCATCAACGCCAACCAAATCCTTTCCGACCGCGCTGTTCTAGTCATAATGGATGTTTCTGCCTTTTACACCAACATACCCATGAGTGAAGGAATTGAAGCCGTTTCAAAATCCCTCGCAATCAATCCCTATGCGCACGCTCCTGAAGTTTACCTGTTGCTTAGGTTAGTACTCACGCTTAGGATAGGGATAACTTTATTAAAGTGCCGGCAAACGACGGTTTAACGCATCGTGACGCTGGCCAAGCGTCCACCCGGGGTTATACCCTACTCTACACTACCCCAGTTCGGCCTCTTTGTAGTGGGTCATGAGGCTTGTGCTTTTGGAGCGCACCACGGGTCTGCTGGACGGCTCATAGTTGTGTGTCCTTGTCTGGAGACTGCAGTGCGCCTTCAAGTTCGGGCGGGTAAGTCCTGGAGGTAGCTGCCGTTGGGAACCTGGCACAGTCCCACATGATGTGCTATTGGTCCGCCGGACCCGCTGCACAAACACCGCACAGCCAACTCTGATAGAGCTCTGGGTGAAGCACGTGCAGCATTGCGGGGGCGAGGAGTGACGCGGTCTGTATCTGCCTTAGGACTACGGCCTCCTCTCGAATGAGTGCCCGGGGAGGAGGCGGCATTGTCCATCGAGCTAAGCGGTAACACTTGGTTACTTCGGCATAACTGATTAACTATTTCGAATTCGATTCTGTTCACTACCTGCAAACTTTGGCCACTAACATGGGAACACCATTCGCTGCCACGTATGCGAACATTTTCATGAGAAAGATTGAAGCAGACCTGTTGAAATCCTACCCTTTGAAACCCCACACCTATCTTCGTTACATCGACGAGATACTTATAATACGGGAACACGGCACAAGCGCATTAACCGACTTGATTGGCCATTTCCATCGCTTTCACCGGAATATTAAATTTCTTGTTCACCACTCTCCTAGTCAAATCAAATTCCCGGAAACGACGTTCTACATAGACAACGGAAAACTGATAAAGCCTACGGATAGCCAGCAATATTTAGACTACAACAGTCATCACCCGCGACACTGCAAGCAAGGAATTTGTCTCGGACAAGCGAAACGAATAAGAAGAATCTGCAGCGAAGACCACGATTATATCCACCATCTAAATGACCTTAAAACAACGCTAGCAGGAAGGAACTATCCCCAAATTGCTCTCGATAGAGCTTATGATGTCGAGTCAAGAATGGAGAGACAGTCGGAATTGGCGAAGAAACAGCCCACACCAGAATCTGACAGACTGTCGGCCATCATAACAAAATATTCTAATGCACTCCCAAACATAAACAACATCCTAAGAAAATACCACCCAATATTATCAAGTAACGAGCGTCTGAGAAAAGCGTTCCCGGTTGTATCGAGGGTTACCTGTCGCCGCAACAAGAACTTCAAAGACATGCTAGTGCACGCAAAAGTGGGGAAACAGCATTCCCCCTTAATAAAAGCATGTTGTCGCCTCAGGTGCGAAACCTGCACGCACCTTCAAAGGGACATTAATATTGAAAGCACCGCAAATAGTTATACACACGAAGTCAAATATAGCTTCACTTGTACAAGTTCGGATGTGATTTACATGCTCCAATTTTCCTTCTGTAAGAAACAATATATCGGTGAAACAGGACAATCAATGAACCTCAGATTAAACGGACATCGCGCCGACAAAGATAAAAAGCTTCCCAAAGCCGTCGCCGAGCATTTTAACCAACCTGGTCATACCTTTGACGAACTTAATATCTACATCTTACGGTCAAATTTCCGTTCTGAACGATAAGAAAATACAGAAAATCATAACTTGTCGATAAGTTCAAGACATTGCAACCAATAGGTTTAAATGTTTCAAAGGGGGCCTTAGAATCTATTCGCTATGCTAAATTTCAACCTATAGGCAACAACACTTAGTTTGGTGTCTTAGCATTTCCGTTTTTTCTTTTTCTTTCCTTCTTCTTTTTCCGTATTTCCCCATTTATTTATTTATTTATTTATTTATTTACTTATTTATTTATTTATACCTTTCCAGCATTCTCCTTTTTTCCTGTTCTTTTTTTTTTCTTACGCGCACCAGCACCGATTTCTCCCGGTCCTTATATTATCTCTTTCAGAGACACGATAGCCTACGACCACTAGTGAAACAGGTAATAGAGCGCTGCTGTGCACGCCGTTGACACGGCGGCTGATACGCGGGCGTTGAAACGGGATTGACGGAGGGCCGGAGGGCTTTGTGCACAGCACTCCTTTATTCTCAATTTGACACGCTAACGCACCTTCGCTCGTTGTCGCACCCATCCACCTTACGCCCTCTCCCCTTTAGAAGAACCCCTCCTATATGTATTGTGCCGAGGAAAGCGTATGTCGCCACTTGCCCACTTGTCCAAACGTTGGCTCCTGCGTTCATCTCGTTCTCGTTTTGCTCATCGTCTTGAATTTCCATCTCCCGCCTTCCCTGTGTTTTCCATACACCGCATTTGTATGTTCAGAATGCAAAGAGGCTTGCCCTTCGCTTTTGTGATGTTATGAGCTTCAGTATATGAAAGAAATGGTTAAAGTACTTCCTGCTTTCAAGTCCACCAGACGTGTAAAGTGTTTCGTGCCGAATTTATCTCAATGCAGTGGTGTATCACTCTTCTGGTGAGAGTGCCACTGCTATCAGTGCTATGATTGACCTTCATCAGGAGTTGCAAATAGAAGGCAAGCTTCTTATTAGTGCCAGGGATATTAACTTACTGGACTTTAACAGGAAAGAAATGGTGCCGGAGACGCATGACAGTGAAGTGGGTTATCAGGCTGCTGATAGGTGTTTTGCAACTAGACGAAAGCAGATCATGAGCGTACCCCGTCCCAAGGCAGTAATAGCGTGACAACTATCGAAATCGTCTTCTTGAGTGATTACGTCGTCGCGTATATACGCGTTGTTGAAGCATGGCAGCTTTTCTCCCTGGCATTTCGGACGACTCAATTGTAGGTGGGACTATTATTTGAGGCCTATTTTGGCAAAAAAGGTACAGAAATTCTTAGAATTTTCTACTAATTCATAAGCATTGTTTGGCTCTGCTGTGGCTTTTCTTTCGCTTAGTTTTGCTTACTTTTCCTAGCTTATGCTCGTCTACCCATGGATGGATGGAAACAACTTTATTTTTAATCCGGCAAATTTCACGACCCGGGCTCAGGTCTCCCATGAGGGGACTTCGAGGCCTTGCCTCGTCGCCGCCTCTCGGGCTTGCTGGACAGCCCACTCTTGTGTCTTCAGGTTGGAGCTGCGCACAGCGGCGGCCCACTTCGACGCAAGAGCCTCTGGAACTACTGTCATTGTAGCTGATGTAACCCGACGCTCCCACAACATGTGTGACAGCATCGCTCTAGTTTCCTGACATACTTTGAAAAGAGCAGTCGGGTATTTCGCGCGGAAAATGTGCTGCAATCGCACAGGACTGGGGAATGTTTGTGCTTGCAATTGTCGCCAGATGACTGCCTGGCGACATTTCAGCATGGGGTGAGGTGGGGGCAGCAACCGCCTGCCTAGCTGGTAGTGCTTGGTGATGTCATTGTACCTGACAAGGCGTTCTCGCGTGTTTTGAACCAGTAGTTCCGAACTCGAAGAGGCGGTCTCCGATTCTGCGCGGCGGGTCAGTTCTCGCGCAGACCGGTGTGCTACCTCGTTCAAGTTAATGAGGCCCTCATCGGTGGGGGTGGCGACGTGCGCTGGAAACCATATGATCGCGGTGTTATCGAAGTGCTGTCGACCAGCTTTCCTTAGAATCTGGAGAGCTTCGGAGGAAGTGCGCCCCCGCGCGTAGTTGCGAACTGCGGATTGTGAGTCGCTAAAAACCACCTCGCAGAGGGGGTCGGTAAGCGCAAGCGCAATCGCTACCTCTTCTGCTGTTTCGGGGTATTCCGTTGCGACACTACACGTGTGCGTAAGCTGGGAGCTAACGTCTACGACTACCGCCGTGAACCGGTGTTCTCGTGTGTATTCTGCGGCGTCTACAAAGCGCGTAGTCCTCTTTCCACCCAAAGAGCGCAGCAGTGCCATGGCCTTTCCGGTGGCAAAGAAGGCTAAGGCTTTAGTAGGCAGTTGTCAAATTTTCTCACCGCATCCAGCCCATTTAATGGAATCGTACTAATTGAGCTGGAACACCGAGCACGTGTGCGCTTGGACGAAGCAGAGCGCTTGAAAGGGAACGCGAGTTGCCGCAGTAGCGCGTGAGGCAGTGCGTGAGGGGAAAGCGCATCGCCGCGATACCATGCTACGCTCGTTGTCACTCTCGCAAGCTTGCGTTATGAGCGCTTTCGTTGTCGACGCAAGCTCTCGCCTTCGTCAGCGTCCTTGTGGAGAGGTCGAGACTTCTCATCATCATCATCACCATCATCATCAGCCTGGTTACGCCCACTGCAGGGCAAAGGCCTCTCCCATACTTCTGCAACTACCCCTGTCATGTACTAATTGTGGCGATGTTGTCCTGCAAGCTTCTTAATCTCATCCGCGCACCTAACTTTTTGCCGCCCCCTGCTACACTTCCCTTCCCTTGGAATCCAGTCCATAACCCTTAATGACCATCGGTTATCTGCCCTCCTCATTACATGTCCCGCCCATGCCCCCATTTCTTTTTCTTGAATTCAACTAAGATGTCATTGACTCGCCTTTGTACCCTCACCCAATCTGCTCTTTTTTTATCCCTTAACGTTACACCCATCATTCTTCTTTATATAGCTCGTTCCATCGTCCTCAATATGAGAAACCTTTTCGTAAGCCTCCAAGTTTCTGCTCCGTATGTGAGTACTGGTAAGACACAGCTGTTATACACCTTTCTCTTGAGGGATAATGCCAGCCTGCTGTTCATGATCTGAGAATGCCTGGCAAACGCACCCCAGCCCATTCTTATTCTTCTGATTATTTCAGTCTCATGATAGGGATCCGCTGTCACTACCTGTCTTAGTAGATGTATTGCCTTACCACTTCCAGTGCCTCGCTTTAATTAATTTGTATTTAATTTGTATTTATGGCGCAAGGGCTACAACGGCCAAAGAGCGCCAGCAACGATGTTTAGTAGTGCAGTAGAATGTTATAAACATGTCAGCAGGTATAGTGGGTTGCAATGCCTGTAATGTACTGCGGTGGCTGCAAAGGCCTACGAATTAAAAACATAAGGCTTGCATTTCTTGGGAGAATTTAGGATGATCATGTAGGATTTCAGGTAGCGTAGAGAAGATGAGTTTAAAAGCGGTAAGATATATTCTTCAAAAAGTTCACATCATTAAGATAACTTAACAGCCGGTCGAGGGGGAACATCGGCTCAGCCGATAGGAAAAATGCAGGGTGCATGGGTAAATTGATGCGGTAAAGTTCAGGAAAGTATTTTTTTCGCGTAGCTTCCATGCCAGGGCATTCTATAAGAACGTGGATGACTGTGAGTTGATTTCCACATCTAATGCAGACCGGTGGATCAGTACCTGTTAGCAAGTATGAGTGAGTTGCATGTGTGTGTCCTATCCTCAGTCTCGACATCATTACTTCCTCCTTTCTATGCCGGTGTACAGGTGTTTGGGTAATGTAGGGTTGGATGATGCGAAGTTTGTTATTATTTTCTGTGTCCCAAGCTTCTTGCCATGCGTGACGCAGCATTCCTCGAACGACAGGTTTCATATCTGTATATGGTACACAACTTAAATCTATTTGGGGCCTTAGACCTGCTAAGGCCGCATTTGCGTCTGCCGCTTCATTACCAAGTATACTAGTATGGCCAGGTACCCAGCAGATTATAATATGTAGCCCTCTCTTGTAGGCTAAGGTTAAGCTGCTGATGAGAGTGTTTATCACCGGATTCTTTCTTTGTTTTTCAAGGTGTATTGACTGGACCACACTTAAGGCATCTGTGTATATTATCGATTGATTGATCTGTTTTGTTGTTATTTCTTTAACTGCGAGGAGTATAGCGTGAGCTTCAGCAGTGAAGATACTTGTGTATTTGTTTAATCTTAAATGGGCTACAAAATCTGGACCAATTGCCGCACATGATGTTGTTTCAGCAGTTTTTGAAGCATCAGTGTAAAATTCTGGACACTTGTACTTACTCTGTAGTGATAAGAAGTGTTGTTTTACAGCTTCTTGGGGTGTATGCTTTTTGTTTCTTTCTGTGAACGAGAAGTCACAATGTATGGTGACTGATTCCCATGGTGCTACTAACTCGTTAGTGTTATGCAGGTGAACGTCCGACAGCAGTATGTTGTTTTCTTGACATAGCGACTGTGCTTTCAATGGAAATGGCTTTGCTAATGATGGCCGCTTTGCAAAGAGGGTTTGCGTTTCTATGCTCTTCAACATTTTGTAAAAGGGTGTTCTCGGTTGGAACTAATCTTAAGTGCGTACATAAAACTACAGTACTTACGTTGTCGGTCTAGGTTCCACTGATTAGCTTCTACGTGCAAACTTGGAACAGGGCTAGTACGGAATGCACCTAGGGCTAGTCGCATGCCAAGGTTATGTACAGGATCCAGAATTTTTAAAACTGAACGTGAAGCTGATTGGTAGACAATGTTCCCGTAATCGATACGTGTTCTAATCAAACTGTTATACAGCGACAGCAAGCATTTCTTGTCAGTTCCCCACGACTGGTGCGAAAGAATTTTGAGGATATTCATAGTTTTTAAGCATTTCATTTTTATGTTTTTTATATGTTGCGCAAACGAGAGCTTATCATCCAATATAACGCCAAGAAATTTCTGCTCCTTTTTTACACTAAGCACATACCCGTTCATCGTAATATTCGGTTCAGGATGTATGCCTCTTTTCCGAGAAAATAACACGCATGTCGTCTTTTCTTCATTAAAGCGAAAGCCATTCTTGTCCGCCCATTTTGAAAGCCTGTTCACTCCCAGCTGAATCTGCCTCTCGCATATGGACAGATTGCATGATTTAAAACTTATCTGTATATCATCTACATAAAGTGAGTAGGATATAAATGGTGGGAGTGTTTTTTGTAGTGTGTTCATTTTAACTAAGAATAGTGTGCAGCTGAGCACTCCTCCTTGTGGTACACCGTTTTCTTGCACAAAGACTCTCGACACTGCAGTTCCCACCCTTACTCTGTACTTTCGTTCCGACAGGTAGCTTTTTATTATATTAAACATGTTGCCTGACACGCCATACGACGCGAGGTCTTGCAATATGCCATACCTCCAGGTAGTGTCATAAGCTTTTTCGAGATCAAAAAATACTGATAGACAGTATTGCTTATGAACAAATGCGTCGCGTATATAACTCTCAAGTAGAACTAGGCTATCTGTTGTACACCTTCCTGGCCTAAAACCGGCTTGGTGGGGATCCAGAATTCTATTGTATTCCAAAAAGAACATTAATCGGCGGTTTGTCATTTTTTCAAACACCTTACGTACACAGCTCGTTAGAGCGATAGGTCTGTAGCTCTGTACATAGGAGGGGTCTTTTCCATGCTTTAATATTAGCACTACTATAGCTTCCTTCCAGCAGGACGGCAATCGACCACTGCAGAAAATTTGATGAACAGGTATAAGAGGCATTCAAGTGTTTCCTCGGGTAGGTACTTGACCATCTCATAATTAATACTGTCTAATCCTGGCGCAGAGTTTTTGCAGTTGTGCAAAGCTATTTTTAATTCTTGCATCGTGAATGGGCAATTGTACCCATCGCTATGGGATTTTCGGAAGGAGAAGGGTATTGACTCAGCTAATTTTTTATATGTTAGGAATGCTTTTGTGTAATTCGCGCAACTCGATATGTGCTCAAAGTGTTCGCCCAAAGCATCTGCTTGCCCTTCTAATGTAGACACAGTGTCATTTACCACGGGCAAGGGTAGTGTGGTATTCCCCTTCAGCCTTCGAACCCTACTGTACACTTTCTGGCTATCTTTGTATGAGTTTATTGAGCCGATATAATTTCTCCAACTATCTCTCTTGGCTTCCCAACGAATGCGTCTTCCGTTTGCTTTTGCACGTTTGAAATTTATAAGGTTTTCTTCTGTTGGATATTTGGAAAACGTACGCCAGGCTTTGCTTTGTTCTTTTCGCGCTTGCTTGCACTCTTCATTCCACCAGGGCTTAGGATTCACTATTTTACCAGAGGTTTGTGGTATCGATTGTTTCGCGGCATGAATAATGTGTTCAGTTATATAGGCGGTCATTTCTTTAATGTCAAGCTGCCTTATGGATTCAAGGGATATACATGCGAGCTCTTTGAATTCTGCCCAGTTTGCAGCGTTTAGTTTCCATTTTTTTGGATTCACAGGTGGGTCATACGTATGTATTGCCTCTAAGAGAACTGGAAAATGGTCACTTCCAAAGGAGTCTGTGAGAGCTCTCCATTCAAACAATGCAAGAAGTGTTGCAGAGCCAACCGCCAGATCTATTGAGGAGTAGGTGTTAAGTGTAATGCTGTAATAAGTCGGGAACTTTTTGTTAAACAGGGATGCTGCGGAGGATAGAAGGAATTTTTCAATTACGTGGCCTCTTGCATCACAACGTGAGTCCCCCCAGAGTCCACTATGAGCATTAAAATCACCAACCACAATATACGGCTCAGGAAGCTGGTCTATTAGTTTTTCAAACTCAGTAATGTCGAGCCTCTTGTCTGGTGGGATGTACAAAGAGCATACAGTAACAAGCCTATTAAGCAAAATAGCTCGTATGGCTACTGCCTCATAAGGCGTGTTAAGTTGGAGATTTTGGCATGCAACAGTCTTTGATATTATTATTGCCACGCCACCTGATCCAGCATGTCCATCATCACGGTCTTTACGAAAAATTCCAAACTGAGTTAGGAAGTTCGAGTCACTTGATTTTAAGTGCGTCTCCTGAACACAGAACACTCTAGGCTTATACGTAGATAACAATTCTTTGACGTCATCTAGGTTATGCAAAAGGCCTCTGGCATTCCATTGCAATATCTGAACACCCATTATGACAAAGGTGTTTTTGGGAGTGTTCTGTGTAGAGTGATAATCTTATTTAGGCTTTGGTGGAATTACTCGAGGGTTTTTTTCTTTTTTACGTCCCTCAAGCAAGCTGCGCTTGTCTTTTGGTGCCACTGGCACCGATGTACTTGCGTCAACCTCCATCTCCTTCTGAGAGGCGGTGGAGGCGGGGTCACGAGGCTCTGAGAGTCGTGTCTCGGGCCTCGATTTTTGCACAGTAATGCAGCCCTGCGAGAGCAAGGTCTGCGTGTTGTTGGATTCGGCAGCACTGGGTGCTGCCTGTGTGGGGGCAGAAGTCCCCCGTGGTTCACTGCGTGTGACCAGGGCTGGCTCTATAGGCCGTTGTGAGAGGGCCGCCTGCCTCGTCACAGCGGCAAAACTTTCGTTGCGGGGAAATGTAAGTCGTTTTCGTGCTTCAGAGAATGTGATGTTTTCATTTATCTTAAGGGCAATGATTTCTTTCTCCTTTTTCCAGATTGGGCATGATCGTGAGAATGCAGGATGATCCCCTTCACAGTTCGTGCAGTGTGATTCAGCATTACAATTATCTGATGGATGATCGTTAGAACTGCATTTGGCACACGTTAATTTTCCTCTGCATGTCTGAGAGCTGTGCCCGAACCTCTGGCATTTGAAGCAACGTCTAGGATTGGGGATATAAGGTCTCACACGGATTTTCACATAGCCTGCTTCGACTGAGTCTGGTAGTGTGGTGGAGCCGAATGTAGGATTACATGTTTTGTAGGGATTTCGGTGTCATTCCGACGGATCATGATTCTTTGAACTTTCGTCACATTTTGTTCTGCAAAACCTTCAAGCAATTCTTCCTCACTAAGGTCAAGCATGTCTTCATCAGAGATTACCCCACGAACGCTGTTCATCGAACGGTGCGCCGTGACAGTTACTGCTATGTCACCAATGAATTTGAGGTCTGAAAGCTTTTCAAGTTGTTCTTTGTCGTTCAGTTCCAGAAGGATGTCGCCACTAGCCATCCTTGTAGCTTTGAATCCTGGGCCTAATGTGTCTCTTAGGCACTTCGAAACTTTGAAGGGAGATAGTTTTCTGGCTGTTATACTGCCGTCACTGTGGATGACATGGTACTTTGCAAAGTTGTCGTAGCTCTTGAAGAAGAATCGAGTGGTTGCTTCGTTGCGCCCCCTTTATAGAGGACGATCAGTTAGAGAAATGGATGGAGTAGCCATAAAAAGTATTTGTCTTCGGCAGCAGCGCCAGCCGCCCACCACCGAGCCCAACATGGGGACGCCACAAGGCTTGTATCTCAAGACTTGCGAACGCCAGCTGTACGCCACTACTATAACAGCACATGGTGTAACCAAGGCTGGTTAGCCACACAAGGTTAACCCTCGCCGCCAGGAAATTAGAGTAGAGAAAAAAAGATAAGGAAAGGAGTGGAGAGAAGGAAAGGTGCAGAAGAAAGATTATATATGGAGAGGGGGACAGGAAAAGGCATCTGCCGATTTCCCCCAGGTGGGTCAGTCCGGGGGTGCCGTCTATGTGAAGCAGAGGCCAAAGAGGCGTGTTGCCTCCGCCGGGGGGCCTTAAAGGTCCAAACACCCGGCATCGGCTCAACCTCCAGGATCCCCCTTTCCCCAGACACGGCTAAGCCGCGCACGGCTACACGCGGGAGGGTCCAACCCTCGTGTGCTCGGGTACGTGGTGTCGCAACACACCAAACGCCTGCTGGCGCAGACGCCTCTGCGGGGGAGTGCCTCGCTTCCTATCGTAAACTGCTGTTCTCTTCCGAGACTGTTAAAGATTACTTTAGTTTTCTTCAGATTGATTTTTATACCCACCCTTCAGCTTTGTCTCTCCAGCTCAGTGAGCATGCATTGCAGTTGGTCCCCTTAGTTACTAAGCAAGGCAATATCATCAGCGAATCGCACGTTACTAAGATATTCTCCATTGACTCTTATTCCCAATTCTTTTCAATCCAGGTCTCTGAATACCTCCTGTAAACACGCTGTGAATAGCATCGGAGCGATCGTATCTGCCTGCCTGACGCCTTTCTGTATTGAGATTTTCTTGCTTTCTTTATGGAGGGCTACGGCGGCTGTGGAGCCGCTATAGATATCTTTCAGTATTTTTAAATACGGCTCGTCTACACCCTGATTCTGTAATGCCTCCATGACTGCTGAGGTTTCGACAGAATCAAAAGCTTTCTCGTAATCAATGAAAGTTATATATAAGGGTTCGTTATATTCCACACATTTCTATATCCCCTGATTGATAGTGTGAATATGGTCTATTGTTGAGTAGCCTTTACGGAATCCTGCATTGTCCATTGGTTGACAGAAATCTAAGGTGTTCATGATTCTATTTGCAATTACCTTAGTAAACACTTTGTAGGCAACGGACAGTAAGCTGGTCCGTCTATAATTTTTCAAGTCTTTGGCGTCCCCTTCCTTATGCATTAGGATTATGATAGCGTTCTTCCAAGATTTCGGCACGCTCAAGGTCATGAAGCATTGCTTATACAGGGTGGCCAGTTTTCTAGAACAATCTGCCCACGATCCTTCAACAAATCTGCTGTTACCTGGTCCTCCCCAGCTGCCTTACCCACTTGCATAGCTCCCAAGTCTGTGTTTACTTCTTCCGGCGTTACTTGTGGGATTTCAAATTGCTCTAGACTGTTCTCTCTTCCATTATCATTGTGAGTTCCACTGGTACTCTATAAATGTCTATAGAGCTCCTCATCCGCTTGAACTATCTCATCCATATAAGTAATGACATTGCCGGCCTTATCTCTTACTGTATACATCTGATTCTTGCCTATTCCTAGTTTCTTATTCACTGCTTTTAGGCTTCGTCCCTTCCTGAGAGCATGTTCAATTCTATCCATATAATACTTCCTCATGTCAGCTGTCTTACGTTTGTTGATTAACTTAGAAAGTTCTGCCAGTTCTATTCTAGATGTAGGGTTAAAGGCTTTCATACATTGGCGTCTCTTGATCAGATCTTTCGTCTCCTGCGATATCTTGCTGGTTTCCGGTCTAACGGTGTTACCACCGACATCTATTGCACATTCCTTAATGATGCCCATAAGATTGTCGTTCATTGCTTCAACACTAAGGTCTTCTTCCTGAGTTAAAACCGAATACCTTTTCTGTAGCTCGATCCAGAATTCCGATATTTTCCCTCTTACCATTAACTCATTGATCGGCTTATTAGGTACCAGTTTCTTCCGTTCCCTCCTGAAGTCTAAACTTATTCGAGTTCTTACCATCCTATGGTCACTGCTGCGCATCTTGCCGAGCACGTCCACATCTTGTATGATGCCAGGGTTAGCGCAGAGCTTAAGGTCTATTTTATTTCTAGTATCGTCATACTGTATTTTGTTTTGACTTTACCCATCGCCGATTCTACGTTTTCATGGAAGCTTTCGACTTCCTGGTCATTATGACTAGATGTAGGGACGTAGACCTGTACGACCTTCAATTTGTACCTCTTATTAAGTTTCCCAACAAGACCTGCCACCCTGTCATTAATGCTATAGAATTCCCGTATGTTGCCCAGCTATATCCTCACTAATACGACTCCTAGTTCTCGTCTCTCCGCTAGCCCCGATAGCACAGGTCGTGCCCGCGTTTTAGCACTGTATACGCTTCTTTTGTCCTCCTAACTGCACTGAGCCCCATTATATCACATTTACTGCCCTCTAATTCCTTCAATAGCACTACTAGACTCGCCTGACTAGATAACGTTCGAGCGTTATCCGTTACCAGGTTCAGATTTCAATGGCGGCCTTTTCGGAACCAGGTATTCTTAAGACCCCCTACTGCATCACAGGTATGACGGCCGCCGTGGTTGCTTGGCAGCTGCTGAAGACTGAGGGCCGGTGTTTGATTGTTGTATTCATATAGGACGTTGTGGCCAAGTGCTGCACCAGGGTGGCCAATCCTGCTCTGGTGCGTTACCGGTTCTGGTCACCGGGATCAGGCCGCACTCCAGGCCTGTTTATGCAAATTTATCAATACGCGGATTTTTCTATCTTTTTTTTATCCTGTGGAAAATTGCGCAGCACCGGGATTCGAACCACGGTCCTCTTGCGCGCGAGGCCGATACTCTACCTCTACGCCGTCGCTACACCCATTGTAATGGTAATTGACTTGTAATTGACAATAAACGAAAATTCCTGCAACCGCAAAGGCCAGCGACCAAGCCTTCCGGTCGGGTCCCGGAGGGGAGACCGCCATAGAGTGCGCGGTGTTCTGAAACGACCGAAAAAATGCGGCCGTACAAATATGGCCGGAACATGGCGACAGCTCAAAATAAAGGCAATCACTCCCGCTCGGAGACGGAGGAATTTCTCTCGGCAGGTGACAGGAGGCGGCTTGCGTAAGCTATCACGCACTCGGTAGCATTCTGTTGTTGGGCGAGAACAGCACCGATGCCATGGCCGCTGGGGTCGGTGTGGACTTTGGTGGGTGCAGTTGGATCAAAGTGGGCAAGTATGGGAGGGGTGGTCAGAAACCCGATGAGAGCGGCGGACGCGTGAGCCTGCTCCGGACCCCATGTAAATGACGTGTTCTTCTGTAGAAGATCTGTCAATGGATGAGCTACGTCGGCAAAGATTTGACGAAACGGCGAAGGAACGCAGTTAGACGAGGCAGGTCATGTCAGAAATAGAACGTGGCACAGGGAAACTGCGAACGGCGCCAACTTTTCCCGGATCTGCTTGTACACCGGATGCGTCAGCGAGGTGTCCCAGCACGGTAATCTGACGACGACCACATTGATATTTTGTGGAGTTTATTTGGAGGCCGGCTTTTCGGAAGACCGCAAAAATGGCAGGGAGTCGGGTAAGGTGGCTGCCTAAAGTGAAAAAAAAAACAATAACCTCGTCAAGGTAACAAAACAGGTGGTCCATTTATAACCTCGCAGAAGACAGTCCATCATACGTTCATATGTCGCAGGACCATTGCACACGCAAAAGGGCATGACTTTGAACTGATATAAACCACCCGGCGTGATGAAGGCCGTCTTCTCGGGGTCCATTTCATCAACTGAAATCTGCCAGTAGCCGGATCGAAGATCGATGGACGAGAAGGATTTAGCTCCGTGCAAGCAGTCCAAGGCGTTATCGATGCGTGGTATTGGGGAGACGTCTTTTGGCGTAATCCTGTCTAAGTGGCTATAATAGACGCAAAAAGGAGAGGTACCATCTTTTTTTCACAAGGACGATAGGTGAAGCCCAAGTTCTATGATCTGGAGCACTTTGTCCACTTCTGATCGGATGATTCGACGACCAGCATGCGATACACGATAAGGATGTCGACGAATAAGATTCGTGTCTCCAGTGTTTACACGGTCGTGAACAGCAGATGTTTGGACTAAAGGCCTGACGCCGAAATCAAAGATGTCAGTGTACGATTCGAGCAGGAGGCGTATCTGCATGGCCTGTGCAGAGGTGAGTTCAGGTGCAATCATTTTCGCGAAGTCATCCATTAACGAACTAGAGCTGTAGCTGCAATTGGCGCTGATAAACCACTCTCGGCATTCAGACTCTCAAAGTCATATTCGGAACTACTAGAAACACTGGCCAACAACTTGCCGGCCGGACGCACTTGAGGGCACAGGCTTAAATTCAGAAGCAGTAGAACGACGTCGTTATTAGTAACCGTGCCAGCGTATACGGAACAGCAACGGCCCGGTCCAAAAGCACGTGGACGATGCGGCGAAGCACATATTCACAGTCAGGAACCTGTGGCTGGGCCGTCAAAGTGACGGAAGTCAGTGCCTCGGGTGACAGACGCACAGCGTGAGGCGAGCACAAATGCGGGGGGGGGGGGTGTACGGAGAATCGGCGAGTTGAGGCAGTTCCAACTGTAGAATGCCGCATGCGCAGTCGATGAAAGTAGAACGATTGCATAAAAAGTTCAATCCAAGGATAACGTCGTGGGGGCCGTTGTCGATCACAGGAAATAGAACAGAAGTAGGGCTGACGGCTATACTTCAACGTGCAGTACACATTGCGGGAACAACCAGCACTCTGTCGTCGGCCTCACGAAGCACTCGGGCAGCTACTGGGGTGAGGACCTTCTTTAACATCTACGTGAGCTAGCACTCATCACACACACGTAGGCTCCAGTGTGCTTGGACAGGTATACCGCTTATTTTAACGACAAGTGCACTTCTCTTGGCGGGCAAAGACAGATGATTCGCTACAGTAGTAGGCAATACAGCACCACCTCCAAGCGCTGCATTTCTTAGTTTTCCGAAAGCCTGCGGCCAAAAGCCACTGGGAACGGAAGGCGACGTGGCTGCGGTGAACGGGAAGAGGGGTGACATGTTTGCGATTAACGAGACTGGGATCGGACGCGGCGATGGTGAGCGACTGTACCATGTGTTCCTAGCACAGTTGTCAGTGCTGTCAGACTCAGCGGTGGCCGAAATATTGACACGTGTACTTATCTTTATCGGGCGACCACGTTTCCCCGCCTAACAAAAGTAATCGCAAAGTGCTGGACGCGCCTGCATCTATCCGAAGTTTCTGGAAAGTTATCGCTGCTTCTACCCGGCTGTCTGTTGTCGCCGAACCTTCTGTTATCTGATTTCATCGCGTGACGCGAATGATGTAGAACTTTGTGCAAGGAGCGCGGGTCCGAACGATTAGTCTGGAACGTTCGACGACTGCTGTATAAAAGCCGACGCGCTTGACCCGCTGATCAGATTTTCGACGATCGCCGACCGTGTTCGCCGCTATCGTTGTGCTATAAGTGTAGCCTGTTTTTGTGAGAACAGGTTCGCCCAATAAAAGTTAGTTTTGTCTTTCACAGCATTGCTACTGCGTTCTTGAACGTCACCACCACGTGACAGTATTGTAGGCATTTCCATCAAAACGGCTCAGGCCTGTAAGGTGTTGAAGGTCACGAGTTCGGGCAGTAGCGGGCTACATGACCAATGTGGCAACAGGTGAAACCTATTGGCTGGTCGTCCGCAGTTCTCCACTTAGTCGGGTTGCGATAACGCGGAGAGTAACGTCGGGGTGGAGCAAAAATATTAGAAGGCTGTGCGTTGGCTCTGGGGTTGGCGACAGCACAGACAGAATGTAAACCAATGTTTTCAAGTTCCTGGCGAATGATGCCTTGTACGAGGGGAACTGAAAAAGGGGGAGCATCAGGGCTACGCGAACAGAAAGCTGCGGGCGCCCTCGCATCCAGTTGTCTTCGAACGATTCGCACCACGTCCTCTCATGGTAATGCATGCTGCTGTGCGGGCTGATCTTCACACGTCGACATTGTGGCAGTACTGAGAAGTCTGGCGAATGGTTGCAAGATTCGTCGGCTTTTGGCTTGCTCGAATTGTCGGCACTATTTGATGATAGCATCTACTGTCTAGCAGCTTTTGCACACGAGCACATTAAAGACGTCATCAGCAATGCCCTTCAGCGCGTGCCCTACTTTCCCAGCTTCTGTCATGCTGTGATCAGTTTTACTACTAAGCACCAGCACGTCCTGGATGTACGAGACATAGGACTCCGTGGTGGATTGAGCACGGGAGGCCAGTTCCTGTTTTGCGGCAATATTACGGCCGGCTGGTTTGTCAAACAGCTCTGTCAACTTCTCTATGCATTGGTCCCAGCTAGTTAGCTCCTCTTCGTGGTTTTCGTACCACACCTTTGCCGTGCCTCTTAGGTAGAACAACAGGTTAGCTAGCATAAGCGTAGGGTCTCATCTGTTGATTCCACTCACGCGTTCGAACATTGCCATCCATTTTTTAACGTCGGCGCCATCGGTCCCGGAGAAAGTTCCAGGGTCCTTGGGTTGCAGAACCGCAACCGAAGAGGATATTCACGTAGCTGGCGACGTTGGAAGCGGCAACGACGTTTACCCTGCGTGCTCACCGTCATTCATGGTGGGGAAGATGATGCGCCGTCCACTGCGGTGCTCCGTTTCCAGCTGTGGTACCAAGCATCTCCCACCAATGTGTTACGGGGATATTGGGAGTGTAGAAAGACTGTATTTACAATATCTACACAAGTAGAGTCAGTGCAAGCAAAGATGGCTGAGCAGCAACAGCGCGCAGCAGCCACCGTCTCGCGATCCCTTCTTCTTCCTTCCTCTTCTTTTATGCTTCCGTTACAATATTTACCTCTTTGCCGGGCTTCCGGATAAAGCTGACGACTGCCTATTTACACGCCAGGGACTGTTTGCCAGCTCCCCACCACTCATTGAGGCAATTCGTCAGTTGGCTTAGTCTTCTTGTTCATGTTGTTGAGGAAGTGTACCGTACTTTTTTCATGTCCTGCCACGATACCTCTTCTGATGGTTGGAAGCGCCGCCTGTATCTCATGTACTTCGCTGTCTATTTAGAGCTCCGCATTGTCAGTGCCTTGATACTGCTATATAGTATCACGTTTCAACGGGGCCAAGGGCACCAATTAGAAGTTTACCACTAGGGAACCCCACCAATTAATCAGCGCCTATCCAGAAGTCAACGCAGCATTGACGGCGAGCATTCACTGGCCAACAAAAGAATTCTGTACCTGAATCTGACAACCTGAACTAACTGATGAAAAGGGCCAACGTCGAATGCTACCGTGGGAACGGCTTCTAAACCAGATTTCCGGATTTTATATGTGCGTGGGCGAAGGCATATCGAAGGAATGGTGCGATATCATAGACAAGATATTGCGACCGGATCGACCATTGTGATGTGCCACGATACAGTCATGAGGTTCTCTAGTCAAGCCATATGGGGAAGGCAACGGTATTAAAAGCAGAGACTTTTGGTGCAGGTGGGGCTCACGTGTCCTTATGTGAACTCTGACGTTTAATATGATCCTCCATGGAGTAGGCTTACGTATGTGGAGCCAGTGTGAATAATGTAAAATTAACCCTCTTTCCTTTATTCCTACTACCGGACGTAGTCGTCGATAGGCTTGGTGGATTCTTGGACCAAACGCCACCTCGAGCAGCAACAAACTGGTTGGCAGAGGTGAGCTCAAGGCAGTCGTCACAATCTGGGATCGACGGACCTAGGAACCTTCACAAGCTCGAGGTAAACAGCGGATGGGAGAGCGACTTCTGTGGAATTGGGATCAGCAGAGCTCCTCTTTGTGGCTCAGGGAGGCACAACCGCTGCAGTAACGGCGTAGAGACTTGATTGACTTGAAGGAAGAGCAGGAGAAGGCAGTCCTCAGGAGCTGGTTTCTGTGGACCGGGGAACGAGGCTCAAGGAGTCACGTCCTTCACAAGCTCAAGGTTGGGCGAGTGCTAGACCGACTAAGTTTTGCTGGGCGATAAGGACAGAGTTATATCGGGCAAATAGCTGTGGTTGATCGTCACGGTGTGTGCGTTCAATACAGGGGAAGTCGTAGTCAGCTCTCGGAAAAGCACGGATATCACGGTGTTAAACAAAGAGGGCTTGTTGCTCTTGGCAGCAGAGCTTTGTATGGGCATTAAACATAAGTTGGGGAAGCCCGAAATTTGCACGGCGATTAACGAATTAGGTTTCGAGAAGACGAGCTTATGGATACCCGGGAAAACATATGTCGCGAGAGCAAATAAAGAGCGGAAGAGAAGGAGAGGCACGAAAAAAGGCAACAAAGGCGGGTATAAATTGAGTGCGACAAAAGGCAGGTGGAAATTGAGCTCACGGAAATAAAACTAGAGGAAGCGAGATTAGCGCGCGGTGTGGATGCGCCGCCGGCACAAACGAAAAGTGTGAAATTGACGAGTTTGTTCAGCCGTACAAAACAGGCGATGACATCAGTCTCTACCCGATTAATTTTGAGCCGATTTGTGAGAAGCAATTATTTCACCAAGATACGTGGCCGGAGCGGTTGCTTGGCTTGCCGCCGGGAGAAGCCTGGGAAGTTGTAGGCCAACTGAGCGTAGCCGAGGCAGACGTCTACAGTTCGGTGAAGGCGAGTTTGCTTGCAAAATGCAGGCTTCCCACAGCACAGAGGAATTTCGGAGGGGACTTCGACAGGCAAGAAAGAATCCCAGCGAAAACTTTGTTGGATTTGCCTGTAGCCTGAAGGATAATTTTTAGATTTGGTGAAAGGACCAGGTGGCGGATAACGTCAGTAAACTGTCTGATTTAATCTGCTTACAGCAGTTTTACGAGACCCTCACGGATAACGTGCGCGTTTGGGTTCAGGACAGGCAGGAAGGTGTGTCTGTAAACAGTGCAGCACAGCTGGCCGAGTATGTGGCGAGCCGTGGCTTCAGGTCACAGAGCAGCAGCGCACAGTGCTATCACAAGCCTTTCCCACGGCCGAAATCTCTCTCACGAGGGCAGCAAACTACTGAAAAAGAACAATGCGGCACGCGCCGAGATTAGAGAAATCAGCCGGAAGGGCTAGAAATGACATATATTCCGAAGATCTCGAATCGACAGTTCAGCTGGCAAGTTATAACTCAATGTTGAAAAGCCGTGCATGGCGGATATAATGGTAAATGGCAAAGAGTGTAGGGTACTCCGAGACTCCGCCGTCGGCAGTGAACGTCGTCCATCCGAAGTATGTGAAAGTGAAGGCTATGCGCCCGAATGTGCATGGATAAGCTAGGCCTTCAGCGGAGACTGTCTGCCTACCGATGGCAAAAGTACAGATTGCTGGACCTTTCGGAGATATCGAGACAGTAGCAGCAGTATCCAATGGGCTTTTGAAAGAATGGTTAAACACTAATCAGATTTTTACTAATAATACAAAAACCTGCCTACTTTGTTTTCATAGCCCATATAAAGTGTTTAGAACACTATCAAATACATACCTTCATGAGAGGAACTGTACGTGCTGTTCATGCCCACCTTTGGAACTTAAATCCAATTTTAAATACCTTGGTATCACATTTGACGAAACACTGTCGTGGAATAAAAATATTTCAGAGTTAGCCAAACGCCTACGCCTAGTGTGTGTTTATATATATGCTCTACGATCTATAT
Organism: Dermacentor variabilis; assembly: GCF_050947875.1. NCBI lineage: Eukaryota > Metazoa > Arthropoda > Arachnida > Ixodida > Ixodidae > Dermacentor > Dermacentor variabilis. The sequence goes on along the minus strand of NC_134569.1, from coordinate 240,703,778 downwards.
GTGATATATCGGTTAGAAAAATGGTATATAAGGGATTGGGACAGTCCATATTACGATACGGGATACCAATTTACGGAACTGCATCTTTATATAAATTAAACACACTAAGCCGCATAGTGCGCAGGATTGCAACCAATCTCTCCTATGGAACCAACTATTATGATAAGTCAGCCCGAGACAGTATGGAGTATTTTGACATGCTACCTGTGCACAAGCAATTTATCTTTGACATATTGTACAAGCATTTCTTTCACAGCTCCTTTAAAATCTGCAACATTAAAGTACGGCCTCTCCGTCAACCAGAAAAATATGTCATACCCCGCATCCTCACCACTTATGGCAAAAGAACCCGCAGCTACTATGTTCCTTAATACTTCAAAAAAATATGAACCCTCCCGAACATTACCGGATTAAAAGTCCTTAAGAATTTCCTTCGACCTTAGCTGAACGATAAAATAGAATGAGGTAATTTACTGTTGGCTATGTTCCTAATGTTTTCATTTTGTGTACGAAAGTGTGCACGGTGGATTTGCTATCATTTGTTCTGTTGGTTCTTGTTTGTTTGTTTGTTTCGTATGTCTCACAAGCAGTTGCTTAGTATTTGGTTGATTTTATTTTCTCTTCTTTTCAACTGTGATTTACTCGCTGTTGCTTCATGTGCTTAACCTGGCTGCCCAGCTCAGCACACAAGCGGCAACGCTTATGCAGGCTCGAACACGTTGTATGAATTGAAGTGAATAAAAATATATTATTATTATTATTATTATTATTATTATTATTATTATTATTATTATTATTATTATTATTATTATTATTATTATTATTATTATTATTATTACACGAAGAATGCCCTTACCTTTTCTCGAACAGCTCAGAGTCACTACTGAATAAAAGCGGGTGCACGTTTGGAGAACCCAAGTCATGGCTTTGACGAGGTCCAAAACACGTGATCTAGGTCAGCAGATAACTCACGACGATGAACGAAGTGTACAAAAAAAGAAAGGATGAAACATCTAGCTCCGGAGACGTAGTTAAGACGGAAGAGAAAATCTTTCCCATTTCACCGACAGAAATGCAGGAAGTAGTTCAGGCTGAGGACCGGCCAACGGGAAGAAACAAAAGGCATTCGAAACTAAGCATCAGAAAGCGTTCTAAGAGAAAGACGCGTCGCAGAGTCAGTATTGCGGCAGAGAAGGCAGCGCGGCCACATAAAGCTAAAGCCACTAAAGCCTCTGGACAGAGCAATGAGAAAGTTGGAAAGGCGCGTTTGTCGTTTGGAATGCTTCCAGTCAGAGCGTGTCCGAGTCGCCAGACGAGGTTGGAAAGACAGCGACGCTTGGCGCGGGCAGAACAAATGCCAAGGGGGCAGTTATGTTACCCCTACTCGAGTTCTTCTCGAGGTATAACGCATATGGCATGGGAAAGCGCGGCGGTAAGGCGACGCGATGTGGTCATGCCGTGCAGTCAATTCCTAGTGCAGTCCGTAGCAGGCATGTTGCCATTGCGTAAAGCGTCAGGGTTCTGGAGCGAGGGATAGGCCTTCGCGTCCCTTGTTTTCCCTGGTTGACAAGGTTGTCGAGAACTTTCAGATCGCGCCCGCCTGAAGTACGGCTAAAAGATATGATGCAAACGTAGGCTATTCAGAATGAAAAGCGGCATACGTGCTTTGTGGAAGCTGTTCATTTGTTTAATTAAATATCGTGTTAGGTTGGACGTTTTTAGATCAAGAGATCGTTGCGCTTTGGAACTTTGGACGTTTGGTTAGATTGTTTCTTTTAGAAGTTTACTGATATTATGAAAGAACATCATGGTTTGCGCCCTCATAAATATTTGAAATTTTGTTTTCTCGATATGTCGTTCTTTCTTTTAAGCAGATAAGCTCCATTTTTTTGTGAGATGTCCTTGCAACGCCAAGTCTAGATTATTTGTTAGAAGCCTGTAGTGGCGCGCTTGAGTATCAGTTTACTTTTCTAAAAGTTCGCATTATTTATGAAATTAGAACGTGTTATTTTGAGCATTGCCATTTGTTAGGCTTGTTGGTAAACTGACTTGGAAAGCATAATTAGAGCCAGCGAACAAGGGCAGAATGGAAATGACACCACATTGGGGTGTCGTCTTCTATCTGTCTTTGTTCGCTGGCGCTGAATATGCTTTCCAAGTCATATTTAGAGGAGCCGTTGTTTAACCGCAGAATTTTAGAAAGTGTTTGTACCACTCCTTAAAAGCGTGTCTTGCTCGGGCACTCGCATCTTCGTGTAGATTCAAGCGCGTAATGTACGCAACATTTTCCCTCATTTCTCTAGTGCCTGTCCTTTGTGGACAAGAGAAGGAAAATGTTAGTGCGTGAGTCGCACAAAAGTGGTAGATTTGCGGAGCCTTATTTGGAATATGTGAATTGTTTTGGGAGGAAAGCCTTGTGTTCACCTGGTGTTTGTCAAGCAATACTTTCTCAGGGAATTCATTCTCTAGTGTGAGGCCAGCAGCCGTGGTCTCGGTGTCGTCCTTGCCAAACTTAACGAACGCAGTGAAGAGCATCCCCTGTTGCACCTCAGTCGACAACTGACAACGCGAGAATAAGCGTTTAACACATCGGTGAAAGGGTGTTTTTGCATATTATGGGCCATTCAAAAGCTAGGAGGCCACATTCAAGACCCGAAATTCACGGTTTACAGCGACCACTATCCTCTTGCATGGCTGAAGCAAATGTAAAAAAAAAAATCATGCTGAGATGGAGTCTCATTCTGCAGGAATACTACTTCGAGGTCAAATACAGGAAAGGGAGCCAGAATTAGAAAGCAGACGGTCTGAGCTGGGGATATTAAGCAACAAACACAGGGTGTTCTTTTTAAAGCGTTCTGTACGTATCGCTATCGTTATTGAGAAAGGCAATTAATTTGTGCCTTGCCTAGTGCAGACCACGACAAAAAATATAGAGGCACAGATAGAGGGGTAGAAATTTGCAAAGCGACGCGAGAATCGTAGCATCCGGTAGCCGTGCCGCTCGGGCACACTGGCTAGAGTGTGTGTGTGCTTGTGTTTTCCTTGGAATAACGCCACAATGACACTGCAGTGTGTCTCATCCGTCAGTTTGGAAGGCAGCCTGGATGCTTCGGGCAACTTGACAACTAGTCACCCTCAGTTCGAATGTCCTAGCGGCGGAGGGGTCTTTTACGTGTCAACACGACGAAGAGCATCATTGGAGTTTACCATGAGGCAACACCACCCATTCGTCAACGCAGCGTTGATACCGACTGTTCACGGGTCAACGAAAGACCCTTCTACCAACACCTGACAACCTGAACTACTGATGAAACGGGCCAACGTCGAATGCTACCGTTGGAAAGGCTTCTACCTAGGATTCCCAGATTGCTATGCGCTTTCTGAATATGCGGAACGAAGGTACAACATTGGGAGGCAGAGTTCGGCGAAATGGTGCGATATCATGGGCGGGATATTGCGAATGATTCGGTGATTGTATTGGCTGCGATGCAGTCATCTGATTCCCTAGTGTATTCACCTACGGAATACGACAGTATTAGAAGCGGAGACCCCTGGTACTGGGGGGATGACGTGCCCTGATGCGAACTCAGACGTTTAATATGCTCCAACATGGCATGGGCTTCCATACCTGGAGCCAGTGTCAATAATGTAATGTAACCCATTTTGCCGTCATTCCTATTACCGGATGTCATTGTCGATGGGTTTCGTGGATTCTTGGCCCAAACGCCACCTCGAGGCGCAACATGGTGTTTAACTCAATGTTCCAGTGTTTGCGCCTATCGTGATAGTGCTACACATTTTTGCAGCAGAATGTGATCATTAGGAATACCAATTTGTTTAAGAACTACACATTTACTGTTAAAAAAGTCGCATGAGTATAAGACAATGAACCTGTCCAGTAAGTCGTTCCCATAAATGTAGAAAATTAGCACTCTTAATACGCTTTCACTATGTACACCAGCAGTTACGGTCACGATGCCTGAATCACGGTTCTTATCTGTACAAACTGCTCCTTCTCCTTTAGATAAGTGACACGCTGGTGGAAGACCATTGTAGGCGAGCTAATGCAATAACTTTCCATGAGACACCTTGCCGAATGCTTCTGTTATATGCAACAACAAAACATCAAGGTGTGCAGCTAGTTTAAGGACTGCTGCAAATTCATGCATGTTTGAAACGAGTTGCGTAATCTTTCACATTTGTTTCCGAAGGCTCGCGGGATATGTTAATTTATATGTTTATATATATGCTATATGTTTATATGTTTTTTTATTCCTTACAACCAGCTGGTCCAGCTGATTCATCGTGTTCGTCGTAAAGGCCATCTGAACTCGGTAATCCCGCCTCAAACCCGCACCACTACGTTCCTGCAGTCATTCTTTGTTCGAACTGCCGAGACTGGAATGGCCGGCCCATACAAACCGCACTCATCCGCGATACAGCGAGCTTTAGACCTGCCATCGCGTGTTCCGACTCATCTTTCTAATCTTATCATCATCATCATTCCCGCCTTTTACGTGCCCACCCCTCATGTAATGTCCTATTTGGACCCTTGAGATATCAATAAAAAAATAGGAAGTACTGTGCTGCTGGAAAAATCATGATTGCATGCCGCCATCACGTGTTCTACAAGCTAACACCACGTGCTAGCGGTAGAAATTAGTCGTTATTTGGATAGTGACAAGCACTCGCGTTTTTTGTAAATCGGAGTGATGTGCTCTTCGCTCTAGTCATTCGGCATTTCTCCAGTAATGAGTGACAAGCTAAAGGACCTCTCAAAAACTGAGCTGTTCGCTCTGAATAACGCTGCAAGCAAACACTTGAGATGCTGTCTGGGCGAGCAGACATTCAAACATAAACTTTAAACAGGATAACTTGAACACCTTCTCCGTTAACCACAGGGCCTTCATCTACAGATGTCGGCACACTACTAGGTAAAAAGATACCGGAACGAGAAAACAACGCTCCGAAAATTATGCGTGAGCGTTTAACAATTTCAGCAACAGCTGCATTAATTTCACTGCCGATTTTAACGTTAGTAACGTCCCCATTGTTTTCTTTTAGATGATGGCAAAACTTTTGGATATCGCTTTTAACAATATCAACAAGTCTTCTAGAAAAACCGCGTTCTCCGGATCCCATAATTTTCTGCAATAAAATCTGTCTTTGTGCTCAGAAACCAATACATGATATTTTGTTCTCTAAGCTAGATGTAAGCATGATGTTTTGTTCTGTAAGCAATATATCTTAATTTTCCATTTTGTCTGTATTATTTCTTGAGTAATCTGAGGGTACGATGTACCTTTACGTGATTCTTGAGAGGGTGTATAATTGCTTACACAAACGACAACAGCACCGCAAGGCCTGTACCCCGAGGCTTCATTTCTGAGTAAGCGCAAAGCCGAGGTTAGTGTCGTGATCCTCGATTATGCAATCATCATCTTCTGTAGAAAAATGTTCACTAGCAGACAACGGTTTAGGGTGATCGCGCGTATCGCCAGTTTAGTTCCAAGAAATACGTGTGAAACCATGATCGGTAATTCGCGGCTGCACCAAAACATCCTCGGAAGGGAATAACTCGCTAATAAACAATAGATACAAAATCACATCGCCTCCCCTGAAACGAAAAAGTCTGCTCCATGTGGAGACAAAGCTCTAAGTATAACAAACTATAACTTGCGCTAGACTAAGCATACTTCAAATGTTTTCAATTATTGAAAGGTAGTGTAAAGTCGTCCTTTAAAATAAAGTTCTTACCGCGCAATATGTGCACATATATAAATAAGTCACACGCGCCAAGCAAACGATACGCTGAATACAAAAAGAATATAATTCTCAAGAAAGACAAATGTATCTGCAAGCTTTTCGTGTTGAAAGAATAGTCTGCAAGCACTGACGTCATTATATTGCTTTCGTGACTACTGATTGTGGGGTCTCGCAGCCACGCAGTGGGTTGCGAGAGACACAGAAGTTGCGGGTCAATTTCGATGACGTGCAGCGTTCCTCGAACGTTTACCCACCAGCACCGCACACGAGCGTTGGTTCCTTCTGCCACTATCGGAATGTGGCTGCCGCGACCAGCAAACCAAGTCTATTCTGCTCGAAATAAAAGTTACCCGCAACCTTAAAATTCACACGTAAGATGTATTCTTTAAATAAGTCTTGTAGCAATTAAACTAGTTACGTGAAAACTACGTAGGTCACTCGTGTCCTATTTCTAGCAAGTTACTACTATGTTTCTCACTGGGATGACTCGTAGTGTTGAATGTACTATGCACTTTGCAGGCTCCTTCGTATGTTTGCATTTTGTTAACCGTTACACATTTCTATTCTGTTTAGTACGCACATCTCGCGATTTCGTAATTGTGGCGATTTTCATTTGTATTTGTCTTGAATTTCACGTGATCGTAAAGTTACGTTGTTAGGATGTTTATGCATGTTTAAGGATAACCTTTTCATTACAGTTCTGCTCAATACCCTAGCTTAAGTAAACGTGTATGTTAGGTTGGACCAACAAATATAGCACACAGGCGAAAGGGTCTAATATTTTGTAAAAATATATGTCCTCTTCTTTTTTGGTAATAAACTCCCTTTTGATTTAATTTGGTGTGAACTCGTCACCCCATACCCATCAGCAATACGCCAAAGCCATTGAGTCACCACGGCGGGTACCTTAGCGGTATATATTAAAGCACCCAGCAAAAAAAAAATGGCAGTGACAGCAAGGTAACATTGCCCTTGGAGCGGTTCGATTGGGACCCCTGCTTTTGGATTAAAGTACGGGGATGTTTGGTCCACAGTGAAGGACACTGTTACGGAATTCTACCGAATGTCCTGTTAATTTTGTATTTTTTTCTTTTTAGGTGTGCTTCCACGCATCAGAGGGCCATTATACCGAAAGTATCGGAGAGCTCGGTGCTAAGAGTACAAACATATTTTTCAGTTCCTTTATTGGGTGCTTTTCAAAGAGTGATTAATGATCATTCCCATTATCGCTTTTATTTTAACATGTACAACAGTAGTTACTCTGTAGTGGTCGTGACTGTTTGTTTGCAGATATAACTTGGAATAATATACCGATCTTTTAGCCGATTTCACAGAGTGGGTACAAGCCACGACTTGGATGGGCAATAACATGAAGAACGACTCCACAGGCGCTGTTCAAACCACACGGCGTTGCGACATATTGGCACGACACAGCACGCGAACCAATTGCTCTTGGGTGGAAAGAAGAGCGCCCTGGGAAGCTATGAGAGATCCGTTGCACGCGGGGGAATTCTCAAGTGCGTTCTATGACGCCTGCTGATCGAGGCAAGAGTACGTGGCCTCGTAGTCAGTGCTCCTTGTTGCGAATCCGAATGGCGGACAATTCTATTTGTTTATTTATTCAAACATGTTTGCACCTATTACTAGTCATATCACAAGAAGGCAATTAAGAAACCAAGGAAAGCATGGTGAAAATTACTTCTACTTATTCACTTAAATAAAGAAATGATAGATTAATAAACATGAAAGTGGATGAAAAAGTCGTGAGCCATTCCAATCTGTGAAGGTGGATGACCACCAAAGCTGTGGAGCACACGACAAAGAGGTGACACAGTATTTGGAACAAAGGTGCAAACACATTTATTCTCTTGATCGCTGATCATCGGGACGAAGGGTGTGCATACACACTTAGCTTTATACATTCGCGTTCATTCGTGCTGTAGATTGGTTCTAAAAATTCGTTATACGCATTCGTGTTTTCATATCACAATACATTGAGGCAAATAATTTGAGACAGAAATCACCGTACTGGCTGGTAGTGGGCCAGTGCCGTCAGCGGCTTCACAGAAGGAGGGGCCGTATGGGAACGCTGGCAAGATGAGCGCCATCAGACCCAGCTGTGGAAGACGACGATGAAGGCGCGAGCTGTGTCAAAAGCGCGAGGGGCAGTATGGGAACGCTGGCATGATGATCGGTAGAGGAGCCAGCAGAAGAAGACGATGACGACGAACACACGAGCTGGGGCACGAGCCATTCATAGTTTTTGCTCGCACATATGAGACTTTCACGGAACCCTAGCCACAATCAGCTCGCTGTAAAATAACTGGGTCACGAACCAACGTCTTCGCAGTACGCGTGCGATGCCCTTACCAACTGAGCATCGCACGTGTACCAATCTTGCCAATCTGTAATAGCATCGCACGCGTAATGCGAGGACGTGTGTTCGTTCCCCAACCTGTAGTCAGTTGTTTTTTCGTCCAGTTTCCTTTCAATTAATCTAGCACTTCCTTTGTTTCAATAAATAAGTACAAGTAATTTGCCCTATGCTGTTTTTGGAGTCTTTGTGGCTTCTTACGATGATATGACTAATAAGTACTCCAGCCCTCAGTTTCCTTTCTTCTCGTTCAATGCGCCATTCTATATATATATATATATATATATATATATATATATATATATATATATATATATATATATATATATATATATATATATATATATGGAGCATCACGATGAGGGCGACGCCGATGGCGAACAATTACTCCTAGCGCCCATGTAATTGCAATTCGAAGAAAACTCGAGAATGAACGCTCATCGCTATTGATGCCTTAATAATGACTTTTATAGCATTTTCCCAACTAAAACGGCCGGACATGTGGCCAAGCAACCAGCCACGTGATTGAGGGCATGGTAAGCGCAACGCAAATTTACTGCTAAGAATGGCACATCATAGAAGCAACATCCGAGTGGCCTTGCCAGTGTATTCAATTGCGGGCTACTTGAGAGGCACACATTGGGCGGTCATGATCCTGACGCAATCACAGGGCGTCGAAGCAGATGCACATGCTAGTCTTGGCCGGTAGCGTGCACACACCGGTGAAGTGATTCTCGTTGATGCAGTACGAGGCACAGCGGTCCCGGCGCCCACCCTGGCACAGCTGGCGCATTGCTGTGCAAAGAAAATGCGGTGCAGGATGTACAAAACCTCTTTGGTGAGGGTGTTGATGATGATGATATGTGGTTTTTAATGGCGCAAGGGCCAGTTATGGCCAAAGAGCGCCATGTCCGTGGTAATGAGTTTGCAATGAAATCATGAGTTTGATGAAGTTGGTGTGACGTGGCTGTAGAGGGGCCTTAAATATGTTCGCGCTAAAGTGCGCAAAATCTGTACGATAAGATTATGGCCATGTCTTATGACGTGTACTATGAACATTTAAGGTGCATTTAAAAAAAGAATGATACGATGTGTAAAAATATATATGGTTAAAAGATATGCTAGAGCACTGCTGCCTCCTTAGAGCCCTTGAAGAACAAGCGCCTGGAGGCATGTGCTATGCAAAACTGTTATCGCAGTGGCATCCTCTGGAGCGAGAATGCTCTACGAATTTAATGGGCATATAACGTGTAGTACGACATCATTTAAATAGTTGAGGATTGCCTTGGTGTCAAAAAGCGGTTCCTCGCCGAGAAACATAGCCGGGTGTAGAGGGATGTTATAATGGTAAGCAAGCGGAAAATGTTTCTTTCTTTCCGTTTCGGCTTCGCGACACTCCAGGAGCACGTGGAGGACGGTAAGCCTTTCACCGCATCTGCCACAGGTTGGAGGTTCACTTTCAGTAAGCAGGTAACTATGGGTGCCAAATGTGTGTCCTATTCTGAGGCGACAGAATAGGACATCTGTTCGCCGAGATTTTGTTTTGGAGGGCCAAAAACCTAACTGGGGCTTTATAACGTGCAGTTTGTTATTTGTTTGCGCGTCCCACGTGCACTGCCAGTGATGTCGCAGTTTATTTCGTAAGAAAGGCCTCAGGTCTGTGACAGGCACTTCAGCGGTAGGGTTAACAGCTTGCGATGTGATTGACGTGGCCATCTCGTCCGCGAGAACGTTACCTTCGATTCCCCTGTGGCCAGGGACCCAGCATATTATGATGTTCTGGTTAGATGAGTACGCTTTACACAATACCGAATACAGATCATTGAATACGGGATTTTTATGTTTGTAGAGTGACATTAGGGCCTTCACGACGCTTAGAGAGTCTGTATAGATCGCTGCTTTTGGAAGATTTGTTCTTCTTATATGCTTCACAGCAGAGAGTAATGCGTAGGCCTCGGCCGTAAAAATACTTGTTTCCGGATGCAGTACATCGGATTCCGAAAACGATGGGCCGACGGCTGCATAGGATACCCCGGCATTTGACTTCGAAGCGTCTGTGTAGAACGCTGCGCAGGAGTGTTTGTACTGCAGTTCTAGGAAATGCATTCTAATTTCGGCCTCAGGAGCGTGCTTTGTAACTTTTATAAAGGATATGTCACATTCTATCACCTGCCACCCCCAAGGAAGTAAGAGCTTGGTTAGGTGCATTAAGCGATGCTCGAAGAGTGGGACACGCATTTCATCGCTAATCTCCTTCACACGCAGCGAGAAAGGCTGTCTTATGGAGGGACGATTGCTGAAAAGTGTAGCGCACGTCATATCGGTAACGGTATGAAAACATGGATGTTCAGGATTGGAGCGTACTTTAAGGAAATATGTAAAGCTAATGTATGATCTCTGTAGGTGGAGAGACCATTCATTCGATTCGGCATATAAGCTTTGAATCGGGCTTGTTCTGAAAGCGCCAATAGCTAAGCGGATGCCCAAATGGTGGACAGGATCCAGCATCCTTAGCGCGCTCGGGGCGGCAGAGTTGTACACTACGGCACCATAATCCAATCGTGACCGAATTAGGCTCTTGTAGATATTCATTAGACACTTTCTGTCACTACCCCACGTAGTCTTAGATAGAAGTTTCATTAGGTTCATTGTTTTTAGACATTTTTCTTTCAGATATTTAATGTGTGGAATGAAAGTGAGTCTGTAATCAAGTATAATACCCAGAAATTTGTGCTCTTTGTTGACAGGTATTTGGTGTCCACACAGTTCTAAGGAAGGATCCGGAAACAGGCCTCTCTTTCTTGTAAAAAGAACGCAAGTGCTTTTGTCGGGGTTGATTTTAAATCCGTTTCTGTCTGCCCACTTGGAAATCTTGTTCAAGCCCTGTTGCACCTGTCTCTCGCATACTGAGAGGTTACAGGATTTGAAGCCGATTTGAATGTCGTCAACGTAGACAGAATAAAGAATGGCAGGTGGTAGCGAAGCACGAAGCGAGTTCATCTTCACGATGAAGAGCGTACAACTCAGCACGCCTCCCTGTGGTACACCTGTTTCTTGTGTGAAAGGTCGCGACAATACGTTGCCGATTTTCACTCGGAAGATTCGATTCAACAAATAGCTTTCAATTATTTTCAGCATATTGCCACAGATGCCCATTTCCGACAGGTCTCGCAAGATGCCGTAACGCCATGTTGTGTCATATGCCTTCTCCATGTCAAGGAATATTGACATGAAAAACTGCTGATGTACAAATGCGTCCCGAATATATCCTTCAATGCGTACAAGGTGATCTGTTGTCGACCGGCCTTCTCTGAAGCCACACTGATAGGGATCAAGTATATTATTGAGTTCAAGGAAGTGTATGAGTCTGCGATTAATCATTTTTTCAAAAACCTTACACAGGCAGCTTGTAAGGGCTATTGGGCAATAGCTTGCCGCCATGGATGGGTCTTTCCCCTGCTTCAAAACAGGGACCACAATTGCTTCTTTCCATGCAGTTGGAAAGTATCCCGCAGCCCAAATAGTGTTGAAAATTGTGAATAGTGTAACTTCGGTGTCATTGTGTAGGTTTTTGATCATTTCATACATAATTCTGTCAGAACCCGGTGCGGAGCTCTTGCATGATCTCAAGGCAGCTCTGAACTCGGCAATACTAAATCGACAGTTGTATGGTTCATTCTTTCGACATTTTCCTATGAGTGGCTTACATTCTTCTATTTGTTTGTATTTTAGAAAAGATTGCGAATAATTTGTTAGACTTGACACGCTCTCAAAATACTCCCCAAGTGAGTCCGCCTGGTCTTTCAGTGTATCACCCTGTGTGTTTACCAGAGGGAGTGAATATGTTTGGCGCCCTCTAATCCGATTCACCCTGTTCCAGGCTTTGGCCTCATCTCTAAACGAGTTAATACTCGATAAATACTTCTGCCAGCTTTCTCTTCTGGCCTGCCTGCGGGTTCTCCTGCCTTGAGATTTTACTTTCTTAAAGTTAATAAGATTTTCTGCAGTGGGGGAAGCGCGTAGCAACCCCCACGCTTTGTTCTGTTTCTTACGAGCAATCCTACATTCGTCGTTCCACCACGGGACACGCCGTCTACATGCCAAACCACTTCCTTCAGATATGCATTTAGATGCGGCATCTATTATGAACGCTGTAAAATACTCCACAGCGGCATCAATTTCTAGAGAAGACATATCAGCCCATGAGATGCTAGATAGATTTCGAAATTTCTCCCAGTCGGCTGTATCTATCTTCCACCTAGGGGCTTGTGGAGGAGATTCATTTCCTTTGGATGTTCTTAGCAGTACGGGGAAGTGATCGCTCCCGTAAGGATTGCTCGTAACTTCCCATTCGAATTCGGGCAGTATAGACGCGGAAACTATACTAAGATCTATTGACGAAAAGGTTCTGTTTGCAAGAGAGTAATATGTGGGTTCTTTCTTATTTAGAAGACACGCATCTGAAGAAAAAAGGAACTGTTCAACGAGACGACCTCGCGCGTCTGTACGAGAGTCGCCCCACAGGGAGCTGTGCGCATTGAAATCGCCAAGAACAACATAAGGTTCTGGCAATTCATCTATGAAGGACTGAAATTCAGGTTTGTTTAGTTTGTAATGTGGGGGTATGTAAAGTGAACAAATAGTGATGAGTTTGTTTAGCAGGACAACTCGAACCGCCACTGCTTCGAGGGCCGTTCGTAGCTGCAAACGTTGACACGCTATGCTTTTTTGAATTACAATGGCAACGCCACCCGATGATGCGAGAGCATCATCGCGATCTTTACGAAAAGTTATGTACTGTCGGAGAAAGTTTGTGTGTTTGGATTTTAAGTGTGTTTCCTGTAAACACAGCACTTTTGGATTGTGTTGGTAGATGAGTTCTTGTAGATCATCGAGATTCCTAAGAAGACCTCTGACGTTCCATTGGATTATTTGTGTGTCCATATTGGAAGTAAATAAGTGCTGTGTGTACGGAAACGGTGGTTATGTCTTAGGTTACAGAGCTCTTTCGAGGCCCTGTAACGGGAGTTCTGCCCTTTTTGGAGCGTTCGAGGGAGCCTCGCCGCTCCTTAGGCGCTTGGTGCGCCTTGAGGATAGGTGTTGTGTCCATTGCCTCTAGTGAGGCTCCGGACACGTGCTCTTGCGAGCGAGAAGTTACAAGAGAGAGTCCTGCCTTGGAGGGCAAGACCCCTGCGCCCACCAGCCCAGAGGTCGATGGGGCACCCTGCGGGATTTGGCTGCGCCGGCTGTTGCCAGCGCTGGAAGGGGCCGGGGAGGTTGAGACAGCCTTGGCGGCGGCCACCTTCGGGGTCGATGGTCCCTCATTCTGGGTCGACGGAGCAGCGCTAGCTGCAACCGCCGCGGGGGCAGATGGCGTAACTGCCGACTCACTGCATGTGGGCCGGACAGCCGCCGGAGGCCGTTGTGACGCTGCCCCCTGACGCGCCACATCGGCAAAGGTTTTCTTGGGCAGGTACGATACCCGCCTGCGTGCCTCCTTGAAACTTATATTTTCCTTTACTTTAACTGTTACAATTTCCTTTTCTTTTTTCCAGGATGGGCACGCCCGCGAGTACGCGGCGTGCTCCCCATCACAGTTGACGCAATGTGGAGTCTTCTGGCATGTTTCGGAGGAATGTTCAGTGTCACTACACTTGGCACATGTCAGCCGGCCTCGACAGTTCTGTGAACTGTGGCCGAACCTTTGGCACTTAAAGCATCTGAAAGGATTGGGCACGTATGGCCTAACACGAAGTTTGATGTAACCGGCCTCGATGGACTCGGGGAGGACACTTGAGCTGAAAGTGAGTATCAGGTGTTTTGTTTGGATTTCTTTTCCATCTCGCCTAATCTTGATTCTTTTGACATTTATGACATTTTGTTCACTGAAGCCCTCCAAGAGTTCAGCCTCAGTGAGCTCCAGCAAATCATCGTCCGAGACAACGCCTCGGGTGGTATTCATCGTGCGGTGCGGAGTTACTACTACTTGGGTCTCTCCAAATGATATTAGTTTAGGCAGTTTCTCAAATTGTTTCTGATCGCGGAGCTCCAACAGGAGGTCACCGCTGGCCATCCTCGACGCCTTATAACCTGGGCCAAAAACTTCGGTAAGGGTCTTAGATACAAGGAAGGGGGAGATTGTTCGGACTTGTTTAGCTGGTTTTTCTATGTGGATCACATGAAAACGAGGAAAATTGTGGACTTGGCGTCCGAAAAACTGAAATACTTCTTCGGTGCGCCCTCGTTTCTGAGGGCGATCAGGTAGTTTAGGAAACGCGTTTTCCATAGGTACAGTTAGGTTTTCGGCCGCGATGCCGACCACCCACCATGGAGCCCTACAGGGGGACGTGACAGAAGTTCCTGCAAGGGAAACCCTGCCAGCGCCAGCCGTACATCGCTGCTATAACCAAATACAGCATAACCAAGGCTGGCTAGCTACACAAGGTTAACCCTTGCCGCCGGGAAATTAGGAAGTGAGGAGAAGTGATGAGAAGACAGGAAAGATGAAAAAGTGGGAGAGAGAAAGACGAAGATTGGAGAGGAGGACAGGAAAAAGCGACTGCCGATTTCCTCCGGGTGGGTCAGTCCGGGGGTGCCGTCTACGTGAAGCCGAGGCCAAAGGGGTGTGTTGCCGCCGCCGAGGGGCCGTAAAGGTCCAAACACCCGGCATTGGCTCAACCCCCAGGATCCCCTTTTCCCCGGACACGGCTAAGCCGCGCACGGCTACACGCGGGAGGGTCCAACCCTCGTGTGTTCGGGTACGTGGTGTCGCAACACACCAAACGCCTGCTTGCGCAGACGCCCCTGCGGAGAGGTGAGGGTGTTCACACCTGTCGACATCGCTTAGTGGCGCTTCAAAAATAAAGAAACCACGGACATTGTGCTGCGGGCCAATTGAGCTTTTTAATTTCCTGGTGTAGCTCTTGCTTACGTTACTACACAACGTAAGCACTATTCTTTTAAAGGAGAACTAAGACCCACGGGAAGTTAGACGTGTTGCCTTTCATGAACGCCTTAGAAGGGGCATCCTTCTTTATCTTTTCTGTGTCACAATAATCGCGGTCAATGACTAACGTGCACGAAGGGTTTCAGGCAGTGCTTCAATTCTGGAATCGTGACTGATTACATTATTACAGCGCGATCCCGAGGACTAATCCAAAAATGTCTCAAATGAGCATTTTACGGCATTGCATTCTTCCGATAGAGCACGGATTGTTGAAGCATAGGACTATGTATCTTGGACATGTTTGCATATTGACATGTGTCCTTATCTTTATCGGGCGGCCACGTTTCGCCGCCTAACAAATGTTACCACACAGCGCGGGTCGCGCCTTCTATCCGGTTGTCTGTTGTCGCCGAACCTTGTGTTATCAGATTTCATCGCGTGACGCGAATGGTGTAGAACTAGACGACTGCTCATAAAAGCCGACGCGCTTGACCCGCTGATCAGATTTTCGACGATCGCCGACCGTGTTCGCCGCTATCGTTGTGTGCCATAAGTGTAGCCTGTTTTTGTGGGCACAGGTTAGCCCAATAAAAGTTAGTTTTGTCTTTCACAGTATTGCTACTGTGTTCTTGAACGTCACCGCCACGTGACATCTGGTGGAGGTGCTTGTGCGTTCATGTACCGAACGCCCCCGCAAAGCCGCGAACCAAACCCGAAGCCTGAGGACAAAACCAACATCGCACAAGACCAGCGTGCTAGCCGCAGACTGTAAGGACTGCCCGCAGAGCACGGACTTCTACCTGAGACGACAAAGAAGATCTTGGTGAAGACAACCCCAATGGCTGCCCCAGCGTCCCCCGTTATCCTACAACAATCTCGGGACCCACCGACCTTCCATGGAACAGTCAGTGAAGACACGGAATCCTGGCTGGAGACGTACGAACGAATTGCGACATTCAACAACTGCGACGCTGACGACAAGCTGCGGCATGTCTACTTCGCTTTAGACGACGACGCCAGAACGTGCTTTGAGAACAGGGAGTCGACCTTGACAACGTGGGACCTGTTCCGTACCGGATTCCTGCGCACCTTTACAAGCGTCGTGCGCAAGGAAAGGGCCGAAGCTATGCTGGACGCCCGAGTGCAGCTCGCAAACGAGAACGTTGCCGTTTTTACAGAAAAAATGAGCCGTCTATTTCGCCACGCCGACCCCCTGAAATGCCCGAGCAGAAGAAACTCCGCCTACTCATGCGTGGTGTGAAGGAGGAACTTCTTGCCGGAATGGTACGAAGCCCACCAAAGACCGTCGACGAGTTTCTTGGCGAGGCCACCAGCATCGAGAAGACACTCGAGATGCGAAACCGGCAATTCGACCGCCGCCCGAACTCGACAAGCTAGGCGGGAGTTCAGTCACTGGCCACCGACGACCTGCGCGAGACTATCCGAGCGGTCGTGCGGGAAGAGCTACAGAAGCTGTTCCCTTCATCACAGCCTCAAGTGACTTCGATTGCCGACGCCATGCATCAGGAGCTCCAACAACAACTCGGAGTAGGCCCTGAATCGCCGCAGCCTCAGCCGCAAGCGATGACATACGCCGCTGTAGCCCGCCGTCACGTTCCCCCTGCGCGCCAACGGCCGGTCCCAGTGACGACTCAGTTCCGTCGTCCACCACAACCCCCGCCGCCAGCACGCCAACCCGTCAACCGACGCGGCATTCCAAGGAAGACTGACGTTTCGCGCGCTCCCGACCAGCGCCAGCTTTGCTACCACTGCGGAGAAGACGGCCATGTGTACCGCCGATGCCCATACCGGGAGATGGGACTGTGAGGTTTCGCCGTTAACGCGTAGCCGCCACAGATTGGCGAACGACCTCGCGATATCGCCGACTACCTCGCCGCCACTGCCTGGAGCCATCGACGACCCTCCCGTTCGCCGTCACCAGGCCGCTACCTCTCGCCGCAGCGCCGACCATCATCATCATCATCATCATCATCATCATCATTATCAGCCTGGTTACGCCCACTATACGGCAAAGGCCTGTCCCATACTTCTCCAACAACCCCGGTCATGCACTAATTGTGGCCATGTCGTGCCTGCAAACATCTTAATCCCATCCGCCCACCTAACTTTCTGCCGCCCCCTGCTACGCTTCCCTTCCCTTGGGATCCAGTCCGTAACCCTTAATGACCATCGGTTATCTTCCCTCCTCATTACATGTCCTGCCCATGCCCATTTCTTTTTCTTTTTTTCAACTAAGATGTCATTAACTCGCGTTTCTTCCGTCACTCAATCTGCTCTTTTCTTATCCCTTAACGTTACACCTATCATTCTTCTTTCCATAGCTCGTTGCGTCGTCCTCAATTTGAGTAGAACCCTTTTCGTAAGCCTCCAGGTTTCTGTCCCGTATGTGAGTACTGGTAAGACACAGCTATTATATACTTTTCTCTTGAGGCATAATGGCAACCTGCTGTTCATGATTTGGGAATGCCTGCCAAACGCACCCCAGCCCATTCTTATTCTTCTGATTATTTCCGTCTCATGATCCGGATCCGCCGTCACTACCTGCCCTAAGTAGATGTATTCCCTTACGACTTCCAGTGCCTCGCTGCCTATTGTAAATTGCTGTTCTCTTCGGAGACTGTTAAGCGTTACTTTAGTTTTCTGCAGATTAATTTTTAGACCCACTCTTCTGCTTTGCCTCTCTAGGTCAGTGAGCATTCATTGCAATTGGTCCCCTGAGTTACTAAGAAGGCAATATCATCAGCGAATCGCAAGTTACTAAGGTATTCTCCATTAACTTTTATCCCCAATTCTTCCCAATCCAGGTCTCTGAATACCTCCTGTAAACACGATGTGAATAGATTTGGAGATATCGTATCTCCCTGCCTGACGCCTTTCTTTATTGGGATTTTGTTGCTTTCTTTATGGAGGACTACGGTGGCTGTCGAGCCGCTTTAGATATCTTCCAGTATCTTTCGCCGACCATAGACTGGCCCAGACCGGGGCCGGTCTGTCAGCCCATATCCGGAAAACTAAAAGCAGCAATCGACGGAGGTGCGGCTGCCGTTCGTCGAACTGACGAAGATCCTCCGCCGGCGACGAAGACGACGAAGCAACCATCTCGACGACCTAATGACGACAAGCCTAGACTACACCGACGAAAGAAGACTTGACGACGCGAAGTTCAAGCTTCAGTTCGACGTGACACAGCCGTGATACGACGCCATGACCCTACTGCAACGTCAGACAAAGAACCACCGACCTCGACGTGCTTCTCGACGGCCACGCAGCCACTGCCATAGTCGACACAGAGGCCGATTACTCCGTCAAGAGCGGACACATCGCCGCCCAGTTGAAGAAGGTTAAGACTGCATGGGAGGGCCCTGAAATTCGGACCGCTGGAGGACACCTCATCACGCCGACTGGAATCTCTGCACGGCAAGAATAACCATTCATAACCGGACTTACCCTCCTACTTTCGTTATCCCTCAACAGTGTTCACGAGACGTCATTCTCGGTGTGGACTTCCTGAACCAACACGGCGCAATCATCGACCTGAAGTCGAAGTCAATAACGCTGTCGGAAGCTAAAGCGATACCGCCGGAGAGCGCTCGTACTTACCACGCTATGTGTGTTCTCGAAGATCAAGTTAGCATCCCGCCTCGCTCCAGCATTGTTATTTTGGTCGGCACCGAAACACCCGCTGACGTAGAAGGCGTCATTGAATGCGACCTATGTCTACTGCTAGACCGTGAAATTTGCGTCGCAAGAGGGATCGCTCGACTACACCGAGGGATAAATGAAGTGTTGCTGACAAACTTTAGCCAGGAGTTCAAGCACATCAACATGGGCACGACGATCGCGTACATCGACGAAACTCTGGAAACCAGTAATGCGTTTGTCCTCTCGGATTCCGCCGCATCTACACCGACGACCATGGTTCCCAAACCAGACTACGACATTAATCCAAGTCTCCCTGTGATTAAGCAAAAGCAGCTCAGAAGTTTGCTCCGTCAATACAAAGGCTGCTTTTCGACGTCATCGAGGATTCGACAAACACCAGTCGCCAAGCATCGCATAATCCCCAAGGAGTGCGCTCGACCACTCCACCAGAGCCCTTACCGAGTTTCGACGCAAGAACGTGAAGCTATTAGGCAACAAGTCGACGAAATGCTGCGCGACGACATCAACCAGCCGTCGAAAAGCCCGTGGGCCTCTCCTGTAGTCCTGGTGAAGAAAAAGGACAGAACCCTACGCTTCTGCGTCGATTATCGTTGACGGAACAAGATGACGAGGAAA
The DNA here is from genome assembly GCF_050947875.1 of Dermacentor variabilis. NCBI lineage: Eukaryota > Metazoa > Arthropoda > Arachnida > Ixodida > Ixodidae > Dermacentor > Dermacentor variabilis. The sequence goes on along the minus strand of NC_134569.1, from coordinate 240,684,393 downwards.
GATGTTTACCCACTTCCACGGATAGACGACGCATTGGATCGGCTCTGCAACGCTAAATACTTCTCCTCGATGGACCTCAAGTCTGGCTACTGGCAAATAGATGTCGACGAGAGATATCGCGAAAAGACCGCCTTCATCACGCCAGACGGCCTCTACGAGTTCAAGGTAATGCTATTCGGACTGTGCTCGGCGCCTGCAACGTTCCAGCGCGTCATGGACACGGTGTTAGCAGGATTGAAGGGGCAGACGTGTCTTTTTTACTTGGATGATGTCGTTGTCTTCGCCGGAAATTTCGACCATCACGTTAGGCGGCTTGCGACAGTGTTAGAGGCCATCAAGTCATCAGGGCTCATTCTGAAGCCGGAAAAGTGCCGCTTCGCTTACGATGAGCTTTTGTTCCTAGGCCACGTCATCAGCAAATCAGGAGTACGCCCCGACCCACAGAAGACAGCTGCCATCGCAAAGTTCCCGCAGCCAACCGACAAGAAGGCAGAGCGTAGATTACTTGGCATGTGTGCCTACTATAGGTGCTTTGTCAAGGACTTTTCATGCATCGCGGAGCCGCTGACACGTCTAACCAAATGTGATGTCGAGTTCAAGTGGGAAACGCCGCAGGCCGAAGCATTTCAAGAACTCAAACGACGCATGCAGTCGACGCCGGTACTTGCACACTTCGACGAGGACGCCGATACCGAAATCCACACTGACGCCAGTAGCCTAGGCCTCGGTGCCGTCCTAGTCCAGAGGAAAAAAGGACTTGAACGGGTGATAACGTATGCTAGCCGGTCGCTGTCAAAAGCGGAAAATAATTATTCTACGACTGAAAAGGAATGCCCCGCCATCATTTGGGCTACAGCTAAATTCCTCCCTTACCTCTATGGCAGGCCAAAGTCGTCAGCGACCATAACGCGTTGTGTTGGCTAGTTAACCTAAAGGACCATTCAGGACGGCTGGCGCGGTGGAGCCTAAAGCTGCAAGAATATGACGTCACGGTAATATACAAGTCCGGAAGAAAACACTCCGACGCCGAATTCTTATCACGCGCCCCCATCGATCCCCCGCCGCAAGACGACGAGGACGACGACGCCTTCCTTGGGATAATAAGCGCGGAAGACTTCACTAAACAGCAACGAGCGGATCCGGAGCTAAAAGGCCTCGTCGAGTATTTGGAAGGCAACACCGACGTTGTCCCTAGGGCATTTAAGCGCGGGTTGTCTTCGTTCACGCTACAAAACAACCTGCTCGTGAAGAAGAACTTCTCACCAGTCCGCGCCAGCTACCTTCTTGTTGTACCGTCAGCGCTGCGTCCAGAAATACTGCACGCCCTAAACGACGATCCCACCGCTGGGTACCTCGGATTCTCCCGGATGCTGTCGAGAATACAGGAAAGGTATTACTGGCCGCGTCTGACCGCCGACGTCGCCCGTTACGTCAAGACATGCCGAGACTGTCAGCGACGCAAGACACCACCGACAAGGCCAGCAGGATTACTACAGCCGATTGAACCTCCTCGCCGACCATTCCAGCAGATTGGGATGGATTTGTTGGGGCCGTTTCCGATGTCAACATCCGGGGATAGGTGGATCGTCGTGGCTACGGACTATCTCACCCACTTTGCTGAAACTAAAGCTCTACCAAAAGGCAGTGCAGCGGAAGTGGCGACATTTTTCGTCGAGAACATCCTGCTGCGATATGGTGCCCCATCAGTCCTCATCACCGACAGAGGAACGGCTTTTACGGCAAACCTCATCCAAGCCATTCTGTAGTACAGCCAGACAAGCCACAGGAGGACAACTGCCTATCATCCGCAGACGAATGGTCTCACGGAGCGCCTGAACAAGACCCTCGCCGACATGCTAGCAATGTACGTCGGCGTCGAGCACAAGACGTGAGATGCGGTCCTGCCGCACGTAAGATTCGCTTACAACACGGCGGTGCAAGAAACAACACAGATCACGCCATTTAAGCTGGTTTACGACAGGAACCCGACGACGATGCTCGACGCCATGCTGCCCCACGTCACTGACGAAGAGAATGTTGATGTCGCTAGCTATCTCCAGCGCGCCGAAGAAGCCCGACCGCTCCCTCACCTACGGATCAAGAACCAGCAGCGTACCGACAGCCGACACTACAATCTCCGACGACGTGGTACTGGACGGCTTCGTCCAGTACCAGCCCGGCGACCGTGTTTGGGAGTGGACCCCGATACGCCGACGAGGACTGAGTGAGAAACTATTGCGCCGCTATTTCGGACCCTGCAAGGTCATTCGACGCATTCCTGCACTGGACTATGATGTCGTGCCAGACGGAATTCCGCATTCACAGCGGCGCCGCGCACGATCTTGAGTGGTCCACGTGGTGCCTCTGAAACCCTTTTACGGTCGCTGACGAACTTATTTTATTGTTACGGGTGTTTTTCTTTATTACTTTCGTTTCTATCCCGCATCGGGTCGATGCTTTTCAAGAGGGGGTATTGACACGTGTACTTATCTTTATCGGGCGGCCACGTTTCGCCGCCTAACAAATGTTATCGCACAGCGCGGGACGCGCCTGCATGTATCCGAAGTTTCTGGAAAGTTATCGATGCTTTTATCCGGCAGTCTATTGTCGCCGAACCTTGTGCTATCAGATTTCATCGCGTGACGCGAATGATGTAGAACTTTGTGGAAGGCACGCGGGTCCCAACGATCAGTCTGGAACATTCGATGACTGCTCTATAAAAGCCGACGCGCTTGACCCGCTGATCAGATTTTCGACGATGGCCGACCGTGTTCGCCGCTATCGTTGTGAGCTACAAGTGTAGCCTGTTTTTGTGGGCACAGGTTCGCCCAATAAAAGTTAGTTTTGTCTTTCACAGTATTGCTACTGTGTTCTTGAACGCCACCACCACATGATAGTATGATCCACTATTCATGACTGAATGGATTAACAGAGGAATGCATAGGGACGTCTTTGTATGACAGCGACAACGCATGTGTAACCAACGAAAAGAAAACAATAAAAGACACCCTGACAAGGTTTACGTCGAATACATAATAGCGTGGTTAGCTGAACCAACTACAATTCACATTCTTCATATATTATCTCAATAGCTGGGAGCTTGAATTGGTGCACTCCGTTAACTGGTATGGCCTTCGCTGCAGATATTCGCAGTATTTGATACCAGGGACGCTGACCGACAATGCGTTATTACAGTTGGAGACTGCTTTGTATCTACTGAATGGAAGCCAAAGTCCGAGGTTGATGTTTGCAGGCCGCAACGCTTGTAAACTTGGAACAATGCTCGTGCGATATCACATAACTGTGTTTGAGATAAGATAAACAGACTAGGTTGTGAGTGCCCAGCATGTTAGGCTTCACTTTCTACCTTCTGTCTAATAATATTTGGGGTTTTACGTGCCAAAACCACTTTCTGATTATGAGGCACGCCGTAGTGGAGGACTCCGGAAATTTTGACCACCTGGGGTTCTTTAACGTGCACCTAAATCTAAGCACACGGGTGTTTTCGCATTTCGCCCCCATCGAAATGCGGACATCGTGGCCAGGATTCGATCCCGCGACCTCGTGCTCAGCAGCCCAACACCATAGCCACTGAGCAACCACGGCGGGTCTACCTTCTGTCTAACGCGTGGAGAAGTAAAGGGGGTTATGGGGATATGCGATGGTTATTGTTGATTTTGGAAGATTGAATGAACATGAAGGCTCTTCAACGAGGCTGGAATTTCCTGAAGTCATTCAACATCTTAAATCAACCGGATGCTGATATAATTCTTCAAAGAGCACTGAGTTGTACATTACGCAAAGTTTAGCGCCGATCCTGATGTGCATCAACTGCACTGCAATAGTGGGCAACGAAGGTTGGCTGCTATAGAATTTCGAAATGTTGCTATCGCTTTTCAGACCGGGTGCTATCGTCTTCGATGTTATATACATAATTCGTTTCCTTTATTTAACAGATATTTTTATTACACAAAGAAAGCATATCAGTGTATAGATTTAGATTGGTGAATTTAATTGTAATGATACGCATAAATGTAAACAGGTGACAAGTGCTTTCAAGAACACCTCTGCGCCATCTTAGTGTGTCTGCTTAGGCAGATAATGTTGTGATTATTGTTTCAGTCGAAGCGTGCATGCTATATTGTACTACGAAAAAAAAATTCTTTGGGTATTACGGTTCGGCAACAAATCTTTTTATGAGGTTGCATGTTTCTTAGGCTGCTTGAGGCGTGGTTTGACTTAACTTGTTACCCCCTGTTTTCTGAGAACAAGTGTTTCAGATGCCATCCTTAACCTGTAGTGCAACCTGTAGGCCTGTAGACAATTTATTGTCTACAGGCCTACAGGTTGCACTCCTGACAGGCATACGCATGCTGTTTGCCTGTACCCAGTGCAGCATGAAAGAGACGTCAGGTTAAAAAACAACGGGTGATATGTCGACCAAAGTTCTGTTCAAGCGAGCAACCAAGATGTAAATAAATAAAGGAAACCATGTTCTGCATGAGTAGTGGGACACGAAAGGCGAAGCTATTTGATCGCACATAATTCAATTCTTGCTCTAGACGGTGTCACATAGATTTCGCGAACAGTCGAGTATTTGAGCTGCACTAATTAAAGCGAAGTAGATTGTCGCAGCACCTCTGGATGGATGCTTCGGTTAGAACACCACTTGTATTCAGGCTGTTGAAGACAAAAATCTACGGGTTAAGTTCGGGATCAGGTCCAAGCTTCTGTATATTTTGCAGTTAGGTTCAGGTAGAGCTCGAAAAGAAGAATATAACTGTTCGAACAGCTTTGGATTGTTTCTTATCAGTTCATAATGGCTCAAAAATAACAATATTTTTTTTTAGAAATCAACATTTTCAATCCTCACCCGCGAGTTTATCTTAGCCAGCGAGTGCATTTTATTTACCTTTACGTGAGGTAAACGGATGTATTTCCAGTTTCTTAAGATTACGTACGAGATTGTGCACTGTGGGCGGAAGCGCGAAAGCGTGTTTTGATTTGTTTTCGAATACAGTGTCCAATGCGTTCTATTTACTTGCTCCTGTAAGCCGTCTAACACCTGAGTACACTCGATCGCTGAGATTAAGGAAGCAGCGATGCGCTAATATATATTGATATTTGGCAACAACACTGGCCTAATGACAGGCGTTGCCCTTGCAATGCATGTTCTGTTCTGTACAGCATGCAATCGGGTTCTGTAACCATGAACGCATGCAAGTTTTGTTACTTTAAAGAGGTTAAACGTAGCCTCTCCCACAGGCTTGTAACGCGCTTGAATTAACGCACCATTCAGGTTATGGGCTTTTGTGCCATTTTATAGAATGCTGTGTAGTTCATCGAAATCAATTATCTTATGGTTATGCGGAATACCACTGAATTTCGTAATCTGCGGCAGCATTCCCAAAGCTCGTTAGTGTTCTTTGCCATAGGCCCGCCGCCTACGCTAATGCTGTGGCCAGAATCAGGATAGGATGCAATATTAGCGAACAATAAAGGCATGAGAGAGCTTTTTGTTGATATCAGCCCGCGTGCGCAGATTGAGCTTTCCTCACTCTTTCTTTCATCATCGTTGTCATACGAAGCATCGTCAGGCCACATTTTACGCCATGCAGGACCGCAAAGAACGTCAGGAGTTTCGATGCTATGGCTTTTCGTGAATCGCTTGATTACAACTGCAATTCAGCCGGGTGTGCACCACATTACCCTATTAGCGCCCTACTTTCTAAAGTACCGCCCCGTGCTATTGTTCTTATATAAGTAAACCACCAGGCACGTACCCAGGATTTTTTTTCGGGGGGACGGCAACACAAGGCAGATTTTATATGCAAATTAGGGGGGTACCTTTACTAGTTCAAATGTGAATAACGCCCACCATTCGCCATAAAAACGCAATAACCTACAAAAGAGAAATGATATAAGGTGTATTTTACAGGTACGCCTGTGCGATACACCTCTCCTTTACTTGGCAAACAAAGAACCACATCAAATGAACTCGCGCAGGAAGAACACTGCCAAGAACAAGTAAAGAAGTACCAAGAGTGTAAAGTAAAGATAACTTTAGTAGAATAGAACTTAAAGAAACAGCAGTTGACAACAAAGGCACACGGACTGCGCGGAGTTGTGTTACTCCACCAGCCAATCACAGCAGCAAACAAAATCGTCGTCATTCGGCCTTTTCAAAATGGCGTCATACTTGAAGAGTCTTTTCATCAGCGGAAGCAATGAGTTGTGCAGCAGACATGGACAAAATGTAAGGAGTCTGAGCATTTCACTCTTCAAAAGTCTGCCGTGCAGTTCATTTCACTGCTGAACCCTTTTTAACTCATGAAACTTCACTCCCAACTGAAGTGAAACTTCAGAATAAATAGCTGTAGAGAAGCAAGCATGTTATTTCAGTTCAGTAAAGACTTAGGCATTCGTCATTCCACCACAATAGGCGAGGGGAAAGGTATAAAGTTACGCGCTAATAATTTCATTGTTGTAGTTACCGCCTTATTTGGTTAACCGAAGAAGTTTGAAGTACGAATTATTATGCGGCCTCGCGGAGGAACAGTGACTGTGGCTATGAGGGCGTGGGCGGGGCTTCATTGCAAACTTAAGTTGTATCCGACTTAAGTAGCGTTTTTTTTAATTAGCTGTGGGAGAATTAAACAGAAATATATATTCGTGTAACAATCACAGTTCTTTTGGATCCCTCGTTCAGTGCTCTGACAGAAGTGCCACAACCAACTCGTATTGTTATTTGGGAAGTTACGTAACGATGCGTGGCCGCCAGTCGCGTACAACCGCATATGGCGCAGGAAGCTGCGATTCTACACGTACTGCGCCCACCGCGAAAGGTTAGAAAAACACCTACATAAGCACGGCAGAGAAGCGGCTACGTCAGGCGGCTCGAATGATAACTGTAGAAGCGTCATTAACACACGGAATCGTCCTCCACTTCCCACGGCGTTATCACTGCTTCCTCTTTAAATAAAAGATGTTGATTCATAAATATTTTCACAAACAACGCTTAAATTTGGTAATTTTCGTTTTTCTTTCCTGTTTGGCTGTTGCCTTAGCTTTCTCCCTTAGTAGATTGCTTAATTTGTGAGCTCCTTGCCACTCTTGTTTGCAGTTGCCCATTTTGCACGAAAATGCTGCACAATTAGGGAAAAACCAGACGAGGTAACTGGTGACAGCCATATTGCTTAAGGGTTTAACGATTATTGCAGGGTTTGATGACGGACGCTGTCTCGGATTATTTTATTGGTTATATGGTTCTGAGGATCTCTGAGCGTCGCGGCGAGCCCTTACTCGAGGAAATAATGAAGCAAAAGGAAAAGTTACACGCAATTGGCGTTTTCTCTGCCCGCAACTCGTTCCACGCGCATACCGACCAGCTGACCACGAACCACGGAGCAAGAAGCATTTAGGAGTGGAAACTCCGCTGTTTGCGGCTTCCAGAAAAAGTCACAAGCCCGCGGAGCCGTTATCGTGCTGGCGGCGCCTGGCGGCCTGGAAAGAAATCACCGCCATTCAGAGCGCGCCGGAGTGGCCGGAGCCGCCTGCCCGGGCGCTGCATTTTTTTTTTTTCGCTGCGGCTTCTCCGACGCGCCGCATGGAGCCACCACTGTATACGGCACCGTCGGCGCATACAACAATTGTGACCTTATCCGGTCGCCCGCGCTCGCTCGCGCTGACGGGAGTTTCCCCTCCTAAATGTCTTACTCCGTGCCACGAACTGAATACCTTTCCTGGTCCCTGGATCAGTCTAAACGAAGAAGGTTGAACTAAGAAGCAACAACGATGCGCGTGACTGTTGAATAGACGGCGACAACTGAATGCATCTCGAATTAATCGCGCGGGCACCGAACTGATGAGGAAACTGGCCTTCACATCCCAGGAGACGCCGATAACTACCGCCATCCAAAAGGAGTGAAAAAGGCAACAAAACGTTAACCGCGGAATAGCTGTCAAGTCTCAACATTGATTTGGCGGCGCTTTATGAATGTGTGTGAGAAGTGGTGGCGTGGGCGGGGAGGGGCATATGCGTCTTAAGTTCGGAGGGGGGGGGGCGCCCAGGTCTTCTCGCCTTGAGTATGTGCCTGTAAACAACATATTCTTTTAACTCGTATACGCCATTTTGCTGTGAAGGGTCTTGCCAATATGACCACATTGCATGTTTTCCTCTATTTTGATGTCCTTGATCTATTCATCACTTAACTTGGAGAAGTAGTGAGCACACCACTGCTACGCGCGCAGCCTAATTACTTTTTTATCATTTAAGTATTGCTTTCTTGAAATTGATTTTTGTGTGCACGTTTTAAGAAAGGAATGTCGTTAATTTTGAAAACTTGACATTGTAGATTGTGCAGTTTTTTTATAGCGTTATAAAAACATGAATGCAAGTGTACTTTACAAATTGTAATAATCCTATGCGTACGTCAAAATGCTTAATTTCGTGCTCTTAAAACACATATGATGGTTTTAATCCGCAGCATTCTTGCCCGAGTCCAGCCACATTTTTTTGTGAGCGAGCTGGGCCAATCCCTGGGATAGCAAGGTATAAAATGATGTGCCACTGGGGCGGCTGGGTACGTGCATTGGAGCCACTGAGTACGGGCTTCTGTATATTAGTTTGCTTTAAATCTTCCATCTTGCGACTGCAAACACCTTGTCTTACGTATTATAAAGAAAAAGAGTACAGGCTATAATGTCTGCACAATTGTTCGCAACACAACAGTTACAATACTCACACAACCGTTCTCGACAAATTATGAATGCTTAGCGTTACGTAGACGTCAACTTCAGTTCAGTATTCCAAGTTATGTTTACGTTTATTTCAACAAAGTAAGTGTTTTGATGGCTACAAATGCTTCAGGTACGGTTGCAGATACATATAAGGAATAAGGGGTGCTATAACGTAAATCTATTCCAAAACATGTCTATTCCAATTCTGCAGCCAGCCCTCCGTGATTGGTCAAAACTTTCTTGTGCCGCCCCAACTTCGCTTGTCTGTAAAGCGCCGTCACCAAAACTGCGATAGCTCCCCATCTGATATAACGTGTACACAATGATTATGCATGACTGAACCGAACAAAAGAAAAATAGTTATTTCTGATTCGACGCTTTTCGCCATTAGCCCTCTGCTATTATGCAAGTTTCTGGGCTGCACCCACCTCCCCGGCCTGTCCCGCGACGCCAGAAAACCGCAACAACTCACCGCGTCAAAATGGCGTGTGTGTGTTAAAGATACATTAATATACCGAACAAAACTGAATTTTCTTCTGAATAGCCATAGGCTGCCCCGTTCCGGAAAGTATAAAAGATAGCTGCCGCCGATCACTCAGGCACGGCCTATTCGTACATGCCGGAGAGCTTGGGCTTATTTGCGTACAATAAAACCTTTTGCGTGGCCGTCGAGCAGTTTCGAGCACTTTGTTCTGCCAAGTCTTCTTTGCTGAGGATCCGTTTTAGCGGCATTCTTAACCTTTCGTTGCATGCCGCCGTGATTTTAGACCAGCCACCGCCAGCTATGTAAGGGAAAGCGAACCAATCGCAGACCCCGGCACCACCCTCTTCATCCTATTACCTATTTTCAGTTCACTGGCTCGGCCCCATCGAATACCTCTCCACTTGAGCGTGTTCCTCGCCTCTTGTCAGCCAATTAGATAAGGCAAGCCGCTCAGTTTAGGCAATGTTATTTGTTTTTAGAGCAAACAAAAGTGACGTTCTATAAACGAGGAGAGCGTTTGATTGGTCTGTTCAGTCAACCCTGCGGCTGACCGCCCGATGCTTGCATCGGAGGTTGGGCAAATTTGACGTCAGCAGATTGGAATAAAAACATACTGGAAGAGTTTTACGATATAGGGTCCAAAGATCACATAAACATTCGTATTACTAATGCTGCTGCTCGTCATTTCATCGACAAAGCTGACGATGACATTGAATCCACAATAAGTAATACAGTGCAGAATGTTACAGAAGATCGAGATAAATCAAAATCATTTTATGTACCCTACCTACCTCTTTAATAACCGGAGGTTATTTAGGCGCAATTTCGTTAGCAGTTGACAATGGGAGGAAAAATAAAACGTCAAAGACAGCGTATTTTCCCCTGTAAACGAGATGAGACGCATAATAAAAGTTGGGCGACGCTCAATCGAAAACGGAGGCGGTTTCATCCCATGATAGCCTCCCCCCCCCCTCTATTGGAAGGAATGTCTAAGAGAAATCCGTTATTTATATATGGCCAAGCGGAGCGCTCAACAGGATTGCAATGCCGGAAATCTACAGTCATTGCAGGAGAAACGACCAGTAATGTCGAACGTTTCTACCTTCATTGAACTAAATGTTCAGTGCCTTAGCTTCTGATGCCGGCAGCCATAATAAAATATAACGTGCTTATATGTATCGAATTGATTAGTACTGCGTGCGTCTCAGAAAGCAACACAAGAAACCTTCCCCATGACCTGCCACAGTGATGTGCCATGCGATAAAAACATAAGCGTAAGAAAAAATAATTACCACTGAAAATAGGTTTTGTCATGAGAATGCTAACTAGACTTTTATAAAATTTGGCGTGACAAATGTTTGAAGCATTTTGTTTGAAGAAATTCTGAAATTTCAAATACATTCGGGGACCGGCATCGGGTGTAGCTCCCATAAAGGCCCAACGTTCTTTAAAAAGCGCACCATTGTACCTGTTGAAAGAACGATATTCGCGGAAGTTTCTCAATAAAGACACAGTGTGAAAATGTCATTTGAGTTCGTTTTTTTTAATCTGGCATAGATTTTTTATGTGCCTTAAGTGTTTTAAATAGAACAAGACATTGAACCGAATTGTTGAAAATTTGAACAGAACTGCATAAAGTGCGAACAGGCGTAATGTACCTGAATTCTTCGTGGCACAAATAAAAATGGCCTTTGTTGCACAGAAATTACTTGCACGAAACAGCACAAAAAGTATCACAACTGAGTTCAGCTTATTAGACTTCATTTGAGTCTTGCCAGATTCTTGGGAATCGTTTGTTCTATCGACTACGGGAGGTTTTAAGCTATTTGTACAAAGTTTCGCCTCTGACGTGCCCTAGCGAAGGGTCCATAGGGCCTTCTGAGCCCTTTGTTGCACAGATGCGGAACGGTTCTTCCAGTAAGTTCCACATCTTTTGTTTTATTAGTTTTACGTTACTTTCAAGCTTTCCTGCGTGTGTGGCCAATGCTGCCAGTAGTGTCAACATATTTACGATTGACGAAAAGATGGGTCTGCTCTCGCAACTTCTCGTGTGACGTGACAGTATGTCTTTGGGATGAAAAGTGTGTATGCTACCCCAAATCATGGCGGTAGCACCTTTAAGTACATGTCTCGTTAAGTACTGCAGCAAGAACTTGCGCTATACTTGCTTTAAATATTTTATGCTTTATAATACAGCACTAGGGTCATCCGGACCAGTGGACTTTGCAGGATTAAACTTCCCTACACTCTATTGTACTTCATCTTCTTTTATTTCTGCCTTTCGTTCTTCACTTCCTCTGAAAGCATGGGAATACTATTAAGGAACAGTCTCTTAAAATGTTCACAGCTTAGAGGTAAAAAGCAATTCGTAGTGACGAGTGAACGCATATGCCTAAAGTCCTCGTTTTGTATGGTTTTAACTCTGTCATACATGAAAATTTCCACGTTTTCCCACTGGACAGGCTTTCACTCCAGACTCGGAACCCCTTTAGTGAATGTCTCTCCAACGGATCGCGGTACGCAATTCGAGTCTGCCCTATTCGGGAACATCACGCGGCTCCTAGGAATCATGCGCATCAGAACAACGGCCTACCATCCCATCAGCAACGGTATGGTGGAAATATTCCATCGCGAGCTGAAGACTAGCCTGACGGCAACTTCAAGTCACAGTTGGGTAGAGGCGCTATCCCTGGTTTTATTCGGAATTGGGACGGCTCTGAAAGCGGAAATTGGCTGCTGCTCGGCTGAACTCGTATACGGCACGACACTTCGCCTTCCGGGGGAGTTTGTCGCTGACAGTAAAAACGCAAACGGCCAAGCCAACAACGATTACGCCCTGCGACTGCGGGACATTATGAGCAAGCTACGCGCTGTCCCTCCACGTCTGCTGGCACCACGGCTTGTCCACGTCCACAGTGATCTCTCCTCCTGCTCTCTCGTGTTTGTAAGGCACGACGCCGTACAGCGTCCACTCCAGCCCCCGTATGATGGGCCGTTCAAGCTGACGAAACGAGGAGAAAAGCACATCACGATCGACCGAGGTGGCCGTCACGACGTGGTTTCACTTGACCGCTTAAAACCAGCGCACGTGGGCATCACTAGTGAAGTGCATGTATCATTTGGAGTTCCACAGCCACAAGGACTACCAGCAGACCGACTGCACCGGCCCAACCAGTCGTCGAAAGGTTCACACGGAGTGGACGGCGCACAAGACCTCCGTTGCGAATGAACTTATGAACCGCAACTCATTGTTGATCCATTCATTAGGGAAGGAGTATTGTAGCGGAGCGAAACGGCGCTTCCGCGCGCAATGCCAAGAGCACATGCGCGAGCAACCACGTGACTTTTCTTCGTGAGCTTCGGGGTAAATAAAAGTTCAGTTGTTGTTTGGGACGCGTGGTTGCTTATACTCGCTTAGCTCAGCCTCGCAGCACGTTCCAACAGCTTCTTCGAAAACGTTCTTCGTCGTACAGTTCAAACATCTGTTTTTTGTTCAACATAGCCTCACTCTAAAGCCACGATTGTTTACATTCTAAAGCAGCCTGCTATGCAAGCACTGCTTTGAGCCCTATTTCTTAATTTTTCATACGCTAGTGCACTACATTTTTCTATACCTTTAATTTTTATCTGATGTTTAAAATGGTCCCCTTGTATCATTATCGAATATTCTAATTTACGATATTTTTCCCTAATTTTTCTTAATATGTGGTCGTGCCGCAAGGGTTAGTTTATTTTCCAATGCTCCCATAAGAAGGCATAGCGCTTTCTCTGAGGGCCTAAGCGACGAGTTACCAAGCAGTGATCAGAAAAATGAATAGGGGCTACTGCTTCAAGTGGACTAAATTCAGGCGTCTCACGTCCCAAAATCACAATTTAATTATGAGGCATGCCATCGCGTGAAAGGAGCGCGGATTAATTTTGTACACCAGGGTATCCTTAACATTCCCGTGTCCGGCAGTGCACGGGACACAGGCATTTTCGCATTCCGCCCACATCGAAATGCGGGCACCGCGGCTGGGATATGATGCCGAGACCTCGTGCTTAGCAAGCAATGCCATCGCCACTAAGCCACCTCGGGGGTAGTTACTTCTTAACCGATACACTTATCCATCAGCTGAAGACACAAGTAGACTCGTTGTAAACGCGCGTGCCTCTCTTCCGGAATATGTGTAAAGTTTACCTCTCGTCACACGTCAAAACATTGCTCTACATCATCAATGTCAAACTGTGATATGATCTGCAATAAGATTCACTGCCTCTGTTGCAAACTACCATACCTGAAGCTCTGTCTTTCCCTTTAGGCACACAGTTAAGATCGTCAAAAAATAGGAATTCTTTCGGGCAAGAAATATTGTTTAGCACTCGGAAAAAATTAACTCGCTCCTCTGCAACACTTGGCGCTTGCACACATATGATGCGTTCATCCATCCCACAAAGCACAATGTCACACACTACAAACCTTCCTAAACTGCAAGAAATCGCGTCCTCAACAATAAGCTCATCTCTTTCTAATGAACAAAACACACACCGCTGACTTCCCAATGGCACGGCTCGCTACACCATAGGAACGGGTACTGAACCTAAGCACCATACTCGCAGTCTCCTCCTCGCCTTCAACCTCCTTTTTAAATCGAAAGCTTTACTGGCCGCGAACTTGCAAATTTCGCCGTGGCGGTGCTCTGAAGAGGTACATGACGTCAGAACGCGCACCTCACTGCGGATATTTCTCTTTCGCTCCCTAGTCGCTACTGCGCATGCGCCACCAGTAGCACCGAGCCACAGGTGTTCCTCCGCTGCGCCTTTACGCCGCCGCCTTTTGGTATGACGTCACACCGCGTTCCATGTTTCGCTCGCCTCCGCTGGCTTCGCCAGCTGCGTCGCATGCCTGTTAACATGTCGGAGGATTGAAAAGGAGAGCTCGCGTGCGCCGTAACCACAGTTGAGGCGGCAGTATGGATGGCGACAATTCTAATAAGCAGGAGGAAGCCTGGAATCGACATCGGAACGAGATGAAGAGGAAACCAATCGCCCAGAAAACAGACGAACAACGCGCCGAACGACTGGCTAACCGCCGCAACATAGCTATACAACCAGACTAACCTGGACTTGCAATCAAGATTAACCAAGGCTAACTATGCTATGCCTTAGCTTTCGCTACGTATATCCTGGCATAGCCGAGCTAAGCCACCACCAATTTTTCTGCACAGCCAAGACATCGAGGTCACGCTCGGCCAACAACCCATACACTTGAGCCGGTTGTTTCTGGGCTGCAGGACCCCGAAAGTTCAATGTTGTGACGCTAATTGACGGGCTGGACACCAGTTAGCCTAAGGGAGTAAGCAGTCCCGGAGCATGGCGCTTTCCTGGCGCGTCTGGCAAGCCGCTAGACGCTGCCGGGCCCATCCGGTGGACAGCGTTGAGAGTTCTGCAGTGGTGGCCTGTCGACAGGCTTCCTTTCAGGTGGGGCATGAAGCTTTGTCCTCAAGGTAGCAAGCCTGCCTGAAGGCGCCTTTGCTGGTGGTTCCCCAAGCTTCCAGACGACAGCAGTGTCTGCCGTGCTTGTGGCAACGTCTCGAGGGCATTTGATCCGTATGGCGACGCCGGCACATTAAGCGGCACCGTCAGCAGTTGTGCCCTTCTACATGGTTTCGCCATCCGCAGCGATATACGTTCTCAGCAAATTTCACTGTATTTCGAATACTCGACTACTTCTGTCTGAAGTGCTCCCCTGTTGTCGTCCTTGACTACCCGGTTCCATCCTTTTTCTGGAAAAGACATCATTCCTCTCGTCACTGACGCCATCGTGTCTCCGACGCCACGATTGCATGGCGTACTCGCCCTGTGTATCCATAGACGCACTCCCCGTTACCGTGGCCTACGAGCGGGCGCGCTGTGCGTCTGCATGCCCCAACCGCCGACACTTGGAAGATCGCAGCACCTCACAATTTTGGCGAAAGTGACCAGATCCCTCGTAACGCAGGTGCTGCATGGGCGGGCGAGACACGACCACTAAGGTCAGCTGACCGCCAACGCAAATCTAGTGCCGCAGGTAGTCAACCGATAGACCTGGCTTAAGCTTCAGCAGGACGATCCTGGTGGTAGACACCTTGTCACTGATGCCTTGGACCCGCCAGCACTCGCGGGTCACCGCGGTGTCCGTGTCGAAAGCAGTCAGCGCCGCGCGCACGTCGTTCGTCTGCCGCTCCATCTAGCAGCCAATGCAGTCGAAGCTTACCTGCTGCTCCCCGGATCAATGACGAGGCAGCGGTGTTATTCACCTGTAGTTCCTTCAGATCAGCGAGCCGCTTCGTCATCTCCGGGTTGCAGAGAGCCAACGCCGAGACGTGGTTGATTTGATACGCCTAATGTTTTAGATACGCCTCCAATGCCGTGATATCTGGGAGCACCTCAACCTTAGCTAGCACGTCTCCAAAATCTTGAACACGAAAGGGCCTCACAGGCACGTCTCCGTGTAAAAATATTGTGTTAAAATAAACACGACGTTTTGCCAGCAAATGTGGCAAAATAATCTCGTAATCTGTAGCGGCAGCAAGCCTGTTTCTGCGATTAAACGCCGCCAATGCCGCTCGAACAGAGCTCACCATTCTGTGACCATAGACTTACGTCACCGGGAGTTTAATCACTACACCACCGACGCATTCATCATCAAGCGGCCTAGCATGCCATTTCTCGTGGGCGATCCAGCATGTCTAGACGCGTGGCATTTTAACGCGGCAGCGTTAAGGAGCTCGTGTCGCAGAAAAGCCAGTGTCGTCGGTATCAGCGGCGTTGGCCGTGAGCGAAAAATCGCGGAAGGCAATTCATAACTGAAGAACAACTTGCAAGATGGGCTGGGTGGGAATCGAACCAGTGTCTCCGGAGTGTGAGACGGAGACGCTACCACTAAGCCACAACTTCCATCGTTCAAAGAGGGACAAAAGCACCTCTAGTAAATGCGGTGTTGCCTTAGATACGTGACGTACACTCTAAACACAGTTGCACCCTTTGAGGTGTATATTTGTCCCACAACGATAATCGTCATCTGCGTTGCCCGCGTTTCCTTTCCTTAACGATGCGAGCCCGGTACTTCCCAGTCACGAACGGCATGCGCGTTATCAGTGTAACGCAGCATTCTCGACAGGAAAGTAGCGAGCGCCGAGTTTTCAAGAAAGGAAACGCAAGCAAGGCAGATGGCGATTATCATCATCATCATCATCAGCAGCAGCAGCAGCCTGGTTACGGCCACTGCAGGGCAAAGGCCTCTCCCACACTTCTCCAACAACCCCGGTCATGTACTAATTGTGGCCATGCCGTGCCTGCAAACTTCTTAATCTCATCCGCCCATCTAACTTTCTGCCGCCCCCTGCTACGCTTCCCTTCCCTTGGGATCCAGTCCGTAACCCTTAATGACCATCGGTTATCTTCCCTCCTCATTACATGTCCTGCTCATGCCCCTTTCTTTTTCTTGATTTCAACTAAGATGTCATTAACTCGCGTCTGTTCCCTCACCCAATCTGCTCTTTTCTTGTCCCTTAACGTTACACCTATCATTCTTCTTTCCCTAGCTCGTTGCGTCGTCCTCAATTTGAGTAGAACCCTTTTCGTAAGCCTTCAGGTTTCTGCCCCGTAGGTGAGTACTGGTAAGACACAGCTGTTATATACTTTTCTCTTGAGGGATAATGGCAACCTGCTGTTCATGATCTCAGAATGCCTGCCAAACGCACCCCAGCCCATTCTTATTCTTCTGATTATTTCCGTCTCATGATCCGGATCAGCCGTCACTATCAGCCCTAAGTAGATGTATTCCCTTACGAATTCCAGTGCCTCGCTGCCTATTGTAAATTGCTGTTCTCTTCCGAGACTGTTAAGCATTACTTTAGTTTTCTGCAGATTAATTTTTAGACCCACTCTTCTGCTTTGCCTCTCCAGGTCAGTGAGCATGCATTGCAATTGGTCCCCTGAGTTACTAAGCAAGGCAATATCATCAGCGAATCGCAAGTTACTAAGGTATTCTCCATTAACTTTTATCCCCAATTCTGCCCAATCCAGGTCTCTGAATACCTCCTGTAAACACGCTGTGAATAGCATTGGAGATATTGTATCTCCCTGCCTGATGCCTTTCTTTATTGGGATTTTGTTGCTGGCTTTATTGAGGACTACGGTGGCTGTGGAGCCGCTATATATATCTTTCAGTATTTTTACATACGGCTCGTCAACACCCTGATTCCGTAATGCCTCCATGACTGCTGAGGTTTCGCTAGAATCAAACGCTTTCTCGTAATCAATGAAAGCTATATATAAGGGTTGGTTATATTCCGCACATTTCTCTATCACCTCATTGATAGTGTGAATATGATGTATTGTTGAGTAGCCTTTACGGGATCCTGCCTGGTCCTTTGCTTGACAGAAGTCTAGGGTGTTCCTGATTCTATTTGCGATTACCTTAGTAAATAGTTTGTAGGCGACGGACAGTAAGCTGATCGGTCTCTAATTTTTCAAGTCTTTGGCATCCCCTTTCTTATGGATTAGGATTGTGTTAGCGTTCTTCCAAGATTCCGGTACGCTCGAGGTCATGAGGCATTGCGTATACAGGGTGGCCAGTTTCTCTAAAACAATCTGTCCACCATCCTTCAACAAATCTGCTGCTACCTGATCCTCCCCAGCTGCCTTCCCCCTTTGCATATCTCCATGGGCTTTCTTTACTTCTTCCGGCGTTACCTTTGGGATTTCGAATTCTGCTAGACTATTTTCTCTTCCATGATCGTCGTGGGTGCCACTGGTACTGTATAAATCTCTATAGAACTCCTCAGCCACTTGCACTATCTCATCCATATTAGTAATGATATTGCCGGCTTTGTCTCTTAACGCATACATCTGATTCTTGCCAATTCCTAGTTTCTTCACTGTTTTTAGGCTTCCTCCGTTCCTGAGAGCATGTTCAATTCTATCCATATTAAACTTCCTTATGTCAGCTGTCTTACGCTTGTTGATTAACTTCGAAAGTTCTGCCAGTTCTATTCTAGCTGCAGGGTTAGATGCTTTCATACATTGTCGTTTCTTGATCAGATCTTTAGTCTCCTGCGATAGTTTCCTGGTATCCTGCCTGACGGAGTTACCACCGACTTTCATTGCACACTCCTTGATGATGCCCATAAGATTGTCGTTCATTGCTTCAACACTAAGGTCCTATTCCTGAGTTAAAGCCGAATACCTGTTCTGTAGCTTGATCTGGAATTCCTCTGTTTTCCCTCTTACCGCTAACTCATTAATCGGCTTCTTATGTACCAGTTTCTTCCGTTCCCTCCTCATGTCTAGGCTAATTCGAGTTCTTACCATCCTGTGGTCACTGCAGCGCACCTTGCCGAGCACGTCCACATCTTGTATGATGCCAGGGTTAGCGCAGAGTATGAAGTCTATCTCTAGTCTCGCCGTTCGGGCTCGTCCACGTCCACTTTCGTCTATCCTGCTTGCGGAAGAAGGTATTCATTATCCTCATATTATTCTGTTCCGCAAACTCTACTAATAACTCTCCCCTGCTATTCCTAGTGCCTATGCCATATTCCCCCACTGCCTTGTCTCCAGCCTGCTTCTTGCCTACCTTGGCATTAAAGTCGCCCATTAGTATAGTGTATTTAGTTTTCACTCTACCCATTGCCGATTCCACGTCCTCATAGAAGCTTTCGACTTCCTGGTCATCATGACTAGATGTACGGGCGTAGACCTGTACAATCTTCATTTTGTACCTCTTATTAACTTTCACAACAAGACCTGCCACCCTCTCGTTAATGCTATAGAATTCCTGTATGTTACCAGCTATATTCTTATTAATCAGGAATCCGACTCCTAGTTCTCTCCGCTAAGCCCCGGTAACACAGGACGTGCCCACTTTTTAGCCCTGTATATGCTTCTTTTGGACGCCTAGCTTCACTGAGCCCTATTATATCCCATTTACTGCCCTCTAGTTCCTGCAATAGCACTGCTAGACTCGCCTCACTAGATAACGTTCTATCGTTAAACGTTGCCAGGTTCATATTCCAATAGCGGCCTGTCCGGAGCCAGTGATTCTTAGCACCCTCTGTTATCGTTGTGGGACAAATATACACCCCAGAGGGTGCAAACTGTTTTTAGAGTGTAGGAAGTTATACTGGCGGTTTGTATGAGCAATTATGAGCATGTAAATTTCAGAAGTCGCAGTTACACGAGGAGCGAAGTACGTTTCCGCTACATTTCTTCTGCGCTCTGCGCACACACAGAGCCATCTTGCGGCAAACACAGAAGACCCCCTCCTCGCAATTTACGGCACTGCCCCGACACGTGGCGCGCCACTCGCCCGCGCGACGCGGCTCCTCTTTCCGCTCCCAGCCCGATTCCTAGGTGCAGCGCCCGATGCGGGACGCTTCTGACGTGATCGCTGCGCCGTAGCGCGTCTGGTGGGAAAGCGTCCCCTGCGATGTGTGCCGTGCTGCTGAGCGTCCGATGCCGTAGCTCTCCGACTTATACAGACCAACACATTTCCAAACCTACACAGATACAGTAAAATGTTCCCACATACATATCGCGGCATCTGCCCCTGGTGCGGCGACACACGCCCTACATTCTTTCACATCTCGTAGGGGTGCGAGGGCAAACCTCAACACTTAAAGACCCCTAGCACGTCATTTGAGCGGTGGGAGGTACAGCTGACCGGCGATACCCTGGCGGGACAAGAAGCTCTCGTCCAGCAAGTACGTCGAGCAGCCATGGCCAGTGAAGTCCTGGAATGAGGACACCACCCACTCGACCTCAAGAGCAACCACCTCGATGGTCCGAATAAATGTTTTTTTTTCTCTCTCTCTCCGATGCGGGATGCTTCAGACGTGATCGCTGCGCCGTAGCGCGTCTGGTGGGAAAGCGTCCCCTGCGATGTGTGCCGTGCTGCTGGCGAGGAGTCATACGTCTGCGTGGTGCTCCCAAGTGAGATAGAGGACGATACCATCAAGGCGTCAGCCCCATGATCGCGTCAGCCTTCATGGCGCGTCGCGGCCCGGTTGTCCGTGCCGGTTACGACGTTTGGCTCGCATGGATCGTTTTGACTGGGCGGTGCGAATGGGGCGCGATAACGCTATCGCGTTCCAACCTTGAAGGTGAAGCTTAAGCGTCCTCCAACTTTTTGATCCGCAGTTGCACCAAGGTGGATCCGTATAGGCCGTGAAGATTCGGGAAAAAAGCGGTTCAGTGCAATTTGTCACCGACAATTTGTCTCCCATGAGCAAGCTTGCTCATGGGAGATGGAGGAATGAAAAAGATAGGAGGGAGGGCATACCGCAGCGCGATTGAAGCTAAACCTGGTGGCCCAACACGTGATCGCACGTCAAGGTGCGCGGTTGCTTTTATTGTTCCCACTCTGCAGAGTCACGGCAGAGTAGCTGAACAAGCGCGCCCAGAATAAAAACTACTGTGACCCAAACGTGTCAGCTAATTTCGATTCTTCCTCCGTGATCTCTATGCAAGAGGCCACGTCTTGGGCCACCACTGTGGCTTGACGGCGGCTTCGCTTGCCAAGTTTGGCTGCGTGACGTAGTGCTCCTTCTTGTACTTTCCTTCCTCCATGCATGAGAGCAAGGAGTGAAGCGCGACTATGTGAGGAGGGAACAAAAATGGGAAAAAGAAAGGCCTTTTTAACTTCGAGACAAAGATTATTTCTAGAAAAATACAATTCGTATTCAATTTTACATGCGCGTGCCAGAAAAGAAAGGACTGCTCTATTTTAGCATTACGAATGCATACCTTCTTCCAGCGCTCACCATAAGAGGTGACGCCGCTATCACTTGCAATGCAATGTATCTCTTGATGCGTAGGGAAAGGCGCGCGCGTAATCTTCACCGCTTAGAATACGCCTCCCTCACACAGTGTGTTGCTTTCTAGTCGACCTTTGTCTGGATTTGATGTCGCCCGTAGTTTCATCATTTCTTAACCTGTTCAGTCAATAGTCGTGAGTTACGACCGCCAGATAATTGTTTACTTTAGCTGTTTTAGTGCGTCTGCGCTGGCCGACGTGCTTGCCGTCCGACCATGGGACCAGCACTCTACGCCCAAAGCTTTCGTCGGCCTCCAAAGAAAGAACGTTCTGTGCAGGGGCACAATTTCGACACCCGTACGGCTGATCTTTTAGTGCGTCGCTATCCGCGCTGAAAGCTCGAAACACCCATCAAGCATCAATGAAGGGGAATTTGAAAGTGTAGCTATAGTGGCAGGCCTCCAAACCAAATTTGGCGCCTTTGAGAACAAAGTGACGTCACTTCTGTTATTAACGGACATGGCATCACATTATTTTTTCTTCTCCGGAAGTGTTTCGTCCTCATACAGATGGCGCTAAAACCCATGAAATGCCCACGAATCGCCATGTTTTGAACGCATAGGCTTTTATGGAAGCTTCGCTACCATGTACATTTACTTTGGTTGCACTAGAAGAAGCCGACGCATCAGAAACACCACGGGTGCAATACGACACTATGGACACAAGAGAAAATTTAGACAAATAATAGAGTAATGATGCACTTCATGCAAATATGTGTATATAGTAAACAGTTTCTATATAATTCACTGCAAACAAAATGATTTGATCGTATAACATGCCGCTGCTCTTTAATACTATTTATACCTCAATAACCACACTTGATATGCATAGACGCAGGTTTTATAAGCCAATCACACCAAGAATAATTTGCTTTGCTTAGATGTCCAGAAGAGATTAGTCTACCTGTTTTTCTGTAATATGTAACTTTTGTGTTTCACGTCGCGTTATAGCGTCACCCCGTTGGAAGTGAGCCAGCAGAGCCGTCACTCATACACTCTAAAAACTAAGGGAGTGCCGGGCACTCTCTTTGAGGGAGTAGCTGCTTGTCCCATATTTCACTCTCTTTTCGAGAGTAGATCGACCCTCTTTGAGAGAGAGTAGGTCAACTCCTCTGGACAGAGTTCTGTTACTCCATCGCAAGGGAGTGCTAGTACTCTTCCGCAGAGTGCTAATACTCTCCCCGCAGGGTTAATACTACACCGCCAGACCGAGTACTTATACTCCCCCAAACAGAGTGCTTGTACTCCTTCAGAACAGAGTGCTAGTACTCTTCCCAATACCCTCTTAGCCAAGTCCTGGTCACGCATGCAGGCAGGAAATCAGATGAAATTAGGGCCGCTGATATACTGTTCCCTAGGCGGCTCCTCAGAGACACTGGCCCGATTCCAAGCGGCCTTCAGAATAGGCGTGAGCAAAGTTATGCAGGATTTTAAAGTCATTTTTTCCTGGCTATTTGCTGCCTACCGTGAGGCGTGACTGCTCTGAAGCGGCCCATGCGTATGCGTCACGAACTCCACTGAGGAGAAAAAAAGCGAATTAATACTTAATCTGCAAATATCTTCGCAAATTTCACAATCTGGAGTCACACAATCTAATTAGAATACAATTGTCGAGGGAATCACATACTTATCAAGAATCACAATGCTCTATACATCATGTGAATTCGAACCCGCGTACACTCGCATTTGTACAATTCTAAACACACATCATAACCATTACACCACAGCGCCGCCACGCCCAGTCGTATTCTTTTAGAGGTTATATATATACCAAACGTATTTGATGAATCGGCTGTGGTGGGTGGGGTTTCTCTGCAGTGTGCTGTGCTGTTGTGTACTGGAATACGTGTGCGTTTGCATCATTTCCATTCCTTGCTACGACTAACGAAGGAAGACAACGTAGACGACAACGTGAGAACTATTCACGGCTTGTCGTCACCGCAGGAAAATAACAAATGTGCCGTTCAGCTCATGATCGAGTGCTTTTCCAGTCCATGCATTATATGTTCTCCAAAATACGCGGATACAAAGTATTGCGCCAACCATCCACGTATGTGAATTTAATTCGCGCGTATACTGGTGAGCAACTGCGACGCCAGTACCAGGCATTTCGACGTGCCTCACGCTGCCGTGTAGGCGTTCTTTTCAAGTGCATTAGTTTAGAGTTTGGTTCAGTCCGCTGAGAGCTGTTGTCCTGCATTAGCAGCGGATCGTTAGCGTTTTGAAGCGCATGCATTCCGGCATTTGGAGACTGCTTATGCCGATAGCCGCGTCAAATGCATTGGCACGCATGTTTAAATGACTAATGTGTCCACTTGTTACGCGTGCACTGCTCGTATCCTGTGGCAGTGCTCGTTCTAAAAGCTTCGAAGACCATCTACACTCATGCGTGTGTTCAATTTATATATGCACAGGATGGACTTGCCGGCTAGTTGGTTGAGCATTTTAGAAGAAACAGCGCAACACAAGGACGACGCAAAAACATGCCACACCACGAAGCGCTGGTGTGGTTGATGCTTTTTTTCGTCCTTGTGTTTGCGCTGTTTCTTCTTCCACGATACACGCACACCACAGATACACGAAAGTTTAGGAGCATAACTGGTTAACTCTGTTTTCCCCGTTTTCTCTCAGTGTCAATGGCACAGTGCGTTGCCCGGAATTGTGCACGCTTACCCCCATATGCAGAAATGCATCATAACTTGAAGCCCATGCTTGACTTGATCTAAACGACGCAAGTCGTGAACGCACCAAAAGAAAGGCAGTGAGCGTCTTGGGGGACGTTCGCACCAGGCGTCGTTTATATCAAGTCAAGCATGAGCTTTGTATTAAGATACATTTCTGAATACGGGGGCTAGACATCTGCTTCTTCCAGAAAATGTCGAAGAAACGCCCGCCAAAACCAGGCACATTCGTAAACTTAACTAGGCAATACGAAGCTCCATAGAAAAAAAGAAGAGTGGTATTAAAAGCTTTCAGTATTTTTCTTTACTCCAAGATAGTTGCGCTCTCGTGGCTTCACTGTACAGAGATAGTGCAGCGTTAGCTAGAAAGCATGAATTTCCTAACTCCATGCCAAAATAAGCTTGTAAAATTATTTAGGTGCTAGAATCCAGGGTTTGTAGCGAGCCTTGAAAATCCTTTATTTCTAAAATGCCATTTTCAAGGCATTGAAAACCCTTGAATTTTTAGAAGTACTGGAAAGTCCTTAAACTTGTACACTTGGCTAGACTTAGCAGACATTGCCAAGCGCTTTTTTCCCTTCTGTGACACTCTTTCGCATGTCACAGAAAATTGTCTCTGGAGGTAATAGAAGGAAAGCGACATCCTTAAAGTTGAAATTACAAAGGAGCTGCAGATACCAGTTTTATGCACATGGAACCGGCGACAAATGTGCTTGGAGGAGCAGAAGCAGGAAGCTCAACAGTTGAGGCATTCAAAGAAAAGCCGTGAAGAGTAAATAGAGAGCGACAGACACAATAAAAAGAAATTAGAAGTGGCTATTGCTTATTTGATGGTGAAAAAAGCTGACGCAACAGATGACATCACATACACTGTCAAACCAAACAGTATTCAAAAACTGCAAATGTTGCAGGTCCAAGTAGTTAATTGTGCTATTGCAGAAAAACTTTGAGTGCTTTCTTGAAATGCTTTCTTGTGTGCGTTTAGTGGTGGGCGGTGAAAGGCAAATTAGCAGTCTTTCAAATGTTTG
The DNA here is from genome assembly GCF_050947875.1 of Dermacentor variabilis. NCBI lineage: Eukaryota > Metazoa > Arthropoda > Arachnida > Ixodida > Ixodidae > Dermacentor > Dermacentor variabilis. The sequence goes on along the minus strand of NC_134569.1, from coordinate 240,659,626 downwards.
AAATCACTGAAATGCGATTTGTTTTGTTTTCTTTTGTTTGCATTAAAGTTAACGGTGTTCTTGAACAAGTTATTGCCTGTCCAAACTACTACACACATTGCACGAGGTCCTTGAAATTACTGTGTCGGGGCCTCGAAAGTCCTTGAAAACCATTGAATTTTTTTCTTCAATATTGCTACGAACCCAGTAGAACAACTGTCATGGAGTAAAAACCTTGGCTGAATAGGGGCTTATACGCAGAGCACAGGAAGACTAGAAATGCAGTAGTAGGCATGGAGGGCCCTGAAAAAAATGTGCCACATCCGCTCGTCTGCCGTATGTTTCTGCACCGACTGTCGCATTTTTAATAGAAGTGCACTTTCTGTTCTACTCCAATAAACGCAACATTACGAACTCCAGTGTGGGGCAGTCCTTCAGCCAGTGCAGAACTTTTTCTGTACATCCGAGTCAGCTCTGTCATTTTTCCATCATTGTAGTACAAGATTTGTTAAACTGGTTTAGCAGAATATGAGCAGTATACTCTTAAATCAGCTGTTTATTTGTATGCACAAGTTCAGGTCCTCAGTTTGGTTGCATGACAAATTGCCATACCTCAATAGATACAAGAAACAATTTTATTACAGTTTAATAAAATCCAAACAGTAATAATCACAACAATATAATGACATACATTTCTTTTGGTACGTATACAGCCCATGTCCTGGCAGTGTATAAATTCAACTATACACCGCAAGTACTGTGTCCTGACCACTATTATTCACATGTGTAAAACCATCACAGCAATTCAACAAACATCACAGTAATTAGTGACATACACTTTGTAACTGCTTTACATGAGCATAATGTATACAAATGGTCCCTGTGTACCTACACATGAGTAGTGCCACCCGAGTACTATTACTCACAGGTGTAAAACCAACAAAGCAGTTCTTTAAAAAATATCACAGCGCTTAGTGACGTACATGCTGTAACTCCCTTGTAGAAACTTAATACAAACACGTGAGGACACAGAAAGCTAGCAGTGGGCATACAAGGGAATACCACCGCCTCAATACTAATTCACAAGTGTAAAACCAACCAAGCAGTTCTTTAAAGAATATCAAAATGCTTAGTGACATACATTTTCTAACTAGCTTATATAAGCTTTATACAAACATGAGAACATACACAAAGCTAGCGGTGCACCCGCATAGAAGTGCGGCCATCTGAACACGATTATTTGCAAGTGTAAGCTCAACAGAACAGTTCGTTATAGTGACGCACATTTTGTAACTGCCTTATACAAGCTTAGTGCAAGCACAATGCAGAAAAATATAAATTAAAAACTTGCTCTATGCATACACAAACAGATCAACACAAATGGTAAACACCGCTTTGAAGACAAATGTGACTGTGGCAAAGCGCAGTGCTGTGCCGGTTGAAATTGCCACCCACAAAAGTATTGAGCAATGCTTAAACCACAGGCAATAAATTGCTGAAAGACTGCGTCTCTAACGTAACTATTTTAATTCAAATTTCTTGAATATAGGGCTCGCTTGCAGATAAGGCATCTGATCCAACTGACCTGATTTTACACCTGCTACATGCATACAATGCACTCAGATATAACTGGTAATAATAATTATAAAAGGCATTTAAAAACTTGATAGTATGATGAAGATGCATGACTAGAAAAGTTCTGTCCCCCTCGTACTTGTTAAAAAGGTGTAAGTACGACACATGTTCTTTTTTTCCTCAATTTTTGCATTAATGGACAGCCGGGAACCTCGAACCGACACAAAAATAAAGATACTGCTATGTTAATAGTGTTATGAATAATTTTTTGCGAAAGCTTTTTTACAGACAAGTTGCAGTCTCGTTTCTGGAGGTTGAGCTGTATCTTGCAAAATAACTTGAAAAGTGGTCACATGGGAGCATGACACTATATCATAATGTTAGTTTCAGTTGACTCTCTTGCCCTACAAGTCGCTGCTCACTGTGGCCAGTGATGCAACAGCAGTGTCTGTGTGATTTTCATCACACTTCCGTCCTATGCCATTCTTACCAGAGTTGCCGGCACATAGATACCCAAATTTCGATAGTGTTGCTTTCTCAGGTGGTTGCTTTTGATTTGCTCAATATCAGTTGGCACTTCAGCTGCATCAAACTTCTTTTTTACCTCTTCACCAACAACATCAAGAACAATCTTATGACACCTGTGTTGTCCTTCTAGTTGCCTACAAAGACCAGTCAATCTAGCAACAACACTGACAGTCTCTACTATCTTGTAATGGGACAGAGGTGTGTCCCACCATGTGTTTCACATTGTTGTCACTATGTGGGCTGGCTGGGGAGGCAACAACTGTAATATGTCTGCATTTACATATATTAAAGTGATGCTTGTACTGTGTTATAACACCTAACTTAGTCTTGCACTTGCTGCACAATAACACTGGCTCACAGTCGTGGTGAAAAGCTTTTGTATGTTGAGCAAATGAGTTGTGTCCACTACAAAAAAAGTCAGTGATAGCACACATGTTGCTCTACCAGGCCTGGTGTGGTTCCTTCGGACACTGCTGCTGATGCTGACGCGCTGCTGCTTGCCTCGTACACTGTTGCAGCTGCAGTAGACATGGCAGTCTCTGTATCTATTGCTGCCGTGTCATCTGTCATGGTAACTTCCAAGTGGTATCGGGCTCACTTCTGCAACAGAGATGTTGTTTGCCCCTTGAGGGCTCTCATGATCAGGGCCAATAATTTCGTAGGCATTGTCTGCTGCATCGAAGAACCAATAAGAACAGCATGAATTAATAAACATAGCTCTAAAAAGTACGGACATCAAGACTTAACCACAAGCTTTGCACATAAGTGACCGGGCTTAATGAATAATACTTGCAGGAGGAGTTACACAATTGTTTGTGTATATTACAGTAAAGCCTCATCAGAAGATATTCAAGAGGCACGGGAAACATGTCTCTCGAAACCAAAAATTTTAAGACACTGAGGAGCCAGACTAGATCACTTTATTATGCATCATCACTAAAGTATGTTTTGATATATCTGAAGGAATAAATGCTCAGGGTGGCTTAAAGGGCCCCTAAACCACTTCTCGACATTTTTTGAACATTTCAAGTAAACACGCGTATCGAAATCAGAATGCCGTCACGATCGACGAAACCAAATGCCAGAGTGCGTAGCACTGCCGGAGCACCACAATATGAAGAAAATGACCCCGTGCGCCTCTCTGGACCTATCCTGCACCCCCCAGTTTGTCCTGACGTCACCAGGCTGTCTCTGATGATGTCACCAGTTTCCGGTGCTGTCGACTGGTCGAACGAAAGTGTACGACTGCCGGCAAGGCCTGCAAGCAAATACATACACTCCTTCTTTCTCGTCACGTTGCGCGCGATGCCATTGTGGGCAGCCAATGGGGGCAAAGAACAGAAACGCCAACAGAAGGGTCTCCCTATGAGGCTCTTCAACACGAGTCACCATACAGTTCCGTTGTATTAGCGCCACTCCTCGCAGGACGACGGGCCAGCGCGGCAGCAACAGAGCTTGTTAGTGTTGGCCTGTCCCGTAACATTTGGAGGTGTACTAGGCAAGGAAAAGACGACACTGTCCATATGGTGTGTACCAGATGAAAGAGTAAAATGAGTGGGGACTACTTTTCGATAATCAAACACACGTAGCTCCACTATTACTGCACCGTTTCGAAAAATTCTCGTGGCTACCTGTTCATTGCCTTATTGTGTAGAACTGCAACACCGCAACTAAATTTCAACCTCGGTGGTTTAGAGGCCCTTTAAAGAAGACATTCACAGCTTTTTAGTGACTGTAGATTGTGTTAGCTTCCTTCCCAACTTCTGGAATTTGAACAATTCACTTTGCAAGCCTTGTTGCTCGCAGTACCTTTGAGGTGCTCTTAGACGCTCGTCAGCTTCAACTGCCGACACTTTCTGCCCTGCACTGTCCTCGTTGCCCTCCTTTTCTGGTTCATGCTAAAAGAGACATGCGCGATTGACTTGTGTAAGGATTGCGTGATCTTTACGCCCTTCGGAGCACACAAGGTGCACAAAGTGAATGTGTCTGTGTTGTGTCCCTTCGAAGTAGTGAATACTTAAAAAGTCATCCTTAGTAACAAAGGTGTCTCTTGTATACAGTATTGTTAACGTGGCAAACATCGGAAAACCAACCAAACCATTTTCAGATGTCTCTTACAACCAAGTGCATCTTGTAATGAGATTCTACTGTACTGAATATTTTTCAACTATGGATCATCTGCATGTACATATAGTCACAAAGACATGTTGTGTGGAATGGCGAATCGGGAAACAGTTCCTACTCTTACTTTTTGTCCCTAACATAAGCAGCTGATAACAATATGATAAAAAAGCAGGCAATGAGGCTAGAATGGAACACAATCCTTCAGCTCTAAACAGTTTTTTGGGCCCACATCATTCCCTCATATGACATAAGGAAACAACTTGATTGCAGTAATGGCTGCATGTGATCTGAGTTGATTGAAACAAACTATACGTAAGGTTGTCCTGCTGGTGATCCTGGCTGCGCGATGCTTCTCATGCTTTTTGGCACGATTCCTTTTTTTCCACTCCACTTTTTTTTCAGATTTTCTCCCCTTTCCCTTCCCCCTTGTGTAAAATAGCACACTTGAAGTATCAAATCTGTTGAACTAACGTGTGTATCAAACCTGTTAACATGTGTGCTTCTCTGTGGTCTGTGTTGTATTTTTGCGCTGCACAATTCAATTCAAGATGAAAGATGGAACGTCCCTGCCTTTAGTTTAATTGTGTATGTGTGTGTGTGTCTCATGTTTTGAAATATATGTACATTCAGGAGTGCCTGCATGCCCTTCTCTCCTGCTCCAGTGACGAAAAGGAGAGCCTGTTTATGTACCATAGTAAAAAATTCAAAGGTTTTCGCTGTGCCCATTACATCCCTTATCATATGGATCTGTCACAATACAGAGTAGCAGTGGTCCATAATACTAGCCCATCCCAACATAATTATAAATTAACACATACCGACATGCTGCGAAACAGCTGTTGCAAAGCCGCTGGTGAAGGCAATTTCCGCAGCACTGCAGTGGTACAGCCGAGTTTCACCTGTATAGTGACAAATCCATATGCGTGTTAGCAACTCAGTAGTTGCTGATAGTTTCATAAGCTTTACACTACACAATAAAGTAATCTAGACAACTTTGTTGGAACAAATGCACATAATTAAGACACCACTTAAACACTAACACGATTAATTGCCCCCAATCTCTCACTCACTAAGGGATAATACTACGGAAACATCGGTGGAGAGCTCAGATTAACACAGCCCATAAAGGACAAGCGTTCTTTGAGGAAAACAGCGATAACACCGGTTAGTTTTCTTGATCATTTTATGTGGTAGCTTTGATTTAAATGTCATGCAGTACTATAAAATACCAAGTGCCGCATTTCCAGCAGCAGAAGACGTCGTCAGGCTCATGGTACAACAGATTTTTGCACTGTTTGTCAGTGAGCCGACACATACAAAGAAAACCGAATTCACACATACATATACAGTGTGAAGTGCACTTCTCCTTCTGAAAACGCAGCCACCAGTTCCAATGTTGCTGAAAGGAAAGGTAATATAAAGTGCGAGACTGCATGGAACTGCCACTTATGACTGTAAATGTATGGTCTGCTGATTGCAGAGGTAGTCACATGCTATTTCTAGTCTCTTTTAGAAGCATTACTAAAAATAAATTAAAATCTATTCATAAGTCACGAATTTCATGCATCCACAGTTTGGCTAAATAACTTGTTAGAAAAAGACATGTTTACCTGGAATAGCAACCTTTTTTCCTGCTGCAAAACTTTCCTTCGAATTAATGAAATAACTTTACAGTGTCATCATGCTTTTCTCGCAACTACTTGCCGGCAGTGGCGAGTTAGTGTTTATATCCGACTCATTGGGCGACAATACTGCCAAACACAAATGCTTCACGAACACGAGAACACGACCCTCGCAGAGAATAGCAACCATATATGCCTCTGTGAGACATGATCGCACCTTTGTGGTCAAAATGTACATTAGAACGACATCACCATCTCATTAAAAAAAAGCCTCCGTACAAGGCAGCCGCCAACTGCATAATGTGAAATTGCAACTGATGTCCACTTACTGGTGGCCTGTGTTTGAGTCACTTTTGGCAGTTGACTGGGTGCTGAGAAATGCACGTCCTGGGTTGTCCCTGCAAAACATACAGGGTTATGTCAAATGTTGAAAATATATATATGCCGGCATTTGATCAGTCGCAAAACAAACGAGTAAACTAATAAACAACCGTAATGTAAACAGAGTACACATCATAAGATAGGCTCTCAACTGTTAATGCATTACGCAAAAGACCTAATGCATAGGAGACTATATGTATACACACGAAGCTGACACACAATTTAATTCGCTCTAGGTTTTTCCGTGCAGTATATTCAAATTATTATGTCTCGTGGTTAGAGCAAAATTAGTGTAAATTACGAACTAAATTATCTACCCTGGAAACTTTTCTTCAATATGCACCTGTGCGCGCTTCGAACGAGTAGCGTTGTAAAATTTACGTGCATGGCATTTAACATAGTTGCTGAACACGGATTTCCTTTGCCTTGTGTCGTGTAGTGAGCTACATATATCTGCCACCCCCCCCCCCCTTTTTTGTACTAGCCATACTGCATGCCATTGCACCTATTCGCACGTCAATAAACCTCACGACACAGAAATAAAAAAAGCGCCAATCACCCATGCCTGCATGTTGTAGTGGGCCTAACCTAACCAAGCATGGGCTGTTGCTTTTTATAGTAAACACAGGCACCGTGCTCATTGCAAGTATGCATCATGTCGCTAAGCAAATATGCAATTCCATTGTACCACTATTTTTTTATCACATGGATATATCTGTTGAGAGGCGAGACAAAAAGCAATCACTTCTCAGAACTAATCAGCTTTCTTAAAACACATTTTTAACTTTTCAATGACACTTGCTGCTATGTGTTTGTCTCCAGAGAGCATACTTGATTTGACTTTCCAATCAGAGATATTACATAAATATACCATGTTAAGATGACTGCCTGGAGCACGTGAGAATTTTCATCTTCGTGTAACATACTGTATCTCGATTTTGTTGACATTTGGTCAAATGGTACGCCCAATATACCCACATACTAGTTTTCTTGTCCAAATAACATGCCAATGTATTTTGATTTTTTGGCATTGGCTCCTCTGCACTACGTGAAGTCGCGCTGCACTGGCTCTTTCACATCCTCGTGTCCTTGCAGCTGCCTTCTTGCGTTATATAAAGCGGGTGCCTGAAAAATATCGTATGCAAAAGTCAACACAAGGGCATGGTGCAAAACAACATCAAGACAGTCAACGCCATGGCAATAAAAAAGTCTTAGCTCTTAGTCTTCCTAGTGAAATGCATGCAAAACATCCAAATGACTGCAACAGTCAACTGCTAAACTAACTTCAATTTTTAGATTTAAGCAAAAAACAAATAAACCACAGTTCATCCTTGTTTTTGATGAATGTTAGAATACTCCTGCTAATGAATAGAATATTGGTCATTTGCAGACGTCATAGGTCTGTCATGAGTCTGGTGTATCGCAAACACCACTTGTGACACATCCTAAGCACGTGCCCAGTGTGCCCCCCCCCCCGCACCATCCCTGGTTGTGCCACTGCTGAAGCCATAATTTCAGGATTATAGCTGCAAACATGATGCTCAGTAGGGATGAAAATATTGTCCTTCAGCTCAATGGATATATGGATGTGCCTATAAAAAAGGGCAACAAGGCTTGTTATGGCAAGCTTACCCACATTTCAATACTAACAAGTTCACTGCGGCCTGCATCTAAGCTTACTAAAAGGCATGAACTTATTTTCATGCATGAGGTGCGCAGTGGAGTTCATTTTTGACAGACCCGACTACTGCTGCAGTTTGAAATCTAGCATTTTAGATTCTTGTAGGCATGTAAAAGTTGCAGTTAAACCGCAGTTATTAGTTTATTACACCAACTTATTGTTCTGTGTACGACAGACTGGTAACACGGAATTAAAGCAACATTTTATTTTGATATTTTATTTCTCTACTAAAAATATTCAAGCGATAAACACATCTTGATCTGCCATGCTATAGCAAAATGCACACATTACGCTTGTAACCCCCAGAGGAAGGCTGATTTAGCTGTTCATATGACATAACTCTGACACGCCAACTCATATTAGCAAATGCACAGGCATGTCCAAAACAATAAGCGTATGCAAAGCGCCCCTGCAATTGTAATTCCACACAGCAGCCGTTATATTCGATGCCGATGCGTAACTAGCTGCTCGACAATTCACCGAGTTCGTAGACATAAGCATCCTTTCAGTTTCGCACCGTGCACGAAAACCGCAACAGGAGACAAAACCAGACCTATAATCACACCATTTCAACATGAGCAAAAACAGTTCAGTCTTAGGGATAAACACAGTCAGAGAGATTTAGTGCGCGACGGCGACGAGCGACGGCTTCGAGCGACAAAACGGGCCGTCGCTTGAACAGGTGGCTCGGTTCTGGAAATCTAGAAATCGTCGCTCGTCGCCCAGAAGTGCTATGAGCGACTAGCCAATAGCGCGAAGCCGGAACTGGATGTACATACATCGCTCAAATACTACCGATTGTCGCGCGGAACGAGCAAATGATTCAATTTTTATACGTGCAAGGATAAGGACGTACAGCAAGACCTCCGGAAATATTTTATGCTACTTTTTATAGTAAAATCCATCAACGTAAATTACTAAAGCACGCGTCACGCGTGACTGCAGCCCTCATGCCGGCAACACCGGGGAGGCGTCGCTCAAAATCGTCGCTCGCACGGAGTACGACTTGTAGGCGACGAGCGAACGCGACAGCCATCTCCGTCGCTTCGCTTGTAGCTGCCGCGCGCAAGATCGCTTATATGGGGTTTATACTTTTTTCAGCATAAAACATGGATTCCTCATGCGTTTTCAGTAAGTTCAAGATAACGCGCCCAACTGACCTTTTGCAGCATGCAGCTGAATGCCTGCGGCAAAGTTTGTAACTAGCACTGGTGCTGCACGTAACTTCAGTGGTCGCAGATTCCCCCTGCGCGAGACACCGTCAAGCGCGCGGTTTATTTATAAAAAAAGCATGCTGCCAGCAAAATGACGCCTTCTGTTATGTGATTCCTTAGTTCAACAGCGTTCCGTACACAGTAGACTGCCAAACTGAATAAATTCAAACACACAAAACGCACGCTAATCACGCTCCGCATAGGCTCGGAATCACGGGCTGGTGAACTAACCATTTTAAGCATTCTCTCGCCTGGCGTCTTATTGAACATACCATAGTTCTGGCAGCGTTTGCGATTTTTAAAGCTCTTACGGACAACGGCAAAGTGATAAAATCACATGCAGTTATCGCGACGACTGGCTTTTTCGATTGACATCGAGAGACAGCGCGTACGCCTAGTCCTTTGTCAATCGCGTCGGCTAAGCGCAGCGACGACTTCCTGGCGATAGCATGACATATACGGAGAATGTGCACCTAAGTTAGAATTCACTTACCGTGGAGGATTTGTTGTTATATCCAAGGCATGACGAACGACTGTCGTGTTTTCGTGGCGACGCGAGATGGCTGAAACACGATCTCCCTCGGCTGGCCTTTGCTCGCTGCACGGTTCACCTTTCTCCGGTGCTGTGTTGTTCCGGGATCTCGAGCGCGCGCGCGCGCGCGCGCGGTGGAGCCACTCCGAGTGAAAAAGTAGAGCGCTCGCTACGCGTTCCTTTGAACTGCGGCGGCCTGTTCTCTTAGAAGCAAAACGATGTGTTCTTTGCTCAGCGTGCATGAATGATACATTGCCATGTTCGGGGCCAGCCACCTACAGTTGAAGCAGAAGATTACGCTACGTTTTGTTTTCTATTGCCGCAAGAGTCTCTCTTTTCTATTGTCGCAAGAGTCTTTTCACTCTCTCTCTCTGAAGGGGAGAGTGAAAAGCACATTTCACTCTCTCCTTGCTGACAGAGTGAACAATGCATTTCACTCTCCTCGACATTTTGCGAGAGTAAAACGACGCTTTGAAGAGTGAACCGGCAGTTTCACTCCTGCGATACCCTTCCTAGTTTTTAGAGTGTACCAGCCAGGAACGACTGCGCTCTCCGCTTTGGACTCAGGCCGTGAGTTAGCAATTCAGACGCCCAGTACTTGCGAAGTTTGTGAGAACTCGCGGACACAGCTTCGTTGTGTTCGATGTATCAGCTTTGAGATTGGCATACATTGGTGAGGAATTTTTTGCTCTTCTGTTGGTTGATGCGCTTTAATTAACAGACTGCAGCAGCTAAGTGTGTTTATATTTCTATACGCTTTAATTTAAGATAAGGACTGCCACTTTCAAGTGTTACTTCGTCAATTTACCGTTGCTGCAATGTTGCTACAGAGATGTTACTTTACATAACCGAAGTTTAGGGCATGAGCAGGTGCACCAGTCTAATAAATTGAACTACTTCAACGCATAGATATTTATCGAGAACTGTAAAAGCTTTCGTGCTCCATCAACTGCTTCATTCATTTGCCCGCAACGCACATATCAGCAATGTTAAAAGAAAAGTTAGGTGGTCTAAACAACGGGTAATATGCTTTAATCGCATTTTGGGGCACTGTGTGATGGGGTTGCTACCGCACTGGCTGTACTTCTTACACGGATGGCCAAAATTCTTTGTTGTATTAGCACATATAAAGCAACACAGCCAAGGAGATATACGGAAGAGAATCCCAAAATTGAGATCGCACTTGTACCTTGAAAAAGGAAAACGAAACGGCAGCTGCCCCCACCCTCATATAAATAAACAAATAAATATAAAGAACAATTCTCAACAACTAAAGCTATTGGGAAAGAAAATGGAACAATATAATTATATGACAGAAAGACGAATAAAACACAAATAGACTAGCATACATTTCTCCAAGGTATAAAACTTAAGAATAGCCTTTCTCTGGTGCAGGAAAAACCGAAAGGTCGGTTGTAATACTATATGGTTATGCAAGGAATACATCAGTAGTAATGCTATTATATCAATCGCGTCATACGAAAAAAAAAAACATTCTCCGCTCAGTTCTTGCTCGCGCACCTCAAGAATGGAACAAGTTTCCGAAGAAATTGTTGATTAATGATAACCACGATTTTCGGAAACCACTGTTCCCGTAGATAATTTTCTGTGGCAGCACAGTCAAAGCTACGTGGGCGGAGCTACCGTGGTTGTGAGATTGTGAGTTGTGTGTGCGCGAACCAGCCCCAACGTTTTCCTGGTGGTTTCGATTTCGATTTTCATAGTCTAGTTAGTGGAGCTCTGCTCGTGAACATGTTGCCTCAAGGTCTCCTCATCTTCCGGTTAGCCGTGCGCTATTGAACTGCGTGTGGAAACGCACACGGTGCAGTGCAGTGATGTCATATGGCAAGCGATAAAATATTTTGTCTGGAGAAGAAACGTACAAAGTACTCTTATTGAAGCAATCATTTCTTTATGTTTTGAATGACTACGTAGCAAACAGGAACGAACAAACTAGAAATCGTACGTAAAAGAAACAGGCAATTAATAAATTTTATAGCATGCCAGGGCGGCGTTCTTGGTTGTCCATTTTAGGGAATGAATAAATGAATTCATTTGTCACCTGTAATAAATTAATTCATTTGTCGCTTATTCAAGGTCGCTTGTATAAACAACATCAATCGCGAGACTTGGGCATGAGAGGCGCGACTACGGGCAGCGGCATTCCTGGCAACTGAGCTTTGGGAGACAGCTCCAGCCAGCTCCACCCTTGCACGCCATCGTCAGCTGGTAGTGCGGGCCATCGACGTGGCGAAAGCCTATGGTTTGCGGTAAAGGGACGATCACCCCGAAGACAACGCCTAAAGAATTTCTGAACAAAGATGTTCTTATTTAAGAGAAAATGAGACATTCGCCTAATCGTAGCAATTGCTACAAACGAAACCCATACGTATGCGTTTCCTTTTCAGCACCCACCGTGGTTGCTCAGTGGCTATGGTGTTAGGCTGCTGAGCACGAGGTCGCAGGACCAAATCCCGGCAACGGTGGCCGCATTTCGAGGGGGACGAAATGCGAAAACACCCGTGTACTTAGATTTAGGTGCATGTTAATGAACTCCAGGAGGTCAAAATTTCCGGAGTCCTCCACTAGGGCGTGCCTCATGATCAGAAAGTGGTTTTGGCACATAAAACACCATAATTTCTTTTCCTTTTTAGCAAGTGCTACGATTAGGTGGATGTCTCATTTTCCCTTAATTACTTTTCCGGGTTTCCGCAGAACCGTTACGTCAAAGGTGTTCTCTCACTCGCAGACTGGAATGAGAGTTGTGGACATTGTAGTATAGGCCACGGCTGCGCTGGTAAGCGAGCGTGCAACTGACACTGCTAGCGCTCTAGGGACCGGCGATGCGTATGGTGCGATAAGTTATAGTGGTGATTCGCTTCGTGAACTCGGGTTACACGCAAGCGCATCGACGCCGCGAACGCGCACAGAGAGCTCCACGGCGTCCAAGCACGAATGGAAAGGGCGCGGTCGCGGATGCTACATTGACATCGACGGTGCGATGCGTGTTGTGCCACAGGGAAAACGCATATTGACACGCATGCAAAGAAGAGACGCCGCGAACATGCACAGCGAGTACCGCGACGTCGAAGCACAAGTGGAAAAGGCGCGGACGCGGCGATTCTCTTCTCCACCTCCAGGCGCCTTCCTTCTCCAGCGCTCGCCTCCCACGCGGTGACAAACATAATTTCACCCATTTCACAGACGCGGCACCCACGCTTTCGCGTAAAGTGTGATTGCATTTCCTATATTTAAAAAAATTAAATTAACGGGTTTTACTTGCCTAAACCACAATATTGACACGTGTACTTATCTTTATCGGACGACCACGTTTCGCCGCCTAACAAATGTTATCGCACAGCGCGGGATGCGCCTGCATGTGTCCGAAGTTTCTGGAAAGTTATCGATGCTTCTTTCCGCTTTCTGTTGCCGCAGAACCTTATGTTATCTGATTTCATCGCCTGACGCGAATGGTGTAGAACTTTGTGGAAGGCACGCGGGTCCCAACGATTAGTCTGGAACATTCGACGATTGAAAGCCGACGCGCTTGACCCGTTGATCAGATTTGCGACGATCGCGGACCGTGTTCGCCGCTATCGCTGTGCTATAAGTGTAGCCTGTTTTTTGTGGGCACAGGCTCGCCCAATAAAAGCTAGTTTTGTATTCCACCGTATTGCTGCTTTCTTCACCGTCACTACCACGTGATAATATGATTATGAGGCATGCCGTAGTAGAGAACTCCGGAAATTTCGACCAGCAGGGGTTCTTTACCGTGCACCTAAATATAAGCACACAGGCGTTTTTTGCCCCCATCGAAATGCGACCGTCGTGGCCGGGATGCGATCCCGCGACATCGTGCTCAGCAGCCTAACCTCATAGCCACTGAGCAAAAACGGCGGGTGCATTCCCTATGTTGAACGCTGTCATCGCAACGAAACAGGAGCACTGTCGCCGGTACACGCAGACGCTTCCGGTGCTACACGCGACACCTTGCCAACCGAGAATATAGACCCTGTATGCTATGGAATTTATGAAATTAGCAGTTTCTTTTGGCTAAAGTTCAGAATAGCAGCTGGCGACTCGGGAAAGACGGCCATGTTGCCAGCGTCGAGTTGGTCATTGCCACCGGCTACGCATTAGCGCTTATGATATCAGTTATACGCAAGCAGGTTAAAAAAATTGCCAACCCTTCCCCTACCTGAAAATGGGGGTAAGCGAAGCTTGCCCTTAGTGCACCTGACCTTCGTCACGGCTAAGTAACCCACAGGTAACGCTGCCGGATTTCTGCGGCGTTCCGCTCCTTCGGCTCTAGACCTTCTCGTCGCTGTCGGATTGCCTGGGCTCCGGTAGGTCTAACGGCTGGACCGTCGCCCCGATGTCAAGCCCTGTTATGGGTGAGTTCTTTCCGCCGCTCGTCGAAGGCTGCTAGTTCCTCGGGCGAACGCACTTCACGTGGCCGTCCCATCCGTTTTCCGAGAATGAACTGAATGGAAACGAAGCCGCTGCAGCGCGCGCGATACCCTTTCCGGCCCTTTCCCTCCCCGGCTGAAGCGAAACAGCCCTGATTGCTTGCGCGCGTGGCGTGAGCGCGTTATGCATCCAGGATCTTTGCTAATGGCACACGCTCCGGCACCGGCGCAGCTGTCAACTCATCAAACCACCCTTTTCCGCAGATCCTCTGTTCTGCTAGCAACTCGGTTTCTGCGTTACCAGACCGCCACCGAAGCTTCTTAGCCAATACAAGCTTTCCTTGATAAATTTGCTGGAGTGGAGACGCCGTCTCAAAATTGAAGCCGAACCACTGCTGCCTTACTGTACGCAAGAAGTAAGGTTCGCAAATAAAGGGGAATATACGAAGCGTCTTTCCCCCACTGCGTGTTGTGTAGGATGCTTAACTTCCACGTAGATATATTGTTGGACGTCTTTCTTTCTGTCACTGGTTTGAGGAGGAGGCTTCAACATTTTTTTCCAACTTTTATGGCACATCATGATATGAATACGAGTCAAGGGTAACGTTTTAGGCAATAACTTCACGCTTTCATTTTCAAATACCCTTTAGCATGTACAAGAACTGAACAAAAGGACGTGAGCTGTGAGAAGTTTCAGCTGTCGCGGCCCTCTTTCGATGTAGAAGTAGAACTGTAGGTTGACCTGGGCTGGTAAGAAACTATGGTGGCTGCAACTCCAGGTTATCTTTTAAAACCTCCTCGGTTGCACGCTAGACAGTACCTTACCCCGCTATCGTATGCAGCCAACGAAAGATTCCGCAGCACACCGCTTTCATTATTTCAACCTGATATATCAATTCATATGAGCTTACGAGCCTTTGCCCATGCTTGCTGCAGCCCATGCTCCAGCAGACTGTCGCCATTTTCGTTTAAAGGATAAAGGACATAAGATGTAAACTACGGAAATAAAAAAAAAGAGAGCAAAAAGCGATAATCCTTCACGCAACAAGTCTCTAATTTATTACAAAAAAGAAATCTTTAATAAAAAAGGAACGAATAGATGGTATGTTTTGTGTTATGCTGTCTAGTCTACAGATGATCACATTTGCGGACTACATGCAGGCACGTAGTAACAAAGGTGCGCTACCGCTTCGTAGCTTTGGCAGTGGCACAGAAAATTATCGCCGGGTATAGGCAACATGTATATAAGTAACGTCTATTTTTGTAATATTTGCAATTTTTCATAGCCGCTGTTTGTGATTGATAAATTTATAATTATATTTATGATAAATATTGCCTACTAAATCCCTTATGTGACATATATAAGTTATAGTTAATCATTTTTGCTCATTCCAATTTTGTATTTTGCTATCGTTTTGTAATCACTCCCTGTACACTCCATCTGTAATTCAGGGTATAATGAGGGAGCAAATTAATTAATTAATTAATTAATTAATTAGTTTCTCTTAATAAAAAATGCATAGCCACGCCTGGGTGACTGGCTGATGAATGTCGTACCTTCCTTTTGCTTCTCTCTGCTGTCGTTGCCGTACTGACCTGCAAGAGGAAGCTCGAATAATATTTCAAGCACCTGCTGGCATTTCCCAATTTGTGCGCAGGCAATTTGACACAAACTGGGGTGTATGATGAAAGAGCTGTGATGCCATTGAACAAAATTTTGCAATGTCCTGCTGGTCATGCCATTATATAAAGGAAAATGAACCAAACGCAGCTTCGCTATGACAAGCCCCCTCCTGTCAGGGAACCTCAGTGGCATATCGCAAATTCTCAAGTTTCACTTTGCCACACTGTTTATGAATAACTGCTACAGGCTGGTGCGTAATCTAAGTGCACACAAAGGAGGCAATAGTTGCAGCTGAGAATCTACGTCAGTGAGAACGTATATTATGAAGCCGGAGTAGCGAATGCCAATTGTATGTAGTTTATGCACCTTCTTCATTTCTGGTTTAGTTCAGCTGTTAGCGTTATAACAATGCAGTAGTATACCACGCGGCTGCCTAGAGTTCATCAAAATTTAGAGCGCAACAAAACCGCTGAATTAATACAAGATGGTTCATAACCGCTATGAGGTACACATACAAAACAATTAGACCCAAAGGCGAACTATGAAGGGGCTGCGATCTGTATATACAATAAAATCACAGCCCATTGCAAAGAAACCTATGAGTAACCATGATTGTCACAATGACAGAACGATTGCAACGCCACATTTGCCGCTAGTGTAATATTAATCACTGTGGTTAGACAAACTAGCCTCTTGAAATGTCCCTCAAATAAAATAAATGTGTATTCGACAAATTTCACCATTCTGTGAGAGTTCTTTATAAAGGTATACGCTTCATTACATTAGCAATTAAGAATCGTTGGTACACGATCACCCTGCGTATTTTGGTACGATTATTAAAAAGGTGGCACAACATTTACTTTAACACTCAGACAGCGAATACACTTACATGAAGCAAGCACGACGCTCATTAGTAGCCAGAGTGCCTTCGTAGCCTTCTTCATCTTCTTTCTCGCGTTGTTATTGCCTGAAGGTACATGGTAGATACCCATAATAGTAGTAGCCCGTCGTATCAACGGCATTCAAAGTATACACACTCTGGGTGTTTGGCCAAGAATCGCGTAGCACACATGTAAAATTGGGAGAATAATAAACGTTAAGAATGGTTCGTTGAGCAACAATCTGGTTGGCAAAAGAAATAAACAAAGATTATGTGAATTATGTGAATTATAGTTTGGACACTGTTAAGTACATTAAAATAATTGAGAGTGTGGTTAAAAGCTATGAACTCCAAAACTATTTCGTTTTTGAACGTGCTCGAGACTTGACAGAAAGGATGAAGAAGTATTTAACATTGAATCAGTGTAGTAAAACAAGATATTGCCACCGTCGATGCCAGCGTTGTCAACTGATGCGGGGCTCCTCTTTCCCGCTTGCCTCAGCATCTATCTGTCGCCGCTATCTGTCATGGCCTCGCCGCTATCTGTCGGCGCCGCCATGAAACCTGCGCGGGAGCTTTTCCTTCGGCGTCTAGCAGCATCCGTGCAGGGGGAGAGAAAACATCTTCATTGAGCATAATGACTGCTTCACAGAATCGGTTCCTCCCTACGGGGAATGCATGCACCGTCTTGGTTACGATCGCTCTCTCGATGAACACGATCTGGTCCGAGAGGCGGGAGCTGAACATCAGCATCTCCCACTGCTTTTCTTGGTGTGGAATCAGCGGTAGAAGAGGCAAGTCTGAATTTTTCTTACACCCTATCACAATTTGCCGGAGTGTTCCTAGCTGTTCGCAGTATTGGCAGTAGTTCGGCATATTGAGTTTGGAACAGGAGGTGTAGTCTCGTGTGGTTTGGGAAGATGTTGGATTACAGCATTCTGAGTTTCGTGTCTTTAGCCTTCGTGAGCTGTGCGTAGGGCGGTGGGAGTGTTCTGCGATTTAGTAGTAGTGTTGAGTAATTTCTTAGTTATATTGTCAGTGGTGTGAGCTTTTCTGTGTGATGATCATGGCCACGTCGTCAGACCTTTCTGTGTCGGCTTTGGATGTCCACGCTGACAAAATTATGGAAGTTGCAGGACAGTTAGGTTCTTCCGCCGCACCAAATGTTGCCTCCGTGCGCGTTGCTGACATTTCTGTGGTTTCGCCACATTGCGCATCTCGGTTCGCCGGCGCATCTAACGCGACCTGGGCACTGTGCCAAGACATCATAAGCCTCCGGAAGCTTGTTGCTTCCATGCTTCCGCAAACCAATCCAAATGGCAATGGCGGTACGAGCTCTGGATCCTGCTGGCAATCCTGCATCCATTATGCATGCTGCCGTAATCGATCCTCGTTTCCGAATCTCCCACTCAGGCCGTAACATGGCACTCGCTTTTTCTGGTACCCTCTGCGCATTGGTGCTGCCGGAGAGCATTACACACGTCCGTGCGCCTAGCCGGAAAACAACGACAGGGAGCACTAATGGTGACGAGTGGTTCTCTCGATACTCCAACTTGCCTTTTTCACGTCACCGACACCGCCAATTGGGTTAATTTTCTTGCCGATACTGGCACCGAGGTGAGCGTCCTGCCCGCAAATTATATCGAAAGGATCATTTCCCCTATCTGTGTTCCTCAAGCGGTGAATACTGTTCTTGTGTACCGACGCAGATCGCTCCTTGCCCCGATCATTCCGTTGGATTTCCCTCGTCGCCAACGTCAGCCAAGCTGTACTCGGAGCAGATTACCTTTCCCACTTCTCTGATCTGGTTAAGATGGCCCGAAAGAAAATTCTCCACATCAGCACAGCTCTCTCATTCACAGGCACTTTATATCGCCGGTGCCCGTTCACGTCCAGCGTCGACCATCGTTTCGCGAAATATCATTTCAAACCACGCGTACCCAACCCCGCAGGCCTGCCGTGTAGCAGAGATACGTTACTGAAGTATTGATTTTCTCAAACTAAATTCAGTCAGAAAAATTGTAAAGCACGACTCACATAAAACCTGCAGGAAGAAAGGAGGGCTAACCGAGCGACCCAATTTTTATTATTGATATCATAAGAAGCCAACAAACACTGACACCAAGGACAACATAGGGATAATTACTTGTGCTTAATGAATGAAATAACACTCCCAGGGTTCTACTAGGAAACACAGATACCCAAGAAAGTGGATGGGGAAACGGCTTCTCTCTAGCTCAATTGGTAGAGCATCGCACGCGAAATCCGAAGGTTGTGGGATCGTTCCCCACCTACGGCGAGTTGTTTTTTCATCCACTTTCATTTTCATTATTTATCGTTTCTTTATTTTATTTATTAATCACAAGTAATTTCCCCTATGTGGTCCTTGGTGTCAGTGTTTGTTGGCTTCTTATGATATGATAAAACCCACAGACATGATAACGTCGGATTGTAATTTTAATATACGAGAGAACATAATTCTGTTACGCAGAAACTCACACACAAAGCCCTTTTCGCGCATTTGTACCATTCATAGAGCGGAGCGCACGGTTCCTCGCAACAACTCCAGGTGACACTAGCCTGAGCGCATCCGTGTCCCACGCAAGACGCCGCGTTTCAGCTCGTCTCCGCGCACAGCGTGCGCCGCCAGCGTTTCCTTGTAAACATTATCGTTACATAAGCTGCAGTTGCCGGGTAGCGTGATAGGAAGTCCAGGATCTTTGAATGCTACCACGTTCTACTCTTAAAGGTGCAGCTTAAGCGTCCACCAAATTTCTACTCTTCTTGTGTCAGTTCCGCAATATACGGTGGATTTCTGCGGGAGTTTCCCCCTATCCCTGATGCACCAGAATGAACGTGACTGGACCTTTGAAGCATGACGTTGTCCATCATATCATCACCAACGGCCGGCCGACCCCTGTCACGCTCCGCCTTCTCACTCCTGAAAGACTTCGCATTGCCCGTCAAAAGTTTGAGCACATCGTTAAGATCGAAATGGCGCGCCCGTCATCAAACAGCTGGTTGGTGCTCTTTCGCATGGTTCCGAAACAAAAGAAGCATCGTTCCCACAAACGAACATAGTTCCCACAAGCGACCGTGTGGAGATTACCGCGTCTTAAGCTTTGCAACTGTTCGAGACCCCTTGTCCTTGCAAAGATCCAAGACTTCACAATGGATTGCGAGTACACACGATATTGTCGCAACGTCAGAAACAGGGGTCGTAGGGCGCTATTCAGGAGGCACAGCGGCGGGTCGCCTTTTTAATACCGAGCGCAAGTCCGACTTCTTCACTGCGCCTTGACAAAAGTTCTCGTGCCTACACGCGTTGACCTCTTCTTCATCGGAGTACTGGCGCGGTAATATTGTGCTAGCTCGACCTCGAAAAAGGAAACCTCCAAATTCCCACTGCTCCAGAAGAGGTCCCCAAGACCGTCATTGCCACTACACTCGGGCTGTTTAAATTCACATGCATGCCCTTGGGCCTTCGAAATGCCGCGCAAAGTTTTCAACGCTTCATTGATGTCATACTTCGAGGCTTGCCATTCGTGTTCTCCTACAAGGTCAACATCCTGGTCGCCACTGCCTCGCCTTCCGAAGCACATGCGACACCTACGCCTCCTCTTCGATCGTCTCAACGAGCATGACCTGATCATCAACGTTGCCAAATGCGAATTCGGCGTTCCACCCTTGGAGTTTCTGGGTCACTTGGCTGACGCCATCGGCATCCGTCCCCTACCGTCGAAAGCCACAGCCATCACTGAATTAGCATGCCTATAATTACCGCACCAACCATGCCGCTTTCTGGGACTCGTTAATTATTACCGGCGTTTCATACCTAGATGTGGCGGCATAGTCCGGTATCTCGAGACGCTGCTTCAGACCACCAAGTCAACTTCAAATTCCTGTGCTTGGTCCGCTGCCGCCAACGACGCCTTCACTGCTAACAAGAAGGCTTTCTCGTCAGCACCTCTTGCGTTGCACCACGAGCACGACGCCCCCGTGAGAGTGATGGTAGATGCCTCGGGATGTTCCAGTGATGGTTTCCTTTAGTAGTTCCTTAGCGGTCACTGGCAACCGCACTGTTTTTATTCGAAGACTTCTTTACGACACATTCCTGCGATGTAAATGACCAATTTCAGCCGTCAACGCCTTTAAGTTCCTCCACTACCACGCCGGCTTGTTTTCGGCCAATTACACTCGTTTTCACATTCCGGCGTTCGTGCATCACAACGCTTCGTTGCAGATCGTTTCCTTTGGCCAGAAATCAACAGTGACGTTCGCAATCGGGCTCGCTTTTGTCTGGTTTTCCAACACGCCAAGTGCCACAGCACCTTCCAGCCCGTTGGCCAAGTTCTTTGTACCCGATGAGCGAGTTTTCTCCATCCATATTGATATAGTAGGACCGTTACCGCTACCCGGATGGTTCGGCTGTTAGAAGGCGACACTGTTACAGGACAATAGTGGCAAGACCATCGCTTCAACTATTGTTTATACCTGCATCATCGGTTTTGGCATTCCCATCGAAATAATCACCGACAGGAGGCGTGAATCTGAAACCGAGGTCGTCCGCCACCGCATAAGCCGTCTGAGGATCTGCCATGTCAAAACCACGGATTACCATCCTTAAATCAAAGGCTTGGCAGAGCGGTTTTAATAAGCACTGAAGGCCGCCCTCATAAATCATGGCGTTCCCAAAAAGTCGGTCACTACTATATCCGTAGTCTTAAAAGTACGTCTTGTTGGGCGAGTTGGTCCCAATTCATCTTCGGTAATAGGCGCGAGCACACACAATACACAAGGAAGGAGACGGGACAGAGCGCCACTTACAACTGCTTTATTCGGAGCCACACCACACACTTACCCACATACCCGTAGTCCTTCCGGGGCTACGTACAACTATCAAAGAAAATATTTTTGCTATCCTGTCCATCTCGTGCACGGCACATCTGTTTATATGCCTGCTGAATTCCTTTGTCCTACACTGACGAACACGACTGACCATCGGCAGTACGCCAAGTACTTGACCAACACCGTCTCCGGCATTCGTGAAACGGCCACCAGAGTTGGACAATATGGAACAGCCCCTTTACAATCAGCGATTGTCGAGATTCGGCCTATGTGTTTTTCCGGTTGGATTCCACTCGACGTTCTCCTCAGCCGCCGCAAATGTAGGCCCACCATGTCTCAGATTGCAACGAGACTTTCCCAATCTCTATTAATGGTCGCGACATTGTCATGTCCATTGACTGCCTCAAGCCGGCTTTCGTCGAAAGGCCTGTGCCTGCATCGTCCTTCACCACCTGTTTTTTGCCTCCCGTGTGACATGTTCACAATCAAATATTTCATGATACAACTCAACTTCTCGTCGTAGTGTACAGACGGAACCCGTTGGTGACGCTCTTGAACAGACGAAGACGAAGGCTCTCTAGCAGCAGCAAAATAAAGCACCTAATTTAACCAGCCGATTCATGGCCAATCCCCCACTGTGGGTATGTGCCACAGCCACTCGCAACAATAACAACAATAATGCAGGCTGGCTTTTACCCTCACAAGATCTCGTGTTCTAGGAGCCTCGTCTATGCAAAATGAGAGAAAAAGACATATTGTTACACGAGGAAAGACGAAGACAAAAGAGCCCATTTACACTGTATCTACAAGAAAGAGAGATAAAGGCAAAGGAAAGACAGGGGGTTAACCAATTATTATATCCGGTTGGCTACCCTGTACTGTGGGAGGGACACGGGGACACGATGGCTCAGAAAGAGAAGGATAAAAAGAAAACCTCTAAACACACTCACGTACACACGAACTGTTTCTGTGGGCACTATCACGCAGCCCGCAAAGGCGTTCCTAGTGTGACGCAGTGTCACACGAGGAACGCAGTGTCACACTTGGGCTGTTCGCCATTCCGATAAGAAAAGAGTACGCATTTGAAAATACTACTCCAAGCCATAGACGGACTAGAAGGGAGCAGTCACGTCGTGAATGCTTGGGCGGAATACGGAGCTGTAAATTGGGGTCCAGGGTATGAAGGCGTGCACTTTCGAAATCGGATGAATTCCATTGAGCTAACGTCAGGCCATGTTCAAGTACGGAACGTTTTTCGCTGCGACGGTTCTCTAAAGAGGAATCGCAACGCTGTTTACGCCGTCATGGGCAGATCGGGCAGCTGCGTCTGCTCGGTCATTGCCATTTATACTTAGTGACTAGGCAACCACTGATATATTATATCGTGTCCTTCGTCAACTATGCGATGGTGGACTTCTCTTATCTGTGCAACGAGCTGCTCATGGGATCCATGGTGCAGGGCTGAGAGTACACTCTGTTAGGGCTGCCTTGGAATCATAGACGACTGACCATACATGAGGTGGTTCACCCTGAATGAAATGAGGAACCGCACGCAGGGTTACCAGTCCAGCAGCTGTCGTTGATGATACATGTGACGCTTTTTTTCGTATTTTGACGGATCTTGTTCGTATTACCACAGCAGCAGCTGAACTTGCAGATGTGACTGAGCCATCGATGCAAACGTTTGCGCGGCCACTGTGCACCTCATGTAAATATTCTAATGTGGCTTGCTTCGGGGGAAACGATGGCATGTTAGCCTTCTTCGGGATTCCTGGGATGGCGAGGTGCATTTCAGGTCTGTGCAGGCACTATAAAGGTGAGGATGGTCTTCCTGCAGGCATGTACTTTGATGGCAGTGAGCTACGATTGGCAACAATTATACGACCGAAAGTTGGGTGTGGCCTTTTTGCGGGTAGAGCGGCAAGATGGTGAGAAGGTAGTCGGGCAACGTGCCGAATATGCGCCCTGAGACCGTCGGTTGCCAAGTGCGTTAGTATTGGGTGATGACGAGTTATGATAATCGTTGCTGCTGTAGACACACACTTCAGAAGACCGAGACACGTCCTTATGGCTTGAGCTTGTAGTCCCAGGAGCACACGCAGGTTTGTTTTGCTGGTGTTACCAAGCACAGGGAGACTGTATCTTGAGAAACCGAGGAAAAAGGCGTTATAAATCTGCACTAATGACCGCACCGATGTGCCCCATGACTTTCGGCCGAAAAATTTGAGCTGTATTATTGTCATTAACCTCTTCTTTAGGTATGAAACGTGCGGGCTCCATTATAGGTCACGGTCGATAATTACGTCTAAAAAGCGGTGTTTCCATGCATTTGCAACTACTTGCCCATTGACACTTACAGGGTATCGCTTCATTGCCTTCCGAGTGAACGTAACAAAGCAGCCTTCCTCTGAATACAGCTGTAAGTTCTATTTTCGCAAGTACAGCGATGTTAAGGTAGCTGTCTTTTGTAGCCGTGCACGTACCTGCAGTCGTGTTACAGCAGACACCCAAATGCAGACGTTGTCGGCATAGATTTATACTTGAATTGTGTTGGGCACGCATCTCACTAGGCCAGCGAGCACTAGGTTGAAAAGCATCGGGCTCCCCCAACACTCCGCCTTGCGGTACTCCACGGAACACTTGGGAGTCGTGGCGCCACCCTCGATCATCACGAAGAAATGCCTGTCGGTCAAATAATTGCACAGCCACTGAAAAGTGCGGCCACCGATTCCGGCTTCAATCAGAGCCTCTATGCTGGCATAATGCGCTATATTATCATAGGCGCCTTCTATGTCAAATAATAATGTCTCAGTGAGTCGTTTGAGATGTTTTTGACGTTGAACAAACGTGACCAAGTCGATGACATTATCTATGGATAAGCGCCCTCGCGCCAGCCATAGCCAGCCATGGCGTTTGGCTACACGTGGTAATTTTCTAGGTACCGTACCAGGCGCGTCAAAATCATTCTTTCCATTATTTTCCCTATGCAACTGGCCAGAGTGATGGGGCGGTACGATGACAAATCTAATGGTGATTTACGAGGTTTGAGAAGTGGAACCAAGCGGCTGCATTTCCATTCACGTGGAACCAAACCGTTGCGCGAAGACTCGTCATGGCTTAGCAGCAGGAGTCGTGATTTCTGCCCAAGATTGGCGAGCACCGCATAGGTAACGCCGTCCAGCCCTGGTGATGAAGAGCACTTGCTAGTCGCCAATGCCGCTTCAAGCTCCTCCGCCGAAAACATAACGTACATGCGGGAATGCCATGGCACAGGAGTGGCACATGGTGAAAGCGCGCGTTGGAGCTCCAAGCTAGCAAGTCTTGAGCAAAATTCTTCAGCAATGTCAACTTCGCTGCGACCTTGGTGCAATGCGAGGGATTTGAAAGGAACACGCTGTTGCGGTGGTACGCGAAGTCCACGCACGGTTCCCCATATCTGAGATAATCGCTTACGTGGATCCAACGACTCACAGAAACGTTTCCATCCTTGAGATTGTAGTGCATCAATGCGGCGCTAAATCTTCTTTTGCATCCGCATTGCCTATCTGAGGTCATGGATGGATTTAGTCCTCGTGTATCTTCTTTCTGCCTGCCGGCAAACTGCTCGTAGTGGCTACAGTTCGGCTTCAAGTTCTTCATATTTCTGAAAAAGCTGAAAACTACAGGTAGCATCTTGCATGGCTATTTGAATTTCGTTTTCCAGAATTGAACGGTTCTCTTGCTGACATAATTCCTCCATGTGCGACTGAAACGCCGACCAGTCAATCCACCAGAGGGCCGTGGAGGAGCATTTAGATGGCCCCCTTGATCTTCAGGTACGTGGAAATGCGGTCGCTTCCACGTGATTCGATGTCTAGAAACCATTGCACATTTCTTTCAAGGCGCCGAGAAACCAAGGTCCAGTCTAGGCAGCGGCTGTATGTAAGCCCGCGTAAATATGTCGAACTACCTTCGTTGAGGCCGTAAAAGTTGTGCTGTGCGGCAAACGATGCTAGTCTCCTTCCCCTGGAGTCCATCTTCAAACTCCCCCAAAGCAGAGGGTGAGCACTAAAATATACTGTCAGAATCGTAGGGCCGAGTGTCGCTGATAGCACGTCGTGCAGCCGTTTAGAGTCGAAGCCACTTGAAGGAGCAATGTAAACAGCGACGAGTGTGAACGTAAGCTTATTCCTTTTCACAATTAAACAAACGTACTGGTTGTCGTCGTGAGGCGGAACTGGGTGCAACACGTATGTCAGATCACATCTAACATATAGAATTACCTTGCTCACATCACAACAGGTAGAGGGCATGAATATCTCATGGCCAGAAATGAGCATAACATTCTGCACGTTCGGTTCGCAAATGACGAGAATGAGAAAACGGTTTTCGAAGACAAAGTGTCTAAAATGTGAAATTCTCGATTTGAGACAACGGGCACTCCACTGCAATAGAGATGCTTTCTTGACTTCCTTGTGGGGCAGCGAGGAGCGGGCCATGGTGCTATGCGATGCTTGAAAGTACTGGAGTCAGCGCGTCCAGTACTTGCAGTGCGCTACGAGAAGCCGGAG
The DNA here is from genome assembly GCF_050947875.1 of Dermacentor variabilis. NCBI lineage: Eukaryota > Metazoa > Arthropoda > Arachnida > Ixodida > Ixodidae > Dermacentor > Dermacentor variabilis. Next base: position 240,633,679 of record NC_134569.1, on the reverse strand, counting down.
TGCCCATGTTTGTCAGTAGTAGACACATGACATTCGTGAGCGATTTGAGCATAGCAATCCCTTGCTTGTCTCGCATTTGGTCAACTGAAGTGACATTTGACGTCAAGTGGCGACTCATGTGCTGTGGCTCTGGCGCGTGGCATGTCTTCGGCAGTGCTGGCCACACCTCACTTGATGAAGCACGCATAGCATGGCCGCTTTTTTCGTTGACATTCGTGTTCTTACTGGAGACAGATGGAACAGGAGGCGGCGTTGCCGGATGAGACATTTCTCTTGAACCAGAAGAGGAATTCGTAGACTTTCGTTTCCGCGAGCGATGTTGCCTTATCGCTGTAGAAGCATCTCCGTGTGATGATCCGTCTCTGGCCATTTTTCTCAAGATTTTCTGCTCTTTCTTTAGGCGTGACAGTCTTTTGAGGATGCGGCGTACGAGCCTTGACAATTTGGGCACTTGAGCTCTGTTGCACGGCAAGTGTCTGTGTCATGTTGTTCGGAACACCGTGGGCATATCGTTGCATTTCGGCAGACAGCACTTACATGTCCAATTTTTTGACACCTTCTGCACTGAAGTGGTTTGGATACGAAAGGTCGTACCACATGGAAAAGTGGCCGACCTTTTTATATGATGGTAGGCAGTCACCTTTAAACACAAGCCTTACACAGGTCGACTTGCCAAGGCGCCGAGTTTGTTGTAAGGCAACAGCATCTGTCGCAGGTTTGATTAACATTGACAGGTCGCTGTCACTAATCGATGTGCCAATATCACAAATAACGCCAGCCGTGGTTTCGTTGTCCTGCGGAATGAGGTAGTGGACATTGATGTTGCCCAGGAGATTTACTGTCATCAAAGCATTGACTACGCTTCGGTTATCACCATCAATAGACGGGACGTTCTTTCGAATGTTAATTCTGATATGCTTGATTTCTTCTGGCACAAGAGCATCCAGAGAAACGGAATTCCCTTGTGGATTAAGGCGGTTGAGGTTGTTGGCAGGTGTGTCCGGCATAAAAAGGATTGCATGCGCCGATGGCGTTCGCTATAGCATGATGGTAGACTTACTTGACGAAGACCGTCCACTGATGTTTCTTCTCTTCGCCTTCCGGTGCACCACCCTTTCGAAGCCTTCGTTATCGGCGGCGTCATCGCTTGGCCACGAGTACGGTATAGTGTCCTCGCTGTCAGCTTGAGTAGGAGGGCAATTTCTCTTCCTCGGGCTGGCACCTGCCGAAGCAGGCACGTCGCGTTGGCATTCAGCCGACTCCACTTCCATTGCTGTGGCAATGGGAGCGGCGTCTCCCAGTAAAACACGGGAAAAAGCCGAAAATGCTGCAGCGCGAAGGAACAGTTGTCTCTACAAAAATCACCAAGCCAGATACCAAGATTGTAAGCAGCTCGTGCGAAGTCCAGATGCCGGGCTTCGTCTTCCTCTGCGCCATGTCTCATAAGCGCCTGTTGTATAGCAACACAGCCCTCGGCGGTAAAAGCTCCATCCTGGTGCTGATAGATATCTGCGGCAAGCAAAGTTGTAGGGCTTGAGTCCTGCGACGTGCATGATAACACTTTTGGTAAGAGTGAAGGATGCTGCCAGGCTGACTGAAAGATTTCGTAGGTGACATCAGTGACTTGGTGAATCCCGCGGTATGGGCATTTGTAACAAGACAGCTGTTTTTCGAAAAGGCCTACTCGACAGAAAGGCGTCCAAAAGAGAACAAGGGCGCCCGGCCGAAAGTGTACTCCAACATGAGAGAGGTAGTAGGGGTGCTTCTGGTTCTTTTGCGACATTGATAGGCGAGCGCGTGCAAGTGTACGCGCTCGCCTATCGCCTATCATATGTGTGAGCAATGGCATCACGCGTTATTCAATTGTCGAGGGGGTTATCGATGGCAAAAATGTGTCCACCGGAGGCGTGGGTTGGTGGCAATACTAGACGTAGAACGGTAAATAGGCGGCAGTGTCCAGGCGAGAAGAATGATAGGCGAAGGTAACGTACGGTAGAGGGAAGTTCTAATCGCGGTGATCGGCTGAAATGTATTTCGCCAGCATATCTTTAAGGGTACAGTTCAAACGCTCGGTCAGGCCGTTGGGTTGTCGATGGTAGGAGGTGGTAAGTTGATGCTGGATAGAGTGGACGCACATGATGACGCACAATGACCTTGCAAAAAAAGGTACGGCCGCGGTCTCTGAGCATATGACGTGGGCCTCCATGCATCAAAATGACGGCGTCTAGCAGGAAATCTGCCCCGTCGGCAGCGCAGCTAGTTGGGAGAGCGCACGGCCGCGTACTCAACAGTGACAGCAACGCACTTGCTCCCAACGCAAATGCTGGAGAATCACCCAGCAGGTCCAAACCAACATGACCGAATGGTTCTACAAGGATTTTTAAGTGGCTGCAGGTACCCAGCGGTACTTCACGACGCGCCCACCACTGGACATCTCGGCGTGTCTCGAACTTACGACAGAGTACGCCGCCACTTTTTCTGACCTAGTCTTGCACGTTTGGTGCGACGCTACGTCGCAGTTTGTGAACCATGTCAATGGCGCTAGAAGCCATCCTTGCTTCCCGCTGGGTACCTGAAGCAATTTGAAGTCCTTGTAGCGCCATTCGGTCGTGTTGCTTGGGACCTGCTGATCATTCTCAGGCATTTGCGTCGGGTACAAGCGCGTTGCTGTCGCTGTTGACTACGCGACCGGATGCGCCATTACGTGTGCTTTCCCAACAAGCTGCGCTACAGATGGGGTAGATTTCCTCCTAGACGCCGTCAGTTTAATGCATGGAGGCCCACGCCAAATTCCCAGAGACTGACGGCGAAGGTTCACAAGCTGCGACCTAGCGTCGCACCGAACAGCGGCGTTTTACTCTGTCGTAAGTTCGAGACACACCGAGATGTCCAGCGGTGGCCGCGTCGTGCAGTTTCTTAAGAACGGTCGCACGGAGGTGCTTTGGATGACAAGGAGGAGATTGGGACCTTCGAGATGAAAATTACGACGGTGCAAAGTACCATCCCGGAGAAGGAAGAGGCGTACGAAGAGTCGTCGGGCGCGGATTCAAAACAATCGATGAGCGCTTTGAATGAGGCCTGACGACGTTGCTCGTTGGCGATACGGAGGTGCTGGGACAAGGAGAAGACACAAGTGGCATTCTCGTATGAGGTGTGCCAGAGCTGTCTAGGGGGTAACGCGGCAAAACATCCGCGTCTTGGTGCAGGCATCCGGACTTTTAAATCAGAAAGTATAAAAATACTGGAGCCTCAAAACCAAAAAGACCAACCCGACTCGTGGGATCCTTGAGACAGGAAAGCCATGAGAGACCATGGTGATCGGTTACTACGGAAAAGGGACGGCCGTGAAGGTCAGAACGGAACTTCGCAGTCGCCTAGACGACAACAACGCATGCCCGTTCCGTAATAGAAAGTTGCGTGCTGGTAGTGGGAGGAGGCGACTGGCATAAGTGATAACGTGATCTTGGCCACGCTGACGCTGGGCTAGGAGAGCGCCCACACCATGAACACTGGAATCCGTACGCGAATCTCTTGGGACAGTGGGTCGAAGGGGACGAGGATCGGGGTTGAGGTCAAATGCGTGACGACGTGAGAGAAGGCGGCAGATTGTGGAGGTCCCCATGGGAAGGATACGGCTTTCTTCAAAACGTCAGTGAGAGGTCGATCAATAGCGGCAAAGTCTTGGAGCAACCGATGGATGTAAGAACGCACGCCGCGAAAACTGCAAACGTCTCTTGTTGACTTCGGAACGGAAAAGTCTCGGACGGCAGGAATTTTGTCTCTGCTAGGTGGTTTTCTAGAAGCGTCGACAAGATGACCCAGAAACTGTAATTTGGCCGCGGCCAAAACTGCATTTCAATGAGTTGGGTTGCAGGCTGGCCTTACGAAAAACTTCTAGTATGGTAGAAAGACGTTTAGCGTGAGTGTCAAATGTTGGTGAAAAGACAATAACTTCGTCAAGGTGGCACAAGCATGTGGACCGTTTGAAGCGCTGAAGCAAGGTATCCATCATATGCTCAAAAGTAACCGCCGCGTTACATAATCCAAAAGGCACAACATTGAACTAGAAAAGATCATTGGGTGCTGTAAATGTGGTCTTTGTCCACATCGTTGACAGCGATATACCAAAATATCGATCGAAGGTCAATGGAGCAGGACTAGCTGGCAACGTAGAGGCAGTCAAAGACGCCGTCTATCGCGGCAGCGGGTACACGTCTTTCTTGGTCACTTTGTTGAGATGGCGGTTATCCACACAGAAGCGCCATGTCACGCTCTTCTTCCGAAGTAACACTATCGATAACGTCCATGGACTGTAAGAAGGCTCAATGATGCTTTTATCGAGCATCTTGTTAACCCCCTTTTATATTACCTGGCGTTCTGAAAAACATAGTCGATATGGCCAACGGTGAGTAGGAGCAGCATGGCCAGTATTAATTCGATGCTTGACAGCAAGCGTCTGGCCCAAAGGGCGATTGTCCAACTCAAAAACATCGCTGTAGGGAGGCAAAATACGGCAGAGGTCTTCACATTCTGCAGATAAAAGGTCCTTCGCAATTATTTTCTAAATTTTGGTATCAGCACAACAAGAGACAATGGAAACATTGTAGACTCATATGAAGCGTCGGGCGAGAAAGCCGCCGCTAGATGGTCACCTAAAAGCTCAAGTTGGGCGAGGGAAAATCCTTGAGGCACCATTTGCTTGTTTCCACAGACGCTGACGACAGGAATGCAAGTGCGGTTGGCCGTAATAGTCCGAACTGTGTGAGGTACGGTGACATTATAGTGGAGTACAATGTCGGGCAGTGGAGTGATGCGATACTCTCCACCAGGAACGGGCGTGGAAAACAACAGCTCAAAATATGATAATGATTTGGGCGGCAGTCGAACGAAGCTGATAGTACTTAAGCGGCTGGGGCTTGTATCACAAATGTGCGAAAGAATAGGCAGTTGGACACGGAGGCTGCTGGTGGAGCACTCAATAAGGGCTGAATGTGCTCAGACAAAATCCAGGCTGAGAGTGAGGTATTGCAGGCAATGGGCAACCATAGCAAAAAGAACCGCAATATGGGGGCCATCGATGCTTACGTCTGCTGTACACATCAACGTTCTTAGACATACTTCAGTTGCTCAGCTCCGCTCAGAAGGTGGCCGAAGTGGTGGTCACGCGAACTAGCAGCGCTGCGATCACATCTTTCGTCACTTCTACCACTTCTGGTTTCGCTTGTGCTTTCCTTTGTCTTCATTTTCTTTGTGCTGTTTTGTCTGTCGCTTCTGTGGGGGTGATGTTCATGTCGTGTAATGTGTGGCGGTTTCTTCCGGTGAAAAGTTTCGCGCGGACGCGTTTCGACGTCTTATCAAAGGAAGAAGTTTCCTACGCAGTTCTGCTTTGCCGACGGCTGCTCCAGCGGCCAGGTACAACGTGAAGCTGGTGGTCAATATTTTTTTCGTACCACGACGGCAGAGAGTTCTATATATGGAAATGCAGGCTGCACCAGAACAAAGAATGCCCCACACATAAGTCCGAAGTGTGTGAACGTCATGTTCAGGACGACGATCTGTGTTTGAATTCTTGAGAACGAATATATATTGATTCCTCACTGGAAACATGGACGTTTCTTCACGGTGCGATTCCACGATTTCGTTATTATCGGTCTTCACGAACGCATCTTGAAGCCAAGAATGTGATGTAAAATGGTAATTTTCCAGCAGAAGCAGCTCGAGAGTTTAAAGGCACTTCGACAGAAGCTTGCAGGGATGCACTTCATGCAGGTTTCATACAAAGTATACTTTGAATATTGTTGCGCTTGCCCTCGCAATATGAACTACAGACTGTGATCAACAGCGTCTCGACTGCGATTTTGCCTTTGTACTCTGAGAGCATGGATTTATTGAAGACGGCTCCCCGCAGCAGCGATATCTGAATCGTTTTACATGAAGCAACTCGTAGGTGAAATCTGTTGAGTTATGGAAAGTGTCGTCCGTGAAGAGTATCGCACATAATTTGCTGCATGAAAAACTGCAACAAAATCCCCAAAATGCTATTTCGGCGATACTACCCTCAAAGGCATAACTGAAATCATCCTCAGAGAAGCAGACGGCTTGCCGGGTGAAGCACGGCCAGGTGAGCATAACATCAAACCAAAGTAAAACAGCGAGATACAAGATCATATGCACCATAAATAGCGTAGTGCAGTACTTCCTAAGGGATATGAACGTTATCTCTTGCTGTAGATGCAACTTTGTTCGAGCAAGCCTCCGAAAACAACCTTAAGCGACTAGAGAAACGTATGTATGTTCAAAACGATCAAGGAAAATGCCTGTGGCTTCAAATGTACATGATTATTTACCCCCAGCAGCCTCTTTATTGGCAGAGATAAGAGGTCGTTAAAAACAATCCTGGCATATTCGCCGTTAATGAACGCGTACAGAATTAAACATTAATTCATCACACTTTAGTGAGTCCTGCTTCCAGGAACACTTCAGTCAGGCTGGAGAAACCATCCGCGAGTGCCTGCGTTTGGATGTGAATATTTGTAGTCGTTGACATGACTAATCACGTTTTATGTGATCATGTGCATTCATTTGGCAAAAAAGAAAAGAAATAGAAAGAATAATGAACGACCACTTACAGTGCACGTGTAAAGTGACCCGCCAGTTAAAAAAATGCAAGATTACTTTTAAAGAAGGTTGGTGAAGTAAATAAAAGACTTTACAGTGCTCGTTGCCAATTGATTTTGTTGAAAATAAAATAATCCATTGACCTATGAGTCAACAGTTGTCGAATCGGTTCTTGCCACTTCCTACCGATCACATTGAACGAACATATTTTGGGATGCGTGGCGGAGATGCAAAAAGGAATTGCACAAAGAGGGCGGGCAGACAAATTCACCGATCACATTGAGTTTCCAGATAGGAGTTTCGTTTGTTTACTGTTTAGAGCTTATACGGATGTCAATCATCTGCATCTACACTACTTTAACGAAATATTGTACATCTTAACTTCGCAAATGACGCATTTTCGTGTCGATACAAGGCATTACTCTTCTCGCGTGACAGACAGATTTTCCAAAGGGTACTCACCAAATAGTGCTTGTGCATTAAAGTAATGAGAGGCGGTTAGCTTAGCAGCAGAGGAGTAGCATTTGATGCAACTTACAATCTCGAGCTGCATGCGGTACGTTTTTAATACGGTTAGTTAGTTAAATGTGGCTTAGTGGCGCAAAAGTGGCTAAGGTTATGCTGCGCTAAACAAGAGGTGTTTTAAAATGCTACTTAGGAGGAGAAAGGCTGTGTTAGTCTATATTTTGTGTAAAAAGCCAGTGTCGTCTAGGAATTTACGCAGGTCAGGTAATGGGACTAGCGGATCATCACCTAAAATTAGAGCAGGGTGTAAAGGTATGTGTAGTTGGTATAATTTGTGCAAAAGTACTCGCGTGTGTGTTTCAATATGCGTACGTGTCAGTAATATGTGCATAACTGTTAGTGGCTCGACATTTCTAGCATGTTGGTGTGTTTTCTTTCGTAAGTAAATAATTGTGTGTGAGGCGTGTGTGTCCAATGCGTAGTCGGCATAAAACTACTTCGATGAACCGTTCCTGATGATAACATGATTTCCACTCGCCAACTATGGGTTTAGTGAGATGTAGCTTGTTGTCGGCACAACGGTCCCATTCGCGTTGCCATTTTGCCGTTAAGGCTTTTCTAATCGCACGGATGCTATCTTTGTATGGAAGTGTTCTGTTTATTATGTCTTTGTATGCTGCCATCGATGCCCATCTATCGGCTGCTTCGTTACCCGTATACCAACATGACTTGGTACCCAGCAGAAGCGGATTGATCTCCCGTATTTGTTAAGCGCGATCATGTTTAGTATGTCTCCTAACAGAGGTTCACATTCAGATTTCAGATTTAGAGCCTTCAGTATACGTAAGGAATCAGTGTATATGACTGTGTTTTTGTGCTTGCCACTGATAATCTTTTTAACTGCAACCCATACACCATAAACTTCAGCAATGAAAACAGAGGCATGTTTTGGTAAACAAATACTTCTTTCCCAATTTTCTTCTACGGCCCCTACACCCACGTGTTCTTTTGTTTTGAAGCCACGCGTGTAGAATTTCATGTGATTTTGATATTTGAACTGAAAAGCACGGAATTCTTGTGTGATGTGTTCGTGTGAAGTGTCTCTTTTCTGTGTTAATGTCCATTCGCACAACTGTGTGGAATCGTACCACGGGGCCAACCGTTGGGGTTTCTTGGCAACCTGGTGGACTTCGTGGGGAATGTCATAATCCCCACAGTAGTGCTCATACCGCAGGACAAGTGGCCTAATCATGTTCGGTTTATTTTTGTAGTGTAAGCGTGAGTTGCACTGTGTTACGATGTTGTAGCATATGTGTTGCCGTGATAACTGAATTCTGAGTAGGTAAGAGAATGTGAGTAATGCTCTGCGCTGCTGTAATGAGGGTTCATTACACTTAACATATAAACTTTGAATAGGTGAGGTTCTGTAGGCCCCACTTGCCAGCCGCAATCCAAGGTTATGTACTGGATCAAGTAGTTGGATGTAGGACTGCCTGGCTAAGCCGTAAACCACGGAGCCGTAGTCTAAAAGGCTACGCATAAAAGACCGGTAAATACGCAAAAGACAGGTTCTGTCGGAACCCCAGTCGTTATGAGATAAACATTTATGATATTGAATTTTTTATTTGCCTTAATCTTTAGTGTTTTAATGTGGGCTAGGAAATTTAGTTTTTTATCAAATATTACTCCTAAGAATTTATATTCTTGTTTTACCGGCAGTGCAACATCATTGAATTTTAGAACCGGGTCTAAGTACAACCCTCGTTCTTGCGAGAATGGCACTGTAACATTTTTTTTTTTAGTAGAGAAGCAGAAGCCATTTTTCTCAGCCCATTCCATTAGTTTATTAATTGTTATCTGGAGCTGCCTTTCAAATGTTTGTAAGTTTGAGGCGCGGCACGCTGTTTGCAGATCATCGACGTATATGGAGTGCATAACAGAGGGGGGAATGACTTCGTTAACAGAGTTCATTTTTATTATAGAGAGTGTTGTACTTAGTACGTATCCTTGTGGCACACCATTTTCCTGAATAAATACATGTGACAGCACCGTTCCTAAACGCACCTGGAATGTTCGGTCCGACATGAAATCGACAAGACATTTTAGCATTCTACCTCGGATTCCTAAATCTGCTAAGTCCCTTAAGATACCAAACCTCCATGTTGTGTCGTACGCCTTTTCAAGATAAAAAAAAAAACTGTGAGACAACATTGCTTGTGTAGAAAGGCCGCACGTATCTCGTCTTCTAGCCGGACTAGGTGGTCTATTGTGGAGCAACCTTTCTTGTATCCACACTGATGGTTATCTAGCAGGTTTTCCGTTTCAAGGACGTATGCCAATCTTATGTTGATGATGGCTTCATAGGAATTTGCAATAAGACTTGTGAGTGCTATGGGTCTATAACTGGTTCCTGTTGTGGGAGCTTTTCCATCTTTCAAGAAAGGAATCATGATGTCTTTCTTCCACTCTTTGGGCATTTTTCCTGTTTCCCAGATCATGTTGAAGAAATGAAGCAAGGTCTCCACTGCTTTAGGGTATAGGTGAGCTAGCATTGCATAGTGTACCTTGTCCGGACTGGGTGCGGTTTTTTTGCCACTAGCAAGCACTGCGTTGATTTCTGGAAGTGTTAAAGCGGCATTATACATCCTTTCTGAACTTCCTGTGGTCGGAAGCTTTAGTTTTTCTGCTAATCGCTTATGCTTTAGAAATGCAGCAGAGTAGTTTTCCGAGCTTGATATATCATGGAAATGTTGCCCTAATATGCCTGCTTGTTATTCTATATTTGTTTGTGTGCCTGGAGATGACAGTATAGGAATAGTGTAAGAAGCGTAATCGCCTCTAAACTTACGAACCTGATCCCACATTTTTTGGGAAGTTGTTGAGCTATTTATTGACGGGACATAATTTTTCCAGGACTGTCTATTGGCTTGTTTGCGTGTGTACCTGGCTATCGCTCTTGCTTTTTTGAAAGAGAGTAGATTATCTTGTGTTGGGTACCGCCGAAAGATACCCCACGCTTTGTTTTGTAGTTTTTTTGTTTGCGTACATTCTTTCGCCCACCAGGGTTTTAGGTTTTTTTCTTAGGAATCCAGACGATTGTGGGCCTGTTTCTGCAGCTGCAGCAACTATACAGGCGGTGATCTTATCATTAACTTCATCTATGGTTAGCTCATCTGATATGTTATCCAGAGTGGCCTTTTCAGTAAAGAGAGGCCAGTCTGCTAGATGGAGTTTCCAACGGTGTGGCGTCAATGGGTTGGTAGGAATAGGAGATGTTCTTTTAATGATAGCAAGCATATGGTCACTACCATAGGGGTTCTCAATAACATTCCACTGAAAGTCGCCAAAAAGAGATGGACAGCACAGTGCCAGATCTAAGCAACTCATGGCTCCTGTGCTTGGGGAGTAGTAAGTTGCTGCACCGGTGCTTAAAAGGCATATGTCATTTGTTAGGATAAAATCTTCAAGCGTTTGACCCCTGTTGTCAGTAGTTTTGCTACCCCATAACGTGTTATGCTAATTAAAATCACCGACTATTAAAAATGGTTCAGGTAGCTGGTTTAAAATTAACTATAGATCTCTTACGGTAAAATGTGAGTGTGGTGGAATGTATACTGAACAAATGGTGATGGTTTTGTGAGCTAAAACGGTGACAGCAATGGCTTCTATGTGAGTGTGAATGGGAACTTCTCTGGCTGTATACCACCTAGCAGAACAATGTGTAAACCACATGACAGCCGGTTCGCCTGAGTACGGTCGCGCCGTACAACAGTGAAACATTTTAATATGTTTTTGTGTTTTTCGCCTAGATTTGATTCCTTTAAGCACAGGGCCACAGGATAGAAGTTTATTAACATGTCTTTAATGTCACCTAAGTTGTGTAAACGCCCTCTACAATTCCAATGGATAATAAAAGAAATCTTAAAATCTAAAGATAAGAAATGGCACTACGGAAAAATTAAGAGGCGAGGTATAGGGACATGGGGGGGGGATTTAAAAAGGCTAATAGAAATGAGCGGTAACCCTTTCTTATTTTCAGTTGTTATTCGAATTTTGTCCCTCCTACCACGCTCGAGAGAGCGCTTGTCCTTCGGTGTGAATGACAATGGGGTTTTTGTGTCGACCTCCATCGCTCTCTCTGAGGCGCTGAAGGACCGAGAGTTTGGCGCCGAGACACGTGTCTCGGGCCTTGGAGTGCGTTTGATCTTAGGGCCCTGCGGGACTGGTGTCTGCAGGGCCTGCGAAGATGATGGAGCAGCACTGGCTGCTTCCACCACAGAGGCGGGAGCCGTCACTACGGGACCACTGTGCGTGGGCTCGCAGGACTCCTCAGGCCTCTGTGACGATGCCTTCGTCACATCGGCATAACTGCGTCGCGAAACGTACGACAGTCACTTTCTGGCTTCGAAGAACGAGATTTTTTCTTTAACTGTTAGTGCAACTACTTCTCTTTTTTTTCAGCAAGGATAAGACCGCGAGTAAGCGGGATGATCTCGATTGCAGTTAACACAATGTTATGAAGAGGTGCAATTCTCTGATTGGAGATCGTTGGAGCTGCATTTAGCACAAGTTGTTTGTCCTCGGCATGCATGTGAAGTATGCCCAAATTTTGGCACTTGAAATATCGTCTGGGATTCGGCATATATGGTCTCACATTGACTTTGGCATAACCTGCATCGAGTGAAGTAGGCATTACGCTTGTTCCGAAGGTGAGCATAGCATGTTTGGTGGGGATTTCTTGGTCGTTTCTGCGTATTGCTATTCTTCGTACTTCACTAACATTTTGTTCCTGGTAACCTTCCAGCAGTTCCTCATCGCTTAAACCAATAAAGTATTCTTCAGATATTACTCCCCTGCGTGTACTAAGTGTTCTGTGGGCTGACACTGACACTGTGGCGTCGCCAATACTGGTAAGTTCAGTGAGCTTCTCTGCTTGACCTTTATCATTCAGTTCTAGGAGGAGGTCCCCGCTAGACATTTTAGAGGTTTTGTACGTCTGTCCGATTTGATCTTTCAGGCATTTGGCTACCAGGAATATAGAGAGCTTTCTAACAGGCGTGTTTCTTTCACTGTGGACTACGTAGTATTTGGGGAAAGATGGAGCGTTGCTACGAAAGGAGAATTGGACTAGTACTTCGGTGCGGCATCTTTTCAGGCGCCGATTATAGACTACAGAGGCTTGCGCTGCCACAGGAAAATGTGTATGTCCGGCAACAGCGCCGACCGCCCACCACGGAGCCCAACGCGGTGACACGGCAAAGCTTGTATTCAAGCCTGCACGACGCCAGCTGTACGCCGTCACTATAACCAAATATGGTGTACCTAAGGTAGGATAGCCACACAAGGTTAACCCTTGCCGTCGTGGAGAAAGGAAGTAAGTGTAAAAGAGAAGAAGACAGGAAAGATGAAAAAGTGAGAGATGAAGAGGAAGGTTTGAGGAGAGAGAGACAGGAAGAGGCGACTGCCGATTTCCCCTGGGAGGGTCAGTCCGGCGTTGCCGTCTGCTTGAAGCAGAGGCCAAAGAGGTGTGTTCCCTCCGCCAGGGGGCCTTAACGGTCCGAACACCCGGCATCGGCTCAACCCCCAGGATGGCCCTTTCCCCATACACAGGTAAGCCGCGCACGGCTACACGCAGGAGAGCCCAACCCTCGTGGGCTCGGGTACGTGGTGTCGCAACACACCAAACGCCTGCTGACGCAGACGCCTTTGCGGCGACGTTCTTAATACGGCTGCAGATTATATACAGGCGCTTGTCTTTATTACACATGGTATGAATACGCTGCTAGAAAAGAAACAACTGAGCAGTCCAGTTTGGCATTTCTGACAAGAAAAATTTGGTTAGAAAACCGAATCATCGCGCCCGGCCGTTCATTTGCCCCGTACAGCTATAGCCTCGACGCGACAACCAGACGTGCATTTCGAAGTCGGCACAGGAAAATGTCGTTTTTTGCATTAACCTTGGCATAAAAATTTTAGCGGCCAGCTAAACCATATTCCCCCTACGAGCAAGCCGCACAGGTCACGTGGGGCAAACGACACGTCGCAACAATCATAGTAGACGAAGTACCGTGCGCGGAGAGAGGCGCGACAGCCAGACACATTGACACAGATACACCGACCCTGTAACGTCACTGTTACTTAAGCACGGCAGGTTTGTCACAAAACTCAGAGTGCGTATCTCAACTACATTTACTGATGGATAAGCGCTACAGGATAGTTGGTGCAAACGACGCACCGCAGCAGGAGCAGACGACGCACGGCGGTTGACAAAAGACGCGACTACAGCACCGGTAGTTCCAGCGACAGTAGCTGCGGCCACGTCGGCCAGTGGGCGCATATAGGGATCTGCGAAACTGCAGTATGTCTAAGAACGTTCGTACGCATACCGATGCCAGCAACAGCACCCACATCCGCAACTCGGACGAAGCGTAAGGTTGCAGAAGTAAGGAGCTTGTTTTAATTTGTCGTCGCAAGCAGCACTCATAATGGAGAGGTGTGCACCTGCGCCGATCAGTGCAGTGACAGCTGTGCCTTCAACGTCAACTTCAAGAAGGTTCTGGTACATGGGCAAAGTAAGCGAAGGATTTGAGGGTAAGGTCAACATCGCGGCTTCACCTCCAGGAGCTGCAGTTCCTAGTTTTCCGGCCGGGTGCGGAGGGTCGTGGACGGCAACGAGAAGCGACGGGGCTGGGGCGAAGGAGACCGACCGCATCGGGGTGACGGCGATCGGCCGTAGGGAAGATTCGGAGCAGGGGCATCAGCGGCAGCAGCATCGGAGGCGAGAAACATAAGGAACCGTAGGTGGAGAGTTGCGGAAATAGGCACTGTTGCATGTTGTACACAGAGCTGGCTATCGGTTGCGGTAATGACTAGCAATGTGGCCAATGCGTCAGCAATGGAAACAGATGGGCTTGTCGTCAGAGGTGCGCTTTCAGACGGGTTGTGGCGGGAAATAAATGTCGGGGAAGAGGAGAGCCACGAGAAAAGCGCTACACACTGGTTTCGTGGATCTCCGAGCACGCGGAGTTGAGACCAATGTTTGAAATTCCTGCCGGACAACGGCCTAGATTAGAGCAATAGTGGCTGGTGATGGATTGGTGGGCATTGCTGAATAGGATGGCAAACACGCGGCCTCGGGCTCGCGGCGAACGATGCTAGTTACGTTGTCACAGTAATTGGTTGGCGGAAATTCTACTCACAAGTCGACGCAGCAGCAATATTGGGAAGGCACACGATGTGAGGCGCGATACGATGGCTCTGAGCTTGTTAGAGGCGGCGACATTCTTGATAATGACGCCAGTACTTGAAACATTGCCAAAAATAAGCAAGGTGTGGTCGTCGTCTACAATACCCTTTAATATGCGGTCCACTTTGACTGTTTCAAACATTTTATCGTGAGTTTTGCGGTAAAGAGCGAAGACGTCTTGTATGTGTCAGACGAAGTGCATTGGGGGTCTCCGAGAACGCGTCGCAAGGGCCTTTTTTTCTGGGCGACTGCGCACCCGGAAGGGTCGCCGAGCAGTTCAACAAGTTTTTGCTTGAAAATGTTTCAGCTTGTTAATTCCTCTTCCTTGGTTCGGTGCCGTACACGAGGGGTGCCTGTCAGGTAAAAAACAAGGTTAGCGAGCATTATCATTCGATCCCACCTATTTTTAGCGCTGACGCGTTCGTACAGGCTGATCCACACTATGACGTTAGTGCGGTCCAAGCCGTAAAATGGACCAGGGTTGTAAGCGTGAGTGAGCATTACGACTGGAGCAGCCTGACGAGTCGTAGCCGACAATGATGGGTTCTCATCTCCGGGATGAATGGTACCGAACTCAATGTAGCGACCGCTGTGGAGCTTCGTAAAAAGAACGGGGATCGTAAACCTCCCCCAAAATGTTAGGTGCGAAAGGACAAAGAGAAAAGAGACTATTTACACTATATTTACAAGAGCCGCGCAGCCTGATACCAATATGGTAACCCGTTCGTGTCAAGCCCAGATGCCCGTCTTCGTCTTCCTTCACACAATGTTTCATAAGCGTCTGTTGTATCGCAATAATACTGCCGTGACCTGAGCTCAAACCTGGGTTATTGGGCTCGTCCACAAAATAAAATGTTTCGACTGTCAGGTAGCATACATTGGCAAAACGAAAAATTTGACCGAAAGAAGAAAGCAACAGAAGAACGATGTGAGACCATTCTCCAGACAGCGAAACATCATAGCCGAAGAATCAGAAGACGCGGACCATAAAATTGCCTCTGAAGAAACCAAAATTCGAACAGCCGAGAGGAACCAACAAAAACGACTGTTGTTGGAGTCATGCTATGTACAAAACACAAGGAACAGCTTAACCCGCTCGAAAGGAAACCTGCCGTCAGTTTATATTCGTTGCTAAAGTGCAGTCAAAAAAAGGAGTTAACCATCTCGGACCACGCCAAGCCTACCACTCTTACGTAACCATGAAGAATCCAGCGCCCCTCCTCCACACCCCTCGCCCACCTCAGCAACGATCGAAAAACAGAATATTCTCCTCGGGTCGAAACCCCCCTAGCCAAACGTTCACAAGACACGGACCATTCGAGGAAACCAAAGTCACGACGAACCAACAAAAACGACAGCCGAAACCGTTACAAAGGAAACCGCCTGCCAGACTATTGGTGGAACCTCTTGAAAACCATAATTAATTAAACCAACAAGGCAGGAACTGTTTTCTTTCTGAATTTATTGCGTGGACGACTTCCCCCTTTTCAATAAATGCAGCTGAGAAGGTGGAACAACGTCGTTACTGATGATTCTTTAAACGCGCTGTCAGAAAACCATAAATAAAAATGCAATTATTATACATGTACTGCCTGCACACACTGCCTGCGTCGCAGCGATCATGCATAAAGGTTATTTAAAGTAAATTTTTTGAGTGCAGCCTTCTATACAAGTGCTACCAATTGTTAGCAGCAACCTGAAAGAAAGACTCTGATGCTTTTTGTTGCTCTTAATTAATGACTTTGTATTGAATAGTTACTTAATGTTTGGTTCATACTTTTATGGCAAACAATATATCAGGACTCAACTATTAGAAAACGTTGCAAAGCCCCAATTTAAAGTTCGGAGCTCTGTATATTGCATGAGTATCTTCCGGCGTTGAAAAAAATGCCCATACCTAATCAAATATTCCGTCCCGGCTTCCAGCTTGCACACAGGAGCCGTCCTGCTCTCAAACATGCTCTGAATCACCTTATTCCGCCCGTGTAATAGACCATTTCTGTCAAAAATATTACGTGTCCCCTTGCTTCTTGGTGGCTGCTATATTCGTGTCCATTTATTTATGGAACTCTGACACATGAATTTGAAAGCCCCTTTGCTGTGACCACATTACAAAAATAAGTTGTAGAAACCATCTTTACTCTTGGTGAAGTCAGCGAGTGCTCTGCGTGATCCTGCTGCCTGTCTCCATGTCATCCCATGATCTGCGGTCAATCTTATGGGCCTGTCAGCCAGTACACTAAGGCGAAGTCTCGCCGCCAACTTCAACAACAGCCATGACGACACAAAGCAATGTTCAACACAGCCTCGCTATCAATCCCAATGTCGAATCCGACTTCATCCCACAGGTTATCCAATGGTAAAGTCATGTTCAACCTCACTGCCGATTCCACCCCAATCAATGCCACACTCAAAAGATTGTAGTTCCAACTTCGTTACGACCCGTAGCACTAAGATCCTTTCGCAGTGATCATGTGGGCGCCGCCATGTTTGATCCCGTGGGGCCACTGCCATTGCTTCCCTCAGCTGCATCCGTTGCCTCCGTGTTTTCAATAGATGGGCATGGCGCCCCGGTGAGACTTAGCGAACATTTCATCTGGGTGAACTGCACGTAACTTTGACCACAGCGTTGGAGGACATGTGACCGGTGTGTGAGCTCAATACGCCTTGTCCAAATGGCGTGAACAGCATATACGCTCTTGTACTAAAGCAGCGCTAGAAATGTATTAGAAGCTGTCGAAACTTTCCGGTTATGAATTAAATCAGGACCAGTGTGTTTTCGCTCCTCGTTCTTAAGTCGCAAACACTTCGAAGCCGAGGATTATCATGTTTCAGCTCCAGAAAGGTTCCTCGGTGAGGCCACTATCCGATTGTTTATGTTATGTCTAATCGCTCGCGCGTTTGCTTAGCTGCGATATATGTGTTTTTACTAAACACAATAGTTGTAGCGTAGATGTTCAGTACTTTGTAAAAGCGTGTAGTAAAGATGTATTATCGCTAGTTACTGGCTTACTCCGTCGACCGTCACAAAACGCTCAGCTTCGAACATTTGTGCGCTGTCACAGTAGTCGGCCTCACATATGCTTCGGCACATCGATTCAAGTATGTGTCTGTCAACTAAGCATTGATACGTTGGCGATAGATTGGGCATAAATTTGCGTGTTTGTTGGGGTAGATGCGTGTATACAATGTGTGATAAACTCACTGTGACAGAAAGTGGCGGTGCACACTTTGTCAATGTGTTAGGAGCGGTACTCACTCTTGGCGACGATCCGGGATTGAAGGTTAGCAATACAATGCCGGTGGGGGGGTGAATTTTTTTATTCGCGGGTAAACACATGCATCGTGAACGGCTGGCAACAAAAGAAATTGAATGTGTGTTGTTTTTAGGCGCAATGACCATGTACAACCATGTTGCGCCAATGCAGTGTGATAATGAGTGATAAATGTCGAGAGGCAGATGTTGCGTGCCTGTAAAGGGGCATAAAACAGTCCCTATAAAGTTCGTCCTATCGGCAAGCAATAAGATTATGCCAATGACTAATTAGGTGTACTGTGAACTAGAGAAATGCATTGCGAATGAATGATGTCATATAGAAAATATGTCAGAGGCAAAAATTTGAAAGAAGTACTGCTGCCGTAATAGAGCCCTTGAAGCGCAAGAACCTGAAGACATGTGCTATACAAAATACAACTACCACAGCGGCATCCTCTGGCCACAGGACGCTCTACAAAGTTTTTGGGCTATTAACTTGTAACAAAATGTCCTTCAATAAACCTGGTTTTGTGCCGAAAAGGGGTTCGGGACCAAGAAATATGGCTGCGTGGACATGAATGTGCAGCCGATATACGAGAGGAACATCTTCCGGTCAGCGTCTGCTTCTCGCCATTCCGAAAGGACGTGGAGGACGGTCAACGTTTCTCTACATCCACTACTAGCCGGAGGCTGATTACCAGTCAGCAAGAGTTGCGTGTGCCTTGTGCGTCCTATCCTGAACCTACAGAATAGAACATGACTTCGTCGTGTTTTCGTTGTGGAGGGCCAGAATCCTAACTGTGGCTTAGTTAGGTGAAGCTTAATATTGGTTTCACCTTCCCACAAGCGCTACCAGTGGCTTCTCAATTTCGCAATGGCTTCTCAGATCTAAAACAGGAGGAACAAAAGCGGTAGCATTGATAGCTTTCGATGCAATAGATGTGGCAATTTGGTCAGCTAACATATTACACTTCATGCCCCATGCCCAGGTACTGAGCATATGATGATTTGCTGGCAAGTTGTGCGATGGGCAAAGAATAGAATAAAGATTCCTAAGCACAAGGTTTCTGTTTTTACGCAGTGACATTAATGTTTTTACGACGCTTACGTATTCTGTAAATGTATTTTTTTTTAATTTTACTTTCCTTATATTTTTTTTACAGCCGACAATAGTGTATAGGCCTCAGCCGTAAAAATACTTGTTTCCGGGCTGTGGCCAGGATTCGGAGAAAGATGGACCGGTTGCTGCTAAAACACTCCGTCATGTAAATTAGAAGCGTCGATGTAAAACTATAACCACGAGTACTTGGACGAAAGCTTTAGAAAATGTATTCGAATGTGTGCCTCTGGGGCATGTTTTGTCACGTCTACGAATAATGTATAGCATTCTATGAGTTACCACTTCCCCGACGGCAATGACTTCGCTGGCACCATCAGGTTATACTCAAGAAATGTAACTCCCATTACTTCAGAAAGATATTCTTTCGGGCAACGCGAATGGTTCTCTAGCTGCTAGTCGATGACTAAACTGCGTTGAAGATGTCAAGGATTCTGTGAATAGTGATTTTGAGATCGAATCGAATACGAATCGAAAAGTGCCAGATGCGAATCAAATCGATTACCGAATAGTTATCGAATATTTTCCGAGTAATTATTAGCCGTTATCACAATTACGATGAAACGATCTTCATATCACTGTATTCTTAAGATTAGCAATTTTCTGTCACTACATAGTACGTTAAGAAGCGTTTCTCACTAAAATCACGAATGAAACATTAGAAGCAAACAAGTAGTCTCTTCGCATGCACAGGACTCTTCACAGAGCGCGAGTAATCACAGTAGCGCCTGCAATGTAAGGCTCCTTAAGCGACATAGCCTGTTTCACTACACAAGTTCTGAACGTTTATGTCTATACAATGCGCACGGGACGAAAATTTGCCGTAATATCGCTGAAATTTTATGTTTATTTGGGCGCAGTTGACATTTCCAAATATTCGAAAAATATTTGCATTTACAGAAAGTGGTTATTCGATTCGAAGACCAAATCGGACAGGACACTCTTCTATTCGTTATTCGAATGGTTCGAATATTCGTGCACCCCTATAGGTATATCACGTCTTTTATGGTTACAGAAGAGGTATGGCCGCGCTTTGTATGTGAAAGTACAGAGTACATAAAACTGGAGTACAACCGCAGAAGATGAAGCGACCACTCGTTAGCTTCATCGTAGAGATTATCTACAGGACCTGTCCTGAACATGCAGGCCACCAGGTGGATACCCTGGTGATGGACAGCATCCAGCATAATCTACGCTCTAGGAATAGCCGATTGATAACACTATAGCCCCGTAATATCAGCGTGCTCCAACGGGGCTTTTGTAAAGGTTCATAATGCGCTTCCTCTGAATGCGCCATGTTATGTGTGACAGAACTTTGAGAATGTTCAAGGTTTTTAGGCACTAGTTTTAAGGTACTTGCGATGCGCAATAAAGGTTAATTCCGTGTTTAAAACGATGCCGAAAATTTTCTGATCTCTGTTTGTAGGTAAGTGTTGACGATGCAGCTCAAAATGGGGATCGGGAACGAGGCCTCTATTTCTCTAAATAAAGGATACAGGAGCTTTCCAAGGAATTTAGCTTAACTGGATCCTCCTATGCCCACCTGGACACATTTTTCAGGCGAAGTTGAACCTTTCGTCCACATATATCTAGGTTATATAATTTCACTACCATCTCTATATCATCAACATAACTGGAATACAAATTATTTCATGGAATAAACGAACGCAACGAATTCATTTTTACTAATAAAGGTACAACTAAGTACTCCTCACTATGGTACCCAATCCTCCTGAATGAATGGCCTGGACAGAGCATTGCCAACTCTAACATGGAACGTGCGGTTCGATAAGTAACTTTCTATTGCCTTAAGCGTGTTGCCATGAATACCCATTTCAGAGAGATTCCAGAAAATTCCGTAACGCCAGGTGGTGTATTAAGCCTTTCATATATCAAGGAACATCGACAGGAAGAAGACTTTGTAAACAAAAGCTTCAGGAATATATATCTCAGCTCCCACGATGTGGTCAGTTGTGGATCGGTCTTCTTTAAACCCACATTGATAAGGGTCAAGCACTTTTATTCGCAGAAGTATAATAGCCGGCGATTAATCTTTTTTTTCATATAACTTACAGAGGCAGCTTGTTAGTCATATAGGCCGGTAACTTGCTACAGAACAAGGGTAGTTGCTTCAAGAAAAGTACTACGAAAGCTATAGCCTGTTGCCCAGATGGTGTCGAAAAGAGACAACAGAGCCATTTGTGTATGAGGGTGAAGGTGCTTTGTCGTTTGGCACGTAACTGCGATCAGTTCCCGGAACAAACTTTCCATCTGTATTGAAAGCCGCTCTTAGCTAGGCTACACCAAAAGAGCGGCTATATACTTCACCTCCACGGCACTTGCGGTTTAATGCGTTACCTTCTGTCCTAAGCTTCCGAGTAATGTTCTGAACTAGAAACACTCGAAATGTTCTCCAAGGGCATTAGCCTGCTGTTACAGACGCTGGCCTTGATCATCAACCAACAGCAAATGGTGAGAAAGTCGACCGAATAATGTGGTTACGCTTTTTCAATACATATGTTTCTTGCGTAAATTATTTATTGTGCTAGATGTACTTTTGTGAGCTTGCACGGATCCGTATTTAAGCAGCGTTATAGAGCAACTAAACACAGGTGCGACCATTCGAGGGGAACTTAAACCGTTCACATCTGAGTTGGAGGCAGTGGACGGCGTACTGCTAAAAGGAAGCAAGATTGTCCTACCAAAAGCCATGAGGGTCGAAATTTTGCGGCGGATACACGAGGGTCACTTGGGACAGAATAAATGCAAGGCCAGGGCACGTAGGCTAGTTTTTTGGCCAAGACTCGGCAGTGATATTGAGAACCTGGTACGAAAGTGCCCTGTGTGTCAGAAATACGCCTACAGCCAACCGAGCGAGCCCCTGCTACTACGGCCTACACTGGAACGACCATGGCACCGTGTCGGAATTGACATGTTCCAATACTAAGGGCACTCGTACGCGGTAGTGTATGACGACCACTCGAACTTCCCAGAGGTTGAAAGGTTGGTGGCACAACAGCAACGGAAACTATTTCTAAGATATCTGCCATATTCTGTCGCTATGGCATTCCTGCGCAAGTCTGCACTGACAACGGGCCCCAGTTCGCTTCAAGTGACTTTGCAGTTTTCGGAAGACGGTACGACTTCGAACATAGAACATCCAGCCCTAATTTCCCTCGCTCAAACGCCCTAGCCGAAAAGGGGGTACAGATTGTTAAAAGAATTCTCAAGAAAACTACGGAGTGCCGTGAGGAGTTCTGGTTGGGCCTTTTGGCTTATCGATCGTCTCCCTTAGAAGATGGACGGTCTCCCGGAGAGTTGCTGCAAGGTCGTCGTCTTCGGGCAACTGTTCCCGAGTTCAACACTGATGGGGGATGCCTGTATCAAAACATCGGCAAGCATTGCGGGGCAAACCAATACCACCTCTTGAAGCAGGAAACGTTGTTCGGATAAAAAATGGGAACTGGTAACGCAAAGCAACGGTGCTTAAAGAAGCAGCGCCACGTTCGTATCTGGTCCAAACTGAGAGCCACCAACAGCTGTGGCGCAATCGACAACATTTACGGCGAACAGACGAGCGCTTGCCAAATGTCAACGACTACGAGAGCAGCCGGGAAGACACTGGGCCGGAACCGAATAACGTATTACAACCGATCGAAGACTTTGAACCTGTAAACGACGCAGGTGACACTGCGGCAGCCGACCGCTGCTCAAGCCGGCAAATGACCGGGGTTCCTGACTCAGCCGGGCAACAAGACACACCAGGAAGCCCATCCGCATTGCCAATAATTCGTCAGTCCACCAGATCCCGGACGGAGCCGAAGCGTCTTTGTTACGACGGAAACTATCGTCAAGTCTGCTGGGTAAATTTTTGTGTGTGTGTGTTTGTTTGTGTGAAGACAAGCAAGTCTCCCAATTGTATGAATAAAAGATGTATCAGAATGGGCTATCGCGCATGTGCGCCGATATCGTTTGCCACTTCTTTCCCGACTCTGCTTTCCCTCGCTGCCTACATAAGCATATGAATAAAGGGCCAGTTGGTCATTCTTTGCTCAGCAACAAGTCGCGTCGGTCCGTTACTTCAAACACGATACACTAGGGACATTCGGAGTTGTAATTGCTGGGAAGCAATACCTTTATCTACAATTACATTGTCTACAATATTCTCTACTTAGACAATATTATCTGATAAAGTTTGTCCGTGCAGATTTTAGGTATAGTTCCTGAACACAGTACTTTCGGATTTAGTAAAGGAAATTATTTAACATCACCCAGATTGTGAGAAGTCCATTCGCATCCCACGGCAATATATGTGTCCATATTGCAGGAGACGTTTGTGCTGCGTATCTAATTATATATGAAAGCTAACTTACAGAGCCCGTTTCGGGCCCTGTAAGGGAGGGTTTCTTTAGGGGGGGAGGAGGGGAGTGCTCGAGAGATTTTCGACGCTGCTTGCGCGGTTGGCGCCGTTAAACTTCACGTCACGTCGACCGCCTCTGGGTGGGGTGAGAGAGGTGTTCGATGGACACCCGCGCTTGCAAGTGATGCATCCACCTTAAAGGCCTGGCCTAGAGCCACGACACCTTTGAGGCCACCAACGCAGAGGTTCACGTGCCCTTCTTCTATAGCGGAGCGGCGGTGTCAGCACCCACCCAAGTGACTGGTGGCACAGCCAAGGTGATACTCTTTGTGAGCTAGGCTGAAGCCAGACTCTGCTGCAGTGCTTCCCCTTAGGAGCCGCATCAGCGTACCTTGTGCTATGTGAAAATAGGAAGGAGGTGTTTTAGCTTTACAGCTATGATTTATTTTTCTCTTTTTGATGTAGGAGATTATAGGAAGAACGCTGAGGGGTCCCCGGCGCATTTCATGCAGTGTAGCGTGCCTTCGCAGTTGTCTGAGAGGTGATCATGGTCACCATAGGTCGCACAGGTTTCGCGGCCTCGGTAGCTTGGTGAACCGTGGCCACGTCTTTGACATTTGAAGCACCTTCGAAGGCCCCCATGTACGGCCTAACGCGTGTCTTAATGTACCTTGTCTCGATGGTTAAGGACGGTACATTGGATTAGAATTTTAGTATGAGGTGTTTCGTTGCAATTTCTTTGTTTTCTCTCGTCAACTTTATTCATTGAACACAGGCACGTACGCAGGATTTTTTTTCTGGGGGGCCCAACCCAAGGTAATTTTTTTATGCAAATGAGGGCGAGGGTACCTTTACTAGTACAAATGAAAATAATTCCCACCATTCGCCATAAAGACGCATAAACACGCAAAAAAGAATTGAAATAACGTGCATGCCACAGGTACGCCTGTGAGATACACCTCTTCCTGGCAAACAAAGAACCACATCAAACGGACTCGCGCATGAAAGCTGCGCAGGAAGAACCTTGCCAAGATAAAGTTAACCCGTTAAAGCGCAAAATAAAGATTTCTAGTGGTGTTCTTTGAATTAGTTCTGGAAGAATTATAGAGGAATGTATATTTGTGGAACAATCCCATTTCTTTTGTATCTCTCCTTTACTGCTCTACCAAGTGCCATAACTCACTCGTGTTCTTATTTGGGAAGTTGCGTAACGATGCGTGGTCACCACTCCCGTACAACCGCGTAGAGGGCAGGACACTGCGGTTCTAGACGTACTGCACCCACCGCAGAAGGTTAGAAAAACATCCCCATTAGTACAGCGGGGCAGTAGCTACGTCAGACGGCTCGTATGATAACTGTAGAAGAATAATTAAAAACACACGCAATTCTTCTCCACTTCTGGCGGCGTTTTTTCTACTTCCTTCTTAAACAAAAAGATGCTGATCGACAAATATTTTCACAAACAACTTTTGCTTTTCCTCTCTGTTTGGCTGTTGCCTTGGCTTTCTCCCTTACTAGATTGCTTAAATTCTCATCTTGCTACTCTTATTTCCAGTTGCCCATTTTGCACGAAGAATGCTGTAGAATTAAGGAAAAACCAGACAAGGTAAGGGGTGACAATCATATGTCTTATGGGTTGAACGACTATTGCAGGGTCTGATGATGGGCGCTTTTTGCAATATTTTATTTTCCACCTTATCTAAACCATATCGCGGACATATGGTTCCGAGGATCTGCCAGCGTCGCGGCGAGCAATAATGAAGCGAAAGGAAAAGTTAAATGCAACCGGTGTTTTCTGCGGCCACAAATCGTTCCACTAGCATACAGACCAGCTGACTATGAATCGAGTCCCTCTCCTGGCCCTGGATCAGTGTAAAAAAAGCAGTATGAACTAACGCAGCAATATCGATGCGCGTGATCGTTGAATAGATGCTGACATAAAAATTGTGTTGGGCATCATAAATAAAATAAAAGATTATAATTAAAGCAATAAACTATGCCCTGTGTGCTGCAATAGATGGAGACAACTGAATTCATCTTGTGTTAATCGTGCGGGCACCGAAGCGATGAGAAAACTGACCTCCACACCCCAGGAGATGCCGATAACTACCGCCATCCAAAAGGAGTGAAAAACTTGACAACCGTTCCACTCAGTGAAGATGGAATGGCAGCGAAAGCTGACGACAGTCAACGCTGTCAAACGAAAAGCAAAGTGTTTCACCTCTGCCGCGGGCCGGCCTGAACATAGTGCCACACCGAGCCGACCCTCGACGGAGGTGAAGCAGGCGTGAAGCACCCTGCATGGGGGAAATCCCGAAAGTAGTGCAACGCCGGGCCGACTCACGGCTAAGGTGAAGCAGGCGTTAAGTATACCCCATACGTGGGGCCATCCCGAAGATATTGCAATACCGGGCCCACCCGCGGCGGAGGTGAAGCTGGCGTTAAGCGCTCTCCATACGTGGGTCCATACCGAAGGTAGTGCAATGCCGGGCCAACGCCCGGCTGAGGTGGAAGCACACGTTAAGAACTCCCCATACCTAGGCGAACCCGAAGATATCACCATACTGGGCCCACCGACGGCGGACGTGAAGCAGACGTTAAGCGCTCGCCATACGTGGGTCCATCCCGAAGGTAGTGCAATGCGGGCCGCCCGCGTTGGAGGTGAAGCAGGCATTAAGGCCACCCCATACGTAAGCCGATCCCGAAGTTATTGCAATACCGGGCCCACCCGCGGCGCAGGTGAAGCAGGCGTTAAGTGTTCTCCATACGTGGGTCCACCCCGAAGGTAGTGCAATGCCGGACCGACCCACGGTGGAGGTGAAGTAGGCATTAAGAACTCCCTATACGTAAGCTGATCCCGAAGATATTGCAATACCGGGCCCACCCGCGCCGGAGGCGAATCCGACGTTAAGCGCTCGCCATACGTGGGTCCATCCCGAAGGTAGTGCAATGCCGGCCCAACATGCGGTGGTGGTGAAGCAGGCATTAAGCCTTCCCCCTACGCAGGCCCATCCAGAAGATACTGAAGGGGGCTTTATAGGTTCCCGAGTCCACAGGGGTATGTGCCCATTATTTTGGACCCTTTTTGCACTGTCACCAGGATCAGCCCACATGATGATTTTTTCTGTTAACGGACGCCGAAAGAACTACCGAAGTTAGTCATACACTGCTTTCGCTGTAAAAGGCAGCAAAATGTTGACAGCCGAGTTGATTGATTTGTCGGTGCTTTAGGAATGTGTGTGAGGATTGGTGGCGTAGGCGTATAGGGGGGGGGGGGTATGCCGCTTAATTTTGGGGGGCGGGGGGCTGGGCCCAGGCCTCCCTGGACACCCCCCCTCCCCTGGGTACGTGCCTGGTTGAACAGTCATCACGTTATCGTCTCTCCATCCTCTAAAAAACTCTTCTCAGTCTATTCAATAAAGTCGCCTTCTGAAATCACCCTTTGAATGGAGCTCATTGTGCGGTGTTGGGTTACAGTCACCGGGACATCCTCCAAGGACAATAAGCTGGAGAGTTTTTCGTACTGCTTCTTGTTAAATAGTTCCGGCAAGTAACCACTGGCCATCTTCGTGGCTTTGTACCTTGGCCCTTGAAAATGCGTTAGAAATTTTGCTATCAAAAAAGATGAAATTATTTTCGCTGTCATATCTGTCTTGTCACTGTGCACTACATGATATTTGAGAGCTTTTTTGTTTGCCCAAGAAACGATGCGCGCACTTTTCTCAGTACAATCTGGAAGTCTAGGAAATGGTTCTGCTATATATATATGTGCCGGTAATATGTAGAGGTGCGAGCCACCCAGCATGGAGCCCAACAAGGGGACGCGACAAGCCTATGTTCTGTGTGCGGAAGTTCGACAACTCTGCTATGACCCAAAATGTATAACGAAGTGCGGTTACGACATAAAAGGGTAACCCTTGCCACCTGTAAATGCCGAAGTCAGAAGTGAAGAGAACACAGCAAAAATTAACAGTGCGGGACAAAGACGGAGGTTGGAGAGCGGGGGCAGGAAACGAGATCTACCGCTTTCTCTCGGGGGACCAGAGATGAGGCCAAAGGGGTGTGTTGCCTCTGCAAGGGGCCTTGGAGGTCCAAGCCCTTAGCATCGGGCAACCCCAAGGATCCCTTTTTTTCCGGACACGGCTAATGCGCGCACAGCTACACGCGGGTGGGTTCAGCCCTCATGTGCTCTGATCCGTGGTGTCGCAACATAGCAAACGTCTGCTGACGCAGGCGCCCCTACGGGGAGTAACACAGACAGCCCTTATGTAGCAGCTGTCCGTGACATTGGTCAAACGGATTAATTTTATTTCTTAATATGCCAGTCACTATTATTACAACCAACTAAGGCAAACGTCTTCCCTCCACCATTCCAGATTTTTCAGCATTAATGGAGCACAGTGCATTAGCGAACAGCCAGCTGTTCTTTTTTCGACAGTTGACCACACAAAAGTAAGGCAGAAGTAATGGTTTCATATTCGTAAGCTTTCGCTGAAGCAACGTGCTGCGCGAAGCCGAAAGCGCCATCTCGCTCGTCTAGAGGAAGCTTCTCCGCAAAAAGGGTCTATAGCTGTTCATCACGAAGCTGGAGTACTTCGCAGAGGTGACCTTCCTTCTCATCTCTGGACATAGCAAGTCTCATGTTCATTGCGGGCCTCCTCCACCTCTTGCAAGTGTCTATCCCGTACTTCGCCGCCTGATGTTGATGTAGAGACTTTTCAACTCGACCTGACAACACTTTCGATTACCTCATCTTTTAAATGCCATTGGGTGGCATTTTCAAGCCACTTATTACAGCGAAGCTGTTAGCCTCTAGTAGGTCACGAGTTTTCATGGCGTGCTCACCAAAAAGATGGCAGCTGAAAAAGCGGTTTGTATGTGATTTGCCTTGCCACAGAAATATCTTTTCTCATGTATTCGAATTACAGTCCAATGGTATCATGTACGTAAGTTGTGTATAAGTAGCATTTTATGAATATTCTGGCACATTTTACTTTGAGAAACTCAATTAGATTGATAACGCACTTACACCAGTGGCGGGCCCAAACAGAAACGGCAGCTTTAAAATGGCCTTGTGTTTCAGTTTCCGTGTAACAGATGTCTGTTTTCTCCTATATTGGATTAACAATACAAAGCTATCATTTCGGCAGCTTGTGTGTAAGTTCTACTTTACAAATTTTCGAACGCAATTTCCTTTTAAACATTAAGTTAGTTCAATAAGGAACTTGCCCTAAGCGGACGGTCCCGAAGACTCAGAATGAATGCATGCTACACTTCCGCACACGCACGTGCGTGCGTGACGTACAGTCGCGATCAATTTGAAGGTGATCGCTCGAGCGGCGACCAAAACTAGGAGCAGCGCCACGTTACGTCATGACCGTCGGTCCAGAGTGAAACATCAGATAGCTCCCCTCTCTTTGTTTTGGTGTGCCCTGAAAAGCTGCCACTCCCGTCACCGTTCACGGCATAACCTGGGAATTCATTTCGATTGCGTTATGAGCCTTTGCACGGAGGAGTCATTGTTAGCCAATATATGCATGAGGAAGCGACGCACACAGATCATTGCCATGAAAGGGAAACAAACGCAAGAAAGTGGCGAGTTGGTCTTGGGGGTGATGGCTGCAGCCTGGAAGAGCATAACAGGGGAAGAAGGCAGCGCAATGTTTATCTTCGCAGTTCCGAAATCGGCCACTATGCTGCTTGGAAGGCCCGCCGGTCGATGCTCGCGCGGTCACCTTCAAATTGATCGCGACTGTACACCGTTTGTGGTGGTGGTACTTGCGTAGTGTCTTCTAACGCCAGTTGCGGTGCTGGTACTCGTCTAACGTCCACGCTAGCTTCGCTGTACATCCACATTCACAGGGCGGAATGCATGCACATATTTTTTTTATTGCAATCTTTCGCACGCTCGGGTCATGCCGTATGTGCGTGTTCACTTTGACATCGTGGTAGTTTTTTTTTATCTAGATCTATTTGCAGAGCCTAGACGTTACTAGCGCATGCCTACACTAGGAATATACCATAACGTAAAATAAAACAAACAACGCTTGACGTGAGGTAGATCAAGAGACCGATTATAGCTAATGATTTCAAGAAAGTGAAGGGATATGTGAGCGCCGAAATACAGCCAAGCATTTAAATGCGATAAGCCGCATCTCAAGTGCACTTCTTTGCGTCTACGTCAATAAGGGTTATCAATCTCGGCTATCGAAAGAGAAACATCGCTCATCTAAAGTGATAGGGGTAGCTCGGGAGCGGCGCAAGCAGACGTTGGCGCTGCTTGCTAACGAAGACGATCGCCAAGGGTGCATGAACTAACGAATAACGTCATCAAGCCGGGGGCCAGGACTGTTCAAGCCAAGCCGGCTTTATTCAACATACATCTACTGGCTGTTGCAAGGGAATAAATTTGGCAGATACTAACCAAAGCCGAATGTGTCATCTGAAAGAAAGCCTGTGGCAAGAGCGCCGCCGACAAACAACGCCGGGCAGCCGGAAGACCCAAGAGGGGCCGAGGCCTAGTCGCGAACGGTAAGCACCATGCTCCGGGTCTGCTTTTCTCGTTACTTGAAATGGCTGAAATACCATCCCTTAGTATTGCTACACTAAACGTAAGAGGGTTGGCGCCTAGTCATAGGCAGAGTCTGGTCCTACGGTTGGTCACTGATCACGACATAGATGCACTAGACATCCAGGAGACTAAGGTTGACGGAGAGGAGGCGACCGGGAGCTTGGTGCGATGGTTCATGACTAGATATATTGCGATAGTTAGCCATGCGGTAGGCACGTCCGGGGGGTGCATTCTGTTGGTAAAGAAGCTGCCTGGACTACAAATTCAAAGTGTATTTTCTTGTCAGTCTGCAATAATTGTTTTTTTGTGATGTTGCGATGTGCGACGTTGAATACCGCGTCATATGCGTATACGCTCCCAATTCGGTGGAGGAGCGCGTCCTGTTTTTTCCAAATCTTACTCAGTATGTCCATTGTGATAAGCGCGTTATGCTGTTAGGTGACTAACTATGTGTTGAGTGCCAGAGACAGAGTGAATAATGCCGGCGTGCGTGACAAAAGCAGTGACGTATTGTCCAGACTAATGAGTTAAAATGAACTGAACGATGTGTTTGTGTGTCTGGAAGGGGGGCATGAAGCGACATTTATACGTTTTCTGGGGACTAGTCATGCACGATTCGATCGAACGTACATTTCGTTGGATACGATCCGAAGATGCCACGGTTAGTGTGTAGTACCAGTGTCGTTTTCGGACCACTGCCTGCTAAAATGTCACGTAGGTATGGTGAAAAAGAAACGATCATTTAAATGGGATCCGTGGAAAATGAACGCCTTGTTACTAAATGACTGGTCATTTGTAATGGGTGTACGGAATGCGGTTAATGAAATACGCCACGATGCAGCGTAAACGATAGGAGGGAAATAGGAATGCTTCTAACGAAAGGTTAAAATTAAAGCCATAGAAAGATCGAGTTTCCTAAAATTTGAGAGGGAAATGAAAGAAAAGGGTTTAAGGAGACTGCTTGAGCAGCTGATAACGCTTCAGTGCAGAGAGCCTGGTGTGTGCAAAGACGATGTGCGAAAGGTCAAAGAAAAGATTGAACTGTTGACAAGCAGCGCTATCAAGGTGCCATCGTCCGAGCACGAGCAGATGCACTCGTGACGGGGGCGACGCCCACTAAAGGTGCGCTGGGTCTAGAGAAGGCGCACGGACGACGAAACCATGTCGATCAGATTCTAATTAACGGGACTGCCTCTGAAGACAGTGAGATCATCGGGCGCGCCTTCTTCAAGTACTGCCAGTCGCTGTTTGCATTTCAGGAAGCTAATGTGCCGTGATCATCATTCTGCATCCGGCAGCCGAGCTGTTCGGATCGTAGGTCAATGGCCTCTTCGGGGGCAGCGACAGCGGCCACTGTAGGCCACGGAAACAGGCTCACCGACGATAAGGAATATCCGTTAATTTTGACTCAACTGCCGAAAGGACGAGTTGCGATCAACCCCGTGTTTTTCCATGGTGATGTGCGTGCGAGACCATACAAGGTCGAAGATTTCAGGGACACCCTATTTCCGACGGGCATGCTGCCTGACGGGGTATGCATGGGGGCGTACCGGATCAAGCACGCCTGGGCGGTGACCCTGAATGATGCCAAAGCGATGAAACGCCTGCTGGCCGTCACGGAACTGCAATTGAAAGGACGACGGTGCGGCACTGTTGACCCGCAGGACCAGAAGGTGAAGCTTAGGCTTCACGTCAGCCCGCAAGGTCAACATGGCGCGAGTTCACAGCAGATGACTATATGCGAGTGAAAGGAACTCGTCTGGGCGACCCTGTTTGGTTAGCAGGCACCATCACGCGCCGTATTAGTGCCGTCACGTATACAGTGCAGGTTAATAACGAAGAACGTTTTGTGCATGCTGACCATATCGCTTTAGCTAGGCGCCTGGATTACCAGCCAGCCAGAAGCTCGCATTCAGTCCACTTTCCGGGACGGCTCGATCAAGCAGAACCAAAGGCGGCCGGAGAAATGGCAGCTCTTCCAGACCGTCAACAGGGCGACTATCAGACACTGCCAGACCATTCTTCACATGAGCCCCCCGCATCAGGGCGCCTTGAAAACTACCAGGCGATATCCGGTCCCGAGAGCTCGGAGCAGGTTCCAGTGCAGTCTACAACTGAACTCTTAAGGCGTAGTACACAAACACGCAAGGAGCCAGATAGGTGGGGATACAATTAAAAAGAAAATTAAAGCTGGGAGGAGTGCTGTGAGAGTATGACGTCAAGGCCACTTCCTGTTCTTACCTAGATAAACAAATACAAATACCTTTATTTCAACATCAGGAATATTAGGGGTGCACCCAAAAGCCTATGACTGGCTTGACAGAGGGGCGCACCCCCGTACATAAAAACCGGCTGCAACACGGACAGAACAATAAAAAAAGACTACAGTGTATGTAAACATCATATTCAGTAAAAAATTTGTGAACATCTTCTTGCAATAACAAATAAGTGAAGGCGGCAGAATTAACACGAAATGCTCAGGAACACTGAAGAATTCAAAACGAAGCCTAACAATAAACTTGCAGTAAACAAACTTGTATAAGAATGAACTTGCAGTAAAAAATAACCGTATCGTTAGGTCCTCAGTGCTCATTGCGCCGATTAAGAAGAGTTGGAATTATATGTCGGCGCATCTGACGACCGTAATTAGTACGAAAGGATTGCACATATCAGACGTCGTTGTTACGTGTTGGGCAGTAATTAGCTTTAGGCCGTAAGTTAGCTGTGTCATCAAAGAATGCGTCATGATTTTTCCGGTTTCTTTCATATTGCTTACTTAGCAATAAATTATATTGGTCATTAATTGTAGTTACTTTTTATGATGCGAAAAGAGGTTGAGTGTGGGCAGTAAACGGGGCATTCGCGATGATACGAATGACCTTTTTCTGTATTTTCTGTAACCTATATGTATTTGACCATGTTATTGTACCCCACGCCAGATGTCAATATGAAAGGTTAGATAAAAACAGTGCATTATAAACTAATAGTCTAAAACTCAGAGAGTAGTAGAGAGCGGACTTTGTATAACATGATTGTGCATTTTGCAAGTTCTTTAACCAGATTGTCGATGTGGATGTCCCATGAAAGATTACAGTGCAGTGTCACACCTAGACACTTCACTGACTCCGCTATTTCAATGCTTTGAAAACCAAGCGTTAGTGTAGGTAAATGTTCTAGTGGTTTGTTCTTAGGTCTAAAAAGTGCAGCTTTAGTTTTGCTAGCATTAATTTTCAATAAATATTCAGTATATCACTCGACCAATTTGCGCAGAGTTTCATTAGCGTTTAATGTCAAGTCATGAAGTGTTTTAGCCCTAAAAAATATACTGACATCAACTGCATACACTATACATTTAGCGTTCTTGTCAATGTTCACAATGTCATTAATATAGATCTCAAAGAGTGTAGGTCCAAGAATACTGGCTTGCGGCAGGCCAGAATGAATGGATCTAAAGTGCGATGAAGAATTGTTAATTACAACCCGTTGCTGGCAGTGCTCTAAATATGTTAGTAAACGCTGAAGGAATGTGCCGCGAAATTCATAGTGCTCCAGTTTAAGGAATAATATTTTCTGATTTATGGAGTCGAATGCTTTGGAAAAAGTCATGAAAACTCCGAGAGTTAGTTCTTTTTCTTCAAATGATTCTAATATAATTTTCTTCATGGTTAATAATGCTGTTTCTGTTGATTTTCCTGCGAGAAAACCAAACTGGGAAGCTTATTGACTTTGTGTTTGTTAATAAAGCTTGTAATGGGGGGGGGGTGCACTTGTAAAAGCTTTTCAAAACATTAAAAAAAACTGGCAAGATCAATATAGGTCGTTAGTTGCAGAAATTATTTTCATCTCCTCTTTTAAAAATTATGGTAATCTTGGCAACCTGTAGCTTTCTCGGGAAAGTTCCTGAGGAAAAGGCCAAGTTTATTATGTATTCTAATATCGGTGCAAATATGTGGGATGTGCGCTTCACTGGCAATGTTTGGTGGTCATCAATGTATTTACTTTTACTATTTTTCAGCGACTGTAGGACCGACAGAACTTCGTTAATTGTAACAGGGGGCTAAAAACGCTGTCTCGCTAAACTTTTGACATGCTGTTGAGGTATTGCTTGGGCTGTGTGTCGTCTGTAATGGACACGAAGAAATTATTGAAAGCATCTGCTAGTTGAGAACCGGACAAATGAGTACCATTTGTGACAATTTCATCTACTACAATCTTCTCTTTTAAGTTTAGCAAATTAATGAGCCTCTCCCAAACAATATCGCAGTGCTTTATTACTTCGTTGTTAAATTGGTTACTCATATAGTCTCTTTTGGCTTGCCGATTAATAGTGTTAGCTTTATTTCTCGCAGTCTTAAACTTCTTCAAATCGTCAATATCTTTTGTTTTTAGAAAGCGCTTAAAAAGTTTGTTTTCAATGCGTATAGCCTTTAGGCATTTCTTAGTTATCCACGGCTTACGCGCCTTCGAAGTTCGCACTCTTGTTTTGTATGGAAAAGACTCAAAATACAGCTGCTTGTTGGTGGAAATAAAAGTACCATAAGCTTCCTAAACATTGGTTTCCTCATAGACGCTGCTCCAGTTTGCTTGCGACAGTTTATCATAAAACGTTTGCAAAGTAGTCTGATTTATGTCTTGAAAACGCATGGCAAACCTTTTTGCAGGTTTCTTAGGGGGAACTTAGAGATTTGTAATGAAATAAATTGCTAGGTGTTCACTAAAATCAGCTGCCAGTGCACCATATATTGATAATTCATCACATGCATTAGTAATCAAGGTGTCTAGTAACGTTAATATTTCGGGCCTAATGCGTGTTGGCTGATTTATGATATTGAAAAATGTGTTGGTCTCTAGTATAGTGTAGAACTCTTGTGTAAGTGCTGACTTTTCAAGCCAGTTTATGTTCATATCCCCGCCTAGTATGAGTGTGTATTTATGGTCATTTACCCAGCTGAAGTACTCGTTCATAAAATGCAGAAATTTGTTACTGTTTCCCCTGGGTGGGCGGTATTTGACAGTAAAAAGCTAGGAATTATATTTTAGGGTAAGCACCTCGTAGTCATTGGTTACAACACAGAAATTGTCAAGTAATTCGCATTTTAAAAACGTTTTCGACAGCCCCGCAACCCCCTCCCCCACCTCTCTTACAGCTCCGGTTAAGGAAAAATGTGGAGTATTCAGGTAGAATAAGAACAGCATAGTGGCTTTCGTACCATGTCTCAGAGATGATGACAAAGTGAAACGTAAAGCTAAAGCTGGAAAGAAAGGCACATATATCATCGCTTTTGTTTCGCACTGATCGAGCATTCAGATGCAGAAACGAAATGTTATCGCTTTTTGTCTGATAACGTGTGCTCAGCTTACAAGGTGTCAAGAAATCATAACTTGAAGCGTTCACTGATGCCATGCTCTCGGAGACATGGTATGTTGCAATCTCTTAACGATAGTCATAGGAAGAAGCCAAACGAGTTTAAAAAACGAAGCTTTGAAAAAAAATGCCAATGTAAACTGCAATGGGCACACTTATAGCATGGCACAGAAACTATTGTTTTACCACGTCTGTGCACAAGTTGTACATATTACAGGCCACGCGCTAAAAGTCAGTAAGTTTTAAATCTACATCGAGGAAGAAGGCCCTACAGACTTTGTTAGTACAGCCATCACACAGGTATTTACAAACCTTATTATTGGTTAGTCTAGCATCGCTATCAGAAACGAGGGATATGATGACGAAGCAGTAAATAGCGTTTTTAAATGTCAAAGTGTCAAAATATTTATTCCGAAAAACACAAACAAGAGAAGTCGTGTTCATATGTTTCCAGTTGTACTTGTCAAGTAACATTCTATTTTGGTGGTCCATGTGCTGATAAGAAACGCACTTAAGCGACCTTCGCCAGGTCAACCTCACAGGTAACATGCAGGATTGAAGAGTTCTCACTTTTGCGTATTAAAATCTTTCCTCGTGATACCCACGTGTATTTCCAATTTTTCGCCTTTTTGAGCTTTCGAGCTTTACCCAGCAGCATCTTCTTCACGCACAAATGCTCATTTATGTAGGCGAGGTCGCTTGTGTCAAATCCCAGCCTATCTGCTTTCAGAGTTTTCTTCCCAGCAGCTGACAGCAACTTTTCACGAGCAGTTCTTGAGACGGACATTACCACAACATCAGGTTTCTCCTTATTTTTCGAAGGCACACGATGAACTACATCAGTGTCACCGTCAGTAACACTTGTACCCAGACATTTTGCAATGGCCGCAACAGCCTTGCCTAGGTCCTCATTAGCTGCAAACGGAAGTCCTTGAATTTCAAGGTTCATGCTTCTACTATATTGTTTCACCCTAATATCTGCTTCATTGCCTGTTTAAGCTCCTCCTTCAACTCTTCGTTCGCCGCGCGACATTCCGCAGCTTCGGCCTTCATTTCAGCAAGTTCCTCGCTGTAACGTTCAATACACCTCTCAAATTCTTCAAAACTATTACTCATAAACCGAATGGAGCTACGAATGCCACCAAGTTCAGCGTGGATTTCAGTACTTGAAGCATCAACCTTGGCTACATCGTTTTTTATTTCTGTGGCGAATGTATCTAGCTTGACTACTGGCTCGATGACCTTCACTTCTTTCACTTCTTCACTTCACTTCAACCTTCACTTCTTTGATAGTGCTAGGTTGCTTTTCCAGAGCCTTTGCAACATCCCCTAGGGCACTCTGCTAAGTTGCTGACATTGCCGAATGGCGAAAACCAACAGCTAAAACAGCACACTGAAGAAAATTCTACGACATCAAAGTGGACACCCATGGCAGCAGCAGCGACGAGACTGTCAGTGTTGTATCTAGGAAGCTTTATAAGAAAGATCTCAACCAACCTGAAAAATTTCACGAAGCTAGTTAGGGCCAGTCCGTACGCCGTCGCCGCTGCTGCCAGAATGATCAAAATGTTCTGGCGAATACACCGCCCCCAGAGGAAGCGATAACGGTCCGCTGATTGCTTTAAACTTGCGTAGATGGCAGGCATGTCAATTCAGTCAGGGTGAAGTGATCGTGCAAAAGGCAAGTCTGCGATGCGTTGATGATAAACGCCCGATCCTCTAGCAGGCAGCGACATGGTCTTCGTAGCTTGCAGCTCACTTGAGCACGAGCCTCAAACCTGAAAAATTGCAGGAAGCTAGTTAGGTTCAGTCTGTACGCCGTCGCCGCTGCTGCCAGAATGAATTTCATAAACCCAATAGAGTGCGCGTTTTGCGAATAAAGCCATTCCTATTTCTGCTATATGCGTAGCGTCTGCATGCATGCTACAACACCATCCCATAAGCCGACATCGCTAACAAATGTCGATTATGAGATATTAATGAAGATTTTAGCAACTGGACTCCAAGGACTCATCAAGAAAAAAGTCGCAGACCACCAAACTTGCGGCACCAAAGGACGGTTCATTTTGTCGAACATTCACGAGATGCGTTGTGTGCTCGAGTGCTCTGACGTCACCTTCGGCGGCGTTGCAGTTATTTAGCGTGATCTCGAGAAACCGTTCGATTGTGCTGTTCACGTTATTTTGTTTACCATCTTGGTTCATGTTAATGTCGGTTCCAGCATCACTGAGGGCGCGGCTTTGGCGTACCAGGATTTCTCAATAATGTTAAATATTAACAAGTATCTGGGGGGCCCCATAAACATGATACGTTCAGTGCTCCAAGGCTGCCCCTCAGACCGCTTCTATTGGCTATCTATGGTTGGTTGGTTGGTTTGTTTGGGTTTAATGGCACAAAGGCAACTAAGGCCATGCTGCGCCAGACACAAGACAAAATGAAATGCAACGTTAGAGTAGGTAAACCTGTATTATATTATAGTTGATGTAAATTACCAGCTTTTTCTAAAAAGTCGAACAGGTTAGCAAATGGCACTAGGGGGTCATCTGCTGGTAATAGGGCAGGGTGTAATGGAGTGTGAGAATTATATAGGCTGTGTAAAAACCTCCGTCTCAGTGTGTCGATGTGTGGACATGTTATTAGTATGTGCATGACTGTGAGAGGTTCAAGGCATTTTTCGCAGGTTGGCGGGTTTTCTTTTCGGAGGAGACAATTATGCGTCAAATGTGTGTGTCCAATTCGAAGTCGACACAAGATTACCTCGTAGAACCGTTGTTGGTGACTGCATGATTTCGACTCGCCGATTACAGGTTTAATAAGATGTAGCTTGTATTCTCTACAATGGTCCCATTCGTGTTGCCACTTTGATGTTAAGGCCTTCTTAATGGCACGGATACTATCTTTATATGGAAGTGTTGTGTTTATTATGTCTTTGTGCGCTGCCATTGATGCGCATCTATCCGCTGCTTCGTTACCCGGTACACCAACATGGCTTGGTACGCAGCAAAACCTAATTGAGCTGCCGTATTTGTTTATTGTTGTCATGTTTAAGATATCCCCTATCAGGGGTTCACATTCGGATTTCATGTGAAGAGCCTTCATCGTGCTTAATGAATCTGTGTATATGATTGTGTTGTCGTGTTTTTCAGCGATGATCTTTTTAACCACAGTCCACAATGCATAGACTTAGCTGTGTAGACAGAGGCGTGCTGTGGCAAACGAATACTTCTTTCCCAATGTTCTGTTAGGGCCCCCACACCACGTGTTCTTTTGTTTTAGAGCCATCAGTGTAAAATTCCTTGTAATTTTGATATTTGTCCTGTAGAAAGCGGAATTCTTGTTTAATGTGTTCGTGTGTGGTGTATTTTTTCTTTAAACGTGTCAATGTCCAATCACATAACGGTGCGAAATAGTGCCATGGGGGCAAACGCTGTGGTTTTCTCGCAACCTGAAGAACTTCGCGAAGAATGTTATAATCCCGAATATATTCCTCAGATCGTAGGATAAGCGGCTTAATCATGTTTGGTTTGTTTGTATAGTGTAAGCGTGAGTTACACTGTGTGACAATGTTGAAGCATATGTGTTGTGGTGAGGACTGAACTCTTAGTACGTAAGAAAAAGTTAGTGGCACTCTGTGTTGCTGTAGAGGAGGTTCATTACAGTCAACATACAAACTCTTGACAGGCGATGTTCTGTAAGCACCGCTTGCCAGTCGTAGTCCAAAGTTATGAACTGGATCCAGTCGTAAGATTGTCTGGCTAACCCGTATATGATGCTACCATAATATAATATGCTGCGCACCAAAGTACCGTAGATGCGTAGCAGGCATTCACGGTCAGAGCCCCAGCGCTTCCGGGACAGGACTTTGAGGACGTTCAATGCATGGTTCGCTTTTATTTTAAGGCACTTTATGTGTGCCAGGAAGTTTAACTTTTTATCAAACAGAACGCCCCGAAACTTGTGTTCTTGTTTTACTGGTAGTGTGGCTTCTTGTAGCTTAAGG
The DNA here is from genome assembly GCF_050947875.1 of Dermacentor variabilis. Taxonomy (NCBI): domain Eukaryota; kingdom Metazoa; phylum Arthropoda; class Arachnida; order Ixodida; family Ixodidae; genus Dermacentor; species Dermacentor variabilis. Next base: position 240,594,681 of record NC_134569.1, on the reverse strand, counting down.
GTGGGATCTGGTTGTAGGCCTCTTTTTTGTGTAAAGACAACACTAATAGTTTTTTCACTTGAGAAACTAAAACCGTTTTCGGACACCCACTGTGTTAGTTTGTTTAATGTAATTTGAATTTGAGGTTCGGAGTATGTCAGTTTGGATGCACTACACGCAATTTGTAGATCATCCACATATAATGAATGCATTACAGAGGCTGGAATTACCTTATTGATCAAGTTCATTTTCACCACAAACAATGTTGTGCTCAATACGCATCCTTGTGGCACAACATTTTCCTGGATGACCACACGTGACAGCGTCGTACCGAAACGCACCTGGAATGTTCGGTCCGACATGAAATCGGCTAGACATTTGAGCATTCTACCTCGGATTCCTAAATCTGCTAAGTCCCTTAAGATACCAAACCTCCATGTTGTGTCATACGCCTTTTCTAAATCAAAGAAAACAGTGAGACAATATTGTTTGTGTAGAAAGGTCGCACGTATGTCGTCTTCTAGTCGTACTAGGTGATCTATTGTGGAGCAACCTTCCTTGTATCCACACTGATGGTTATCTAGCATGTTCTCTGTTTCAAGGGTGTATGTCAATCTTATGTTGATGATGGCTTCATAGGAGTTTGCAAGACAACTTGTGAGTGCTATGGGTCAATAGCTAGTTGCTGTTGTGGGAGGTTTTGCAGCTTTCAAGAAAGGGATAATGATGGCTTGCTTCCACTCTTTCGGCATTTCTCCCGTTTCCCAGATAATATAAAAAAACGAAGCAAGGTTTCAACTGCATTTGGAGATATATGAGCGAGCATCGCGTAATGTACTCTGTCTGGACCAGGTGCTCTTTTTTTGTCAGTTGTCAATACTCTATTTCTTTCCGGTAGTGTTAAAGCCGCATTATATAGTCTTTCTGAACTTCCTGTGGTCGGAAGCTGTAGTTTTTCTGTTAATTGCTTATGTTTTAGAAATGCAGCTGAATAGCTTACCGAGCTTGATATATCATGGAAATGTTGCCCTAATATGTCTGCTTGTTGTTCTATATTTGTTTGCGTGCCTGGAGGTGATGGTATGGGGATAGTGTAAGAAGCGTAGTCGCCTCTAAACTTACGAGCCTGATCCCACATTCATTTGTATGTTGTTGAGCTATTTATAGACGACACATAATTTTTCCAGGACTGTCTTTCGGCTTGTCTGCGTGTGTACCTGGCTTTCGCTTTTGCTTTTTTGACAGAGAGCAGATTATCTTGTGTTGGGTATCGCCGAAAGATACCCCACGCTTTGTTTTGTAGTTTTCTTGTTTGTGTACATTCCTTCGTCCACCAGGCTTTCAGGTTTTTTCTTAAGAAGCCAGAGGATTGTGGGATTGTCTGTTCTGCTGCAGCGAGTACGCAGGCGGTAATCCTCTCATTCATTTCGTCTATTGTTAGCTCATCTGTTATCCAGAGTGGCCTTTTCAGTAAAGAGAGGCCAGTCTGCTAGATGGAGTTTCCAAGGGGTGGCCTCAGTGGGATGGTAGGAAAAGGAGTTGCTCTTTTTATGATAACAGGCATATGGTCACTACCATAGGGGTTCTCAATAGTACTCCACTGAAAATCGCCAAAAAGAGATGGAGAGCACACTGGCAGATCTAGGCAACTCATAGCTCCTGTGCTTGGGCAATAGTAAGTTGCCGCACCAGTGTTTAAAAGGCATATTTTGTTTGTTAGAATAAAATCTTCGAGTGTTTGGCTCCTGGTGTCAGTAGTTTTACTACCCCACAACGTGTTCTGTGAATTAAAATCACCGCCCATTAAAAATGGTTCAGGTAGCTGGTGTAAAATTATCTCTAGATCTCTTACGGTAAAATGTGAATGTGGTGGAATGTACGTTGAGCAAATGATGATGGTTTTATGAGATAAAACGGTGACAGCAGCGGCTTCTATGTGAGTGGTAATGGGAACTTCTCTAGCTGCTATACCGCCTGGCAGAACAATGGCTACACCACCTGACAGCCAGTTCACCTGAGTACGGTCGCACCGTACAACAGTGAAAACTTTTAAAATGTTTTTTGTGCTTTCCGCCTAGGTTTGTTTCCTGTAAACACAGGGCCACAGGAGAGAAGTTACTTAACATGTCTCTAATGTCACCTAAGTTGTGTAAAAGCCCTCTACAATTCCAGTGTATAATAAAAGCCATCTTAAAATGGAAAGATAAGAAATGGCACTACGGAAAAATTAAGAGGCGAGGTATAGGTGACATGGGGGGGGGATTGAAAAAGGCTAATACAAATGAGCGATAACCTTTAGGTTAACCCTTTCTTATTTTGAGCTGTTATTGGGATTTTGTCCCTCTTACCACACTCGAGAGAGCGCTTCTCCTTCGGTGTCAATGACACTGAGGTTTTTGTGTCGACCTCCATCGCTCTCTCTGAGGCGCTGGAGCACTGAGAGTTTGGCGCCGAGACACGTGCCTCGGGCCTTGGAGTTCGCTTGATCTTAGGGCCCTGCGGGACTGGTGTCTGCAGGGCCGTCGAAGAGGGTGGAGGAGTACTGACTGCTTCCACCACGGGGGCGGGAGGAGTCACTGCGGCACCACTGCGCGTGGGCTCAGAGGACTTCGGAAGCCTCTATGACGCGGCCCCCGCCTGCGTCACATCGGCATAACTTTTTCGCGGAAGATATGATAGCCGCTTTCTGGCTTCTAAGAACGATATTTTTTTCTTTTACAGTTAGTGCAATGATTTCCTTTTCCTTTTTCCAGCATGGTCGAGACCGTGAGTAAGCTGGATGATCTCATTTACAGTTAACAGAATGTGGCGAAGATGTGCAGTTGTCAGATTGGTGATCATTCAAGCTGCATTTAGCACAGGTTGCTTGGCCTCGGCATGCATGTGAAGCATGCGCGAACCTTTGACACTTGAAACATCGTCTGGGGTTCGGGATATATGGTCTTACACTGATTTTGGCATTATTTATTTTTTATTTTTATTTATACAAGTACCTGCAGCGCCACAAGGGCATTATTGCAGGGGGGGACAAATTGAAGAAAAGTGAACATGTGACAAAAACTTGATACAGCAGAGCACAGGTGGTAAGAGTAACAAAATACGTAACATAGATGAGTCATCTCGACGGCAAAACGGTCTTGTGAAATGCGGTGCAAATTTGCAAGACAGAAATGGAAAGGGTACACTATCGCATGAAGTGCAATGCCAGCCAAATGATATAAAGAAAACGGGATAATATACTACGACAGACTGCGTGACAATAAAGACAGAAACTCTGAACACGTTTTACATTCACCAATGCTCCTGGGAAGCCTATTCCAGTGTGCGGAAACATGCGGGAAAAATGAATTACGGTAGACATCAGTACGACAGCGCATTTCAAGGACTTTCAGCTCGTGATCACATCGTTTAGAGATGAAGTGGGGAGGGAAAATGTACAAGTTCTTGTTTATTCCTGTGAGATCAAAGTAGATTCGGAAAAAAAGTTCTAATTTTGCAGTTAATCGGCGGTGTGCTAGTGATTTCCAACCAAGGTCCTCTTTAAGCAATGTAATACTGCTACGGAAATTATAATTACCAGAAACAAATCTTGCAGCGCGGTTTTGGACGCGTTCAAGCTTTTCTATAAGTTTAGAGCTTTGAGGGTCCCATACCTGGCAAGCGTATTCGAGTACCGGGCGAAGATTTGTTATGTGAAGCTGTTCTTTTACTTTCTGGGGGGCGTTATAAAAATTACGTCTAACAAGGTTTAGTATACGAGATGATTTTAAGGTTAAGTATTCAATATGTCTGTTCCATGTTAAATTTTCTGAAAAATAGGCCCCGAGGTATTTGTAGTGTTCGACCTTTTCAAGAAGTAGTCCGTCCAATTTATACACTGATCTCACAGGAAAGCGTTTACGGGTGAATGACACAAGTTGGCATTTAGCATTGTTCAAAGACATGCCCCACTTAATGCACCAAGCATGAATTTTGTTTAGATCATTCTGCAAACTACTAACATCACAAACATTTTCTACATTCTTGTATATGGCACAATCATCACCATATAACCTCACTTTGCATTCTAGATTGTGCACAATGTCATTTATAAAGACTAAAAATAACAAAGGCCCCAAAACAGACCCTTGGGGCACGCCAGAGGTTACGGTGACAGGTGTTGATTTGGTTCCGTTTATTAAAACATGCTGTGTTCGTCCAGACAGGTAATTTCCAATCCAATGTACTATTGCAGGGTGTATACCGAGACAAGATAATTTATATAAAAGCAATGCATGAGAAACTGTGTCGAAAGCTTTCCGGAAATCTAAAAATATACAGTCTACCTGAAATCCAAGGTCAAAAGAGTAAAAGAGATCGTGAGCGAACTCTACCAGTTGAGTCGTACATGACAAGCCAGGCCTAAATCCATGTTGAAAATCCTAAAAAAATTTATTGTTTTGAAGGTGTTTCATCACAGCACTGTATATGATGTGTTCTATTGTTTTGCAACATACACATGTTAGAGAAATAGGCCTGTAGTTTTCTAGTACATCTTTGGGACCGTTTTTATGTATGGGAACGACGTGGGCTACCTTCCACTCTGCAGGTAATGAAATGGTATTTAATGATTTATTAAACAGAGCGACTAAAAAATGCGCAATTTCTTGAGAGCAGGATTTCAATACCTGCGACGGAATACCATCGGGACCGCCAGCTGATTTGTTGTTCAGATTGGAAATAAGTTTCAGAACACCGTTATATGTGACAGTGACCATAGGCATATTCTCATAGACTATTTCTTGTATTTCAGGCGGTTCACCAGTGTATGTCTCAGAAAAAACACTTTTAAAATAGGAATTCAGACAGCAAGCCTTCTCATAATCATCAAGCACTGTTTTCTCGCCGACTGATAAAATGGGGACAGTTGTGTCCACTTTACCATTTATTTTAACAAATTTCCAAAATTCTTTAGGATTATCCCTTAACTTTGCGTCAAGCGATGAAATATAACTTTGTTTATTCACCTTTATTTCTTGCTTAATATTGTAGTTCACATGACGCATTTCATGGAAAACCGATTGATTGCGAGTCTTCAAATACGAAGCATACAGGCGGCGTTTTTTGTTAATAAGCGAGCGAATTTTCTTATCTACCCACGGTTTATCTTTCCGGCGTCTAGTTGTCAAAAGTTTGGAAGGTATGTATTGTTCAATTAAAGCCTTTAATTTATCTCTAAAAAGAATCCAAGCTTCATCTATGTCCACTGTCTGGCTGACCTCATGAAAAATAGGGAAGAAATTTGAAAGCTCTCGTGATAAAGAGACGTAATCCCCTCGGTCGTAGAAAAGAACGTTTCTAGGATATTTATGGGTTGGTCTAACTGAAGCGGCACTAGACGTGGCAACAACGCAATCGTGATCACTGATACCAGGGATGACAGCTACATTTTGGATCAGCGACTCAGAGCTAGCAAAAAACAAATCTAAAGTGCTGGCAGAAAAATGGTCTCTTCGCGTGCATTCGGAGACGAATTGGGTTAGGTCATTAGTTATAATGAACTCTGAAAGGCAAGAGATAGGGCAGTCGAGTCTGAGAACACAGGTTTGCCATCTTCCCAGTCAACAGCAGGCATGTTAAAGTCGCCCCCAAGTATATACTCAGTATTTACGGTAGTTAAAAAGTTTGATAGCTCGGTAAATGATTCCGGATTACAAGAACTAGGAGACCGGTAAAAAGACCCAACAGCAAGGTAATTGCCATTGCTCATTCTAACCCTGCACCATATGGATTCAGAGTGATTGAAAGAAGTAGGGAGTTCAGTACTGTGAAGGCACTCATTAATGAGAAGAAAAACGCCGCCACCATGTGTGTTTCTGTCACACCGGTAGACATCATAACCACACGGAAATACCTCGTTATTGGCGATGGATTCATGAAGCCAGGATTCAGTGCCGATCACTATGTGTGGTTGAACAGCGGAAAGTAAAGCTGCAAACTCATCGGCCTTATTTTTCAAGCTTCGGCAGTTAACTAACAGAAGATTAAGTGTAAGATAACAAGAAGTGTTATGTTCCGCGCCAGTACGCAAGGTTTTAGGTTCTGCACGATGCTTGACCTTTAGCTATCTTATTTCGGTTACCACCTTTTTTCCGCTATCATAGCCAAAGATTTTGTTGCCCATGTGCAGTTTATCGAAACGTAGTTTAAATGAGAGGTTTGTGGCTAAAGCATATTCAACCAGTTTTGATCGTGCATATCTGATAGCAGGACTCAAATCCTCTCGAATTGCGTATTCCTTATCTTTCAGCCTGGATCCGCACGACAAAAGTTGTTCCTTAACTTTAAATCTACAGAAATTAACAACAATTGGCCGGTTCTTTCCCTCGCGAAACTTTCCCAGCCTATGAGCACGTTCAATATCTTCCGTTGTAATAGTCTGTTCGAGCTCAGTTTGAAAAAACGCGATGGCTTTTTTCTCAGAGTCTCTCTAACTTTCATTTTCGCAATCACATAGGCCAAAAACTATCAAGTTATTTCTGCGCGACCTGTTGTTTGTATCCTCAAGGGACGTTTTAATTTCGACCATTTTTCGCAGATTTTCTGAGGACTCTTCTTTGGCTGAAAGTAGGTCACTTTGAAGAACAGCGACTGTGTTCTGTAGTTCTTGTAGCGAAAGAGCGAGAGCAGACTGTTCCTTCTTGACAACTTCTAGCTCGGTGAAAAAACGAGTTTGCCCTTGCTCAAGCCGGCGGACAATAGCATAAATGCCTTCAATACTAGCACTTCCCTCAGCACCACTAGCATCTGTACCAGGGCCAGGGTTTAGTTCGACATCCCCGGAGAGAAGTAAATGTAATCCAGAGAAAGCACGGTAGGCAAAAGCACGTAAACTGATACATTTTCTCACGTACTCCAATAGGCTGTCGGGGCACGACACCGCAATTACACATCGGTCAGAACACCGGTAACAAGATGCAGGGGTTCGGTAACTAACCTGTGCAAAAAGACGAGGTAAGCTCATGCCGACAGCGATGTCGCGCCCCGGCAGTAGTCCGTCGAAGTGCAGCTTAAGTAGTGTCTCCGCCCCTCTTGTATCAGTTGACATATGCGGTTGCCAGGCCAGATGAGTGAATGTATCCAAAGTGGGCGGCTGCTCGTTGACATCCGGGAAAGGCGATGATTGTGCGGCGAAGCACGCGTCCGTTTGCCACGTAGAAACTGAAGGCGGTGGCAGGTTCCAAGCCACATCGAAGAAACCACCGCCGGGCCACGGAATCAGTAGGGCTCCGAAAAGCACCTGTGCAAAAAGACGAGGTAAGCTCATGCCGACAGCGATGTCGCGCCCCGGCAGTAGTCCGTCGAAGTGCAGCTTAAGTAGTGTCTCCGCCCCTCTTGTATCAGTTGACATATGCGGTTGCCAGGCCAGATGAGTGAATGTATCCAAAGTGGGCGGCTGCTCGTTGACATCCGGGAAAGGCGATGATTGTGCGGCGAAGCACGCGTCCGTTTGCCACGTAGAAACTGAAGGTGGTGGCAGGTTCCAAGCCACATCGAAGAAACCACCGCCGGGCCACGGAATCAGTAGGGCTCCGAAAAGCACCTGTGCAAAAAGACGAGGTAAGCTCATGCCGACAGCTCATGCTGACATAACCTACATCGAGTGAAGTAGGCATTACGCTTGTTCCGAAGATGAGTATAACATGTTTGGTAGGAATTTCTTGGTCGTTTCTGCGTATTACTATTCTTTGTACCTTTGTCACATTTTGTTCTTGGAAACTCTCAAGGAGTTCCTCAACGCTCAACCCATTAAAGTCTTCTTCAGAAATCACTCCCCTGCTTGTATTAGGTGTTCTGTGAGCTGAAACTGTCACTGTCGCGTCGCCAATACTGGTAAGGTCAGAGAGCTTCTCTGCTTGATCTTTATCATTTAGTTCTACGAGGAGGTCCCCGCTAGACATTTTGGAGGCTTTGTATGTCGGTCCAATTTTTCTTTCATGCATTTAGCTACTACAAACGGAGAGAGTTTTCTTACTGACATGTTGCTTTCGCCGTGTACTACATAGTACTTGGGGAAGGATGGAGCGTTGCTCCAAAAGGAGAAATGAAATGGTACTTCGGTGCGGCATCTTTTCAGACGCCGATCATAGACGATACAGGTTTGTGCTGCCATAGAAAATGTATATGTTCGGCAACAGCGCCGACCTCCCACCACGGCGCCCAACGAGGGGACGCGGCAGGGCTTGTGTTCAAGCCTGCACGACGCCAGCCGTACGCCGTCACTATAACCCAATATGGTGTACCCAAGGTAGGATAGCCACACAAGGTTAACCCTTGCCACCGTGGAGAAGGAAGTAAATGGAAGAGAGAAGAAGATAGGAAAGATCAAAAAGTGAGCGAGAAAGACAAAGATTTGAGGAGAAAGAGACAGGAAGAGGCGACTGCCGATTTCCCCCGGGTGGGTCAGTCCGGGGGTGCCGTCTGCGTGAAGCAGAGGCCAAAGAGGTGTTTTGCCTCCGCCGGGGGGCCTTAAATGTCCAAACGCCCGGCATCGGCTCAACCCCCAGGATCCCCCTTTCCCCGGACACGGCTAAGCCGCGCACGGTTAGACGCGGGAGGGTCCAACCCTCGTGTGCTCAAGTACGTGGTGTCGCAACGCACCAAACGCCTGCTGACGCAGACACCCCTGCGGGGCTATTTGCTATCTATATAGAAGCAATGTGTTTGGCAATAACTTAAAATGAAAGAATACGGGGTTTCAGACTGTCAGCGACAGGAGTGATGCTGTTTTTATATGGAGATTATATTAGTGTGTTGTGCTGGCAAACCAAGCGTAAGCGAAACAATATCTGCAGTAAAACGTTTCTGTGATGTCACCGGTAGTAGTGTAAATTGGGGCAAATCTCTTGGGCTGTGGCTTTGGGAGTGGTCTCCCGCACCGGAGAACTTCGCGAACATCAACTGGGTTAAAAGTCGGAAGAGGTATCTGGGTGTACCCCTCGACAGGTAGAACAGTAGCGATGAATAATGGATGAGCCAAACAAAAGAAATGAAAGAAAAAGTATATAGATGGAAAGGTACTAACCTATCTATTTTCGCAAGGGCGACAGATTGTAATACGTTTTTATCACAAAATTATACTACGTCATACAAGCATTGTATGGTTCAAAAGCAAACGTGCAAATGTTGCACAGAGTGTTTGCGCTTTTTATCTGGGGTTCAATATGGGAAAGGTGCAGCCGAAGAAATTTGTTTAGAAGAGTGAAGGAAGGCGGTGTGGGCTTGGCGCATCTTTTTCTTTGACAACTTGTAAACCGGTTTCTGTTCTTTCGCGATGTGCGCGATCCTTTTCTGCGCACCGTACGTCAACTTACGTTGAGCAACGTTTTCCTCACTTACGTTGTTAGCTCGGTAAGCTTGACCGGAACACTTCGTGGTTACGTTAAGGAAGTGTTCCACAGTGTGCGTTCCCTTTGCGTTCGTTTTTCAGTTGAGTATCTTGTGAAGTGAAAAGGAAAACACCGTATCAAGATGTTTGCGATATACCTTTCCCAGTGCCGTTATAGAGAGCCATATACAGCGGAGGACCAGGACAGGATGTTTTTAGGCGAGTGGAACGCATGGAGGCCCCACCAGGGTTAAAAACCTTCCTTTTCAAGCTCCACACCGGAACGCTCTCGGTAAAGACGTTTATGGAAGAACGAGGCTGTCTTGTACCGTGGGGATTGCACTCTGCAAGAAGCCCGTGACAACAGATCATGTTTTCTTAAATTGCTGTGCGGCGGTTTTCTTCTGGGACGTGTTAAAGCGAACCCTGAAGAAAGATTTACCGGTGGACTCGCAAGAGATCAGGTATCTGGCAATGAAGGATGTAGACGGGGCGCCATATGGATTTGTTATGTTGAATGCTCTCTATTGTGTATGGTGTGCTCGTATGGCAAGGTAGCATAGCGATTCCGACGCCCCGTCTGCGCGTATATATTTTACAGAATGTATGTCAGTGGAGGTGGGTGCAGCGGTAGAGGAAGAACACCCGCCTCGCGTTCGAATCCCGGTACCGCGCAGTTTTCCACCGGATTAAAAAAAGAATCCGCGTGTTGATAAAATTGCATAAACAGGCCTGGAGTGTGCCCTGACCCCGGTGACCAGAACCGGTAAAACACTCCCTCACCAGAGCAGGATTAGCCACCCTGGTGCAGTACTTGGCCACAACCTCCTATATGAACAAAACAATCAAACCCTGGCCCTCAGTCCCCAGCAGCTGCGAAGCAAACGACCACGGCGGCGGTCAGACCTGCGACGCAGCAGAGGGTGCTAAGAATCCCTGGCTCCGGACAGGCCGCCATAGGAATATGAACCTGGCAACGCTTAACGCTAGAACGTTATCTAGTGAGGCAAGCCTAGCAGTGCTATTGGAGGAATTAGAGGGCAGCAAATGGCATATAATAGGACCCAGTGAAGTTAGGAGGCCAAAAGAAACATATACAGTGCTAAAAAGCGGGCACGTCCTGGGCTACCGGGGCTTAGCGAAGAAACGAGAACTAGGAGTCGGATTCCTGATTAATAAGAATATAGCTGGTAACATACAGGAATTCTATAAAATTAACGAGAGAGTGGTAGGTCTTCTTGTGAAACTTCATAAGAGGTACAAAATGAAGGTTGTACAAGTCTACGCCCCCACATGCAGTCCTGATGACCAGGAAGTCGAAAGCTTCTATGAAGACGTGGAATCGCCGATGGGTAGACTGAAAACAAAATACACTATACTGATGGGCGACTTCAATGGCAAGGTAGGAAAGAAGCAGGCTCGGTACAAGGCAGTCGGAAAATATGGCATAGGCACTAGGAGTTATTAGCAGAGTTTGCGGAACAGAATAATATGCGGATAATGAATACCTTTTTCCGCAAGCGGGATAGCCGAAAGTGTACGTGGAGGAGCCCGAACGGTGAGAGTAGAAATGAAATAGACCTCATACTCTGCGCTAACCCCGGAATCGTACAAGATGTGGACGTGCTCAGCAAGGCTCGCTACAGTGACCACAGGATGGTAAGAACTCGAATTAGCTTAGACCTGAGGAGGGAACGGAAGAAACTCGTACATACAAAGCCGATCAATGAGTTAGCGGTAAGAGGGAAAATAGAGGAATTCCAGATCAAGCTACAGGACAGTTATTCGGCTTTAACTCAAGGAGAGGACCTTAGTGTTGAAACATTGAACGACAATCTTGTGGGCATCATTAAGGAATATGCAATAGAAGTTGGTTGTAACTTCGTTAGACAGGAAAGCAGTAAGGTACCGCAGGAGACAGAAGATCTGATCAAGAAACGCCAATATATGACAGCCTCAAACTCTACAGCTAGAATAGAACTCGCAGAACTTTACAAGTTAATCAACAAGCGGAAGACTGCTAACATAAGGAAGTATAACATGGATAGGATCGAACATGCCCTCAGGAACGGAGCAAGCCTAAAAGCAGTGAAAAATAAACTAGGAATTGGCATGAATCAGATGTATGCGTTAAGAGACAAAGCCGGCAACATCATTACTAATATGGATGACATAGTTCAACTGGCTGAGGAGTTCTATAGAGATTTATACGGTACCAGTGGCACCCACGACGATAATGGAAGAGAGAATAGTATAGAGGAATTCGAAATCCCACAAGTAACGCCCGAAGAAGTAATGAAAGCCTTGGGAGAAATGCAAAGGGGGAAGGATGCTGGGGAGGATCAGGTAACAGCAGATTTATTGAAGGATGGTGGGCAGATTGTTCTAGAGAAACTGGCCGCCCTGTATACGCAATGCCTCATGACCTCGAGCGTACCTGAATCTTGGGAAAACGCTAACATAATCCTAATCTATAAGAAAGGGGACGCCAAAGAATTGAAAAATTATACACCGACCAGCTTACTGTCAGTTGCCTACAAACTATTTACTAAGGTAATCGCAAATAGAATCAGGAACACCTTAGACTTCTGTCAAGCAAAGGCTACTATTTCGTAAAGGCTACTCAACAATACACCATATCACACTATCAATCAGGTGATAGAGAAATGTGCGGAATATAACCAACCCTTATATATCGCTTTCATTGATTGCGAGAAAGCGTTTGATTCTGTCGAATCCTCAGGAGTCATGGAGGCATTACGGAATCAGGTTGTAGACGAGCCGAATGTAAGAATACTGAAAAATATCTATAGAGGCTCCACAGCCACCATAGCCCTCCACAAAGAAAGCAACAAAATCCCAATAAAGAAAGGCGTCAGGCAGGGAGATACAATCTCTCCAATGCTATTCACCGCGTGTTTACAGCAGGTATACGGAGACCTGCATTGAAAAGATTTGGGGATAAGAGTTAATGGAGAATACCGTAGTAACTTGCGATTCGCTGATGATATTTCTTTTTAGCAACTCAGGGGGCCAATTGCAATGCATGCTCACTGACCTGGACAGGCAAAACAGAAGGGTAGGTATAAAATTAATCTGCTGAAAGCTCAAGTAATGTTTAACAGTCTCGGAAGAGAACAGCAATATACAATAGGTAGCGAGGCACTGGAAGTGGCAATGGAATACATCTACTGAGGGCAGGTAGTGACTGCGGATTCGGATCATGAGACGGAAATAATCAGAAGAATAAGAATGGGCTGGGGTGCGTTTGGCAGGCATTTTCAGATCATGAACAGCAGGTTGCCATTATCCCTCAAGAGAAAAATGTATAATAGCTATGTCTTACCAGTACTCACCTACGGGGCAGAAACCTAGAGGCTTACGAAAAGGGTTCTAATTAAATTGAGGACGACGCAACGAGCTATGGGAAGAAGAATGATGGGTGTAACGTTAAGGGATAAGAAAAGAGCAGATTGGGTGAGGGAACAAACGCGAGTTAATGACATCTTAGTTGAAATCAAGAAAAAGAAATGGGCATGGGCAGGACATGTAATGAGGAGGGAAGATAACCGATGGGCATTAATGGTTACGGACTGGATTCCAAGGGAAGGGAAGCGTAGCAGGGGACGGCAGAAAGTTAGGTTGGCGGATGAGATTAAGGAGTTTGCAGGGATGACATGGCCACAGTTAGTACATGACCGGGGTTGTTGGAGAAGTATGGGAGAGGCCTTTGTCCTGCAGTGCGCGTAACCAGGCTGATGATGATGCTGATGATGTCAGTGTTTGTCGAACTACAGAAATGAAAGAGTGTATCGGATTGGCTGTCGAGTCTCCAACCTCTGACCGCCATGAAGAAATTTTAATTTGACAATGTCGGTCCTATACGGACGCACGGCTTTGTTGCGCCTTTTTCCCCCGTTTTGATTTTCCTCATTGCGGAAGGCTTGTATTTGTTAAGTGTGTAAAATTTGTGTCTGCGATATTATGTCGAAGACAAGCAATAAGTACAAAAAAGTGTGCCGTGATCGTACGGTGGTTAATACCTTGAGTTGTCGCGGCAATAACCCTGGTTCTAATGCTGGTCGCGGCAACGTTTTTTTTTTACTTTCAATCGAATGCAAGCGTAACGCACTCGCCTGTCAGCGCGCATCACACTGGTTACAGGAGTAACCAACCAGTTTCGTAATGAGAACACGCTGTGGTATTTCTTCCAATTTATGTCCTTCGGTTTGCCGTGATCGTATACTGGTCATTCTGCATCCGGCAGCTGAGCAGTTCGGATCCTAGGGTCATGGCCTGTTCCGGGACAGCGATAACGACAACTGTTGATCGCGGAAACAGGATCACCGACGAAGATAAGCATTATGCGTTTATTTTGCTTTGGCTGCCCAAAGGACGCATGGCGATCACCACCTTGATTTTACACGATGAAGTACTCGCGAGACCTTAACTGGTCGAAGATTTCAGAGTTGCCCTACGGCCGAAGGGTCTGCTGCCTGACGTGGTATGCATATGGTATGTGCCATATTAGCCGCGTCTGGGCTGTAACACGGAGCCATGCGCCTGCCACACGAAGGCTGCTGGCTATGAAGGAATTGCAAGTGACGACGGTGCGTCATAGTTGACCCGCAGGACCAGCAGGCGGAACTTCTACTTCACTGGCTGCTGTGTGGCGTTGCACACGAGGACATCCTTACGGCTTTCACTGCTTTCGGCAAGGTGCGGGTGGTAAGCAGGGAGAGGTGGCGCGTCCACGGCATGGGAGACAAATCGTCCACCACCAGGTCTATAGTTTTCAAGCTTAATAGCGGCGTCAAAGTGCAGGACCTTCCTCACCAGGTCCGCGTCCGGAAAGAGTTGGCCTCGGTAGTGGTACCCGGTCGACCCATGCAGTGCCTGCGCTGCCTTGTGTTGTTTGTGTTATACCTTTGTGCGCTGCCATGAATGCGCATCTATCTGCTGCTTCATTCCCTGGTATCCCAGCATGGCTTCGCACCCAGCAGAATCGTAGCGTTCTTCCGTATTCATTATAGGCCAACATGTTTAGGATATCACCAAGTAGGGTTTCAGACGCGGAGTTAATGTTTATAGCTCTGAGTGCGCTTAATGAATCGGTATATACGATAGCATTCATCTGGTTGTCGCTGGTAATTTCTTTTACTGCCGTCCATATGGCAAAAACTTCGGCGGTAAACACTGAAGAAAAATTATTTATCCGAATGCTATTTTGCCAGTTTTTGGCTATTATTCCGACACCTACGTATTCTTGGGTTTTGGAGCCGTCAGTGTAAAATTTCTTGTAATTTTTATATTTTTCTTGAATAGCTCGGAACTCTTGTATTCTGTGTTCTTGTGGAAGGTATTTTTTCTTTAGGTGTGTCAGTGTCCAATCCCGTAGCTGTGAAAAGTTGTACCAAGGGGGCAATCTTGGTGGCCTTTGAGCAACCTGCAGGGCCTCATGAGGAACACCATAAGTCTGACAGCATTCTTCGTGTCGCAAGATTAGTGGCCGAATCATGTTCGGTTTGTTTGTGTAGTGTATCCGTGATTTGCACTGTGTTCCTATGCTGTAGCATAAATGTTGTGGTGATGATCGAATTCGTACTACATAGGAAAGTGTACGTAGTGCTCTGCGTTGCTGTAAGGAAGGCTGATTGCAGTCTACTTATAAACTTTGGACAGGCGATGTTCTGCAGGCACCGCTCGCCAGTCGTAGGCCGAGATCATGAACTGGATCAAGTCGCTTGATGTATGACTGCCTAGCTGCACCATAAACTACACTACCGTAGTCGAGGATGCTACGTACAAGGAACCGGTATATACGTAGTAGACAAGTTCGGTCAGATCCGCAGTGCTTGTGCGATAACATTTTGAGGATTTTAATACTTTATTTGCTTTAATTTTAGTTGTGTTAATGTGGGCCAGGAAGTTCAGTTTTGTGTCAAATGTTACGCCTAAAAATTTGTGGTCGTCTTTGAGCGGCAAGGTTGTACCATCCAATGTGAGAACTGGATTGCAGTGTAACCCTCGTTTCTGGGAGAAGAGAACTATAACAGTTTTGTCTGTTTAAAAACGGAATCCATTTTTGTCAGCCCATTGTGTAAGATTATTTATGTTTATTTGTAGTTGCCTTTTGCAGGTGGGTATATTTGAGGCACGGCAAGCCACTTGCAAATCGTCGACATATATTGAGTGCATAAGAGAGGATGGAATGATCTTATTAACAGAGTTCATTTTGATTATGAAGAGTGTCGTGCTCAGAATGTAACCCTGTGGAACTCCATTTTCCTGTGTAAATGTGCTTGAAAGTATTGTGCCGAGACGCACCTGAAATGTTCTATTTTCCATAAAATCATATAGACAGTTTAGCATTCTGCCACGCACTCCCAAGTCAGCCAGATCTCTTAAAATTCCATACCGCCAAGTGGTATCATACGCTTTTTCTAGATAAAAAAAACTGCGAGACCGTGTTGTTTGTGTAGAAACGCGTTACGTATTTCATGTTCTAGCCGTACGATGTAGTCAGTTGTCGAGCAGCCCTTTCTGTATCCGCACTTTTGCATGTCTATTAGGTTTCTTGATTCAAGGATGAATGTGAGACTTATGTGTATGATACTCTCGTAGGATTTGGCTAGATAGCTTGTTAACGCTATGAGCCTGTAGCTTCTTGGGGACGTTGCGGCTGTACCTGATTTCAAAAAAGGCACAACTACTGCATTTTCGCAGTCTGTAGGCATCACTCCAGAATCCCAGATCTTGTTGAAAAAATTTAAGTAGTGTTTCTGCTGATGCTTGAGATAGGTGTGCCGGCATTGTGTAGTGGACACGGTCAAGACCTGTTGCCGTTTTTTACCGGCAGAGAGAACTCTGTTCAATTGTTGCATTGTGAGGACATTAATATAGGGTTAACTTAAAGCCCCAGTAGAGGGCAGTCTCTGTTTCCTTGCCGACTTTTTATAATTTAGGAAAGCATTGGAGTAGTTTACTGGGCTGGAGACCTTGTAAAAGAATTTGCTTAATAGGTTGGCCTGGTCCTGTAGTGTTGTTTTTGTGCATGGACATGTGAGTAGTAGTATTGTGTATGATATGTACACTCCTTTAAATTTCCTTACCTTGTCCCAAATTCATTTAGACGTGACGGTAATATAAATAAAGTTATGTATTTTTCCATGACAGTTTCTCTGCCTGTCTTCGAATAAATCGTGCTTTGGCTTTGTCCTGTTTGAAAATTTAAAGGTCGCTATAAGTGGGGTACCTCCGCAGGATTCCCCAGGCCTTATTTTGCTTCATTTTGGCTTCGGTACACTCGTTCGTCCACCAGGGATTTAGCCCTTTGCGCCAAATACCGGATGACTGCGGCATTATCTTTTCTGCTTCAGATATTATGACCTCAGCGATTTTTTTGTTGCGTTCGTCCATGCTTAGTTCTTGTGAAAATACAGCTTCCAGTTTCGCCTTTTCCATAAAAGCCGGGCAGACAGCGAGCTGTAATTTCCATTGACGTGGCCTATTGACTAAGGTTAGTGGTGATGATAAATGTTTGATGATTGCGGGCTAGTAATCACTGCCATAAGACCTGGCGAGGGCTTCCCATTTAAGGTCTTTAAAAAGAGATGGTGAGCAGAAAGCTAAATCTAGGCAACTAAAACGGCGGGGAGTTGGTGAAAAGTACGTAGGAGCACCTGAATTTAAAAGGCAGATATCATTGGATAAGATAAAATCTTCAACCAGCTGTCCTCTTTTGCTAGTTTTGACGCTGCCCCGAAGAGTACAATGAGCATTAAAATCCCCTACTAAAATAAATGGTTCCGGTAATTGATCTGTTAAATTTTCTAATTGTTTAGTAGTAAAGTGGATGTGGGGTGGAATGTACAGTGAGCAAATGGTGATGGTTTTGTAAGATAGAATGGTGAGAGCTATGGTTTCTAAGGATGTATTCAATTGTACATTTCGGGTAGGAGGGCAGCCCTACACGACTATAGCCACTCAATCTGACAAACGGCTGGAACATTCGCGGTCCCTTCTGACAACGGTGAAACCTTTGAGAATTTGACTATATTTTGGACCAAGATTTCTTTCCTGGAGACATACTGCAACTGATGAAAAGCTGTTGATGATGTCTTTGGCGTCACATAGATTGTGTATGAGACCTCTACAATTCCAATGGATAATACAAGCCATTTTGAAATTGAAAGGTAACAATGGCACTACGGAAAGAATAGGAGGTAGATGTTAGGTGGCTTGGATTTAAAAAGGCTAATACAAATGAGCGATAACCTTTAGGTTAACGCTTTCTTATTTTGAGTTGTTATGGGGATTTTGTCCCTCTTACACTCTAAGAAAAAAGAGAGTAAAAAGTGAGTCACGGCAACTTGACTCTCTTTTTTCTTACGAAGACCCATTTTCGCGCGGGTAGAGTCACAAAACAAGAGTCAGCATTTGTGTATGGGATCCTTTGACTCTCAATAGCACGCGAAGAGTCGTCGTGGAAGATCGCGACTCCTCTGATATTCGAGATGAGTCTGGCGAGAGAAAGATTAAAATGCAGGAGAAGAAATACCAGATAACGTCTTCTGTTTTAGGCAGGCCCTCGGGTTCCTGTCCTGGTTGTAATGCAATGTATCGTTCTTTCATCCTTGTCATGTTCTGCAATTACACCGAACTGTAAATATCGATTTTCCTTGAACATGTTTGTTAATATCTCACACGCTTAAGCGATAGCTGGCTTCCTATGCTAAGGAAGACTCGGATTTGTCACACTGGATTCTGACCATAAGTAAATCTAAAAAAAAAAGCATTGGCTACTAAAGAGACCGCAGCAACGAGATAACAAGTTCAGTAGGCGCACTCAACAGTGTCGATTGTAAATGTAATTGCGCTACGCAAATTAAATTTTGAGGATTTAGGCTCCAAAATCAAGATCTTGTTATGAGGCGCATGGTAATGGAAAACTGCAGATTTATTTTCAGCCGCTCGGGTTATTTAACGTGCACGGAATGCACAGTATGCGCGTTTTCGCATTCTGCCCCCATTGGAATGCGACTGCCGCGGTTGTGATTGGACCCGTGACCTCGAGCTCAGCAGCGCAACACTAAAGCCACTGGGCTACCGCAGTGAGTTGCGTTCCGCGACCAGAAACAAATATTAGCGTACGCAACACTGCTTTGGAACCCCCAAGAAATATAAAAAACAAAAATACAGCAGTTTCACCCCAATGCTGCATGAACCACTGCACGAACTGCACGAACCAAGGTTCGTAGTTTCATCGCCTGAATAAACTGCAGTAAACATTCGCTTACTCCGTAAATTAGCAAGCACGGGGTCACGCGCGCACGTGCAAACATAAACAGATCTCACTCAATGACCGCGAACACTCGCTGTCACAGCGTCGGCGTGATGAAGGGCGCGAACAGAGCGGACAGAACGCTTCTGCTGCCTCGTCCTTCAAAGCGTCTCCGAAACTTGAAATGGCGCAATAAGAGCGCCCCCCTCTCCCCCCCCCCCCGGCTTTGCACCCATCGGAAATTATCTCCAAGACAGAGCGAGAGTGGCGCCAGACCGGGCTAGGGCAACGGCCAGAGGAGAAGCGTGCTAAACCAGCACCTCCTTTCCCCGGCCTGCACGCGTTTTATCACGTGACCACCTATAGATAATTGGGGCACCCATCCAGGCACTATACATTTCGGCTCACCCTCGTACACTTCCTTTAACGCGCACAGCCAACGGCGCAGGATAGGATCTTATCGCACTTGACTTTATACGTAAGCTCACGGCACCACCGACAGATAGATTTTGTGGATTGTGTCCATATAATTGCTATCGCAAAATTCGCAATAGAAAATTTTGCTAAGGACCAACCACGCTGCTCCTCCATGTCGTGATAGAGCGGTGAACCATAGTTCCAGAAAATGTGTTGCTAAATCTCCGCCAAATGACTACGCCCGCATTTGGTGATAGCGGCACACAGTCGCGAGAACTTGTGGAGGAAATACCGGAGTTCTGGCAGCTTCAGGTGCACTAGATCATTCAGTAACATGGGTGGCTTTGTAGTTCTACCTTTGTATACCGCAAAGTAGGGATACCTATCCAAACAGCTTGTACAATTACTGGAACTATGCAAAAAATTACGCCACTTTAAATAATTTTTACAGATTGCAATTTCAATTAGATATCAGTATTCTGCATATCTTGAAGAATATGTATGCCAAATTTCATTTGTATAGGACAATTAGAAGTGCACAAGGTCATTCTCATGCTATTATGAGAAAAAATTATTGAAGTATTCTCAATAATTTTTTTTTCACAGTACATGAGAAGTATACAAGATCAGTAGGCAGGCCTGCCTGCCTGCCTGCCTACTAATCTTGCATACTTCTAGTAACTTTACATGCTGTTTGAATAGATATCGGCACCTTGCAGTCTACAGGGAGCTAGTTAGCTACAGCAGACTGCGTTTTGTGACAATTTAATGCACAAGAAAGTGCCCGCAAATATCACTATGTATGTTGCCGTTGTATAGGACATAACTCAAGAAGCAGCTAAACAAAAACTAATGGAATATATGAAGTCTGCATGAAGAACTCTACAATTGGCTCTCTTTTCAAACCTCTAGTACAAATAAAAATATTTAGAGTAATATTGAATCAGCAAAATGTTCCCCTTGCTACAGTGACCTACAACATAGCGACGCAAAGTTTAAGGCAAGTCCTCTTGTCGAAGCGAATCTGGGCTGTTTTCCCAAGGGCTTCTGTTAGAGACGGTGTATTTTCCTGCATTTGCCAGAAGTGCACTACTAAAATGTTTGTCAATGTGGAATTGGTATTGGCACACTAACAGAAAAAAAGACAGTTCTGTGAAATGTAGACTTGATTATAACATTGTTTGACATTTACATTTTGGCTCCATATATTTATTTTGTGTTTTGTACTAAGTGTTTCAGCGGTGACTGCCACTAATTATTGAACATAACTGCTTCATGACAGTGCGACAATTTTTAGTAACAAATTTATAGCAGTTGCAGGCATTTGAATTACAGTACTCAGTAGCATCTACTGTGTAAGAACTCAGACTAGCCCCAGTTCTGAGATGCACATACCCAAAAAAGTAATGATCAAATAGATTTCTCTGCCACACAGAATTGTCCCACAATGCTTACAGAATGCTTTTTGGCAAAGTAATATCTGAAAGTGCAAAGCATGTTCCACCAAGTATGGTGACAAATATTTCAGAGCTGCCAGTCTGAGGACTCCTACAAACTAACAATACCTTCAGCACTGACTAGCTTCAATAATGGGATGTCAGCATTTTGGTGAAATTAATGAAACTTCAATTATTGTGATCTTGTTTAAGAAGACATTTGCAATTATCATGCAGTTCTAACCTCTGTCACTTTTGTAAATATTTTCCAATTATTTTTTCAGGCTACAATTTTTGGTAATAATGGTCTTCATTGCAGAAAGAGCTAGTACATGGCCTTTAATAAAAAAGGTACTGGTCATTGTAGATTTTCTGTTTTCAGCATTTGTTCTGTTCCACAGCTGTTTCTTGAAATCTGAAATGATGTACCCATCTCTTTGTTAGCTATAAACAGGGAAATCTGTCAGTATGTTTTGTTTAAAATGCAGCTGATCAACCCAATAGTTAGGCTATTTGCTAATTATAAATTACAATGATAATAGTACAGGACCATAAAAACAGATTGACGCCTAATGACAGCTGTGCCACACAATGTGCATATATATGTTCAGAAGAGCCAAATGCGCCAGAGAGAAAGCAACAGTAACTCATTGTTCGTCTTCTTGTACAAGCAGATTATGTGCCAGATGTAATTTATGCTCAGTAAATACATAAATCAGTCATGTGAGGTGTCTCACTTTAGTTTGCAAGTTCGAACTTCTTGTAATCTTGCTTGTATTTATTTTGTTTGTTTTGTGAGCATGAGTGACTTGGTTGCCTTGGCACATATTGCCAAACTGTTTCTTCATCACTGGGAATCACAAAATTTCATTTACATATAAAATTCCCAGTTCCTGATATGGTAGGCTTCGAGCTTAATTCTCTTGTCTTTCATATATTTATCTACCAAAAGTTTTATCATTCATTGAAACGTATCCATGCAATGCACAGTGGGAACCCAAATTATAAATATCTGTTCTTGCTTTCTACCTTGCTCTACAACATGATGAAGATACAAAGCAAAACTATAAGTTTTCAATTGCTCCCTATAACCATAGCTTCGCTTGGAATTTGAAAAAAAAATTGACATCCTGCTATGGTGTGAGAGTTGCTTTGGGCACCAAGTGAACTGCGTAGCACCTGTGCTAGAGTACACAACAAAGCAGAAAATCACACCAGATTGGAATGGCAGTGGTAAGTTAAGAACATATGTTTTATTTCACGCACCATTAATGTGACTTATCATCTGCTCCTGTTTTGTTTTGTGGGAACGCATACATTGGGAAAACAATTTTTTGGACCAATCTTACCTTAGCGGGAACACCAGAGAAAGGTAGAAATCAAGAACAGGTATTCACACTTTGTTGCTCACAGTGTATTATCTGTATGTGTTTCACTCTACAAAAGGCTATTGTGGTAGATAATCATAAAGACAAAGACAAAAGAAATAAGAGGTATATGTCAGTCATCCGTCCGTGACCTCCAGTGTTTATAGAAACAATTCTTTCTGGATATGTGCCACACTGTAGGGAGGCTTTACGTAACTCAGTCATGCTTTCCAAGTTAAAAATTGGAATAAGGACAATCACAAGAACATTGTATGAGTGATTTGTAAATGTGGCACCTAATGTAACTTAGTTATGTATGTGCAGAGAATAGATTACAGCCAGTGCATAATCTGCTCTTACAGGATGACTTGTGATGAGTAAAAGAAGCCTTCCTCACATCTTCCTCTTTGTTTCTTTTGGATCTTGGTGCACCATGTGTATTGTTACAGCTGCGTGCATGCAGCTAGGTATAGGTTGTTTATGTGTTCTGCTTCCTCCCTTGTCCACATCATTCATGTGCTATCATTGCCGTAACAAAATACAGCTTCCTGTGCTACATATTTTGTCAGCGTGTTTGCATTATGGCAAGTTTTGTATTAGTGGTTATTGCAATCTGTGAAATTGTCTGTGTCAGCTATTATACTTCGTCTTGGAAAAGTATGTTTGTCAACATAAATAAACGATTAGTATAAATGTTGCAGTATTTATTTTTGTAATATTGTCAGTTATGAAGTTTTTATACACTGTTGCATGTTGTATGACAGAATAAAATTGATGCACAACTATTTAATGTGGTATTTTTCAGATCAATTTTCAACTGACGCTAACATGCACAAGTTGTGTGCGAAAAGTGCCAACAAGAGTACCATGAGGTAAGACAGCTGTTTTTACTGTTAGATTGGATTATCAATTGCCAACCAGTTGTTTTCAGCAAGCACAGTATAACTCATAGATTATGTAGTCTAAGTTGGAATATTGTTTTTATTGCCCTTCATTATCTGGGTCTCCTTTGTACATAAGTGCAGCCTTTTTTATTTGTTATGTGTAGCTTAGTTGCTTAGGATATTAAATCGTAAGTTCTAAATAAAGACACGTCTCGGAGAACAGTGAAATAGGTTTAACTTATAAATCTTTTGACATTATAAGAGACTTCTGCAGTGGTGAATCGAACTTCGACATGAGTTACGTAATATTATGGGGTCTCATTATGGTTCTAAATGGCATTGCAGTGTCGTGCATATGCACCTGCAGGCTACATATTGGATGTTTATTTAAGACTTTTGCTTGGTTGGCTATTGATTCCAGTTTAATAGTAATGAGAACTGTCTTGCTTTCATAGTAATTCTGTGCTGATACATTTGAATTTTTGAGACGACAATAACAAAGGGTGATAAAATATTAACTTTTTGTTGCTAACCTACCATGTCCTTTTTGGCAAGTTCGCTATGGATTCTTTCGTATATGTTGTCTTTTCACAGTAGTCATCTTGAGAACTAGCCGTAGTCGTGTGTACTTAGAGCAGAAGTTGGTGACACATGTTGAAAAGCGGCTCGACACTGCCATCCGAGAGTCAAACGACTTGCATGGATTGGTTAATTTACTCTATTTGCGAGAGCCCTGCACCACGCACTAAGGGTGACTTGACACACACTGCTGGAGTCATCAGACTCATCAAGAATAGTTACCCCAACACTTCAGCAGTGGTTATGTGACCCTTTATCTTGAGTCGTCTGACTCGTGTAGAATAGTTAACGGACTCCCTCAGCACTAGTCGTGTAACCCTTTTGAGAGGGTTAGGAGACTACTACAAGAGAGTGTGCATGACTATTGTGTGTGGAGTCACGTAACCACCTTGTATCGAGCACAGATGGTCTCGTGACTCTCTGCCGAAAGAGTGTTCGGGTGTCTCCCACAAAGTGTGTCGTATACGTGGCGAGTCCAGACTCTCCGAAAAGAGTAAGAGATACTCTTTTTTTTCTTAGTGTGTACCGCGCTCGAGAGAGCGCTTGTCCATCGGTGTCAATGACAGCGGGGATTTTGTGTCGACCTCCATCGCTGTTTCTGAGGTGCTGGAGGACCGAGAGCTTGGCGCCGAGACACGTGCCTCGGGCCTTGGAGTTCGCTTGATCTTAGGGCCCTGCGGGAGTGGTGTCTGCAGGGCCTCTGAAGACGATGGAGAAGCGCCGGCTTCTTCCACCACGGGGCCGGGAGGGGTCACGGCGGGACCACTATGCTTGGTCTCGGAGGACTCCTGAGGCCTCTGTGACGCTTCCTGCACCTGCGTCACATCGGCGTAACTTCTTCGAGGAAAGTACGATAGCCGCTTTCTGGCTTCATAGAACGAGATTTTTTCTTTGACAGTTAGAGCAATTCATTTTCTTTTTTCCAGCAAGGGCAGGACCGCGAATAAGCTGGATGATCTCGATTGCAGTTAACACAATGTGTCGAAGAGGTGCAATTCTCAGATTGGTGTTCGTTGGAGCTGCATTTAGCACAAGTTGTTTGCCCACGGCATGCATGTGAAGCATGTCCAAACCTTTCGGACTTGAAACACCGTCTGGGGTTTGGGACACGTGGTCTCACATTGACTTTAACATAACCTGCATCGATACGCTTGTTCCGAAGGTGAGTATAACATGTTTGGTGGGGATTTCTTGATCATTTCTGCGGGTTACTATTCTTTGTACTTTGGTAACCTTTTGTTCCTGGAAACCTTCCAGCAATTCCTCGTCGCTTAAACCAATAAAGTCATCTTCAGATATCACTCCCATGTTTGTATTAAGTGTTCTGTGGGATGAAACCGTCACTGTCGCCTCGCCAATTCTGGTAAGTTCAGACAGCTTATCTGCTTGATCTTTATTATTCAGTTCTATGAGCAGGTCCCCGCAAGTCATTTTAGAGGCTTTGTATGTCTGTCCGATTTTATCTTTCAGGCATTTGGCTACCAGGAATAGAGAGAGCTTTCTAACAGGCGTGTTGCTTTTACTGTTAACTACGTGGTATTTGGGGAAAGATGGAGCGTTGCTACGAAAGGTGAATTGGAATGGTACTTCGTTGCGGCATCTTTTCAGACGCCGATCATAGACTACAGAGGCTTGCGCTGCCATAGGAAAATGTGTTTGTTCGGCAACAGCGCCGACCGCCCACCATGGAGCCCAACGTAGGGTACGTGGCAGAGCTTGCGTCGTACGCCATCACTATAACCAAATATGGTGTACCCAAGGTGGGATAGCCACACAAGGTTAACCCTTGCCGTCAAGGAGAAAGGAAGTAATCAGAAGGGAGAAGAAAATAGGAAAGGCCAGAAAGTGAGAGAGAAAGATGAATATTCGAGGAGAAAGAGACAGGAAGAGGCGACTGCCGATTCCCCCCGGTGTGGGTTGGTCCGGGTGTGCCGCCTACGTGAAGCACAGGCCAAAGAGGTGTGTTGCCTTCGCCGAGGGGGGGGGAAGGGCCTTAAAGGTCCAAACACCCGGCATCGACTCAGCCACCAGGATCTCCCTTTCCCCTGACACGGCTGAGCAGCGCACGGCTACACGCGGGAGGGTCCAACCTTCGTGTGCTCGGGTACGTGGTGTCGCAACACACCAAACGCCTGCTGACGCAGATGCCCCTGCGGCGTTCATAGTTAGGATGGCTCAAATACCGTCCCTTTGTATTGCCACACTAAATGTGAGAGGGTTGGCGGCTTGTCGTAGGCAATCCCAGGTCCTACGGTTGGTCACTGACCACGACATGGACGTATTAGCTATCCAGGAAACTAAGGTTGACTGAAAGGAGGACACCGGGAGCATGGTGTAACGATTCAAGACTAAGTATTTTGCGGTGGTTAGCCATGCGGAAGGCACGACTGAGGGGTGCATCCTTTTCGTCAAGAAGCTGCCTGGACTGCACATTCAAAGTATATTTTCCTGTCAGTCTGGAAGAATCGTTTTATGTGTTGTTGTGATGCTAGACTTTGAGTTTCGCGTCATATGCGTATATGTGCCGAATTCAGTAGATGAGGACGTCCTTTTTTTTCGAACCACTCACGGTATGTTTGTTGTAATTAGCGCGTCGTATTATTGGGGGACTTCAAATGTTTGTTGAGTGCTAGAGACAAAGCCAACAATGCCGGTGTGCGTGATAGAAGTAATGATGTGTTGACAAAATTAATTGGCAAAAATGAACTTTACGACTTTTCAGAATGTCTGGAAGGCGGGCGCGAAATGACATTCACGTTTTCTAGGTATACTTTGTGGCGCAAAATACATTTCTTGAAACGGGACAGAAGAAAGGAAGACAGTGAAGACTTCTGTCCCTCTTGAAGAAATGTATTTTGCCCCACAAAGTATACCTAGGAAATCTAAGCACCAACTTGCCCAAGGAGAAGTCCTTTTGACATTTACGTGTTTTCAAGGCAGTAGCTATGCGTGGCTGAATGGCATTTACATTTCGTTGGACACAATTCCAGGATTCTGCGGTTATTGCATTGTACCCGTGTCATTTTGAGATCACTGCCTGGTAAAGCATCACGAAGGTATAAGGGAAAGAGAACACGCTTTTGATTGGCATCTACGGAAAATGAATCTCTTGTTACTAAACGATGAATGATTTCTAGAGGCACTACGGGATGCAGTTAATGAAATACGCGAAGGTGCAGGTGAAACAATAGCCGAAAAAAGGTAATGTTTTAAACAAAAAGTTAAAATGAAAGCCTTAGAAAGATCAAGCTGCCTCAAATTTGAGAGGCAAAATAAAGAAAAGGGTTTGCGAACAATACTTCAGCAGCTGATAACGCTTGAGCGCAGAGAGCCTGGTTTGTACAGACGGTGTGTGGAACGTCAAGGAAAAACTTGAACAGTTTGACAAGGCGCACTATCAAGGTGCTATCTGCAAGTAAGGGTAGATGCACTAGGGATACTGGAGACGCCCACTCAACGGGCGCGTGGACTAGGTAAGGCGCATGGGCGACGAAACCATGTCGATCACATTTGAACGAGTGGAGCTTTTGTTCACGACAACGAGAGCATAGGACACGCCTTCTTCCAGCACTACCAGTCGTTCTTTGTATTTCAGGAAGCTAATGCAGAGGGTTTCAAAGCAGACGTTCTGCATCGCATGCCACGGCTGAGTGATGACGCTAAAGAGCGATTGGAAGGAAAAATAATAGAGAGGGAAGTCGAAAACACAATCAATGATTCGAACTTGGGAAAGTCACCTGGGCTCGATGGACTCAGCGCTGGGTTATATAAGGCTTTTAAAGAGAACTGGCCCTTTTATTAGTAGAAGTATTTAATAAAGCCTATGAGCAGAAATCATTGCCACCTTCTTCTAGAAAGGCGCACACTGTTCTGATGCCTAGGAGCGATAAAATAGGTAAACTGTGATTCGTGTCATCAGAGTGGGCATGGAACAGCATCATCATCATCATCAGCCTGGTTACGCCCACTGCAGGGCAAAGGCCTCTC
Organism: Dermacentor variabilis; assembly: GCF_050947875.1. Classification (NCBI taxonomy): domain Eukaryota; kingdom Metazoa; phylum Arthropoda; class Arachnida; order Ixodida; family Ixodidae; genus Dermacentor; species Dermacentor variabilis. Next base: position 240,567,382 of record NC_134569.1, on the reverse strand, counting down.
CCATATTTCTCCAACAGCCCCGGTCAATGGAACAGCAGCAGCGATGCAAGCGCATCAAACTTTCCTTTTGTTTCTCGGTGCAGATGCTTTCGTCGAGCGGACTCTGTCATGAATTGAGCGACCTGCAGCACGTTTTTCGCCTGCCATCGACTGAGCAGCCAATATCACCTGCTTCTCTGCCCCTGTAATACATGTGCTACTCATCATAACTGAGCCAATGTTGCCCGGCGCTACAGCGCCAAGCCTTCGCCTTCAAGTGGTCCCCACATTGGGCCGCGCAAGCTCCATCATAAGAGTCATTAAGTTTCTCGCGCCCATTGAAGCACTGGTTATCGGCGAGCGCCTTCAGGGGCTATGGAACAGCAGCAGCGGTGCAGGCGCATCAAATTTTCTTCTGTTTCTTGGTGTAGGTTAGTCCATGTCATTATCTGCATTGTTACGGCACAAGCAATCTGAGCCTGCTGCAATTTCCATGCCCAAGCGTGTTCCTATGTGATATCTGTGAATGCATATACGTATTCAAGTTATTGATATTAGGCGGCGATATTGAACAGAACCCCGGGCCACCTAAGCTGTATCGTAGTCAGTCTAACAACGATCTCGGCTACCTATTGAAAGCATTAAACAAAAAACTCAACAAGCAAAGCGAAATACTCTCCCAACTCAATGATGTCCGGTAAACACAATCAAAACTTGAGTGTCAGATGACCAGCATGAACGATAGGCTTGTTCCCGTCGAAGAAAAAGTAGCCACTTCACAGGCACCCAATGCCGTCGACATTGCCCAGGGCTGTGCAGAATGTAGCAGAGGCGCTTCATAGACGACTCAACATACTTCAAGAGGGGTCATATTGAGATAATGATTTTCCGCGGCTTACCTGACTCGCAAAACGAAACATAGGCTGAATCGGACCAGCTTGTGCGTGAAACGCATCATTCTGCAATTAGCCTTCAGCTACCAAACGAGGTTATAGCTCGTGCGCATCGGCTAGGCAAATTTTAATCCCATAGGTGCCGTCCTGTCATTGTCAAGTTTACAAATTCCAAGAACCGGCAAGCTGTTTTTAGCGACAGAAGCAAAATAAAAAGTTACGTAATAAATGTTACCGAACATTTCTTGCATGTCAACTCGGAATTCGCGTAAAAAACTATTAGAATTTGGACAGGCAAGGGGAGAGAAGTTTCTTCTTCGTCTGAACAATTTTTCCAAACAGAAATAGGTGCTATGTCTACTTTTCTGCATCAGATAGCGTCTGTGAATACCACATAAACAACGAAGCATCATCACGAAGTCCTGAAAGCAGCACCCTGCCAGCCCATCATCTCTCCGCGTAGCTACTTGTTTTTAGTCATGAGCCTGCAAATGACATATGTGTTTTGTTCTCTAACATTCGTAGTGGTTAACAAGCCTGATGATCTGTATACTAATAATAATATAATAATAATAATAAATATAATAATATAATAATGATGAAATCTTTAACTGCTAAAAGAATTTCCCTACATATCGGTGTGACCGCGGTGATAGAACAGGAGGTGTTCTGATAGCAGTGGCTGACCATCCGCAGTCTTCACACGTGCCACTTGCTTCCTCTCTTCAAATAGTATATGCATGTATACGCCTCAATCATCGAGACACTATCTTTTGCGCATCCTATCGCCCTCCGAATGCCCCATCGTCATTTTGTAGCGATCTTAATGACGTACTAAACCGAATTTGGTTAGATTTCCTTTTTCGCCATGGGTTTTAGTTGGTGACTTCAACCTGCGAAAAACAAATTTGTCCGCCTCATTGCCTTCTACTCAGGATTCGTCGTCTGACACTATTGGCTTCATAAACCTGTGTGCGGACTCCAGCTTCACTCAGCTAATTACCCAGCCGACCCGAACCACACCTACTGGCGCTAATAAACTAGATCTTGTTCTAACTACGTCTCCAGGTCTAGTTAGTTCAGTGACATTTCTGCCGGGCCTCAGTGACCACGCCTTCATCCAGTTTGAGCTTAAAAGTACTAATAGGCGTATACGATCTGATCCCAAATACATCAGAGATTACTAGAAACCAGATTTTTCTTCGGTAAATGCAGAACTAGGGACTTTTTTAGCTGAGCCCATGCCGAACTTTCCTAAGCGTACTGTGGAAACGAATTGGCGTATTTTTAAAAAAAATTTCACCATCTTGTGCATAAATACATATATTTAAGCGTCATATTATGCAAGCATCTTTCCTTATGGTTCACTGCGGTATTAAGACGCCTTTTTAATAAGTAGAAACAAATTTTTGGGTAGAAGAAAAAGAAGTGTATCTGTTCGGTCGCTCTCTTCCTGTGGTGCTCTGATTTTTCTGGTTTTTTGGACATTTACGGTTATCACTGACGACGATTGGTTAAAAAGACGTCGGGTGAAGATTCAGCGAGCTAAGCGTCTTACAGGTACGCCATTTCTTGTTTTGTGGACCTGGCCATTACCCTGCGGCCACGGTGATCGGAAGCCGAGAAGATTGTCACGAGCCTTATGCTCTTCCAATTGTAGCAAGTCATATGAATGATGCTACAGGCCGTAATGAAAAGCCTAGGGCCTTGCAAGCGTCACAAAGTTTCATAAAACCGGCACGTTTGGTTCTCCTTAACTCGGAACCAACTGTAGCCAATTCAAGAATAACAGTTGACGGTGAAGTCGAGAGCAAGAAGCCTCGCCTACAAGACAGCAAGTACGATGATACAACATCGAATTATGAGTTCAGTGATGAAGAAGAGATGGGTGAAGATGCACCAATTACTTTAGTCACGTAGGAGAAAAAGCTAACCGAAGGCATTCCAGTTGTCTTTCGCCCAACAAGTGAAGCTACTACTTTTTGACAGGTAAATCCAAACCGAGTGTCTGCCGAAATAGTTTCCACTGCCAGAGAAAAAGTACACTCTTTCAGGACGACCAGAGATGGAAGTTTCAGTGTCAGCGTTGCTTCCTTAGCATCAGCGAAACGCCTTTTCATGCTCTCAAGTGCAGGCGGCTTGGAAGTCAAGCCGTTCATCCCCAAGTCATACACGGGAAACGTTGGGAAAGTAAAATATGTTTCAAGTTGTTCAATGAGATTTCGCCACAACCACAGTCCACGGAAGCGCCGCACTGTTCAAGAAAATCGATACCAAGAATAACGTCGTGCGAACAACGAGAAAGAACAAGGAATTCCGACACAAACACTTTCCCAGCCAACAAAACACTCACAGCACAAACACCAAGGGGATGAAACCACTCGCCGCCTACTCCACGAAAGGTAATACCGTCGTTCCAAGAAAACATAACTTTGTGGCCTTGCCGGTTTTTCAAAGCGAGGCTCATCACAGACACAGTCGCCCCAGTATCAACTAACGCCATGGTCGGTATTCCGTCAATCGAGACATTCACTGTGTTTTTGAACATCACAACAGGCAGAGGTATTTCTTGCAAAGACCGTCCGGCGACCACACATCCACTGGCCGCAGATGCTAGTTTCCCGGGGGCGGTCAGGAAGAACGGCGCCGAGGGGACGCAGAGCGACGGGGACGGCTATTTGGAGGCGTGAAACTCTGCTCAGATGCTGGCGAATCGCTGCGTCTGGTCTCGTGTGAGAAGTGATCCCTTGGAAGCAAATCGGTCGTCCGCAGGTCATATGAAGTACGGGTTCTGGGTGGCGAGAACATCGATGGTGTCCTACGTGATTGACGGGCTTGGCGACAATACCGAACTATATGGCCTGTGGAACGACAGTTGTAGCACACGGGAGGGTCGCGGTTCACAGCGTCTACCTCGAAACGAATGGTAGACGGCTGCAGGCGGCGAGAAAGTTCGTGGTCATGTGGATAACGTGTCTCTGCTGCTTGCTGAAATCCGTTATATCTTTCATAAGTCGCGTCGTGGTAGTAGGGTCGGTGCTGTTCTTGTCGTGGCCTGACAGAAGTCGCAGGGCCTCGGGGGTAAAAACGCGGCTGCTCTTGTTGTGGCCGAGCGCCATAAGTAGGGCCTCTGTCGTAGAGACGTGACGGCTGTCGGGGCGCGAGTTCATAATCCTCAGTGCCCCTTGCCGCAGGATACGGGGAGAAGGATGCCACGTTTGTCTCAAAATCTGGTGGTAGGCGGAAGCTACGAGTGCCTGGATATGTCACTTGCGCGTGCAGGCTGAGTTCTTCCCGAACTATTTGTCGGATCGTTGATTCAAGATCAAGGGGCTGGTTGCTGTCCACGCTTGCAACTGTCGTTACATTGGCTAGCCTGCCAAACTTCGGCGTTATGCGCCTCGTCTTTAGTTGCTCGAAAGTACGACAGTGACGAATGATGTAAGCGACGGAAGCCAGGCTGTCTTTTGCAATGAGGAAATTGTAAACATCCTCGGCAATTCCTTTTAGGATGTGCTCGACTTTGTCTTCCTCGGACATTCCAGAGTCCACCATCCTACACAGCTTTATTACTGCCTCAATGTAGGTCGTGCAGGTTTCGCCTGGTACTTGCGCACGTTGCAGTAGCGTCTGTTCTGCCCTTTTCTTTTTCGTCGCGGAGTCACCGAATCGCTCTTTGATTTCCGAAACAGATCTTCCCCATGTTGTGAATGTTTCCTCGTGGTTGTCGAACCACACCAATGAAATATCGGTTAGAAAGAACACGACGTTCGAAAGCTGAGAAGCGCTGTTCCACCTGTTGGCGGCACTCACCCGGTGATAATGGATGAGCCATTCCTCGACGTGTTCGTCCGATCTTCCGGCGAAGGGTCGCGCATCTCTCAGTTGCAGAGCAGAACTTGGGGCAGCAGTCGGAATGGGCCGCTGTTCGTCTACGTCGTGGGACATATTCAACTCCGGTAGATTCGGTGGGAGTCCAGCAAGGCGACGGCTCCGTCGAAGAACTTGTGGTTCAGCCTCCGTCTTCGGGTGTCGATTACGCAGCAGCTTTCACCACAACTGTTACGAGGAGTTGCGAAGAAATGGTTTTATTTACAGGAGAATTGGACGATGATGGTAGCGTGATCGTAGCGCAGCCCGGCCTCTCCAACTCCTCGTTTTCTTCGTCCTCTCTTTCTTCTCTTCTTGTCCGTGCCTTTCGTGTCTGTTACAATGTGTTGCGAGAACTGAAAAACAGTCGCTTCCTGATTTCTTCATTCAGTAACCTGCCGCGTGCATCGGCATTGTGATGCCCTTTCGTCGATACGTGGTGCCGGCCCGTACTGACACAACGACATGACCCGAAATGTAGTATCCTTATGCCATTTCTTAAAAAGATCACTATTTGTGTAAATCAGCGTTTTTGGTTGAAACCAAGAAAAAATATTCGACGGTAGGTATCATTTTTGTCCGGCATTTGAGTTCTAGCTGAAAAGAGTCGGTGAAAGCAAATTTACAATAAAGCTAAGGCGACCCACAATCTGCACACAGCCGCACGCCTACATGCGCTCCACTGAGAATAACCTGCCAAAGTTAAGGTCATGTGTCAGCTGGCCGCTCAAGCAATCTTTACTTTTTTTTCGTTTCTGCATCCATTCTGCCTGCGTCTGCGGCAAAAACGTGAAGTGGGATGGTGGTGGTGGTGGTGGTGAATTGTAGCAGCAGGCGGGTTTAGCCTGGCGAACAAGTCCGGCAATTGCTCCAGGCAGATAGATAAACAGAAATTGGTGGAGGCAGGTGGTAGCGTAATAGTTAGCGTGCCCATTTCCCAAATGCAAGATGGAGCATTTGGGAGATGGGCTCGAATCTCGGTGGTTTGTTTGTGAAGACAGCTTTCTGTGGTCTCTGGTGACTGCGAAGCTCAGAATGAGGCGACATCCTGACGACAACGGTCGCCGTCAACGTAACAGAATAAGCGGGCGTGCAAGGTCACGTCTAAAGCCGAAAGCACATTCGGAGGAAATACACTGTACTCTTGCCGACAAAAAAAAAACGTGATGAGTAACGAGCGGTGTTGTTGAGCGAGGCTGTAGACGGATAATGTCACCATAGACAGGACAACGCTCCCATCCTGGTGCTCAGCGGAAATATACGTCGACAGTGTGTCAATTAGCGTGTAATTGATACTTCAATAAGGTCGTTGCGTGTTTGTGTTGTGTCTAGCAGGAGCTAGTAGCGTAAGAGATGACACTGGAGAGAAGGCGGTGAGCGAAGTCCGCGAAAAGTAATTGAGGATAGCCATATAGAACGTCGACGCCATGTTGAATAAAGCCTGCGACTTCAGTTGCTCAGCCGCCAGAAAGGCTTGTGTCGTAGCATACCGCTGGGCGTATTTGGTAACCACAGCGTTAAACACACATTTTGCGGAAGTAAACAGAGGAAAGGGACGTAGTGAGTTGGCCGCCCTTTTCGAGCTCTGGCATAGTTTGAAAAATGAATGTGGAGAAGTATGACGCACAAAATAGTATATGTCAACCCAAACGAATCAGCGTGGTCATACTTGCGCGACACGCCATGGTGGCCTGCCACCAATACATCATGAACTTGAAGTGGTGAGAGTTTTCATTGCGTACTTGAGAATAAAAACGAGCACGTCAGAGACGTCCGAGGGACATTTCTAGGGTACAAGAGCACAACCCCCCCCCCAAAAAAAAATCACGAATATAAGCTTACGCATATGGGCGTCGTAAGATCGAGCACTTCGGCGCTCGTTGATCTTCTTTAGGATCACTTCAGCATTTCATTCAGCGTTTCTTTCTGAGAAAAAGAGTTGAAGGCGCCCGTTTATTTGCATCACAATGGCAGGCGTAACCAGGCAAACATTGACAGCATTTCATTAGAGAGTGCCTGCGTACTCTGTGGAGATTACGCATGATAATGACATCAAACGCAGAAAGCTTTGCTTACATCGATTCGCACATACATAGGATTCGCATAATTTTTTCACTCATTGAATACAGTGCATTCTACGGTGTCATTCTTCGACAAAACAGATGGTACCGATTTTCGCGTAATGAGGATTGGAACAAATTGTCTCACTTTCCGGCTGTCACCTTTCTCCTACTGCCAACATTCCTTCCGCTCCGTAGTTGCTTAGCTTTTATTGGGTTCGGCTGCTAATCACGAGGTCTCGAGATCGAATCCCAACCACGGCAGCGGTATTTCAATGGGTGTGAAATGCGAAAACCCGCGTACTTAGGGCTAGGCACACGTTAAAAAATCCCAAGTGGTCTAAATTATTCTCGAATCCTCCACTACGGTGTGCCTCCTAATGAAATCGTGGTTTTGGCAAGTAAAACCTCATAATGTGTTATGTAACATTCGTTAAGGATGTCCTGGGCAGTCGCACAACTCTTGAGTACAATTAAGCGTCAGGAGTTGTGCGCGAGGTCTTTGAGTATGTGGATAGCCTTTATGGCGTTCGATAGCTGCTAGTCTACATTGCGGCTATATAATAAAGGCGGAACGGCAACATGGTAGAGAATGGGGAGAACACACAAATCCCGCATATATTACTGCACAATAATTTTAAATATCGTTCTTGCTTCAGGCACGTGGACAACCGCCATAGGAGACTACTTTGGAAACTAACTGCAAGTACTGTATATGTCATACCCAATGGTGTACCTGGCCTGGTGGCCAGTAAATGGAGACGTAATATTGCGAACAGCTTCGGCTATAGCGTGATAACGGACAACGACACAAACTCAAGTGACTAGTGCAAGAGTAAACAGGGAACACTAAAGACGGTACAAGGACAAGCGCCCAGTTGGATGTTTGCGCGCTTATCCTTGTCGCCTCTAGTGTCCCGTGTCCACTCTTGCGCTAGTCACTTTAGCATGGAATGCCAACTAGCCCGGTCTCACAGCCTGCGACGACACAGGGACAGTTTGCTCAACTCTTGTATCGTGACTTTTGTGTTAAGGTGAAAAACCAACTTATCCATGCATATGTCTTAATGCTTAAGCACATCTAGATTTGCAGCTGCGGCGGTGGCCCATGTGTGCGCATTGCAATGTCGCTAGTGAAATAATTTTGTGCACCTTAACGAATTCGATAGTGGAAAATCAAAATCCGTCCACGACGGCGTCTCTAGTAGGCGCTGTGCGATGTTCGGACGTTAACAATGTATGCCGACTGAAGAAAGGCTGCCCCGAAGTACTTCTGACGATTAGGCTAGCTTCTTTACTCCGTAGAATGAAAAAAGAAAAGGAAAAGAAAAAAAAAAGAAAAAAAAAGAACCGCATCAAAAGCCCAGAATCAACCATTGCTCGTCGCGACTAAACGCTCTTAGGATGACGAGTAATTTCTAGGCGACGAGCGAATACGCTTGATCAAGAACACTGATAACACCGGCGGGACAAGCATTGTGGCGAAGTTCAATGCGCAGGGATAGCTTTTATATTTTCTTTATTTTGTTTGGTTGACGTCATCACGCGTCACCGCGGGAAGTTTGAAAAGTTTAAGGTTAGTACGCCACGTGGTGGCACTCACGCGAACTAAACCCTCATGTCCAGAAAAGCTGGATACGATCTGCAGTATACAGACTAACAACACCTAGACTTCTTGAAAGACGCAGGAGCTACATCGGGACGCAGACACAAGGTATTCCGGCCAAGAAGATGGAGCAGTAAAGTTACATCCATTTCACACGGTAATTATGATTTTCAGAGAGGATCGCCCTATTCCAGGAAGAATTTGGTTGAGTTTCACCAGTCACCCTGTGGAAGAATACTTAGGACCAGCACTTGGCTGCTATAATTGCCAGAGATTTGGGCACATGGCAAAAACCTGCCGCAGCACACGTCGATGTAAAACCTGCTCAGAAGATCATGACCACAAGGAGCGCAAGTCCCTACTGTGCGGGGAACCATGCCGCCTCCTTCTCAGGCTGCCCTCAGAAAAAGGCGGCGGCACAAACACGTCGACATGAACTAATCCATGGAAGACAAGCGCAACGCAATGAACCCGCCCCAAACCTTGAGATTGTTCATCCAGTGCAAGGATCACCAACTTCAACGGGCACCGGAACCATCACAGCGAAGAGAACCAACGAGCTATTCCTCCTGAAGAGAACAACCAACAGTACATTCAAGAGACCAATCAAGAGGATCACACTCAAGCGCCCAGTCTTACGCATCAATACCACGGAAACCCAGACGACAACAGGCAGACTGTAATACGCAAGGAAGCTCCAACATTCGCACACATTTTCTCAGCGACCTTACACACCTACAGGGGAAGTAACGCCAGCTAATAGCGAACATACCACCACATCGGTGACACCACTGATTTTGCCAATACTTTTCGTAGCTCATAAGGCAATCCTATCAGCTCTGCCAGAAGCAAACAACCTACCAGAAGTGAAAGCCTTGTTGCCTCTATAAGCACTATAATGTCAACAATCCGGGCCGAAACTACGGCATGCAGTACATGACAAACGGCTACGAAAAATGTCTCCATATTTCAGTGGAATGCCAGCAGTCTTCGAAGGAAGTGTGCTGACTTTCGTGAAATGCTTGTGCAATACAACAATCCAATACCTTGCATTCAAGAGGCAGGAATCAATGACGACTTTCGCCTCTCGAATAATGTGTTATACAAGACTTCTCGTCAAGGTGCTGTTAGCAGAGTGTTCCTATGCGTCAGAATGGACCTGCCATCTTATCAAATTCAGCCCAGTGATTCAGACTTCCAGGAATTCATCGCATGTAAAGTATCCTTTGGCAAGCTCTGTATAACAGCGGTTAATCTATATCTACAACCTTCAAACCGGATTTCTGTAGAAGCGCTAGTGGATATCTTCAAAATAGCTCGTTCTAATCTATTTATATGTGACGAGTTCAATGCACACAGCATCATCTGGAGCAGTGATCATTGTGATGCACGTGGTAGCGTTGTTGAGTGCGCCATAGATAAATGCAACTTGACTGTTTTAAACGACCGGTCGGCAACATTTATTCGTGGATATATTTACTGAAGCTGCATATATGTTACCCTGTGGTCACATGATCTAGTGAATGGTGTGGGATAGACAAAAGATATGGAAGCACGCGGAAGTGATCACTTTCTCATCCTTGTAAATCATCCTAGCATGCACTATGATATCAGGCGTTACAACACACTAACCAACTGGCAAGCTTTTCGGTACTGCCTAACGGATCAAATTACTCACCATGCAACAGTGGAAAGATTTACAGAATTGTTGCAGGATAATATGAACATATACACAAAGAAGGTCCCAATTCCAAAAGATTATGCTGCAGTTGACGGAGAGTATGAACACCTAAGAGCGATCATACGCCGATCCGAAACAGCGTACCGACGGAGGGGAAGTTTAGAAGCACACAGAAACGCTCAGAAAATGCACAATGTAATCATCAGACGCATAGAAAATTTAGGCAAGCGGCGCTGGCGCGATTTCTACGGCACGCTGTCTCCTCACACGTCTCTCCCACGAATTTTTCTAGTAATTCGTTCTTTAGGCGGACCTGTAACACAGAGCTTCCAATTTCGAGCTCTCGCTGTAGCTCGGGACACGTGTGACATAATAGTTGCAGATGATTTTGTGCGCTCATTTGTAGACTTGCTTTCTATCGCAATGTGCAGAATTTAATATTTCAATAGTGTTAGCTAAGCAAAATATTACTGCTTGCTACTGGGCCCAATTACTGCTTGCTACTGGGATCATACTTTCAGTGCCCTACTGGGCACTGAAAGTATGATCCTCAATTAGATCATACTTTCACATTAAGCGAGCTTCAATGTGCAATTGCATCATGTTGCCAAAGGTCCGCAGCTGGGCCGGACGGCCTGACATACAATATTGTTATGTGTAGAAAGACACAGACGAAAGAGGCTATTTACTGGCTATTTACACTGGACTGGAGACAGAGCATCAGGCCGACATTCGCTCGCGCCAAGGGCACAGACCCACTTCGTCGTCCTTCTCGCGGCGGCTCGTCCCTTGAGCATCGCTCGGTGATATCGTAATACTACACCCCGGCGGTGCTGTTAAATATCCAAGGCGCGTGGAGAGTTGTAGGCTTTGAGTCGGGCGACGTGGACAATGTCAATGGTTGCCACAGCAGAGGACGTAGTGGGCGTGGCTAGAACGATTTCGTAAGTGACGTCGGTCACTTGGCGAAGCACGCGATATGGACCAGTGTAGCAGGAAAGCAGTTTTTCACAAAGGCCAACTTTACGCGATGGTGACCAAAGGAACACGAGGCTGCCGGGCATAAAATGGACATCACGGTGACGGAGGTCGTAGCGGTGCTTTTGTTTGCCTTGAGAGACTTTCACACGAGCGCGCATAAGTTGGCGAGCATGGTCAGCATGGGCGATAGCATCACGGGCATAAGCGCTAGTTGATGCTGTGGTGGACGGAAGCACAGTGTCCAGTGGTAGCGTCGGTTCACAGCCATACAAGAGGTAAAAAGGAGAAAAGCCAGCAGTGTCGAGACGGGAGGAGTTGTACGCAAAGGTAATGTAAGGTAGAGCGTGGTCCCAGTCACAGTGGTCGTCTGAAACGTATCTGAATAGCATGTCTGTAAGGGTGCTGTTCAAACGCTCAGTGAGACCGTTCGTCTGAGAATGGTAGGAGGGTGTAAATTTATGCTGTATTGAGCAGGCACGCATGATGACAATGACTTTGGCTAAGAACGTACGGCCACGGTCTGTGAGTAATTGACGTGGAGTACCATGAATCAAAATGATATCATGCAGGAGGAAGTCCGCAACATTAGTTGCGCAACTGGTCGGAAGAGCGCGGGTTACGGCGCAGCGGGTCGCGTAGTCCGCCGCGTCTGCAACCCACTTGTTTCCTTATGTGGATTCCGGAAAAGGGCCGAGAAGGTCTAAGCCGACACGATGGAAGGGCTCGGCAGGGATGTCTATCGGCTGCAGGTAGCCAGCGGAGAGCTGGGAAGGCTTCTTGTATCGTTGGCAAAGTTCACAAGCGGCGACGTAACGTCCTACGGAACGGGCAAGGCACGGCCAGAAAGAACGGCGACGTCCACAGTCATAGGTTCGAGATACACCGAGGTGTCCTGCCGTTGGTGCGTCGTGAAGCTCTTCTAGAACGGCTGAGCGGAGGTGTTTAGGTATGACAAGTAGGAACTCAGAGCCGTCCGGACGAAGGTTACGACGGTACAGAGTACCGTCGCGGAGGACGAAGAGGCGTGGAGTGGCACCGGCCGGAAAGTGTTCGAAACGGTCGATGAATGCTCTGATGTAGGCGTTACGACGTTGCTCGTCGGCGAAATGAAGCAGCTGTGATACAGAGAATACGCAAGCAGCACTGGTAATATTGGTGGAGTCAGGGTCGTCAACAGGGTAACCTGACAAGCTGTCAGCGTCTTGGTGCAGGTGGCCAGACTTGTAGACAACGGTATATGAAAATTCTTGTAGCCTCAAAGCCCATCGACCAAGCCGGCCTGTAGGGTCTTTTGGCGATGAGAGCCAGCAGAGAGCATGATGGTCAGTTACTACGGAAAAAGTGCGACCGTAAAGGTAAGTACGGAACTTCGCAACCGCCCAGACTACAGCAAGGAATTCTCGATCCGTAATGGAATAGTTGCGCTCCGATGGTGTGAGGAGGCGGTTCGCATAAGCAATAACGCGATCCTGGCCACGCTGACGCTCGGCTAAGACTGCATCTACGCCATGACCGCAGGCATCTGTACGCAATTCTGTAGGGGCATCAGGGTCGAGGTGGGCGACAACGGGTGGTGAGGAGAGAATAATAATAATAATAATATTTGGGGTTTTACGTGCCAAAACCACTTTCTGATTATGAGGCACGCCGTAGTGGAGGACTCCGGAAATTTTGACCACCTGGGGTTCTTTAACGTGCACCTAAATCTAAGCACACGGGTGTTTTCGCATTTCGCCCCCATCGAAATGCGGCCGCCGTGGCCGGGATTCGATCCCGCGACCTCGTGCTCAGCAGCCCAACACCATAGCCACTAAGCAACCACGGCGGGTGGTGAGGAGAGAAGAGTAACGAGACGAGAGAAGGCGGCGGCTTCTGCAGTACCCCACGAGAATTGTACGCCGTCCTTCAAAAAATTAGTAAGGGGTCTAGCAATTGCCCCAAAATCTTGAATAAAACGACGAAAGTACGAGCATAGCCCTACAAAACTTCGAACGTCTGCGGCTGTCTTCGGAAACCGAAAGTCTCGGACAGCGCGAGTTTTGTCGGGATCAGGCTGTACTCCGGAAGCGTCAACGAAGTGGCCCAGAATAGTAATTTGGCGGTGGCAGAAACGACATTTGGACCAGTTAAGTTGCAGCTTCGCCTTTCGAAATACATCAAGTATAGCTGTTAGACGCTCAAGGTGAGTGCCGAACGTGGGCGAGAAGACGATGACGGTCGTCGAGGTAGCAGAGACATGGCGACCATTTGAAACCTCGGAGCAAGGAGTCCATCATACGCTCAAAGGTGGCAGGGGCGTTGCATAATTCAAACGGCATTACTTTAAATTGGTATAAGTCATCAGGTGTGATGAACGCGGTTTTTTCTCTGTCCATATCGTCTACAGCGATCTGCCAGTATCCAGAACGAAGATCAATAGAAGAGAAATAGGTGGAACCGTGGAGGCAGTCAAGGGCGTCGTCTATATGTGGGCGCGGGTAGACGCCCTTCTTAGTAATGTTGTTCAGATGACGGTAGTCTACACAGAAGCGCCACGTGCCATCCTTCTTCTTAACCAGCACTACAGGTGACGCCCAGGGACTTGACGAAGGCTCAATCATATTTTTGTCTAGCATTTTGTTTACTTCACTTTGAATTACTTCGCGTTCCGACGCAGAAACTCGATACGGTCGTCGGTGAATAGGAGTAGCATCGCCAGTACGAATCCGATGCTTGACCGCGAGCGTCTGACATAAAGGGCCATCGCCCAAGTCGAAAATACCTCTGTAGGGCGATAATTCTTGGTAAACGTCTTCAGCCTGCGCAGAAGACAGGTCCGTCGCAACCATTTTCTGTATCTTGGGATCGGCGGCCGAAGCTGGCACGATGGGCCTGCTAAGCTCGCAAGAAGCATCGGTCGATAAAGTTGCCACGTGATGGTCGCCGAGACAATCAACGTTGGCAAGGCAAATACCTTGCAGTAGAATTTGCTTTGTCAAACCAAAGGTAAAGACATGCATGAAAGTGCGGTTCGCAGTAATAGTAAGTATACCGTGAGGCACGGTAACGTCATACTGTAGTGGAATGTCGGGCAGAGTTGTGACGAGGTACTCGGCATCAGGGACTGGTGGGGAAGACAAGAGTTCAATATATGCTATTGATTTTGGCGGCAGGCGAATAAAGCCGGTGGGGCGTAGGCGGCACTGGGGTGCGTAAGAAGGTTCTGCAAGAATCGGGAACTGAAGGCGAAGGGTACTGGCCGAGTAGTCAATAAGAGCAGAATGGGCGGAGAAAAAATCGAGGCCGAGAATGAGGTCGTGGGGGCAATGAGCAATCACGGTACGGTGAAGAGGACAGGAGTGTGGCAGCCGGCGATGCTAACACGTGCCGTACACATGCCGATGATAGGCACAGTACCGCCATCCGCAACGCGGACGACGCGTGCCGACGCTAGGGTGTGGAGCTGGTTCAGTCGTCGTCGGAAGGCATCACTCATAATAGAAAGATGTGCCCCTGTATCGATGAGTGCCGTGGCAGGATAGCCATCAACGTCAACGTCAGGAAGATTTTGGTTCGTGTTTAACGTAAGCAGAGGATTTGAGGGCAGTGTCGACAACGCAGCTTCACCTCCAGAAGCTGCAGTGCCTAATTTTCCAGCTGGGCCTGGGAAGTGATAGGCGGCGAAGAGAAGCGGTGGGGTTGGGGCGAACGAGACTGATGGCGTCGAGGTGAGGGCGAGCGGCTGTAGCGAAGGTTCGGAGCAGGGGCATCAGCGGCAGTGAGTTCATGGCGGGTGGTATAGAGAACAGAAGGTCCAAAGGTGCGGGAATAAGTGGCGGCTTATGTCTGAGGAAGCGGTGGCTATCGGATGCGGCAGTGACGAGCGACATGGGCGATGCCACAGCAGTGGAAGCAGATTGGTCTGTCATCAGGAGTACGCCATTCGGACGGGTTGCGGCGAGATGTAGTAGAAAAGGACTGTCGGGGACGAGAAGGGCCGGTAGTGAACTGGGGAACGCTGGGTTGAGATGTTGAACACACGGAGTTCAGACCCATGTCCTCAAGTTCCTGTCTGACTCTGGCCTGAATCATGGCAATCGTGGTTGCTGGCGGATGAGGAGGCGTCGCAGAGAAAACTGGCGAACAGGCGGCCTCGAGCTCGCGGCGAACTATACGGTTAACGTCGTCACAGGCGGTGGCCTGCCGCGGTCGACCCTCACATGTCGACGTAGCAGCGGTTTTGCGTAGCCGCGCGGTGTGGTGTGTGATACGGCGGCTTGTTGCTTGTTCAAAGCGACGGAATTCTTTAATGATGGCGCCGATTGTTGAGACGTTGCCGAAAACAAGAAAATTGAAAGCGTCGTCGGCGATGCCTCTTAGAACATGTGACACTTTATCTGATTCAGACATAGCATCTTCAGCTTTGCGGCATAGAGCCAAGACGTCGAGGATGTATGAAACGTGCGGCTCTGTAGATGTCTGAATACGAGACGCAAGAGCCTCTCTCGCGGCGACCTTGCGGCCAATGGGGTCGCCGTACAGTTCCCGTAGCTTTTCATTGAAAGTGTCCCAACTACTTATCTCGTCGTCATGCGTCTGGTACCACACGCGTGGGGTGCCGCCAAGATAAAAGATGACATTGGCGATCATTATGGTTTGGTCCCCCTGTTATTAGCACTGGCATGTTCATATAGCTTGATCCATTCGTCAAAGTCCTGTCCCTACAGGCCAGAGAACACACCAGAGTCGCGCTGTTGCGCAACCGTGACGATTGGAGCAGTCGGACCAGCCGAAGCCGTTGCAGAGGTGGGCTGGTCACCGGGAGGCATGGTGACAAGCTCGATGTACCGACCACTCCGTAGTTCCGTGGCGAGGACGGGGATCGGTGACCTCCACCAGAATGTTATGTGTAGAAAGACACAGATGAAAGAGGCTACTTACCGGCTATTTACACTGGGCTGGAGCCAGAGCGCCAGGCCGACATTCGCTCGCGCCAAGGGCACAGACCCACTTCGTCGTCCTTTTCGCGGCGGCTCGTCCCTTGAGGATCGCTCGGTGATATCGTAATAATATGCTAAGTAACCTCGGACCGACAGATACAAATGCTGTCTCAGACATATATAATAACTTATGGATAGAAGAAACTGTACCTGACTCTTGGAAAGTCGCTCGAATCATACTATTTTTAAAACCGGGTAAGACGCCCTTGTGCCTTGAATCCTTCCGCCGATTTAGTTTGACGAGTTCCTTATGCAAAGTAATGGAGAGAATGATTGACGCGCGCCTTCAATGGTGGTGTAATGAAACGGATCTGTTGTCCAACTACTTAGGAGGTTTTAGAAAACATAGATGCACAATGGATGCAATATTAGATATAGAACCTGTGTGGAATACGAGCGTGCACGTGGGAACATGATGATAGCAGTATTCCTAGACATCAAGAGGATATTTGACACTGTTAGTCACGTTTATGTTCTGCTAAGCATATTTGAACTTGGTCTGTCTGGCAGATCCTTGCGATGGATTTCTGAATTTTTATCAGGTCGCAAAATATTTGTTCACACGGGTGAAGGAAAGAGTGCTGAACATGTTGTCAAACAGGGAGTGCGACAGGGATCCGTACTCAACCCCTTTCTTTTTAATTGCGTCAATGCTGATTTAAGAAGAAGGCTGCCATCACAGTTAAAGTTTTCACTGTATGCAGATGATGTGTGTACTTGGACGTCTGGGTCTAATGCTCAACTACTTCAGATGGCATTGCGGGACGGCATAAATATCATAAACATATTTTTGAGAGAGAGAGAGGAATGGTTCTATCACACGCAAAGTTAGCTGTATTGCCCTTCACTCGGAGGCACTTAAACCATTTCACTCTTAATCTGGAAGGACACCTTTTGATGATTGTCACACAGCATCGATTTCTTGGCATAATACTTGATAGGCAGCTATCCTGGGGACGCCACATAAGAAAACTCGGAAACGAGGTCAATGCCATAGTGCGTGTACTTCGCAGACTTGCAGGCACATCATGGGGTGGATCAGCATCGTCCATGCTGACTGTTGCAATGCATTATAGGACAAAAATTGCGTGTTCCGCGCCCATCTTACAATCATTTTCCCACACGTCAGAAGAGCGACTTCCAAGACTTTTAGCTAGAGGACTGCGCATATGTCTAGGAGTTCCACGAGGGAATTCTCACTCTCTTACAATAGCTGAAGCTAGCCAATCACCATTTCCAGTTACGCGAACTACAGAAACATGCCGACGTTGCTACCGTTTTCAAACACAGCATAAAAACACCCATTGGCTCTAGACATAATGAAACGAGATAGAAGTTATGTCCATAAAGTAATTCAAGAAAATCTTCACATATTGCCAAGAAATGAATTTTGGAACTCACATGTCGAATATCCTCCATGGCTGCTTACACTTCCAAAAATCGAATTGTCAGTAGACGGGATATTAAAAAAATGAGACATGTCCATTCAAGCGGCTCAACAACTAGCCTTTTACCAGCTGTATATGCGGTATTCAGGATATACACACGTCTATACAGATGGCTCCAGTACAGCAACCGCTTCAACTTCATCATTCCATTAAACAGCACCTCAACAAACAAGAATCATTTATCTTTTCCGACTTCGTCCGCAACGGCTGAACTGTTCGCAATCGTATGCGCGATAAAATTTATATCGTCAGTTACAGATGCGCGAAAATGGGTAATTTTTAACGATTCCCAGGCGGCTCTAACATCACCATGCAGCACAAAAGGGAAAACATTCAGTGACAGCATAATATACGAAACACTTGAACACCTCAAAAAGGCAAGCGAAGCGAAACATGCAATGTCAATCCACTTGATACCAGGACATTGCAACATTCCTGGCAACACAGCAGCCGATGAATCAGCACGACATGCACACCTCAAAGATGATGCTGTTCCGCTCCGAATATCAAAGAATGAATTACGCTGCATTATAAGGACAACATCTTTCAAAATGTGTAGAAACACTTGGTTTGAGCAGAACTCTAGGAGCTGGGACTTATACCATATTGATCCGTTTAGTGAATTCATTTTCATTGTCATTAGAAAGAACTAATGAAACCAATATTCATCGATTAAGGCTAGGCACTGCCTACGCAAAGCATTTCTTACACATAATTGGCCGCGCGGAAGCCCCCGAATGTGATTGTGGATTTGTAGAGGAAGATATATATCATGTTCTAGATAGCCCACATCACGACACACCAAGAAGCTGCCTTAAGTCAACCCTAATTTAATTAGACCTCAGGCCTTTCAGTTTAAGAAAACTTTTGGGTCCTTGGCCAACAACGTCCTTGCAGAAGAGCGCTTTAAAAGCACCGAAGACTTTTCTTGAAGACAGCGGCATTGTGGGCCCTTATTACCGCTTTTATTGTTCCCTTCATTTCAATGTCGCAGTATTTATGCAAGTATTTGTGAATGATGTTATGTTGAGTGTACTGTTGTGACTATATGTGATAATGCATTTACACGATGTATGTACCACCCGCAGACTAGAGACTGTGTTATTAGACGACAGTATCATTTGTATCTTTGAGACTTTTATCTACGTAACTGTGGAGACATTTACCTTGTATATTGTTTGTAGCATGTGTTTCTGACGTCATAGTCTTCCTGTGAAAACGTTGCGTGACAAATCTTGGTGCTTTTGTGAAAGGATTATTTGATATGTAATCTTGAACCCCAAATGTTGTATGATAGAACCATTCAAGAGATAAGGAGTAGCCGGCGCCTTAAATTGTGCGCCAACATATCCTTATATCATATAAATAAAAAAACGAATTTTTCGCACAGCCAAAACAAGCGGTTCTCCTCATCACTGGGATACATATCAAGCCATTGCTTCAGAATTTAAGAAAGCATTGAAATACACCGAGCATGTATTTACCACAGCACGCTTCCGTCTTTGTTGATTACCGACTGCAAAAAATTTGGTACATAACTGCTGGTCCCTAGCATAAAACATTAGCTCTTAACGACAGCAGCGGCGCTGCCATTCCTTCACCACAGTGTCCTCAAGTGTTTAATGATGACTTTTCTAAACCTTTTCTTCAGCAATCGTCTGTTCCCATCCCCTTTTTTCGCCCGCACAGAATCCTTTAATAGACCCTATCGTATTTGGCAGTCTTCGTGTATAAAGTTTAATTAGTAATCTAAAGGTTTCCTCAGCTTCCGGAATTGACGACATCAATTCTAAATTTAAATAAAAGACAAGTGTTTATTCTTCCACTTACTTGTGTGAACTGTTTAAGCAGTCGTTGGATTCGGGATAGTTGCCCAGGGACTGGAATGTGGCCAAGGTTGTACCAATATTGAAGTCTGGTGATAGTCATTTCGCCAACTACACACCGATATCGTTAACAAGTATCCCATGTAAAATATTTGAAGATATGTATTGTAATTGGGTTAAATTTCTTGAAAAGTCAGTGGCTTTCTTTTCCTCATCAGCATGGTTTCCGTAAATATTATTCGTGTGAGACGGAGCTCATCTGCTTCACCTATGTCTTATTAGACGCATTAGACAAGCAATTATTCATTGCTTGCATAATCTTAGATTTCCGGAAAGCATTTGATCTTGTTAACCACCAACTACTTTGTTTAAAGCTAAGCAAACTGAACATTGACCCTAAAATTCTTTCATGGATCGAGAGTTTTTTGCGTAACAGAACTCAATTCGTCACTGCTAATAACGCTGATCCATCACGCTGTTCTCTTACCTCAGGCGTGCCTCAAGGTTCAGATCTCGCGCCGTTATTTTTCCTAATATATAGTAGTTATCTACCAAACCCTATAAACACCACAATCAGACTTTTTGCAAATGACTGCGTTATTTACCGAGCAATATCTTCTGTTTCAGACTCGTCCATACTACAATGTGGCTTAGATAAGGTATCTAGTTGGTGTAACACTTGGCTGATGAAACTGAATTCTAAAAAATATAAATTTATGCGTGTTTCACACAGGTCTGCTAACGTGAATCCTAGTGTATACCATATTTTATACTCTATACTTGAACAAGTAACGACGTATAAATATTTAGGGGTTCATATGTAGATCATGTAGATGTAGAACTTCATGTAGATCACATTGTTAACGATGCTAACTGCATGCTTTTTACTTGTGCCCGAACTTTTCTATGGCTCCATATTCGTTAAAACTACTACTTTACAAAACCCTCGTGCGATCTAAATTAGAATACGTAGGTGGCTCGGTATGGGACTTGGGCCTCGAAACGCTTACTAATCAATTAGAATCGGTACAGAATCGCAGCACTCCTTTTATATTGTCTGACTTCACTCGCACCGCTAGCGTAATTACAATGAAAAGTACTTTAAACCTACCTAGTCTTTCCCTTCGCCGAAAACTCTCCAGATTGCAACTTTTTCATAGGATTTATTATCATAATCACCAACTAAAAACCGATGAACTTGAAAAGGGGGTACCAGCGAAACACAAAGGATGCACGAACAAGGATGATGCGTTAGACACGGACAGACGCTGTCTTTCAATTGTACTTTATTAAAATTCACATTGCCGCAAATAACCTCGGACGCATGCGCATTTTCAACTCCTCACAAGACATGTGCATAGGTAACACCTAGAAAGTACATTGCCGTGCGAAAACAGCCGACGCATGTGCAACTTCCACTCCTCTCAAGACCCGTTCAGTGTCAGTTTTTTATAAATCATCTTTTACGTACCCGATAGGGTAGGTAAAAGATGATTTATAAAAAAACTGTATTGTATTTATACGATATTGTATTTACAATATTGTTTCGTAAATACAATGTTGTATAAATGCAATACAGTTTATATTTATACAATATTATTTGTACAATGTTGTATTATTTATACAACATACAAACTGTATTGTACACATCCTTGTATTTAAAAGAAAACACGTTCCTTATTTTCTTTTAAATACAAGGACGTACACTCACACAATTCTTTTTCCCATTTACAATGTGCAAAGGTAAGATTTCAGGTTCGTATCTGGTCTTACCCTTTCCTAATATGGTCACACGACCGAACAATTGCGCACTTTCTTTGCACTTATCGCAGCAGCGATAATGAACCGCCAAATTGCTTCCCTGGGTCCGCCTTAAGAATGTCTTATGTTCTTGCAAGCGCTTATTGACACATCTCCCTGTCTGGCCTGTATAGAGTTTACCACAAGCCAACAGAATGCGTTAAACAACACCAGTGTTGCACTAGATGAAGGGTGTCACGTGTTTAACTTTACAGGCCCCTCGCTTCGTGCCCTCGTTTTCAATCCTCGCGCACAAGCTAGCCAGTTTGCAAGATCCGCAAAAACCAACGCTCACACCTTGCCTTCCCGCCACCTTCTTAATGCTGTGGGAGATTTTATTAATGTTTGGTATTACTTCTAGTTGCTTTCTTCACTCTGATGTCGGCGACTTCTGGCCTGCTAGACCCTTTCCTTTCCGCAAAGCGGCTTCAGCAACAGCCCTAATGACCGAGAGAGGGAAACCTGCTGCAAGCAGCCTCTCAACCTGCTGCTTCAGGGTATACGCCATGCGGTGGCAGCGGCTGTGCTGCACTGCGTCCAACCACTACACCCCTCTTGACTAGTTTAGATTGATTACAATCATACGGCATAAGTGCTCTTTTAGTCCGGGATGGAAACTTCCGACATACATGGTCATTCTTGTGAAAGGTTAGTTGTAAGTCGAGGAATCTAATTCCTTTGTTATCTGGCAGTTCCTAGGTTAAATATAAACCACGCGATCATTCCGTAAAGCCAGATAAAATCTTTCTGAGCCATCATTCATATCAGCTCGCATAGATAATCGCCATGAGGTACACATTCCATACTGCCGGACGAATGCATATTTCTACTCATCCATACCGGAGACGGCTTACGATTAGAACCACCTGCCCAACTCTGTTGCCAATATTTCTGATACTTGTTTGCTTAAGACCACCATGCAGTACTATGTCCCTGAATAATGTGCCTGGTTACCTGTTGTGTTCGTGCTTTTCTTGTAAACTGTTGCTTCTATTGCTGTATTTCATAACGTTTTCTTTTTGCTGTATTATAACTAAAACACTTTTTTTCCACTTCTGTAACGTCCCGCTGGGACCTGGAAGGTATTCAAATAAATAAATAAATAAATCCTATAGGCCAATATAACAAACGAACGTTGATTACAATATATTTATGAAGATTTTAGCGACCAGACTTCAAGGCATCATCAAGGAAATAGTCACAGACCCTCAAACTTGTGCCATCAAAGGGCGATCAATTTTTGCGAACATCCATGAGATGTGGTGTGTGCTTAAGTGCTGTGAAGTCACCGGTGGCGGCGTTGCAGCGCTTTATGTTGATCTCGAGAAAGCGCGCGATTGTGTCGCTCACGTTATTTTGTTTGCCATCTTAAATCATGTGAATGTCGGTTCCATCATCACTGACGGTTGGGCCTTGGCTTACCAGAACTGCACTACGAGGTTAATTGTCAATAACTCTCCGGGGGCCGCCATTACCATCAACCGTTCAGTGCGCCGAGGCTGTCCCCTCAGTCTGTTATTTGCTGTATACATAGAAGCAATGTGTGTGGCATTTACTGCAAATGATAATATACGTGGTTTCAGATTAGCAGCGACAGAAGTGAAGCTGCTAGTGTAAGCAGATGGTGTCGCAGAGTGTTGCACAGACACAGCAAGTGTAGCCGAAACAATAGCTATCGTAAAACATTTCTGTGACGTCACGGGTAGCAGAGTAAATTGAGGCAAATCTCTCGGGCTGTGGCAGTGGCAGTGGTTTTCTGCCCCGGACTACTTCGCGAACGTGAACTGCGGGAAAACTCCGACGACCTACCTGAGTGTTCCCCTCTACAGGTACAACAGCAGCGATGAATACTGGACGAGCCAAACCAATGAAATTAGAGAACAGGTAGACCGTTGGAATATGTTTTTTATCGCGAACTTATATTAAGTCATGCAAGAGATGTGTTGTTCCAGAGCAAATGTGGAAAGGCTGCACAGAGTGTTTGCGGTTTTCATCTGCGGTTCAACAAGGGAAAGGTGCAGCAGAACAAATTAGTTTGGAAGAGTGAAGGATGGGGTGGTGTGGGCCGGCGCATGTTAGTACGGCAACCATGAACGGAGCGTGATTGCTTTAAGGAAGTGGTGCGACACTAAGTTTCATTATATCATTTTTCACATGAGTACCTTTGCGAAGCGAAAAGGAAAACGCTAAAGATTTCTGAGATATAGTTTTGTCTATGGTGCAATACAGAGCCATACACAGCGGATGGCCAGGACAGGAAGTTATAAAACGCGTGAAACGCACGCAGGTGCCACCAGGGGGATAAACCTTCGTTTTTAAACTCCACGGCGGAACGCTCTCCTTGAAGACGTTTATGGAAGAACGAGGCCCTCTCGTATACCGTGAAGATCAAACTTTTTGATCTGCTAGAAGCCCGCAACCATAGAACACGTTTTCTTCCACTGCTGGGCGGTGGTTTTCTTCAGGGACGTGTTAAAGCGAACCCCGAAGAAAGGGTTACCGGTGGACCCCCAAGAGATCAGGTATCTGGCAATGAAGGTTGAAGACGGGGCTCCATATGACTTTATTATCTTGAATGCTCTCCACTGTGTATGGCGGCGTCGTATGGCAGGGTACCATTGCGATCCCGACGCCGGCCCTGCATGTATATATTTCAGAGAATGCATGTCTCTATTTATTAAAGTAAACAATATGCAAGAGCGTCTACCGGATTTGCTGTCGAGGCTCGAACCTCTGACCGCCATGAAGAAATTTTAAATTGGCAACGTCGGCCCTCTACGGGTGGATGGACATGTTTGTTGTACCTTTTTTTTTCCTTTTCCTTTTTTCCCCAGAGGCTTACATTCGTGGCATGTGTAAAATTTGTATGGGGGGTGGTATGTCGAAGGCTGGTAATAAATAAAAAAAGAAGTCATCCTATAGGAGTTAGTGCCTGCGTTGAGGCCGCGATATAACCGAAGTTCGAATCCTGGTCACGGCAATATTTTTATTTATTTTCTTTCATTTAAATGCGACTGTAAGGAATTCACCTCTCGCCGCTGGTCAGAAAGCTTACAGGAGTAACCAACCCGTTTTGCAGTGAGAACAGGCTGTGCTCATCCAATTTCTGTCCTTCGGTGTACCGTGATCGTGTAGTGGTTAGTGCCTTGCGTTGTCGCTACAATAAACCAGATTCTAGTCTTTATCACGGCAATATTTTTTATGCTCTTTCATATCAATTGCGCGTTTCAGGAACTGGCCTCTCTGCTCTCGTCACACAGGTTACAGGAGTAGCAAACCCGTCTCCCAGTGAGAACACGATGTGGTATTTGCTCCAATTCCCGTCCTTCGGTTTACCGTGATCGTGTAGTGGTTAGTAATTTGCGGTGTGGCTACAATAAACCAGGTTCGAGTCCTACATGGTTACGGCAATATTTTTTTATTTTCAATATTTAAATGCGAGTGTAACGAACCCGCCTCGGCTCTTGTCACGCGGCTTGTCACCCGGCTCTTGTAACCCGACTCGGCTCTTGTAGAGCTTACAGGGGTAACAAACCCGTTTCGCAGTGCGAACACGCTGCAGTATTTGTTCCACTTCCCGTCCATCCGTATGACGTGATCGTGTAGGGGTTAGCACCTTGGCGTTGTGGCTGTAATAACACAGTTTGCAATCCTCGTCACGGCAATATGTTTTTATTTTCTTTAATTTAAATGCAATGTAAAGAACTCGCCTCTCGGCGATCGTCAGAAAGCTTACAGGAGTAATCAACATGTTTCGTAGTGGGGACACCGCTGTGGTATTTCTTCCGATTCCCATCCTTCGGTGTGCCATGATCGTCATTCAGCTTCGGGCTCCTCAGCTAAACGGATCGCGGGATCATGGGCTCCAATGGAGCGGCATATGCGGCTGTTAGCCGCGTCAACAGGCTTTCGACGGAGGAACATAAGGATCACCAGATTATTTTGCCTCGACTACCTAGAGGACGTATTGTTTTAAATAGTTTTTTTTTCTTTTGCACGGCGACGGTCGTGTTCACCCGTTGCGTGTAAAACATTTTCGGAACGCGCTTCAAGCTGTTGGTATGCTCTCTGGCGTCGTCACCCTTGGAGCGTACCAGATTAACCATGTATGGGCGGTAACGATGAAGACAGCCGAGGCTGTGCAAAAGCTGGTGACACTCAAGGAGCTGCAGGTGAAGGGGCGTCGCTGCCTGGTTATCGACCCCAAGGAACAGCAGGTGAAGCTTCCTCTCCCCTCGCTTCTGCATGGGGTGGAAGACGACGACGTAAAGAACGCGCTGGCCTCTTTGGCAAAGTGACGGAAGTGACCGGCGAGTGCTGGTGAGTGGATGGCGTTGCCGACAAGGGCTCGACCACCCGAGCAGTGCTGCTACAGTTGAAGACCGAAATAAAAGTTCACGACCTGCCCCACCGGATCCGCGTCGCCGGCTAACTCGCGCTGGTGGCATTCCCAGAGCACCCCATGCAGTGCTGCGCTGCCGGGGCTCTGGCCGCGTTCGACGATAATTTAAGATTTCCCGTTGCTTCCGGTGCAGGCATTTCGGACACAACAACGCGGATTGTGTACGCTCTTACGCAGTAGCCGCGGGTTCGGCGGAGATCCAGCCGTCGGCATCGGACCATATGATGGACGTCACTGAGGCAGAGGAAGCGGCGAAGGAAGGTGAAAACGGCAACGTGATGGCCGAAATGAGCGGGACGACCAAGCCCACCGAAGAAGGACGGAATAATGCCCATCCCGCTAATGAACCAGCAACTACAATAGAGAGCGTTAGGGCGGCCCCGCAGGAAAATGAGAGCCGTAAGACGGCTACGGATGCTACAGAGGCAGCGGAAGGCGACCACGCGACCCCTGCTAGCGCAAGCGTCGAAGGCGTCTCGGCACAAGTCAAGAGGTCCCTGCAGCATGAGGGTATAGTCGACGGAAAAGCCGCCGGTGACTCTGAGGCACCGCCCGCTAAGACGCTTTCCTGAAGGCGCTCCACCCTCAAGCCTAAGCCGAACCTGGAGGCTGACCGCAGGCTTGCGGCGAAGCCGACCAAAGACGAACTCTTGCGACGTCCACTGGATGTCCACGGAAGCGTTTAGAGGTCAGCACCATGCTCCGGGCCTTCTTCCCTCCGGCTTACACCAGTAATGGCTACCGAACCGTCGCTTAGCCTCAGCGAGCTAAACGTTCGAGGCCAGGCCGCCAAAAGGAAACAGTCTGGTGTACTAGTGGACCACGACCTGGACGTTTTAGTCGTGCAAGAAACCAAGGTAGATGGCGAGAAGGAGACCGGGACGATGGTGCAAAGGTTGACGCATAACTACTATACGGTAGTGAGCCACACCTTAAGCCCGGGACATATGGAGCGGGAAACCGCTTTCCAGACGTCGAAATACGCCCGGAGGCGAACGCTCGTCCGCATGGTGTCCAAAAATTTGACTCCCGCCGGCTACCCGATCCGATCGGAAAGACGCCGCCCGGCGAAAATCGCCGTCGGAAGTAGCGGGAGCGCCTCGCGTGCTCACCAGGCATCGCGACGATCGATCTCCTTCCGACTTCCTGCAGCTGGTTGGTTTTGCGTGCGTTTAAATGTCGTAAAAAATCCCTTACGTGACCTGATCCTAGGATCCTAGGGACAGGATCGTCCAATGGTGGCGCCGAGCTATGGTGGCGCCGACTGACGCCGTGCCGTGTTCGTTCTCGGCGTGACACTTCTCTGGCCCACGCGAACCACGCGTTGTTCAACGTTGCTTATGGGATTGTGCTTGCGTAGCTTGTGCGTTGTTTGTAGGTTCTGTTTTACTTGGCGGAAAGCCGTTCGTAGTGGTGGTGCAGTACTGCGGCTTTGGCCTTGGTGAGCTCTCGCAGTACAGAATCTGCGTTGTTTGACCAATGGTTCCTTGAGAACCCTGCGGTGGTGACAATTGAAATGTCGAAGTGGCCTAGCGCCTCGGTAGCGAAGTTCTGCGAACAGCGATGTGGCCTCGCCGTATCCCACTTTTCTTAAAGGGATACGGACACAAAAATTGGTGGGTGGTTTTCTGCGTCAGAACAAAAGTTGAACTGTTAAAAATGACGAATACAACAAGCTGCTTAGAAAAAAAGAACGAGAAACACCTTTCTTTTGCGATTTCCTGTTGCGCCTTGCCTCCAAGCGGCCGCCGGGAGAAGCTCAAACTTGACGTCATGACACCCCCGCGTGCCCGCGCGCGCGCGGCCAAGGTCAGCCACAGCCGGCGCAGTCTTTCCGGAGTGTCGGTCCCTAGCAGCGTTTGTTTATCGCCGTCGGCTATGTTCGCACGTGGTCTGTCTGAAACATTATCCCCGTCAGCGCTCCATGCAGGTGGTGCATCTTACACGTGTGTTCGCACGGTCGTCGATCGGTATTGAAGCATTCTTCGTAGCGGAAGAAAATGCCCAGACATTACTGCGTCCACGGCTGTTATAACAGCATTATCGGTCGTGACACGCCGTCGCGCACGTCTCCCAGAGACAAGGTGCGTGAACTTTGCATACGTGCCTGTCAGCCACCACACCCAGCATGGAGACTTCTAAAAAATGGCTTCACTTGCGCGGACCACTTCGTCAACGATGCTTATGCGACCGGGCTAGCCCGGCTGTGCTCAAAAGCCTTGGCATGCCGCTCAAAAGGCTCCTGTTGAGGCAATGCAATTCAAAGAGCGGGTGCTTAGTGACGCATTCGTAACTGTTAGCTGTGTTCGCCAACTTTTGTTGTTCTTGCAACAGACCCTCTCTCTTTCTGTATGCATGTAGCCGCAGCGGTGACCGCAGGAGTGCCTGTTGAAAGAAGGGAAATTACCCTTTCATTGGCTGTGCAAGAACAGATATTATCGGCTTGTGACAGAAATTGTTTACCCTGCGGATGCATGTGTTTATCACAAAACAAAATAGTCATGTTGTGTGCACTCTCGCTGCGTCTAATATTGAACGACAGCATACGAGCGCTCTTTTAATTGATCAAATATACAAAACACAGCCAGTGAATGAACGCCAGACAACAGCATACATGTGTAGCAATCTGAAATGCGCAGCACATTTATCTACATTGCCGTTTCACACGTTGCTTTTCAAGCTCAAGCAAAAAATTACAGATTTTCATAGGTCTCTGCATAATCATGCGTCGGGTTTCATGACTTGGTTGTTCGCGCAGCATTTCCCTATTAAATGTCACAGCTAAAGACTTTCCTTTGTCTATGGCCACAGAATCTATGTAGCTAAGTGATCTGGTCGACGGGTCCCTAGCGCAGCCGCCCATCTCAACGAGTTCAACCAGTAAATGGCTTCTAATGGCGTGAATGTGAAAGTAGCCGTAAACACAGGGCTATGAAACGGCTGGAAAATTCTACACATGCCATGCCTCGTCGCGTAAAAACGAAGTGTGCAGCGATCGAAAGCCGACAGCGTAGGTAAGCACAAAGCGACGAGCTACGCTACCTACTATTTAGCCGTAATAGCTCCTTTTCTGCCTCAACGCGGGTCACGAAACTAGGCATTTTGCATCCTACGTAACATAATTTTAGGAACTGCTGCTGCTGCACTTCAAGTTTACTAGAAAAAGAAATTAACATTTTGCTGGCCCGGACTGCCTGACCGGCAGTCCGGGCCACCTGCTTTTCTTTGCCGCTTGACGCGGCAGGCTCGTAACCGTAAGCGATTATATTTCTTGCTAAGTTGGAACGGTCCTCATCTACAGACGTGTACTCATCGCTGGTAGAGGCACCAGAACCCGAATCCATGCTCGCGATTGCGGCGGCGGCGCACCTCGAATGACCGTGGCCGGCCGGCTGGCTATCCGACGGGGGTGTCGTGACGTCACGCCTTCCAACTCGCTTGGGCCGGGCGGCGTTGCGCGCGCTCACAAAAACGCTAAAAATAAAGCCATCCGCTGAAAAATGAGCGAAGTGACTACTTGTTTTCGGTGTACTCGCACACTGAGGACTCATTTTCTGTATTATCGTAAAATGTTCAGATTTTGTGTCCGTATCCCTTTAACGGACATCGATGGATGTGATGCTCGCTACAAGTCATGTAAATGCGACTGCGTCGACCTCCTACTGTTCACCGCTGAATGTGTGGTTGGTGTGCTGGTATTGAAACGAGTGGTGCAGCCGTGCAGCGCGCGGTGGTATAGGAGCAAAGTGGCTTAGGGGCTCCATCTGCCGTTCACAGACATGTACTCCCGTTTTGGTCTCATTAGCTGCTGTCGCGGGATTGTGGTGTGTCCCTTGCCTAGTATGAAGTTTACGATGCTAACACACAGTTTGTTCACGTTTTTCCGTGCTAGATGCCATTTGTATGACGACCGAGTTGAAAACGATTTATATGTCTGTGTTCTTTGTGTTTGTTGTAAATTACTTTTTTATCGTGGAGCTTCTGGCAGTCTTATTGCGCAAGCAGTACAAACGTAAATATATAAACATATTGCCGGGTGTCTGAAATTTTGAATTACCCATAATACCCTTTACAACTGATAAGTAGGCTACACGGCCTGTGTGTTACGGGCAGTTTTTCGTGCAACGCTCTTGCGTGTGGTAGACTGATGCATGGTGCTTGTTTATTTTAGTACTCGTGTAAAAACAATGTATATTTATTCACTAAATTAACTGTACTGCTTCTTCGCCACAGTACATTATAGTTACGCGGTGAAGTCCTTAAGTGTATTGCGGTGAAGCATATTAAAAGTGGGAGGGGGCTGCATTCACTCGGCATAATATGTCCCCTTAGGCGACCTGTTGTGCGCCTTGTGACAGAAAGCGGCGGGTGCGCGAGTGTTTAATTAAAGAACTCTTATTATGTACAGTGACAGTGGCCCCTTTCCAATTTTAGTATGCTTCACCGCAGTACATTCTTAGGCTTCACCGCGATACGTTGGAATATTGCGGGAAAGGTAATTTTAAAAAGTCCAATTATGCAACGTTTCTTTTGTAGCGTGCTACACCGCAATATAGAGGTGGGAATAAGCATCGTGCAGTAAAACATACTAAGAGTACAAAGTGCACAAAGGTTTACACTGCTCATTATTTTCAATTGTGATATAATATTGGAAGTGCATCTGTGCTTGTGGTAAAGCTTCACTGACAAATCTTTGTAGTAATATGTTTCACCACATCACAAATTTCTATTTCAGGGAAGCTTACTAAAGCACATTCGCCATTACGGAACGCGTTACCCACCTTCAATGCAGAAGCACAATGAGGATTCATGCCCATGCTTTTGCCTGGACTGCACGTGCTCTTTAAGAATTGATTCGTTGTTCATAAGTGCACTGGTACTTTGAACTGAAGAGCTGAAGTTGATATGGAAGCAACATTTGTATTAGGGGACAAGATGTTGCCAAGATGGTTGCAGCACAGCTTCTTTCTTTTTTTCTTCCAGGCACCTTTTCCACTAGAAGCTTCCATTGCAGTGTTCGAGCCTCTTTAAGCCAGCACATAGTGTATATAAAAATCAGACAGTAATGGGAAACAACACCTATGCACTTTGCCGTAAACTGTACACAGAACTTCATGCCTATCCACAGTAAAAAGATAAAGCACGACCAGACAACATAAAAGGTTGGGATGTGCTGCAGCAATACTGAGTGTTTAATGGTGCTTTATCTTTTCGTTTGAGTTTTCTATTTTTGTGCGTATTATTATGGATCCTCCACAGTAAGCACGCGAGTACGGAACTTGAGCTTGTTGGTTTCAGGTCTCATGGGTGTTACTAACAGAACAGTATTATAAACGAACAAGGGCTTGGAGGCATCCACTCAACTTGCTTGTCTCATGGGTCGCCCCGTAGGCTAGCCTCCAGGCCAACTAGAAAGGGAGCTTTGTTACAATCGCTTCTGAACTGTATTGCCACCAAACCAACAATGCTCTAAATGGCAACTTTTCGGCAGTAGAATGCGTGCAGCCAGCGAAGACTAAGGAGGAAGCATTCAGGATGTGCAAAGTGGGCCTTTTGAAGCTGGCATCATTGGTGAAGGGGCTTTGCCTGTGTGCCCTCTTTATGGATCCATAAACACGATTTCCTCTTTGAGAGTAATTGTTTCAGTGGTCTTTACACGGCAACACTGTTTGGTGTCTAGTAGCAGAGAAGCTTTTCTTTGCCCCCTGTCAATACTCTGTTCCCTCTCCAGTGCCCCTGTGACGTGCCTACTTTTTGGACGCAATGCATGCATGCATTTTAGCTTGTAAAGACGTCTATTACCCCTAAGCCTCAAGCAGGTCCTTATGACATCACGCAAGAAGACAGGAGAGTACGTGATGCACACTTACAAAACACTGTTGATATCAGTGAAACCAGATTAATGAAGCTGGTCTTTTTTTTTGTCCACTCCATCCTAGTCAGTTACAATGAGCAGTTCTTTGACGAACAGAAGGTATATGTAGTTAGTCATGCATGGGCTGTGCAATAAGACTTGTTGGGGTGTTATGACAGAGACCTGCTTGAGAACCTTAGCCCACTGTATATATGCAAAAGCTTTCTGATGTGTTGATTACTTCCTGTCCTTTATCACACATTGCCTGATGAAGCCAGCAACTGGGTCAACCAGATTTTCAACAGGCTTCCCATTAGTTTTCCCAGCGTCTCGGTTACCTGGGTGCTACTCATACATATATGTTTTCATCACCTTGTGCTACAGTTCAACCATGGCCACACCTGCTGAACATATAGAATGCGATCAACAAAGTGCTATACATCATTTTGCTCCAAACTCATGACATGTGTTACAAGGCCTTGAGGAACACCCTCATTTATTTACGCCCTCATCGTACTGTATTAAGCTTCACATGATAAGTGCAACGATTAACATCTGATCGTTTTCAGTGTTATTTCTGTCCAGCTTGCTGAAAGCTGCCCTGAGCGTTTCAAAAGCAAAACACCGCTGCCGGACAAGAACTGCATAAAGCAAGGGTCACTATAACCACATATGTCTCACAAAATGAAGGCCACTGAGTGTACAGCCGGTTTACTTCATATCCAACAAGCTTGGTTCTCCCTTTGCAGGTGAGTAAACTCAACTTGTTCCGACGATATGGCCTGTTACAAACTATGTGCTAGATGCTGTGTCTCCTGGAAAGCTGAAGATGTGTATGAGATCCTGAAACTCCTCAGCGGCTTCTACACTGGGCAAACAGGCTACTATAAAAACGACTGCCTTTACCAACATGATGATAACGTGAAACGGGCAGAAATTTGGCTATTCATTGGGCCCAGCTGCTGGTGCAAGCGACTCTTTCACCAGACGTGTGTTTATAAGCACAGGAGCTACACAAATGCAGATAAAAACAATGACATTTGGGAAGAGGTAGAGTTTAACTATATTCTGTACAAGCAGTGCTACCTGCAGCGATGGTACCTTATAGCCACAATTCATGGCTACACCAACATGCAAGGACACTATCCTTGAATTATTAACTTCTATTTATTATATTTATAGTGGTCATATATTGCAAGCAGATATCATACACATTGTGTGCAATATTGACACGTGTACTTATCTTTATGGGGCGACCACGTTTCGCCGCCTAACAAATGTTATCGCACAGCGCGGGACGTGCCTGCATGTATCCGAAGTTTCTGGCACGCCCAGCCGTCACCCAGCGCAGCTACCCAAGGAAGACAGACGTTTGGCGCGCTCCTGACCACCGCCCGCTGTGCTACCACTGCGGAGAAGCGGGTCACGTCTACCGACGATGCCCATACCGGGAGATGGGACAGCGAGGTTTCGCCGTCAACGCTCCAATCCCGCAGCAAGGTGAACGCCCTCGCGATATCGCTGACTACCTCGCCGCTACTCAGTGGAGCTCTCGACGAACGTCGCGTTTGCCATCACCAGGCCGCTTCGTGTCACCGCAGCGCCGACCATACACTGGCCCAGCCCGGGGCCGGTCAGCGAGCCCATATCACGAAAATTAAAGCAGCAACCGATGGAGGTGCGGTTGCTGTTCGTCCAACGTACAAAGATCCTCCGCCGCCGACGAAGACGCAGAAGAAACTACATCATGACACGCCGCCGTCCCGACGAAGTCTGGAAGCAAAGAATGCGACGACGAAAGATGACCTGACGACGTCGCATACCAGCCACAGGTCAACGCGACGCAGTCGTGATCCGACGCCAAGACCGAACTGTAATGCAAGACAAAGAACCACCGACCTCGACGTGCTTCTCGACGGCCACACAGTCACCGCCTTAGTCGACACATGGGCTGATTACTCCGCCATGAGTGCACACATCGCCGCCCATTTGAAGAAAGTTAGGACTACGTGGGAAGGCGCTCAAATTCGGACCGTTGGAGGACACCTCATAACGCCGAATGGTATATGCACGGCAAGATTTACCATTAAGTTCCGGACTTACCCTGTCACCTTCGTTATCCTCCAGCAGTCTTCACGAGACGTCATTCTCGGCATGGACTTCCTCAACCAGCACGGCGCAGTCATCGACCTGAAGTCGAAGTCAATAACACTGTCAGAAGACCATGCGATACCGCCGGAGAGCCTTCCTAGTCACCGCGCCTTGAGTGTGCTCGAAGATCAAGTGAGCATCCCGCCTCGCTCGAGCATTGTGATTTCGGTCGGCACCGGAACACCCGCTGACGTAGAAGGCGTCATCGAAGGCGACCAACGTCTACTGCTCGACCGTGAAATTTGCGTCGCAAGAGGGATCGCTCGACTGCACGGAGGAAAGACGAAGTGTTGCTGACAAACTTCAGCCAGGATTTCAAGCACACCAACAAGGGCACGACGATCGCATACATCGAGTAAATTCTGCAAAACAGCAATGCTTTTGTCCTCTCGGATCCTGCTGCATCCACCTCTACGACCGTAGTTCCAGACCCAGACTTCGACATAAATCTGTATCCCCGCGATTAAGCAACAACAGCTCAGAAGTCTACTTCGACGATACAAAGAGTGCTTTTCTGCGTCATCAAGGATTCGACGAACCCCAGTCGCAAAGCATCGCATAATAACCGAAGAGTGCACTCGACCTCTCCGCCAGAGCCCATACCGAGTTTCGACGCGAGAACGTGAAGCTATAAGGCACCAAGTCAACGAAATGCTGCGCAACGACATCATCCAGCCGTCCAAAAGCCAGTGGGCATCTCCTGTAGTCTTGGTGAAAAAATAAAGGACGGAACCCTACGTTTCTGCGTCGATTATCGTCGTCTGAACAAGATCACGAAGAAGGACGTATACCCCCTCCAACGGATAGACGACGCATTGGATCGGCTCTTCAACGCTAAATACCTCTCGTCGATGGACCTCAAGTCTGGCTATTGCCAAATAGAAGTCATCGAAAGAGATCGCGAAAAGACGGCCTTCATCACCCCGGACGGCCTCTACGAGTTCAAGGTCATGCCATTCGGACTGTATTCGGCACCTTCAACGTTCCAGCGCGTGATGGACACGGTGTTAGCAGGATTGAAGTGGCAGACCTGTCTCGTTTACTTGGATGACGTCGTCGTCTTCGCCGGAAATTTCGACGATCACCTTAGGCGGCTTGCAATAGTACTAGAGGCCATCAAGTCATCAGAGCTCACTCTGAAGCAAGAAAAGTGCCGCTTCGCTTACGATGAGCTTCTGTTCTTAGGCCACGTCATCAGCAAGTCTGGAGACCGCCCCGGCCCGCAGAAGACAGCTGTCATCGCAAAGTTCCCGCAGCCCATCGACAAGAAGGCAGTGCGTAGATTTCTTGGCATGTGTGCCTACTAAAGGCGATTTGTCAAGGAGTTTTCACACATCGCTGAGCCGCTGACACAGCTAACTAAATGTGATGTTGAGTTCGAGTGGGAAACGCCGCAGTCCAACGCATTTGAAGAACTCAAACGATGCATGCAGTCGCCGCCGGTACTTGCGCATTTCGACGAGCACGCCGATACAGAAATCCATACTGACGCCAGTAGCCTAGGCCTCGGTGCCGTTCTAGTCCAGAGGAGAAACGGAGTCGAACAGGTGATAGCTTATGCTAGCCGGTCGCTATCAAAAGCGGAAGGCAACTATTCTACGACCGAAAAGGAATGCCTCGCCATCGTTTGCGCTACAGCTAAATTTCGCCCTTATCTATATGGCAGGCCATCGAAAGTCGTCAGCGACCATCACGCGTTGTGTTGGCTAGCTAACTTAAAGGACCTTTCAGGATGGCTGGCGCAGTGGAGCCTCAAGTTGCAAGAATATGGCGTCACGGTAATATACAAGTCCGGAAGAAAATGCTCCGACTCCGACTGCTCATGACGTGCCCCCATCGATCCCCTGCCGCAATACGACGAGGACGACGACGCCTTCCTTGGGATAATAAGCGCGGAAGACTTCACTAAACAGCAACGAGCAGACCCGGAGCAAAAAGGCCTCGTTGAGAATTTGGAAGGGAACACCGACGTTGTCCCTAGGGCATTTAAACGCGGATTGTCTTCGTTCACCCTACAAAACAACCGGCTCGTGAAGAACTTCTACCAGTCCGCGCCGGCTACCTTCTTGTTGTTCCGTCGGTGCTGCGTCAAGAAGTACTGCACACCCTATATGACGATCCGACCACGGGGCACCTCGGCTTCTCCCGGACGCTATCGAGGATACAAGAAAGGTATAACTGGCCGCGCCTAACAGCCGACGTCCCCCGTTATGTCAAGACATGCCGAGACTGTCAGCGACGGAAGACACCACCCACAAGGCCAGCCGGATTACTACAACCGATCAAGCCTCCTTGCCGACCTTTTCAGCAGATCGGGATGTACTTGTTGGGGCCGTTTCCGACGTCAACATCCGGAAATAAGTGGATCGTCGTGGCGACGGACTACCTCACCGGCTTCGCTGAAACTAAAGCTCTGCCGAAAGGTAGCGCAGCCGAAGTGGCAAAATTTTTCGTCGCAAGCATCATGCAGCGACATGGCGCCCCAGAAATCCTCATCAGCGACAGAGGAACGGCCTTTACAGCGGAGCTCACCCAAGCCATTCTTCTGTATAGTCAGACAAGGCACAGGAGGACAACTGCCTACCACCGACAGAAGAATGGTCTTACGGAGCGCCTGAATACAACCCTCGCCGACATGCTAGCATTGTACGTCGACGTCGAACACAACACCTGGGATGCCATCCTGCCGTACGTAACCTTCGCTTACAACACGGCGGTGCAAGAAACAACACAGATCACGCCGTTTAAGCTGGTTTACCGCAGGAACCCGACGACGGCGCTCGACGCCATGCTGCCGCACGTCAATGAGGAGCAGAATGTTGACGTCGCTACCTATCTCCAACGCGCCGAAGAAGCCCGACAGCTCGCTCGCCTACGGATCAAGAACCAGCAGCGCACCGACATCCGACACTACAACCTCCGACAACGTTTCGCCGAGTACCAGCCCGGTGACCGTGTTTGGGTTTGGACCCTTATAGGCCGACGAGGACTCAGTGAGAAGCTACTGCGACGCTATTTCGGACCCTACAAGGTCATCCAACGTATTGGCGCACTGGACTATGAGGTCGTGCCAAACGGCATTTCGCATTCACAGCGGCGCCGCGCACGATCCGAAGTGGCCCACGTGATGCGCCTTAAACCCTTTTACGGACGCTGACGAACTTCCTTATTTTGTTGTTTTCTTTGCTACGGGTGCTTTTCTTCATTACTTTCGTTTGTATGCAGCATCGAGTCGATGCTTCTTAAGAGGGGGGTAATGACACGTGTACTTATCTTTATCGGGCGACCACGTTTCGCCGCCTAAGAAATGTTATCGCACAGCGCGGGACGCGCCTGCATATATCCGAGGTTTCTGGAAAGTTATCGATGCTTCTATCCGCTGTCTGTTGTCGCCGAACCTTTTGTTATGTGATTTCATCGCCTAACACGAATGGTGTAGAACTTTGTGCAAGGCACGCGGGTCCCAACGATTAGTCTGGAACATTCGGCGACTGCTGTATAAAAGCCAACTCGCTTGACCCGCTGATCAGATTTTTGATGATCACCGACCGTGTTCGCCGATCGCCGATATCGTTGTGCTGTATAGGCGCCCAAATCTTTAACTGGCGTGCGCGAGCGGCGACTTTTCCGTGCGTCAGCGCCGTATGACGGGGCGCGGCTGCAAAGAGTCTGAGGCGAAGTGCATACGGACAAAGCGCGCTCAGCTGGGCCCATCGTCTGCTAAGCTGTTTCCAGCCTCGCCCGGTCATACGGCGCTGACGCACGGAAAAGTCGCCGCTCGCGCACGCCA
The DNA here is from genome assembly GCF_050947875.1 of Dermacentor variabilis. Taxonomy (NCBI): domain Eukaryota; kingdom Metazoa; phylum Arthropoda; class Arachnida; order Ixodida; family Ixodidae; genus Dermacentor; species Dermacentor variabilis. Next base: position 240,530,062 of record NC_134569.1, on the reverse strand, counting down.
GTTAAAGATTTGGGCGCCTGTACGTGTAGCCTGTTTTGTGGGCACAGGTTCGCCCAATAAAAGTTAGTTTTGTCGTTCACAGTATTGCTACTGTGTTCTTCAACGTCACCACCACGTGACAATATCGCGAAAGGATGGCAATTATGATAGCCATTCCTAATCTGAAATGCAACAAAAGAGCAAATAAAGGCAACAAATTGTAATTCGAAATCACAGAGACAAAGAGTGCACAGGATAAGTGACAGACTTCCTTTTATTGAAGAAAAGAATACCACATGTGTCACATGCCACCAACAGCGGCTAGCAAACGTTCAAGCTTGAGTGAAAGAGGCATAACTTAACGAAATGTTACAATCACTCAAATGTAAAACGGCCTTGGACACAAAAAAAGACGATACCATATTGTGCAGAATAAAAGGGCGAGACTCCATCCAAGAATGCTCTACGACACCACATACCTGAGATGCTGTAAAAGATGTTACCATGCCCTCCCCATAAAAAAACAAAAGCAAAACACACAGAAAACACACCTTAAAAGGCAATGTGCAGAGTCTGAAACCAGGAAAACACAAGCCAAAAAAGCTTTCGCTAAGTGTTTCAATGATTAAAAGTGTCAAACTCTCTCGTCACTTTTTAATAACCCTGCACATGTGAAAAGGAAAGAAAGCCCAAAAGCAGTGCTGCAGTAAATGTCACCAAATAAATATACCTTGCTTACCACGGCTACCTCTGAGTTGTCTCACTTTGCCCAATAATTGAATATGAGCTTTTCTTGTTTAGAATGGTTTAGCAGATAGGGGAAAAATGGCCATGAGAGCACCAGGTGCATGCCTAGTCGATGCACAAAAAGTCACTGTTTTATCAATTTTCTTTTTTGTCTCTACTACTACTCACGAATATTTAAGCGCCTTAATAACACTGCTAACATCCTACTGCGAAACACAAAATTGTGCAAGTTGGACCATAAAGAAAACTGCAGTTTCACTCATATTGCGAAACAGTGATGAAATAGCTGGTGAAATATGCGCAGGAAGCTTGCTTCATGTGGGGTTGAGGTGGCCACTTGCCAATGCAAGTCAGTAATCTCCTTTAAGGAAGTAAAATAGGTATGAGTCTTGTTTATCTCCGGGAGTTGTGCCTCCCAGTGTTGAAGTGGAGAGACTCGGCTTTTCTTCCTCCTCTTTCACATTCGGAGTAGGCCACTGGTCCACCAAAACAACCCTTTAGCTTCTTGCTGCTGAATTCGTTTTGGTTTTATCAAATCTATGTTTGGGCTACCCATTGCTAGGTCACACGCTGTGCTTGAGGAAAATAAGACACGAAAAGCCCCGTCCAGTGAATCTGAGAGGCCAAGCACTAGAAGATTAATGACCCAATCACTGTCATTACATGTAAGAAAATTTAACATAGGATGAGTAGATTTTAATCAAGTGAAAGGAGGAGAGGTCAGTCTGGAGAGCGTGTCTCTAGCATGCTACTCCTCACTGGGGAAAGGGGAAGTGGCAAATACAGGACAAGGTAGGTGGCGGGTGATTATGTTAAGGTACAATGAGATACTATATACACGTTGTGCAATATGCGCATGCGCAGTGTAGACGCAATACACGTAAGAGTAATCTTGTCCACGCAAAAAGTAATCTTGTCACAAAAAGTTGTTTCGCAAACACTTTTCGCACTGACGGCACGTCTCACAGCTTCTAGAGGCGATCGCCTAAACCAATCTCACTTAAAAAGTTCAAAAGTGATCTTATGGCACGTGGGGCACAGTCAACACTCCTCCACGCGCCGAAGAGCTTTTCTTCTGAAAAGGGGCGGGAGTCCAAGCTGTCAACAGTAGATTTGAGTGTTCTTCGTTCGGCCGCATATTGAGGGCACACGCCAAGTACTTGAGCTATTGTCTCGAGAGTGTGACAGACGCTACATTCCGGGTCCCGAGCATGTCCAATCTTGTGAAGGTACCGGTGGGTGTATGCCACATCCAGCCGTAACCGATGAATGAGTGTTTCCTGGCTTCTCCGCAACCGAAGTGGAAGCCGGAATTGTAATCCAGCGTCAAGTCTATGGAGGCGCTCTTGTCGAGGTTCGGGGTTGTCCCAATGTCACGCCGTAGAAGTTTTAATGGAGGTATGGAGTGAGGCGTTAACGTCATACCGGGAAAAATTAATCTTTATAATGGTTCCGTCAGTGTGCGCCTTTTTTGCTTCTGCGTCAGCCTCTTCATTTCCAGCTATTCTACAATGGCCAGGAATCCGCTGCAGCATGATGGTATGTCCGGAATGAGACGCCTCAGCAAGCAGAGACATGATGTCGTAAACCAATGGACTATATGCGGTTCTGTCATTCATATAATTGTTGATGAGTTGTAGTGCTGGTTTTGAGTCACAAACACTGTCCACTTCTCGAGACTCTCGTGCAGTATGCAGCGAACTGCTTCTCGAGCTCCGGTCAACTCAGCTGCTGTAGACGACGTCCTGTGTCCCATCTTGAACCGTTGTGCGATCCCCATTCCTGGCACCGTGTAGGCCACCGCGGAAGAGGTCTGTGTCACAGAACCATCTGTAAAAACATGTTCGTAATATCCATGCATGTAAGCAATGTATGATAGCGCAAAATGCTTGAGCCCAGCAAGCGGCATTTTTTACTTCTTCGTTATTCCAAGGACTTAGAGTCTCACCGGTGGCTTTGCCATCGTCCAGAGTGGACCTTCGCGTATGTCATACGGTTCGAAGTCCGACGGCAATAAGCCTTGCTGTGACAACACGGCTCCTGAGTAGGCGGGCACAGGCCGTGCGCTTGTGACGTTCGTGAGTGGAAGATTCCTGTGTCTAGTCAGTAGCCTTAGATGCACTCGCAATGGCTCATGTTGCAGATAAACTCGAGCTGGGCACGAACGTGCCTCTGCAATAGTGCCCCAAGTAGACGCACGTCTTGCTAGTCCTAGGCAAATTCTCCGTGCGCGAGCCTGAGCACTTTCAAGTGTGCGTGCAGCAGTTGTACTAAGCCGAGAAAGTACAGGCGCACTGTAGCGGAAGTAACCAACAGAGCTGCAGAAAAGATGACTTAGATGGCCCCCATAATTTTCCAGACTTATGTCGAATGATCTGAGTGAAGCTGTCCAGCTTTTTTCTTAATCCAGAGAGGTGCATCAACCAAGATAAGTCACGGTGGATGATGACTCCGAGAAACTTGTAGTGGGTTACTGAAGGTATAATCTTCCCAGCAATCATAACGGGGTAACAGGCCATTGACTTCCGTGTAAATTCCATGGTTACACTTTTTTCCGGTGATAGCTGCAGTCCGCGACTGTTTAGGTATGTTGACGTTATTGACACGGCGCGCTGCAACTTCGTTTGCACTTGCAAGCGCGTTAAGCTCGTGGTCCATATACAGATGTCGTCTTCGTACACAGACTGAGACTGTGCCTGCGTGTTCTTCGACCAGTCCAATGAGAACGATATTAAATAAGGTTGGGCTCAACACACCTCCTTGAGGCACTCCGCGATAGACTGGGTGGTTCTTTGTTTCACCGTCTGGAGTTGTCATGAATATCGTTCTCTCTTAAAGATAGCTGGCTATCCACTGATGCATACGTCCCCCGACACCACATTCTTCTAGGGCATTTAAAATTGCATCATGTAGAACGTTGTCAAAAGCACCGTTAATATCTAGAAAGACAGCACCCGTTAATCGACGGCGAATTTTCTTATGTTCAACAGTTGTTACTAGGTCAATGACGCTGTCGATTGACGACCTACCCTTTCGGAAATCTGTCATTGCGACTGGATATATATTACGCTTCTCCAAAAATCGCTCCAGGCGCTTCAAAACCATGCGTTCCATGGTTTTACCTATGCAAATGGTAAGCGCCATAGGTCTGTAGGAAAGCATAGCATCGGGTGTCTTGCCTGGTTTCAATAATGCCACGATTCTGCTTGTCTTCCAGTGTGCGTGCACAGTTCACGAGAACGAAGAGAGATTGTATAAAGGCAGATGCTCGTCAGTCGCTTGAGGGCCTAGATGGCAAAAGGTAGAATAGGTAATGCCATCAGGACCAGGCGCACTTGAGTGTCTTGAAGAGGACTGCCTTCACAAGTGGGGAGTTGATGTGTCAGAACTTGAAGGCGTGGGCGCGAGCTCTATATACAGTAGGCAGACATTGAGCAGGTGTTAGCCAACCATGACACATGTTGGCTAGATCGTGCAATACAGGATCAGTATTCACCATGGCTCTACCTTCAGCAGAGTGGCTGAAATGTAGAACTGTGGACTGCCAATCTCTTGATCGTAAGTTCGAATTCTCGCAGCACACTGAGAACTTTATTTGCAATATTCTAGCAAGAAATTTGGGAATTCCAGTGACAACACCAGTAGACATAAGAACAACCAGGAGAGTTAGCCCATAGCAGCTATTGCTGTAACTTGCTGACACAAGCACAAGAGTTGAGACAGGCACACTTCTTGTCTTTGTTGTGCTAGTGCTCCACTGCTCTGTGCTACAGTTAATGATCTCAAGGAGCAAGAATGTTCAACGAGCAAGAAGCCCAGAAAAAATATTTCGCTGCACAGTTGTGTCTAGTTGCCTAATTTTGACTATGCAGCTTTATATAATCCTGTACACACTCGCCCGACGCACATGAGGGACATCCTGGAAAAAATGGGCTTTTGATATTGGTTTTTAGAAAAGTCATTTGTTTTGGCCTAACCGTATGTATACACAATGCACATACTTGCATTTGGTATACCTTATCGCCAACTGTTAAGTCACTTTCCTACCTCATCAGCGAATCACTCCTGCAAACAAGTGTGCTGGTCCGGGTTCCACCTGCATTTCCACTTGTGCAGTTGTTAAAAGTTCTTTGGCTGCTTACTGTAACTTCATATTTCAAACCTTTGGTTGCATAAGAGGCTTTGGCAACACTGGCAACCCTAATACTTGGGCAGGCTTCACGAAAGGCCACGAGTACCACCTCGTTGCAGACTAATCTGGGCATCCTTGGTTGAACAGCGACTAAGAACCCATATATCTTCCCTTAGAAGCAACTGGTATTGGCGATGCTTTGGCGCAGATAGAGGCTTTTGTCGCACATGTCAAGCTCAGGAAAGAAATCAATCTGGCACAGGTGTAAATAGTCTTGTCTTTTACAGCTGGCGGTTCAGCCTCGCAAGGCACATTCCTTCAACGAATTCGCACACTGTCAATATGACTAAGACTGATCCAAGGTTGGCTATCATGACAGGTTTCTTGCCTGGTTTCGGTAGAGGTGGCAGAGTCGCCCTGGCACTCTGGATAAAGGCCCTAGTTGCCCATGTTTGGTAAGTGTACTGCCCTTCTGGTTTTAATAGAATGTGTGGAAGTTGGGATAGTTGGTGTGATTTGTTAATTTGAGGTCTCTGGTGCCGGCTTCGCCAAGGTGGCATCATCTTAGCTGTAAGTCTTTGCATTTGCATTGTGGCTGACGTGCATTGAGCTCACCTCGACTGAGAATTCTGTGCTGAGGACAGCTAATTTGAATATGTCAAAGCCAAGTGAAGTCGCCTCGGCTAGGGTGCCTGGATTTGCGACATAGTTAAAGCAATGCCAAAACGGCTTCCTTTCACTGCCTTAGCCTGCAGCACACCACCACAACTTTCTGATGAAGAGGTGCGGTATAGAATAATGTTCAACTATATGTGCGGAGCACCTGTGCAAACAAGGATGGCTGTTTGATCCTGCTCAGTTTATGCCTTTCCTCACCATGCCCGAGGCTCTATAGCCGCTTGGAGTTAGCCTTTGTACCCTTCTATGTCAGGTGTTGTGCACCTGCTTTCCTGCAGCAGCAGGACTATGGGTTGGTCCTCTTACCAAGACAGCTGACCTAATTCGGTCGCACTAACGCTCAAGCTGCTGCTTCTGCTGCATACAGTCTGGATTACCGGCCACGTACAACGATTGAGGGAGGCTAGTAATAGAGTATTGTTGGGGTTGTGGATTTCGCAGTCTTTCAGAATGACAGTAAAAGAATCTTGAGCGAAGATTACTATGATTATTGAATGAGGATATGGAGGAGCTTGCCATGCTGGTCCATGTACACTGCCATCATCTGTTGTTGCTGCTGGTATTGCTACTGAATGTCAATAATCTGCTGTCGACTTAAGTTTAGCTAATTTGCCTTGTTCAATGAGAATATGTTCAAGATTGGCATACAGGAGTGATATGGCTTTGTCATTTCCTTATGCAGAATTCCACTCGAGGGAAAACAGCCCTCAGTGGACGGTAGCTGTTGACTGGTGCCGCCTCTTGTTTCGCGGCTCCTTGCTGTGTTTCACTTTCTTTTGGGCACTGAAGAAGCAGACTTGCAGGACTTATACCTGCTATGAGAACAGCTATGCTTCGGAGTGGCTGACTGCAGGTGCTGCCTGCTTTCCCCACCTCCTGTGGCTTTATCCTGCAGCTTGTGGTCCACTTCTTCTCATGGTGCTCATCTTCAATTGCAAGTACGAGAGAAGTTTGCTCCTTGTGCGGCTGCTCAATTGGACATAGCACGTCTCCTAAAGTCACTCTCAGCTCTTTGACTGATTCCGTCATCATTTCAGTGAGATGTCATTATGTACTGCAGTGGCCAGGTTTCTATTTTGATTATCTGGACACTGCTTGCGTATAGCACTTCATTCGTAGTGCAAAGGTCACAGAAGTGTTCTGCTTGTGTGAGCGGCTTGTTCTAGCTGCATCTAGCAGCAAGTCACTTGTTTGGTGTATTCACATTTGTGGGAGCTGGAATTCCACTGTGCAGTGATCAGCTACGCGGCCGCTGCTCCGTGTGCTTCGTCAGTTCTTTTTTGCGACAAGCTTTCCGGGGAATTTTGGGTTAGTGTGAAAACACATGTCAAGCCACAGTGGGGTAGTCTTCCGGTTCGTCTTCTGTACCCCACATTGTGCAAACGGGTGGGCGCATACATATGCCTTGCTTATAACTAGTCCGGTGGCATCTCAAGCACGGCAACATTTTGGGTTGATATTGCTACGGAACAGTGTTCACAATGACGAAAAGGCGAGCAGTGAGAAGACGACGACGACGATTAGAGGCTGTGATCCTGGCATATTCTCGAGAAAAGATGAGGAAGACGTCGATCACTAGATCAGCCTGTACGAACACGTCAGCCGCAATAACCGGTGGAACCCTACTATCATGCTCGCCAACGTAGTCGGTTACCTCGGTGGCAAACCTCGAGTTTCGCTTCGGACGCACGAAGATGAGCTCACCAGTTGGGATTCGATTAAGCAAAAGCTCCGAGACTTGTTTGGCAACCCATACGGTCACCAACTTGCCACGCAGAAGGCGTTATCCGGCCGCGTGCAGACGTCAACGGAGCCCTACGTCACGTACATTCAGGACGTCTTGGCTCAGTGCCGCAAAGTTGGCGCACACATGACAGTGTCCGACAAAGTCTCCCACATCCTCAAAGCCATTTCCGATGACGCCTTCAACTTGCTCGTTTTCAACAACGTGGCGACGGTGGATGCAGTTATAAAGGAGTGCCGCCGCCTGGAACTCGCTAAAAGCCGACGTATTGACCAGCAGTTTGCCCGTCTGCCCCAGTGACATCTTCCTGTGCCGACGCTCCTCGTCCCACCAACACCGTCGATGTTACCCGAATCATGCGGCATGAGATCGAGGCGGCCTATCCGGCTGCCTTCAACTCCAGCCCCTCCCGCGCACCAGCAGTCACGGTTTCCCTGATCCAGGCAGTTGTGCGCCAGGAATTCGCAAACATGGGTCTTTACACCATCTGCTCGGCCCATCGCCCTGATAACCACTCGGCTTCATCGATTTCACCCCGTCCGGCATATTCTTACCCACCACGTTTACGCAACCCATCTGAATGGCGCACTGCTGACGACAAGCCTATTTGTTTTCACTGCCGTCGAATCGGGCACATTTCTCGGCACTGTCGCAGTCGCTGGAGTTCCCCGACCCGGTCTACTTATACTAACTACTCTCGCCCCTCAGGTGGCCCTTCTCGTCCCTATGTCGCACGCTGTGATAATGCCGCCACTTATTCTCCTGTGCCGAACCGCCCCTATTCTCCTTCGCCCTCGCCGACACGACGACAATCTCGCTCTCTCCAGCCCCATCGCTCTTTTTCGCCGACTCCCTTCGGACGCCGCTCCCAGCCGGAAAACTAGACGATTCAGAGCCTCGAGGTGACGCTGCATTGCTGCCTACGCCGCCAAATCCTCAACTGACGTGGCCCACTCATCTGTACCTTCTTGAAGTGCAAGCCAACGGTGTTTCTGTATCTGCTCTTATAGACACTGGGGATGCATTTGTCGGTAATGAGCGCTAACCTTCGCAACCGCCTGACGAAAACAATCAAACCCACCACGACGCCTGTTGTCCGTGTCCCCGATGGCGGAACAGCCCCTGTAATTGATATGTGTGCCGCCCGCGTCTCCTTCGCCGATCGCTCCACTATCGTGCTATTTACAGTCATCGCCCACTGTCCCCACCACATCATCCTCGGCTTAGACTTCCTCTCCGCACACTTTGCTCTCATCAATTGTTCCGCCAGTACTATCCGCCTTGACCTGCCCGTTCTGGATCCCGCCGAACCACATCCCAGTCGCCTCAATCCGTCGACTTCGTTCATTTGCCACCTTCGGCGCTGACTTACGTTGACTTAGTGTCATACCCACCAGTGCCCGATGGTCACTACATCGCGGCTCCTATGCAAGACGTCCTACTTACACACGGGATCACAGTACCTCATACAGTTTTATCTATCACGGCGAATTGCGTGCGCCTGCCAGTGGTCAATTTTGGCTTGACGACACAAGTGCTGCCACGCGGGATGTCTCTGGCCCAGCTTAGCTCATTCGAGGATCACTCAGTAGCATCTATTGCAGTACACGACCATTCAGCTGATCCTCCTCTACCATCGCAGTCGGCAACTTGTACCATCGCCGACTTACAACAAATGATTGCGCCCGACATGCCGTCCGAGCAAGCTCGTGAGCTCTACCGTGTTTTGTTTTCCTACCACAATATTTTACTTTAACGACCGTCGTTTGGTCCAAACTACAGCTGTTAAACGTCGCATTAATACCGGCAATGCACCTCCTATTCATCGCCGCCCGTATCGAGTGTCACCGGCTGAGCGTCAAGTTATTCATGCAGAAGTTTGCAAAATGCTTGCCAAGAACATTATTGAACGGTCATGTAGTCCATGGGCGTCACCTGTAGTACTGGTAAAAAAGAAGGATGGCTCATGGCGCTTTTGCGTGGAGTATCGGCACCTAAACAGGGTTACCGAAAAGGACGTGTATCCGCTACCTCGGATTGATGACGCCCTTGACTGCCTCCACGGTGTTCGCTACTTCTTCTCTATTGACCTTCGCTCCGGCTACTGGCAGATTGCCGGGGACGATCTCGACCACGATAAGAATGCTTTTGTAACACCAGACGGTCTTTATCAATTCAAAGTGATGCCGTTTGGTCTATGTAACGCTCCTGCCACTTTTGAACGCATGATGGACTCCGTTCTTCATGGTTTCATATGGTCCACATGCCTATGCTACTTGCACGACGTTATAGTATTCTCCCCAACTTTCGCTACGCACCTCGAGCGCGTCTCAGCAGTCCTGGAAGTTTTTTGTCGAGCCGGTCGGCAACTCAACGCATCGAAGTGCCAATACGGTTGTCGTCAGATTACCGTCCTTGAGCATCTCGTTGACGCGAACGGAGTGCAACCGGACCCAGGAAAGATCCATGCTGTCACGCACTGCCCTGTTCCGAAGTGTGTCAAGGACGTGCGCAGCTCCATCGGCTTTTGTTCGTGCTGGCGCCGTTTCGTGAAAAATTTTGCCGCCATAGCACGACCACTAACCGAGCTTCTGAAAAAACACGCGCCTTTCCAATGGGGGGATAACGAGGCCTCTGCATTCTCGCATCTCATCGACCTCGCAACGCCTCCGGTTCTGGCCCATTTCTATCATTCTGCACCTACCGAAGTCCGTACTGATGCCAGTGGTCACGCGAGTCGCCCAGTACTGGCCCAACGCCAGCGTGGCAACGACCGTGTTGTCGTTTACGCCAGCAGGCTGCTCTCACCCTCGGAGCGCAACTATTCCATCACTGAGCGTGAGTGTCTGGCCCTAGTTTAGGCGGTTGCGAAGTTCCGCCCATATTTGTATGGCCGACCCTTTTCTGTTGTCACAGACCATCACGCGCTTTGCTGCTTATGCTCACTGAAAGATCCTGCAGGAAGACTTGGTCGCTGCGCCTTACGCCTCCAAGAATATTCGTATACTGTCACCTACAAATCTGCCCCACTACACAAGGACGCTGACTGCCTGTCTCGCTACCCCGTAAACGAGCCTGACGACGCCGATAGTAATACCGCCAACGGCATTTTCTCTGTGTTTGCATTCGCTAACATTGCCGATGAGCAGTACCGAGACCTATCGCTGCGAGCACTCATCGAGCGTCTGCGCTCTACACCTACCGATGCATCCGTACGCCGATATGTCCTGCAGGGCAGCGTTCTGTACCGCAGGAACTTCCTCCCTGACGGGTCTGATCTTGAAGTTTGAAGTTTATTACAATTTTGACAATAGAAGCTTGTCATGGCGCCGGAGCAAAAGGCGAGACTATATACACGCCTGACTAGGCCCCTGGCGCCACGAGCACAGCAGACAACAGTGCAAAAATGTGTACATATATACACATAATACACACATATATACATACTTATATATACATGTATATATATAAGAATGGCAAAATTATACATACAAGAAATCAATGCAATTCAATAAGTATAAATAAAGCAAATGAAGAAATAAAGTACGTACAGAAAGATACAGAAAGGGCAAAAGCCAAATGGGAACAAAAAAGCCTTGCAAAGCACGAAATTGCATATCAGTCGAAAAACAGAAAATCAATTACAAAAAACAGGTGTCAATTGTTGGAAAAATACCGTTTTTATTTCCTTCTGAATATTGAAATGGTTGAGGAATCTTGCGTGATATCAAATAAAGCATGCTCATCATTAAGTAAATTAGGAATCTGCCACTGTAAAAGCTGGTTGCCGTAGTTTGTTCTAGTTTTTACCTTTATAAAGTTCCTAGCTTTTAAGGTATAATTAGTTGTGGTATTAGTAGATATAGAAAAAATGTTCTCATGATTACTTATGAATTCTCAAAATGCTTTTTCGGATAACTTTTGTTTACATAGACTACTGACACTCAAAATACTGTCCTGGTGAAAGTACTGAGAGGTATGTTCGTACAACGATAGGTCATGAATAATACGAACGCACATTTTCTGCAGTCGGAATAGAGTTTACAAGTTAGCTTTAGAAGTGACGCCCAAGATAAGTAGACAATAGTGGAATCTAGAATGAATAGTGGAAAAGTATAACTGACGTTTAAGTTTTAAATGTAACAGCGTGCGATGCTTATTGAGCGTACCAAATAATTGTGCTATGCTACGTTTAACATAACTTACGTGACGCGTCCTCCGTAGATTTTCATGGAAGAGTACACCCAAGAACATGTACTGCGAAACCCTTTCAAGTGGTTGCGATTGAAATATTAAAGAAGATGCTAACGTAACTGGCTTGTTAATAGGAGTAAAAATATATTTCTTAAAATTTAGACTAAACTGATTAGCCCATAACCACACTGCAAGGGAATTTAACCAGTTGTTAATAAGAGGAATTACAATAGAGATGTTATCAGAGTAGACAAAAACGTTTGCATCGTCGGCACATAATTCAATATCGGGTGTTTCTGGTATTACCACGATATCATTGCTATAAAGCAGGAAAATCGTAGGACCTATAATAGAACCCTGCGGGGCGCCGTACCTAATGTCTGCTAAATCTGATTTTATGGTGTTGATTTCCACAAATTGGGAGCGGTGTGATAGATAGCTACGCAGTAAGTCTAAAGCAATGCATCTAATTCCATAAAAGGGCAATTTAGAAAAAAGTGTATCATGTTTAATTGAATCAAATGCTTTATTAAAGTCTAAAAATAAGCCTATTGTGTATTGTTGGTTTTCTGTATTGGCAACAATTTTATCACGTATTTCAAGTAACGCAGATGCAGTGGATTTACCCCTTTGAAAGCCATGTCGATTCGGGGATATAAGGTTACGCTTTTGCATGCGTGCTGTTATTCTAGAATTTAAGGCTTTTTCAATTATTTTAGAAAGAACTGGAGGTATGGATATCGGCCGGTAATTAGTGATGCAATCGGTTGCGCCACCTTTATGCAAGACGACGATCCTAGCAATTTTAATGTTATCCGGAAATGTGCCTGTAGAAAACACAATGTTATGTCACAAAGAACATTGCAGAATAAATCCCCGACTGATTTGATTGGTGCTACTTTAATACCGTCATAACCACAAGAAGAGCTGTTCTTTAAATTGCTAATAATGTGTGCTATTTCTGTAGGTGTAACAGGACGAAGATACATAGTATTTCGCAAACTTGTGGAAATATAGTCCTTCAAGTTGTTGCAAACGTCCGAGTCAAAGGAGCGAAAACACAAGAACTGCTGATTGAATACTTCAGCGAGGGATTTACCACTTAGCACTTTATCGCCATACGTAAGTTCCTGGGGAATGCTGTTTTTTGTGTGCCGCAATAGGTCCTTTAGAGTTCGCCAAGTTTTCTTAGGATGATAAAGAATGTCCGTAAATTTGCTAGCGTAGTAATCAACACGTGACTTTCTTATGTCGGCATTTAGCCTATTCCTGACCTTTTTATATTGCATAAAATTTCTGTGTCCTTATATTTCAGGAAGTTGCTGAAGGGCTTATCTTGTGCTTTCATTCTCTTGACTACGTCGTAGGTAACCCAGGGTTTTCTCGCTTTCTTAACCTTTCTAGCAGTTACGAAAGGAAAAGAACGTTCGTAAATTTCAATAATTTTCTCGAGAAAACTGTTGTACAAGAGTTTTGAATCAAATTTATTTTTATCTAAAATTTCATTCCAGTTTACTGATGCAATATTTTGACGGAAATTATCTGTTGGGCGCTTAGTTAACACCCGCGTAGTTTTTGTCGAGTGTTGTATGGTAAACTGTGGAAAGGTGCGCTTAGGAATGAAGCAAAACAAGGGTAAATGATCACTGATTGCACTTACAAGCACTCCCGCTTTCACGTCACTTTCATCATGATTAGTCAGACACAAATCAGTCAAGGTTTCACTGGATGCAGAGACGCGAGTAGGCAGAGCAATATTGTTTGAAAAGCCATATATTGATAACAGGTCGACAAATAATTAATTGATGTGTTACCAGATTGCAACAAATCAATGTTAAAGTCACCCAATATTACCACAGGGATTTTCAGGGACGACAGAGAATCAAGCAATGTTTCAAATCAACGGAGAAATTCAGCAAGAGACCCAGCGGGAGGCCATAAACAGCGCCAATTACGAAAGTTCTACATCTGACAAAAAGAACTTCGTAGTTGGACGACATAGCACAGTGTTCAGCCATTACTTCATAATGGACAGCGTTTTTTTATGTATAAGGCAACCGCACCCCCTTTCTTACTACACCTGCTCAAGCATTCAGGTCTGTAACCATTGATTTGGATTACATCTTGAGCGGTATTGTACCAGGTTTCCGTAAAGGCCAAAATATCAAACTCAAAACCTAAGGACATTAAGAATGTGTTTAATTGGCCCTCTTTGTTCCGTAAACTCTGCGCGTTTAAATGATAAAAGGAAAAGAACTTCGAGCGCTTACTTTCCTCAGAAGCAAAATCACGAAAAGAAACGGAATCAAGATAAGATTCAGAAAATGAAACCGCCATGGGAAAGAATAAAGCTTGTCAAACAATACCTGTAATATTAAACCATGTTCGCGAGGTCACTTTCTTGGCAAATTCGAATGACACTGCCACCGCTATTCTTTCGTGCAAAAACATGACCATTCTTTTGCCACACGAAACAGTACTTCATTTCTTTTCCCTTCGTTTGCGCTAGCCATAAAAGCCTTTTGTTCATCGCAGTTAGATTATCGAAAATTTGCAAATCTGGTGCTTTCTCCCGAAGACGTGAGCGACTTTGCACCCACTGTTCCTTCAACATGACAGATCGGAAGCGAGCTATCACCACAGGTTTTTTACCAGCACGGGGATGCAGTGATGAAGGGAATCAAGGTCAGAGTCTGATAGCTCAGGAAGCTCAAGCGTACGTGCCAGACAGTTCATCTTATCAAGAAGGTTTTCATTCTCTTCTTTTTGCATATCGTGAAACTCGATGTTTTGTCGGCGGCTGTACGGCTCCAATTCATTTAACTGAGCTTTCACTTCTAGGGCATTTGGAGAAGTTTCAGACTCTAAGTGTTCAACACGCTTCCTCAAGGCCGCAATTTCAGTACCCTGACTGCCAGTATTCTTAAGTATTAGGTCATACTTGTCAGAAAGCACTTGGATAGATGCCTCAATGCCACTGATGCCTCTGACGGCCTCGGACAAGGCGTCCACTTTGGCCACAAGTGGAAGAAGTGATAATACGTTTGCATTGAGTTGGTTCAGCTTGCATTCAAGTCTATGGCTTTCAGACAGATTGGATGAGGCACCGCCCCTTTTTTCATTTGTTTAATATGTTGCGCACTTCCAAAAATTTTTCAAGGAATCGCCTTGACTGCGAAAAGCAGACCCAGTAATTCCAGAACATTTACCAACATGGTATGAATATTTACAAATTGTACACACAAGGGGTATTTCTTCGGGCCGAATGTCTTCATTGCACACCAAACATTCACTCATAATAACAGTGGACAATGATTAACTAGAGACACAGCAGCAGCAGGGAACGCCAGAAGCTTAAGAGTGAGTTGAAAACAAAAATAACACCAACCTGCAACAGCGGCAAAACAAGTGCGCGAGAAGCGATGGTGCGTGCCGTCCACTGCCACTGCTGTGCCCGAAAAGCGAAGAATCCAGGATCCGTCTGTCCTTTTCACATTCGTCGTCCTCAGGTGTGTCACGTGGTAGCAGCTGAAATCGGGGCGGTGGTCTAAATTATCGCCACGATGACGTAACAGCTGGATTGATGGCCGCACGTTGTATTTCTGCAACAGTGGCAAAACAAGTGCGTGGGAAGCGATGCTGCGTGCAGTCCCCTGCCACTGCTGTGCCCGAAAAGTGAAGTCGTGCCAAAACATCTACGACAGACTGTGCTCTCTGAGATGCATGACGCACCCACTGCAGGATATCTTGGGGTAACACGCACGTATGACCGCGTCCGCCGCCGCTTCTATTGGCCTGGTCTTGCTCGCTCCGTGCGACGCTATGTTGCAGCCTGTGATCCCGGCCCGCGTCGAAAAACACCTCAGGTGCTACCTGCCAGTCATCTCCAGACGATCACCGTCCCTGTGGAACCGTTCTTTCATGTTGGCTTAGACCTCCTCGGTCCCTTTCCCACGTCATCCTCTGGGAACAAATGGGTAGCCGTCGCAACTGATTACACCGCCCGTTATGCCATCACGCGGGCTCTCGTTACCAGCTACGCCACTGACGTCGCGGACTTCCTCTTGCGCGACTTTGTTTTACTTCATGGCGTCCCGCGACAGCTGCTTACTGACCATGGTCGTAACTACCTCTCGAAAGTTATCGCCGACATTGTGCGTTCCTGCTCCACTAAACGCAAGCTGACCACCTCATACCATCCTCAAACCAATGGCCTGACAGAGCGGTTAAACCGTACTCTTACCGATATGTCCTCCAAGTACGTTGCCAAGGACCACCACGACTGCGACATTGCCCTTCCTTACGTCACATTTGCGTACAATTCTTCCCGGCACGACACCGCCACATTTTCTCCATTTTACCTACAGTACGGTTGCGAACCGACCGTGCCCCTTGACAAGGCACTTCCTCCTGCTGCGATCTCAACAAGCGAGTATGCGCGCGACGCCATCGCCCTCGCCGACCACGCACGCCAGCTTGCCCGTGCTCGACTGACTGCCTCGCAAACCACTCAGCAGTGTCGGTACAACGCCCACCACCGTGACGTACAGTTTTCGCCTGGTGCTCTCGTGCTCCTGTGGTCGCCCTCTCGTCACGTCGGACTTTCAGAAAAGCTCCTTTCGCGATACACAGAGCCCTACAGCGTGCGGCGCCAGGTGACGCCTGTGACATACGAAATTGCACCTCTGTGTTCAACCTCGTCCTCTGCTCTGGCATCAAGTCATGTCGAGCACATCAGTAGGCTCAAGGCCCACTACGCTGCTTCTGAGTCAGGCCTTTAGTCGCTCCGGGACGGCGCTTTTGCCACCGGGGGTAGTGCTACGGAAAAGGTTTTACAATGACGAAGAGGCGAGCAGTGAGAAGACCACGACGACGATTAGAGGCTAGCACAGGCTGTTGCCTGTTGGCTAAATGCGGCGTATTCCCTTGTAAATATAGTTGTATATAGCTTTTGGTCTGCGTCTTCCTACGTAACAATATCGTGACACAGCTGTCAGCCAGCTGCAGTGCTTCACATTACGATGACGCTTAGGCGTCAGTAAAATGAGCAGCAGTATTTGGCTTTCAAAGCAGCAAAGGCCGCGCCTTTGTCAATTGGTTGCTAGTATCGCGGTGTTTCCGAGTCCAGTGCTTCGACGAGCGATTCGGCCAATTCTACCTGTATATTATGCACAACACATCGAGACACGACTTTGATGGGCTGCTGGTACACACTGACTCAAGAGAATCATATATATCAAGTACGATCAAAGCTCTGCGCGTTGGCGGATGCAAATAGAACGTTGCCGGTTGTAAGTGGTTATGGTAACAGTGTTGGATGCTTAAGTAGGCCAGGTTGGGCGAAAACAATATTGTAGAGACTGTCAGAAAATATTGTCACGTGGTGGTGACGTTCAAGAACACAATAGCACTACTGTGAAAAGACAAAACTAACTTTTATTGGGAGAACCTGTGCCAACAAAAACAGGCTACACTTATAGCACAACGATAGCGGAGAACACGGTCGGCGATCGTCGAAAATCTGATCAGCGGGTCAAGTGCCTCGGCTTTTATACAGCAGTCGTCGAATGTTCCAGACCAATCGTTGGAACCGCCGTGCCTTCCACAAAGTTCTACACCATTCGCATCACGTGATGAAATCTGATAACACAATGTTCGGCGACAACAGACAGCTAGATAGAAGCATCGATAACTTTCCAGAAACTTCGGATACATGTAGGCGCGTCCCGCGCTGTGCGATAACATTTCTAAGGCGGCGAAACGTGGTCGCCCGATAAAGATAAGGACACGTGTCATTACCCCCCTCTGAAAAAGCATCGACTCGATGCTGCATACAAACGAAAGTAATGAAGAAAAGCACCCGTAGCACAAAAAACAACAAAATAAGGAAGTTCGTCAGCGTCCGTAAAAGGGTTTCAGACGCACAACGTGGGCCACTTCAGATCGTGCGCGGCGCCGCTGTGAATGCGAAATTCCGTCTGGCACGACCTCATGGCCCAGTGCGCCAATACGTCGAATGACCTTGTGGGTTCCGAAATAGCGGAGCAATAGTTTCTCACTCAGTCCTCGTCGGCGTATCGGGGACCAAACCCAAACACGGTCGCCGGGCTGGTACCCCGCGAAGCGTCGTCGGAGGTTGTAGTGTCGGCTGTCGGTCCTCTGTTGGTTCTTGATCCGTAGGTGGGCGAGCTGTCGGGCTTCTTCGGCGCGCTGGAGATAGCTAGCGACGTGAGCATTCTCTTCGTCAATGACGTGGGGCAGCATGGCGTCGAGCATCGTCGTCGGGTTCCTGCCGTAAACCAGCTTAAAAGGCGTGATCTCTGTTGTTTCTTGCACCGCCGTGTTGTAAGCGAAGGTTGCATACGGCAGGACCGCGTCCCACGTCTTGTGCTCGACGTCGACGTACATTGCTAGCACGTCGGCGAGGGTCTTGTTCAGGCGCTCCGTGAGACCATTCGTCTGCGGATGGTAGGCAGTTGTCCTCCTGTGGCTTGTCTGGCTGTACTGCAGAATGGCTTGGATGAGCTCTGCTGGAAAAGCCGTTTCTCTGTCGATGATGACGACTTCTGGGGCACCATGTCGCAGCACGATGTTCTCGACGAAAAATTTTGCCACTTCGGCTGCGCTGCCTTTCGGTAGAGGTTTAGTTTCAGCAAAGCAGGTGAGATAGTCCGTCGCACGACGATCCACCTATCCCCGGATGTTGACATCGGAAACGGCCCCAACAAATCCATCCCAATCTGCTGGAATGGTCGGCGAGGAGGTTCGACCGGCTGTAGTAACTCTGCTGGCCTTGTCGGTGGTGTCTTGCGTCACTGACAGTCTCGGAATGTCTTGACGTAACGGGCGACGTCGGCAGTCAGACGCGGCCAGTAATGCCTTTCCTGTATTCTCGACAGCGTCCGGGAGAATCCGAGGTGCCCAGCGATGGGATCGTCTTGTAGGGCGTGCAGTATATCCGGACGCAGCGCTGACGGCACAACAAGAAGGCAGCTGGCGCGGACTGGTGAGAAGTTCTTCTTCGCGAGCAGGTTGTTTTGTAGCGTGAACGATGATAACCCGCGCTTAAATGCCCTAGGGACAACGTAGGTGTTCCCTTCCAAATACTCGACGAGGCCTTTTTGCTCCGGGTCTGCTCGTTGCTGTTTAGTGAAGTCTTCCGCGCTTATTATCCCAAGGAATGCGTCGTCGTCCTCGTCGTCTTGCGGCAGGGGATCGATGGGGGCACGTGAAAAGCAGTCCGCGTAGGAGCGTTTTCTTCCGGACATCTATATTACAGTTACGCCATATTTTTACAGCTTGACGCTCCACCGCGCCAGCCGTCCTGAAGGGCCCTTTAAGTTAGCTAGCCAACACAACGCGTGATGGTCGCTGACGACTTTGAATGGCCTGCCATAGAGATAAGGGCGGAATTTAGCTGTAGCCCAAATGATGGCGAGGCATTCCTTTTCGGTTGGTGAATAATTGCTTTCCGCTTTTGACAGTGACCGGCTAGCATACGATATCACCCGTTCAATTCCTTCTTTCCTCTGGACTAGGACGGCACCGAGGCCTAGGCTACTGGCATCAGTGTGCTTTTCGGTATCGGCGTCCTGGTCGAAGTGTGCAAGTGCCGGCGGCCACTGCATTCGTCGCTTGAGTTCTTGAAATGCTTCGGCCTGCGGCGTTTCCCATTTGAACTCGACATCACATTTGGTTAGATGTATTAGCGACTCCGCGATGCATGAAAAGTCCTTGACAAAGCACCTATAGTAGGCACACATGCCAAGGAATCTGAGCACTGCCTTCTTGTCGGTTGGCTGTGGGAACATTGCGATGGCAGCTGTCTTCTGTGGGTCGGGGCGCACTCCAGATTTGCGGATGACGTGGCCTAGGAACAAAAGCTCATCGTAAGTGAAGCGGCACTTTTCCGGCTTCAGAGTGAGCCCTGATGACTTGATGACCTCTAACACTGTCGCAAGACGCCTAATGTGGTCGTCGAAATTTCCGGCGAAGACAACGACGTCATCCAAGTAAACAAGACACGTCTGCTACTTCAATCCTGCTAACACCGTGTCCATGACGCGCTGAAACGTTGCAGGCGCCGAGCACAGTACGAGTGACATTACCTTGAACTCGTAGAGGCCGTCTGGCGGGATGAAGGCGGTCTTTTCGCGATCTCTCTCGTCGCCTTCTATTGGCCAGTAGCCACACTTGAGGTCCATCGACAAGAAGTATTTAGCGTTGCAGAGCCGATCCAATGCGTCGTCTATCCGTGGAAGGGGGTACACATCCTTCTTCGTTATCTTTTTCAGTCGACGATAATCGACACAGAAGCGTAGGGTTCCGTCCTTTTTCTTCACCAGGACTACAGGAGAGGCCCACGGGCTTTTCGACGGCTGGATGATGTCATCGCGCAGCATTTCGTCGACTTGTTGCCTAATAGCTTCACGTTCTCGCGTCGAAGCTCGGTAAGGGCTCTGGCGGAATGGTCGAGCACACTCTTCGGTTATTATGCGACGCTTTGCAAATGGTGTTTGTCGAATCCTCGATGACGTCGAAAAGCAGTCTTTGTATCATCGGAGAAGACTTCTGATCTGTTACTGCTTGCTCATAGGAAGACTTGGATTCACGTCGAAGTCTGGTTCGGGGACGATGCTCATCGGGGTAGATGCGGCAGAATCCGAGAGGACAAAGGCATTGCTGGTTTCCACAATTTCCTCGATGTATGCGATTGTCGTGCCCTTGTTGATGTGCTTGAACTCGTGGCTGAAGTTGGTTAGCATAACTTCCACTTGCCCTCCATGGAGTCGAGCGATCCCTTTTGCGACGCAAATTTCACGGTCGAGCAGTAGATGTTGGTCGCCCTCGATGACGCCTTCTACGTCAGCGGGTGTTTCGGGGCCGACGGAAATAATGATGCTGGAGCGCGGCGGGATGCTCACTTGATCTTGGAGCACACTCAAGGCGTGGTGACTACAACAGCTCTCCGGCGGTATCGCTTAATCTTGCGACAGCGTTATCGATTTCGACTTCAGGTCGATGACTTCGCCATGTTGATTTAGGAAGTCCGTGCCGAGAATGACGTCTCGTGAAAACTGTTGGAGGATAACGAAGGTGGCCGGGTAAGTCCGGTCATGAATGGTAATTCTTGCCGTGCAGATTCCAGTTGGCGTGATGAGGTGTCCTCCAGCGGTCCGAATTTGAGCGCCTTTCCAAGCAGCCTTAACTTTCCTCAACTGTGCGACGATGGGTCAACTCATGACGGAGTAATCGCCTCCTGTGTCTACTAAGGCGGTGACTGCGTGGCCGTCGAGAAGCACGTCTAGGTCGGTGGTACTTTATCTTGCGTTACAGTTAGGTCTTGGCGTCGGATCACGGCTTGTGTCGCGCTTGCCTGTGGCTGGTATGGGACTTTGTCAGGTCGTCTTTCGTGGTCCTATTCTTTGCTTTCACACTTCATCGGGAAGGCGGCGTGTCGTTATGTCGTCGACGTAGTCTATTTGGCGTCTTCGTCGGCAGCGGAGGATCTTCGTCAGTTCCACGAACAGCAACAGCACCTCCATCGGTTGCTGCTTTTAGTTTTCCGGATATGGGCTGACAGACCGGCCCCGGGCTGGGCCAGTGTATCGTCGGCGCTGCGGCGACAGGTAGCGGCCTGGTGACGGCGAACGGGAAGGTCGTTGAGGGCTCCACTGTGTGGCGGCGAGGTAGTCGGCGATATCGCGAGGTCGTTCGCCAATCTGGGGTCGCGGCGCGTTAACGGCGAAACCTCGCAGTCCCATCTCCCGGTATGGGCATCGGCGGCACACATGGCCGGCTTCTCCGCAGTGGTAGCAGAGCGGGTGGTGGTCGGCGGCGCGCCAAACGTCAGTCTTCCTTGGAATGCCGCGTGGGTTGACAAGTTAGCTTGCTGGCGGCGGGGGTGATGGTGGACGACGGAACTGTGTCGTCACTGGGCCCGGCCGTGGGCGCCGAGGGGGAACGTGACGGCGGGCTACAGCGGCGTATGTCATCGCTTGCGGCGGAGGCTGCGGCGATTCAGTGGCTACTCCGAGTTGTTGTTGGAGCTCCTCACACGCGGCGTCGGCAATCGAAGTCACTTGAGGCTGTGATGACGGGAACAGCTTCTGTAGCTCCTCCCGCACGACCGCTCGGATAGTCTCGAGCAGGTCGTCGGTGGCCAGTGACTGAAATCCCGCGTAGCTTGTCCAGTTCAGGCGGCGGTCGAATTGCCGGTTTCGCATCTCGAGTGTCTTCTCGTTGCTGGTGGCCTCGCGAAGGAACTTGTCGACGGTCTTTGGTGGGCTTCGTACCATTCCGGCAAAAAGTTCCTCCTTCACACCACGCATGGGTAGGCTGATTTTCTTCTCCTCGGGCATTTCAGGGTCGACGTGGCTAAATAGACGGCTCATTTCTTCCTGATAGGTGGCAACGTTCTCGTTTGGTAGCTGCACTCGTGCGTCCAGCATAGCTTCGGGCTTTTCCTTGCGCACGACGTTTGTAAAGGTGCGCAGGAAGCCGCTACGGAACAGGTCCCACGTTGTCAAGGTGGACTCCCTGTTCTCAAAACACGTTCTGGCGGCGTCTTCTAAAGCGAAGTAGACATGCCGCAGCTTGTCGTCGGCCTCCCAGTTGTTTAATGTCGCAATTCATTCGTAGGTCTCCAGCCAGGATTCCGGGTCTTCAGTTGCTGCTCCATGGAAGGTCGGTGGGTCGCGAGGTTGTTGTAGGATAACGGGGGACGCTGGGGCAGCCATTGGGATTGTCTTGACCACGATCTTCTTGGTCGTCTCAGGTAGAACTCCGTGCTCTGGGGGCAATCCTTGCAGTCTGCGGCTAGAACGCTGGTCTTGGGCGATGTTGGTTCGGGCTTCGGGCTTCGGGCTTGGATCGCGGCTTTGCGGAGGCGTTCGGTACATGAACGCACAAGCACCTCCACCAGATGTCACGTGGTGGTGACGTTCAAGAACACAGTAGAAATACTGTCAAAAGACAAAACTAACTTTTATTGGGAGAACCTGTGCCCACAAAAACAGGCTGCACTTATAGCACAACGATAGCGGCGAACACGGTCGGTGATCGTCGAAAATCTAATCAGCGGGTCAAGCGCGTCGGCTTTTATGCAGCAGTCGTCAAATGTTCCAGACTAATCGTAGGGACGCGCGCGCCTTCCACAAAGTTCTACGCCATTCGCATCACGCGATGAAATCTCATAACACAAGGTTCGGCAACAACAGGCAGCCGGATAGAACCATCGATAACTTTCGAGAAACTTCGGATACATGCAGGCGCGTCCCGCGCTGTGCGATAACATTTCTTAGGCGGCGAAACGTGGTTTTCCGATAAAGATAAGTATACGTGTCAATATACTTGACATGGCCTGCCTGGCTCTGGGCAGCATAGAGAACACGTATTCTTCTAGCATTTGTTGTTCTTGTAGGCGTGGCGGACGCCCATATGCCTTTGTCTAACGCAGTTGGGTTGCATGTACACCAGCTGGCTTGAATACCATGCGGAACAATTTTCTCTTCATGCTCGGGAGGTTCATTTTCAGGTATGTTTTTGCTGCTATTTGAGACATCATGCGCCACTGTCACCCCCCTTCCACCAGAGGTTATACCGTTGACTTCCATTGACCTTGGCATAGTGCTTTCTGAACTCTAATTGTTTGATAAAATTCATGCGATATTCCACGCACGGATCACACGAAAGCCATCGTTTTCCACTCAATTCTAGACATCGTCCACGGCACTGAATGTGCGCAAAGCACATGGAAACCAAGATGGTGTACACAATTGACCTAGGATTAGAGTTACTATATTATTACACACCTGGCACTAGCACACTTGCACAGAAGTCTGCCATATTAGAACCACAACTATGAATGGAAATGGTAGGTTCCATTCCCCTGCACCACTTGAACCAGTTCATGAGGTGCTGCGCCTTGCCATTCGTTTCAGCGGTGCAGTGACGGCACCCGCTGAACCACGACATTTGTTTCAAAATGTGTAGGAAAGGTGCAGGGCTGGTTCATGATTTTGCTGCACCCCCTCCAATATCGGTGCTGAGCAGGTGCAGGCATACAGGTGCGAAGCAGCGGCGGCACAGCTCACGTAGCCCACGGGCTCAGGAACTGTTAAACTCCGCTTGCGCACGTCTGATGTATCTACGTGCACTTACGCCCCAGAAGCCGATCATCCCTGCAGTTCAGTGCCTCTTAAACTTACGCACTCCAAGTCAGACATAGCATAAAGCCTGCACCGCGTCTGCACCTTTGCTTTCGTTTCTAGTGCTTCGCTGGATCTGCGCCTCAGGAATCGAGCTGCATAATTTCTGAACTTCTCTTGAACCGCCGTGAACTGGTTCAGAGTAGTGTAGCCGAATCGAACAGACCAATAGCATGACCTATGTTTGCTGGAGCGAGAACCAGTGCAACATCAGTGACAGGTGCATGTTCAACCCACTTTATCTGGGACGTTTGAGGAGTACCTGATTATGAAATAAACACATTTGAATAATTGAACAATGGTAGATTGCTGCTGCACAATGAACAGAATAATTTTGTACGTGCCAGTGGTAGCTTTGCTTAGGATACCTTGCTGTAGGCAGTACAGTAAGGGTACCTAACAAAACACGTACGTGGCAGTCAGCAATCATTAATGAAAAAGAAAAAGCCTTTATCAAATATTGCGTACAAAAGACGGTTAAAATTTCAGAAGCATTTGTGTGTGCATCCGTACACATATAGAAGCTGTCATGCTGTGGCGATGCAGTGCACTGCACGCTGTTATCACCATATCTGTTTATCTGTGCGAGCATCTATATCAGCGCCTCAGTGGTGGCTCCTCCGCATTGCATGGGTTGGGCCACGTGACCGCACTGGGCAAATAAAGGACCGAGCGACGCCTGAAATACAGATATACACGTGCTACCTTTACAAAAAGTGACGCCCGATTTATTGCAGCCAATCAAAATGCGAGACAGGAAGCGGTGCTGTATGCGCTCGATTGTAAATCGTGTGATGTAAATATCCGGCTCGCAAACGGCGTCCGGCATCGCGGCAGGGCGCGGTGATTCTTGGTGGGCTGTGTGCAAGAGTTCATCTTTTTCGCTACAGTCTTCAACGAATGAAATGCGGCAACGCGACCGTGAGTCCTTAAATGGATTCTGTGCTGAATCTTAATGTACCGAGAATCACACATACATGGCTGCGCGATTAAGGTAAGAAGGGTTTCGATTCACGTGGAACTCGTTTGCTTTCACTTACTCGCCATCATACGTTTTGCCGCGGATAAACAGCGCCAACCATATCGTCTTTCATCCGCTGACGACTGTACGCAAATCTTGTACAGGGAGTCACTGAGCCATGATGGCCCCATTAAGGTAAAATGCCCCCAGATTCACGAGCACCTCGTGTACTTTAAGTTACTCTCTGTAGTACGTTTTGCAGCGTGATAATATGGGCTGCGGAGAAACAGCGTTCGCCATACAGTTTTTCACATGCCGACGATTGTAGGCACGTCAGCGGGTGCTCGGACCTTTGCTATATGACGTCCATGCTTTTACTCAAAATATAATAAGCGCCTGCCCGATAGCAGGCGGCACGGAAAATCGCCGCTGCGCTTAGCGGTTGGATGAACGTATGTTTGAGAGAAGGTAGTGATTAAACTAAAAGCCGGGGAAAGTGCGAGAAAACGCGTGCGATGGTGGACGTGGGTATACCCTGCGAAGGCATGAGCAGCATTCTCGAACGATCACTTTCAGAAGTTTACGGCACCTGCCACGTCGGCTGTCTACGGACAACAACGTTATTGGCAGAGAGGGAGGGAGAAGGGGCAAACCCAGGCTGACGGTAGTGGATTGTACTTTCACCATACGAATATGTTACGTACCAAAAAACCCCAGACTCAGTGGACTAAGTTACCTAGTGTATCTTTCGGTATGGGGTTTCTCCCCATTCATGGGGTAATAAAGTGATTCTGATGGGCACGCCTCCCTGCACGATCAATTTTATCACTGCACACATCTTTTTGCGCGACGGATATAGAACAAGACATAGTATCGGAAGTCCAGAGCAGCCCTGGGGTCGAGTGGACATGGAAAAGCTCAAGCGGGCAACAAAAAAAAATGGATTTGGCTTGATTCTTTGCACCTATCCCAGCATTGTGTAGGACCGGTGCTCTGTTTTCATCTTCCACTAGGTTTAGCATTATTTCGAATGCCTTCTGAGCGTACAAGAATGTCCTGCGGTTCGCTGCCATCCCACAAATACGCTGCTCTTATTTTCTGAGGTGGCCTAATCCTCTGCATTTAGCTGCTTTACTATTCGTTACAACATCAAATGATGACACTAGCTTGCTTGTGTTGCATACTTTTGTTTGCTATTTCTTATCACAGGTACTGAGGTAGGTTGTAAAGACATAAGAGCACTTTAAAGCACTATCGTCAGCTTCATTAGCTTTTTGTAATCTTTATAGGTAAACTGAGGCAAACATGTTAAAAACTTTTCACGCAGTTTTTACCTGTCTTCTTTGCCATATGTAGCACCATGCTGGGAAATTATTTTTTCACTGCGCTGCACTTTTCTGTTCGACTCTAGTCACTTGGAAAGTGGTGGCACTAGACAATTTTTCTACAACCCACAGATAGCGTTGAGATGCAAAATATGATAGACAAAATGAAGAGCACAGCCTCGGCCGGACACGACGGAATTCAACCGAAGCCGATCAAATATGTCTCAAGCGAAATAAGTGTCGCTCTAGCTTATATTCTTAATTTGTCAATCTCTTCAGGAATCTTTCCAGATGCGCTAAAAATCGCTCGCATAACACCGATCCATAAAGGTGGTGCGAAAGATCAAGTCTCAAATTACAGACCAATTTCGGTCTTAAATATATTTTCAAAATTTTCGAAAGCGTCGTGGTTGACAGGCTGTGGTCTTTCTTGACTAAACACAGTGTAATCTCAATGTACCAATATGGTTTCCAAAAGAATAAGTCAGCAGAGCAAGCCCTTCTAGATATAAAGGATAAAATAATTGAGAACATCGAAAAACAGAAGGTTACACTTGGCCTTTTTCTAGATTTGCGGAAGGCTTTCGACTCGATCGATCATAAAATATTATTCCATCAACTAGAACTCTGCGGAATACGCGGCGTCGCTAAAGATTTAATAAGAAGTTATCTAATGAATCGAAGCCAATTTGTTCAGATAAATTCTATTACCTCTGACATTTTGCCTATAAAACAGGGTGTACCTCAGGGCTCAAAACTTGGCCCACTATTGTTCTTAATTTATGTAAATGATATTGTACGAATACCCGACTCACCTGACCTGGCAATGTATGCCGATGATACCAACGTGTTGTTTACTTCAAGTGACACTTCTGAATTTTCTGTCAGTGTTAATGCGTATCTAAATCGCTTATCAGTTTGGTTGAGTGCAAATAGTCTTGAATGAAATACTGCAAAGCAACATACATTTTATTCAAGGCTCGTAACAAGAACATAACTAATGACATATACACTAATTACAATGGTACAACGATTAAACATGTCAAAGAACAAAAATTCTTAGGCGTTTGGTTTCACGAACATTTATCTTGGAGTTCGCATATAAGGATGCTATGCAATGACCTTTCTAAATCTGTCGGTATCATAAACAGGATAACCCAGCTGATTCCGCTTTGGCTCAAACAACAGTTATACAATACTCTCCTTTACGCTAAACTTTGCTACGGGGTCCTGGTTTGGGGTACAACTTCAAAAACAAACTACAACAAATTAATTCTTTAACAGAAACGAATCCTTCGTATATACGGCAATTACCATGGCCGTTTTGTAGACCTTCAAACAGCTCCATCATTTCAACGCTACTCCCTTCTACGAGCAGACAGAATATATTATAAGAAACTTCTGATGACCATACACAAAAATTATTCACCAAAATAGACAACGATGAAATACCTCGTTTTTCACTGCGACGGAATACCAGACACTTACCGAAAACAAAAACAAATTATGGTAAACAAACTTTCATATATCAGTCGACAGAAATAGTAAACAAGGTAGGAGAACTGTTAAACTTCAGGTCTTCAGAAAGCACCTACAAAAGACAGCTTGATGCATAATTACTCGCCGATGACATTGCTTTCACTAATTATTAACATTTTCATTTTATTGTATCTGTGTGTAGGCATGTATGACCTCAAAGAGTGTATAGTGATATAATTTGTGCTAATGTTTATGCGGCTTACTGGTTCTAACGAACAAATATTGTAATCATTTTTCTTACTGAAATTATGATCTCTTGTGCGAGATATATATGTACGTTATATGTGTATTCATTTGTACTAATTTTATCCGCTGTTGTAACCGTGGGGTCTGGGACCTCTGTCAGGCCTTCGTGCCTTTAGTCCCAGTCTCCACTCGCTCGGACGAGAAATAAAGTACATATGATGATGATGATGATAAAAATACCCTTGTGTTGTACTTGTGACACACAGCAGCTGTATGACATAGCACCATTATATAACACATTCCTATGAAGGCCTCAACACTTTTTATACAACACCAAAATAATAATGATGATAAAAACTAACCACAGCCATGACACAAACCTAATCAAACACACTCAAAGAATCCATTCAACAATGCTAGTCTGTGCCTTCCCATAGGGCTATCCTGGAACAGCGGCATCTCACCAATCTAGTGGCAGCAAATGTCACCTTCCGCTTCCCACCCTTGTCTAAGCTCTGCGTGACACAGGAGGCATGCTCACGTATGCTTTCGTCGCGTGGCCATGAAAGTGTACAATGAATACAGTGGAAATGCAACAGTATTTATTTTTATATTCTGTTATAAATGTGTACGGGAGTAGCACTATTATATGAACCTTCAAAACTGACGGCAGAAACAGAGTATGTCTTAGTAGATATGCTTACGGTGTGAATACTGGCGAAGTAAATTGACCATAATCACCCGGAGGATTTTGCTATGTTTAACATGCCATGCGCGCTGGTAACATGTCATGTTCCTGCTGCTTATCTGTCAGCTATAGACAAGGCCAGATGGGAAGTCCAGTGCTAGTCACGGTTGTCAGCAGTGCAAACTTCTCCAAGAAGTTTGCATTGCGCAATTTCATAAAGTATGATTGACACTTCCAAAATGATGCCACAATACAGAAAGCTTCCCCCTTCAACTGACTTCATTTCAAAATGGAAGAAAAAATTTGGCGTTAAGAAGTGTGAAATCGCCTTGGCGGTATGTGGAGGCACAACAGCACTGAAGAACGCTTTGTGTAAACGTACTATGCGTAAATTAACCGATCACAACTGAAATATTTGTATGCTGAAATATCGATCATATGGCGGCTTGGCTTGGGAAGCATGCGTCCCTGCTCGAAGTCTTCCGTCGTCGTTTTTCAGCTGCTTCTGCATCACTGACATTCACGTGTAACCTCGTGTTTCACCCATAATACAACGGATAACTTCCGAGGAAAAAATCGGCAGAACAAGAAATGCACAACAAGAAATGCAACTGCAAAGTACATAGTAATATCAAAAGCTCTTTACGATAGTTGTTCGACAATATTGTTGCTGCTTGATTGCCGACTGACAGCAAGTCTGTCCGTTAGAAAGGGAGCGTGAACGTCTTGGCATGCAGGTGACGTTTACAAGTTGATTAGATCAAAAGATAAGGTTTACCTATACGTAAACCTGCAGGTCATTTTTGTGATATAAGAACGTGGTCATCACTGTCTCTGAGTTGCCTCAAGAAATCAAATTGTTGCGTTTATGTTCAGAGACACGATGGAAAGAGAACCAAAGTTCTGTAGCTATATACATTACAATAGTTTTAGTTCATATCGTTTTGAGGATCATTAGCACGAAGCTACCGGACACAATATCCAGTATGAAGTAACAGCCGACACGCCACACTGTCAACTACTATTTTATTGACCTATGCCTGGCCGGTAATGCATATCATATTTCCTGGCGATATGTCCTAGACATTGTAGTGAAAGACAAGTACAGTGCATAACAGTAGCTTAAAAGAGGAAACATTCTTATTGGCTTTTTCTTCATCATGGCACCTTGGTTGGTAAACAGCCTCTTGAACATGTTTCAGAAGTATGTTTTCCTGGGCACTGCACACGTGGATCATGAGGATGACATCGAATAAAAATGGATTGGAGTGCCTAGTTCAGTTTATTCTAATCCTCTAAGAGAGAACTACACAGTCAGTGCATTCTATCAGTACTAAGCTGTAGCTGAGATTTGGCGGTAACAAACAAACTTAAAAACAAACAAGATCGTGCAATGCATAGTGGATTAGACTATGACAGTTTCAGCATTATGAGACAAGAATGGTACAGTACTTATTGGACGGCAAATGAGTGTAGGTAATACATTGGTTGAGACTAATGGAAGTGGAGTCGGACTGATATTCAATGGAAATTGGTCATTCAAAGCAAAGGGCACCTAATTGGCACTCTGAATTTAACGATGTCTGCCAAGAGGAGGGAAACGTGGTTGATGGAAGCAGAGGCCGTGCTAACATGGTACTATTAAGAAATCTGCTGCCATAGTATGGAGTCAATTTAGACAAGGCAGGATAGCTAGATATAACTGTTACCTTAAATATTCTTCCTACAAGCAACCCACTGTTTGTACAAAAATTACGAGTAACGTGGGTTTCCGGGTATGGAAAAGATATCACAAGTCCGTTATTTTTTATTCCTCTGAATATGTTTTTGGCTATGAAGTACCTTGCACCAACAGCTCCTTTCACAGCACGCTCATTCAGTGTTTCCAGCTTTCTTAAACAACTCTTTCTTTGCCACTTCCCCAGGGCACGGGGTTTATCGCTTTCTTGCGATGTATTTATGTGACAACTTGGGTCACTAGGTATATACACAGATAGACAACCTGCTGCTGATTATTTTAAGGCGTAGTATACAACTTCGGCAAAGGGTGTTTGCAACTGGGTATGTGCTCATTCTTGGCTAATCATCCAGAATGGATGCGCCACCGTGACACACGGTGCATGAAACCTTTATGCATTTAGATACGTATTTCTCTGTGCATACATCTGTCACTACTGGACCTACACATGCTTTATCACGTTGCCTAGCTGCAGACCAGCTCAAGATTGCCCGCCGTGAATTTAAGAGGAAGCTTTAGCTCGGGCCCAACTCTGACGCGGCCTATTCAAATACATGTAAAAAGGCAAAAACGTTTTTCTGAGATAACCCCTGGACTGATTTTAAAGAAATGTGTTGCATTTGAGAGAGCAAGTGAAATTCTAGTGACTGTTGGTCACGGAATTTCTATTTAGGCCCTGAATTTTGTTAAAAAGATTTTTAAAAATTCGAAAGTTTGAAAAAAATAGAAGCACGAAGTTTACAGATTCATAGCTCTGCATAAAAAACAGATATATCGGTTCTGTAAACGGGATGCATTAGACCCTTGAAAGCGGACAAATTCGATACATGATTTTATATCTTACTTGAATTTTTTATGTTGTTTACAAGGGTTCTGCAAAAGCTATATTTGCATATTACTAAATTTTTTTTACTTTCATGTGTAACATATCAGTTTTGTCCGCTTTAGATGTGCTATTATATGCAATTAACGGAATTGTATTATCAGTTTGCGTTGCTGAGTTACGGAGTTGTAAACTTGATAGTTTCGTTTTCTGAAAATTTTCGATCTTTGCCAATTTTTAATAAAAAATTTACAGCCTAAATCAAAAATCCGAAACAAACAGCCACTAGATTTTAGGTTTTTCCTTTAAATGCAAGAAACCTTTTCAAATTTGGTGCGGTGGTTGACGAGAAAAACGAATTCTGCTTTTACGAGTATTTAGATAGGAGGACCCGAGCTAAAGCTTCCTCTTAAGCACATGTTGGGACTGGGAATAGTGCATCCATTTTGCAGCCCTAGAGCATGTCTCTTGCGCGTGGTACCCAAGCTGGCGCTTGAACGAGACCTACCACTGTTTGATGCCACCGTCCCCAACCACTAGCGATTGCCCCACATTGAAGGCTTCAAACCAGCACTACCACGGTGCTCCTATCATCTACAAAAGATCCCCTCGGCAATATATTTCCCTTGACAAGTATCACATATCGCCTTCATCTTTGGCTCAGAGAGCTAACGGCTGCAGGCAATGATGCTCTGCTTATGTGGTGTGCTACTGCTCGAACCTCACCAACTCGGACAAGCTTTCTGTCATTTGGACTTCAACGCTGTGTTGATCTGCAGGTTTCATTGTGATAACCCTTAAAGTGCATTAAAGAGAGGGTGTATGGAGGAGGGCAACTGATTACATACTTTAACACAATTCCTTGCTATTTGTTTTGTGACTTTGCGCACACTTGCATGCATTTTCTTAACAATAAAATTCTACTTGCAGTCAATGTAGACATATGTTTATTCAAGCTGTTCCTTCCTTCCCCTAATTCAATAATAGCCAGTTTTAGGAGCTGCGAATCAAGCTGACTTCAGAAGACTGCTGATTTTTTAGGCACTTCTAGTAGCTTATTGCTTGTTAAATAATCTGTTTGGACATGACAAGCTTTGTGCTTAAAAAAATGAACTCTTTAAAGAAATCTTGGAGTAATATTAGGACAGGCAACTATACGTGAGTCATCACTGCTTTTGTCACAAAATGTGGCATTGAGCTAGGCAGATGCTGTCATGACAGCGAAGTGTTTAGGTTGTATGAGTATAGAAGAAACGAAATTGGAATTGTGAAGTTTAAAAGCGTATTGTTACAGCCTTTTTTTATACTGCTGACATTAGATAGCTTTGGATTAGTGGATGCAAGCAGCATGGCTAAACAAGCACCCTGTTTGGGTATTTCTGGCACCCATGTGGTTTGCATAACCAAGCAGCACACGAGTCGCTTGCGTCCTCTTATCCCGTACTATTATTTTCATTGTAAAGCAAACAATATCGCAGTACGTCTGATCAACCTGCAGCCTTATGCCAGAAGTTTTTAAGCACTTAAGGTGAGTCGGTTGAGTGTTTGAAGCACTTCATCACACCCTTGGCCACTAGACTTGTGCTTTCCAGTATTACTTGCTAATCAACTCTTGAGGTGATTACGCTGTTTTTCTGTGCTGTAAGATTCGTTTGACAGTCCTAATAAAATTGCGAAAGTGAAGGTGCGGGCTGTTGTATTGGCCATGTCAATCTAAAACAGTTCGGTCAGACACTCTCAAAGCATTTGGCAACTTTAATAAGCTTCACCGAACTACATATATGTATTGCGGTCGGGCCACTTAGCATGAGAAAATAAAAATACCGGCGAATAGAGAGTTCGAGAGCACCTGAGATTATAGTAAAGCGGGCGGCGCAGTATATTGAGGGTAACGGGGACATCAAAGCTGGAACTAGGGCTACCATACAACCTGTCACCGCAATACATTGTTTGCTTCATCGCATTACACTAATGTCTCGCAGTGAAGTCATTGCAGACGCACATACACATTCATTCGTCCCAACTCTATGCAGAAACCTGCGGCCCATTGCTAAATCCACGAGCACGAAAAACGGGCAGAGATACAGTTGAACATCATAGGGCACAGTATCCAGCTCCACCTCATTGTGTTTACTGCGCCCTTAGTACTAATAATCGTTAACATCTACTCTGCATTTTAGTTCGTGGAATTCTGGCAGACCAAGCGATGTCATTAAAGCTCCGTTTAGTGCACAGCACTACGCGATAAATTTCATAAAGCCTATGTTAAAAGCAAATCACATGAAGTGCTGAACACAACTGAAAACATGCACTCCCCATTTTCATGAAGGCGTGAACACTTGTCAGCAAACCCCACCGTAAGCATTATATTACTTACGTAACGTAAGTCGTGGCGAGGAACGCGTACAATATCTCCATCTACGACGCCCGTAAAGTAAAGGTGCATGCGCGATGTGATCACGCTGCCGAAACGGGCCAACACGGCGACGCTGCTGCACAGCGCCGGCTCGCAAATGGCATTGCGAACTGGGACGCTACGCCACTTGAATATTTCGGTCGTTGGCACCACTGAATTCTTCAGAAATACGGGTTTCACACCACCAGAGTTCACCGAGACCAAAAGCTCACATGCCACACCACGACTACTACATGACGTTTCGCCAACAAATACTCAACACACTGCGGAGACATCATACGACCAGCGGTCGTCGTGGGCCGCAGATTCAACGCCCCATATGCCACCACGGCACCACTTTGCGCCACCATCACGCCTTCTTAAAGTCGCCAAACAATCCTGTCCCTAAGCACCTAGGATCCGGTCAGGTGAGCGATTTTCGTACGACAGTTACACGCACGCGTTGGTTTTTGTGTATTTTTGGTTTTCCATCAGAGCGTCCGTCGTGTGGCCGCGCTGAAGCGACGGAATGCGGGCAAACGTTCGGGCTAGTTTGGCCGCGCACTTTAGGGCTCTCTGCGCGTGACATGGTCACGCAGAGGGTGGGCGATAACCCTCTTCAACGTGGCTATGGCTAAGCTGCCCCCCTTACTAGACCAGATACCCACCATCCGGCACGCTCTCTATGCCGACGACGTTACGATCTGGGCAACCCAGGGATCCGACGGGGCCATCCAGGATGCTCTCCAGGAAGCTGTACGTGTCGTGCAGAACTATGCAGCCACGGGAGGCCTTTCCTGTGCAGCTGAAAGTCCGAATTGCTCCTCGTGCACAGGCGGCGCCGCAGAACCGACAAATCCCCTAATATCTCCCTTTCTTACACGGCATCCCCATCCCTCAGGTAGCTAGACTCCGCATCTTGGGCCTCCACATTCAGTCGGATGGCAAAGCCTCACACACAACGCACCTTTTGGGTGAGCAGATAGCACAAGTCACACATATGATAAACCGCATTACTAATCGTAGAACCCTTGGCGAAAGACGTCCTCCACATAGTACAGGCTCTGATAATCAGCCGGCTCACATATCACCTCCCTTATCACAATCTCACCCTCACTCAAACTAAGAAGATGGACGCCCTTCTGCGGAAGGCAGTGAACGCGGCTCTTGGGCTGCCTCCACATGCTTCCACAAAACGGCTTCTTCAGCTTGGTATCCACAACACCGTAGGCGAACTTTTGGAGGCTCATCGCAATGGTCAGCTCCATCGTCTCAGACGCAGCCGTCAGGGCTGCGCTATACTTTCTCGCCTTGGCTACCCTGTCCCTGAGACACCCACACACGTCCCACAATATCGCCTCGCTCCTGCTCTACGCGCTAGCATACACGTAGCTCCAATTCCGCACAATATGCATCCCGAGTGACACGCCGGCCGTAGACACGCCCGAACTCAGGCCCTGGCACGCATTTTTGGAGACCGCACCACAATTACACCGGTTTTGTACACGGACGCAACCCGCTACCCAGAGGTGGGCCATGTGTTTAGCTGTAACTGACAATACAGACGCGCTTAGGGTGTGTGCCACAGTTCTAACAACGCACAGCTGCTCAGCAGAGGAAGGGGCAATAGCCTTGGCCATTGTCCATTCCTCGACCCTCTCCGCACAAGACACCCCAATCACCATAGTGACAGACTCGCAGGCTGCCTGCCGGGCCTTCGCGCAAGGACTCGTGACTGCACACACACATCCAATTCTCTCCTCTGTCCCCCCTCCCACGTTACACAGGGTGCGTATCGTCTGGACTCCTGGACACGCCTCTCTCCATGGTAATGAACGCGTTAATGCGGTAGCCCGACGTCTGACTGGCCGGGCACCATCGGAAGAGCTGTCCAACCCAGACGACGCACCGCCAGAGCCCCTACAGTACACTGAGACGCTCGAGTACTACCGACAAAGTCGCCATAACTATCCCCCTCCTCATCCTTCGCTTAATAGAGCAGATGCCGCTGTCTGGCGGCAACTGCAGACCAATTCATTTCCTTGTCTCCACATGCTACATATCTTTAATCCAACCAGGACCCTTCCTATTGTCCCCACTGTGGGGCCAAACCCACGGTGTATCACTCCATATGGGAATGCCCTAACCCTTCAGGTGTTCCTCCTATACCCAACCCTACCCTTTCCTCTTGGGAGTCTGCGCTGCTCAGCACAAGCCAGCAGGAACAGCAACGGCTGATCCAGCGGGCTCGCGAAGTCGCGCATGGCAATGGAGCCCTGGACTGAGGGCCCCACTCATCGAGGAAGTTTTCTACTCGCTTTACGAAATAAATGTTTATTCTCTCTCTCTCCCGCCACGTCTATTTGTCACAGGGCGATGTTCGTCGTGAGAGTCCGCTCCATATATCGCGGGCTTTAGGGACTTCGGCGGGGTATGTGTTGTTCGTGAGGCAGCTTCCCGTACTTGTCGTAGAGAGTTACTTCTGGTACACTTCCGGTCGGTTTGTCGTTTGTGATTTCAGCTATTGCGATGCACAATGGTGCGTGTAGTGCATTTATGCGCCTATTGCGGTGCAAGAAAGGGCAAATTTCTTTTTGAACTTGAAGCATCACTTCTCTGTGCTGAGCACAAGGTCGCGGGATCGAATCCCGGCCAGGGCGGCCGCATTTCGATGGGGGCGAAATGCGAAAACACCCGTGTACTTAGATTTAGGTGCACGTTAAAGAACCACAGGTGGTCGAAATTTCCGGAGTTCTCCACTACGGCATGCCTCATAATCAGAAAGTGGTTTTGGCACGTAAAACACCATAATTTCTTTATTTTGTTTCAGGGGATTCAATTATGCATTGAATATCGAAGGTAACTCTACGCGACGCGTAGTTTATGACAAAAGCAACGATATCATGGGTCAGATCATAGAAGAATTCGAATTAGAGGATAACGCTCAGTGTTTCGGGGATGACCGAGAAGCGAGGTACACTCACTTCCAGGGCACAAGTCATGCACGATTGGACCGTATCTCTCTATCATAAGACTTAGAAAAATGAAAGTGCTATGCAGTTACTGCCGCATCATTTTCTGGCCACTTCCTGGTAAAATGCAGGGTTGGCCGCAAAAACCAAACAAGACAGCGAAACGAATTCGTCTGGAAACTGTGGAAAATTAATGCTGATCTGCCACGGTATGAAACGTTTAACGAAACGGTAGTAAATGCTCGTAATTCTTTTGAAATAGCCGGTTCTATGAATTTTGGCGAGGAATGGGAGTATCTGAAGCAAACTACTAAAATGATATGAAGAGAAAGCCAGAGAAAATTATTTAAAACGATTGCTGGAATAATTTATGACGCTCGAATGCATGTGACCGGACGCTTATCATCAAGATATGCGCGCCGTTAAGAAGAAGCTCGAGGTGTTCGACGAAGAGCGCTATCGAGGGGCGCTCGTGCACGCGAGAGCAAAAAGACTAGCATGCGGGGAAGCGCCAACGAAAAGAGCACTGGAAATAGAAAATAGTGCTCCAGACGCAAGCAAGTTGAGGCCATCGAATATAACATGGTGGTAGTAATTGATATGAACAATATTGGGCGTGCCTTCTTTGAATATTTCCAAAAGTTTTTCGTATTCAGGTCCGTCAACATGCAAAGTTTCAAGCACTTATTTTTGCAGCGAATGCCGCAACTGTCAAGTGAAGTTAAAGAGACATTAGAACGGCCAATAACAGAACGAGAAGTTATGAAGGCTGTCGAAGACCTGAATCCTGGTAAGTCACCAGGTCCAAATGGTCTTTGTGTCGCTTGGTAAAAATCATTTAGAGAACACCTAGCTCCTATCTTACCCGCAGTTTTCAATGACACATACGAAATGAAAATATTTCTACCATCCTTTGTCCAGTCCCATACAGTACTAATACCGAAAACAGAAGACAGCGAAAACCTTAAACAAGTTTCCTCCTACAGACCTATAGCGCTTACTAATTCTGACTACAAAATATCGATAGGTCATATAGGTGCTGCCACGGCGAGTGCAGTCAGTTATTAAGGAAGTAGTCGGCCCACACCAGGCGTACGGCATTCGCGGCAGAACCATTTTTACTAACATTCATAAGATGAAGTGTGTGCTGGAGTGTTGTGGCGCCATGTGCGATGCAGTAGTGATCCTCCAGCTGGACTTGGAGAAAGCGTTTTATTGTGTTTCTAAGGAGATATTGCTCACCATCCTTGAACATAATTTTGATCACATGATTACTGAAGGGGTGACCATGGCGTACAGGAGCTGCTATACGAGACTTATAAATAATCAGACGTTGGAGGCCCCCATTAACGTGAAGCGCTCTGTCTGCCAGGGTTGTCAACTGAGTCCACTCCTGTTTCGTGTTTACTTAGAAACGCTATGTCAGGCCATCATCAAAAATGACGCCATTAAGGGGTTTCGTCTTCAAACCGCAGAGGTGAAGCTATTGGCATACGTGGACGATGTGGCTGCATGCTGTAAAGATAAGCAAAGTGTATTGCATACTGTTAGTGTCGTTAGAAGGTTTGGCACAGTCACTAATAGCTCCGTGAACTGGAAGAAATGTTTGGGGTTTTGGCATGGCGCATGGGCGTACACACCGGACCACTTTTCGAACGTAAACTGGCTCACGACGCCAGTTAAGTACATTGGCGCACCCCTTGTTGCCTACAAGGACAGTAGCGAGTACTGGAAGTAGAGGACAAAAGAGGTAAAAGAAAAAACGGACAGATGGAACGCCGGTCACTTGTCAATATTCGCAAGAGCTACAGCATGCAACAGGTTTCTCGCGACAAAGATCTCGTGTGTAATGCAGGTCCTACAGTGCTCTCGGATTAATGTGCAGAATCTGCACAGCGTGTTGGCTCTTCTGCCACCTGCCGTGGTTGATTAGTGGCTATGGTGCTGGGCTGCTAAGCACGAGGTCGCGGGATCGAATCCCGGCCACGGCAGCCGAGTTTCGATGGGGTTGAAATGCCAAAACACCCGTGTACTTAGGTTTAGGTGCACGTTAAAGAACCCCAAATGGTCCAAATTTCCGGAGTCCCCCACTATGGCGTCACTCATAGTCAGAAAGTGGATTTGCGCGTAAAATCCCACAATTTACATTTTTTTTTCGTGATAGGCATCAAGCTGGGAGCGATGCAGTCGAGATAATCTCTTCCGGCGTGTGAAGGATGGCGGTATGGTGTAGGCGCACCTCTTCTTGCGTCAATTAGTGCACAGGTTCTTCTTTTTTAGACGTACAAGTGACCCATTTCTGCGCACTGTGGACCGAATGAAGCTGTCAACAGCACTTCACGAATGTGGTGTAGGTACCGAAATAATTTCAGGATCAGTCCGCGGTTTCTTTCGGCAAATAGTCGATAGCGTTTCTTTTTTGCGTGCTCATTTTTCAAATGCATATTTGTGGAGTGCAAAATTGAAGAACTTATGTCGTGACTTGTGTGACAGTGTATTGCTTGTACCCATGTACAGAGCCGTGTACAGTGGAGGCCCAGGCCAAGACAGGCTGAAAGAGTGAAGAAGATCCCAGCTCCACCAGCCACGAAATCGTTCTTCTTTAGTTACATAAAGGTACTTTATTTACTTGTTAAAACCTTTCTGAAACAACGTAGGTTCTAGTTGCTATGGGAAACCCACTGCCTTATCTGCAAAAAAAAAACAGGAAAGCATAGATCATTTCTTCATCCACGAATGGGAAGGCGTCTTTTTCTGGGACGTCTTGCAAAGGACTTTACAAAAGCAGCTAGCGATAGATCACCGCGGAATTAGGTTTTGGCCAGTATATGACGACGAAGTTTTCCCGTACGACCTATCATGCTTACGGGCCTGGACTGTTTATGGCGCTCAAGAATGACGGGCTACCATTGCGACCCGGATGCCCACCCGGCGCGAGTGTACTTCCGTGAATAGAGGCAGCGGTATGTAGCAGTGCAGAAGTCGCAACAGCCTATCCCTGAGTGGCTGTCCAGGGTTGAACCCCTGACAGCACTCAAGGAGTTTTAATAAGACAATATCATGCCACAGTAGCGGAGGGCAAAGGATGTGTATATTTCTGTTCCTTTTCGGTTTTCGCATTCGTTTCTTTGGTGTTTTTTTGTCTTGTTGTATGTTACTCAAGGAATTCATGTTGTGATATGCCGAGGTCTGTCAATAAAGAAAAACGAAAGGTATGAGGAGAGGTTAGTACCTTGCGTTGTGGTTGCAATAAACCAGGTTCATACCCTCGTCATGGCAATATATTTTTCTTTATTTTCTTTCATTTATGTGCGGATGTAAGGAACTCGCCTGTGGGCTCTCGTCACACACCTCACAGGCGTAACCAGCCCGTTTCGCCGTAAGAACACGCTGTGGTGTTTCTTCTTACTCTCTTCCTTCTGTGTGTCCTGATCGTATGGGGGTTAGTACCTTGCGTTGTGGCTGCAGTAAACCAGGTTCGAATCCTCGTCAGGGCAATATTTTTTATTTTTTGAATATAAATGATAGTGTAAGGAAGTCACTTCTGGGCGCTCGTCACACACCTCACAGGCGTAACGAGCCATTCTACTTCCGACCACTAAGCGTGACGTACGGCGAATCATGAGCTCCAGTGGAGCGGCGACAGCGGTCTTTGTTGGCCGCGGTAACTGGTGGAACAGCGAAGATGACGCAGATTATCAGATTATTTTGCCTCCACTGCCAAAGGGACGCGTTGTGCAAAACACCATGTTTTTTTTTGCACGGCGACGTGCGAGCTATACCCTACAGAGTACAAGATTTCTGGGACGCTCTTGGCCCAACAGGATTGCTGACGGAGGTGCTGGCCTGGGGGCCTTCCAGATTAACCTCGTCTGGGCTGTCACCATGAACACCGCGGACGCCACGAAAAAGATGCAGCAAGTCAAGGAGCTGAAGTCAAAGGGGCAGCGCTGCATCGTGCTTGACCCTCAGGACCAGCAGGTGCGGCTGCGCCTTCATAGGTTAGTACATGGTGTGGCCGATGAGGATGTAAGAATGGCATTGGCGGCTTTCGGTAAAGCCGTACAGGTCACCCGAGATTGCGCTTTCAGGGTATCAACGACAAGGGGACGACTACCCGGTCCGTAATTGCTCAAGCTCAACAGTGGCGTGAAGGTGGAAGATATCCCGCACCAAATTAGGGTCGCGGATGAGCAGGCCCTAGTCGTCGTTCCTGGCAGGCCAATGCAGTGCTTGCGCTGTCAAGGCACTGGTCATGTGCGATGAGAGTGCAAGGTTTCCAGGGGCTCGAAATGTCGTCGGTTCGGACACGCCGAGGACCAGTGCGTACGTACATAGGCCTCTATGACTGGGCCAGCCGAAGGCAATGACACAGCAAGGTTGGTGGTGGATGCAGCCGAGGTCGAAGACACGGCGAAAGGTGCAGAAAGCCAGGCAACCCCATGTGCTGTATGCGGTGTGCTTGCACCTGATGAGGGCGCGGAGACACCACCGGAGAGGGAAAACGCTACTGAAGGAGTGGCAAAAGCGCCAGCAGAAGAGACCAAGGAAGAAAGCCAGAGCAGCCTAACGGAAGCCTGCGAGCAAATGGAGACAATTGAGGACCAGTCGGCGAAGAACAACCCTATGAGTAGCAATGTGGGAGCCTTGGCCAAACGGCCTCTTGAGAAGGCTGCTGACAGCAACACAGCAAACCAAGGAACTGGGGAAGACGGGCCGCCTTCGAAGACGCCAATGGGCTAGCGCAGCAGCTAATAGCCACGACCGAACACAGCTACTGTTGACAAGAAGTCCGAGAAGAAGCCACCACCACTCTCCGGTGATACTGGTCCACCGGCGGCTCCGGGGACGTCTAGCTGCGTGCTAGGCGCTAAAGGTAAACACCATGTTCCAGGCCAAATCTTTTCACTAGACCTAAATCATGGCTCCCAACCCATCGCTTAGATTGGCTACGCTAAACGTTCGAGGTCTGGCCGCCAAGCGAAAGCAGAACCAAGTGTGTAGGCTTTTTGTGGACTATGACCTCGACGTGTTAGCCGCGCACGAGACAAAAGTGGATGGTGACGAAGAGACCCGCAGCATGGTGCAGCGCTTTACGCCACGGTACTACGCGGTAGTGAGCCACGCCATTGGGGCGTCAAAGTGCTGCGTGCTGTTTCAGAAAATTATCCGGTATCACGGTGCAAGGTTTTTTTTTTTCATTTCCATCTGGCAGATTAGTTTTATGTGATTTTCTTTGCGTGGAATTGAATGGCATGCGGTAGGTATTTATGCACCAAACGCGTTGGAGGAACGGGCTTTGTTTTTTTCCAAGTTAAAAGAGCCTATGCCTTTTGAAAAGCAGATGGTGTTGTTAGGTGATTTTAATCGTGTTCTCAGTGCCCGAGATCAGTCTAATAGAGGATTAAGGAACGGTAAAAGTAGGGATGGTTTGCACGAGATAATTACTGAATGTGAATTAGCGGATGTGGCTTAATGTATGATAGGGACGCGAGATGTGCGTTCACGCACTTTCAAGGAAATAGCCATGCCCGCTTAGATCGTATTTATTTGTCGCTTCAAGCAATACCAATGTGTAATAGTCACAGTGTATATCATACTTCCTTCACTGATCATCGTCTAGTTAAATGTCACATAGGAAGGAAGAAAAAAGGCAGCTGCTTCTTTTGGGAGCTATGGAAAACGAATTCGAACTTAACTACTGACGAAAGTTTCCGTGAATATGTATCGGACTGCATCAAAAAAATTATAATGAGCGGCGAGGATGAATTGACAGATCGATGGCAAGAGTTTCAAGAGTGCACTAAAATGGGAGCCATCGATCTTTCCGTCGCAATATTGCATGTAACAAAAAGAAAGAAAAGGAACGGGAATAAACTTGGAAAAGCTGACCGAACTGGAGTGCCAAGAACCGGGAGCATACAAAAGCGATATGCGGAATATCAAGCAACTTGAACTGCATGACGGGGAACGCTATCGCGGAGCTATAGTTCGTGCTCCAGCCGAATCTCTTGGGATAGGGGGGGCGCCCACAAAAAGGACGCTCGGACTGGAAAAATAGCACACTCGACGTAATCGTATTGACGTGATCGAGGTGGTAAAGAAGTTACAGATATGACGGTACACTGTAAAATGATTTGCACCCTTAAATGTGAAAAAGGGTGTAAATGTGTCTATAACTCACACCCATAGGGTGTTCCTTGCCTAAATCACACCCTAGGGATGTTAGTTATAGACACATTTACACCCTTTTTCACTTGAAGGGTGTAAATTATTTTACAATGTATGGCACCTGAGTTCTTTGAACACTACGAAAATCTGTTTGCATTTAGGCAGGTGGACCTAGAACGCTTTAAGACGAACTTCTTGAAAAGCATGCCTCAACTGAGTGAAAAAAGAAAAGTTGCATTAGAATCGTCGATAACTGTTTTTGAAGCTTAACGCGCTATTGACAAGTTGAATCCTAGCAAATCACCCGGCCCTGGCGGGCTTTGCGCTGCGTGGTACAAATGGTTCAAAAGGGAATTGTCAGCAGTACTTGTAGCCCTTTTTAACCAAGCGTACGATGGTAAAGCGTTACCGCCATCTTTCGGTCAATCACCCACGGTGTTGATTCCGAAGACAGAGGATGTAGATAAGTTGAAAAGTGTAGCATTATATAGACCAATAGCACTAGCAAATGTCGACTACAAGATACTAATGAAAGTCTTAGCAGCTAGACTACAGTCGATCGTTAAAGACATAGTCGGCCGGAGCCAAACGTGCGAAATTAAGGGTCGCACTATAGCGACGAATGTTCACAAGATTCGCTCAGTTCTTGAATGTTGTGACTCTTTTGAAGCGTGTGTGGCCGTACTCCAGTTGGATCTGGAGAAGGCATTTGATTCCTTAGCACACTTTTTTGTTTGCAATATTGGAACACATTAATGTCGGATCCATCATTACGGATGGTGTAGATCTGGCTTATCACAACTGCTCCACCAGGCTAATTATTAGCAAGGAATTGGGGGCCCCCATCAAAGTGCATCGTTCCGTGCGTCAGGGCTGTCCCGTCAGTCCACTTTTGTTTTGTATATATATTGAAACCTTATGTTTGTCAATAATTGAAAATAATTCTATTCATGGTTTTTTGGCTACAATCTTCAGAGGTCAAACTTCTCGCATATGCCGATGACGTGGCGGTATGTTGTATTGACTATGAAGACATTGAAGAAACCATTCGAAGTGTTAAATTTTTAGTGACGTTACAGGAAGGCGAGTAAACTGGGGAAAGTGTCTGGGGTTTCGGAACGGCATGTGGCCGTGGACCCCGGACATTTTCGCCAATGTTGCATGGCATAAAACGCCTGTGAAGTACCTTGGCGCGCCCGTTGAGTCCTAAAAGAACAATAATGACTACTGACAGCAACAAGCAGAACTCTTACGCGAGAAGACGAATGCTTGGAGGGCGAATTATCTCTCCACGTTTGCGAAGGCAACCGTGTGTAACATGTTTTTTGTGGCTAAACTATGATATAGTTATACAGGTGACGCATTGTTCTAGGGTAAATGTGAAGGAACTGCATAGGGTTTTTGCGACCTTTGTGTGGGGATGTACGCGGGAAAGCTGCAGTCGCACAAAATTGTTCTGGAGTGGAAAGTGAGGGGGACTTGGACTGGCACACCTTTTTCTCAAACAATTAGTGAATAGATATTTTTTCTTTTTTCGTGAGGTCAGCGACCCATTTCAGCAAACGATGTGTCAGGCCCGATTAGGGCGACTGTTGCCTGAATATGTTATTAGCACGCAAATCCTGACGGGGACGGTACAAGGTTATTTTCGGGTAGTAGCGACTGTGCGATTTTTGAGTGTTCGTTTTTCTAACGATTATTTGTATTCTGTTAAAAAGAGGAAATTGTATAAAGACTTATGTGATATAGTGTTGCGAATCCCGTTGTACTGGGCGATATATAGTGCAGGCCAGGGTCAGAACGTACTCAAACGGGTTAAAAGAATGCAAGAAGCACCAAGTGCGAAAACGTTCTTTTTCAAGCTGCATACCGGAACTCTCCCTGTAAGAACCTTGCTAGAGGAACGTGGTTTTTATACGCCATGGGGGTTGCACTGCATCATTTGCAAAAAACCCCAAACGATCGACCATGTTTATCTTCACTGTTGGGAAGCGGTGTTCTCCTGGGATGTGTTGCAGAGATCAATCAAAAAATAATTACCACAAGACACGGATTGCATTAGGTACTTTGCGAAAGACAACGAAGAAGGAGTACCCTTCGATCTAATCGTGCTGGCAGGCCTGCACAGTATATTGCGCTAACGAATGGCTCGCTTCTACTGTGAACCGGATGGAAGACCAGCCAGGCAGTACTTTTGAGAGAGCATCGCACGGTTATTAGAAGTCGAAAAAACAAAAGAATCTCTTTTTTCCCTGGGTAGCCAGAGTAGAACCCTTAGTCACACTAAG
This sequence comes from Dermacentor variabilis, assembly GCF_050947875.1. NCBI lineage: Eukaryota > Metazoa > Arthropoda > Arachnida > Ixodida > Ixodidae > Dermacentor > Dermacentor variabilis. The sequence goes on along the minus strand of NC_134569.1, from coordinate 240,485,293 downwards.
GGAACTTTAAGTGACAACGCCAGCCACAACACGACTGATGGCATTTCGCTCAATGTATTGACAAATTCTATAGTAACCCCGTCTTGACTTTTGATGTGTTGTATGTGTACTGGTGTGGCAAAAGGGTAATAAAGAAAAACAATGTGTGCCGTGATTATTCTGCGTCCGGCTCCCGAGCTGAACGGATCGTAGGATCATGGGCTCTAATGGAACGTCATATGGGGCTGTTAGCCGCGGCAACAGGCTTCCGACGGAGGATGATAAGCAATACCAGATTAATTTGCCTCGGCTATCTACAGGACGCCTCGTTTTAAACACAGTTTTCTTGCACGGCGACGCTCGTGTTCGCCCGTTCCGTGTAGAAGATTTCCGGGACGCGCTTCAAGCTGTCGGTATGCTCTCTGGCGTCGTCGCCCTTGGAGCGTACCAGATCCAGCATGTATGGGCGGTAACGATGAAGACACCCGAGGCTGCTCAAAAGCTGGCGGCACTAAAGCAGCTGCAGGTGAAGGGGCATCGCTGCCTGGTCATCGACCCCAAGGAACAGGAGGTTAAGCTTCGTATCCACTGGCTTCTGCATGGGGTGGATGACGAAGATGTAAAAACCGCGCTGGCCTCTTTTTGCAAAGTAACCGAAGTGACCCGCGAGCGATGGCGAGTGGATGGCGCTTCCGACAAGGGTTCGACGACCCGAGCGGTGCTGCTGCAGCTGAAGGCTGGAATGAAAGTCGACCACCTGCTCCATCAAATCCGCGTCGCCGGCGAGCATGCGCTGGTGGTAGCCCCAGGCCGTCTCATGCAGTGCCTGCGCTTCCGGGGCTCTGGCAACGTTCGTCGTGAATGCAAGGTTCCCCGTTGCTCGCGGTGCAGGCTTTTTAGACACAACAACGCGGACTATGTGTGTTCATGCGCAGTAGCCGCGGGTTGGGCGGAGAGCTAGCCGTCGACGTTAGACCACGTGATGGACGTGACCGTGGCGGAGGAAGCGGCCGCCGGAGCTGAAAACGGCAAAGTGGCGGCAGAAAGCAGCGGGACGACCAAGCAGGCTGAAGCAGGACGGAATAGTATCCCTCCCCCCAAGGAACCAGCAGCTACAGTCGAGAGCGTGAGGACGGCCCCGCAAGAAAATGAGAGCCACCAGCCAGCTACGGATGCTACGCAGGCAGAGGCGGACGACAACGCGACCCCTGCTAGCGCCCGCGTCGAAGGCGTCTCGGCACCGGTCAAGAGATCCCTGCTGCAGGAGGAGAAAGTCGACGGAAAAGCCGGCGGTGACTCGGAGCCACCGCCCGCCAAGACGCATTCCGGAAGGCGCTCCACCCAGAAGCTTAAGCCGATGGATGGATGGATGGAAAAACTTTATTTTCGTCAGAACGCATGTGCGGACGATTCCGTGCTAGATGGCCATCAGCTCATGGCTGACGGCGACCTGGGTGGCCCACTCCACGGCCCTGGTCTGGACGACCGGGTCTGAGCTGGCCAACACGGCCTCCCACTGCTCGAGAGAAGGATCACGCATAATATCCGCCGGTGGCGGCGCTATGCTACAGCTCCATAATATGTGGTCATAGGTGGCCAGTTCCTGGCACCATTTGCATTCCGGCTGAACGTCCAGGTAGATTTTGTTGAACACGTGTGGGTTATAGAAAGATCTCGTCTGCAATCTTCGCCAGACGCTTTCCTGCGCCTTCACCAATTGCTTGTCCGGTGGAGGGTAAATTCTCCGCTCAAGTTTGTAATGGTTAGTAATGTCGTGAAAGGACACCAGCCCATCTCTCGTGGACCTCCCTGGAACGTCCGGCTGACCTGCTCGGCTGACGAAACCTCGAGCATTCATGTGAGCCGCCTCGTTCCCAGGGTTCCCAGAGTGGGCTGGTACCCAGACAATTTCCACCTCCGTAGTCCCTCGCCCCGTGGCCCGATCTAGTAATCCTGCCGCTGTGACAGAGATTCTGCCCCTCGCCAAATTTCGGATGGCTGTTTTAGAGTCGCTGAAAATCAGGTCAGCTTCAGTATTACCTATAGCTAGCGCTATCGCCGCCTCCTCTGCAGTTTCTGAGGAGCGGGTTTTGACTGACCCAGAGGTGACTAAGCGTCCCCGCCCGTCCACCACCGCAACTGCAAATGCGTCCTTGTTCTTATACTCGGCGACATCTACGTAGACTGACCCGTTGTACTTCCCGTACTTAGCATGTAAAGCTCTGGCTCTTGCCTTCCTACGGTTCTCGTGATGAATCGGATGCATATTTTTAGGTAAAGGTTTCATGTACAAGCCCTTGTGCATTTCTCGCTTCACCTGAATTTTCATGTCCCCAGCTGGAGGATCAACTCCAATGCCGATCCCTTCCAATATATCCCTCCCTACTTTCGTTTTGGAAAGTCTATTGAGTTGCATCGCCAAGTGTGCTTCCCGCAGTTCTTCCAAGGTGTTGTGCACCCCTAATCCCAGCAGCCTTTCGGTAGAAGTATTGTTAGGCAACCCAAGGGCCGCCTTATACGCCTGTCTAATCATAGCCTCCACCTTGCCTTTCTCCAGGTTCCGCTTAAGCCGAACCTGGAGGCTGACCGTAGGCCCACCGTGAAGCCAACCAAAGACGACCTCGTGCGACGGCCACCGGATGGCCACGGAGGCGTCAAGCGGTCAGCTAGACGTTAAGGTGAGCACCATGCTCCGGGCCTACCCCCCTCCGGGTTACATAAGTAATGGCTACCGACCCGTCGCTTAGCCTCAGCACGCTAAACTTTCGAGGTCTGGGCTCCAAAAGGAAACAGAATCAGGCCTACAGACTACTAGTGGACCACGACCTCGACGTTTTAGCAGTGCAAGAAACCAAGGTAGACGGATTGAAAGAAGTACCGTACTGCGATATGAAGAGAAGGCCAGAGAACAGGATTTAAAAACACTTCTGGAAAAATTGGCGACGTTGCAATGCATGCAACCGGGCGCTTATCAAGAAGATATGCGCGCTGTGAAGAAAAAGCTCGAAGTGTTAGACGAAGAGCGCTATCGAGGCGCGCTCGTGCGCGCAAGAGGAGGAAGAATAACATGCGGGGAAACGCCAACGAAAAGAGCACTGGGTCTAGAAAAAAGCACTCCAGACATAAGCAGATTGAGGCCACTGAATATGAAGGGGTGGTACTAACCGATAAATATAATATAGGGCATGCTTTCTTTGAACATTACCAAAGGCTTTTTGCATTCAAGCCTGGCAATATGCACGCTTTCAAGAATTTATTTTTGCAGCAATGCCACAGCTCTCGAGTGAAGCTAAAGAAACGTTAGAACGGCCAATTACAGAACATGAAGTGATGAAGGCCATCGAAGACCTGAACCCTGGCAAGTCACCAGGTCCGGACGGTCTTTGTGCCACTTGGTACAAATCGTGTCAAGGCCTCCTAGCTCCTATGTTAACCACAGTTTTCAATGAAGCATACGAACTGAAAGTATTTCCACCATCCTTTGGCCAGTCCCATACAGTGCTAATTCCGAAAACAGAAGAGACCGAAAAGCTCAAACAACATTCCTCCTACAGACCCATAGCGCTTACTAATTGTGACTACAAAATATTGATGAAGGTGCTGGCACGGCGGGTGCAGTCAGTTATTAAGCAAGTACTCGGCCCGCACCAGACGTGTGGCATTCGCGGAAGAACGATTTTTTCTAACATTCATAAGATGAAGTGTGTGCTGGAGTGTTGCGACGCCATGTGTGATGCAGTAGCGATCCTCCAGCTGGATTTGGAGAAAGCGTTTGATTGCGTTTCTCACGAGATATTGCTCACCATCCTTGAACACGTTCATTTTGGCCACATAATCACTGAGGGGGAGACCATGACGTACCGGAGCTGCTATACTAGACTTATAATTAAACAGACGTTGGGGGCCCCCAATTAACGTGAAGCTCTCCGTTCACCAGGGTTGTCCACTCAGCCCACTCCTGTTTTGTGTGTACATAGAAACGCTATGTCAGGCCATCATCTAAAATGAATACATTAAAGGATTTTGCCTCCAAACAGCAGAGGTGAAGTTATTGGCATATGCTGACGATGTGGCTGCATGTTGCAAAGATACGCAAAGTGTATTGAACGCTGTGAGTATCGTCACAGTTTGGTAACGCTACTAATAGCTTCGTGAGCTGGCAGAAATGTTTGGGGTTTTGGCATGGAGCATGGGCGTCCACACCGGACCACTTCTCGAACGTAACTTGGGTCACGACGCCAGTTAGGTACCTTGACGCACCCCTTGATGACTACAAGGAGAGTAGCGAGTACAGGAAGGAGTAGACAAAAGAGAGCTAAAAGAAAAAGCCGACCGATGGAACGCTGGTCACCTGTGAATATTTGCGAGAGCAACAGCGTGCAACATGTTTCTCGTGACAAAGGTCTGGTATGTAATGCAGATCCTACAGTGCTCTCGGATTAATGTGCAGAAACTGCAGCGCGTGTTCGCGGTATTCGTGTGGGCATCGAGCTGGGAGCGATGTAGCCGAGATAATCTCTTCCAGAGCGTAAAGGATGGTGGTGTGGGGATGGAGCACCTCTTCTTGCGTCAACTAGTAAACAGGTTCTTCTTTTTTCGAGATACAAACGAACCATTTCTACACACCGTTATCCAAATGAGGCTGTCAAGATCACTTGCCGAATTCGTTGTAGGCACCGAAATAATGCCAAAAGCAGTTTGTGGTTTCTTTAGGGAAATAATTCAGAGTGTTTCTTTTTTGCGTGTTCGTTTTTCAAGTGCATATTTGTGGAGTGTAAAACGGAAAAAAGTTATATTGTGTTATGTGATTTGTACGGGGCTGGTACCTATGTACAGAGCCCCGTACAGTGGAGGCCCCGGCCTAGACGTATTGAAAAGGGTGCAGAATATACCAGTTCAGCCAGCCACTAAATCTTTCTTCTTTAAATTACATACCGGTACTCTACCCGTTAAAATCTTTCTTGAACAACGTGGGTTCTACATACCATGGGGAACCCACTGCCTTATATGTCAAAAAACCGACAGCATAGATCATGTCTTCATCCACTGTTGGGAAGGGGTCTTGTTCTGGGACGTGTTGCAAAGGACTCTAAGAAAGGAGCTACCTATAGATCCCCGCGGAATCAGGTTTCTGCCACTATATCACAACGAAGGTTTTCCGTACAACCTGATCTTGCTTACGGTCCTCCATTTTTATGGCGCGCAAGAAGGGCGGGTTACCATAGTGACCCTGATGCCCAACCAGCGCGTCTGTACTGTGAATGCATGTAGCGGTATGTGGAAGTACCGAAGTTGCAACAGCCTGTTCCTGAGTGGCTGTCGAGGGTTGAACGCCTGACAGCACTAAAAGAATTTTAATCCGACAACGTCGTGCCGCAGTAGCGGACGGCAACGAATGTAAATATTACTGTTCTTTGTTCGGTTTCCGTATTCATTCCTTTTTTTCTTCTTTGGTTGTTGTGTATATCATTTAAGGAATTTGTGTTGTGACATGTCGAGGACTGGCAATAAAGACAAAAAAGAATGTGTGCCGTGATCATATGGGGGTTAGTACCTTGCGTTGTGGCTGCAATAAACCAGGTTCAAATCCTCGTCACGGCAATATTTTTTTTTATTTTTCTTAAATTTAAATGCGGGTGTAAAGATCTCACCGATGGGCGCTCGTCACACACCTCACAGGCGTAACCAGCCCGTTTCGCCGAGAGAACACGCAGTGGCGTTTCTTCCAATTCTCTCCCTTCTGTGTGACGTGCTCGTATGGGGGTTAGCACCTTGTGTTGTGGCTGCAAAAACCAGGTTAGAATCCTCGTCACAGCAATATTTCTTTATTTTCTTGAATATAAATGTGGGTGTAAGGAACTCGCCCCTGGGCGCTCGTCACACACCTCACAGGCGTAACCAACTTGTTTCGCCGTGAGAACACGCTGTGGTGTTTCTGTCGATTCTCTTCCTTCTGTGTGACGTGAGCGTACAGGGGTTAGTATCTTCTTTTGTGGCTGCAATAAACCAGGTTCGAATCCTCGTCACGGCAATATATTTTTTATTTTCTGGAATTTAAATGCGGGTGTAAGGAACTCGCCTCTGGGCGCTCGTCACACACCTCACAGGCGTAACCAACTCGATTCTGCATCCGGCAGCCGAGCTGTTTGAATCATAGGGTCATGGCGTCTTCCGGTGCAGCGACAGCGGCCAATTTCTGTCACGGATACAGGATTATAGAAGATGATAAGGAATATCCGTTCATTTTGCCTCAACTGCCGAAAGGACGAGTTACGATTAACAACGTATTTTTGCAAGGTGATGTGCGTGCGAGGCCATACAAGGTCGAAGATTTCAGGGACGCCCTACTGCCGACAGGCCTGCTGCCTGACGTGGTATGCATAGGGGCGTACCAGATAAACCACGTCTGGGCGGGGACCCTGAATGATACGACTGCGACGAATAGACTACCTTCACTTAAGGACCTCCAAGTGAAGGGACGACGGTGCGTCATCGTGGACCCGCAGGACCAGCAGGTGAAGCTTAGGCTTCACTGGCTGCTCTATGGTGTGGCCGACGAGGACGTCCGGACAGCGTTCTCAGCTTCCGGCAAGGTGGTGGAGGTGAGCCAGGAGCGGTTGCGAGTCGAAGGCATGGGAAACAAGACGTCGACCACCAGGACGGTGCTCCTCAAGCTAAAAAGCGGCGTCAAAGTTGAGGGCTTTCCTCATCAGGTCCGCGTCGGCGAAGAGCTGGCCTTGGTGGTCGTGCCCGGTCGACCCATGCAGTGCCTGCGCTGCCAAGGCAAGGGGCACGTCCGCCGAGACTGTAAGGTCCCGCGCTGTTCCAGGTGCAGACGTTTCGGCCACGTTTACGCTGACTGCGTCAAATCCTACGCCTCCGTGACAAGACCAGCAGCGAGTGACGTTGCTGCTGAACACGTCATGGACTTTGCCGAGACGGAGGACGCCGCCAAAGGAACCGTAGACTTGGTTTCGACAGTGACACTCCGAGGGTCATCTACTGCCGGTGCTGAAGGCACGGTGGCTGAGGCTGCCAAGAAGACGGGCAAACCGGTACAGGTCTTGCCTACAGTGAGCATTGCTACGGGAGGCGTTAACGAAGACGCACCCGATAACGACACGACGCCAATGCAGCAGGCCAAGGAAGTTAACGACGGTGAGCAGACTGTGACTCTCGGTGCCCCAGTCAAGCGCCCCCACGACGAGACCAAGGACAGGGATGGTTGTGTCACCAGCACCAGCGAGGGGCCGCCGACGGAAGCGCCTCTAGCAAGGCAGATGGGCTACAAGCCAAAGCCTAATGTGCCACCTAAAAAGAAGCCTGTGGGCACTGTGGCCTCGCCTAACGACACAAACAAGCCGGAAGGTCCCGGAGGCGGCTAGCCGAGGTCTAGACGTGAACGGCGTGTAACGACGTGCGAAACATCAAGGAAAAATTTGAACAGTTCGACAAGGAACGCTATCAAGCTGCCATCGTGCGAGCAGGAGCAGATGCACTAGCGGCAGGGGAGACGCCCACTAAAAGGGCGCTTGGCCTAGAGAAGGCGTACGGACGGCGTAACCACATCGATAGTTTTAATGAAAGGGACTGTCGTTGAAGACAGTCAGAACATTGGGCGCGTCATTTTCGAGTACTACCAGCCACTCTTTGCATATCAGGAAGCGAATGTAGAGGGTTTAAAGCGGATTTTATTAATCGCATGCCGCGAATATGTAATGATTTCAAAGAACGGTTAGAAGCCAAAATAACTGAGGGGGAAGTCGAAAAGGCAATTGAAGATTTGAACCCGGGAAAGTCGCCTGGACTTCATGGCCTCTGCGCTGCGTGGTATAAGGAGTTTAAGAAAGAATTGGCTCCATTGCTTGCAGATGTATTAAATGATGCATATAAGCAGAAATGTTTGCCCCCTTCCTTTGGAAAAACGCACACCATACTAACACCTAAGAGCGGTCAAATAGATAAACTAAAATAAGTGTCATTCTATAGGCCAATATCTCTAACAAATATTGATTACAAGATATTTATGAAGATTTTAGCTACCAGACTCCAAGGCGTCATAAAAGAAATAGTCAGAGACCATCAAATTTGTGGCAACAGAGGGCGAACTATTTTTCTAACATTCATAAGATGCGATGTGTTCTCGAGTGCTGTGACGTCACCGGAGGCGGCGTTGCAGCCCTTCAGCTCGATCTCGAGACAGCTTTCGATTGTGTCGCTCATGTTATTTTGTTTGCCATCTTGGATTACGTTAATGTCGGTTCCATCATCACTGAGGGCGTAGCCTTGGCGTACAAGAATTGCACAACCAGATTAATTGTTAATAAGTCACTGGGGGCCCCGATTAACATTATGCGTTCAGTGCGCCAAGGCTGTCCCCTCAGCCCATTTCTGTTTGCTATCTATATAGAGGCCATGTGTGCGGCAATCAAAATGACAAAATACGTGGTTTTAGATTGTCAGAGACAGAAGTGAAGCTACTGGCGTGTGCAGACGACGTTACAGTGTGTTGCATAGATAAATCAAGCGTAACCGAAGCAATATCTGTAGTAAAACATTTCTGCGAAGTTACGGGTAGCAGAGTGAATTGGTGGGGCAAATCTCTCGGACTGTGGCACGGGGACTGGCTTTCCACATCGGACTATTTCGCGAGTGTGAGCTGGGTGAAAACACCGACAAGGTATCTCGGTGTTCCCCTAGATAGTTACAATAGCAGTGATGAATATTGGAGGAACCAAACAAGTGACATGAAAGAAAAGGCAGACAAATGGAAAGGTACTAACCTGTCTGTTTTTGCAAGAGCGATAGTTTGTAACATCTTTTTAATCGCCAAGTTATAATATGTTATGCAAGCGTTGTATTGTTAGAGCAAATGTGCAAAGGCTGCAGAGTGTTTGCGGTTTTCATATGGGGATCAAATTGGGAAAGGTGCAGCAGAACAAATTTGTTCAGAAGAGTGAAAGACGGGGGTGTGGGATTGATCCATCTTTTTGTTCGACAACTGGTCAACCGAGTTTCATTTTTCCGCAATGTGCGCGATCCTTTTCTGCGCACCGTATGTCACTTCAGATTAATCGACGCATTGCCGGCACATGTTAGTACGGCAAGGATGAATGGAACACTTCGTGGCAATTTTAAGGAAGTGGTCGACAGTGTCCGTTTCCTTACTGTTCGTTTTTCAAATAATTACCTGTGTCAAGTGAAAAGGAAAACGCTGTATAAAGATGTGTGTGACATTGTTTAGCCAGTGCCGTTATACAGAGCCATATACAGTGGAAGGCAAGGACAGGACGTTCTTAAACGGGTGAAACGCATGCAGGTGCCACCAGGGGTAAAATCCCTTTTTTTAAGCTCCACACTGGAACCCTTTCCGTGAAGACGTTTATGCAAGAACGAGGCTGTCCCGTACCGTGGGGTTCTCACTGCTTGATCTGCAAGAAGCCCGAAACCATAGATCACGTGTTCTTGCACTGCTGGGCGGCAGTGTTCTTCTGGGACGTCTTGAAGCGAACCCTGAAGAAAGAATTACCTGTAAACGCCCAAGGGATCAGGTATCCGCCAATTAAGAATAAAGACGGGGCTCCGTATGACTTTATTATGTTGAATGCGCTCCACTGTATATGGCGGGCTCGTATGGCAGGGTACCACTGCGATCCCGACGCACGGCCGGTTCATATATACTTCAAAGAATGTATTTCGCGGTTTGTTGATAAATGGAAAATGCAAGAATGTGCACCGGATCGGCTATCGAGGCTCGAAGCTCTGACAGCCGTAAAGGAATTTTAATTTGACAACGCCGGTCCTATACGGACGGATGGCATAATTGTAATTCATTTTTCGTAGCTTTGCATTTATGACATGTGTAATACTTGTATATTCTGTGTTATGTCAAAGACCGGCATTAAATCAAATAAAGAAAAAAAAGCCCAGCCAACTCGTTTCGCCGTGACAACACGCTGTGGTATTTCTTTCAATTCTCTTCCTTCTGTGCGCCGTGAGCGTATGGGGATTAGTACCTTGTGTTGTGGCTGCAATAAACCAGGTTCGGATCCTCGTCACGGCAATATTCTTTATTTTCTTGAAATCAAATGTGGATGTAAGGAAATCACCTCTGGGCGCTCGTCACACACCTCACAGGCGTAACCAACTCGTTTCGCCGTGAGAACACGCTGTGGTGTTGGGATTCTACTTCCGGCTACCGTACAGTACGGTCGCAGAATGTCTTGCTCCGTTGGAGCGGTTGAAACTGCACAGCAAGGCCGTGGAATCAGGTTTACGGATACGACTACGCAGGAATATCAGCTTGTTTTGCCTCATCTGCTATCAGGTATGACGATTTCTAAGACAGTGTTTTTGCTCGGAGACTTAAAAGCAGGACCGTATCGTGTAGAACAATTTTGCGATGCGCTTGCCCGAGTACAGCTTATGCCGGAAGTGCTGGCCTTGGGGCCTATCAAATGAATCATGTGTGGCCGATAACCTTCAAGGATAAAGACGCAAAGAAAAAAAGTACTTTTACTCGAGGCATTCAGCGTCGAGGAGCACCGGTGCGTCGTTATTGACCTGTGCAAACAGGATGTGCGGATGAAGCTTCACTGGCTCCTGCACAGCACGCCCGACGACGAAGTTCGAACAGCTTTGGCGCCTTTTGGCAAAGTTATCGAAATTTCCAAATAGAAGTAACGTGTCTTAAGCTGTTACGAGAAGTTCTCTCACACACTTTTGGTGTCCTTGCGCCTGAAGTCCGGCGTGACGGTCGAAGACCTGCAACACCAGTTGCGCATAGGCGAAGACAATGCACTTGTGTTCGTAGCTGGTAGAGCGCCGCTCTACCTCCGGTGCCATGGCACCGGCCACATAGGGCGCGCGTGCCGGGTACCGCGCTGCGCTGCCTGCCGCCGCTATGGCCACGAGGGGAGTCAGTGTGTACGCAGCTATGCCGGCGTAACTGGAACAGGCGGAAGCGACGTTGTGCAAGAGCACCTTATGGACCAGGCTGACATTGAAGAAGCTTCTGTGGGAAGTGAGCATCAGGCGAGCAGGCAAGAGAACCCGCCTGTTGTGTCATCTGTAAAGGACAAAGAATTAAGAACGGAGGATGAAAAACAACAGCCGGCCACCCAAGCACACCCGAAACCACTCCCGAGATGGAAACAAATCTTGGAGGTGGCGCATCAACTTCGCAGAACGACTCAGAGAGCGAGGCACTCCGGAAAAGTGATAAAGAAAGTAAACCAGCAACAGCTGTTACCAAGAGACCTCATGAGAAGGTAGCTAGCGACGAGGATTGCTCCGACCCAACGAGCGCTGTGGGACCGCCGCCGCTGAAGTCAACGACCATTCGTAGGAGCAGCTTCAAGCCCAAGCCGACGGTCGCACCAGACCAGTTGCATGGGCCGCGAGTGCCTCCGCGCTAGCGGGGGTATTTTTTGTCTTCTTGTTCAATTGTATGTACGGGGACAATCATGTAGAGACTTTCGTCGAGTCGATTGTCTTCAAGGTAGAAGCCGGTATAATTATCAGTCTGTACGAATCCGCCTGCCGTGCACACTGACCAGTGCTGTAAGTCTCCCTCTTCTGTCATTGCGTAACGTATTAGGTATTGTGGAAAGAAAAAATTAAGACAATGTACCCAAATCTTTCTGCACTTTGTATTGCAACGTTGAATGCACGGGGATTGACAGCAAGAAGACGGCAACTGCAAGTTAGTCGCCTAATGCTTGAAAATGACAAGGATATTTTGGCTATTCAGGACACAAAAATCGAGAGTCAGGAAGCAACAGACCGGATGGTCGAAACCTTTAAAGCAAGATACAACGTTTGTGTGTGTCATGCTGCTGGCAAGTCCGGAGGGTGGGCCCTTTATTTTGCGCAATAGTATCGGAATATTAAAGGAAGCAGTCCTCACCAATGAAAATGGTCGGCTAGTCCTGTGTGATTTTTCTTTTAATGAAACTGAGTGGCGCCTTTTGTGCATCTACGCACCGAATAGAGAAAGGGAGCGCAAGGGTTTCTTTGAGTATGTTGAACTGTATTTGTCTTGTGAAAGGAAAGTTGTGCTTCTTGGTGATTTTAATTGTGTATGCTTGCCTGAGGACACAGTGAAAAATGTACCTATTCGAGTCGTAAGCGCTGATCTATTGAACACAATTACACAAGAAAAATTTATGTTTGATGTGGGGGATGTACTCCGTGGTAATTGTGTGCAGTATACGCATTTCCAAGGTGCGAGTCATGCCAGGTTAGATCGCGCATACATTTCAGCAAGCCTTATGCCATTATGCTTCCAATACATGGTAAAGCATGGAAGCTTCAGTGACCATAGCCTGGTCATGTTTGAAATAGGCACAAAACGAAAAATTTCACAGTCTAATTGGAATCTTTAGAAGCTTAATGAAAAGTTGTTACATGAAACTTTTATGAGGGCTGTGAACGAAAAAATTGAAGTTGTTAACTCTCATAAGTCTGGCAGCTTTGGTGAGTTGTGGGTACAACTTAAATTCGATGTTAATATTACCGCAATTGACAGAGTATGCGCACTGCGGCCCAAATATAAACAAGAAGAAAAATAACTGCGAAATACTCTGGACTATCTTTTAAATGCTGAAACCACAATACCTGTACTGTTCTCAAAAGAAATTAGAGAAGTTAAAAGAAACATGGAAGCCATGGAAGCTGAAAAATATAGAGGGGCCGTGATAAGAGAGCGGGCTGAACGGCTCTGGCTGGGGGAAACGCCAACCAAGCGTGCACTGGGAGACGAAAGATGCTACGGCGCAAAGAACGAAATCAAAAGAATTTGCTATCGTGATGAAGTCATTACAGATCAAAATGTGAGCCAGAAAGCATTTTTTGAACGATACACGGGTTTGTTGGGTGGTAACACACTTGTACACGAAGGCTTCTTTACAGAATTTATGCCACTAATGCCGAGGTTGGACGACGATGCGAAAAAGACACTGGAAGCTCCCATTAGTGTTAATGAAATCAAAACAGCAATAAAGTAGTTAAGTGTTGGAAAGTCTCCTGGGCCTGATGGCCTTGGCGCGTCATTCTACAAAGCTTTTAAACAGGAACTGGCTGAAATACTCTACCATGTTACTATTGAAGCGTATGACAGCAATGTAATGCCTCCATCTTTTAAAACTAGCCATTTTGTACTAATACCTAAAACAGACGACCCTTCGAAATTACTTTCAGTGGAAGCATATTGACCGATAAGTCTCGCAAATGTTGATTACAGGATATTCATGAAAGTGTTAGCTAAAGACTGCTGAGTGTAATAACAATGGTAGTTGGTAAACACCGAACATGTGGCATAAAGGGAAGGGCAAATTTTACGAATTTTCCTACAGCTAGAAGTGTACTGGAGTGCTGTGATATGGTATGCGGGCACGTTGCGATGGTACAGCTGGACCTTGAGAAAGCCTTTGATAGGGTAGCACACGAGGCGATCTTAAGGTTACTGGAATATACTAACGTTTGCAAGGTGGTCCTAGATGGGGTAAAACTGGCTTACACTGATTGTACTACCAACCTAATAATTAATAAAACTTTAAGTCATTGAATATCAGTCGTAACTGGTGTGAAGCAGGGAGATCCGATTCCAGCATTATTATTTGCAATGTTTTTAGATCCTTTTTGTCTTAAAGTGTGAAACAACCAAAATATACGAGCTTTCCGGTTCTTTACACTATAAATTAAAATCTTGTCTTACGCAGATGACATTGCAATTTTTTGTGGAGACAAAACAAGCTATATAGAAACCGTAAAAGATGCGAAAGAATTTTGTAGTTTTACTAGCAGTGCCATAAACTGCCATTCTCCGTGCCTAGGTTTCTGGCACGGAGAATGGGAAGATAGGCCAGAACACTATGAAAGCATAAAGTTCACAACTGTGCCATCCAGCTACCTTGGTGTTCCGCTTCAATATTATAAAGATGCAACGAGCCAGTGGGCAGCGCCAACTGGTAAAATGAAAGCACCGACATCCAAGTGGGGGGGGGGGGGGAAGCATGTCTATATATTCTACCGTGCGACGGTTTGTAACTTGTTTTTCGTAGCGAAAGTGTTTTATTTGTTACAAGTGTTGTGTATGTCACGGATTTGTGTGCAGAAACTGCACAGAATATTTGCTGGTTTTTTTGTGGGCATCTGGTTGGGAAAGGAGGAGTCGTATAAACTTGTTTCATGCCGTGGGGAATGGAGGTGTAGGTTTATCTCATTTGTTCTTGAAACAGGTCGTGTCGAGATTTGTGTTCTTCCGCGACCAAAAGGACGCGTTTTTGCGCAGTGTTATTCAAGAGCGATTGTGTGATGCATTGCATGATTTAATTGTTAGGTCACAGACGCTTCGTAATGTAGCTGTGAAAGGATTTATGAGTGAAGTTGTGGATAGTGTCTGTTTTCTCTGAGCGCATATTTGAGTAGATTATCTTTCAGATGTTTCCAGAAAAAGCTTTACAAGGACCTTATTTATGTCATGTGTCATACGCGAATTTATCGTTCAGAATATCATTTAGGACAAGAGCGGAATGTGCTGAAACGTGAGAAAAGGTTTCCCTGTGAAGGCTTCAACCAAAAATTTATTCTTTATGTTACATTGCGGCACACTCCCTGTCAAACCTTGGCTCCAGGAAAAAGGTATCTGTGCCCGGGAGCGTCAACTGCATCATTTGTAACAAGCCAGAGACAAGTAGCCCATTTTCTTGAATTGCTGGAATTCCATATTCTTACGTGACATCCTACAGAGAACTCTCAAAAAGATTTCCCATTAACGCCTTTCGGGATAACGTTCTGCCTTTTGAGCAAACAGAGATGGTGCCGTATGACCTAATAATATTGTTGTGCATGCACAGTCTCTGGAGGACGCGAATGGTGGTCAGAAATGCAGACCAAGTTGCACGACCAGCAAAAGAGTATTTTGTCGGAAATATTGTATATGTGCGTGACACATATAGGTCTTTATGCGAGCCCCCAGAGTGGGTATGGATCTTTGACCACCTCAGAACAACAAAATACCTTTGAGCAAGCTGTATATTGTGTAATACAGCCGGTGTTTTTATGGCCTTGCTTCATTGTGAATGTGGTTTTCCTTTGATTCAAAATTGTGAATTGAGCCATTCCATGTTCTTCGCATTGTATCGTTAACAGGCAATAAATAAATACAAAACACGCTGTGGTGTTTCTTCCAATTCTGTTCCTTCTGTGTGCCGTGATCGTATGGGGGTTAATACCTCGTGTTCTGGCTACAATCAAAGAGGTTCGATTCCTCGTCAGGGCAATATTCTTTATTTTCTTGAATTTAAATGCGGGTGTAAGGATCTCACCGCTGGAAGCTCGTCGCACTCCTCACAGGCGTCACCAACTCGTTTCGCCGTGAGAACACGCTCTGTTGTTCCTTCCAATTCTCTTCCTTCTGTGTGCCATGATCGTATGGGGGTTAGTACCTTGCACTGTGGCTGCAATAAACCAGGCTCACACTGCAAGCGAACACACTGTGTTCCCTTGTAGGCGATTTTGCTATGAACCGTGCTGCAAAGGCTACCGCAACGTAAGATTTTGTGAGCTGTGTGATGTGTTTGATCTATTCATCGCCAAACTTGGAAAAGTGCTGAAAATAACAGGTGCTACTCTACATACAACGTATTTATTTTTTGTCAAGCGTAGCATAGGCTTCTCGAAGTTGAAGTTTTTGGGTAAATTTAAGAAAAAAGTTCTGTAAACGATGAACGCATGACATTTCATTGCAATACAGATTTATACTGACATGCTAGCAATGGTACGTCGACGTCGAACACATGGCCTGGGATGCCATCCTGCCGTATGTAACCTTCTTTTACAACACGTTGGTGCAAGAAACAACACAGATCACCCCGATCAACCTGGTTAACGGCACGAACCCGACGAAGACTCTCGATGCCATGCTGCCGCACGTCACGGACGAAGAGAACCTTGACGTCGCTACCTATCTCCAGCGCGCCGAAGAAGCCCGACAGCTCACCCGCCTGCGAATCAAGAACCAGCAGCGTAGCGACAGCCGACACTACAACCTCCGACTACGCTACGTCGAGTACTAGCCCGGCGACCGCGTTTGGGTTTGGAGCCCGATACGTCGACGAGGACTCAGTGAAAAATTATTGCGACGCTATTTCTGCCCAGAAAGATCATCCGACGTATTGACAAATTGGACAGTGAGGTCGTGCCAGATGTCATTTCGCATTCACAGCGGCGCCACGCACGATCTGAAGTGGTCCACTTGGTGCGTCTTAAGCCCTTTTACGCACGCTGATGAGCTTCCTTATTTTGTTGTTTCTCTGCTACGAGTGTTCTTGTTTATTACTTTTCTTTGTTTGCAGCATCGGGTCAATGCTTTTTGAGAGAAGGCTATTGACACGTCTGCTAGTTTATCTTTTTCGGGTGACCACATGTCACCGCCTAACAAATGTTATCGCACAGCGCAGGATGCGCCCGCATGTAGCGGTAGTTTCTGGAATGTTATGGATGGTTCCATCTGATGTCTGTCACCGAGAAAGAGGATTCACGAGAAAGAAAGAGGATTCATGCATCTTTTATTAAAAATTGGAAAATGAGTGGGAACGAAGAGTAAACAGCAAAGACTGTATATTCCTATGCCAGTCGAGATGAGTTATGCAGTAAAAGTAGGGCAACCGAAATAATGAACCAGACGTAGACCCCACCTCTTGAAATTACCGAAAATTCTAACGAAAATGACACGTAGCAATCATACAACAGGATTGTAATGCAAGAACCGCCTCGCATTGGAGGAGATGTCACCATTCTCTTGAATGTTTCCATTACCGCTCAGCCAAATATTGAATGCTTTAGTTTTCAATGCCTGTATTCATCACCAAATATTGTGTCTAGATCTGTGTCAATAATATATTTGCGTTGCGGGCGCCTCAAAAAGCAACAGCAAATCCCTTCCTTGTTAGTTGATGAAGTCATGTTACATACTTGACTAGTAAAAACAGCTCCACAACAAACACTACTCCCACTAAATTGCCAATTTTTCTACCAGAAACTCACTAGGGCTTGCGCAAAAATTAGGTTGACTCTTCGCTGCAAGCCTTTTCGTTTTCGTAAGCTCCATGTTATAGCATATACATTTCGTGACTACATCTGGTTTCGCTCCCGTAACGGCCCCGCATAGATTATAAAGTACACTATCGTCGGGTTTCAAAGAATAAAGTGCCACTCAGAAAACTTTCACAGTGTATTTACAGTGTGAAAAGGTTGTCTGACACGAAAAATCAACCAAATGTAACTGGTAGATTTCCCTTGGGCCTTAATGGATTAATGCGAAGAATTATTTGCGAAGTTCGTGCGCTTCGAGTTTGTCTGTCTATCTATCAAGCATCCTACGCTGGTAGGGCTCGCGATGCCTGCCAACTTGAGTAGCCGGAAATGAGCTCGTGTGCGCGTTACTGGCGTGGTCGCGGCATGCTCGTAATTCTAGCTTCGTCATTAGACTGTCGCCTCAGATTCTCGCGTGCGCTGAGCCAGCTGGAGTGCGTAAGAAGATCCGGGCATTACGTTTGATGAACACCGCTTGGTGGTTGCCTCCGTACCGACAGCGATTCAAAAGTAAGTTTCTTACCCCGTGCACGCCCACCGGCTTTTGGGAAAAAACCTCTTGGAAGAGCGCATCTTCGTGGAGAAATGCGTCAGCCCTGACATTGCGTTCCTCGGAGGTTTACTTAAGCAGTCGAGGATGGCGTACGGCTGGGATTCTACGTACTTGGCGAAGAGGAAGGAGGACGTGTTCGCGTTGATCGAGCAGCTAGGCAAGCTCACGCTCTTTGTGACCCTCGGCGTGTCCGAGCTCCTCAGTGAGCGTCTGCTCGAAGTCACAGAAAGACAGAGTCCAAGAGCCGGTAGAGGCGCGGCGGGGTCGATGCCATATCCACTTGCCTGCAAAATGTTTCGCATAACTTCGAAACTGACAATAATTCCTCGATTCAGGAATTCCTCTTAACTTGCAGCTCATACTTGACTTGATATAAATGATGCCTATCGCGAACTTGCCGAAGGAAACTTAGCGTCTTGCGCATGTTCACATCAGGCGTCATATAAACAAAATCAAATATGGTATTGAAATTAAGTTGAATTTCTGAATGCGGGGGATAGTGCGATCTCCAAAATTCTTTCTTATTTCATCCAAATACAGGTGTAAGGAACGAGCCTCTCCGCGCTAGTCACACAGCTCATAGTAACGCAACTTGTCTCGCAATGAGAGCACGCGGTGCGATTTCTTCCGCCCCCCTATCCTTCGGTGTGCCGCGCTCGTATATTATTCAGTATACCTTCAGCTTGAAATTAACATCCTTCATTTATTCAGTTCAGGACGCACGTTGCAAATACTAAATTCAAGTCGAGCAGCAGTGAAGTTACGTTTTCTAAGCAGAAAATATAAAGACTAGCGCTACTTTCAAGATAATCGGCTTTAAGAAGAAGCTTCCGGAGCTTTTGTCTTAATAAATGGGAGGAGATAAGTAATTTGTCTCGGCATCTCCTCTAACAGTTTTGATGAGGTTTGTTGCAATAAATATTTTAAATTCTAGTGGATGTACCAAAGAGGCTTTTTTAGACCGACAATTTCTGCGTAGAATTGTTCATAGTTGAGAACATTGTAAAAAAAATGTTCTCACGTACAAAGTTTACGAACTTTGTGACTCAGTAATCAGTTACAGTATCATATATATTGTAAACACCAGATAGTATGACATCTAAAGCCTACGTGACTGATGAAACTTACATCGCTCTCAAATATACCACTGAGAAAAGGTTTATTGGCGGCTCCTCATGCGAAGGCACAGCGACCGGGAACGGCGAGCCAGCCCGAAGCACTGTCCAAAAGGACGCGAGCAATCAACAGCGCGAGCCGAGATGCGGCTATGCCGCGAGGCTCGTCTTCTTCTTCACAATCTACCCCCGGACAAAAAGAACCATCCTGGCGCCTTAAGAATAGGGAGGCAGAGGGTCGTGGTAGGGCTTGAGACGCGAGACGTGGACAATGTCACGTCCACGCCGGCGCAAGTCTTCAGGTGGGGACAGGGGCTCAATGAGAAAATTCACCGGGGATGTTTGCTCCAAGACTCGGTAAGGCCCTTCAAACTTTGGGACGAGTTTCGAGGAAAGCCCCGGCGCTTGGAAAGGGACCGACAACCACACAAGAACGCCTGGAGCGTAGGTGGTGTTCGGAAGCGTGTCGATGCGGTTTTCTTTCTGGCGCTACTGTTGCCCTGCCGTAAAGGAGCGCGCTAGCTGACGGCATTCTGCGGCTTGTCGGGCGACGTCGGACACAGGTAGACACTCGGAGGCGTCAGGACGGTATGGAAGGAGCGTGTCGATCGTATGCCTAGGCTCGCGGCCATGCAGGAGGAAGAAAGGTGAAAATCCCGTAGTGGCCTGGATCGCGGTGTTGCACGCGAACGTGATGAATGGAAGGATGCGGTCGCAGTTACCATGATCAGATGCCACGTACATAGAGAGCATATCACCAAGTGTGCGGTTAAATCGCTCTGTGAGCCCGTTAGTCTGTGGATGGTATGCCGGGCTTGTCCGATGAATAATATGGCATTCCGAAAGCAAACTTTCGACGACTTCTGAGAGGAAGGCGCGACCTCGATCGCTGAGGAGTTCTCGAGGTGCGCCGTGTCGAAGCACGAAGCGATGTAGGACGAAATAGGCTACATACCGCGCTGTAGCACTTGGTAAAGCAGCAGTTTCGGCGTAGCGTTTCAAATGGTCAACAGCAACTACGATCCACCGATTGCCGTCTGTCGTCATAGGAAGTGGGCCGTATAGGTCGATGCCGACGCGATCGAAGGGTGTGGCAGGGCACGGGAGCGGCTGCAAGGCACCAGACGGGCGTAAAGGCGGCGATTTGCGGCGTTGACAGTCAAGACAGCACCGAACAAACTTGTCTACAAAATTGTACATGCCGCGCCAGTAGTAGCGGTGGCGAATTCGTTCGTGCGTCTTGAAGACTCCGGCGTGGCCACACTGTGGATCGTTGTGGAAAGCGCCACATAGTTGAGCAAATATAACCACCAGCAGCAGCACATATAACCAGCGGCACATATAATAACCAGAAGCCACCGACGACCTTAAGGAGTGTAATTGCGTCGCTGCAGCAGCTGGTCACGAATGGCGAAATGAACTGCTTGACGTCGGAGGGTTCGGGATACAGGGATGGTCGATGATCCAGAAAGATAGTCGAAAAGAGAAGCTATCCACGGGTCACGACGTAGTCCGTTGGCAAAGGAGTCCATGTCGAAAGATGACACGGAATGTGCGGAAGTTGTTCCGCAGGCCGATTCTGGAGATAAAGGTGACCGAGACAAGGCGTCTGCGTCGGAGTGTGTGCGTCCACTGCGGTATACGACGCGAATATCGTACTCCTGGATGCGTAGTGCCCAACGGGCTAGGCGGCCAGTGGGATCTTTCAAGTTAGCGAGCCAACAAAGCGCGTGGTTATCTGTGACCAAGTCGAATGGGCGCCCGTACAGGTATGGTCGGAAATTGCCAAGTGCCCATACTAAAGCCAAGCACTCTTTTTTGGTCACGCTGTAATTGGCCTCTGGCTTCGTCAGCGTGCGACTCGCATAGGCGACTACGTATTCGGGGTAGCCGGGCTTTCGTTGCGCGAGGACGGCGCCGAGTCTGTCCCCGCTGGCATTTCTATGTGCTTCAGTTGCAGCTGACGGGTCGAAATGGCGAAGAATAGGCAGGGAGGTGAGAAGACGACGCAGCGTAGCAAAGGCGGAGTCACATGCAGGGGACCAGCAGGAGAGGGCGGCGCCACCGCGTAGAAGCTGAATCAATGGTGCCATGATCGATGCGAAATTCCGAACAAAGCGCCGGAAATATGAGCATAGGCCCACAAAGCTTCGAAGTTTTTTGATGGCCTGAGGCTTTGGAAACTCAGCGACAGGTCGGAGTTTTGCAGGATCGGGTAGAACGCCGTTCTTGGACACAACATGACCTAACATGGTAAGCTCTCGCGCGGCGAAGCGGCACTTCTTGATGTTGAGTTGAAGGCCAGCGTTCGTTAGAAAGGTCAAAACTTGTCTGAGGCGGAGTAGGTGAGTAGGGAAACCAGGCGAGAAAACCACGACGTCGTGGAGGTAACACAGACATATAGACCACTTAAGGCCACACAGCGTGTTGTCCATGAGTCGTTCAAAGGTGGTAGGGGCGTTACGAAGCCCGAAAGGCATCACCTTAAATTCATATAAGCCGTCAGACGTAAAGAATGCGGTTTTCTGGCGATCGGCCGCAGCCATCGGGACCTGCCAGTACCCTGAACACAAGGGACGAGAAGAATTCTGCACCCTGAAGACTGTCGAGGGCGTCGTCGATGCGCGGCAAAGGATAGACGTCTTTGCCCGTTACCTTATTTATCCGACGGTAGTCGACGCAAAAGCGAATACACCCGTCCTACTTGCGAACGAGAACTACAGGAGATGCCCAGGGACTGTGCGAAGGTTGAATAACATCACGGGGCAGCATATCTTCGACTTCGGTGGTAATGAAACGACGCTCTTCGGCAGGGACGCGGTACGGTCATTGATGTAACGGCTGATGTGAACCGGTGTCAATGTAGTGCTGCACTTCCGACGTGCGGCCCAGGTGAGGTTGTGAAACGTTGAATGAACTTTTAAATTTGTGCAGGAGATCAAGAAGGTCGGCGGGTTCGGCAGGTGTGAGGGTATCGGCGATGGCATTCGAGAACGCATCCCTGAACGTTTCCTCAAGCGCGGAAATCGAAGATGGTTGGCCAGAGTCGACATCAAAAGAGTCTCCGGGGATGTCAACCAAAGACGAAGAGTCGAGGAGTTCCACAAAGCCAAGGCATTCACCAGCGAGCAATGTAATAAGCGCGCAGAGGGGATTGTAAAAGTATATATTGCTGCTGCCGCCAGCCATATCAAGCGTCGCGAAGAGTAGCGGGAGAGATTTACGGCTCATGAATACGTCGGACGGTGTGAAGAGCACTGTTGCATCAGCGACGGCATCGCAAGAGACGGGTACGAGGGCGAAGGAGCCAGGTGGGATATCTGTGTCCTCGCACACGGCAAGTTTAGAAGGGCGGTCACAATCTTCGTCCAAGGGTGTGTCACAAGGGTAAAATTCAACTTCGGCGCGTGCGCAGTCGATCACGGCTTTATGACGGGATAAGAAGTCCCATCCGAGGATGACGACATGTGAGCAGGTGGCAAGAACAATATATTCGACGATGTAAACAATGCCGTGAATAAGCACACGTACAGTACAGGCTGCATGAGGAGTGACGTGCTGCGCGCTTGCCGTACGAAGCGACAGTCCAGAAGGCGGCGTGCTCACCTTGCACAAAGAACGGCACAGTTTGGCGGCTATCACAGAAACGGCTGCGCCGGTATCGACAAGAGGGAATGCAGGAATACCTTCTACACAAATTTGGACCATGTTGGTAGGAGAGGCGCGAGGACTTAGACAGTTCGAATGGGGCGCAGTTCTTGCCTCTTGAACTCCGACGTTCAGTTTTCCTGGTCAGGTGGTGCGGGTCGCCGACGCATTGGGGAGAGCGAGCGAGGGGATGGCGAGCGACGCGAAGGAAGTTCTGGGAGCTCAGCACGAGCGTACGGTTGGGGGGAAGGAGCGGCGTATTGCCGAAATGGCTGGCTGCCTTACTGGAGGGGCCGAGTGGCGTCGGGGAACACTTGAGGCCGACGGCGGCAGTATCGGGCGACGCGTCCGGGAGTGCAGCAAGAATAACACATGGGACGATTCTCGTGTGTCCTCCAAGGATTAGCTCGCGGTGCAGTCCAAGATGCAGCATGGCACGGGTTGGGACTAGGTCGCGAAAGACGCCGGTGGAGGCCTGCGTACTGCCTGCGCGTACGTAAGAGACGAGGCTACATGCAGGATTGGCTGTGCTTAGGTGAGAGGCGTGGCGACAGGCTGCACTGCCAGCGCAGAGTTGAGATTCGGTGCTGCAGGCGGCTGATGGTGTGCGGAAGGGACAACTTGAGCGATCTCTTCGAAAATAAGGGTGCGGAGTGTATTTGGAAGACGGGAGGTGGGCTCCTGAGTGAAGGGGATTAAAGAAAGTTGGCGGGCAACATCCTCACGCACGAAGTCCTGGACCCGCTGAAAGAATGAGGATGGGTCGTACATGCTGTCAAGGGTCGCCAACAAGTCGTCGCTTCCCAGAGCACGCCGAGTCGAAGCGCGTTGCTTCCTTAGCTCATCGTAACTTTGGCATAGGCTGAAGACTTCAGACAAAGTGCGCGGATTCCTGGCTAGGAGCATCTGGAATGCGCCGTCATCGATGCCTTTCAATATATGGCGAATTCGCTCAGCTTCGAGCATTGCGGCGTTGACTCGTTTACAAAGGTCCAAGACGTCTTCAATGTAGCTGGTGAACGTTTCTGCCGTCTGCTGTGCTCGGGCGCACAAGCGTTGTTCGGTTGCGAACAGCGGGTTGGCCGAACACTTCAGTGGAGGTTGTCTTGAAGGCTGACCATGTGGGTACGTCACTTTCGTGGTTGTGAAACCATAGTTGGGCAACACCAGCCAGATAAAAGATGACGTGGGTTAACTTGGCTGGATCATCCCACTTGTTGTACGCGCTCACCCGTTCATATGACGCAAACCAGTCGTCGACGTCTTCGCCGTCTGCACCGCTGAAGATCTTGGGGTCCCGTTGTCGTGGAACGCCGGTGCAGGTGACGGACTGTGACGTCGGCGCCGTTTGGGATGAGCTATCGGTCATAGCGGACGGTAGCGTTCTTGATCGCAGCTACAGGGTTTCAAGTGACGGGGTTTGAGTCGCAGCACCTCCACCAATTGAGAAGAGGTTTATTGACGGCTCCTAATGCGAAGGAACAGCGACCGGGAACGGCGAGCCAGCCCGAAGCACTGTCCAAAAGGACGCCAGCAATCAACAGCGCGAGCCGAGCTGCGCCGCGCGTTGGCGATGCGGCTATGCCGCGAGGCGCGTCTTCTTCTTCACACCACTAATGTTCGAGCACAACTTTTGCAAAATCCTCATAAAGATTTTAACAACTTTACGGAAGCTAGAATGAAATATATGAAGTTTTCTGCTTTATATGCTCTTACAAATCCACTTTGTATTCTGCGATACATGTATTTTGGTGCAGGTACGGATCTGTAAAGTTGATACCTTCAGTATTTTTCATGACCAATTTCTGAGAAATTGTCCAGAAATGCGCTAAGTCCTAGATCACAATTCTGTTTACTATAACTGTTAGAATTTTCTCAAGTGTAACATAGTTTGTTGGAGTTCATCCAGCATTTATCTCGTGAAAGCATTTCTGCGTTTCACTTGCATTTGAATGGGAAAATCGAACTTGGCCCTGAGCTGAAGCTTCTTTTCTTCGAATTGCGCTACAGACAACACTGGCGCTCCTGCTAACAGTCACAAAGGTGTGTGTCAAAAGTTCGGGCTCATCTTAAATGCCGTGTAATGGAGCCGCCTGAAAATGGAACTGTGGTGCCCTTATTTCATCCGTGCGTCTAGCACGGTGTCCGCAGCAGTCGCGCCATCGACGCCTCATCGGCTCGCGTCTCACTTTTCTTGACGAGCGTAGCTGCACCGCAGCGTTTCCCAGCTGGGATGCTGGCGCAAGTCATAGAGTTTCTCACTACATTACCTAGAGGGAAATCTGGCGCTGCTGCGCTGTGGTATGCATGGGAATGCCGGTATATTGTGACTTCGGATTGGCATCGTTCTCGTAGAGACAGGACACCTTGAAGACGCGCTTGGCAAGTACCGTACCGTCTGTCACAATGATTCATTTTCTACTAAAACAGCACGTGAAAAGCTGTTTTAGCTTCATTATTATGCGAAAACATGTTTTGTTTAACTATGAGAACTTGTTATTGTGTGTACGACTACATGTTACGTAAAAGGTATCAGCGGGCCGCTAAAGTTGGAGGACAGACGACAAGGGTCACGCTCGCTTTGAAACAGTTGGTCGTCTGTTCTTGCTTTTCTTCGCTTGGTCATGCATTGTGGGTGAGTAAAGATGTAATTTGCGTGAATGGAAACATTTTATGAAGATTTTACTTTGAGAACGCGTTATTTGCGTAGCCATATCCACGTTTTAGACGAAGCCTCTTACAACACCAGCCAACACGAGCCTCGCAGACACATATACCGTCATTCCCATGACGGCACGGTGCCTCCTTAAGAAACTCCCATAGACGGTGGCGCCAGATTACCCTCTAGGTGTTATAGTGAGAAACTCTATGGCGCAAGTGAAGCGAAGAGCGAACATCCGAGCCCTTAACAAACGTCTGCCAGCACGGACGCTATCGCGGAAAGGCCCCCGGCAGACACACGTGTGGCAGCCGCTGCCAGCGCCCTCTCCGCGACAACCTCCTCGCCCACAACTCCCGAGGGCCGCACGCCGCACCCGCCCGGCACTCGCCAGCCGCGTGCGATTGGGTCCGCCAGCCAGTTGAGTCGTGCACCGACGGAAGCACGCTCGTCAGCTTACGTCTGCTCCAACACGAAGCAGCCTCGCGGAGTCGAACAAGCGGGATCGTGGCCATGTCGCGTGCAGCGCTGCTGTTGGTGTGCGCCGCCGTCTGCTGGGCTAAGAGGGCCCCCATGGCGGGCAACTCTTTCCGCAACCCAAACGCGGCCGTCGAAGGTGAGTGCCGTCACGAACCACCTGCCACACCTCCACTTCGACTCCGGCTGGCGCGGGAGCCGCACTTTCGCAGTGCCCCACATAATCGGCCCCGCTTGAAGCTCCGCAATCTTTCTTTGTGGTCGCGTTTAGCGCTTCTCGTGCTTGTCAGTACGCAGCGAAAGCAATCTTGGCGTCGCATGTTTTCAGAATGTAGCGGTTCTTACTGGACCGTGTGAACAACCATGCATTACAAGAGCGCGCCACTTG
Source organism: Dermacentor variabilis (assembly GCF_050947875.1). Classification (NCBI taxonomy): domain Eukaryota; kingdom Metazoa; phylum Arthropoda; class Arachnida; order Ixodida; family Ixodidae; genus Dermacentor; species Dermacentor variabilis. Next base: position 240,459,377 of record NC_134569.1, on the reverse strand, counting down.
GCGATTTCGATTTCGCTGTTTGAGACAGATTGATCCGGCTGGATTCGATGTTCCGAAGTTCACCACAGGTTCTATATTTCCGGCGTTATGGACCTGCGCTCTCTCGCTGGGAACGTATTCCGCACTCTCTGGAACTTTCCAGCAGGTTCGAGCTAAAAATAATTCGCATAGCGTTACGCATTTGCAAACATTGAAGGTGGCATTAAAAATGTTCGCCGAAAACTTTCCATAGTGATTCATGCCCCGAAAATATGTGCAGGTTACCACATAACTTTACGTCTACCAGAGCCGATACTTTTTCCCGCTCCTTCCGAGGTAATTTAACAAGTTTGTTTGATCCTGCGTCAAGTCCTGCGCAAGGACACCTTTTAGTTGCGAGACAGCGCCGATGCAAAGAGTGAAACTTCTCCAAGAAGTTTGCTTTGCGCAATTTCATAAAGTATGATTGACATTTCCAAAATGATTCCACAATACAGAAAGCTTCCCCCTTCAACTGACTTCATTTCAAAATGGAAGAAATAATTTGGCGTTAAGAAGTGTGAAATCGCCTTGGCGGTATGTGGAGGCACAACAGCACTGAAGAACGCTTTGTGCAAACGTACTATGTGTGAATTAACCGATCACAACTGAAATATTTGTATGCTGAAATATCGATCATATGGCGGCTTGGCTTGGGAAGCATGCGTCCCTGCTCGAAGTGTTCCGTCGTCGTTTTTCAGCTGCTTCTGCGTCGCTGACATTCACGTGTAACCTCGTGTTTCACCCATAATACAACGGATAACTTCCGAGGAAAAAATCGGCACAACAAGAAATGCAACTTTTCGGCACAACAAGAAATGCAACTGCAAAGTGCATAGTAATATCAAAAGCTCTTTACGATAGTTGTTCGATAATAATGTTGCCGCTTGATTGCCGACTGACAGCGAGTCTGTCCGTTAGAAAGGGAGCGTGAACGTGTTGGCATGCAGGTGACGTTTACAAGTTGATTAGATCAAAAGATAAGGTTTACCTATACGTAAACCTGCAGGTCATTTTTGTGATATAAGAACGTGGTCATCACTGTCTCTGAGTTGCCTCAAGAAATCAAATTGTTGCGTTTATGTTCAGAGACACGATGGAAAAAGAACCAAAGTTCTGTAGCTATATACACTACAATAGTTTTAGTTCATATCGTTTTGAGGATCATTATCACGAAGCTACCGGACACAATATCCAGTATGAAGTAACAGGCGACACGCCACACTGTCAACTACTATTTTATTGACCTATGCCTGGCCGGTAATGCATATCGTGTTTCCTGGCGTCATGTCCTAGACATTGTAGTGAAAGACAAGTACAGTGCATAACAGTAGCTTAAAGGAGGAAACATTCTATGGCAATCTTCAATGATGCAAGATCACAAGTGCGTCCAGATAACAAGGTGATTACAGTCCACGCTGATCACAGAGAGAATGATTCGCGATAATTTTTAATGTAGCAGTCTGTTACACAACATCTTTAGGCATCGGTAAATCACCAGGATGTTTAGCGTAGGGAAGCAATGAATGCTTGCTTTGAACATTTACTGAAGTAATGTTTCGGAAAAATGCACAGCCAGAAAATGCGGTGCTGTGTGGTAAGTCAAGTTGAATTATGTACATGTGAGCATTCGGTATCGGCAAACACCAGGGAAAGAGACAATAAAAAGAAACTCTGGGTCATTTACTACTGATGCCATTTACTTCTTCATATGAACGCTCAAGATTACTGTAGTTCCCGTTTTATCGTGGCTATAGCGTGTTGATTTTCACAAAGCAAAGCTCGCACTTCTGTAAAAAGTGCAGGTAAATCTGTGTCATTTCAAGGTGTCTACCAACCGGGAAAACCGGGAATTCTCAGGGATTTTGAGTAGTCTGGAAAAAGTCAGGGAAAAGTCAGGGAATTTGGGCTTCTATCAGGGAAAATTAGCGGCAATTTTATTGAAAGGGTCGAAAGTCGCGGTAATGCTGGCTCGAGCAACAGGCAGGAATCGTAATGAATCGACTTTGACGCCCTGTCATCGGCTGGAGGAGTTGCCAGTGTGCAGTCAACGGGCGACTTTCCGGATTCCCGGTAATTTGGACGGCTTCGCGGCACCGCCACGTACCCCATAGGGTCAACGCATCAGAACGTGTGAAATTTCGGACGCAAGAACTCTTCGCCGTCCGATTTTGCGGACGTTTTGCAGTGACCGCAGGTCCGAAACGGCAAGAATCAAAGGCACCACCGCGGCTATTTTGATTACTTCACCACCTCAAACCGGCACTCGTCGCACGCAGGTCCGCTGGCAGCCGTTGGCACCACTGCGGCAACGCTAGGCCTAGCTGCTTCGACGTTCGCTATGAAGCTTCTTGGCGTTGGGTGCCGAGTTTTTTATTAAAAGAATTAGCTGCTGTCAGCAATGGCACAGACTCCGCCTTTGGGGTCCTCGCGACTGGCTTAGAAACTTAGAAAACACGGTGCGTTGCATAGTGCCGGTTCCCGAAAGTCAACTTCGCCTCTGTACAGAAGTGTTGCATGGTGAAGCATATGCAAAAGTATTGCAGTGAAGCATAACAAGCGTGGGAAGGGGCTATTGGCACGGAAAACAGTATGTATTCCTTAATTATACACACGTGCACCCGGTATTTCCTGTCACAGTACGAGCGCCGATATGCCTAATATGTGTACCGACAGGCCTTCAGAGCGTTTTCGAACGTGCCTGTGGCGGTTTGAGCCCCTAAGGGCAGTAAATGACGCGCATTTATTATTTTTTCCAACTGGCCGATTTTTCGAACGTTTTCGCGACGCCTAGGGAGTTCTAAATATCGGCCGTGGACTGTGCAACTGACCAAGATGCTTCAAATGGTCCTTGGGGCGAACAAGTGGCAGAAGGAGGACAAGAACAGAAATGATGTACGCATTGAGGAATAAACGGGAAAGGAAGCTTGCTGCCGCCGTTTTGAAGGAGCTTGAGCTCAACAAACAAAGTTTTGGCTGATGCCGAGATGCAGGTGTCCCTCATCCAAACCAAAATAAACTCTTTAAAGCAGTGAAACACAACACTCAGGCGTCGCGCGCGGGCTGAGAGTATGTCAGGACAGTTGAGGTTGACTTACGAGCGGTTGAGAGAGAATCTCAATTGTGACAGAGTTCGGGCCTCATACCACTGAGCTTGCTATCAGTTGATAGAAATAGGTCATATTCGAATATATTTGCTTCCATGTGCACCTCCCTTTTATTCGTACTTGTGAATATCCGACTTCATTTGCAATTTTTTTCGAAGACACTTTATTTGCTGCGCATTTTACTAACCCCTGCCTTCTATTCTCTTTTTGAATAAACACTACTCCTTAGTCTTCAAATTGGATTAAGTCACTTTTTTATTTTTTTCATATGCTTACTCGAGAGTGACAGCATCAGGCGATATGGTTTCAGCCCGTCTTGACATAAAACACAATTCTGCATCACTCAGGAAAATGTGCCAAGGCACTCAGGGAAAACCTGGAAACTCAGGGAATTTGGAAATGTCAACTTGGTAGACACCCTGCCTGGCTGTTCTTTCGCAAAGGCTTGTTCTCGTGCCCACGCTTACAAAGGCATCGTATCCGTGTATGATTGTGGCACTGTACAGAAAGCATGACAGCAACTGAGAATCTCTATGCTTGCGTGAGCAACTAGCAGGAAAAACCAACAGAAGGCGAAAGAAGGATAGCTTTAGAGAAAGATTGATTTGTCATAATAGGTATTGCAAAGAGACATGCATGATGGCGAGAAAACACCTGCGGTGATTCGTTTCAAAGTGACCCGCGACGTGCCGCGACGCGACGTGTTGACAGTGGCGGATGCATTGCATGGGCAGAAAGTCGCCGATATACCAAGGACGTCAGGGCGGAGTGTTCGAGATTTTACGGCTTTTGGTAAGGTGCATGTTTGTGCTTCTTGTATTCCTATAGGAGGTTGTGGCCAAGTACTGCACCAGGGTGGCCAATCCTGCTCTGGTGAGGAAACGCGTCACCGGTTCTGGTCACCGGGATCAGGCCACACTCCAGGCCTGTTTATGCAATTTTTTTCAACACGCGGATTTTTTTTAATGCGGTGGAAAATTGCGCGGCACCGGGATTGGAACCACGGTCCTCTTGCACGCGAGGCTGATGTTTTACCTCTGCGCCATCGGGCGTAGAGGTATAATTGTATTTAGAGGTGGAGGTAACTTTGTATTTTGCAGAGGTATAAATTGTATTTAGTGCGTAGAGGTAATTTTGTATTTGCCCCTACACAGGAGCCTCTAAATCAATAAAGAAACTAAGTTATCTTCACTGTTTATTGATCTCGGTGCTCGAGTGTCTTCCTCTCGAAGGTTGTGTCCGATTCGTTTCTCCTACTTCATCCATGTCACCTCTAAATATAATTTTCGCGGAGCAACAATCAGTGGCCGTTTACATGACCTTGTAAAAATAAATGTAATACCTGTAAGGATCACTATTCCTACTAGTACTACTACAACTAATAATAATAATAATAATAATAATAATAATAATAATAATAATAATATTGTTACGTGGGAAGACGAAGAGGCGACGCTATATACTAGTATACTTACAGATCGATACACTAGACTTGGCCAAAAGGCAACAGCCCGCGCAAGCTGATAATCGTCGTCGCCGACTTCTCACCACTGGCCTATTCGTATTGTACATTGGGAATGCTGGTCCGCCGTGCCTCAGCAACTAAAGCGGGGCTCGGAAGCAGTGTAGTAGGGCTTGAGCCTAGTGACCTGCACAACATCACTGAATGCTAGAGTAGAGGGTGAGGTAGAATTGACTGGAGCAGTTTCATATGTACTTGCATCACCTGGCGCAGCACGCGGTAGGGGCCCGTGTATCGCGAAAGGAGCTTCTCTGAAAATCCGACTGGATGAGAGGGTGAACACAGGAGCACGAGCGCACCAGGTGAAAACTGTATGTCACGGTGGCGGGCTTTGTACAGACGCTGCTGAGTTGTTTTCGAGGCCGTCTGTCGAGTACGTGCAAGCTGGCGTGCATGGTCGGCCAAGGCTATGGAGTGTCGCGAATACTCGCTTGCTGGGGTCACAGCAGGAGTTAGTGCAGTATCAAGCGGCAATGTTAGTTCGCGACCATACAATAAAATGGAGAAAATCTCACGGTCTCTTGGCGAGAAAGTTGTAGTGTGGCGAAGAAGATCGACCGTCTAAAAAGCCCCGTTGCCATCGCGTGGCTCATACCCAGTTCGTTCACTGGCAGCGCCCTAGCTGCTGCTGCTGCGTTGGTCGCTGCTTCTCCAGGACCCGAATAAACCCCCTTTAGAATTGGTGGAGCTGCTGGGTACAGCAGGAATTCTGGAACTTCGCAACCGGACACTGCAGCCTGTCTTCATTATGCCGGAAGAAGGACCACCGCAACCACAGCCCGCTGCCCCGGTGACTACCGTGGTCTGCCCCGGCCCGTTGCGTCAACGCGACCCACCCATCTTCAGCGGTACCGAAGACCATGACGTAGAAGACTGGCTCGCTGACTACGACCGGGTGAGCATCCGCAACCATTGGGACGACACCAAAAAACTGAAATACGTATCGTTTTATTTGCGCGGGGTCGCCAGCGTGTGGCACCGCAACCATGAACGTGATCTCACGACGTGGACAGCCTTCAAAACTAACGTGACGGAAGTATTTGGGCGCCCCGCCGTTCGCAAGCTTCGCGCCGAGCAACGTTTGCGCAGTCGTGCGCAGCAGTGCGGGGAGACATTTACTAGTTATATAGAAGATGTCGACCTCTGCAACGGCGTCGACGTCACAATGGCTGATGCCGCGAAGATCCACCATATCTTAAAAGGCATTGAAGACGACGCCTTCCAGGTGCTGTTGGCGAAAAATCCGGCGACAGTCTCTGAACTCGTCAGTCTCTGCCAAAGCTTCGACGAACTCCGCAAACAACGCATAGCCACCCGCCAATCTCCTCCTCAGGCGACTTCAACGTCGAGCTTGGCTGTTTCCCCGAATAACACGTCGCTGCTGTTGCAGATCAAGGAGTTCGTCCGTGAAGAGGTGGCTCGTCAGCTTTCTCCGATTCCCCTTACACACGGCCAGTCGAATTCTCCGTTGGCGCCCGCTCTCCAATCTGTCACCAAGGAGCAGGTAGCCGACCACATTCCACCTTCTCTCCAGCAGGCTCCTGTTGCCGCTCGCCTGACGTACGCCGAAGTCGCTTTGAGGCCTGGGGCGCTATAACGTAAAACTATTCCAAACTTTTCTATTCCAATTCTGCTATCAGCCCTCCACGACTGGCAAAAAGCTTTTTTTCGACCACCCCCACTTCACCTGTCTATCACGCGACGTCACGAAAACCGCGATACCTCCCCATCTGATATGATGTGTAGACACTGATTATGGATGATTTGACGGAAAAAAGAAAAACAGTTATTTCTTATTCGACCCCTTTTCTCCATTAACCCTCGGCTATTAGTAAAAACTTTTCGGGCTGCACCCACCTCACCTGCCTGTCACGCGAAGTTACAAAACCGCAAGGACTCACCGCGTCAAAGTGACGTGTACGCGATAAAGATGGATTAATATGTCGAACAAAACTGAATTTTCTTCGGAATAGCCGCAGGCTGCCCCGTTCCGAAAGGAATAGAAGATGGCTGCCGCTGATCACTCAGACGCTGGCTACTCGCACCTGCCGGAGAGCATGGGTGTATTTGCGTATAATAAAACTTCTGGCGTGGCCGTGTAACGTTTTCGAGCACTTTCGGCACGTTTAACCCCTCATTCTGCCAACTCTTCTTTGCTGAGGGTCCGTTTTAGCGTCATTCTTGAGCTTCCGTTGCATGCCACCGCGATTTTCGACCAGCCACCGCAGGGTAAGTAAGGGAAAGCCGACCAATCATAGACGCCGGCACCACCCTCTTCATCCGGTTATCGACTTTCAGTGCAGTGGCTCGGCCCCATCGAATCCCTCTCCACTTGAGCGTTCTCCTCGCCTCTTGTCAGCCAATTAGATACGACAAGTCGCTCAGTGTAGGCAATGTTATTCGTTTTTCAAGCAAACAAAAGTGACCTCCTATGAACGAGGGGAGCGTTTCATTGGTCTGTTCAGACAACCCTGTGGATGACCGCCCGGTGTTTGCGTTGGTGCTTACGCAAATTTGACGTCAGGAGATTGGAATAGAAACATATTGGAATAGTTTTACGTTATAGGGCCCCTGCACCACACACCTACGGTCCCCTTCGCCCGCCTTTGCGCCCGCCTTTGCGCCCGCCTTTGCGCCCGCCTTTGCGCCCGCCCGTATCTGCTTCAGTCTGGCCGCTGGTGCAGTATGCACGACCACAAGGTCATTGGCGCACGGAAGACAATCGTCCGATTTGTGTTTATTGTGGCCGTGCTGGACACGTAGCACGTCACTGTCACCTGCTTACACCGAACGTCTCCAACAATGTGCGTCCATATCAGCTGCGTTTCCAACAACGCCGCAACTATTCTGGCACCTTTGAATCTCCTGCCGTCGAGACCGCATTCTCCTGTCGCCGTTCACCTTCTCCTCGCCGCCGCTCCCTTTCCCCCATGCACCGTCGGCGGAGCCCTCTGCGTCAGGAAAACTAAAAATCGCAGTTCAGGAGACGAGAACTGCGGTGTCTGCGAAATTTATAAGGCCTCACACTTCCCCGAAAAATGTTATTGAAGTCGCAATAGAAGGAACATTGACGCTAGCACTTGTCGACACCGGCGCTGCACTTTCAGCGATAGATGCCCGTATTTGCCGCAAGATAGGAAAAGTGACAACGCCGCTTTCTGGACTGTCCCTTCGGTCTGCGAACGCGCAGCACGTCGAGCCATCTGGCGCCTGCACCGCTCGTGTCGTCATTGAGGGGGTCCTCTATATTATAGAATTGATCGCGTTGCCATCATGTTCACACGACGTCATATTAGGTTGGGTCTTTCTCTCCACACATCATGCGATCATTGACTGTGCCCGCGCCGAAATCGAGCTGTTTCAGTTTTCGGGCGATATTATCACTGACCAGAGGCACTCTTGTCACAAAATCACCGTTTCTGAAGACACCGTTATACCTGCCTGGTCTTCCGTTCTTGTCAGTATCTCTTGTGACTCTGTAGATGACAGAACAGCACTCTTCGCTCCGTCTGGACTTTTAGTTCGCCGCCGTTCACTACCACTGCCGTTCGCCGTCCTCGAGTTCAAAACTGGCGCTTCTCTAATGTGCGTGTCAAACCCATCGGCCGAACCAATTACTTTACGCCGCCATGAAAGCCTTGGCAGAGTAGAACCCCTGGCCTCATCTTCAATATTTGACACGACGGACGACTCCGCTTATCTTGCCGCTCTCGAGGCATCGCCTCCTCAGTCACCGCCGCGTTCTTTTACGCCAGCTATTGCCGGTGACCTTACGTCGACGCAGCGCGATGAACTTCTTCACTTGCTCGAAGGCTTCTCTTCCTCCTTTGACTGCCAAGCAACATCCCTCGGCCGCACAACGGCTGTCTTGCACACTATCGACACTGGGAGCCATGCACACATTCGGCAGCGTCCCTACCGAGTATCGGCGACTGAAAGACGCGTTATCAATGACCAGGTGAACGATATGCTGAAACTCGGTGTCATCCAGCCTTCTAGCAGTCTCTGGGCATCACCAGTCGTCCTAGATAAAAAAAAAGACGGCACCATACGATTTTGCGTGGATTATCGAAGGCTTAACAAGATTACCCGGATGTATACCCGCTGCCACGTATCGACGACGCCCTTGACTGTTTGCAACGTGCGGAGTTTTTTCCTCTTTAGATCTCCGCTCTGGCTACTGGCAGGTGCCCATGGCTGACGCTGACTGTTCTAAAACTGCGTTTCTAACACCAAACGGCTTGTATGAATTCACTGTAATGCCGTTCGGTCTGTGCAACGCGCCCGCCACTTTTGAACGCATGATGGACGGCATCCTGCGCAGCCTGAAGTGGCACACTTGTCTCTGCTACCTCGACGACGTTGTAGTCATTTCCCCTGATTTTCCGACCCATCTTCGCCGTTTACATCAAGTTTTGACCTGTCTCCGGAATGCTGGGCTCCAGCTTAACTTAAAAAAGTGCCTATTTGCAGCTCGAAAATTGACTATATTAGGCCATGTTGTCTCCAAAGAAGGCATCCTTCCTGATCTTGCTAAACTTCGCGCCGTATCCGAATTACCGAAGCCCACTAACCTAAAAGCACTACGCAGCTTCATTGGCCTATGCTCCTATTTTCGACGTTTTGTTCGCAATTTCCCTACTGTGATCGCAGCACTAAACCAACTCCTACAAGGCGGCAATCAACTTTCTGCTTGGTCGGAAGCCTTCAATGATGCCTTTACGACTTTTCGTCGCCTACTCACATCTCCGCCGATCTTGCGCCATTTTGATCCAAGCGCACCTACAGAACTTCACACTGACGCCAGTGGTGTCGGCCTTGGTGCGGTGCTCTCACTGCGTCAGAACCCTAATGCCGAATACGTGGTCGCTTATGCCAGTCGTACACTCACAAAAACTGAGGCCAATTACTCCACCGCACCTCCCCAGCCGCTTCCCTGCCCAGCTCAGGCATTCGACCGTGTCGGCATTGATTTATACGGGCCTCTTCCAACTACTGGCTCCGGCAACCGATGGATTGTCGTCGCCGTAGATCATTTGACACGATATGCCGAAACCGCCGCCTTGCCTGCCGCATCAGCAAAAGACGTCGCCTGATTCATTCTGAACAACTTTGTTCTCCGCCATGGCACACCCCGGGAACTGCTGAGCGATCTGAGTCGCGTATTCCTTTCGGACGTCCTGCAGTCACTCCTATCTGAATGCCAAATTATTCACCGCACTACTACTGCTTATCATCCACAAACCAGTGGCTTAACAGAACGATTCAACAGAACTCTTGGTGACATGCTATCAATGTATGTTGCGTTTGACCACTCCACCTGGGATCTTGTACTTCCATTCGTCACATACGCCTATAACACTGCCTCTCAAACAACTACCGGATTCTCACCATTCCTTCTGCTTTACGGCCGCCATCCCTCCAGCACCATTGATACGGTTCTCCCGTACCGGCCGGACCCTGCTGAATGCTCACCTGTTTCTACGGTCGCTCAGTACGCCGAGAAATGTCGACAACTGGCCCGTTCTTTGACGTCTGCTCAACAGTGCCGCCAGAAAGAGCACCATGACCTAAGCCCACCCCCTCACCCCTTCCCTATAGACTCACTGGTGTTGCTTTCGGTACCGCCTGTTGCTGCCCCTGGCCTTTCGTCCAAGCTCCTCCCGAAGTATCACGGGCCCTACCGCGTGGTTGCGCAACCATCACCTGTTAATTACGTGGTCGAGCCCGTGTCACCATCTCGTCGATCTACGACGACGCATCTTAGATCTGCGTCGTCGGGGACGAGAGTCTGTCCAAACTGACCGGCTGAAGCCCATATTACGATCCCCTCACCTCTTCCTAGACCGCCAGGATGGCTACTCTTCAATTCCGGGGGTGATTGTGACGAAGAAGATCGGCAGGCTAAAAAGCCCCGTTGCCATCGCGTGGCTCATACCCAGTTCGTTCACTGGCTGCGCCCTAGCTGCTGCTGCCGCGTTGGTCACTGCTTCTCTAGGACTCAAATAAACCCCCTTTACAGTAGGCAATTGTGGCGTAAGGAAGGGCAATGTCTCAGTCGTGGTTGTTCTTCGAAACGTACATGGACAGCATTTCCGTGAAGGTACGGTTCAACCGTTTTGTCAGTCCATTGATTTGGGCATGGTACGATGGGGTCAGTTTGTGTTGAGTGGAGCGGGAACGCACAATGTCTGCGATATCTTTGCCCAAAGGCTTACGACCACGGTCTGTAAGCCGTTGTTGCAGGGCGCCATGAATCAAGATGATGGTATGCACGAGAAAGTCTGCAACGTCAGTGGCGAAACTGGTCGGGAGAGCCCGTGTGATGGCGTATTCTGCCGCGCAATCAGTTCCAACGGCTACCCATTTGTTGCCAGTGGATGACATAAGAAAGGGATCGAAGAGGCCTAGTCCTCTACGGAAGAACAGTTCCACACGGACGGTGATCGGCTGGGGATGACCGACAGGCAACACCTGAGGCGTTCTCCGACGCCGTGATCGCCGTGAAAGTGCAAAAGCTGTTTGCTCCGACCGGTGCGGCCGGATCGGTGCTGTCTTCAGCAGTTATTGCGTATGGGCCGCGAAAGGACTGTCGCTTGAAAGCCGACCGCGCCTCTACTCGCCATGTAAATAGTTGATGCAAGCCTTCGCTGTGATAGCATTCGCAATGCTAACGTGAAAATCCTGCGAGTTTGGTGACTCACAGCGCACAGCTATCGCTTTAAAATTGACTGTCCTTTAAATATTACACGCCTAACAAGTCGTAGCCAGTACCCCTCCCATGGCAACGAAGCTTCGTTGGATTTCGCTTTCATTCACAGAAGCAACGGCATAACCATACATTCATAGGATACACAACGCGACAAGTACCGCTTAGAAATTTTATATTATTTTCGGGACACATTGACACAAATAATAAAATTTTCATTTAAACATTAATCGCAACACAGGCCACGTCACATCGGCTCGTTAACTTGCACATAGTTTTCGCCAAATGTTTTCAAGCTATGAACGTGATGTACAGCACCAGTCACCAGAAAACCGCGGATAACAGGCTAATAAATCTACTCTCCTTGACAGCTGTTGCATTTAGACTTAAGCATACGCACTGAATAAACAAAGCGTGTGGGATAAAGAAAAATGTATACAATAGAAACGATGCGGCATGGGTCCCCCGCCTCGTCCCCCCAAGTGGCACCCCCGTCCCCCGTACTTCGGCCGGCTGCACGCCGCAGCCTGCTGGGTCATTGCTTGAAGCGTCTGATGCGTCACAGCGCGAGGCGAGGTTTTCCACCTTGCCAGAAACAAGTGTGGCTCCCGCTCATGCTAGGACTGTTATTTCGCATCTACTTAACTACTATCATTAACATCATCTAAGTTAGCACTATTATTATTGGTAGTAGTAGTAGTAGTAGCAGTAGAAGTAGAAGTAGTAGTAGTAGTAGTAGTAGTAGTAGTAGTAGTAGTAGTAGTAGTAGTAGTAGTAGTAGTAGTAGTGGTGGTGGTGGTGATGCAGCAGCACCAGCAGCTCCTTCACCGCAACGGCTTGAAACAAAGTGGCAGACTCTTCGAAGCATATACAGATGCACTATAAGAAGGAATTTGCAGCGGTACTCTGTTTCAATTATTCAACTAGAGGTTATGCGGCTCAAATGAATCCAAACGACAGCCGATTCATTCAAAGCACCAGTTGCTTTAATCCAAACAGTACGTACTTCAAGAACCTTAGAATTCCGAGGCAAGCGAAATTTTGTGTGTTCGGCTATGGCTACCACAGTAGCAATGTTATTGGCGATAATTCTTCACTTCCTTGAAGTTACGGGTTTTATAAACCCGACAGCATCATACTTGCAAAATCAATATCACTAGTCACTCCCGCTATTTGTGATTTTGCTTACCTAACTGCGTTTTATTGATACGTTTATCCTGCCTAGTGACGACGCGGAAAAGAGAGGCAATGATTGTAAAAAGTGATCCGTAATTACTTCTGACTAAGATTCCTTAGCCCAAAGCTCTCGTGGCTTGCAGGACCTGAATAAAGTTGCTTTCCTTCTTTTCTTCCTACTTCCTAATTGTCATAGTGGAATTACCCTTCAAATTACCTTTCATTTAATATCTATATAGTTAAGATTTTTTAGTAGTCGAGAACACTGAAGCGAGCATAATCACTAGTGATGACTAGTATTTCCACAGTGTCTGCTACATATTCAGAAAAAAGAACTTTAATGCAACTGATTTATGGAACTGACAATGAATAAATTAAGACTACCACTGCCCTACCACACAAAGTGATTCTGATAATTAGTGACTCAATCCTGCCATCTCGTAGTGTATGACCATGTTATGACTTTTCATTTGTATTCATGACGCTATGCTTTTTACAAAGCGCGAGCACATCGAGCGGACGGTATCACTAGTGATCACTGATGACTTGTAATATCAGTTAGCATTGGCAACCAAAATAATCGAGTAATCCATTTTAATTGATACCACTGACGGCGCGCACGAATTAAGGCTATCATTGTCATACTAAAGAAAGTGATTTGTGATCACTAATGACTAGACCAGCATACGGAGGGAGGCTTAGAGCATGTGCGAGTACGATGCAATTGCCGGATTAATTCTCACTGCTCTGCAATCGGCCTCTTAATAATCGCCCCATGCATTTTAAATTGGTCCACAAAAGTGTGCCAGCAAAAAATCCAGCCCCCGGAATTAAACTAGGCGTGACATATAGCGTGAAACCGTTGTCAGGATTAAGTGCATGCAGTTTGAGGAAAAGGAGGCATTGCTTAGCAATCGATTTTTCTTAAAATGCTTCCCTAGAGTTACACCGACCGCTTCTCCCCAGGGTCGGCTTCGCTTCAGTTGTCGATGTCCCACATTCCTGGGCTTGCTTAGCGATTTGAAATATCCGAAAAAGAAATTGTATTTCCGAATAGTTAAACCATAGCCACTGCGGGTTAAATCCGATGTCGACGCTGTTCCCCTGGTAGCCTTCAACGTTGGCCCCTTTTATCAACTTGTTCAGATTGTCAGGGTCACGCAGAGTGAACTTCGTGGTAGTTGTCACCTCGAAGAGGGCTCCTTTGTTTGTGCGTCACAGTCTATGTCGGGCCTAGGCGTCGCCTGGGCGCGCTCTGGTTGCAGGACTGCCTGGTGGGAAATGCCTAAGGAAAGCTCATCGCCGCACTGAGACGTAACAGTCACGGTGCTAGCGTCACGACGTGTGAAAGAAAAAAAAACGCGCAGAGAAGCACACGATAATTCTTTAAATAATATCAGATATAGTATAGGGGCACACTAAATTAAGGTCAGAACTCCTGCACATTGCTTAGGAACTCGTCCGCACGTCGTATGAAGCTCAACCTTGCTTCTTTTTCTTGGTGCCTTCTTAATTTCTAGAAATACTGTCGCTGTCATGATGAGTTGGTAATGATGGACTCCCCGCTGGGCAATTTTGTCGGCCTCTAACACTCGCCAACAGCTCGGTGGGGGTGCTGTTTCAGCCCTTCATGGCTTAGTACTAAATTTTACGTTGAACTCTGCAACTTGGCATGAACTTATTATAACGCTGAACAGCGCCTGGTGGCTTATACTGCGAGCTTGCGCCGTTGTTTCGGTTTCGTTTGCGCGGTGTGTACAGAGCGAAAAAGCCTCCATGCTTGAGTTTTTCTTTTTTTTTGGTGGGGAATATTAGGGCGTTCTGTTTTATTGGTTCCTGTTGTTGTAGCGGGAGTGAGGCTGAATTTATCGTTTCGCTTGCGTGAAGGTGTCAGTGACCTCGTCACGTTCATATACGTACGCCGCGAAAGGGGACCTGTTTGTGTAGACGGCGGCTCAATATCGTGCGCGCAAGGGAGGAAAGTTATGTACCAGATGCAGCCTTTATGTAACATGTTTATATATTGTTCTGTAGCGTAATGTGACCGCCGTGAGCAGTGTTTCTTTTTGTGTATATTCTCTTTATGTCACTTTGTATGCTACTGCCAAATAAGGGGGGCCGTTGCCGCCTTCTCCATGGCAGTCGTAGATACAAAGGGAACGATCCGGGTCACGGCATCAGCGAGGCTGCCGTCGGCCGAAGCAGCGGAAGAGATGGCCATAGCCCTCGCGGTACTCCACGAAGGTGCGGAGGATAACCTGATCATCAGCGACTCCAAATCAGCGATTCGGAATTACACCAAAGGTTGGGTGTCCGCGGATGTGGCACGCATGCTCAACGCCCGGGCCGGGGACTTCGGATCCGGCACGATTACAAACAAGTCCCTCAAGTGGTTCCCCGCGCACGTCGGGGAGCTTGGCAGTACCAACAACAGCCACGACAATGATGACACCAACCATGCTAACGGCCGCAGACGCAACGACACTCCACCCAACCACAACGAGCGCGCCCACCTCGTCGCGAGGCAGCTTACCCGCCGCGACGCGGTCACCCAGAGGGCAGCCGCTGCCGTTGTTGTGCGGGACCCCAGCGGAGGAGTGACGGCGACGGCGGCTGCCACCCCGTCTGGCGCGGCCGCTGTTGTTACCAATACAACACAAATCGCGGCGGACGGAGCTGGGGATCACGAGGACGCCGACTGCGCTGTCAAGGAGTTTCCGGCAACGTACCGGGAGGTGCTTGGTCACTACAGGAAAGAACGTAGAAAATATCCACAACCCCATGGGCGCCTAGACAGGTCCCAGGCGGTCGACCTGAGACGGTTGCAGACGGGCACTTTCACCAACCCCTACCACCTGCACCGCCTGTGGCCCGCGCTGCACCCGTCGCCCGGCTGCCCGTGGTGCGAGCACGAACGGGCCGATATGGCCCATGTGCTTTGGGAATGCCGACGCCACGTGGACCAAAGACAAAGAGGAAGGGGGAATACAACAGCAGAACCCTCTGAAGCGGGGCGCCTCGCTGAGAGATGGCAAGCCGCCCTCCTCAGCGAGGCACACAAAGACCAGGAGTGGGCCGTCCAGCGGGCCAGGGCCGTTGCCGAGGATCTCGAAAGATTTTCCTCGGGCGATGGAACTCTGGCAGCCTAGCCCCGGGCACCAACATCAACAACCGTTGGACAAATAAAGTTTATTCCTATCCTATCCTTGCTCTGTCAAGCTGTTGAAAGACAGCTTTTACTTCGGTCCCCCTGCATCATCATGTATGACGTGATGGTCGAAATAAACTTACTAGGAAGCGCGCCATCTTCCAAACGGAGTGGGGGGGGAGGGGAGGG
The DNA here is from genome assembly GCF_050947875.1 of Dermacentor variabilis. NCBI lineage: Eukaryota > Metazoa > Arthropoda > Arachnida > Ixodida > Ixodidae > Dermacentor > Dermacentor variabilis. The sequence goes on along the minus strand of NC_134569.1, from coordinate 240,443,508 downwards.
TCGAGGGGATACGTTCTACTACGGCGCCTGCTGCGTATGGCGCAGCCGCGCGAGTCCCATCTTGCAAGCTATCTGCAATGCGGATGGCGTAGACGTCTCGGCACACCGAGGACCGATAGCTTCCTGCGCGCTACAGCACAAATCAGCTTGCACGTGACCCGAGCTCGCGAAGTGAAGCGTCACTGTAACTGCTTGCTTTCTTGATAACCTGCTTTTTCCAGAGACTACACTCAGGTTTAGAATGATATGAGAGATTTTAAAAAATGCCAGCTCACTCGGTAGTTTCAGAATTCATTGAAGCATTGCGGTGTCTGAATCAATGGTAGAGGGTTTGCTGTCTACAAACTTTAAGAAACCCTTTTTTTACTAACCCTAATGCCAGCAGACGTTATTGTTTCTTCTGTGCCTATCCCATGAGGCCACAGTCGAACGCACCTATCTACCATCCGGTCAACGGCAACTTGCTCTGCGAGATCGTCGCCACGTGTGTCGCAGTGTGCAGCAACGGTGCGCGAGAGCGCATGCGCGCGCCAGTTTTTTTCTTTTTTACGCCAGAGATGCGGGAATAAAATAAGCAAATGTGTGCAATTTGATAAACCGTTTCACAAAAGCTGCGTTTCTCATGAATTACAAGTTATGCCATCGGATCAGCATAGTTTCTTTTCCCTCAGATCACTTCTCCAACGAAAGGGTCGTAAGGCGACGGTGCCGAAAGATGGACATGCGTCTTGTTCGAGAACATTTCATGTTGCGTAGGCAGCACTCGCACGACCGGAGGTATATCGTAAAGAAAGCAATCTGATATACCATGCGAACGATGCATAGAACGGCCCCTGCTGAAACGAACTCGTCGTCGGACTATCTCTTCCGATATTAGCCAAGCACTTGGTTGCACACCGGTATACCGTTTTCGTTTGCCGAGATAAAGACACGCTCACTTCGGAAGAAAATAAGATAGCTGTAGGCTAAAGTGTAGCACACCTTTGTCCTGTCTGATAAGCAACCTTATTCGTCTCCACATATGGGTTCACTCTTGCCGTTCACGTGCTAGCGCAGCTTGACTTTCTTGCGCACACGCCTGCTGTAATTGGAGCGGTTTCTTCTTGTAAAATTGAAACGTTTCATTCTTGTGCAGCGAAAAATCGTGTGATTCCAAATGGAATCACTCGGCCTTGAAGGACTAAAGCGTACTTTTTTATTTGCTATTATCGCGCGTTCTTTATTTGTTTTGTCTTCGCATGGGGGGGGGGGAACAGAGGTTTGCCATTGAAGGTCGTGCTCAATGTCTCAAGAGTGCTAATACAGGCGTCAAATGCTTTGCACATGCCTCCGTACAAATGTGGTCTCAGAAATAGCACTGAAGGGCATAAAATTTCTGCATTCTACGTGCCATATTGACTGTCTGATTATTAGGCACGCCGTTGTGAGGAATCCGAAATAATTTTGACCACATGGGGTTCTTTAACGTGCACTTAAATCTAAGCCCACAAGCTTTATTGTATTTCGTCCCCCTCGAAATGCGACCATTATCGCCCGAATGGAACCCAGGACCTCGAGCTTTGCTCGACCACCTTTACTGCTGCGGAAAATGGCCGGTATAGAGAACAGATATTATGAATTGTTTCTACAGTGTAACCGCAATAAAAAGGTCTCCACGCTTTTATTTTATTTTTTCCCTCATTGCCTGTCCTGGCAATTAATGCCATATAAGTGTAATGCACAGAGAGAAAACACTCATTGCTGAAAATATGCGAGAAAGTTTAAAGATATTTTAATCTTTTGGAGGAGCTAAACGACCGTACGAAACCGGCTAAGCTGGCAGTGTTAATTATCTACGTTGTCCTAACTGCATTGTATTAGGACCTGAACATTCGTCTGTTTGAAAGATGAGTTTATTTCACGGGTATCTCCCTTTCTTCTAAGCACCGGTTATCCTTTGTTCTTTGTAATCTTCGAATATTTCCTTTTCTTTTTACATTTCTGTTGTATTTCCGTTTTTCTGTATCTTTGTGAAGGTCACAAATATTAACTGAAACTCGCTGTCGTCTGCAACGTAGACACTCGAGATACTGCCCAAGGACATTCGCAGAAAGGTCTCCCTTATCGCTGAGCACTTGAACGGGTGCCCCTTACGCTTAATATGCTCGTCGTGATAAGCGAAATAAGAATAGCGAAGCTTTGTAGTACTACATCTTCATACTTTGTATTTTCTTTTTGCCGATAAGATACAGGTGGAGAGATTGGCGCACAAGTAGGCCGCCGTCTACGTTTGGCTCCTGGATCTATGGTACATATAACATACATTGACGTTATCGCATTTGATTATTTATGCTTATTTATTTGTAGATACTGCAAGCCCAAAAAGGGATTTTATGAGGGTGATTTGATATAGTGAAAAAGTATTAGAAACGATTGGGAGGAGTAAAAAATAAAAATACCGAGTGGTCTACAGTCAATTGTCAATAAAGGTAATTTAGACTGGATTCTGGAGCATTGGCCAGGTACCTGCACCGAGATCGGTCCCTTCCATCGAAGCTTAGGCCTAGCGTATCCGCCGTGTCCGTCTACACGCTACAGCCCGTCTGGGCTCAGGAATCCAAAAGTCGAACAAGGATAAATTACTCTATATTGAAACTTTCGCATTGATGTTTTTAAATAAACCATTTACTGTGTCTGCAGTGTCAGCACAAGAAGCGTTGAGCGCCGATGTGACGCATCATAAACATATATATATGTGCTGTCGCCGAAAGCTGCCAGGGGGATATTCTGTAAGAGTCCACCTATAGTGGGCTGTTCATTTCGGCTGCAGTTGATTGGCCAAGACCTCTCGTCTCCTCCTTGCTCGTACAGCTGCAGTCAATCAGCAGAGGCCAAAAATGGACAGTCTACTAGGTGGACTCTTACACAATACCACCCCAGCAATAGTCTACGCTTTTCTGACGAAGATATGTGACTAGACAGACGTGTTGCTTTAAACGCATCATTGAACGAAGAAAACGCTACATGTCTCTTGCGCGAAGAACAAGAAACGGCTTTCAAAATCAGCAATAACAGTCCTCAAAGCGCCCCGGGTGAGCGGTTCATTTAAGACTTTTTTCGAGGCTGAAATACCGATCGGTAACGAAAATCTGTGTTCTGGCACTTGCAAGCGCACTATCGAATATGGGCAACAACATTTCCTTTGATACAAGCGGAAGTTTTAGTTCCGGGTCATAGCGCATTACTATGTCTGTGCGAGACGTTTCTCTATGAAACTGCGCCTGGATCTTGATGTGGCAGATTATCGCCACTTTATGGTGTGCTGGCGTGGCGTAGTGGTGATTCGAGTGCGGCTTGCGCGCAGGAAGGACGTGCAATGGCTCGCTCTGTGCGAAGTTTTTCGGCGGCTGCTGCTGGCCGCGGTGACAGTTTTTCTTCGGCACCGTCGGATTGTAGGATTTTGCTGCCAACACTTTCGTCAGGCGACAGTATGCAGTAGGGATTTATTTTGCACGGTGATCTGGCGAGAAGACCATATCGGCTGGAAGATTTTAGAGAGCCAATAGAAGAAGCGGGCATCATCAAGAACATCACGGGCATAGGAGCCTTCGAGATGCACAACACCTGGCTAGTCAAGTTGCGCACCAAGGCGGACAAGGATCCTCTGGTGAAAGCGGGTGAGCTTCAAGTCACGGGTGGCTTCTGCGCTGTCATTGACCCCAGCCAACAAGACGCCGCCGTGAAAGTACACTGGGTCGACATTGCTGTCCAAAATCAGAGCTTTCGGCAAGCGGTGATCAACTTTGGTGACCTCCTTGACGTTTTGAACGAGAGCTGGTCCGTCGCTGGCTTTGAACATGCGACGTCCACAACAAAGGTGGTGCGAATAAGACTTAGGGAAGGTGCTGAGCGTGATGACCTGCCCCATCATTTGAAGTTTTGAGGTGGCACCGTCCTTCTTGTGGCCCCGGGTCGATCGCCGCTATGTTGCCGCAGGCAAGGACACATACGCCGGAACTGTCAGACGCCGCGCTGAGGTGTGTGCCGGGTGTTTCGAAGAACACGTTATGCAAGAAGCTACGCTAGACTAACTCAAACGGTTCTCCGAACAGACGACGTCCAAGAGAACATAATGGACGCAGAGGAAGCCAAAGTACGTGACGTGTACCAGACGAAAGCGTGGCAGTTTGGCCGAGTTGGTGTGTCATGACTTTTAAGGCTTATAGCGCAGCTAGAAACGAGCAAAAAAGAGGCTGGGAAGGTTAACGAAAAGGAATGGAGAACAGAGTGAGCGCTAACTTCCAAATGATGGATTATTTCGTGACACACAGGGCTACTTATACACTCTGCGAACTATGTGGCATGAAGAGACAACACAAAGCTAAGCAACAAATCCGAAAGTGACCATGTGAAAAAAACATATTCAGACAGCTTGTGGCGGCAGTCTGAGATACGCCAATTCATTGCTTGATAACGATAATGAAGGTGAACTTACACATGCTTGGCCAACACCTATGATAGCTTTTGCTTCGATGATTTCTCTTGTAAGCTGATGATGACTACGGCCTAGAGAGACGCATTCTTATAAAATAGGTTCGCAACCACACGTTTTGCACTGCTGCGCAAGAAAACCCCCCCCACCCCCCAGCTGTAATACAATTCTTAGCACTGTAACCATGTTTTAGAAGGATGCGTCATTCTAGGCCGTAGTCATAATGAACTTACAAGAGAAATCATCGAGGCAAAGCCTATCATAGGTCTTGGCCATGCATGTGTAAGCTCACCTTCATTATTCACCAATAGCCATTCGCCAACAGGCAGCGGGTTCAACTCTAAGGATCCTAGATTGTACTGACGTCTGGAACAGTAGCTCCGCGTGGAGTGACGTGCTTTGCACTGGCTCTCTGTAGCCCACTATGACTGTCGAGATTGGCCTGCAGACGACAGCAGTTCGCATATGAGAGCAATATTTGCTCTCGTACTTATGTCGGTATATTAGGCTGCGAATCCGTACAAACGGCTGAACATTCATTTCGCTGATACACGGAGGCTAGCTTCTCTGAACAGGAATCTATATATAGAGTGTCCCGGCTAATGTTAGCCAAGTTGTGCAGGTGGGAAATAGTTAAAGATAGAGTACCAGATACGATCATAAAATCAACGTTGATTGGTCACCAGACCTCTCACAACCGGACACAGTAGGTTTTATATCTGTATATTCTTCTGTGTGTTCCATTATTGTCTTTCGTTGAACACCTTGGCTAATGTTATCCGGGACACACGGTATAGATGTGAACGTGCAGTGGGATATGTTTGCTGATCTTTTACGAATATTTTACATTAATTTGCAGCCAAAATGTAATAACTTCCTCTGTTTGTAACTTCATTTTCTTTGTTATATATGGAATTGTATACAAAATAGGGAGACAATCGATTTGGAATGTTGACAGATACTGCTTTTAACATGCCACTGAGAGATAAAATGTCATCACACAGGAAGAAATGTCTCATGTTCAGCAAAGGAAGCCCCTATAGAGAGTTTAAAAGAGACAACGAAGTTACGATATGGTCTGAGACACTTACGTGAACGGAGTCAGCAGAGGAGTCGCAAGTAATGCTGACTGACCACGCGGGACCTGTTTGCTGACGAGATAATACGCGCGTATTGAATCTTACGGTGAAAAGACGCAGCACGTTTTGTTACTAAATTTTATTAAGATAGCATTTGTGTGGACACTCCAGATGCATTTCTGCCGTCGCCGTGTGATTCCGTGTCATGTCCAAGGGCAATACAGTCGTCGCCGCGCGCCGTTTGCGGTATGTGCGAGTGAAAGCGCGCGAGGGTGAGCCGACGATCGTGGCATAATCTCGCGCACGCAAGCGAGGTAAGTGTGCAGGAAGCGCGCCGTCTTCCGTCACACACAAGGATCCGGGGTGAAGGTGGGGAGGGGGGTGCCTCTTACTCCGTACGGCCTAAGCCGCCCGCCCGCCGTGCCGTTGTATCTTGAAACCTACCCGCCGCGGTTGCTTAGTGGCTATGGTGTTAGGCTGCGAAGCACGAGTTCGCGGGATCGAATCCCAGCCACGGCGGCCGCATCGCGATGGTGGCGAAACGTGAAAACACGCTTGGGCACTTAGATTTAGGTGCACGTTAAGGAACCTCATGTGGCGGAAATTTCCGGGGTCCCCCACTACGGCGTGCCTCATAATCGGAAAGTGGTTTTGGCACGTAAAAACCCATAATTATTATTTTTAAACCACCTGCAACGGGGACAGAAACCAGCTGGCCGCGCGCTGTGTTTTCGCGGCTTAGCTCGCGTTGGATGCGACACGCAGCACGGAGGTCGAATCGCTCGCTGCTGCTGCCGCGCTTCCTCGCTCTAGCCTGACAGCGAGTTTCCGCAGTTATCGCGTGAGATATGTTCGTGTTTGCTTGTGCAGGCGTTCCAGCATGCTTCTCAATTTAGTGATAATGCCCATGCTTGCAAGTTTGTGCAGCCGATAAATCTACTATTTTCTTACATCGCATAGCTAGCTGTGCGCTAATTTGCTGTCGCAATCGAGGTTGAGTCTTTCAGGGGAAACTGCGATTTTTCTTAAACGTCAACTCCGAGGATTTGTTTTTACCATGTCAAGGTAATGACATGTTTAGGTTTGCGAGACCCCCCTTGTCATGCCCCTAATAGTAGAAGTGTTCCACAAATCCGAAAATATTTTTAAACAAGCAAGAAATTGCAAAAAACGAAACGAAACCTGATCGACCAGCCCAGCGAACACAATATGCGCACAATAGGGGAAAGCGCGCAATCCTTGCCGGTCTCGCCAGCGCGGAGAACGAAAGCGGTGAGCAGCAGACGCTCATTTGATTAGTGACCGCGCCGGACTGTTGGTCACTGTCTTCGGCTCAGCTTCACCAGCTATTTGGAGCAGTAAAACACGGATTGCTACAATTCCTAGGAATTCAAAAGCCTCGAATTGCCGTTCGCATTCAACCCGCCACCAGGGGAGCCAGCGCCCAGCGCAACACTTCGCGCTGCAGCAAGAAGAACAAGGGTAGGATTATCCGCTGATTTGATACGTGCTGCTTGCCATTTTATGTTCTTTACCACTTTTCAGGGAAGCGTGTCGCCTGCTCTCTAGATGTTGCGGAGCACTGTTTTCTGGAATGATATGTCCGTTTATGGAACGCATAATTTCCCGGAAGAACGCCACAGCGTGTGTAGAGCACTGACCGGTGCATTTAGTTACATCGGCATGATAAAGCAACCGCTCGGTATTCGCTTCAAATATATGTAAGCAACGCATCAGTGACGTCAGATCATGTCACAGCTTAGCAACGCACGCAGATATTGTGCACCAGGTGTAAGCTTTGTCGGATCACTCGCGGTGGTGTAATTGCAACCGGAAACTTTTGAAAACAGCGAGCTGGAGACTAGTTTATGTGTTATGCTGCCTACTTATCATTATTCGTGCTTCTTTCATGCACGCGCGATTCATGTGTTCTATAATGTAGCGTTGATTAAGACTTTGTGTGTATGCTCGTTCGTATACACAACGCATAGTTTTCTTGTCGAAACGCCAATGTCAGTACCGACACCGTTGATAGCTGAACGTCGCGGTTGTTTGAGCTGCTGTATCGAAGCTATAGGGGCCTCCGCTTATTGCCCATTTGAGATTAGATGCTAACTGTGCATCTTGGAAGCAAAATAATTAGTCAGAGTAACAATACATAAAATGCACTCACGGGCTTCGTCCCATAATTTATTTATTTTGTTTAAATTATCTGAATTTAGGGAAATCCCGGTGAGCACGACTGGCGGGCTTCGAGAACGACGATGTATTGATGTTGACAGTGCGCCGTGTTGTTGCTTCTCAATTTTTGTAAGTGTATTTACGAAAAGAAGGGGTTATTTAAAAGCCGTACGGTCAAAAGTGAACTACACAAGCAGATTTTTTAATCCAAATGGCTTAATTAGCTTCAGGCCACTCGATCAGATCTGTCCGCATGAACTCGGTGTCTATGGTTGGCTTAACCTCGGCTGAGCGCGATCGACATCAGAAACTGTACGTGCGGCTGGCGAGGGTGAAGTCCGTGCAGCCAACAGCACAACAGCACTTGCTACTACTCACTTGCCCGTCCACATATAACGTTAGTTCTCGCGACTGCAACTTCTTCTGCCGAACACGAGCACGATCGCCGGCTCCTCGACACTGTCATCTGCCATTGATTCCCAGCATGATCTGCATATGCTGGCCTTTACGTCATAACACAATGTGACCAGTAGCTGAAGAACAGGCAAGCGAGGTGGTTCGAAGGAATTAACAACATTCATTTGTAAAAAATTGGTGCAACTTTCGAACCTACTTTTTTTCAGGACGTGATGGAAGTGTGCAGAGGAACGCACCCAGCGAATTTTATTGACATTCATTGGCTTAAAAATATAGCTGGAGTTCCTTTAAGGACTCTGAATAAATTGCATAAAGCAGACAAGCATTGTACGTTGTGTATACAGAGTGTGTAGACTTCCTAAAAACAGAATGTGTTCGCTCCCGCTGAATGGTATCTGTTGTGCAGCTTTCGACGACCGCACCTTTGAATGACCATAGGCCAAGCAAGCCCAGTATCATGGTGAGATTCACATGTGTTTGTGGATCTACTGCGGGAAATTCCTTCTCTAGATGCCGTCTGTTAGCCTAGAACATGCGAGATACAAATGGCGAATGTCTTCGTCATCGTGACCGAAGCAGCGAGCCAGGTGTGACGCACATTTAGAGCGGCCAACGATGTGTTTTATATGCGTTGCACCAAGACGTAGTCGATGCAAGTGCTTGAATGCCAATTGTATGCTCAAAACCAGAGGGCATCCAATAAATCTATCTAATATGCAGTCGACCGACATCTTCAGCACCATCTAGACCCTCAGCTTCCATGACGTATCAAAACACTTCTAGACTGTCTTTGCCTCTGAACTCCGAATCGGGCATGTGACCTCTCCAACGTGTTTGCGCGATCACGACGGGGAGGATGTATTCAATTCAATTCAATTGTTCAATACTGCCTGCTACTCGCCTGCTCGCCTACTCCCTGCTCGCCTACTGCTCGCCTACTCCCGGCTCGCCTGCTCGCCTACTCGCCTGCTTGCCTGCCTGCTACTTCAATTCAATACTGCCTGCTACTTGACTTTCCCGAGAACACCTGCAATGACAGCACCTTGGTCAACAACTACGTTTAATTCACTCACATTGACCTTCTTTCACTTGCGAAGGTGTTAGCCCATGGCCAACAAAAGTGAATCACAAAGCTATGAAAGCTCTTCAAAGCTTCTTTGAAGACACCGGCATGTATGACGATTATTGGCGCTACTGTGTCGTGAACAATTGTAAATTCGCACATTTAAACATGTGTACACCTGACATTCGCGGACTTTGTTGCATATGACAACTTCTCAAGAGCAACTTTGACTATTTTGTGTGCAAGCTTATTTTTTACCCTTGTTGCGTACTCCAGAGTAGCGTACCGTACTGCTGCCGAGAAGTAGCGACGCCTGCCTATCGAAGCTCGACCGACATTACTTATTGGGTAGCGTGGCGTTGTCGGCGGGCAGCAGGCATCCGGTAGATCATGGCGACCAAGCAAGGGCGAGACGATTTGCTAGTGCGAAACTTGCACTGTTTATTCATAGGTAGTTGACAGAAAATAAGAAAAGCATAAAGTATGAAGTATCTAGTATCAAGTATGAAGTATATCAACAGTACATTTCGAAGCTCCTTAAATAGGCTCTCCACAAGTGTGGGCGGGATCTTGCTTCCGTCGATGACACGTGACAGGCACCGAGAGAGGGCCCCTCCTCCTGCAATACCGAGCACGGGAGGGAGAAGTCGATCCTCTTTTCGACGAATCCGGGGAGAAGGTCGGGTGAATAACCTCTCCGGCGCCGTGGGGTCCGGCCAAGAGAGGGTAAGGGGATGACGTAGTACCCACGGTGCCACCACCATGAGAGGGGAAGGGAATGACGTAGCACCCACGGTGCCACGACCATGAGAGGGGAAGGGGATGACGTATCGCCCTTGGCGTCCGCCCATCCCTAACAGCATCTCCGGCGGGGGAGGAAGATCCCGACGTGTAGGGGCCAGCAGCCGCTGTACGACGGATCGGCGTTTCGGTGTGAGGATTCCTCGTAGAGGTCACGAACCCTTCGTTCGTAGCAGTTAGATTCCTGGGAGTGGTCATCCGTCCTCGTGGCGCTCTTGTGACTTTTCTCCCTGGTCCGGTCCGGTGAAATTGGTCTTACAAGTAGGTCTCCGTCTCCTGCGTGGGCAAGCAACCACCCCAGAACAGTGCCGGACCCACAACCACACAGCAGCGAGCACAAGGCCACTCTCCCCCAAGACACAGCCGGCTTTTAACGAAAAAAGAAAACCCGCTACACCTTTCCCGTTTCCTACGCGCGTCCTCCCCCCCTCAACACTAAAACCAGCCATTTCTTGAAAGCGTTAGGACGCGGTTATTAAAATCAGCTAACAATCAGCTTCACTTCGGAAAACATATGAATGCACGAAACAAAAAATGCCACGGAAAGCCGGATGAGCATGAGGCTTTCGATACTCTAGGAGCAACGACTTAAACCGTCGGCATTGCCATTAAGCTCACCCTTCTTGTAGCGAATATCGAAGGTGTACTGTTGAAGAGCCAAGCTCCAGCGCAAAAGACGACCGTTTTTCGTAGACATGGACTGCAGCCACGTGAGGGGACAGTGATCAGTCTCTATGGTGAATCTTGAACCAGCAATATAGCAAGCTAGCTTCTGCACCGCCCAAACTACGCAGGCGCATTCCTTTTCTGATGCACTGTATGCTCCCTCTCGAACTGAAAGCTTTCTATTGGCGTACAGTAAAGGGTGTTCGTTCTCGTCATCTTTCTTTGGACAGAGCACCACCCCCATACCCCTGTCAATGGCATCACACTGAAGAATGAATGGCTTAGAGTAGTCGGGCGCATTCAACACTGGCTGACTCGTTAGTGCGTTCTTCAGCATACTAAAAGCCTTTTCTTTTGCGTCATCCCACTTTACCGTTTGTGGTTCTGTTTTTTTGAGAGCATCCGTTAAAGGACTCGCAATCTTGGAATACCGCGGAATATATCTTTGGTAATAACCCGCCAAGCCAAGGAATGATCTGATGTCCCGCTTGGTGCGTGGTTGCGGGAAGTTGTCTATCGCGGTCAGTTTAACCTCGGAAGGCCGGCGATGGCCTTGCCCTATTACATGACCTTTATAAGCTACCTCCGCGCGCCCTAATTGGCATTTGGGAGCCTTAACAGTTAAGTTTGCCCAGTTAAGTTTGACACAACATGGTTCGCAGCTGTTGAATATGGTCCGCCCATGATGAAGAAAAGATAGCTATGTCATCGATATAGGGAAGTGCAAAGTCCTCCATTCCTCGTAGCACCTGGTCTATAAGGCTAGAGAAGCAATATGGCGCATTCTTCAATCCAAAACTCAGGACTTTCGGACGAAAGGTTCCCATCGGGGAAATAAACGCTGCAAGCCTGCTTGCTCTCTCGGTCAACGAAACCTGCCAATACCCTCTGACTAAATCGAGCGTAGAAATGAATGTAGCACTGCTCACTTTCTCAAGCCTTTCCTCGATATGCGGTATTGGATAAGTCTGGTCCTTCGTGATTAAATTGAGCCTGCGGTAGTCGATACATGGCCGCGGCTCTTTTCCTGGGACCTCAACCAAGATAAGAGGCGAGGTATAATCACTCTCTCCTGGCTCAATTACACCTAGCTCTAACATCTTGTTTATTTCAGCGGTCATGACTTCACGTTGACGAGGCGAAACGCGATAAGCTTTCGAACGAACCGGGTCCGACGAGGTTAACTCGATATCGTGAACGATCGCAGTCGTCCTGCCCGGTGTGTCTGAAAATACGTCTTTAAATTCAAACACGAGTTCCCTCAGTTCGGCCCTCTGAATAGGATTCAACTCCGCCTGTTCTAACTTATCAATGGTCTCGTCAATGTCTTTAGTCTCCGTCACTGCTGGTAACTCTGGAAAGTCGACAGGCATTTCCTCAGGTTGGTTAAGGAACATGTTCACAATGGCTTCCCGCTGCCTGTAGGGTTTAAGTAGATTGCTATGGTACACTTGTGGTGTCCTTCATTTTCCCGGTACCATGATTACGTAGTTTGTTTCAGATAATTTCTGAATTATGTCAACCGGTCCTTCCCATTGAACTTCTAGTTTGTTTTTCAACGAGGGTTTCAGGATCATTACCTTTTCCCACTTCAAAGCGTCGCGTGCGAGCCGTCCTGTCATAGTTATGCTTAGCCTTGCTTTGTGCCTTACGCATTTCCTGCCCTGCTAATTCCTGAGAAGCGTGCAGACGGTCAAACAGTTCTAGCACGTATGCCAGAACCGAAGGATCGTCTGCCCGGCCTTTCCAAGCTTCTCGAAGAATGCGGAGAGGGGAGCGAAGGCAGCGTCCGTAAACGAGCTCTGAAGGTGAAAAACCTGTTGATTCGTGCGGTGCAGTTCAAAGCGCGAACATTGCTGCAGGCAAGCAACTCTCCCAATCGGTTCTATGCTCATAACAAAGGGCTCGCAAAAGCCGTTTCATGACTGAGTGGACTTTCTCTACCGCGTTTGACTGCGGGTTGTACACTGAGCTATGGATAATTTTAATACTGCACCTTTCCAGAAACTTCGAGGTCAGTGCGCTCGTAAGGGCGGATCCTTGATCTGACTGGATTTCTGCGGGAAACCCTACTCGCGCGAAGATAGATAAAAGCGCGTCGACGATCTCCGCCGAGCTTAGTTCTTTGAGAGGCCCGGCCTCGGCAAATATCGATGCGGGGCATAGTGCAGTAAGAATATGTCGATAGCCAAACTGCGTTGCAGGAAGTGGTCCCACTGTGTCTATTATGAGCCTGCGAAATGGCTCCGTGATAATGGCAACAAGTTTCATTGGCGCTTTAGCCTTATCTCCGGGCTTGCCTATGCGTTGACATGTGTCGCAGCTTTTTACAAATGCTTCTACTTCTCGAAAGCAGCCGGGCCAGTAAAATTCCTGCAATAAGCGGTCCTTTGTTTTACGAATGCCCAGATGCCCTGTCCAAAAGCCCCCGTGAACCAGGTGCAGGAGCTGCTCACGATAGGGATGCGGCACCACGAGTTGGTCGAATTTCACTCCCTTTCGACTGGTGTACTTTCCATAGAGGACGCCTGTCCTCTTTAGGAATTTCATGTTCTGTTTGGCTACACCTTCTTTAGCGTCAGGCCTTAGGTTACGCAGGGTGGAATCTTTTTCCTGCTCAGCAATCAATGTGGCAGGGCTTACATTCAATACCCTTTGCCTGCATTCTGCCTCGCGAGACATTTCAGGCTCTGCTGCTTTCCTGACTTCATCCTCAGCTGGTGTACCTTCCGCATCATCCCCTATAGGGCTGTTCTGTTCGGTACTGGTGGACGAATCCTCCTTCAAACCTGTTTCCTCCACTACTGGACCCTCATACACTGCCTTGGCCGCGAGCTCCCGTGCCTTGGAACGAGTTTAGGCTTGCAGTCCCTTCACTAAACCCGATTCCCCTGCGTCGTAGCAAATCCTCAGATTTGTTAGAAAACAAATGTGGATACTGAGGCGGGAGATGTGCCGAGACGGCAGCTTCAGTGTCTAGTACTCCAAAAGGTCCTTCGATACGAATCTTGGCCACAGGGAGACAAACACTGGAGGTTTCCACGGCTTGCCTTATCCAAGCACATTCTCCCGTGAACTGGCCTTCCTCAACGTACGACGGGTGCACTACGTCCATTGTGGCTGCTGAGTCGCGAAGCACCCTACACGGTTTGCCGTTTACCACGAGGTCTCGAATGTACGGTTCTAGCAATTTCAGGTTTTCCTCGTTACTAGTTAGTGACATCAACACTAACTTGGGATTTTTGGATCCCACAGAGGTATGCCACGTACTCCTCAGCGAGATTGGCCGCTCTCGTGACAGTGTCTACGCCTGGCCTATCCTGAACCCAATGCTTGATGTTTACTGGCAGCCGGCGGTAGAACTGTTGTAAGGCAACGCACTGCATTGTCTTTTCGGCGTCCCCGAGTGCACCCTCTTCTCTGAGCCATTCCTTCAGGTTTACCTCCAAGGTGTATGCAAAATCTGAATATGACTAACTTTTGATCTTCTCAACTTCCCTGAAATTTCGCCTGAATGCTTCAGCTGATAATCTATACTTTTTAAGCAGATGTGCTTTCACTTGATCGAAGTCCTCTGCTTCTTCTTTCCCCATGCGGGCGATAATATCAGCTACCTCACGTGGCAGTAACGTAAGCAAGCGTTGCGGCCACGTGTTTCTCGCGAATTTTGCCTTCTCAAACGTGCGCTCAAACTGTACCAGAAAAAGACCTATGTTCCTTCCTACTGTGTAGGGTGCCATCAAGTCTGTCATTCTGCGCTCGCTTTCACGTGCCTCTGTGCTAGGTCTTTCGCTATTTGTGCTTTCAGAAGCTCAATCTCTAGGCGCTTCATTTCGAGTGCGTCGCGTGCAACACGGTCGCGCTCTTCTTTGGCCTCTAGGCGCTTACGCTCTTCTTTTTCCTCAAGGCGCTTACGCTCTTCTTTTTCCTCAAGGCACTTACGCTCTTCCTCTCTCTCTTTAATGCTCTCTAGGCATTCCGTCAGTTCCTCGTCGTCTGCCCCGGTCGCTTCGATCGCCTCAATGCTCTCCGGCTTTCTCTTTGATTCGGCAATTTGGAGTCCCAACTCTTTGGCCAAGCTCAACAATTCCGGCTTCTTTAGTGCCTTCAAGTTCATGGCTGCCCTCAGGGCTGCTAAACTTTCACTTTATACAACCTTGACGTACTCAAACTTCCGTCAACGGATTAAAGAAAAATCACTGCTATGTACTTTTCAAAAAATACGTAAAAGCCAAGTGATATCTCAGTGAAGAAAAGCCGTGCACTCACCACATGCAGTCATGGTCCAGACACCTTCCTTCCGAACGTTATTGCCAGGACGAAGAGGCTACGATCTTGTAGTTGTCGTCCAAGTTGGGGTCTCCAGGGTTCCGTATCCCAATCGCTGCCAGCCAGTTTGTTGCGTACTCCAGGGTAGCGTACCGTACTGCTGCCGAGAAGTAGCGACGCCTGCCTATCGAAGCTCGACCGACATTACTTATTGGGTAGCGTGGCGTTGTCGGCGGGCTGCAGGCATCCGGTAGATCATGGCAACCAAGCAAGGGCGAGACGATTTGCTAGTGCGAAACTTGCACTGTTTATTCAAAGGTAGTTGAAAGAAAATAAGAAAAGCATGAAGTATGAAGTATCTAGTATCAAGTATGAAGTATATCAAAAGTACATTTCGGAGCCCCTAAATAGGCTCTCTACAAGTGTGGGCGGGATCTTGCTTCTGTCGATGACGCGTCACAGGCACCGAGAGAGGGCCCCTCCTCCTGCAATACCGAGCACGGGGGGGAGAAGTCGATACTCTTTTCGACGAATCCGGGGAGAAGGTCGGGTGAATGACCTCTCCGGCGCCGTGGGGTCCGGCCAAGAGAGGGTAAGGGGAAGACGTAGTACCCACGGTGCCACCACTATGAGAGGGGAAGGGAATGACGTAGCACCCACGGTGCCACGACCATGAGAGGGGAAGGGGCTGACGTAGCACCCACGGTGCCACGACCATGAGAGGGGAAGGGGATGACGTATCGTCCTTGGCGTCCGGCCATCCCTAACACCCTACAATGTAATTCAACCGAAAAGGGGTATATTCACCGCCAATAAACGTCGACAACTCCTCTGTTATATATATATATATATATATATATATATATATATATATATATATATATATATATATATATATATATATATATATATATATATATATATATAAATATAATGCAGTGATACTAAAAGTTAAACAGAGCAAGTACATAATTTTAACGGTTCAGAGCGGCGGACCGGTCTTCATCAGGGTTTGAAAGAAATTCTCACCTTCGCCAGAAAAGTAAGGCGTAAATGGTGATCGCAAATTAGTAGAAAGCTCTACGAAATAAATTTAGCACTTTTGTAGGCCTGATAAACCTGGAGCCATTGGTTTCGTAACTGAATTAACAAGCATGCTTTCAGTGCGCACAGGCAGACATGAACACGTCACGCTAGATGAGCGCGGACACTCGCTGTCAAAACGCTGGCGTGAGCAAGCGCGGCAGCATCAGCGAGCGAAGTGACCTTCGTGCTGTCTATTGCTTCAACGCAAACCTACCGGTGGGAACACAGCACGGACAAAGGTGTGAACTGCAGATCTGCACATCGCTTTCCAGCTACGGCGCGCGCGACCGCGCGCGGTTGCTGGCGCAGTATAAGCTGCCCCACCCCCTCCCTCCCTGCCGCGCTGCTTAACCGTATTCCTACCTTTCGCGTGCGATATTGAGCCGCGATTATCAGTTCCCCTTGGGCGCGGTCGCGAAATACGCAGTCGCTGCCGGATCATAACGCCGCCCCATGCCTCCCTCCCTTCAATCCTTCCACGGCCATTTGCTTACCACTTTCCTCCCTCGCGCGCGCCAGATTGAGCCGCGATCGACGGCTCTCCTCGCTTGCTTTCACTCGCACATACAGCATACGGCGAACGGCGATGGTTATCGATCTTGGATTTTATATGCAACATTACGGCGACGGGGACGCTGAGGGCAAAAATGCGCCTGAAGAGTCCGTATAATTGCCATGGCAATAAAAGGCATTGTCCGTTCCGGTGATTTTGGTGGTCCAGCATAGGCGCGGGAAAAGAAAAAATATTTTAAAAATATTTTTCTAGGGGTTGCAAAGCGAGTACGTCCTTGGTCTTTAAGCTTTAGGTTGAGCCTCCGTGCGTGACACCACGTTAGCTCGTGCGGATTCCTCGAAGCGACAATAAGTCATTCATGATGACCACTTCAGTGGCAGGTCGGAGGAAACAGGATTTATTAGTTTGCCTTAGTTTGCCACTCATCCGCTGAGGTGCACGTGGAGGAAACAGCAAGCGGCGACCAGCGTCTGAATTTTCGAGTATAGCGGATGTATCCGCGCTCACCTCTCACGGCGTACCCAGGAAGTACGTCAGCCGCCCCGGTCTCATTAATTTCTTTAGCCTACGTTCCAAATTTATGAGTGAAGAAAATTTATCTCTGCTCGCGTGGTAGCGCGGATGCGATGATTCCGGCCTCTGGTTTTTCCAATGATTTCGGTTGATTTCTTGCTTCTAAACCGAGTAAATTATGTGTTAATCGACGCACGAAGTTGTGAGGTCTTCACCAGTACCGGATTTTTCACGGTGGGGGACTTTTCTGACGTTTTACGAGTGTGTCAAGTTCCGACTACGCCGCGGTACAGCCAACCCTAGCGCGGTAGCTACGCCTAACCTCAGCGAGGCAGCGCGGGTAGGCCGGGGCCTAGCCGTGCGACCACGGACCAAGATGGAGCGCAGGATGGTGATCGTGGAGGGAGAAGTCATCTCTCAAGAAGAAGCAAGCAGCCCCGGCTGGATGACGGCATATGGCCGCAAGCACGCAAGGGGATGAGAGCGGCGACTACTACCCGCGAAGACAACCCAAGACGTGGCGAGTGAAAGGACAGAGGCCGCACTGCCGCCCCACCGAGCGCGTACCAGCACATCGTCGCCACCTCAAGTCTCCCTCGACTGCCGAGGGACACATATCGCATCATCGTTAAGCCGAGGGACGGCCTGAACGTGACCAAGGTTAGTCAAATACGTTTCGAGCAAGCCCAAGCCATGACGGTGGCCCTGGCTCCGGCCGAAATCGAAGAGGAGACCATTTGCCCCAAAGCTGCCCAAAATATCTATGTGGTGTGTACTCCTTACGAGAAAAATGAGTGCGCCTACGTAAAGGCACAGCAAGTCCGGCTAGGGGAAACACGTATCGGATCTCTGTGTACCCGGCTTCCCCCGACGACACGTGTGAAGGTGTAATACGGGGTGTCGACGTGGATATCGACGAGGCTCAACTCCGAGCAAGAATCGTGAACCGCCGCAACCCAGGAGCCGTCGAGGCCAAAAGAATCAAGAACACCACGGCTGTGGTAGTATTGTTCAAGGGTATGAAGGTGCCCAGTTATGTGTCTTGCGGCGCGAGAATGTTTCGCTGCACGCTATACAGGAGATACACGGAGGTTTGTTGCGGCTGCGGAGGTTTAGGACATCGTGCCGACGCTTGCCCTAATCCAAACAGCAAGTGGTGCCGCACGTGCGGACAGAAATCGCCAGCGGACGATGATCAGTGCATTCCAAAGTGTTCGCTATGCGAAGGTCCATATCCCTTTGCGGACAGAACATGCAAACACAAATTTCAAGTCCCCTATATTGTCAGAAGGAGAAGACGCCAATGCCATCGGCGCGCCGAGAATACGCAGGTGGCCCGAGGAATGCAGTCACGCGACTCCAGCGTATGTACCAGCGTCGCCAGCACCCTCGAAAGAGGTCGCTCCAGGACGCCATCTACGCGGCGGCGCGACGCCAAGCGGAGCCGCTCCCATTGCAAAGGGCGCTCGGCGTCTCGAGTCGCGAAGACGTCCAAACCCAGAAAGGTAACGCGGCCGGTATCGCCAGAGCATAGTGCACAGTGTGAAATTCAACTACTACGTCAGGAGGTCGCTAGTATCAAAGAAGAGCTATGCAATCAGATAGTTGCCCAGGCCATTCAAAGTAGGGTCGAGAGCGCGAAAGCGACGGATAATGCCGTGCAGAAGAGCACGCATGAACCCAAAGCCGAGGTCAGCAAAACCAAACGTAAGACTCCGGAAAATCAGGCAAGCATTAACCAGCTCGCGCAGCGCATAGGAGCACTTGAGAGTAAAGTAGGGGCTATAGAGAATAAAGTAGTAGCAGTTGAAAACAAGATGGTTATAAGGTCCAAGTCAAAGGTTCGTAGGCAAGCTGCAGCTAATGACTGTACTGGGACGGCCCCGAAGGGTCATCAAATCTAAACTAGCAAAATGGCGGGCACTCAAAAGGATCTAGTAATTTGGCAGTGGAACTGTGCTAGCTTTCAAAGGCGCAAGACTTCGCTGCAACAGTACATTACAGCTGAGGCCAAAAGGCCGCAAGTAATTTTGCTACAGGAGACACTGTGTGTTCCACCCACCCTCGCCGGGTACAAATCGGTGGCGGCAAAGGGGGAGTCCAAGAGAGGTAAAGCTACGCTAGTGAGCAAAAAGCTCGCATACGTTGAACATGACATTCAGTCATGTCGCAGCAGAATGGAGGCGCTTCTCGTTGAGGTTATCCCCAACAGCTGGCTTAAACAAAGCGCGTTCATCCTCAATGTTTACAGCCCACCATCCGATCAGAGACAGTCTTTCCACTCCCTGTTTATGAAGGCGGCTTCGCTCGCTAGAGAGTCACCGTTAGTAATAGCGGGAGACTTCAACGCCCCACACAACGCATGGGGGTACATCAGGCAGACGGCTAAGGGCACAAATCTAGCGCGGGCCGTCAATGACCACGCGCTAACAAACATCACCGATCCCCGTTTCCCTACGAGACTGGGCACGTCGGTGGCTAGAGACACAACCCCCGATCTCGCCCTAATCAGAAATGTAGAGCAAACAACCTGGGATAACAAGTAAGAAAACCTGGGCAGCAACCACTTCATCATTAGTGTTACCCTTCAGGTCAGAGCCCCCCAGGCCAGGGAATTTAAAGTGACGGACTGGGATGCTTTCCGTAAGCTCAGAAAGGAGGAAACGGGCGAATGTGCCAGCTTCAGCGAACTCGTAGAGACACTCAGAGCAGATGTTGAAAAGGCTACAAAAACTATTCAAACCAAGCTCGAGGTTTCCAAAATGGACCCGCACCTCGCACATTTCTTGGAAGCCTCTATATTGAGGCGATGGAAAACACAAAGGCTTAACCGGAGGTTGCGAAAGAGGGTTGCCGTACTTAACAGGGAGATTGAACAGTACTGCACCGAGTTAGCTAGGCTACAATGGGAGGAAATCTGTTCAGCTGTCGATGGGCGCATGCGCACAGGCGGAAAATGGAATCTCTTTAAACACATGCTATATTAGAATCAGAATCAGAATCGGTTTTATTGAGACCATTAGAAAGATTACAAGTTGTTAATATTCAGAAGAAGGTCACGAAGTCAAAGGCTGCAATGGGACCTCTTTTACAAAGTACACGTAATGAAACAAAAGTACAGCAGTTTCAACTAATTATTAACATAGAGAAATTACAGGTTTTATTATGAGTAGCATGATTGAAGAATTACATATGCATAAATGTCATGAAGAAAAGGCACTGTAACACAATCTCGTTGACAACTGATAAGGTAACTGTGTAGATGACGTTAAAATACAGTATAATTCGCTAACTCGAATGTATATGTAAGGCAGAGACAGAAACCTAATGGTATGGCAATGGAAAATAAAATGCAGGCACCCTGAAAGAATGCTTGTGAGTATGAACTAGGCATCAGTATTCCACAGAATGTACTCTTTTAGTTGTTTCTTAAATTCGTGAATTTTAAGTGTTCTTATATGTAATGGTAGTGTGTTCCAGAATGAGATAGATGAAAAATGGACGCTCAGCTTACCATAATTAGTATGTATTTAGTATAATTAGTATGTATAGCTTATGTACCTAGGCTATATTTAACGAGTTGCGTGACTGAAAAAATGTGATTAGTTCGTAGAAGGTATGAGGCGTTTTTGTTATATGGGCTAAATGTAATTATCCTAATAGCCTGATTCTGTAGGATTTGCAATGAGTTTAAATGGGTTACGTAAGTGTTTCCCAAACTCCCCAGCAAGTAACGCAGTATTTAATGTGGGAATGAATAAATTAAAAGTATAATGATAGTAATATTTGATGGTTAAATATGTTTCGTGCTTTCAGAAGTACCCTAATCCCGTAGGGAATGTTCAGTTTTACTTTGGTTGGGTGTTCAATAAATTTAAGATTTGTGTCTACATCTATGCCAAGATAATTACATGAAAAACTTGCAGGGTAGGACTTGCGCCCAGAAAAATAGGAGGAATGGAGTGAACTGTTCGTTGGTGCGAAGTGAACACAACAAATTTTGTTTTCGACGGGTTTATCTGTAGCTGGTTAGTATGGCACCACTCCAGCAGGCTGTGTAAATCGTAATTAAGGTTAGATACTAAGGTTGTCAGACATTTATCGGAGTTAATGATAGTAGTATCATTTGCATAAAGTATACATTTCGAAGAAGAGAGGCAGTTAGGCAGATCGTTGACGTATAATAAAAATAAAAGCGGACCCAATATGGAACCCTGGGGCACGCCAGTATTAGTGAACATGGTTTTAGAATTAACGCCTGAAATAGTACTACCTGCATTCTGTCTGTTAAGTAATTTTGTAGTAACAAGGGTGCCGGGCCGGTAATTCCGAATGATTCAAGCTTACGAAATAAGATGCGGTGGTTTATTTTCTAAAACGCTTTGTTTAAATCTACAAGTACTGACGTTGCATAATTGCCTTCATCGATAGCGAGATTTAGTTGATCGCTTAGAGCAACGAGAGCCAGTTCGGTCTAGCAAGCCGAGCTAAAGCCGCATTGGAATGGTGAGAGAATGTGAAATTTTGTAAGATAATTAGTTAAACGTTTTTCTATTAGCTTTTCGATTACCTTACTAAAGAAAGGTTATACACAGATGGGGCGATAATTGGAAATTAAAGAGCGGTCACCTTTCTTAAAAATTGGGGTGATCTTGCCTTGTTTTAGTTCTTGTGGGAAACTGCCTGATTTAAACATGAAGTTGATTATGTCTGCAAGGACATCACTTATTAAGGGTGCAATTAATTTTATATGGGAAGGGTAGAATTTATCGATGCCGGCGCCGGTTATTTTCATGTTGTTTATAATGTTCAGAACTTTTTTTGTTCAGAATTTAGTTTCCTCAAATTTCGTCTTATTGGGTGATTTTAATGCTCCCGGAATCGACTGGACGTCTCTCTCATTTTTTGATCATGGTAATGCATTAAACAGGAAATTTGTTGAATTATCGTTATCTCTTGGCTTAAAGCAGGTCGTTCACAGTCCCACCCGTGGTGACTCAGTACTGGATTTGATTTTTCTCAGCACTGATTTTGCCAAGACGGGTTACAAGTACGAAATAATTGATGGTATCTAGGATCACAACGCTGTTTTTCTATCTGTAAACCGGCCAATCCATAGCCAAAGTTTTACGCTGTCCACGTTTCGAGACTTTTCCAGAGCTGATGACGTCCGTATCACAGATGAACTATCCAATAATTTTGACGCATTTTTGGCACTTGGACTATCTAGTGACGTTGATGCGCTCGTGGCGTGCTTTGAAAGCATAGTCAAATCATGTATATATCGATTCGTTCCTTTGAAAATTAAGAAAAAAAACATTAACCTTCCTTGGATGAACCGAGAACTGCTGCACTTATCGGGACGTGCTGGTAGACTTCGCACTAAACGCTCGAATAATCTTGAGGCATGCGTTTTGTACGCTCAGGTAAAAAATTAACTTCACAAAAAAAGCACCTCGGCCAAAATTTCTTCTATCATGTTCAGTTGCCGAAACTGCTCAAGTCTAACCCCCGTAAATTCTGGTCTTTCAGATCTCCTGGATCTTCTTCTTCCACATCTTTTAAAATCAACAACAGTGTTGTTAACAATGCATTAGAGATTTCAGAAGCATTTAATACATATTTTCAGTCAGTATTCGCCTCGGATGATTCCAGTCGTTCAACATTTGCAACTAGCGATTCATATGCAATTGATGATATCAACATTAGCCTAGAAGGTGTTTTGAATCTCATACTAAACTTAGATACAAAAAAACCAGCCGGCCCTGATGGAATTCCGAATTCCTTTTTAGTACGATTCTCGCTATGGACATCTAAATATCTGTTTATTATATGTCAGAAGTCGCTTAATAGTGGCGTTGTGCCTTCTTCCTGGAAAATAGCTAAAGTACTACCTTTATATAAATCTGGTGACAGGCAGCTTTTATCTAACTATAGGCCTATTTCTTTAACTGCAACCTCATGTAAAATACTAGAACACATAATATATAAGCATATAATACTGTTCCTTGAAAATAATAACCTATTAAACAGCTTTCAGCACGGCTTCAGGCGCGGTTTTAGTACTGTAACACAACTTACGGAGTTCACTCATGACCTTTCCCATTACATCGACTTAGGTAATCAGATTGACACCATTTTCATTGACTTTAGCAAAGCTTTTGACACAGTACTACATTCTAAATTGCTTTTGAAACTCCATAATATTCTAAATAACCCTCAGTTAGTGCCTTGGATTTCCAGTTTCCTTTCTTTGCGTTCCCAATTCGTATGCTATGATTCTGCGGATTCGTCTGTAGTCGACGTCACCTCAGGAGTCCCACAGGGATCCGTACTTGGCCCTCTACTATTCTTATTGTTTATTAACGACCTTCCAGACCATGTTACTTCAAAAATACGCCTCTATGCAGATGATTGTGTTATGTACAGCCCAGTTGACTCACTTGCTGATCATCAGCGCCTTAAAGATTCCTTTGTTTCATTTTGTGACTGGTGTGCTACTTGGAAAATGAGCATAAATTTTGATAAAACTGTTGTAATGTCTTTTACTCACAGACACATGCCCGTATGTTATGATTATATATGCAACGGTGTACCACTAACACGAGTTTTTCAATACAAATATTTAGGCGTCATTTTTACACCCACTTTGTCTTGGTCTAAACATATAGATTACATTTGTAGTAAAGCGTTAAAAAAACTTGGTTACATCCGCCGGAAGTTGTCCGCTGCTCCGAGGGACACTAAATTAGTAGCATATAAAACACTGATTCGCCCAATTTTAGAATATGCTTCCTCCGTATGGAACCCATATAAACAATGTGAAATTAATTGTATTGAGTCTGTCCAGAGGAAGGCTATTCGTTTTCTTTACCATCGCTTCGACCGAGACTTTTCACCATCAGCTGCTCTTACGGAATTAAACCTCCAGTTTCTTTCTAGGCGGCGGCACATAGAATCTCTGAAGATTTTCTATTCTTATAAGAACTCTCTTTGTCACCTACCAGATCCCTCCCTTTTAATGCCAGCTTGCCCGACTTCAACTAGAGCTTATCATGCCTCTAATATCAGACCACTCCGTCCACGCACTAACACTTTCAAATACAGTTTTTTTCCTCGCATGATTGAACAGTGGAATTTGTTACCTGCCGAAGTTCGTTTGTTACCCATTTCTCAATTTTTAAATGCTATTGCTGATGTATAGTTCCTTCACATCTTTATATTTCTATGTTCTTGTTTCTGCATATCATAATCAGTTTTCCTCGCATGTACACCCACTCCTGCCATAGCCCTAACGGGCTGCAGTATGTATAAATAAATAAAAAAAATAAAAAAATAAGAACTTCCTGGGATGTAGTTGGAAATAAAAAGAAAGCATGTGGCAGGCGCTGGGGCACGGAATTGTCATGCGCAGGTGACTGTAGCTCGCTGCTAAAAAGGAAATCGGCAAACGCATCAGCTATATCCTTGACGGTCTTGTATACCATAGCCTGATAAGCAATTTCTTTTATAGCTTCGAAATTATTTGCCCTGTTTAAGAAGGAGTTAACAATTTGCCTTTTTTTTATGTTTCTACCGTATTCCAAAACTTTTCTTTCGGATCATGTTTTTTTAGCTTTCCACAATGTGGCAGAAAGCTGGTTAGAAAACTATTTGTACCGACTGGCTAAATTCTTGTTAAATGGTTGTCTTTTGTTTTTCTTATAAAGATTATCCTTTTTGCGCATTGAAGCTAAGCGCTTATCTGTTATCCATGGATATTGAGGCGACGCGTACTTCTTTTTGCATATAACTTGAACGGAATGACGATCAACACATGACTTAAGCATAGAGATAAACAGTGCAAATGCCTTTTGTGGATCATTTGTAGAAAAGATGGGGGACCAGACAAGGTTCGACACGGCGTCAATGAATGATTGTTTGTCTATTATAAACTTCGTGTACGGGATTTTTTCGGAGCCATGAGTATAGTGAAAGTTTAAAAATATAGGATAGTGAACAGTTATGTCGGTCCTTATAACACCTGCGTCTGGTGGGTATGCCAAATTCGGTAATGTATGGTCAATTAATGTACCTATGGGTTGGTTAGCACATCGTGTTGGTATCTTAATTAAACATTCATAACGAAAGCTGTTAAAACAATCAGAATAATGTAAAGCATCAGTAGACGTACTATCAGCGAGGTTAATGTTTATGTCGGCTATATTTATTACGTTTTTGTTAGCATCTGGTAGCAGTGCCATGACTTTATGGAGAGCAGTACAGAAATCTATTGCTGATGACGAGGGTACACGATGTATGCAACCAATTATTATGTGTTTGTTGCCTATGTTGAGGAAGCCATTTTTAAATTCAATCCAAACGTCTTCACAATTAGTTACATTAAATTCAACATCATTCCTTCAGTTCTAAGTAATATCTGAATAGATATACAGCGCTGCACCGCCATGGTTGCTGAGCGAGTATTCAGGAACAAAACTAGAAAAATAGAAAAGGTGTTTATCGTGGTCGCTCAACCAAGTTTCAGATACTCCGATGACTGAAAATGGGAAGGTGAATGAAGAAACAAGATCGGAGAATTCATCGAAGTGCTTGCGCAGGCTGCGCGCATTCAAGTGCAAGACAGATCGCTGATCATTTGAGAGTAGATTGCTTAACTGGTTGGCTGTTAGATAGGACGAAATCGTGAGACTTGCCTAGGTGACAGGCGTGGCGCAAAGGTGGATTAGAGTTATGTTATCACTGAAAGGTCGGATTCGGCTGCGATGCGAGAGACGCGGCTTTCAGTTGTTTTCCGGGGCCTTGATTTGACAGTTTTCTGTCCGCAGAAATCTCCAGTTCTTGGTTTTTTTCAGATCCAAGGCTTTGGAAAAGAGAGCTTTGTTTTGAATTGTTAAATGTTCATTAACGAAGACAGGGTTCTATTTTGCTGTTGCGAGGCCAATATTACTCAGGCATGCCTTCGTGACGAACTCAGCTTTCTTCGTTCTCGAGCAGAACCGAGCGATGATATTTTTATGTTCTGTTTTAGCAGGAACACGATGAACAACGTCGAGGTCAGTTGTCGTTACTGGACAACCAATTTTGTTGCCAATAGTTTGTATGACTGTCGCGCAGCCCTCTCTTTGTGTGCAAGGAATGCCCTTAATCTCGACGTTACTTAATCGAAAATATTGCTCCAGTTCGCCAACTTTCTTTGTGAAAGTGTTGTTGTTTGCTTGTAAAGCTTTGTTTTCGGCTTTTAGCTCTTTCTTTTCGGCACTCAGCTTTTCGACGGGTTTGCTTAGAAATTCCCCGCTAGCTTCCAAACTATCAGTTCTTTTCTTAAGTTGTACGACGTCTATGCCCGAATTGCTCGTCCTGAGCGGAAATTTCCCAAAATTGTCACCAAGAAGTTTTCGCTTACGTTTCCAAGCTTGGATTCCATGTCATCAATTCTTTTGGCGAGCTCCGCATTTGTAGGCATTGTTCGCCCACCAGACCCGGAAGGCCGCACGAGACGACGCAAGCTTGGCAGTACAAGTTAACACAAGTTCAGCAGCAATGTTTGGCAGCGGCTGCAGCAATATTAGAATCACAAATGACAACGATACATACGCATATGACTAACCTGCGGATGCAAAGAATGTTGGTCAGTGTGTGTTCCTGTTGCCACAACCGCTGCCAGAATAAGTGGCCGGCACTGCTGCGCCCCCTTTTATTCTCTTCTCACGGCGGGTTGGTGGCGCAAGGGCAACGCTGGCTCCGATAGCACCGAAGATGCTTGAACGGCGCAGCTGCTGTAGGCCGGAACACACGTGGAGGCACATAGCGGGACGTTGGTCACTGGGAGTGGAAGACGACACAAGCCTGCGGATGCAAAGAACGTTGGCCAGTGTGGGTTCCTGTTGCCACAACCGCTTCCAGAATCGATGACACGCAAACGAAAAGCAATCAAAGACAGACATTGTGCCGCCTCATTCACAGGCACAAACAAGAAGGAGGAAGCGAACAAACGCTCTTAGGCGAGGTAGCCAATAGATATCTCCCGCTAGGCGCAGCACACTCAGAGCGATATCCCAACATTGAATGTGACACGGTAAAGGATCTCGATGACCCTTCGCGGAGTCCGAAATCCGAGCAGTACTTCACAACTTAAACAGCAGGTCGGCCTCAGGTCCGGACGGCATCTCAGATAGTTAAGGAACCTGGATGATAGATCAATTGAGCCGCTAACGAAAGAGGTCAACAAGACTTGGGAGAATGGATGCGTCCCGGACGAGGGGAAAGCGGCATCGGTTGTGCTTATCCCGAAACCGGGCAAGCCCATAAACCTCGACAACCTAAGGCCGATATCGCTAACCTCTTGCGTAGGCAAGGTAGCGGAGCATGCGATCCTCCACAGGATATCGGATTACATAAATGCAACGAACTGTTCCCGCACAATATGGTCGGCTTCAGGCCCGGCCTTTCCACACAGGATGTAATGCTACTCCTTAGGAAGAACATTTTTATAACAGCACTAGGGATATTAGGGGCATCTTAGCCCTTGACCTGACCAAGGCCCTTGACACCGTATCTCATATATTTGCCCTGCAGGCCACGGCCAGCCTAGATCTGGGAGCAAGGTTTCAGGCATTTGTTAGATCATTCCTCATGAACAGAACAGCCACCATCAGGATTGCACAACTCAAGTCAGATGAGTTCGCATTAGGGGCCAGAGGCACTCCCCAAGGAGCAGTCATCTCCCCCTTACTATTCAACATAGTCATGAAGGGCTTATCGGAGAGGCTCAGACCACTTCCTAATATAAGCAACTCGCTATACGCGGACGATATCAAGATTTGGTGCCCGGGAGGATCACTCGCAGAAGTAGAGCACGCACTACAATGAGCCCTAGACGCAACGGAGTCCTACCTGGAAGACACAGGCCTCCAACTATCCCCAAGCAAATCTGAATTGTTACTGTACAGGCCGGCCAGGCAAGGTGTTAGGGGGCTCACCCCCCTTAACTGACTTCCCATATCCCTCTTTGCAAGAATCGGGCAGCCCATTCCTGAAGTCGAATCTATCCGAATCCAAGGATTACTGATTGACGCGCGTGGATGTAATGCCAAAACGCTCACGCGCATTACGGCCAAAACCGAGAGAATGCTGAGACTCGTTCCTAGAGCATCCAGACGAAAGGAGGGACTAGGTTAAGACAACCTCCTCAGGATCCATCACGCTTTCCTAATGAGCCACATCAACTATGTAGCCTCAGCCCGTAACTGGACCAAAACCGAAAAGAATAAGCTTAACATTCCCATGCGCAGGAGCATTAGAAAGGTACTGGGGTTACCAGTAACCACTTGCTCGGACAGGTTAAGCAAACTCGGTATGCACAACGAAATTGATGAAGTGATCGAAGTGCAGGTCACCGCTCAGGTAGTCAGGCTCTCGTCAACCAGGGCGGGGAGACGCACCCTAGACGGGGCCTGCATGGCTCCAAGAATTCTCAATGAACGGAAAAATCACCTTATCCAGGGAGGCACGGGCAACCTTTGTGGTCAGCCCATTCCCTCGGAATATGCACCCGCAATACAATGTAGGGAGGCGAAAAGCCCGAGCATGGGCAATTTTACAGAAGGCCAGCGAGAATCAAGATTCGACTGTCTTTGTCGACGCGGCTCAGTACGACAACGCGAACGTGCTAGAGCACGTTCGCGTTGGTAATAATTGATGGCAAAGGGGAATTACGCTCCTCGGCCTCGGTTAGGTTAGCTACGAGCGAAGTCGCGGAACAGGTCACCATAGCCCTGGCCATGACCGACCCCTCGCGCACCAACGTTTTCACCGACTCATGAGCTGCCATCAAAGCTTTCAAATCGGGTAACCTAGCCCAAGAGGCTGCCTCCATTCTGGAAAATAGAACAAACTATGGCACTCACTTCATCTCTTGGTTTCCCGCCCATATGGGTTCGGATGGTCATCAGAATATACCTAACCTCAATGAGTTTGCCCATGACCGTGCGCGAGATCTAACGCGCCGCGGCGGCATGGAGGCCTTATGGGGACAGGAAGATATCCAGCAGAAGGACCCGCTCCTTACTTTCCACCAGATAACGTCTTACTATCGGCTTAGTAGAAGGGCCTAACCTCTTCCTCACCCGAAGTTAGACAGGTCTCAGTCAGTTTCACTTAGAATGCTCCAGACGGGCTCATTTCCCTCGCTGGGCTTTCTCAGCCGTATCTACACAGGCGTAGATTCCAGCTGTCCGGACTGTAACGAGATTTATTGTTCCTTAGCGCCCATGCTCTGGCAATGCCCCGCGTTACCCAACTGCCCTCTATCCAGCGAAGCCGACTGGGAAGAGGCACTCCGGAGCCCATTGCTCCAGACACAACTAGAGGCAGTCCAGAGGGCCCAAGAAAGGGCTGAACATCACGGTATTCCTACCGCGACTTGGGGCGCGATAACGTAACTCTATTCCAAACAAAAAGTGTTCCAAACTCCGGACGTCAAAATGACGCGACAGTTTCTGCGTATGGGGGCGGGAACCAGCGACGTTTTTCAATCTGCCCAATCAGCAGCCTCCATCTTTGCCGTAAGCATGTTTTGCTTGTTTTTTATTTGCAAAGGGACCGTATAGCAAGTGACATTTAGATATGAACGTCTGATAAAAGAACAATTGCGTGTCGCTGAGAGTAAAAGTGTTTTGCAATCTTTTAACGCAAGAGAAGTTGAAGCGCGCTTGAAAGTAAACACAAATATTTTAATTTTTCGAGTCATAGCCACACATGTGCCAATTCCGCATCCAATCCATTTTGCTACGCACACTTAAGATGGCGGCTACGTGAAAACAGCTGATCGGTTCTGTGGGCCGCTCTTGGTGTATTTTTGTCCGTAACGCTGCCTGATTAGATGAAATCTCGGCGTACGAGGTACTTTCGCCCGAGAAGAATTCTGGAAGCTGTGAACATCATGAAGACTGTGAAAGCGTAGTGCTCGGTGAGTAAACACATCATTCTTTCTTGTGCTTAGTGAATGAGCAGTAGCATCTGAACATCTGCGGTGATCGCATGGTGTTCACTTTTGCTTTTATTCGCATAGGATACGGAAGAATCGATGAAGGTTGGAAGGCATCTCAACAGATAGCTGGTAAGTAAACATTTTCTATAAACGATCGCAACTATCTCCGAATGTAGGTCATGTTTTAAATCGAAGGTGGTCTGTAACAGAGGCTCATTTTTTTTTTCTCTGCGACACACTGCTGCGCAGTGGTACATTCCCCCGTGCGGGCGGTACAGATACTCCGCCAACAGCCGCTGGAGGATGCGGCCTGCAGGGCAGCCGCCGAGTATGCGCGGCAGGGGCAGGGGCAGCTGGCTGAGGCAGCGAACGCGGAGGCCGCCAGTTTCCATCAGCTGCTGCTGCAGCAAAATAGGCAGGTACGTACAACTTGGCCAGTTCATTTTTTAAAGAGGTGATTAGTGCGCATGGTAATGTACATTGCAACCATATTACACATCAGAGGCATCTGTAGTCATTTGGCTCATTGGTTCATGCACTTTAATGTACATTACAACCATCATATTACACATCAGAGGCATCTGTAGTCATTTGGCTCATTGGTTCATGCACGTTTATACATCTCCTTTGAGGTGTTCTTTAACACATAGCAACTTACAAAACATTTCCATGGTTGCATGTATCACCACAGCATGATCATCATTTGTTTAACAATTTAACTAGTCACGAATACTGTCTTCTGACAGGCAGAGGCAGCTTGGTAGGATTTGCTACGTTTCACATGTTTTAAAGATAACAGACCATATACGTTTGCACGGCCATTTCTCATGTCATATGTAAATGATCTCGCTGCCCTCAAGAGTAACCTTGCTGAACCTGTAGCACTTACAAACAGTGCGAATAAACGTTTACATTGCATAACCTGCAGCTGAAGCGAGTGAATTTGTTTCGCAGCATCATCAGCAGCTGGTGGAGGAGCTGAGGACGACCCGGGTGGTGCAGCAGCAGCTGGCAGCAGAGATGCGTGGTTTGAGAGAGGCCACCGGCCTCATCGCGACAACACTTCGCCAGCTCCTGGCTGCCCTGGCTCGCCTCCGCGAGCATCCTCAGCCATGAGGGACAGTCCCCCCCCCCCCCCCATATCATCCTTTAGTACTAATAGGTACAAGTGTTGCCCATCTTTCCGTTCAAATCACCGCTGCAGCATTTGGTGGTGGTGTTGCCCATACGTCCTCGAAAGCTGTTGTGCCGAGTTGTAGCCAGTCTTGTGAAATTATGTGCAGGTCATGTGCGACCATGGCAGCGAAAGCTGATAGTGCTGTGATGTCACTTGAAACACAAATGCGTGTTTTTTTTTTGTATGTAGCACTAAAGTATGATATGACTGTTTTTCCTACATTTCTGTACCTAATCATTTTTTTTCAAGGTAATTTCTTTTCATGTGTATTTTCACTTGCAGTGCAAGTTTGCCCAAGTGAGACGTTATAAATTATATGTAGAAGTTTTGCCATATTTCCGTTAGGTGTTGTTCACTTGTGTTTTGCTGTTACTGATATGTTTCAATGCGCACCGTTTTTCCAAGGAAGATATACACTATGCAATCACTTTTACAGCAACTTCGACATTGTCTCGCACCCATACAGGTGCACTTAACTACAATGCTGTGATAACTGGAAATGAATTTTCATGCCATATGTATGTCATGTTTGCAATGTCAGACATTTCGTGCCTACGCAATGCAAAGTAGCCGAATTGGAATTTTTTTAACACCAAGCGCCTGTTACTTGTGATAGTTATTGTGATATTTCAGGTGTCCTTACCTATGATAGCAGTACAATCTAGTCCCCATTGTAGTTTAGCACAGTTTGTGACATACATAATGGAGCCATCGATGTGGCCACTATTTTGACATTCGCTGCCAGGCTGCTCTTGCAGCCGTTATATGAAATACCGTTGAAGTGCCATACGTTTCCTCACTTGTCCTTCCTTAAAAGCATGTGATGGCTGTTTTATAGTGTGATCTTATTACGGCACTAGTCATTGAACTATTTCGTGCTACAAACACGCTGACTACATAATAGACAAGACATCTTTCTTGCTGTTAAGTTGCTGAATGAAGATAAATGGTTGTGTGCGAGTTCAAAAAAACATCATTATGCTCGTGTCATATTTATGCTGTTTAACATCTGCCAAGGCCCATTGGTAGTGTACTGGGTCCCATGTAGTGAACATCACACGGCTATTTTGGCGCCATGAAGTCATGCTCTGTGTGCTTGTCTGTCATTTGCTTTGATGAAAGATGGCATTGAAGATGGGTCACATGGTTTTATTTACAATGCAGATATAAATAAACAATTTTAAACAATGCAAGTGGCACTTGAAATGAATATTTACAATGTGTGTTCCTTCAATTTCAGAACTATTTACATATGTACACTCTCCCAAGGGAGAATAACGCGCTTGACATGCCAGGCGATTGTTTTCGGCATAACTTGGCCTTCTGTCAAGGAACTGTGCGGTGGCTGTGTGGCAAAATAGCGCAGGACCTACAAGGTGCGTGAGAACAGTACACATGGTGGAGCGAGAAGTGTTGTGCTTGGCAGCAGCCCAAATAGGAAGCGAGGAGACGAAGACCAGCCTCCCATGCACAGTGCAGATGGCGGTGACAGTGTCGGTGATGACAGAAGCAACAGCAGCAGCAGCAAATCATTTGGCAAACCCCAGCTGCCCAGAGAAGTGGCTACAACATTCTGCTGATGAACACAAAGTGTTCTATCCACAGGTACTAAATGAAAGGCTCTCATGTAGTGTCACAGTGGAATGATGCAATCATCTCCGGTAGTAACAGCTCACTGGCAGAGGACACGTGAAAGCGCTGGTTATGATTGAGCAGATTTGTTAAAAAAAACAGCAAGCTATCCACTAATTGCACACATTTCTTCACATTGGTTCCTGCTCTCTATTAGGTGTGTAGACAGCAGTAATAAACACCTGCCTGCAGTGTCAGGCACGTGTTTATTGCTGCTGTCGGTGCTGCTGTCGACGCAGCCGCCTTCGCACCCTTTTCAGGTAGTGCTGGTGCTGCTGCCGTGTCGCGCCAAATAAGCTAATAACACTATCCCGGGCAGCACAGCCTCTCAGGTACATCATGCGTGATGCCCTCACTCGGGGAACTCTCTGTGGGGAGGGGTTGCCACTTTCATCGTCACTGCTGCTGTTGCTGCTGTCATCACCATCATCATCCAACAACACGTCACCTTCATGAAGACACAAGTTGTGCAACACTGCACATGCTGCAACGATGTTGGCAGCGCGGTCTGGCTCGTAGTGGAGGGCGCGGTACCGCTGAAGGCAGCGGAAGCGGCTCTTCAGAAGCCCAATGCACCGCTCCACTACGGACCGCATGGCAGCATGTGCAGTGTTGTACCTGCCTTCTGCAGTGTGTATGGGAGGGTGGCCTGTGACTGGGGTCAGGAGCCATGGTTCCAGGGGGTAGCCGCTGTCACCTGCAGGATCATAAAACATGGTGGGAAATATGCACAAAGTTTAGTAGGCGAAGCATGGGTCATGTAAAATGCACCTACTACAGAAAGACTGTAATAAAGGAATATACAGGCTGAGCACCTGACGCATCTGTGATCACAGATAACAATAGCTGGGACATAGTAGCATCCCTATTTGCAGCAAGGCAGCTCTTTGTGTAGTCTTTATTCACAAATGACTGTCAGTGTAAAAAAGAATGTGACAACGCGTGCACTGTACACTCACATTAAAAATTAGCTTAAAGTACAACGCAGGTGTGTTGTCACTTTGTTTCGTGCAGATACCATTGGAAAATTTCTACATCTCGCCTATACTTAATAACCTGACTATGACATAAGGGGTTCGGGCTTCAATATTCTCCTACGGCGCGAGCACGCTTTGCTGCATGCTGCCAGAATTGCAACTGTACAAAATTTTCCCGCTGCTCACCGAGGAGGTGTTCGCCGGCCTTGGCAATATGCCCCTCCAGGAACCGACGACGCAACCACGTAGTTCTCCAGACGTGGGCGTCGTGGTCTGACCCCGGTCGCAGAGGGTCGACGGCGAGGATCCGCATGCCTGCGTCGCAGATCTGACGAGAGCGCGCACAGCAGATAAGCGACGCGTTGCTATGACGGGCAAATTAGACAAAAATTAAGATACTTACGAACATTGTGTTGAGGGCGTAGTAGCCTTTGCGGCACATGAATGCCGCCTTCTGCTCGCCCTTCGGTGCGATGATGGCTATAAGGCTGCCGTCCACGCATCCGATGACGCCGGGAATAGAGCCGCGTCGAAGGAACGCTTCCTTCACGGCCGCCTTCTCCTCCGACGTCCTCGGGAAATGGACCCACTCGTTGCGGGCCCCGGCGTGGACGATTGCCTCCGCCACGCGTCGCACACACTTGCTGACCGCAGGCTGGGTCACGCCGATCGTCTCCTCGCTCCCTACCGAGGCTTGAAAGCTGCCCGTTGCGAAGAATCGCAACGCGCACAACACTTGCCGCTCCACCGACAGCGCTGAAGTTCTCACGCCTCCGAGTTCCTCCGCCACTTCGTCGCACAGCCACCGCACAGTTTCTTTCTTTATTTCATTTCATTTCATTTATTATCACCTTGAAGGCCCGAAGGCATTACACAAGGGGGGGGGGGGCAATACAAACACGTGTAAGAGTGGTTTCTTGCAAAACACCGAAAAAAAGAAAAATAACACATCGCTGATTTTGTACGACTTTAAACAATCAAAGAAAAAATTCGAATTGAAAGAAGTAACACGGCAATACATTAGCAATAAAAGAAACAAAAGAAAAAGAGTAGGTGGAAGGGTTGACAAGGGTAGACTATTCCGATAGGTTTATGATGGGTTCATGAACGATGTACACTGGGAACAGAAAGTTATTCAAAGCGATTTGTTAGGTATTCACGAAATTTTTTGCGGTCAGTACAGGTAACGAAGTTGTCAGGGAGCGCATTCCAATAAACGATTGCATCAGGAAAGAAGGAAGTGGTCATGGCAGATGAGCGGCTGGGTAAACGTGCTATGGCAGAGCTGTGACTTATGCGAGAGGAAGTTCGTAATGGTGGTTTAAGAAGGTGGTGCCTTGAGCGTGGATTGTAAAAAAAAGAGTGCAGCAAGCAAAGACGTGATATGATGCGGCGAGACTTCAGTGTTGGCAGACCTATCGTTTGTTTCAAAGAAGTGACACTAGTGTACCGTGAATAATGTGAAGTGATGAAGCGGGCGGCTCGGTTTTGAACGGATTCCAATGATGCGGCTAGGTAATCTTGAGATGGATGCCAGACAGCAGAAGCAAATTCAAGTTGTGGACGGACAAATGTCAAGTATGCCAACTTCTTTACCTCTGGGGATGCCTTCTTTAGATTTCTTTGTAGATACCCGAGTGAGCGCGCAGCTTTGCGACGTATTGTTTCGATATGTGTTATCCAAGAGAGTGATGACGTCAAAATAAGACCCAGGTACTTGTAAGATGAAGTGGCGCTGATGTTGACAGAGCTAATGCGATAAGTGGACTGAAAAGGACTGCGTTTTCGGGTAAAAGACATAGATTTGCATTTCGATAAGTTGAGAGGCATGTGCCATTTTTCGCACCATGACGAGATGGCATCGAGGTCACGCTGCAGGCAAAGAACATCGTCAGAGGAGTTAACAGTGTTGTAAACTACGCAGTCGTCTGCGAAAAGTCGTAGTTTACAATGTATGCTAGTAGGCAAGTCGTTTACATAGATTAGAAATAATAAAGGGGACAGACAGGCGCCCTGAGGGACGCCCGAAGTCACATCGGTAAGAGGTGAGCGGTGATTGTTTGTGGAAGTGTATTGTGTGCGCCCGGATAGGAATTGTTCAATCCATTTCAGTAAGCTATTACAGATTCCAAGTCCAGATAGTTTTTGCAGTAGGAGCTCGTGAGGCACCTTGTCAAAAGCTTTTGAGTAATCTAAGAAAACGGCGTCGATCTGGAGGTTCCTGTCCATGATAAGCAGAATGTCGTGGGTGAATTCGGCGAGTTGGGAATCACACGATAAGTGTTTTCGGAAACCATGCTGAAATGGGTAGAAAAAATTTTTGCTTTCAAGGAATTTCATTAGGTTTGAGGCTATAATGTGTTCAAGTAATTTTGAGGAAATGCTTGTAAGGGAGATTGGGCGGTAATTGGTAAGGTTTGAGCGGTCACCTGATTTAAAGATGGGCAAGATATTAGCTTTCTTCCAGTCACCTGGACCGGCGAAAGTGCCGCCGAAACTGATCGTCTGGCATGTCAAACGCATCCTCGGGCTCTCTCCTCCCGCGCCCGGACTGACGAGCCGCCGCCGCCGCCGCCAACGCAATCACGAAGGCCGCCATTTTTTTCTATTCCAAACGGAACGGGGCACTCACCGGTTATTCCACGAATTTGCCGGGTTTGTTCGGCATAATTTAGCATAATGAGCGCGTAAACGTCACTTTGACGTGGCAGTTTTTGTGCATTCCTGACGTCGCTTGACAGGCAGGAAAAATGGGCGCGGCCTCAAAAAATTCGACCAATGAGCGAGCGCTGTCGGCCATTTTGGAATAGAAACAGAACGGAATAGTTTTACGTTATACCGACCTTGGACGCAGCCAGCGGCTTCCGCGGGTCCCCGATAGGGGCCCCTGCTGAAGCTCCTCAGGATCAAATAAAGTTCACTGTCTGTCTGTCTGTCTGTCTGTCTGTCTGTCTGTCTGTCTGTCTGTCTGTCTGTCTGTCTGTCTGTCTGTCTGTCTGTCTGTCTGTCTGTCTGTCTGTCTGTCTGTCTGTCTGTCTGTCTGTCTGTCTGTCTGTCTGTCTGTCTGTCTGTCTGTCTGTCTGTCTGTCTGTCTGTCTGTCTGTCTGTCTGTCTGTCTGTCTGTCTGTCTGTCTGTCTGTCTGTCTGTCTGTCTGTCTGTCTGTCTGTCTGTCTGTCTGTCTGTCTGTCTGTCTGTCTGTCTGTCTGTCTGTCTGTCTGTCTGTCTGTCTGTCTGTCTGTCTGTCTGTCTGTCTGTCTGTCTGTCTGTCTGTCTGTCTGTCTGTCTGTCTGTCTGTCTGTCTGTCTGTCTGTCTGTCTGTCTGTCTGTCTGTCTGTCTGTCTGTCTGTCTGTCTGTCTGTCTGTCTGTCTGTCTGTCTGTCTGTCTGTCTGTCTGTCTGTCTGTCTGTCTGTCTGTCTGTCTGTCTGTCTGTCTGTCTGTCTGTCTGTCTGTCTGTCTGTCTGTCTGTCTGTCTGTCTGTCTGTCTGTCTGTCTGTCTGTCTGTCTGTCTGTCTGTCTGTCTGTCTGTCTGTCTGTCTGTCTGTCTGTCTGTCTGTCTGTCTGTCTGTCTGTCTGTCTGTCTGTCTGTCTGTCTGTCTGTCTGTCTGTCTGTCTGTCTGTCTGTCTGTCTGTCTGTCTGTCTGTCTGTCTGTCTGTCTGTCTGTCTGTCTGTCTGTCTGTCTGTCTGTCTGTCTGTCTGTCTGTCTCTGTCTGTCTGTCTGTCTGTCTGTCTGTCTGTCTGTCTGTCTGTCTGTCTGTCTGTCTGTCTGTCTGTCTGTCTGTCTGTCTGTCTGTCTGTCTGTCTGTCTGTCTGTCTGTCTGTCTGTTCGCGTGCTGTTGGGCACGAGACTGCAAGAGTGCGACGCTCACGCGTTCAAAGCCGTCTGGAAGTCTAACGTGACTAAGGATGGTAGATTCGGGAGACTTATCACATGCGCGCTGTGGTTGCTGACGTGCAAGTGAAAAGGGGTCTCGTTTTTTCCTATATATTCCTGCCTACACACCTCGCATTGAATCTTGCGCATGACGTTACTGGAATCACAGCCAAGATTTTCGTTAATTTTGTATACGAAGACAGAGTTTGGTGCCTGAGCTATGTATGTGGTCATGTGACGACATGCCTGGCAACGAGATTTTCCACACGTTCGACAACCCTTGGGCGCTTTGGGTTTCCGTGTCCTCGTCCTCATCAACAAATCTCCAAAATTTTTGTTTGTTCTATATACTACATGAGGCGGCCCCCGCTCGATACTAGCGAATCGGCTCGTCTGTTTTATGATGGTAAAGTGGTGATCGAGAATGGCAGTGACCCGCGCAGCACCAGTGGTGTATGTGAGGACTAAGTCTGGACCTGATTAGGTACTGGTCCTGTTCATCACTTCTGCCACTGTATGTGCTCCATCTAAGCATTTATGTATGTATACATGGCGAGGGTTCACTTCGTCAAGCGTTCTCTCCTTTTACGGCAGCCATGCGGACGTACCCCATTTCTTTTAATCGTTTGAGCAGGCATCCTTAGCAGGTATCCTTAGTAAAAACTACGATAGACGCAAAGCAACGTGCACTGCGGTTTGAGGGTTTTCCCGGTTCGCCTATTTTCCAACACGTTTTATCAAGGCCGTGTTTCGATTTAGATGAAGGTAATTTGTTGTCTTCTTTTTTGTGTACCTGCAAAATGAGTATATATATTTTGCGTGATAGGCTGATGTTCTAGGCTTACGTTACGTGATAGGCTTCTGGGACCGTCATCCTGGGTTTATGCTTGACTACCCTCGAAGAAGCACGCGTTGTCTCAGGTACGTTGACGTAATATAACGTAACCATTACTATCGCTTTCCCTTCACCACCTTCCTCACTGAGGTGATGCTATACGCCTGAGTAGGGGCCCTCCGCAATTATTTTGACCACCTGGGGTTCCTTAGCATGCGCGCAAATCTAAGTGCGCCAACCTTTACGCATACCGTGCCAAAACGCGGCCGCCGCGACCGGGACCGAACCCGCGACGTCCAGCTCAGCAGCGCATCATCGCCATAGCCGCCGGGGTACCGCGGCGGATTATAGCAGTTTCGTGTATTGGCGTTATCTCGTATTGTTCGCTTCGCATCACATTTATTACTAGGAGAAAGTCGTCCTCTTCATTCTTACTTCAACAGCTTGATACTATAGGAAGCATATGCGCTTTCTTCCACGTCAATTGCTATAATAAGTATGCCTGTTCGATTTCCTTCGGGGCGATGTCTGTCTCCGCTGCTTAAAAATAGGAGCGTCTGTCCTGTGAACTCAACGTGCGGAAAACGCCGGCGAGGCCTCGCAGCTGGTGAAGCTTTGTGAGCGAACGTGGCAGACATGCAGACGCTCTGCGCACACAGCTGTGCACGTGCAGCCACTTCGCGCAGACGATGTTTTTCGACCTGAATTCTCATGACAATGCACATTTCCAAAAAAAAGTAAAGGTAGAATGGCTACGACTCCTTATGCTAGAAGAAGTGCCTGTCTGACCTTTAATTTCAGTGTGAGCATTTTTCTTTGAATTGCGTGGTGTGCACTACCGCGCATTATTGGTAAATAAATACGTGCTGTCCTTCTTCATGGGGCAGCTGCGCACGTGGCCTGTGGAATATATTCACAATTAGTCAATTATTGAGATATTTATTATCCTAATTGTTATTTTATTGTCAATTGTTGTTAAGAAGCCTCGCAAATGGGGCTTACAAAGTGCCTGAGACCCCGACGTGGTTCCACAGGTATAAGTTTGCTGATGAAATAATTCGCCCTTTTGATAGGTAATACATCATTATTATGTTATTATGTTCATAGTCTGTGGGCTGGTCTTTCTGTAGTGCGGCACATCTAGGCGTTTGCTCTCTTGAGGCTCTTTGGTACTGTGCTTGTGACAGTGAGCGTTTGTATTCTTCTGAAACTCAATGTGACCAGAGAGCGGTAACACAATGAGGCAGGCGCTGACTGCTTCAGACTCGTTGGAGTGAAGGGTGGAGACGGGGTAGCGACGATTACTTTCGCAAATGGCGTCAAATATAGGGCGAGCAGTTGCCAAGAATAGTCGCCGCCACGGGTCGCAGAAATTGTTATCTTAGAGCGTACGTAGCCGGGTAAACAGGAGACATTGCTGTTTGCTTACTATGGTGATAAAGAATAGAGATGAATCATGTACCTACGGGCACGAGGCGTTCTCTTTCCTTCTCTTTTTTTGCAGTCTTCGAACGCTGCCGTTCATCAGCGAGTCTTCCAGAAAAAAGCACGGCGTGTTTACATCGCTTTGTACTCTATCCGTATTCTAATCGAACGCATTGAGGCAACTGACAAGCGCGCCTTTTTTCCGGTCACGCGGAATTGTGTACATATACTGATACTGCCTCGCACAACGTGCCTCATGTCGAGCTCTTAGCGTTATTCTTACAGCCGGCATAAGAAAAGTACGATTGCTTGTGCTTCCTCTTTATCGCTCGTCCCTTTTTCTATTTGTTCTGTTGGCTCCAGGAACATCAACTGCTACTGAAATTACGCGTTCATACGTAACGTCACGGCTAGGCATGACGTGGAGAGAGAGAGAGAGAATAAACTTTATTCAAGAACCCCGGTCCAGGTTCGCCCGCTTTGTTCTAGTTGTGTGCCAAGCCGAGCGTCGTGATGAGCTCGATCATGGCACGTACGTAGTCGGAGGAAGAGTCCGCCAGCCACTCCTCAAGTGTCGTAGGTCTACGGGTGGGTGAGAGTTTGGCAAGGCTAGCCTGAATAGCGAGACGGCTCCCCGGACAATCCCACAGAATGTGAGCATTATCCGGGAAGCCGCCACATGCCTTGCAAGCAGGTTTACCAGGCAAACCTTGTATGCAGTGTTGGAAGTGTGGGGACAAGAGAGAGTGCGTCTGTGCACGCCTCCATAGTACCGTATCTCTTCGATTCATGTGTGTGTCCGCTTGTGGATACTTCATGAAATTGTTTAGTAAATCGTCAAGTTTTTCGCGCCTTTCCGCCCGGGCCAAGGCATATTGCTCATTCAGACTCAATGGGTCCGGCCACCACAGAGAAGGGCCCGGGAGATTTGCGCGGGATGTGGCATGTGCCACTTCGTTCCCTCTGATCCCTGTGTGACTCTGAATCCACTGAATCTGCACTCTAATGTTAGGGTGTGCTTTGAGGTGCGTTGTTAACCCTGAGTGTAGTGCCGCGGAAACGTTTCTG
Source organism: Dermacentor variabilis (assembly GCF_050947875.1). NCBI lineage: Eukaryota > Metazoa > Arthropoda > Arachnida > Ixodida > Ixodidae > Dermacentor > Dermacentor variabilis. Next base: position 240,402,469 of record NC_134569.1, on the reverse strand, counting down.
GCTGCGAGTGCCCTGCATGCAGCCTGGCTATCTGTTCGAATGAGCAGATTTCGTTCGTGTGGATTTGGCATGGTCGCGGCTTCCACGACAGCTGTAAGTTCCGCTTGATGTTGTGATGTAATATTGCAGTGTAGGCCCCATGATAAAGGTGTAGAGTCGGTTGCCACCCCTGTGCAGAAGCCTCGATTATTTGGAGAGGCATCCGTGTATAGGATCCAGTCTTCGGTGTCGTCCTGGAGGTGTAGTGCTCGAGTTTGTCGTCTTTCTGGTTGTGTGTCTGCCCCCATATTTTGATGTATTGGGTCGACGGTAATACGGTCTAGCGTATCCCACGGGGGATATTGTTGTTCCCTGTCTGGGCATTGTGGGACATCGTAGCCTAGATCACGCATAATTGCCCCTCCCTGTCTAGATAGCTTTAGGCGACTAAATTGAGGCTCTTGGTGGAGTTGTTTCAGCTCATCCAGTTTAGGCAGAACTGCCGTCTCATCGACTCGGTTGGATCGCGAATATGCAGGGGTGCCTAGAATAACTCTCGTTACCTGCCAGAGCATGGTTTCAAGTCTGCCTTCTTGTGTTTTGGTGACTTGTAAGTATGGATATTGGTACATTATTCGAGGTATAGCCAGGGCCATGGTGAGTCTTCTGAGTTGGTGCTATTTGATACCTCTCACCCTTTGTGTTGTTCTTCTAAGTAGCCTCTTGACTTCATGGAGCTGCCGAATTGTTTGCCGCACCCAATGGTCCGCCTTACCATTGTCCTGCAGCCAAAAGCCCAGGACCTTGATATGCGTTTTTCTCCGGACCATATCTTGGTTCACTTGTAGTGTTATTAGATTTCGTTCCTCTTCTGCCTGCGGTTCTCTTTGGTTGGTTACTACTATGTGCTCGCACTTGGCACTGGATAAGGCGAGGCCCCTTTCTTGAATGTATAGCGCCGTGACAATAATACCTATTTGCAGTGTCTCTTGAATTTCAGCTAGAGATCCTCTGCTGGCCCAGAGTGTAATATCGTCCGCATAAGTTGTAAAGTGAAGGTCTTCTACACGCCTCAAGAGAGTTGGCAGCTTGCTTAAAGCTAGCGAAAATTGTGTGGGTGAAAGTATCGAACCTTGGGGTACACCTCTTCTCAGGTACCTTTTTTCTGGCTCTTTTTCGCTTACCTTCACGGTAACCGTGCGGTTTGTAAGAAACCCTTTTACGTAGTTGTAAAGCTTTTGACCTAGTTGCATGGTTTGCAGTCCTTCGAGTATCGCTTGGCGGGTAACGTTATCAAATGCTCCTTTGAAATCCAACCCCACTACGGCTCTGAGTTGGCTGCTGCTCTGTGCTCTGTATATTTCTTGTATGGCCAGCATCGCATCCTGTGTGCACATGTGCTTTCGAAAACCAATGACTCGATGATTGACAGAAGTGGAACATTCCTGCTGCCATAGGAGTCGTGTTAGGGCCATTCGTTCCATAATCTTTCCCGGACATGATGTTAAAGAAATGGGTCGCAGGTGGCCAATGGCGCTTGCGGTCTTATTGGGCTTTGGTAATGGAATCACAGTAGCCATTTTCCAGGTCTCCGGTATGTCACCGCTTTCCCAAGCTTGGTTTATGATAGCCAGGAGCTGTTCCAGTTGTGTGGCATGACGTGGAGACGCAAAGGTCCGTCTAAACGCACAAAACGAGTTTGGCTTTGTTTGGCTCTCAGAGTTTGGAACAATGTCTTCCGCAAACCAACGCGACCGGTCCATTAGAGGTTCTCTTCGTGCCCATTGCGCATGTGGGGTTTCCTGGCTCAGTGGTCTTGCTGTGGTAATCTCATCGAGGAGTTTTTGACATCGGGCCGTGCATACGCAAAAACCCAGAAGTATGAAAGAACAAAAACGGAGTTTCTGTTCTGCGGCACACTAAGCCAGTTGGGCTCACTGTTTCTAAAACTACATATTCTGAAAATTCGTTTGCGGAACGGTAACGCAATTTCCCTTGACGCCGCTATTACGCTAATGTAGAACTAAACCTGTCTAGTGTGTCATAATGCGAGGGGACATGTCGGAGCTACCGCGTGACGAATCCACGATACCCGGCTCTTAAGCAGCACAGACACGTTAATTTATCGTCAAACCGGCAGGGTGCCATGTACTATCAGGACGGCAGTTCCGTTATGGCTCATACGAAACTCTGCGAAGAGATGCGCTGTCTGGTCTATGACAAATCACCAGGAACAAAGTGCTGTGCACAGCCTAGTAATGACTGGGCTGTGCAGAGTTATCATTGGGCTTATCGCATTTCATATCGCACGCTTCAGGTCGCGTTGTGTGCACATGACGCTATACCGATCCCAACGAAGAGATGCTCGAGCTTAACCCCCTTATTGAATATGACGATCCTTCAACAAAACCTCGCAATAAATATGTGGCGTCAGTTCCGTTTTTGTGAGCGGACATTGTTCGTTGCACGCGGACGCTGTTAACCAAACGCATCAACTGAAACAGCAGCTGCGCGCGCATACTGCTCCGCAGCAGCTCTCATTGCCGCCTCACAGTTGAAGGCAGTAATAAACTACCCGGCAGCTGTCAGACGGAAAAGTACCAGTTGAGAGTCATATTTCTCTCTGTTCTATTTGTTACCAAAGGGCCTCACATGACGGGTAAGTGGTGAAATAAGAAATAGTCGCTCAAGCATATATAAAACCTAATTTCAATGCCACTTGCAAACATCAAGTAAATTCGCAGTGTTAACTTTATTTTTACTCAGTTCTTTGGTAGAAAAACACGTTATGTCCGGTTCGTTCAAGTTATACTTCCCGGAATCATCTTTCTTACTTCCTACCTGTCTCGTCTTCCTAAATACATCAGTACAAACACTCTACCACTGTATTTTGTGCTTGTTTTTTTTTTTGGCTACACATGCATTCTGAATTCTAATTGACGTTAGTTTTTTATGCACGACATTCTTCTTGCGCGATTATTGTGTACAGGGCCAGTGTAGGTTTTTCTTGTGCTGGAGTGGAAAATAATACTTTAGGTAACCTATCTGAAAATTTCGGTTGTACGTTACTCGTTTTAAACTCCATTGTCTAAGCGCTGCATCGCATCCTTCACCGCGGAAACAAGCTGTCAAAACGCTGGAGTGAGTAAGCGCGGCGGCAGCAGCGAGCCAATGGACCTTCGTGCATCTCTCGCTTCAACGAGAACGAGTCGACGAAAGCACAGCGCGTACGAAGCTACCGGCTCTACGCGCACTCTGGAAAACAACGCAGATCTCTTTGAAGATGAGTGCCGCACTTTGGCCACGTCGCAGATCGCTTTCAAGACGCGATCAAAACGGCACCCGCCCGACTTCCCGCCCTAAGCAGGCGCCGTAAGCAGCAGCCGCCGGGGAAGAACGCCGCTGATCCGTCGCCGCACCCCCGTTCCTCGCGCGCGACAGGAGAGGACGCGCCTTCTGCCCGGCCTTCCTCGCTGGTGCACGCGAGATTGAGCCGCGTTCACCCTCGCGCGCTTCACTCGCACGTGCAGCATGCGGCGCGCGGCGACGATCTTATCGCCCTTAGACTTTATGCGGAACCTCGGGGCTACGCCGACGGCAGAAATGGGCCTGAAGTGTTCATATAGCTGCTATCACAACAAGAAGAAATTATTGGGTTTTACTGGCTAAAGCCACGATCTGATTATGAGCCACGACGTAGTGGGGGACTGCGGCTTAATTTTGACAACCTGGGGTTCTTTAATTTGCACCTAAATCCAAGTACACGGATGTTTTGGCATTTCGCCCCTGTGCAAATGCGGCCGCCGTGGTGGCTATTTGATCCTGCGACTTCGTACTTATGCAGCGCAACAGCAAAAACATTAAGGAAATATGGAGGGTATCAAGTACAAATGCTCTAGCGGAAGTGTACCGTGGCACAAAGCAGCTCTTGTGAACAAGACATCGCGCTTAGGAGCCGTGTTAAAGCACTTCCTAAGAGGGTTTGTTAGTAATATTTCTTATTATAAGGACATATTACCTGAAGTTGTAGCCAGTTTTTAAACTAGGCTGTACGGTTTTGCCTACAACTACGGGTAGCTAGCATATTGCTAAATGTATTCCGGGTGTTTTACATCACTTGAATGAAACCTAAAATTGATACGCACCTGATACGAATGAAGCCCAAGGCATATTTACGTTCTTATATTTTTTTTTACTGGTTGCGTTGAAAACGTTAAAAAAAAAATGAAAACAGAAACGGGAGTAAAAGGTATCGTCGGGCAAAATAACTTCCTTGTGTGTTACTTAGGATTCCCTGCATGTTTTTAAATATAACTTTTGCCATAGAACAAACACCTACAAATTACCTAATTACATTTCGGAAGGTGTATTGAGCAAGTCGGGACGTTTACAAACATTACTTCATTGGTATCATTCACCTAGTGAATGATACGAATGATACCACTGACTGGTACATCAGTCGCATGGTACACTAACCATTGGCCAAGTTACCACTCATCTATCGCTCGGATCATGTTGCGCGAAACACTTGATGTGTGTGTGTTCTCGAAATATTGCTGCCTGCCCGCTTCTTGCGCTGTGCTCTAAAGGCAGAACGCCGGACAATTACTTCAAACTCCACAGTCGTTAGGCAACTCAATACCTCCAGCCTTGCGCTTCAGCAACAATTTAGCTATTTCGACGCGCCACAGATCGTTGAAAAGCAGAGGGTGCCTATGCATGCTGTAGTACATTTTACGAGTGATCTTGGCAGCACGCGTTCGCCAATATGGGGGGCCGCGTGCACCGAAAAAAAAGAAGGCAGTCTAGGGAGGACGAGTCAACTGCGAGGGAAAGCGAAAAAGAAAACTACGCGGCCTGACCAGCCTAACATGACGAGACACCACCAGACAACAGAGCGTGGAAAGCTGCCCGTGCACTGTTTACGCTGGGAACTTAAATGTTGTAAAATATGTTCGGGTAATTTGTTGCGATAGGCTGTCCTTTTACTGGCCTAGCGTTGCTTGAATAGACTTCTTGGAACAGCAAGACGAGAACATTTGTTCGGCATTCGCAGTGCACCAGGAAGAAACGGCACACTATCGGATGGCCAGTGAAGCGTTCAGTGAGCCCATTCGACTGACATTTCGGTTGCTGCGTACCACGCGAGCAATAAACCTTGCGTGCCGCATTGTGACGGTATTTTTCCATGAGCAGAGAACCAGTGAGGACCTACAATGATAGCATGCAAAAATACCGGTCGACATTCGTTTCACGCTTTCTATTCCCAACGATTTCAGCCTTAGAGTACTGTCGGTCAGCCCCGTTCCTGTTTTCCCGCTGAGTACTCTGTAGGTACACGGCAATGCACCCAGTGGGCTAAATTGTATGCATCTTCGGCAATTCCCTTGAGTAGGTGTTCATCCTTGCCCTCGTCCGACGTACTTGCGTTCGCAATTCCGCAAAGCTTGAAGATTTCCTCAACGTAGGTTGGGCACGTCTCTCCCGGTAACTACACTCGTCGTGAGTGTGTCTACTCAGCGCTTTTCTTTTTCGAACACGAATCGCCAAAACATTTCTTTATCTCTTCGGCGAAGCTGTCCGAATTTGTGAGCGAGCCCTCGTTATTGATGATCCACATAGGGATAGTTCCGGCAGGGAAAAAGACAAAGTTAAGGGCTGCGCAGACGCGCTCCATTCATTCTAGCGGCTCACCATCTGGTAGTGTCTCAACCAGTCTTCGACGACATCATTCGCTTTGTCTGAGAATGTGCGTACTTCTCGTGTCAGCTTGCCTTAAACGAATGCTCTCTTCCGCGGTTCGAGCGCTAACGTCACCTCCGTCGGAATAACTCATGTCAGCGTCTCCCGGCGGTAGCCCGGCCAACCGTTTGCTGCTTCGAAGGGGTAGTATAGCTCGGTCGGCTAGTGTGAACAACCCAGCACCTCAACCGAAATTGTTACGGATGGGTTGGGTTTATTTACAAGATGATGGATTTTTAGCGTAGAGCAAGGCCAATAGACAGCGACCAGCCCCTCGCGCACACCTCTACTTTCTGTTCCTTCGGCTGTGTCGTGCAGCTTGACAATAATCTATGAATGCTACCTTTGGACCAATTGCTTAAAGTGAAAGCTCTGCATGGTTGTTATTGTGTTTGTGACAAAGACTTAACAGGCATGCGTGATTGCGCATCCCAGCCACACTGGCGTGATATTGCACACCGAAGAGGCTGAAAGCGAAGGATAAGCAATTTGGAAACATCAGACTCTAAACGGAATAGCTTTCCATGCTGATGATACGCGGCCGCTCTTCTGCAATCGGCTTAACGCCTTTGCGTCCTAGAATGTTACGGCTTCAGATTACAGGTCAAAGTTTTAGAGCGCAGCTCTTAATTGCCAGTTCCTGCGTCAAGCGTTGGCGGCAGCGACGGCGTAACCGAGTGAACGAGCACAACCGCCAAATATGAAAGACTGAACGCTGAGCGGCAGATCAAACACGCGAACTGCCAACGGCGGAGACAAATGAGAGCGGCCCCGTCAGGGACGTACGCGGGAAACTAGGTTCATGCGAACCTGCCCGACCGCTCGATGCGTACTCGTATCTGGTCTCAGCCGGAGCGCTCGTTTCGTACAATCGCCTGCTCGCTTCAGCTCTCGCTTGTTTGGTTTGCTTGGTTTTGTCTCGTTCGCGTTTGTTTCGAAGGTCACGGTTCGCGATTGTTTTCCAATATGGTTGTGTGCGCGACGCGAATTATGAAGTATTTTCTGGAAGCCAAACAGCACCAGCGATTACACTGGAACCTGCGACAAATCATATATAAGAGCCAACGCGTTTGACCCGCAGATATGATTTTCGACAATTAACGACACTGCTACATGACTCTTCCAAATTCTCTGCCTCAATATATCCCGAAATGCGAACACATAGAACTACGCTCAAATTTGGCATTAGGGAGTATCGTAATCGTCGGTGAAAATTTGACTGTCGTTGTGGCAGACGGCTTGAGCGTGTGGTATGTCGATACCGTCGCAGCGCTGTTAACCTTGAGCGATTAGATTGTCTTATCTGACCGGCTGCACGGTATGCCAGGGGGCTCGTGCAGGCGCATGAACGCGTGTGCCGTGGCATAATTGTCAGGGTGACCCTTGGCATGCAGGCATCATAGGTACGCCCACTCGTGACGCCAGACGTGCCATACAGTCGTTGGATCACGTGGCTGCTCACGTTAAACATTTTATCTCAGCTGGTGAGAGTGGACGAAGTGAGCGTATTTTGTGCCGACATAAAGCCTCCTGTAGAGCGTCGTAAAATTTGAGAGGAGATAGCGCTTTATTGTAGCCTCGTGTTCAATGATAGAGACCACCGCGGAAATGCTTTCTTCAGAGCGAAAGTGTCAGTTGCGTTAAGCAAGCAGAGATTAGCGGACACGAATGCTTTGACGACCCTAGCGGAAACCTCATCCTTAGGTCTGCAAGTGGAACTGATGAGTCTGCAATAGCTGCAGTTTTCGTTCAAGATAGGAGCCACGTAAGCCGCGTGTACTCATCGCGGTTGCGCAGAAAGCGTGTATATACGTAATTTTCTCTATACAACGAGCATGGAGCCTTGCTCCGCGGCACTAAATGCTGGGCACATATATTAGATCGCTTAGGGATAATCTTCAGGTGCCGAAAATTGCAGTCTTCCTCGCATCAAGCTAATACAGCACTTCGACGTCTCCTGAAATGACCATGCTCTGCGACTGTCTTATATTACAGTGCTATGAACGCTTAGGCCCGCGCATGCTGTGTTTCCACATTCAAGCATTACCTGTTTTTTGCGACTACCTGCGAATGAAAATGTTGGCCTGAAATCTCGGCTAAAATTGATAGAGATTGTAATAATTTTTTCGAATCTGGATGAGATGTTGGGCATGCAAAGGCTAATCTGTAGGCAAAGTTATGAGGGCGCTGGGAATCAGGTGCGTATTACAAAATTACCAAAGACCCGCCGTGGTGGCGTAGTGAACTTGCATTGCGATGCTTAGCCCGAGTGCGTGGGATCAAATCTCGGTGATGGTAGGCGCAATTCAATGGGGCGTGAAAGGCAAGAACGTCCACTTACCGTGCATTGGGTGCACGTTAGAGAACCCCAGATTGTCAAGATTAATGCCTCGTAATCATGTCGCGGTTTTGGCCCGTGGAACCCCACAGTTGTTTTTAATTACCAAATTTGTGTTACCTGCGCTTTGGAGCTCTGAAGAATAATCCACATTCAAAACTGTACCGTGTGAATCTAGATTCAAGAGTCGTGACAAAAGTTGCTGCAAAGAAACCGAGTCTCGAGGAAGACATTCTGTAGACATTTTGACTTCCTAGGTATGATTTGCTGGCACCATATATAGTTATCAAAGCTTTGCTCCACTGAGGCATGAGAGTTATCGCACTAACTACAATGTGGGTGCGTTCGTCTTGCCATGAGACATAAGAAGCGAGACGTGCATGCTACATCTAAGCGTAAACGATCAAGAAGCGTGTCGACCATGCGGTTTACTGTTTGGTTAAGTGAAAACCTCAAGAATAGGTCAACTCTCTGTAGGAGTGAAGACTTTGCGTGGGCATCGAACCACATATCATAGAAAAGTTTGTGCTGTGGAGTGCGAAGAGCATTCCTGACGTCTAATGCAAAAAAAATCACAAATGTCAGGGTGTGCTGCACTAACCACCTCGTTTCCCAAGATAGCGAGGTGGCTCGGTAGCTACTGAAAACAGGCCTAATGACCAGCAATAGAAGCAATGGTCAAGCTATTCATAATTTTATGTATTATTTAATCATCAACACAACAATATTTTTATCACACATAGGGCTCCCTTAGAGTCGGAATATGCCATCCAATGTCGACTGCTGTCACTTTCGACAATAAACCTTGCAGCTAGTGTTATTTCAAAATGTTCTGCTACTGTAGCCGATGTCTCGCCTGATAGTCTTTAACTTCTGTCTAATCGATACACACGAATAAGTAATGCTGCACTCTAGATGTCATTTGATGTAGATACTCCTGTGAATGCGATTGTGTAACTCTCCTGAAACCAGTGCAATTGATAAAGCGTGAAATCCTCTGCTTCTAGCTAATGCGTCGACGATCTGTTTTTTTTTTTAATTCTTGGGATGTTCATCGTCACAGAAGTCGTGATGAGCTGCCAAGGAGGATGGCTGATATCTTGACGGAGAAACTTCTTTTGTAGTGGAAGTGCCTCTTCATGAGGTCTTAAAGTGTCAGCAGTTCGCCCACTCCTTTATAGAAGTTGGTCACGAAGCTGGTGAGCACAATGTTTTCGATAAGCGAATGAAGCTTGCGTAGATTTCTTGAATGCGAAGAATTTGAATGGGCGATTTATTTGCTTCTGCTATCGCAAGACTACTGACGGTTGAACGCAGTAAAGCGAGGAAAATCCAAAAACAACGGCTATCATTGATTTGACTGCAATAAACCTTGCACGAATGCTAATGAATATGCGATGGCTTGCGTGCGAGAGCTATATGAGGCGCTAAAACGGATTGTATTGTGCGACGCAATTTCGTCCCGGGGATGAATCGCAAGTTATTCAATGTGCGATTTACACGCTTCTCAATGCTGAATATAAGAGCACCCCACGTTAGCGTTCGGTCCAGGGTGACTCCAAGAAAGCAATGTGTCCGCATGATAGGAAGTACATTCTCGTTAACTGAAAGGCTCAGCTTGTCGTGACGCCTCATTGTAAATGGTTATACTGCAGACTTTTCGGCGAAAACATCTGTACTACGCTTTGTTAGAAAGCGCACTGCGATATCTATTCCTTCCAGAAGCTGTTTTTGAACGTCAGAACAGTCGTAGCCCGACGACCACAGTGAGATTTCGTCTCATACGTTGATATATGCACTGACGTTGGCAGCAGGGTGGGTAATTTATGCATGACTACGTTCAAAAGTACTTGGCACGCTTCTTTTAGGCACCCCCCTTTCATCTAACTTGGTGTCCTGCTGCCATTCCTGGCCATCATGAGAACACCCCTGACTCAGAAAATATGAAATCCAACGAAACAGCTGTCCTCTTATTCCAACCGAAACTGTATAACCTGTACAATGCATGTACGTGGTTAACTTTGTTAAAAAGAGGACAGTTTGATGTCGAGGAAAGTTGACATTGTTATCCTGCCTTAAGTCTGTTCGTGCTCCACGTGAGTGACGAGGTCTAAAACAGTGCAAAATGTGGCCAATTGATGTTAGCGCTAAGTTTACGATGCATAAATACATATACATTGGCGCTTGATTCGGGTTTTCTCTATTCGGGTTGGGCGTGGAAGAGGATGCTTTTAAGCGTAGCAAAGAGTGACTGAAAATTTGCTAATCAAATTTCTTGGAGCCTGGTTGTTGCTTTCGTTTCTTTGCCGATCGTAGTATGGTGTCGGTGCCAGTACGATTACCGGAGCCGTGTGTTCTCGACTTTCGTGCATGTGTTCCAGATCTTGCAACGTCGCGTTCACTTATCCTTTAGTTAAAATTGTTGGAGTGAGTGTTGCTCGTTAAATAAATGGTTTCTCAATACGCTGCCTATTTCTACCACTTAGCGTAGTCTTTATTAATATTTCATTCTTTGCGGCAGGTTACGTCTAGCTTCTCCTGCCCCCCCCCCCTTTTTTTGACACTGATACGCCCCGTATACTGTGAACTGCATTTTCAATGCGTCTTGTGGGCTAGACTAGCTGTCAAAATTAACTTCTGCGTTTCGCTGATTTGTCTGCTAGGTCTTCGGAAAGAGCAAGAGGCTGTACGACAGGAGGCACTTGTTGGTCCTTCGTCTCTAAGTCTGTGTCTCGGCGCTTGCTTATCCGAGGGGTCCCAGACATCGCCGCTATCTTCGGCAGCGTCGTCGAGGTTTACATGACCTCCCGGCCTTCGCTCTAGTGTTAAGCGTATCACGGCTTGGTGCTTTATGCTTTCCTAAACATTCATGGGCAACGGACAGACTCCGAAGCACGCACGTTGAACTTGGATCTTGTTTCATTATTTCTTTTTTCTTTTCTTTTTGCCATCCCAACATGTTTTAAGCCTAAGTGAGGACAAAACGATTTTTAATGCCCGAGTGGTCCGAAGGCGTTGCACTGATATTTTGTCGATAACACAGCTTAGCCTCAAATGGGACTGTCGTTTTGACGGAGAAGCTGCACGAATTTCATCACTGTATCTCGTCATGCGGGCTAAGCCTCGGGAGATAAGTCGGTAAATTTTCAGCTGGCCACTTAATGGTTATCTCATCGTAACACATGTACGCTTAATTGTCAAACATACACATCAGTTCATCCGCGCTATACTGCGGGGGCCTTTATTGCAATAGAAATTGCATGGACACTGCAAGCGAACTGCCGCTGTCTTCCTTGGCGTCGCCACCGCCGTGAGGCCCCTTATAAAGTCCAAGTTCGACGCGATCATGGCCGCGCACTGTATGCTGCCGATACGAGGGAAACCACACGAGGATGAGCCGGGAAGCAAGGTGGCTTGGCGCGGCGGCGTCTTGCGCGCGCGAGAAAGTAGGTCACATGCGCGATGTACTTTCGCGTGGGCGGAACGAAAGGAACGGGGAGATGTGCGCGCGCTAGGAGGGGGCTGGAAAGGGTTGCGTGCGTCTCCGCTTCTACTCCGGCCGCGCGCGTCCTATCTTGGATTTATTCTGTGGTGCGTTCGCAGGCTAGCCTCCCCCCCTCTTCGAGATAGCTGATGGCTTCCCTCGCGCACATTTCGTTTTAAAGCGACAGGCAGCACGAATGACAATTCGCTCACCTCTGCTGCCACTGTTCACCACACCAGCGTTGTGACAGCGAGCGCGCGTGGTCACCGAGGAAGATGTGTTCACGTTTGCCTGTGCGGGCGTCGCGCTTGTTAATTTAGTTAGTAGGTAAATGTTTACAGCAATTCTTACGGCTGATCAAATTATAAACGTTCTTGTGTATGGCTAATAGTAATTAATAATTTGCTATCGCAATCAATGTCTCACCTTTCAGGCGAAACTGCGACTTTCTTTACACTGAACATAACCCGGAACCATCGTAGGGCAGTCAATATGAAAAAAAAAAAGTAATTGTCGGGATTTGCGTGCCCGAACCACGATATGATTATGAGGCACGCCGTATTTAGGGGCTAATGGATAATTTTCACTACCTAGGGTTCTTTAACGTGCGCCTAAATTTAAGCCCACGGGTTCTTTTTTTTTGCATTTCACTCCCATAAAAATGGGGCCACCTTGGCCTGAATTTGATCCCGTGACCTCGTATATAGCAGCGCAATTCGAAAGCCACTAAGCAAGCATGGCGGATAGGTCAGTCACTCAGAAGTTGCCTGTAAAGGATGTTTTAGCTCGGTAATAGCTCCAGCTTTCTGTTCCAATAAACCGGATCCCTTAGATGCTGCTTGAATGTAACTTGCTGGAATATCTATTTGGGACCCCGAATATATCACAAAAGTTTTCGAAAACGAGTCAGTTCATAAAGTGCACAGAATTATTAACTTTACAATTTACGAACTCTGTGCAAAGCATAGATATCACAATTCTGTAATCCCTTTCTGTCACAAAGCGCGAATACAACAACGTAATTTATTTTAGCTTGCAGAGAATTGTTCTATTGATTAAAAGTGTTCTGCAGAGCCCCTGTCTATAAATTATTTGTGTAACTCCATCAGCCGACAGTTATGAACTTTGTAGTATTTTGATCTGAATAGATTCAATATTATATCACAATGATGTATTTCTTTTTGGAAGCGCGGTAGCTGACACGCACAGAGAGACGTAAGAAACGAAACATGACTGGACAGCGTTTCGCTCACAACTTAAATTTCTGTTAGCATGCGTCCATCTATACAGCTTATTCCACATAACTTAAGCAAAAGTTTTAAATAAGACCGGCATTCCGGACGATAGTTGAACCGAATGCATAATGTTGGCACTGGCGTAGAGTTACTCAGGCTATATTTCTTATTTTTCCCTAACTAACGGTTAGCTATATTTAATTAATCAACATTTTATGTATTGGCTGCAGACCCCAAGTGTGATACGCAAAGTTGTTGAGCACCTTGAGAAACCTCTCACTAAATTATTTGCAACGCGGTATATCTCACGTGGTCCTTTTTTCTGCGTTCCAAAGAAAGCCCGCGAAATAAGAAAAAAACATACCACGTGACAGGTTGATTGCGGACTGTTATTGTGTTGCTCTCAAGCGTGCGATGCATGAACAAGGTCGGCTGCAGTGAAACTGGCCCTTGACAGGGCGTTATGCCTGGTGAAGGTATCCGCTGGTTTCCTGCACATCTGGGGGTATTGGACGGAGCTCGGAGAAACCTCAATGAGGTGGCAAATGAAGCAGCACGAGGACTTTCTAGCCGTGCACTTCAAGACCGAGCAACTTACACTTCACCCGGGGAACACAGGGATCGATTATTAACATATAACGAAATTACGAAGCATTATTATTTAAGCAGAAGGGAATACCCATTGCCACACGGTAAGCTTTGCAGAGCCCAAGCGGTCACATTACGTTTGCTACAGACAAGAACATACCCAAGTCCAGATTTTATTAACAGGATCTATCCTAAAAGGGACACTCAAACCAACTGTAATAAGTGCAATGGCATCATTACTCTTGACCACATGCTTTGGCAGTGCCCCGCGGTCTTCACAGACTGTGACAAGGAAGAAGAATGGTGGCGGCAAATGCTACACAGCGAATCACTCTCTGACCAATTACGGGCAGTCCAGAAGGCCCGCGATGTGGCTGAAGGGCTCGGCCTGACAGTCCCAACGTGGGAGCGGCCCGCGACAACCTATGGTTGACCTTCGGGACCAAATAAAGTTCTTCATACCATACCATACGAATAAGAACAGACGAAAGCAGCATTTTGATTCTGCTTGAAAGAAGGAACAGGCGAAGCGCGTGGGAAAGATTTAAGGCGATGACGGCTGCTACAATTTTGCCTTTGTACACAAATTACCTTGTAGTAGCTTCGAATTGAACGATGATGCTACAACTTTAAACCATAGGGCTCGAATAACAGCGGATAAATCACACGGGGACAAAACTAACTAATGGGGAAAAAAACCTCGGCTATATTCAGGGAAGATTACGCATGTCTTCTTCAGACGGTGACTCTTTTCGCACTGTCCCCGTCTGCTCTCCTTCTTACGCTTACTGTCTACCAGACGTTCTTTTTCGATCTTGCACCCCGCATGTGTGCATCGCTTCGTGGTCACAGTACTGGGTGGCCACGTCTGGCTTCACACTTGGGCACCGTGACTGGCGCATCAGTCCCTTAGAAAGTGCGCCCGCAGGCTGTTCCAGTTTACCGGGCGTAGATCCTGCCTTATGTGCCTCGCTTTTACCAATCCCAGTGAACTGCAATATATCCAGTGCTCCTCAGGCGCCCGTATCCCTGCGTGTTCTCCACAGCAACGCTATTTGACTGTGACCAACATTGAGCGGCAGATATTGCTTACTCCAATGAGGAAAGAGCGGATATGGTTTTTGCTCTAGGTGCGTCAAGTGGACATAGAAGGCGCGCAGTTGAGCTATTTCAACGCTGACATCCAGGTACGCGACCGAGCTCAATGGTTATTGTGCGCGCATATGAAACGCTGAGACAGACTGGTACTTTTACGAAGAAACGACATAAATCTTCAATCCTGGGCCGGGACGTGGAGACAGATATTCTGTCAAAGTTTTCTTCAGGCACATATGCAAGTGTTCGTAGTGTGGATGCTGAAGCTGGAGCGTCAGTCTTCAGTGTGGGGAGTACTTGAGAAGAGACAACTTCATCCGTACCCCTTGCAGCTGCACCAAATTTTGGAGCCCCGCGATTTCCAAAATCGAAAGGACTTTGCAAATTGGTTTACAATCAAGACGGAAGAGGACCCAGGCTTGTGAACAAAATAGTATGAACCGATGAACCTACCTTCTCACGTAATGCCCAAGTGAACATCCACAACGCTCACTAGTAGGGTGACAAAAACCCTCACTGGATTTTGAAGACACATCACCAATATCATTGGTCGGTTAATGTGTGCTGTGTAATTTACGGTGGCACTATCATTCGCCCCGTATTTTTTGATAACACGCTTACAGGCGATAGATGCGTCGACAACATCCGTGCTGGGGCGCTTGAGAAATTTCTTTGCGAAATTCCGTGAGCAAAGCCTGCAAATGGCTGCATGAAGTATTTCCGCAGCACTGGATTGGACGGCATGGGCCCATTGCTCGGCCCATGCCGGGCCTCCAGATTTAACTGCTCTCGATTTCTTTCTCTGGGGCTACGTCATATATCAGGTATACCGGACACCAACCACAACATCAGGGGAAAAATAAGACAAGTCCGCAATTTCCATCCCTGGTACCATGATCAAGAACGCCTCGGAAAATGTTTCTATGTAATGTCTTATCTGCATTGACGCAGATGTTGATCTCTTCGAAGAGGCATTATAATCAACGGGCGCTTTTTGTATTGAAGGTCACTGGAAAATCATTCCGGCCCTAACGCCGCCTCCCCGCTCATCCTCATTACACTCCGTCGGCAGCCCTTTTGCCCATTACGAGCATCAAAAAATAAAGTTATGTTCTTGTTCTCTTTCGTCTCCTGACCCGCTTTATCGCTTCGGCGCCGCTCGGCCAGCAGCACGCATTTGCGCCGCCATGCGATAAAAGCCGCATGCCCAGATACGTACAGCACACATAACCCCCTGTCGCGGGCCAGTCTCGCTGCAGCCGACCTTGTTCATCCATCGCGCGCTTGACAGCAGCACAATAACAGTGCACAAATCACCCCGTCACGTGCTATTTTTTTTCAGACTTCGCGGGCTTTCTTTGGAACGTGGAAGAAAGGACCACGTGAGATATATCATGTTGGAAACAACTTGAGAGGTTACTCAAGGTGCTTTACAAGTTTGCGTATCACACTTGGGGTCTGCAGCTAATACTTAAAACGTTGATTATGCATTAAACCTTATGCATCAAAACTAATACGTTAGTTAAGGGTAAAATAAAGAATAGCCTGAGTAAAGGTAGGCCGGTGCCAACATTATGCATTAGATTCAACTCGCATCCGGAGTGCCTTTCATTTTTGAAACTTTGGCTCACTTTATGTGGGACAACCTATATATATAACGCACTGAGAAGATGGACCAAATAGCCCATTTCGCGATTATGCCGAATTTTATAGAATTCTGTCATCTTTATTGACGCGATAAGGAACGCAAGCAAAATCATAGTTTTTCTAAATGAAGGATGAAATGAGAAACGTGCTAGAAATACACTGAATATATTACCGTTTTATTTAATGCTAGAAATCACATGACAGTGGCTCCAGTTCACTCCGAACCTCATAAAACAAAGTTATGCAGATGCAACCCACATGTTGTAACCTGAGAAGCAAAGCCGTCGTGATGCGTTTAAATAAATAAATAAATAAATAAATGCTACACAACCGACTATATAAGAATAATAATAACCTTTATTTTTTTCCATCAACGTGATGGGGGAGGTAAGGGAAGAAAAAGCTGAAACAGACAGCTTGACTAGGTCCCCCCCCCCCCCCCAAAGCAAGAAAGAAAACATTCCATAAAGGCAGACAGTTCAGCTATCGACAAGAAATAAAAACACTTTTGATTGTACAAAAATAATACCTATAACTACAAGCGTCTTTGTGGCGTATAAATATGCACATTCCCAAACATGGGAACATGTAACTGTAGTAATGACATTACGTTTTTAGGACACTGCTAGAAGACATATGTAAACATCATACACACAACAACGGCTTATTAACATCTGCATAATGGTATATCACGAACATTCATCACTAGATTTCACAATGAAGAAAGAAAGAGTTCAGGAAGCACGTCAGAAGACAAACAAATTTGATATACATACCAATTATACAAACGAGAACAATGTTCAGGGAAGTACAACTGAGGCAGAAAAGAACAATTTTAATTGCTGTATGTTCTAGTTGTATAGCGTGTCTGACAAAAATTTATAATTCTGGCAGTTTTCTTTTCATCATTTGCTGTCCATAGGTAGTTCTACACGTCTCTACGTTCCAAAGTTCCCTACTACGTGTATTGTATAAAGGAGCTTTCTTTGACAGAGAAGCTAAAGCTGAGAGAAAGTTTGTTTTCTTGCACACCCTATTTATATGTTAAACACACACGGTATGGATACATGTGAGTAATTTTCATAATTTCCAACTTTTCAAACAAAGGCAGAGATGGATGATCTCGAGGAACACCGAGAACATGTCGCAATATTCTTTCTTGCATTGTGTGAGGCTTGGACTGAACGCAGGAAGACTCGCATAGTAGGGTAACGGTTTAATGTGGGTTAAGGTTACATTTAACACACCGACTGATCACTCCAGCGGCAATGGCTTGACTGACTCGCCCATCGCGGGCAAACAGCAAAAACAAGCGAGGCTCCCGGAAACGGAAGCAGGACAAGGTAGGTGACGATGTCGCTGCGGCTACTTGTTGCGCCGGTCACGTTGCGCCATCTGTAGCAGCCCACACCAACTGGGCCAAGCACCGTCACGTCACTCACAATTGTAAGAATTTTACGTAAATTTGTAACAGCCGTAGTGCCCCAAACTAAATGTGCATAATCAATGTGAGAGTGAAATAATGTATTGTAAAGAATAACCTTGACCTCTCTATTAATGTACGTAGCTCCTACGACACTTGAAATCTTAGAAACAACTTGTTCCACGTGGTTTTCCCACGTTAAGTTCTCGTTGAACACAAGGCCAAGAGTTTTGAATGCGCGGAGTATTTCTATTTTGGAATCGCCTAACAAAACATCTGTATTTATAAAAACGCTCTTATTCCTCGGACGGAAAAGTATGGCTTTCGTCTTGGCCGTGTTTATTTTCTAACGCATTAGCACTTGACCACTCATTCAAACGCTATAGTGAGCTATTTGCTTCAGAAATTAAGTCATTCGGACATGCAGCTGAGAAAAGCATAGTCGTGTCATCGGCATAAATGATATGTTTAACGTTCGGATTAATACATATAATGTTATTCAAATAGATATTAAATAAAAGTGGTCCAAGGATACTTCCCTGAGGTACTCCTGATGTTATTGTTTTTTAACCGGAAGAGAAACCATTGAGGTAGACATACTGTTGTCGATTTTCTAAATAAGATGCTAAAAGTGCAGTGCATTACCACGGATCCCCTATATATCTTACTTTTTGAGTAAGATCGAATGTTTAAGAAAATCAAACGCTTTTGTGAAGTCTACAAAAACACCCAAGGCTACTTGTTTTTTCAAAGGCGTTTAAAATAAATTTTTTGTGCTCCAGCAAAGCCTGTTCCGTCGACCTGTGTTTACGGAAGCCAAATTGTGACTGGGAAAGTATACCGTATTTATAGCAGAAATTCATTATTTTGGCGTAAATTACTTTTTCCAGCCCTTTAGAAAAAACAGGGAGTATGGACACGGGTCTGTAGTTTCTGATGTCAGTCTTATCGCCTTTTTTTTTATAGAGCACAGTCACCCTAGCAACCTGCAACTGTTTTGGAAACACTCCCTGTAAAAAACACAGATTAAATATGTGCGTTATGCACGGTGAAAGTAGTTCTCTTACATGTTTGACAGGTGCAACTTTTATACCGTCTGCGTCGCTGCATTTATTGTTATTTAGTCCTCGGAACGCCGAAATAACATCAGGCTCTGTTATAGGACTAAAAAAAAGGGGATTCCTGGTTTTTAGTTCTGATATAATCGAGTGCTCCTTCAGTCGGACGTTCTACATTAATATGAACAAAGTATTTGTTAAATTCATCCCCTAAACGAGCGCATGTGATCTCTTCATTGTTACGCTCAATCTTTGTAACAAAGCTAAAGTTATTGTGGCGATTTACAACTGTATTTAGTTTTTCCCATATTTCGTTTGTCTTTCCTGCAGAACTCTGAAAGAAATTGCAAATGTAGTCATTTCTGGCAGCTCTGATCTCCTTCGTTAATTTATTGCCGAATACTTTAAACGTCTTTATTATATCTGGATTGCGTGTAGCCATGAATTTTGCATACAATTTATCTCTAATGTCAATCTGTCTGAGAAGTTCTTTTGTAATCCATGGCTTACGTATCCTCTTTGGCTTTGAAAAGACTTTTTTGGGAAAACATTTATTGTAGACATCTAAGGACAGACTCAGAAAGATATTAAATGCACTTTCCACATCTGTTTCGTTCAGCACAATACGCCAATCTACACCAGAAATTTGTAATTTGAAAATGTCCATATTCGTTAACGAAAAGTCCTGAAAGTATTGCTGTGTGGGTTTCGTTTTACGCATATGTTAGTCTAAACACATATATATACCGAAGTGATCCCTTATATGTGTGTACATAATTCCGGCCTTCATATTAGATGCATGCAAGTTGGTTACAAACATATCAAGCAACGAAGATGTGGGCGTAATTCTGGTAGGCTTAATAATTCCTTTCATACATCCATAGGCTCTAATTGCTCAAATTCCCGTTTAGCGTGCAGATCTCCAAGCATATTAATGTTAAAATCTCCGCCGATGATTACAGATTGTTTACTTTTGCAAATGAAAATAAGCTAAGAATCTAGAAATACCAAAAAGTTTTGCACATTTCCGCTCGGAGGCCGGTATACTAGGCTTAAAGGTTGTTTGTCGACCGTCAAACATAAAATTTTATAGTCTTCATGCACGCAAGAAAAATTCGGCACTTGGTCACAGACAAGATGTTCCTTCACCATCACTGCCACACCTCCTCCACGAGAGGTAGTTCGGTTCACCAAATAGGTGTTGTAGGAGGGTAAGCATAATGCATTAGCTTCTTCTGTGTACCAGGTCTCCGTAAGCATAATGATGTCAAAAGCAAAATCAAGGTTGCTGAACAAAATTTCGAACTGAGCGCATTTTTTCTTAGCTGACTGCATTGAGGTGAAACAGCTTAAGTGAACTGGCATATTCCAGACCACAAACATCTTTAAATTCGGATGGTGTAATGTAATCTTTGTATGAAGCCATAATAGGGAAAAGAAAAAAAAGAAACTTAAGTCTATTTAATCTTGGCTAAGTCCTCCTTGCATTTT
Organism: Dermacentor variabilis; assembly: GCF_050947875.1. Taxonomy (NCBI): domain Eukaryota; kingdom Metazoa; phylum Arthropoda; class Arachnida; order Ixodida; family Ixodidae; genus Dermacentor; species Dermacentor variabilis. Next base: position 240,382,389 of record NC_134569.1, on the reverse strand, counting down.
ACATGATCTACTGTTGTTCCATCTTTCTGGCGGACAAAAACTTTGCCGTTCCGATGCCAGGCGTATTTGAAATCGTGCCCTTTGGCCCATTGCCTGGTTACCTCAAGCAATACCCTGCTGTGTTTGGTCAAATTTTCCTGAATGTAGCAGCTCATTTTTGACTGGTTGAGTTCTGTTTTCTTTCGTAAAAACTGAGCCTTCAAATCCTGTCTTGTAAAATGTGCTATGATACCTGGTATCTTATCTTTAGGTGCTGGAAGTCTGTCGCTTTGCACAATGTTGTATTTAGTTATTTCTGGAATGTGAAGCTCCGCTGCCACTTCATTGATTTTTGACAATAAGTCTTCGTTTTCACTGACGGGTATGCCACGGAACTCGAGATTTAGTTTTCTGCTTTGCCATTCAAGGTTGTTTAGATATTGAGTTATCTGTCGTTTTTCAGTTGCGCGGTCTTGAAATTCATTTGATTCGACTCGTTTTTTTTTTAGCTGCGATATTTCTTTGTCATGATTGCGCATGTGTACCATAACTTCGTCATATTTGTCTGACATCACTTCCACTGCGTGCTCAATTTTTTCTGCTGTGTCCTTTAGTCTCATGAGGCTTTCTAGTTTTGCATGAATACCTTGAAGCACAATCGCTATGTCTGCATCTTGTTCTTTTATTGTTTTGTTGCTTTGGCTACCTCTCGGCTGAGCTATCTTACATGTTTGGCAAAGCCAACCCTTCCGCCATGCTTCGCTTTTTGATTTGTAAGTTGTTTCAGCTACCCCTGAGCAGTTACCGAAATGGTACATGAAGGAACATTCTCCGCAAACCAGCCCCTTTTCACAACTTACCTTACAACCCGGACATGCATCGTCGTCTGAAAGTGGCATGTTTGCAAGGAAAACACACCCACATAAAAAGAAAAGCAGGAATACTACAATGGCAGCAGCAGTGGCGACAAGAACAAGACGCAACTAAGTACAACCTACAGAAAACTGGTTCCAACTAACCTGCAATTTGCAGAACAGAGGTTTAGCGCTTGTCGACACGCCGCTACTACTGCCAAGAATGGTAGGACATCGCCTCCGGTGCTCTTCTTATACTCGGTAGCGTCCAATGCTGGGCGTCGCTTCTGTCGGTGCTGGCTTAACACGTGTCCCGGTTGAACATGACGATAGTGCAGCAGATAGCAGGCTTTTCCCAGTCCGATGATGCCGTCATTGGAAATCGGCGGTTTGCTCTGGTGTTCCGTAGTGTTTCAACGATGATCCGTAGATGCCTGAAATTTGCAGAACAGAGGTTTAGCGTTCGTCGACACGCCGCTACTGCTGCCAAGAATGGTAGGACATCGCCTCCGGTGCTCTTCTTATACTCGGTAGCGTCCAATGCTGGGCGTCGCTTCTGTCGGTGCTGGCTTAACACGTGTCCCGGTTGAACATGACGATAGTGCAGCAGATAGCAGGCTTTTCCCAGTCCGATGATGCCGTCATTGGAAATCGGCAGTTTGCTCTGGTGTTCCGTAGTGCTTCAACGATGCTCCGTAGATGCCTGCAATTTGCAGTACAGAGGTTTAGCGCTTGTCGACACGCCGCTACTGCTGCCAAGAATGCCAAGAATTATGCACAGAGTTTTGCATTATAGCGATTACCTGCCTGCCGGTGAAGACGCCAAGACGCAGAGACCCCTAGCACGTGACCCACGTGACAGCGCAGTATACTGTCTCGGGATTGGCCAATTTTCGCGTGACATAGTGCCCAGGGTCGGCGCAACGACTACAGTGGGCCGATCCGGGATATAGAGCAACAGGAAACTCCACTTTACATGACGAAGGAGCGACAACGAAGAAGCGCCAAACCATAGGAAGTTAGCTATAAATGTTTGCTTTATTAAAGGAATTGGGCTCTTTATGACATGTGTTTGTTGCAATGAGAATATATAGGTATCATTGGCTTTATCATAAATTCCGTCAAGAACAAGCCCATCAACCAGAACAGTTGTATGGGCTGTAAAGATCGTATTGCTGTCCTACGTGTGAACTATTCAGCAAGACGACAGCAATATCAATTCAAATGGGTCCTGACGTTTCAGTCGAAATGCGCTGCAGAAGCAATCGTCACCGACATCAGCAGAGGCGCTTATGGGAACAGCGATTGAAGCGCGACTAGGTGAGGAGAGAACAAGCATGGTTAAAGAATGTCCATTTTTAATTAAAAGACAACACAACTTGAATTTAGTCATAGAAAATAACATTTCTAACTAATTATATATAGGTGTGGTAGGGAAAGAAAATAATTCTGTCACTTTATAGTTAAAAATGAATACCTCTACTTAAGCGCCCGCTAATAAAGGGCGTTGACACCGGTGTCACTTTCAATCCATTGCCGCTCTTGTGTTAAGCAGAAGGGCGTGATCGTAACGGTGGTGGTGGTGGTGGTGGTGAAGCAGGCGGGGTTAGCCTGGCATACATGCCGGCAATTGTTCCGCCTGATCCTCCTTCGAGTTGAGATCAGGGGTGTGTCACCAGGCGTCGATGAGCCCCGTGTCTCGCAGGAAGGCTATCAGCAGTCGTTGCGCTCTCTTCCTGAATGCCGCGGGCCCTCCGGGGAAAACAACGTCTTCAAAGGTCCTGTGCGTGAGACCGCTTTTTTGTAGGTTGTCGACCATCGCTTTTCTTTCTGTGTCAAACTGCGAGCATAGCCAAATGAAATGTTCGATGTCGCCAATGTCACCACAGAAAACACAGAGTGGGCAAGCGCGAAGCCCAGTCTTGAATAAGCAAGCTGGGGTGTACGCGGAGTCGGTTCTGATGCGGTATAAAAGCGTCGCTTGTTCGCGTGTAAATCCATGAGTCACACAGGATTCGTGTGGATTCTTGTGCATCTCTCTAAACTGAAGGCGGATTGCACCCTTAGGGCTTCGAGAAGCTTTTGGAGCTTTCACTTTTGGGACACATGTCAGCGCTAGGCGTGCAAGGGCGTCAGCTTCCTCGTTTCCATCAATTCCTGCGTGTGATGGAATCCACTGAAACCTTATGTGAAATCCTTTGCTCGTTAGGCCGTCGATCAGTGCCAGAGACTGCCTTGTAAATTTCTCTAGAGGTAGGCCCCGATGTAATCTCTGTAATGCTGACTTGCAATCCGTCAGCACCACGACATCTCATGCAGAAAAGGCCCGTAGTTTCCGCAAAGCCGCGGCGATTGCGGCGCTTTCTACTATTGTAGAGGAAACTATGCGATCCAGTCGGCCAGACCATGACACATCAAGGGATAGTATGCAGAATGCCGCTGCACAGCTATCTGTTCGTGCGCACACCGAACCGTCTGTGTACACTTGTAGATGGCTTCGAAACACAGTGCTCAAGTGGTCCAGCACAATAAACTTTGCTTCGGCAGTTGAAATGGTGCGTTTCGTCGGTAGGGTGGGGTACAGTGAGGCTGCAGGTAACGTCCGGAAAAGACCATGGCGGGTCAAGGCGACTTCGTTTCATCATCATCATCATCAGCCTGGTTACGCCCACTGCAGGGCAAAGGTCTCTCCCATACTTCTCCAACAACCCCGGTCATGTACTAATTGTGGCCATGCCGTCCCTGCATACTTCTTAATCTCAACCGCCACCTAACTTTCTGCCGCCCCCTGCTACGCTTCCCTTCCCTTGGGATCCAGTCCGTAACCCTTAATGACCATCGGTTATCTTCCCTCCTCATTACATGTCCTGCCCATGCCCATTTCTTTTTCTTGATTTCAACTAAGATGTCATTAACTCGCGTTTGTTCCCTCACCCAATCTGCTCTTTTCTTATCCTTTAACGTTACACATATCATTCTTCTTTCCATAGCTCGTTGTGTCGTCCTCAATTTGAGTAGAACCCTTTTCGTAAGCCTCCAGGTTTCTGCCCCGTAGGTGAGTACTGGTAAGACACAGCTATTATATACTTTTCTCTTTAGGGATAACGGCAACCTGCTGTTCATGATTTGGGAATGCCTGCCAAACGCACTCCAGCCCATTCTTATTCTTCTGATTATTTCCGTCTCATGATCCGGATCCGCCGTCACTACCTGCCCTAAGTAGATGTATTCCCTTACGACTTCCAGTGCCTCGCTGCCTATTGTAAATTGCTGTTCTCTCCTGAGACTGTTAAGCATTACTTTAGTTTTCTGCATATTAATTTTTAGACCCACTCTTCTGCTTTGCCTCTCCAGGTCAGTGAGCATGCATTGCAATTGGTCCCCTGAGTTACTAAGCAAGGCAATATCATCAGCGAATCGCAAGTTACTAAGGTATTCTCCATTAACTTTTATCCCCAATTCTTCCCAATCCAGGTCTCTGAATACCTCCTGTAAACACGCTGTGAATAGCATTGGAGATATCGTGTCTCCCTGCCTGACGCCTTTCTTTATTGGGATTTTGTTGCTTGCTTTATGGAGGACTACGGTGGATGTGGAGCCACTATAGATATCTTCCAGTATTTTTACATATGGCTCATCTACACCCTGATTCCGTAATGCCTCCATGACTGCTGAGGTTTAGACTGAATCAAACGCTTTCTCGTAATCAATGAAAGCTATATATAACGGTTGCTTATATTCTGCACATTTCTCTATCACTTGATTGATAGTGTGAATATGGTCTATTGTTGAGTAGCCTTAACGGAATCCTGCCTGGTCCTTTGGTTGACAGAAGTCTAAGGTGTTCCTGATTCTATTTGCAATTACCTTAGTAAATACTTTGTAGGCAACAGACAGTAAGCTGATCGGTCTATAATTTTTCAAGTCTTTGGCGTCCCCTTTCTTATGGATTAGGATTATGTTAGCGTTCTTCCAAGATTCCGGTACGCTCGAGGTCATGAGGCATTGCGTATACAGGGTGGCCAGTTTCTCTAGAACAATCTGTCCACCATCCTTCAACAAATCTGCTGTTACCTGATCCTCCCCAGCTGCCTTCCCCCTTTGCATATCTCCTAAGGCTTTCTTTACTTCTTCCGGTGTTACCTTCGGGATTTCGAATTCCTCTAGACTATTTTCTCTTCCATTATCGTCGTGGGTGCCACTGGTACTGTATAAATCTCTATAGAACTCCTCAGCCACTTGAACTATCTCATCCATATTAGTAATGATATTGCCGGCTTTGTCTCTTAACGCATACATCTGATTCTTGCCAATTCCTAGTTTCTTCTTCACTGTTTTTAGGCTTCCTCCGTTCCTGAGAGCATGTTCAATTCTATCCATATTATACTTCCTTATGTCAGCTGTCTTACGCTTGTTGATTAACTTCGAAAGTTCTGCTAGTTCTATTCTAGCTGTAGGGTTAGATGCTTTCATACATTGGCGTTTCTTGATCAGATCTATTCCTAGTGCCTATGCCATATTCCCCCACTGCCTTGTCTCCAGCCTGCTTCTTGCCTACCTTGGCATTAAAGTCGCCCATTAGTATAGTGTATTTAGTTTTGACTCTACCCACCACAGATTCCACGTTTTCATAGAAGCTTTCGACTTCCTGGTCATCATGACTGGATGTAGGGGCGTAGACCTGTACAATCTTCATTTTGTACCTCTTATTAAGTTTCACAACAAGACCTGCCACCCTATCGTTAATGCTATAGAATTCCTGTATGTTACCAGCTATATTCTTATTAACCAGAAATCCGACTCCTAGTTCTCTTCTATCCGCTAAGCCCCGGTAGCACAGGACGTGCCCACTCTTTAGCACTGTATATGCTTCTTTTGGCCTCCTAACTTCACTGAGCCCTATTATATCCCATTCACTGCCCTCTTATTCCTGCAATAGCACTGCTAGACTCGCCTCACTAGATAACGTTCTAGCGTTAAACGTTGCCAGGTTCATATTCCAATGGCGGCCTGTCCGAAGCCAGTGATTTTTAGCACCCTCTGCTGCGTCGCAGGTCTGACCGCCGCCGTGGTCAGTTCCTTCGCAGCTGCTGGGGACTGAGGGCCGGGGTTTGATTGTTGTGTTCATAGGAGGTTGTGGCCAAGTACTGCACCAGGGTGACCAATCCTGCTCTGGTGAGGGAGTGCGGTACCGGTTCTGGTCACCGGGATCAGGCCACACTCCAGGCCTGTTTGTGCAATTTTATCAACACGCGGATTGTTTTTTTTAATCCGGTGGAAAATTGCCGGCACCGGGATTTGAACCACGGACCTCTTGCAGGCGAGGCGGGTGTTCTACCTCTACGCCACCGCTGCACCTTCGCTGCACCTGCGACTTCGTTTAGGCCAGTCCAATCCTAAAAATCAGAAGGTGTTCAGCGCCGCATGGAAATGTGAGCGAGTTCTTGCTTTTAGCCGCCGTAGAAGCGCCATGCCTGCGCGTGACTCACCCAGCCTTAATAGCTGCGTCAGCAAGGCCTGAGATGCCAAGAGGCGGAGTGGAAGAGACTCTGCCTCATTAGTGACTTTCTTGTTTGAAGCAGCCGTTGGAACTCCCATCGCCAAGCGAAATCCCTTTCTGTGCACTGCCTCCAAGCGCTCCAATTGACTCGATGACGGTGATATCAGAGGGAGCTGATAGAGAATACGGCTTGTTATCAGTGCAGCGTTCAAATTAAGCATGGATATAGGATTGTTTCGCCAACGTACACCTGCCAATCGACGAAGTGCGTTGATTCTTCGCACTGATGCAGCTACAACACTTTCGACCGCACCACGCCATAGTAGCTTTTTGTCGATGGTGACGCCCAGGAATCGAACATGAGTTGCACGAAGAATTGAATGCCCTCTGATATTCAGCGTCAGGCGTGTTGACTTGCGTCTCACTCCCGGGGAAAGCATGAAGGCTGATTTTTCTGCTGATAAAGATAGGCCAAGCGTCGATAAGTGGCGATCGATAGTAGAGATTGCGGCCTGGGCTATCCAGGCCAAACGTTTGTGTTGGTACCTCGAGATCCAAATGCAGATGTCATCTGCGTAGATGGACATTTTAACTGCCGCCCGACCTACTTTCAGGGCATCTGGAAGGCTGGCCATGGCAACGTTAAAAAGCAAGGGGGATAGGACACTTCCTTGTGGGACGCCGAGGGAAATTCGTCGCTTGTAACTCGTTATACTTCCGAGCTTAACTTGGACACATCGGTCACTGAGAAAGTCATGGACGAAACGAAGAGCATTTCCCGAGACGCCCATGGCTCGGAGTCCGTTGATGATGCCTGTATGAAGCACACAGTCGTATGCCTTGGCAACGTCCATAAAGATGACGAGTGTGTAAAGGCCGTCTACGCGATGGTGCTCGATGTGGCTTAGTAGATCCAAGACACTGTCCTGGGCACTCAACCGTGAACGAAATCCGCTCATACATGATGGCAGTCTATTTCCTTGCTCAAGATACCATGTTAACCTCGTACATATTAGTCTTTCCACCAACTTTGATACGCATGATGTTAGCGATACTTGCCAATATGAGGTGAGGTTTGCAGGATCCTTTCCGGACTTGAGCACTGGCACCACCCATGCTGTCTTCCACGCTTCTGGGATCTCTCCTGTGCTCCAGACGTGCTACGTCGAGTACCAGCCCGGCGACCGTGTTGGGGTTTCGACACCGATATGCCGACGAGGACGAGGTGAGGAATTATTGCGACGCTATTTCGGACCCTACAAGATCATCTGACGTATTGGCGCACTGGACTATGAGGTCGTGCCCGACGGCATTTCCATTCACAGCGGCGCCACGCACCATCTGAGGTGGTCCACTTGGTGCGTCTTAAGCCCTTTTACGCACGCTTATGAACTTCCGTATTTTGTTGTTTCTCTGCTACGGGTGTTCTTGTTTATTACTTTTGTTTGTTTGCAGCATCGGGTCGATGCCTTATAAAAGGGGGCTATTGACATGTGTACTTGTTTATCTTTATCGGGCGACCACATTTCACCGCCTAAGAAATGTTATCGCACAGCGCAGGATGCGCCCGCATGTAGCGGTAGTTTCTGGAATGTCAAATTAAATTATAGGGTTTAACGTGCCAAAACCACCTTCTGATTATGAGGCACGCCGTAGTGGAAGACTGGAAATTTCGACCACCTGGAATTCTATAACGTGCAGCTAAATCTATGCCCACGGGTGTTTTCGTATTTCGTCCCCATCCAAATGCGGAAAGAAGGGTGCCATCAGCACTCGGTGGTCTCCCTCCCAAGTACTGACCGAGCCCAATGCTGCTTAGCTTCGGGGATCGGACGAGAACCGGCGTATTCAGCATGGTATGGCTGATGGCATCTGGAATGTTATCGATGGTTCCATCCGATGCGTGTCACCGAACCTTGTGTAATCTGATTCCATGTATGCGCGAGGCGAATAGTGTAGAACATTGTGGAAGACACGCGGGTCCTAGCGATTATTCTGGAGCATTCGACGAATGATGTATAAAATCCGAAGCGCTTGACCCGCTGATCAGATTATCGACGATCGCGAGTGTGTTCGCCGCTATCTTTGTTCTTTCAGTGTAGCCTGTATTTGAGGGCACAAGTTCGCCGAACAAAACGCTAGTTTCGGTAATCGCAGTTTTGCTGCCTTCTTGACCGTCACTAGAACTTGGCAATATGTTTAGAATTACATCAACATTGCTATTATTCTTCCTGGTTCCTTGCTTGCTGCCGACAAAGATGACGATGATCTTTCCATCTCACTCAATAAAATAGCGAGCAGTGTTAGAGTAAATTTAGATAAATAGAAATCATCTAGACATCACATATGAGTAATATGTCAAAAGAAAGAGGATTCATGCATCCTTTATTAAAAATTGGAAAATGAGTGGGAAGGAACAGTAAACAGCAAAGACAACGTATATTCCTATGCCAGTCGAGATGAGTTAGGCAGTAAAAGTAGGGGAACCGAAATACTGAACCAGACGTAGACCCCGCCTCTTGAAATAACCGAAAATTCTAACGAAAATGACACCTACCCATCATACAACAGGATTGTAACGCAAGAACCGCCTGTCACTGCAGGAGATGTCATCATTCTCTTGAATGTTTCAGTTACCACTCAGCCAAATACTGAATGCTGTAGTTTTGAATGCCTGTATTCATCACGAATTATTGTGTATATTTTTGCGTCAATAATATACTTGCGTTGCGGGCGCCTCAGAAAGCAAAAGCAAAGCCCTTCCTTGTTAGTTGATGAAGTCATGTTACATACTTAACAAGTAAAAACAGCTCCATAACAAACACTATTTCCCACTAAATTGCTAATTTTGCTACCAGAAGCTCATGCGGGCTTGCGCAAAAATTAGGTTGAGTCTTCGCTGCAAACGTTTTTGTTTTCGGAAGCTCCATGTTATAGCATATACATTTCGTGACTACATCTGGTTTAGCTCCCGTAAAGGCACCGCATAGATTATAAAGTACACTATCGTCGCGTTTCAAAGAATAAAGTGCCACTCACAAAACTTTCACAGTGTATTTACAGTGTGAAAAGGTTGTCTGGCACGAAAAATCAACCAAATGTAACTGCTAGATTTTTCTTGGGCCTTAATGGGTTACTGCGAAGAATTATTTGCGAAGTTCGTTCGCTTCGAGTTTGTCTGTCTATCTATCAAGCATCCTACGCTGGTAGGGCTCGCGATGCCTGCCAACTTGAGTAGCCGGAAATGAGCTCGTGTGCGCGTTACTGGCGTGGTCGCGGCATGCTCGTCATTCTAGCTTCGTCATCAGACTGTCGCCTCAGATTCTCGCGTGCGCTGAGCCAGCTGGAGTGCGTAAGAAGATCCGGGCATTACGTTTGATGAACACCGCGTGGTCGTTGCCTCCGTACCGACAGCGATTCAAAAGTAAGTTTCTCACCCCGTGCACGCCCACCGGCTTTTGGGAAAAAACCTCTTGGAAGAGCGCATCTTCGTCGAGAAATGCGTCAACTCTGACATTGCGTTCCTCGGAGGTTTACTTGAGCAGTCGAGGATGGCGTACGGCTGGGATTCTACGTACTTGGCGAAGAGGAAGGAGGACATCTTCGCGTTGATCGAGCAGCTAGGCAAGCTCACGTTCTTTGTGACGCTCGGGGTGTCCGAGCTCCTCAGTGAGCGTCTCCTCGAAGTCACAGAGAGAGTCCAAGAGCCGGTAGAGGCGCGGCGGGGTCGATGCCATATCCACTTGTCTGCAAAATGTTTCGCAGAACTTCGACACTGACACTAATTCCCCGATTCAGGAATTCCTCTTAACTTGAAGCTCATGCTTGACCTGATATAAATGATGCCTATCGCGAACATGCCGAAGGAAACTTAGCGTCTTGCGCATGTTCACATCAGGCGTCATATAAACGAATTGTGGCCCTGAAAAAAGTTGAACACTGTTTTAAATCGCAGTAACTCGTCCCCAAAAACAAATAAAATTAACATCGGTGAAGTCGAGATATACGGTCGCGCCCTGGCAAATTTATTTAGTAACTATTTTGTACAGTGTGGTGATTATTTTCCAGTGTTGAATTTTCAAGATTCATGCCCCCTAGTAACCAATCTACATTCTTTCTTGAGGCCGTTAGCGAAGAACAAGTTCGGTCTGTTTTTATGTCTCTTCAAAACAGCTCTATTTGTGACGTTGAAGGTATGCAAATTCGACCTCTTAAACATATTATGGATCTTATCGCACCGATTCTCACCTATATGTTTAACCGTTGTTTCTCAAGTGCCGTTTTCCCACAAAGAATGGAGGAGGCTAAGGTTACGGTATTGTTCAAGAAAGGTGATCAAAATGACATCAAGAATTATCGCCCTAACTCAGTGTTGCCAATATTTTTAAAGGGCTTAGAAAAAAATTATTCATGAGCACCTTTAGTTTTTTTTTTTCAGAAATATGACCTTTTAACTCCAGCTCAATTTGGGTTTAGAAAGCATAGGTCTACGGAACTAGCCTTGATAGAACAAGAAGAGTTTATTTTATCACAGTTTTCAAGTAAGGTGGTTGTACTGGGCCTGTACATTTATTTCACGAAAGCATTTGACTGCATTATTCATTCCATTTTACTCAAAAAACTTGAATTGTATGGAGTGCGTGGCCATTGCTGGAATCTCATAAAATGTGACCTTTACTATCGGCGGCAGTATGTTCAAATAGGTGAGCACTGTTCCGACCAAAAACCGATTGCAAGAGGAGTGCCTCAAGGCAGCATTCTGGGACCTTTTCTTTTTAATATCTATATAAATGATCTGGTAAATACATGCGGTGAAGCCAAATATATATTGTACGCCGACGATGCCAGCATATTTTTTTCCGCTACAGATTGTGAGCAAATCAGCTGCATAGCAAATTCCGCTCTTGTAAACTTCTGGAATGGTCTGTAGCAAATCAGTTAGTGGTTAACACCAACAAAACTAAGGCTGTGCTATTTAGACCGAAATCAAAACAGGTAAATATGAACGTAGATCTTATCTACGGCACCAGAAAAATAGAAATATTAAGTAGTATTAAAATTCTTGGGGTCGCGTTTTCCCAAAATATGCTATGGGATATTCATGTAGATTCTGTATGCATGTAGGTTGTAGATTCTGTTTGTTCAAGTGTCGTTTGTATTTTATCCAGATGTAGGTCGATATTACCTTTCAGCATAAAAAAGCTAATATATTATTCTCTTTTTTACTCTCACCTCTCTTACTGCTTTTTAGTATGGGGATCTACCACAGTAACTAACTTAACAAAGGTGTACATCCTACAAAAAAAGATAATTAGACTTCTTTTTGATGTCCCCTACAATTCTCATACACATACCGTGTTCATTAAAGCAGATATAATGCCCGTCTGGAAATTGTTTAGCTATAGTCTAATTGTTGCCTTTAAGTGCGAATTAAAAGAAAATCGAAATTTCTTTCGTAACCTAGCCAAGCTAGAAATAAAGCCTACATCCTATACTATACGTCAGTCTGAATACTGGAAGGTGGTCACTCACCGTGCTAACTATACTATGGGTACACTATCGTATATTTTGCCTAAACTTCTTAATAATCTGAATAAATGTGGAATTGATTTAGGTCGCACTACAGTTCGCGAACTGCGCCACGTGATATGCCATGTCCTTGAAGAATTTTAATATTTGATTTCTTTGTGATATGTTAAATCGAATCAATTTTGCGCTTGTCTTTTGTTAGATTCCTGTATGTTTCATGTATGCTCCTGTACTGCCTTGTAGAGGGGACCGTGGGCTCTAGTCAAGCTGTTCAGCAGCTTTTACCCACGGCCCCTCCATCGTTCTGATGGAAATAAAGCTTATTATTATTATTATTATTATTATTATTATTATAAATCAAGTTGAATTTCTGAATGCGGGGGTTAGTGCGATCTCCAAAATTCTTTCTTATTTCATTTAAATACAGGTGTAAGGAACGAGCCTCTCCGCGCTAGTCACACAGCTCATAGTAACGCACTTGTCTCGCAATGAGAGCACGCGGTGCGATTTCTTCCGCCCCCCTATCCTTCGGTGTGCCGCGCTCGTATATTATTTAGTATACCTTCAGCTAGGAATTAATTCAGCTTGGAATCCTTCATTTATTCAGTTCAGGACACACGTTGCAAATACTAAATTCAAGTCGAGAAGCAGTGAAGTTACATTTTCTAAGCAGAAAATATAAAGACTAGCGCTACTTTCAAGATAATCGGCTTTAAGAAGAAGTTTAAGGCTATTAGCGCAGCTCAGGACGAGCAAAAAAGGAAAGAGGTAGGGGTAATCAAAGGGAGCGGAAAACAGGGTGAGCGCTGTTAATAGGTCTACGTATACCCCTACCTCTTTCCTTTTTTGCTTGTCCTGAGCTGCGCTAATAGCCTTAAACAGTTATGAAATACCAGCTCGCCCAAACTGCCACGCTTAAGAAGAAGCTTCCGGAGCTTTTGTCTTAATAAATGGGAGGAGATAAGTAAGTTGTCTCGGCATCTCCTGTAACAGTTTTGATGAGGTTTGTTGCAATAAATATCAACAAAATCAGTTACGGTATTATATATATTGTAAACACCAGATAGTATGACATATAAAGCCTACGTGACTGATGAAACTCACATCGCTCTCAAATATACCACTAATGTACGAGCAAAACTTTTTAAAGATCCTGATAAAGATTTTAACAACTTTACGGAAGCTGGAATAAAAAAATTGGAGGACGCTTAAGCTTCGCCTTCAAGAGTGGAACGCGACAACGTTCCCGTCGACCCGCCAAGGGGTGTAAGACAATGGGCTACGGGGCAGCCATCACTTACGAGGCGCCCCGCATCGGACGCGGCGAGCGTCGAGCAACGCAGCGTTCGGCGCAGCAACGAAACGTGCGCCTGAGCAAGCGGAACGAACCAAAGAACTCGGTGTCTCGGAGGGGGAAATGATGCACGCCAGCCAAACGTCGTGATCGGCACGGGCCGAGAGATAGACAGATAGTGATCTAAAGAAAGGAAGGACGCTTGATCCTGCAACCCGTGAGGGAGCAAGGCGAAGCGTCGTCAGGGGAGAGAGAGTCCCGGCCGCGACTCGCCTCGCACCGGTCCTCGCACAGCCCCAATGCGCGCGTGGCGCGCCATCTGTCGGGGCAGCGCCGTACATGAAGAGGAGGGGGTCTTCTGTGTTTGCCGCAAGATGGCTCTGCGTGTGCGGAAAGCGCAGAAGAAATGTAGCGGAAACGCACTTCGCTACTCGTGTAATTGCGACTTCTGTAAGTTACGTGTTCATAATTACCGATATACACCGCAGCATAACTTTCCACGGCTCGTTTCCAAGGCAACACCGCATTCACTAGAGGCGCGTTTGTACCGCTTTGAAGTATCGAACTCGTGGCTGAGTGGTAGCGTGTCCGTCTCACACTGCGAAGACCCTGGTTCGATTCCCACCCAGCTGATCTTGGAAGTTGCTTTTTATTGATGAAGCACCTGCCGTGATTTATCGCTCACGGCCAACGCCGCGGACGCCGACACCGACGACACCGGCTTTTCTGCGACACCAGCTCCTTAACGCTGTCGCGTTGATACATCAAGTTCTTCTGCTTTATATGCTCCTACAAGTGCACTTTGTATTCTGCGACACATGCTTATTTGGTGCATGTACGGATATGTAAAGTTGACGCCTTCAGTATTTTTCATGACCAATTTCTGCAAAACTTTCTCAAGTGTAACATAGTTTGTTGAAGTTCGTCCAGCATTTATCTCGTGAAAGCATTTCTGCGGTTCACATGCATATGGATGGGAAAATCGAAGTCGGCCCTGAGCTGAAGCTTCCTTTTCTTCGAATTGCGCTGCGGGCAACACTGGCACTCCTGCTAACAGTCACAAAACTGTGTGTCAACAGTTCGGGCTCATCTTAGATACCGTGTAATGGAGCCCCCTCAAAACGGAACTGTGGTGCCCTTATTTCATCCGGGCGTCTAGCTCGGAGTCCGCATCCGTCGCGCCATCGACGCTTCTTCGGCTCGGGTCTCACTTTTGCTGACGAGCGCGGCTGCACCGCAGCGTTCCTCAGCTGGGTGGCTGGCGCAAGTGAAGAGCGAACATTCGAGCCCTAAAACAAACGCTTGCCGGCGCGGCCGCTATCGCGGAAAGGCCCACGGCAGATACACGTGTCGCAACCGCTGCCAGCGCCCTCTCCGCGAGAACCTCCTCGCCCGCAACTCCCGAGGGCCGCACGCCGCACTCGGCCGGCACTCGCGAGCCGCGTGCGCTTCTGACCGGCAGGCGGTTGAGTCGCGCGTCGACGGAAGCACGAAGCAGCCTCGGGCGAGTCGAACAGGCAGGACCATGTCGCGCGCAGCGCTGCTGTTGGTGTACGCCGCCGTCTGCTGGGCGCACGAGGTCACCACGACGGACCACTCTTTCCGCAACCCAAACGCGGCTGTCGAAGGTGAGTGCCGTCACGAGGCACCTGCCGCGCCTCCACTTCGATTCCGGCTGGCGCGGCAGCCGCGCTTTCGCAGTGCCACACATAATCGGCCCCGCTCGAAGCTCCGCAATCTTTCTTTAGGGTCGCGTTTATCACTTCTAGTGCTTGTCACTAGAGAGCGAAACCAATCTTGGGCGGCTATTTTGTAGCGATGTCTTATGCCTTATTCTATGCTAGTCTTATCATCCACCACACACGGCCGCCTGATCCCGTTGATAATGTGGGCAGACCGTCGCTGTGCCACTGGCCAAGCGCGAAAAGTCTGAAAACGCATAGAATCGGAAAAGGCATCGCTACAAAATACCGGCCTTGGCGTCGCGTGTTTTGAGAATGTAGCGGCTCTTACAGGACCGTATGGACAACCATGCATTACATATTCGAAACAGAACAGCGCGGTTTTCACGAGGACAAGCAGGGAGAAACGACACGGACGAGCGTTGTGACAGCGCTCGTACGTCTTGTTTCTCCCTGCTTGTCCCTTGAAAACCGCGCTGTTCTGTTTCCAATATGTCTTACCTACTCGCCCAAACGTCTCTTAACATGCATTACAAGAGCGCGCCACTTGGCGATTCCGGGTTCGCTGTTTGATAGACTGATCCGGCTGGATTCGATATTCCGAAGTTCACCACAGGTTCTATATTTCTGGCGTTATGGACCAGCGTTAGATTGCTGGAAACGTATTCGGCACTCTCTGGAACTTCCCAGCAGGATCGAGAAAAAAATATTTCGCATAGCATAACGCATTTGCAAACATTGAACGCGGTATTAAACGTTTTCGCCGAGAACATTACGTAGTGATTCATGCCACGAAAATATGAGCAGGTTCCCACATAACAATACGTCTACCAGAGCCGATATTTTTTACCGCTTCTTCAGAGGTAATTTAACACGGTTGTTTGATCCTGCGTCAAGCCCTGCGCAAGGACACTTCTTAGTTGCGAGACAGCGCCGATGCAAAGAGTGGAACTTCTCCAAGAAGTTTCCGTTGCGCACTTTCATACAGTATGATTGACACTTCCAATATGATGCTGCAATACAAAAAGCTTCCCCCTTGAGCTGACTTCATTTCAAAATGGAAGAAAACATTTGGCGTTAAGAAGTGTGAAATCTCCGTGGCGGTATGTTGAGCCACAACAGCACTGAAGAACGCTTTGTGTAAACGTATTATGTGTGAATTAACCGATCACAACTGAAATATTTGTATGCTGAAATATCGATCATATGGCGGCTTGGGAAGCATTCGTCCCTGCTCGAAGTGTTCCGTCGTCGTTTTTCAGCTGCTTCTGCGTCACTGACATTCACGTGTAATCTCGTGTTTCACCCATAATACAACGGATAACTTCCGAGGAAAAAATAACGGCAGCTACTTTTCGGCACAACAAGAAATGCAACTGCAAAGTACATAGTAATATCAAAAGCTCTTTACGATAGTTGTTCGATAATATTGTTGCTGCTTGATTGCCCACTGACAGCAAGTCTGCCCGTTAGAAAGGGAGCGTGAGCGTGTTGGCATGGAGTTGACGTTTACAAGTTGATTAGATCAAAAGATAAGGTTTATCTATAGGTAAACCTCCAGGTCATTTTTGTGATACAAGAACGTGGTCATCACTGTCTCTGAGTTGCCTCAGGAAATCAAATTGTTGCGTTTATGTTCAGAGACACGATAGAAAGAGAACCAAAGTTCTCTAGCTACATACATCACAATAATTTTAGTTCATATCGTTTTGCGGATCATTAGCACGAAGCGACCGGACACAACATCCAGTATGAAGTAACAGGCGACACGCCACACTGTCAACTACTTTTTATGCGTTGCATATTGCAATCACTCAGTTCAGCCCTTGGGCGCGGCCGGGCAGCCACCATTGACCTTTAGCGCAACCACGTGACGTGACGTCACGACAGCCGGAGGCAAAGCTGGGCCCCAACTCGCGCGGTCGCGCGCGGCCGCAGCCACCGCCTGACTCCCGCTCCTCCCGCTAGGGGCGCTGCGCCGGCAAGTGACGTCACGGAGGAAAAGCTGGGCCCCAACTGGCGCGGTCGCGAGCGGCCGCAGCCACCACCTGACGCGCAATATGCAACGCATTCTTGGCTTAACCAAGCTTAGCTTGGCCATCTTTTTTATTGACCTATGCCTGGCCGGTAATGCATTTCATATTTCCTGGCGTCATGCACTAGACATTGTAGTGAAAGACAAGTACAGTGCACAACAGTAGCTTAAAAGAGAAAACATTCTATGACAATCTTCAATGATGCAAGATCACAAGTGCGTCCAGATAACCAGGCGATTACAGTCCACGCTGATCATCGAGAGAAAGATTCGCGATAATTTTTAATGTAGCAGTCTTTACACAATATTTTTAGGCATCGGTAAATCACCCGGATGTTTAGCGTAGAGAAGCAATGAATTCTTGGTTTGTACATTTATTGGAGTAATGTTTCGGAAAAATGCACAGCCAGCTAATGCGGCGCTGTGGGGTAAGTCTAGCTGAATTATGTACATGTGAGCATTCGGTATCGGCAAACATCAGGGAAAGGGACAATAAAAAGAAACTCGGGTTCATTTACTACTGATGCCATTTACTTCTTCATATGAGCGCTTAAGTTTACTGTTCGCGTTTTATCGTGGCTATAGTGTGTTGATTTTCACAAAGCAAAGCTCGTACTTCTATAGAAAGTGCAGGTAAATCTGTGTCCTGGCTGTTCTTTCGCAAAGGCTTGTTCTCGTGCCCACGCTTACAAAGGCATCGTATCCGTGTATGATTGTGACACTGTACAGAAAGCATGACAGCAACTGAGAATCTCTATGCTTGCGTGAGTAACTAGCAGAAAAAACCAACAGAAGGCGAAAGAAGGATAGCTTTAGAGAAAGATTGATTTGTCGTAATAGGTATTGCAAAGAGACATGCATGACGGCCAGGAAACACTTGCGGCGATTCGTTTCAAAGTGACGCGTCGATCCCGCGACGTGCGGCCAGCGTACACGAGCGGGTTGATGTAGTGGTACTAATAACACGGTCCACAGTTGGGTCTCGGCAGGCCGCTGTGTTGAAGTAGCGTGTAACTGTGTGTAGTCGCCCGCACAGCAGGACACAATAATATTTTATCACCGAAAACCCTCTACAAAGCAAACAGGCCCTCTACCACTATGGCGCGTAAATGAGACCATAAGGCCCCACTCTCAGTAACACAAGTTAAACACGTAAGCTTTTTAATGCCTGAATAAATGTCAGTTGTTTATTTGGTTGACATTTCTGTAAACTAAATATCTTCAACACGGACCACACGTTTCACGCACTATACTATGGCTGCGTCCGCGATACAGCCTAAACGAGTGTTTTAGGTTTAAGCTAGTCTTGTGGGCATGTCATAAGATCCTGTACGCACTATTTAACGAACTATTCTTCTGGTGCCATTTGCATTTTTCTGGGGGGGGAGGGGTCGCAGCTAATACTCTCAAACCTGAGAAGTAGCAACCTCACAATAGCTCTCCGCGATCTTTGCCAATGTTAAGATACTTCAGAACAAAATTTATAGAGGCCAGACTTATGGGGCAGATGGTGCACTGTACTCTCCGCCAATATGCGACGTGAGCAATGAGCGCAAAACGCTCAAGGGTATACTGACATAACAGGAAGGTCAAATCGCGTCATAACGTTAGGTCGCATCGCGTTTGGACTGAGAAGACTGTGAACGAAAAGGGCCAGAGCAATGCATTGTACTTGTGCCAGCAGTTGAGCTCCTTTTATTCGTGCTCGTCAGAAACATCTAACCAATAGCCATTCTCGATGTCGGACGTAATGTCTGTGCATGTATCGTTATGAGACGCCATTTTAGGGAAGGCAAACAGGAACGTTTATGCAACCTGGCATGAAGGTTGTCCTGTTATCAAATTCATCTCGAGGATTTAATAGTACACAACGCTTGAAAGAGGGGGCTTTTCTTTGGTGACAGTGGCGGATCCATTGTATAGGCAGAAAGTCGCCGATATACCAAGGACATCTGGGCGCAGTGTTCGAGATTTTATTGCTTTTGGTAAGGTGCATGTTTGTGCTTTATAAGTATTGTACAAACATTCTTTTGCCAATACACACACGCAGAATATAGTTCTGTACGTGTGTTGCTTACACTGTTTAATACATTTGGCGAAATAAAATACGTATTTGCAATCTTTATGTTGATAGGTCCCCAATATTAAGGCCTATGTCAAGCATGTCATACAGGACTGGCTACAACCAAAAGTGTTGGAATAATGAGATGTTTGTATGGAATGAAATACAAATATTCGAGAAAAATTATCAATGAACATCGAAACAAATATCGAAAATTGCCACGTTTCTAAAGCAACAAGATAAGGTGAAGTTAAAGCGGAGTTCGTTTGGTAAAAAAAAAAGTCACTCTTATATACTATCCCTTATGCGTGTACTGTTTACAGTTAGCTGGGCAACTGGACAGCTTGCAAATGATCAACTCTTCCGAATTATCTATGGTGGTATGTCTAATAATGTAATAAAATAAAGGGATAGAAATCATCCACGATAGCTGTCTAGGTATGCCATTAGCCAAAACACCTCCGGAATGAGGCATCTTATGCAGACGGCATCCATTCTCGCGCTTCCGTTCGGACACGCTGCGCCTTCTGGCCCTTGAAATCCGCGCATACAGAGTAGCACATTCCCACGTGAACGGCCCACCTTTTAGACTGCATTGCCTTCGGGGTCGGCGCACATTGTTAGACTCTGCTATCTCCGGGATCGACCTACATTTTTGGTAGTATAGGTGGATAGCTAGATAGCCGGACAGAGAATTGGTCTGGCAGTGCCAACAGAGAATTGTATAACAAAGGAACAGCATGCATCATGATGCACGTACAGTGCTGTGCTCTCGCCATAGTGAAGAAGCTCCTTGCTAGAACACCGGTCATAGTTTTATAATGATGAAAACACGGGAATACTAGCCTAATAATGTATGGAAAGGAATTCGTGCAAAGTCGAACGCCTTTATACCAATGTGCTTTGGTATCTCCGATATCATTCGTTATACAGGATACTTCGTTGTAAAGGCCGCACCGCTCGCAACAGAACATAATGTAATGTAATGTAATGTATAACTGTGACTTCGTTATACCGGTAATTTTGGTGTGTAGGCGCTCGTTTGTATGTGCTAAGCGAGTTCAATGACTGGAAAGCATTGAGCACAAGGCATCTGCGCTGTGCTCTCGCTCATGAACTGAATGTCTCCATGCAACAACCGCAGCTGTATGCGTCATCAGAATCATCGGAACAGCCCTCACGTTCATTGCTTTGTCTTCGCCGAGGTTCTAATTGGTGTCTGTATGTCTTATATATGCAGAAAGAAACTGATATTCAACTTCGAATAGAGAACTCTCCCATCGAATACAAATTGAATCTCGCCAGAAGAGAATCGGATGCAATATCAAGAAATTTTCAAATAGTTTTTGAATGATGAACGTCCGTCTTCTCCATTCATATAAAGCGATTCTCACATGCTACAGTGTATTCACAGCATTAGCAACATTCTGTCATTAGATGGCGATTGATGAGGCGTTTATTAAAAGCAGAAGTGGAGAACTAGGAAGCAACTCGGCGAAACTCAGCCCTTCATTCGCATAATCAGAAGTAACTGATGAGTGCGAGTTACCGTTGTTTATGCGGGAAAGTGTCCCTCCCTGAGCGTTGTAGCCTGTTCCACTACAAAATTCCTGTTTTTGTCTTGTAAGACAGCAGGGACGAAATTTAATCGAACTTTTGCTACAATTTTATACTTCATCGAGTACAGCAACCCCAGCAATTCTGGACATCGCCTTTAGTTTACCGCTTTTACACCGCATGACGTATGGACCTCCACAATTCAGAATTCGCGCGATAACGCACGCAGTGTACCGAACGAAACAGAATATAGGTGATAAAATCAAGGAAGCTTTCCGCAGCGAGCGCTGATTGAGAATCGTTGGTCTGATAACTACGGCGTGTAAAAGACGAATGTCAGGCTGGTCGACTGTGAGTCAGCAGTTTTGTCGCAATTGGTAGGCGTCCGAGAGGTTCGGTCGCGCTTCGGAAAGGTGGGTGCAGAGTCTTAAGAAAGCGACCTTCCTTCCCCTCCCCCCTCCCTTAATTCCATGCCTCGTGCAAATTTGACTGGTCGGATTGTCGTGCGGCGTCCCCGGCGGTTGCATAAAAAAAAAAAGCTAGAACGCCCTTTTGTCCCTGCAGTGCTCGTAATCTGAAAAGCTGTTTTTCAAAGAATAATGCAAGCTTGCTAAATGGTGGTGAGCGCATGTTTCAGGATATGGCAGACGCTGGCTTGACGTCCTTAATTTCAGTTTGCCTCGGTTTAGGAGTCCGTTTACGCTTTTGAGTGTAGGCACCTGGTCGCGTCATGATTGGCTGCCAATTTCCTTTTTTTTTTCTTTCTTTTTGAATATGTAACTTGTACAATCCGAGTAGCTTTTCTTAGGGTTATGTAAGCGAAGAGAGTAAAGGCAGAAATCCTTCTTTTAACTGTTCAGTGTTGAAATAGTTGCTTCACTAAATGGCTTCTCGTAAGGCGCATTAGTTTGAGCAACCTGGAATAGTTCAGTTATTTTCGCAAACTCGCAATAAAAGAAGACGTCCAGTTTCCTCTGTCTTTATATAGACGGAACACTATACCGCGCCCTCGAGTCTTCGCTAAGCATTTGTGAAACTGTAATGAAACGGAAATTAGGCTGGTGTACTGAGCCAACCTAAAACTTGCCATATCAACCGCGTGTACTGAATGGGTATACGGTGGGCTGCTTTGTATGAGGTCGTGGATTGAAACCCACCAATTACGATTGTCCTTTAAAAAATCTGCAGGCAAGTGTACCTTCAGGTTGCAATGAACGTTAACAACCCTAGATCAAAATTATTCATGCTTCGACTACAGCATCCCCCGTTTCCCTCTGTGCATATTCGGTTCGTTAAAATAAGTCAATAACTATTTTTCTCCGGGCAATATAGAAGTGAAGCAATATTTTCTCGCGCTTTGTGTGTGTGCTTTAGCCGTCTCACACCCTGCGATATCCACAGCATGATTAGTTACTTAACACGGCTGTAGGTGATGTCGTTTACCATGACGCTCCTCGGCAGCATGAATGAACAAGCATGAATGGAAACTTTTAGAGTTATCATTTTTAGTAAAGAATGCGTGGGGAACCATTGAAATACAAGCTGCATGCGTTGTCAGTTACACAAGAAAAAGGTTGAACTGGTGTCGCTAACTTAACCTGGGCTTAGGGCATGAGAGGCTATAGGCTACGCGAAATCCAACTAAATAGTTATTCAGTCAGCTAAGACACGCCTTTCATCCATCTGTTTCTAGCCCCGTTTTCCGAAACCGAAGAGACGCCTCTGTTAACGTAGAAAATAATATAAAGTTGCAAGAGAGCCTAGCGCAGCTCAGCTAAACTTTCGGATATATAAGCAAGATGATTTTCTTTCTCACCGCATTGTGTTTTGCTTTGTTTTTCTAAAGTTATCCTACACATTCTTTTCGTTTGCAATGAGCTACACATTCGCAATAGTAATGAACTTCTAAAAACACTAAACAGGGCCACACACCTGAACGCTTTCCACTGCGATTTTCAGTAGGCCTACGTATCTGTGGCATTTTTCGCAATGTTGTAGAAGTGTCTGTGCAGGACCTACGACCGAGACAAGAGCTCCTTGTGGTTTCGGAAACCCGATGCGTAGGAATAAATTCAGCCATCTAGAAGCCACATGGGACAGCGAATTTATAAAACGCATTTAATAATCTTAGCGTAAGCAGTAAGCGTTCGTTTGCGGGCTCGTTGAGCGTTATGCCTATGTGGCTTCTGCAACCTGCGCTGCCGCCCTTCTATTACGTGTTCGCCGCAACACAGGAGCCTCTAAATCAATAAAAAACTAAGTTCGCTGTTTATTGATTTCGGTGCTCGAGTGTCTTCCTCTCGGAGGTTGTGTCCGATTCGTTTCTGCTACTTCATCCGTGTCACTTCTAAATACAGTTTTCGCTGAGCAACAATAATCTTTTCCATGACCGTGTAAAAATGTAAGTAATACCTCTAATGATCACTATTCGTACTATCATGACTACAACTAATAATAATAATAATAATAATAATAATATTGTTACGTGGGAACATGCAGAGGCGACGCGAGGGGGCTGGAAAGGGTAGGGTTGCGTGCGTCTCCGCTTCTACTCCGGCCGCGCGCGTCCTATCTTGGATTTATTCTGTGGTGTGTTCGAAGGCTAGCCCCCCCCCCCCCCCCTCTTCGAGATAGCTGATGGCTTCTCTCGCGCACATTTCGTTTTAAAGCGACAGGCAGCACGAATTCGCTCACCTCTGCTGCCACTGTTCACCACACCAGCGTTGTGACAGCGAGCGCGCGTGGTCACCGAGGAAGATGTGTTCACGTTTGCCTGTGCGCGCGTCGCGCTTGCTAATTTAGTTAGTAGGTAAATGTTTACAGCAATTTTTACGGCTGATAAAATTATAAACGTTCTTGTGTATGGCTAATAGTAATTAATAATTTCCTATCGCAATCAATGTCTCACCTTTCAGGCGAAACTGCGACTTTTTTATACTGAAGATAACCCGGCACCATCGTAGGGCAGTCAATATGAAAAAAAAGTAATTGTGGGGATTTACGTGCCCGAACCACGATATGACTATGAGGCACGCCGTATTTCGCCTTTGTGCACAAGTGACCTTGTAGTTGTTTCGAATTGCGCGATGATGATACAACTTTAACCCTGGGGTGTTGACAGCGGTATCAAGGGTGTTGACACCGGTATCAGTTTCAATCCAATGCAGCTCTTATGCAGAAAGGCGAGCTCGTAACGCTCACCTGCTACAATACGCCCACTTTACATGCTGTGTTATTTTGTTCGTCAACGTTTATCTGAGTTCTGGTTACGTTGTGCTTCCGAGCTGTGTTTCATCGTTGGTGGCGTCTTCGGTCAAAAGTACCGAGTTACAACTGCCAAATAATGTTTCACTTAGCTGCCTTCGTGCAATTGCGCTGACCGACGGGCTTGGCGTCCGAAGATGCGAACAGCACACATCAACAAAGCCTTTCTTCGCCCCTAAAAAAATATCCTCCCTTTATGGGTTTGATTGTGCGACAGCCGTAAGCTCACGTTTCGCTGCATCGCTTTAGGCGACGAAAGCTCAAAACGGCCATTGCGTTGAACTGCGGGACATCCGAGAACCCTGCACTAATAGCAGGCCACCAGATGAAATTTCACACGTTTGCCAACTAAAGTCACGTCACTGCCTTTTTTTTTATGGATATGGTGTGACTTAATTTTTTGTTCCAGCGTAAGTCTTCCCTTGCCACACAGACGGCGCTTTAACTGAACCGCCAACATGGCTAGTTGCTCAAAAGCAATTGTAGAGAGGGTGAAAGACGATAAAAGAGTAGCGGTAGGGACCAGCCCAGGGCGGGCAATGGGTTCTGTCACGGAGCGAGTAAAAGAAAAGCTCGCGGAAAATGCCCATGTGCGCAACCTTGTCATAGTAGAAGGCGGGCTAAATGACGTCCTGAACAGGAAAGGGACAGGACTAGCCCAGCGCTTGGCGAAGGGGGTGCACGACTTGCGCGAACTATCCCCTCAGGTGCAGATCGTCGTGCGCACGGTGCCGGAGGTGCCTGTACGTGAAAGTCACGTACAAAGGGCCGTAATGACTGCTAATGAGGCAATATGGAAAATGAGCTGAGAGAAAGGCTTCGAGGTGGTCGAAGTAAACAGGGAAGTGAGAAGGTGTGGTGGTTTTAAACGAGACGGGATCCACTTCAATTACAGGCTGGCACAAGAAGTGGGCTGGCGAATTGGTGGTCGCGCTGTTCCTTTCTTAGGGAGCCCGCGGGCGCTCAGGAGGCCACAGTAATGAAGAAGGTCCCCTAGGGGAACCTCAGAAGAGTATCGCCGTCGATAGCAAGAAAAGGAAGAAAGCAAGAAAGAGAGCTCGCCATGCAATAGGCTACATAAACATGCTGGGCGTTCCAAGAAAGGAACAGTGGGCTCAGATTGAGGAGCAGTTAAATAGAGAACAACTAGGGGTGTATGCGGTTACAGAAACGCACATTATAGACTCAGAAGAGCCGCCAGTTATTGAGAATTATTTTTGGGAAGGGTACAACAGAACTAAGTCGGAAAGAAAGGGAGTGGGTGTCGGAATGCTCATCCATCAGGGAGCCAATGGAAAAGAGTAAATTCAAAATGTCAAGA
Source organism: Dermacentor variabilis (assembly GCF_050947875.1). Taxonomy (NCBI): domain Eukaryota; kingdom Metazoa; phylum Arthropoda; class Arachnida; order Ixodida; family Ixodidae; genus Dermacentor; species Dermacentor variabilis. The sequence continues at coordinate 240,357,312 of NC_134569.1, read as the reverse complement.
GCATCTTTGGTTATCAGGTACAATGAGTGGGGAAAAAACTTGGCTAAGCGTTACGTATTTCTGGACCGGAAATAATTGCACAGAGAACAATAAAGAGTTAGTGGAATGCATAAGCGCTGATATTAAGGGTTTCGGAAATGGTGCTGAAATTGTCCTATTAGGTGACATGAATGCCCACATACAGGATTTAGATGGCTATACCGACAATAACGGGAAGTCAATGCTAGACCTTTGCGGGCAACATAACCTCGTGATCGTGAATACAGGGCCTAAGTGTGAAGGACAGATCACGGGGGCAGTGGGAAACCGGCAATCGACCATTGATTAGTGTTTGATGACAGAAGGAATTCGTAATAAGTTGAGAGAAATGGTCATTGATGAGGAAGAGTATAGCAGCATAGGGAGTCAACATAAATGCGTCATTTTAAAAATGGGATATGTAGTTGGGAAAGAGAGCAAGGAGCGCAAAATGGCCAGTCCAAATTTGAAGACTGAACAAATAGCAAATATAGTCACTTGAGTCGAGGAAGAATTTGGCAAATGGCCAAGTAAAGAGTGGGAATATGGTGAGCTTCTAGGCGTAATAACGACAGGAATACGGAGAGAGAAACAACATGATCGTTGGAAAGGAACAAAGAAACCGAAATTCTAGTGGAACAGGGAGATACGAGAAGCGATCGCAGAACGACAGAAAGCATCTCGAGAGCACAGGCAGGCGGCAAAGAAGGCGCATTTGCCGCAGGATGAAGTAACGAGTAAATGGGAAATATACCGAGAGGAAAAGTTTATGGTTCAAATATTGGTGCAAGCAAAATTAAAAGGTGAAAGTGAACGTTGGTTGTCAAAAATGCATGGAAAAAGAAGGCTACACCTAGAATATTTGTGAACCACATAAAATTATTGGGCAGGAAGTCAACAACAATACAACAACATATCCTAGACGAAGATGAAAACAGACTGGAAGGAGAAGCGGCAACAAATTACATCCGAAAAATAACAGCCCAATCTTTCCAAGGCAATCACGAGGTTGTATTCGAAGAAAAAGCATGAAAGAGACACAAGTGGAAAAGGAGCTCGTGCTGCCAAATTTCAACTGGAAGAAAGCGGAAGAGAAAATTCCTAAGCGCACAGCCACAGGGCTAGACAAGGTTCCCGTTAGGCTGATTGATGAACTAGGCCCAAAAAGTAAGGAAGCTCTGGTGAAACCAGTGGAACAAACATTAAGAGATAGACGAATTCCAGACGGTTGGCGACGAAGTACAATGAATTTAATTTATAAAGGCAAGGGGGAGAAAGATAGAATTTACTTGTATAGACCGTTGACCGTTACATCGGTAATATACAGGCTAGCAATGCAGGCAATTAAATTAAAGCTTCAAGCTTGGGCAGAGAATAATTGCATTTTGGGAGAACTTCAGAATGGCTTCAGAATAGGTAGGCGTTTAGATGATAACTTTTCTTACTCAGTGTATTGCAATATCAAAAGTTGAAAGCAGACCGTTGTATGTGGCCTTTTTAGACATTACAGGAGCCTATGACAACGTGACCGCAACATTTTGTGGGCTATTCTGAAAGGGGAAGGCTTAAGTGACGATTGTCTACAGCTTTTGAGAGAGATTTACCTAAAAACACCGTTTGCATTGAATGGGAAGTAATGAGAAGCGAGGAGAAAGTTCATATCAACAAGGGACTGAGGCAGGGGTGCCCTTTATCCTCGTTGCTGTTTATGATGTACATGGTGAGGATGGAGAGAGCGATAGAAGAAAGTAATATCGGGTTTAATCTCTCATACAAACAGGTGGGTGCAGTAGCAGAGCAGCAGCTCCCAGGTTTATTTTATGCGGCTGACATTGTGTTTAGCTAGTGATTAGCAACGTCTGCCTAATATCTGTGCAGAGGAAGGCAACAATTCAGGTTTGAAATTTAGTGTTAGAAAATCAGGTGTTATGGTATTCAATGAAAACAGTGAACAGACAGTGTAGATACAGGGCCAGGAAATACCTCGGGTAACAGAATATAAATACCTTGGTAAATGGATAAACGAGGGCAATAGATATATGGAAACACAGGAAAAAACAATAACAGTGAAGAGGAAGAGAAATGCAGCCATAATGGGAAGCACGGAGCGCTATGGGGATACAATAAGTACGGGGTCCTCCGAGGTATGTGGATAGGTGTAATGGTTCCAGGACTTACTTACGGAAATGCAGTTGTTTGCTTTAAATCAGGGGTGCAATCAGGACTCGACGGGAACCAAAGGTCAGTGGGTCACCTCGCATTGGGCGCTCACGGAAGGACTACAAATGAAGCTGTGCAAGGTGATATTGGCTGGACTAGTTTTGAAGTTAGGGAAGCTCGCAGTAAAATTGAGTATGAAGAACGCCTGAGGAATATGGAAGAAAGTAAATGGGCCGGGAGAGTGTTCAGGTATGTGTACAGGAGAAACAATGATTCACAATGGAGGAAAAGAACTAGGAAGCTTGCCAGCAAGTGTGTGGCCTGTAGGGTGGGCAACACAGCAACAAAGACGGTCAAGCGGAAAGTCGGAGAGGCTGAAATAATCTCATGGGTGGCGGCAATGGAAAGGAAACCTGCCATGAGTAACTACTTAAGAGGAAAAAACGAAATCAGGAAAGAAACCATTTATGATAACTCAGAGGGAACCTCATGACTTTTCGAAGCGAGATCGGGATGCCTTAGAACATGCACCTATAAAGCGAGATATAAGAAGGAAGAAGAAAAATGTACTTGCAGCGGTAAAGCGAGGGAGACTATGGAGCATGTTTTATTACAATGTGAAGACGTCTACCAAGCCGTCGATTTAGGCACCACTGGCCTCCTTGAAGCCCTTGGGTTCAGCGGGAGCAGTGAAAAAGTAAACATGTCCGGCAATAGGCATTAGTAAGAGGCCATAGGAGGATTGGTGGACGAAAAGTAGGGAAACGACAAAAAACGGAGACATACAAAAGCACAGTTAACAATAGGGGATCAGAAAATTTGGGGGTGGGAGTTCATAGTGTTTAGTTTTTTATTGTTTAACTTAGGTAGGACATTAGGCAGTATAATAGCAAGAGCTTGGTGGCGCAACCCACCGCCCCTTTCCAAAGGGGACGGTCATAACTTCCATCCATCCAACGAAACGCCATGTTCTGAGCGTATAAGATGCTATGTAGGCTTCGCTACCAGGTGTATTTACCTTGACTATACTGCAGCACGCAGCCACAGTCAGGGAAGTCCGGGATGGTCCGCAAAGAAACCGTCGCTTCATTAAACCATAACTACGCAGGATTCTGAAAAAAACAAAAACGACGAAGTGTCTTTAGTGCGAAGTTTTATGCTAAAACATACTTTGACCAAATTTGACGGAAAGGTTAACCTGTCTTTTTTCGTTTTTTTTATGCTTACGTGCCTACTAGAAGATTAGATAAAGCGGTTGTGATTCGTGACTCAAGGTAATAAAATAGCACAGCATCCCAGACAGCGTTGCCGGTATACCAGCACTTGAGCTTGAGGACGTGCGTTGCATGGAGTTCAAAGTAACAAAGTCGTGCAGGCTGTACCGGGGAATCACAGAATATTCCAAGGTACAAAACTATACTTTTGTGCAGGAATGGTTCATATTATCGATGGCTATATGCGGTGCGTGTGAAATTTAGCCCGTGCGAAACGTTGAGTAATGTCGCGACACTATTCAAGGTGTGCACAGGCTGAAGTGTACAACTTCTGGGCAGAGAAGTGCCCTCCACCGTTCGCCGGTGCACGCGAGCACCTGTAGAACCTGCTACGCAGGGACACTAAACCAAATATCTAGTTAATGGGACGATCGCTGACGGTATTTCAGTGATTGCCGAACTAGATCACCGGGTCTCTAGGAATGCCTTGATATAGCGCTCATACCAGCGACGTGCCTCGTATAAGGGTCAGCTGTGGAGTTGCGTAACCTTAGTGTTCTACATACATTCGTTGCGGAATTGTGATAAGTCTGTGTTGCGTGAATGATCCATGCGAATTGGAAGCTGTCAGATTGTGCCCGTCTCGTTCGGCGTAATTAATATTTGCACAAAAAGACAAACTTCAGAATTAAGGTTCGCTAAACGCACATATCGGCGTGCGCCATGGTGTCACACACACCGGTCTACCTGTACGCGAGGCTAGCCATTCATTTGTTCAGAGAAAATTAGTTTTGAACGCTAGGCGTTGTCGCCGGTTGCAGAACGCTTCCAGATAGCGCGATGCATAAAGAAAGTCGAAATTGACCTAGAGTATCATAAATAGGCTGGTATAATATCAATAAAAACGAGGGAAACAGGATGGACCTGGTACGTTTAGTAAATGAACGTCACGGCGCCGTTTCCATGGAATCTGTTTCCCGGAGAGCTAAAATGCTGTGTTTGCTGTTTTAAACAAAAATGAATAAGTTTTGGAAAAGGAGAGCGAAGCAACCCTTATGTCTTGCAATTGAATATATCAAAACGTGTCGCTGATCTAAGTCAATGGTCTAATTGTAAGAAAATCGATGCGTTATCCTAAATTATTTTACAAGTATTTTTCAATCAATCATCTCGACATATTAGAAGTAGGTAAACAGACTAGGCAACACGCTGCGTTTTAAAGAGACTATGATCTGCTGACTACACCTCAAGTGTAAAAAGTGTTCGTTGAAGAAAATTTGTCTTTCCGCAATGCACGTTTGTTATTGTTTGCACAGAGTTCCCGCTTACCTCAAAACCACGTTACCTTCGAGCTCACAACCGCAAAAAGCAAGCTCTTTCTTTTATAAGGGCGTTGCAAAAATTCTTTTCCGGAGTGCTATAGTGATTCCAAATGGACTCTACAGCCTTTGGTCAATGGTGCTCCTTGCAGTGACTGATGGAAAGCCTAATCCACGGGCTAGCCCGTGCTTTGTCCACAGTAGAGGGCATAAGATGTACCATCTGCGCATATTGCTACACGACACTCACCACAAACGCCGACCTTACTCTGTGTCCACTAAAGATTGTCTGGTGTTCGCCTTTTTCTCTAGGTGATTCGCTGTTAAAAAGCTTTCTCTGAACAGGCGCCTGTCCAGTCTTCTTAGTTTATTTGCGTTTAAGGAATTATTTTTGACAGTAAAGAAGGACAGGATAAATGTTCTTTCTTGCATAGGAACAGCTGAGCTTTATAAAACAGGCACAGCGTATTTTGTAGCGAAAGTTGTTTGCATTTGCTACTTCCGATCGACGCCATTAAATAATTGTACGTATGTTTGGGATATCTGCTGTTATGTTTAATTTCCCAGCAGTACTTGCTGTTGGGCTAACTGGCCCATGTCAAATAGCGAGAGGGTCCTCTCTTTATGTCCTCCTATCTCTGTGATCTTATTTGTGGTGCTAAATTTATTACTATTGGAATTTATCATGTTCGCTAATTTCATATACCGATTATTGCTCCGAAGCAGCGCTGTCTAGCGACTTCTCCGCAGAGCTGCGAGAAGATGTTAATCTTGAAATATTGCGGACAACGAACACAGACCGCGGAATCTCAATGTGAGCTCCTTCGTATTGGGCCATCCTTGCAATATCGGCACACTCCCATTGGTAGATAATCTTTTGTGGCGAGGTCCGTACTGAAACGCAATATCCATATCCAACATCTTCTTTCAACGTCTCGAGTTATTTCGAACATTATACTCTGACCTTGCATTCTAGGCAGCTACAGGCGCTCATTCGCTCTCCATATGCATGATCCATTTTCTTGCTTGTTTCCTCGTAGATGAAGTTGACACCTTCAAAAGAGCGTGCGTGAAGTTTCAATATCATTCAAAAATGTCCACGCGAGAGTTTGTGGTGATTTTAGCGAATTCGCGGGACGAAAATGCAGAAGTTAAGAATCCACCAACACAGCAGCTGTGACTATACACAATGCACCAGCTTGTGAACACATTAATCAGCATCAGGCGGCAATGTACATTACAATTTGAAAAGCATAAACCGGGTCAGGATTTACGTTTTACAAAGCGTCTTTTATTGCGATAGCAATTATATGGACACCGCAAGCGCATTTTTACCGTTGGCGTCGCCGGAGTCGTGAGGCTCCGCATAAAGCAGATCAAGTTCTCGCCTCGCGCCGCATGATGTATGTGCGAGTGAAAGCGTGCGAGGGGTCGGTCGCGGTTCAATCGCGCGCATGCAAGGGTGGAATGCCAGAAGCTGGCAAGTTTGCCTTTCTGTATAGATGCAAAATGCGCCATCCGTCGTTGCTTACACGCACCGCAAAGACACGCGAACAGACAGCACGGCCGGCGAGCGCGGTGCTTATACAAAAACGCGAGGTCGCCCGCCATCACTCGCGTTTGTTTGCCTGCCTGCCTCGTTACTCGCGTAAAACACGGGGCAGCACGGCGTCACACTGGCCGCCTTGGCAACACCGTACTAAAGCCACATACGCATGCAGCGTGCACCTTGGAGCGGGAAGCGAACGCGCAAGGCTACAGCTCGAACAAGGTGGCGATGAGCAGGCACCCGGCTCTTATTGTCGCGCATGCGCTGTGGAAGCGTATCTCGACCCAGCGGCTAACGTTAGACGGCGCTGCCTTGCTCCGCAGAGCTCCGGCGCCTACTAGACAAGGCTGCGTGGTGGTGCAACCCACCGCCCCGTTCGAAAGGGTACGCTCATTACATCCATTCATCCATCCATCCATGCTAACCTCTGTACATAGGGACGAAATAGCGTTTCGACCAGCGGGTGCTTTGGATTCCTAAACGTATTTGAAACGACAGAGTTTAATCCCCTGCATCAAAACGTCCGTAGGCTACTGTTCATGCTGTACGTTCCATTTAGTTTGATATAACATGAACCTATAGCTCAGAGTCTTGGGCGACTTTTTGGTATTGACGTGCGAGTTATCGTGTCTGGGTCAACATGAAGAGAAACAGCGGAAATAAAGATAAAGAGAGCTGGGACAATGTTTAAACAGACTTTTCAGCATAGGTAACCTAATTTTTAATGAGCGTGGCAGACTGCTGCACGGAGCTTATTCGCCGACTGCATGTCCCACAAGTGTCACATTTAGCATTTGTTTTAGCAGTATTCGTTCGTGCTCTGCAAGTGTCTACTTCCGACACGTTCACATATACTTTGATCCGCGTGTGTTATTTCAGTTTCACGCTCATTATATGTTGAAACAGCATCATAATCTCCATGCTGTTTCACAAAGATCAAATTAGGGCAGAAACTGCCCTTGAGGGAATTGTTACGTAGTGCGCAACAATCTCTGCAATGGTTACCTATGAAACATATACTCTACCGTTGAAACCAAGACCGATGTATTTTAAGAGATAAGCAACTACACAGAATACACGGGCACTATGACGGCATTCCCAGTAAGGTCGTTTTTGCCGCTCTTACCTCCAATCATGTTTATGGCAAATTAATGTTCTTGTGGTGGTGCTTTTCTCTCATAATTTGGCCGCTGAGACGCTCCTCTGCGTTCGGCCGTGTCCTCTTCAGAAGCTTCTCCCTGTTGCTGATGCATTTCTCTGGTTGCTTGCGTTTGTCGCGCGTACCTTGGCAGCGCAAGCTCTCGCCTGCATTCTTACTGCGCATCGGCAAGGTCAATGCAAAACGTGTCAAGCATCTCAACGCGCTAGCCTGCCCGCGAGAAAATCATAAGGTCGTTCTATGCCGCTTGTCAATGTATGCCTCTGTGGCTTAATGCCTTCAATACCGGGCTTCTGCACTGGACATCGTGTGTTCGAATCTTGCCGCCGGACAAGTTTAATGGTGTTCATTTAATTATCTATTAAACAGTACTTTGTCTAAAATGACGAGTTCAGAAAGTCGCGAATCCGCTTGAAGGCAGAAGGACGAAGCACAGGCAAATATATGTACCAATTCTCTATGCCAACCACCAATTCCATACTGGTTGAAAAAAACATAGCGTTAGAGGCTTATCCACCTACAAGTGGGTGACCGTAAGCATAAGTGTTTGTATTCGCAGAAGTGTTTGTATTCGCACAAACTCACCTATTCAAGCCTGGTTGGTGCTACGGGTCTTAAGGGGCAAGATATTACTCCTGGCACCTAGCCAAAACGTCTACGCATTTGAAAGAAAATTATTACGATGTCATGCAACTGTGACAATCAGCGAACGCGAAGTTTCGATGGCCAGGAAGGGGAAAGTAAGCGGAACGACAGTGCATTTTTACCGCAAATTTCACTTCCCATATCTCGTAAATGGTGTGGTCCACACAATTTTCAAGTGCATATGACTCGCAGTCTCACCTGCTAGAATTTGTAAATTGCAACATGTGCCATAAGGTAACTAGTAAAAAACCTAGTTAATGAACTTTTTGATAATTAGTCGGTTATGCATTTCGATTTTCTGTGCAAGTATAGTACACCTTTTCAAGTAGACCGGCTCATGTACTAAAGGTGTGCTCTCTGCCACAGGAAATATTTGGAAATGTTTATAGTGTTCACTGAAAAACCCTGTATATATCGGTCATGTCAAGGTCACATAAACGGCCAGACGGAAACTTACATATAGACAGCAAAGGATCGAGAAGATGCGAAGAAAGCTATCGCTCTAAATATTCGGATCCAGCACGCATGCTGCAACCTATGTGAAGGGAAGCCTTCGAGAATGCGATGCGTACATTTCTTTGTTTTCATCCTATGCAACCATTGATTTCCATAAAGGTCTATGTTATTTCACCGCATAGTACCAAAGTTTAATCTCATACAAGCTTTACGTTCATGCACTACACTATTCAGCATCTCTGCTTAAATGTAGGCACTAGTTCATTTGCACGCACGCTATCAGCTCAGCGATGTCACAAGCATGAAGACTGCGTTTGATGTTGGTGACCCCGCAGGGGCGTGTGCGTCAGCAGGCGTTTGGTGTGTTGCGACACCACGTACCCGAACACACGAGGGTTGGGCCCTCCCGCGTCTAACCGTGCGCGGCTTAGCCGTGTCCGGGGAAAAGGGCATCCTGGGGGTTGAGCCAATGCCGGGTGTTTTGACCTTTACGGCACCTCGGTGGCGGCAACACACACCTTTGGCCTCGGCTTCACGTAGACGGCACCCCCGGACTGACGCACGCGGGGGAAATCGGTAGTTGCCTTTTCCTGTCTCTCTCTCCCTCTAATCTTCGTCTTTCTCTCACTTTCCACATTTCCTGTCTCCTTCTAATTTCTTTATTACTTCAGAGCTTCCTGGCAGCAAGGGTTAACCTTGTGTGAGTAGCCAACCTTGGTTATGTCATATTTGGTTATAGTGGCGACGTACAGCTGGCGTTTGCAGGCTCTGTTCTTCAGGCCCTGCAGCGTACCCTTGTTGGACTGCATGGTGGGTGGCTAGCGTTGCTGCCGAAAACTACACGTCTACACATGGCTACTTCCTTCCCTCCACTACCTGATCGCCCTCAGAAAAGAGGGCGCACCGAAGATGTTTTCCAATTTTTCGGACGCGAAGTCCACACCTTCCCCCGTTTCCCCCGTTTTCATGTAGCACACTCTGAAAACCCAGGCAAGCTAGTTCGAACCGTCTCACCATTGTTTCGAAGTCGTTAACTGAAATTTTTGGTCCAGGGTATAAGACGTCGAAGATGGCAAGCGGTGATCTCCTCTTGGAGCTCCGCGATCAGAAGCAGTATGAGAAACTGCCAAAACTAGTGTCATTTGGGGAAACCCAAGTAATCGTAACCCCCCACCGTACTATGAATACCACCCGTGGCGTAGTCTCAGATGATGATCTTTTGGGGTTAACTGAAGCGGAACTCTTGGAGGGCTTCAGTGAACAGAATGTGATCAATGTTAAAAGAATTAAGATGAGGCGAGATGGCAAAGAAATCCGAACGAAGCACTTGATAATTACCTTCGGTTCAAGTATCCTGCCCGAGTCAATCGAGGCAGGGTATATTAAGCTCCGCGTTAGGCCATATGTGCCAAACCCCCTGAGATGTTTCAAATGCCAACGTTTCGGCCACAGCTCGCAGAGCTGCCGAGGCCGCCAAACCTGTGCGAAATGCAGTGCCCACGAACACACCTCTGAAGCTTGTGATAACTCTTTCCATTGTGTAAACTGTGAAGGCGAGCACGCCGCGTACTCGCGGTCGTGCCCATCCTGGAAAAAAGAAAAGGAAATTGTAACAGTTAAAGTAAAGGAAAACATATCGTTCAAAGAGGCACGCAGGCGGGTAGTATACCTGCCAAAGAAAAGCTTTGCCGAAGTGGCGCGTCAGGGGGCAGCGTCCCAACGGCCTCCGGCGGCTGTCCGACCCACAAGCAGTGAGTCTGCAGTCACGCCATCTGCCCCCACGGTGGTTACAGCTAGCGCTACTCCTCCAACCGAGCAGAAGGGACCATCGACCCCAAACGTCGGCATAGCCGAGGCTGCCCCAACCTCCCCGGCCCCTTCCAGCGCTGGCAACAGCCGGCGCAGCAAAAACCTTCAGGGGGCCCCATCGACCTCCGGGCTGGTGGGCGCAGGGGTCTTGTCCTCCAAGGCGGGACTCTCTCTGAAAACTTCTCGTTCGCAAGGGCACGTGTCCGGAGCCTCACTAGAGGCAATGGACACTACACCTGTCCTCAAGGCGCACCAAACGCCTAAGGAGCGGCGAGGCTCCAGAAAGGGCAAACGCTCCAGAAAGGGCAAAACCCCGGTTACAGGGCCTCGAAAGAGCTCTGTAATTTAAGGCTTCACTTCCGTTTCCGTACACACAGTACCAACTTACATTTAAAATGGATACACAAATTATTCAGTGGAATGTCAGAGGTCTTCTTAGGAATCTCGATGATGTGCAAGAACTCATCCACAAACACAATCCAGAAGTGCTGTGTTTACAGGAAACAAACTCATCACTATTTGTTCGCTTTACATACCCCCACATTACAAATTAAGCGAACTTGAATTTCAGCCCTTCATAGATGAATTGCTAGAACATTATGTTGTTCTTGGCGATTTCAATGCACACAGCAGCTTGTGGGGAGACTCTCGTATCGATTCGCGAAGTCGTCTCGTTGAACAGTTCTTTTTTTATTCTGGAGCGTGCCTTCTCAATAAGAAAGAAGCCACTCTCTTGCAAACAGAACCTTTTCGTCAATAGATCTTAGCATAGTTTCCGCGTCTATACTGCCCGAGATCGAATGGGAAGTTACGAGCAATCCTTACGGGAGCGATCACTTCCCCGTACTGCTAAGAACATCTAAAGAAAATGAATTTCCTCCACAAGCTCCTAGGAGGAAGATAGATACAGCCGACTGGGAGAAATTTCGAGCTCTCACTAGCATCTCATGGGCTGATATGTCTTTTTCGAAATTGATGCTGCTCTGGAGTATTTTACAGCGTTCATAATAGATGCCGCATCTCAATGCATATCTGAAGCAAGTGGCTTGGCATGCAGACGGCGTGTCCCGTGGTGAAACGACGAATGTAGGATCGCTCGTAAGAAACAGAACAAAGTGTGGGGGCTGTTACGCGCTTCCCCCACTGCAGAGAATCTTATCAACATTAAGAAAGTAAAGTCCCAAGGCAGGAGAATTCGCAGGCAGGCCAGAAGAGAAAGTTGGCAGAACTTTTGTCGAGTATTAACTCGTTTACAGATGAGGCCAAACTCCGGAACAGGGTTAATAGGATAAGAGGGCGACAAACATACTGCCTCCCTTTGGTAAACACACAAGGCGATACACTGCAAGATCAGGCAGACTCACTTGCGGAGCACTTTCAGAGCGTATAAAGTTCAAACCATTGATCGCAGTCTTTTCTCAAATATAAACAAAGAGAAGAACGTAAGCCATAAACAAGAAAAAGTCGAGAGAACGAGCCTTACAACCGTCCTTTTAGTATTGCCGAATTGAGAGCTGCCTTGAGCGCATGCAAGAGCTCCGCACCAGGATGTGATAGAATCATGTATGAAATGCTCAAAAACTTACACAATGATACACAAGTTACACTACTCACGCTTTTCAACACCATCTGCGATGCAGGGTACCTTCCAACCGCATGGAAGGAAGCCATCGTGGTTCCTGTTTTGACACAAGGCAAAGACCCTTCCTCAGTGGCAAGTTACCGCCCGATAGCCCTCACAAGTTGCATTTGTAAGGTGTTTGAAAAAATGATAAATCGGCGGCTCATTCATTTCCTTGAACAGAGAAAAATGCTTGATCCTTATCACTGCGGCTTCCGAGAAGGGCGCTCCACAACCGATCATCTCGTACGTGTTGAAGGGAATATCCGGGACGCATTTATACATAAACAGTTCTTCCTATCGATATTTCTCGATATGGAAAAGGCGTATGACACAACGTGGCGTTACGGAATCTTAATAGACCTGTCAGAAATTGGCATCCACGGTAATATGCTTAACCTAATAGAAAGCTATCTGTCCAATCGTACCTTCCGGGTAAAAGTCGGCAATGCACTCTCACGTCCTCTTACGCAAAAAACGGGTGTACCCCAAGGAGGCGTGCTCAGCTGCACGCTCTTTATCGTGAAGATGAACACGCTTCTTGCTGCATTACCACCGGCCATCTTTTAATCTGTCTACGTGGACGACATTCAAATAGCTTTCAAATCTTGCAACCTCGCAGTCTGCGAGAGACAGGTACAGCATGGCCTGAACAAAATGTCAATGTGGGCACACAGGAATAGATTTAAGATCAATCCTAACAAAAGCTCTTGTGTTCTTTTTACAAGAAAGAGAGGACTTATCCTAGATCCTTGCATAGAACTGCGTGGAACAGATACCTGTAAACAAAGAACACAAATTTCTAGGTGTTATACTTGACTACAGACTCACTTTCGTCCCCCACATTAAACATCTTAAAGAAAAATGTCTAAAAACAATGAACATAATGAAACTTCTATCCCAGACTACATGGGGTAGTGACAGGAAGTGTTTAATGAATCTCTGTAAAAGCCTCATTCGATCACGACTAGACTATGGTGCCGTGATTTATCACTCTGCCGCCCGAGCGCACTAAAGATGCTAAAAATCCGACTGGCCATTTGCGCTTTCAGAACGAGTCCCATACAAAGTTTATATGTAGAATCAAATGAATGGTCACTTCATCTGCAAAGAACATACATCAGCCAAACATATTTTCTGAAAGTCCACTCTAATCCTCAACATCCGTGTTTTAATACCGTTAACGAGATGACATATGCTACACTCTTTCGTAATCGTCCCTCCGTAAGATAGCCTTTCTCGCTGCGTGTGAGGGAGCTTAGTCATGAAATGCATGTCCCACTCCTCGAGCTTCACCTAATGCGTCCAGCCAAGCAGCTACCTCCTTGGGAGTGGCAGCTGATACAATGCGATATATCTTTCATGCAAGTTACAAAGCACGTTTCAGAAATTGAAATCCAAATGCATTTCCGGGAACTCCAGCACAAACACTCCTGCACGGAGTTCTACACAGACGCATCCAAGACACACGACGGGGTGTCCTATGCAGCCGTCGGTCCATCTTTCTCGGAATCCGACGCACTGCATCCGGAAACTAGAATCTTTACGGCTGAGGCCTACGGACTGCTGTCGACCGTAAAGCATATAAATAAATCAAAAATCCAGAAATCAGTTATATATACGGACTCCCTCAGTGTTGTGAAGGCCTTGATGTCTTCCTGTAACCACAAAAATCCAGTAATTAATAAACTCTACTCCGTACTGTGTAAAGCATATATATCCAACCAACATGTGATTGTATTCTGGGTGCCTGGACATAGGGGCATCGAGGGAAACGTTCTAGCGGACCAGATGGCCACATCAATTTCATTGCATGCACTACTGCTTCGGTCCCTGTCACACACCTGAAGCCTTTCTTAAGAAGAAAAGTGCGAAACCACTGGCAACGTATGTGGGACGCAGAAGTAGATAACAAACTGCACGTGATAAAGCCACAGTTAGGTTCTTGGCCGTCCGTAACGAAATCACGGCGAACAGATGTCCTATTCTGTCGCCTCAGAATAGGACACACATTTGGCACGCATAACTTTTTACTCACTGGAAATGATCCTCCAACCTGCGGTAGATGCGGGGAGAGGCTGACTGTCCTCCACGTCCTCTTGGAGTGTCGGGCAGCCGAATATGAGAGGAGACATTTTTCCCTAGCATACCGGCAGCACATCCCCCTACATCCCGTAATGCTACTCGGCCCAGAACCTTTACTTGACACCAACGCAGTCCTAAGTTTTCTGAAAGATGTTGTATTGCATGTTGTTAGCCCCACATGTTCGTAGCGGGTCCTCTATTCAGAGGATGCCGCTGTGATAGCTCTTTCGTATAGCACATGCCTCTAGGCCCTTGTGTTTCATGGGCTCTGGCGAGGTAGCAGTGCTCCAAGTAATTTTACTATCTTATATATTTTCTATTTTGCATCATTCTTCCGCGATGGATTTTAATGTTCATAGTATTCGTCATTAGTCATCGCCATAATTTTACAGGACGTAGATTTTACGCTCTTTACAGTGATTATTTTAGGCCCCTTTATAGCCAAGTCACATCTTCCCAGAACTCATCATTCCACAGCAAAATCACTAACACTGTCTTGGTGCTCTTTGGCCATATCTGGCCCTTGCGCCACTAAACCACACACATTCATTCATTCATTCATTCATTCATTCATTCATTCATTCATTCATTCATTCATTCATTCATTCATTCATTCATTTTGGTGAAGATGACGTCTAAAGAAGGAGATATTTGGGCAGGCAAAGAAAACTTTGCTCTAAAACACGTGTGCTATACGACGACTGCGTTGTCATTTCCCGTTTTTGAAGGCCTCCGCATCGTGCGGCGTTTCTGCATTTTCATTTCGGGAAATAAAGGTAAAATGCTTATAAAAGCATGCCTACCAGCACTCCGGAAACATTTCGTAATGTTTGCCCAATTTCGGCTCGCTCTACAATTTCACTAATTTTCCCTCATGTTTCATAAAAAAATGCATTGTTTTAGAAAAAATATTCAAGACTTTCATGAATGGCGTGACGCAATATTAAAAAAAAACATTACAAAATGAAATGTGGTATTACGCCGCGTTCTTGAGGTAGTGGAAGACGCCGCATACTAGTGGGGTACTTGCGAGCCTATTGAGTATAGTTCTTGAAGCAGTCAAAATCGGCAACAGCAATGTTACTGACAGTCACTGTGATCTAAACCCAATGTGCTGCTTGTCAGTCTCTGCTCTTCCCAAGTTTCCCGCTGCTTGGGGTGTTGTGTCTGAAGTTTAATCAGTATTAAAGCGCGTACTTTATGGTGGCAGAAAGAGGGAATGTGCTCGGGACAGAGTCCTTTAAAATGCGTGCCATATTACGTGATATTATACGAAGTTTAAATCTCGCAGGTTGGCAGGTATGACAGTTTAATTTGTATGCTAAGAGTAAACTTATGCCTTTACTTACGTTGTTTCGACTGCTATTGCACCGCAATAAGTGCGTAAAAAATTCGTTCAGCTGTCCTGCGATTCCGGGCGTTTTTTTTTTTTTTTCTATTGTGAGCGCGTTTGCCCTGACATTCGCGATCCTTGAAGATTGAATTGGAAATTGCCTTTTTTACTTTATTAAAGCAGTACAATGCCAGCAAGCTTCACAAGAAAGGAGGAGCGGGCTTGTGAATCCGGTCTCACAGACTTTGCGTGCGTTCTACTATGTGCTCTTCAACAATATTCAATAAATTACAAAAAAAAAACATATTAACTATTACTCGGTAGCACTGAAAAAACTTCGAAGTGATGTTGCCGTGCACTTAACTGCGAGAGCTGCTTAAAAAATGCCGAAATTATAGGCGTGTACTAAGATACAATGAACACGAAAAAGCAAGTTTTCGTGCGCCATAATCGCAGAACACAGTTGTGGACCTGCTGTTTTCATGAAGGAGCTTGACTTGGATTTCTCGGTAGGAATGGTACGTGCCCACAATGCACCATTTGCAAAGTATCAAAAAGGGTTTGTAATGAGCAGTAAGTGTCGTCTAGGCAGCAATAAGAAAAGGCCGGGAGAGAAGAATCTGAGAAAATAGGAAAGTGACAGAGGGAAAAATTTCGCGGGATCGAATCCCGGCCACGGCGGCCGCATTTCGATGGTGGCGAAATGCGAAAACACTCGTGTACTTAGATTTAGGTGCACGTTAAAGCACCCCAGGTAGTCGAAATTTCCGGAGTCCTCCACTACGGCGTGCCTCATAATCAGAAAGTGGTTTTGGCACGTAAAACCCCATAATTATTACAGAGGAAAAAATTAATTTAGCAAAGCCTTGAAGCGATCAACTCGCTGTCAGGGTAAGCATTCTCATGAAGGCGTTTAAATGGCGAGGCAGCGAGGTAAAAGAAAAAGGACATAGTCTTCTTTCTCCAATGACTAGTGGACACTTCAAGGTACATTTAGTCAACAGAAATACACTTTCACTTTGTGTTGCAAATATTAAAATGGAATTCTCAAGCCTACCAACGGTGCAATTACCCCTTCTCGCTGGTCAGCAATTCACCGATATGACACCGTAACGCATCATAGGCTGCCCGTCACGTCAATAGGCTATGTGAGCTGCCTCTTAATGAACGAAAGAAGTGCTGCAACTGGGAAGTCTTCTTTTTCTTTTTCCTAGTATCCCCTATGGGTTTCCTTTGTCGCTTGTGCTTCCTCCACGTCGCGGGCTTTCGCAGAGCTTGCCAACTGACTCTACATTCTACTCAGGTCAAGTTACTTCGCTGTTACGAGCATCGAAAGACTATTTGTATGCCTGTAATTACTTTCTAGCTCCGTGCACGATATCCGCTTCCTACTACTCAATGATATTGCTCTGTAGCTGAGTGAAGAGTGAAAAATAAGTGATGTATGCCGAGGAACAAGTAGCCCCACCGTTTAATCATTTTGTTTTGTGTACAGGCATACGACGGCTTCGAAAAGGTCTCCCAAATAATCAAAGATGAATACAACATTGTACCTTTCAAAAATTGTAGATTTTACCACAGCTGGAGAATCTCAAATTCTCAATAAATTACAAATACTATTTGAATTGAAGACATTACAGAGGATAAAAAATAGGCATGTTCGTTTATTTATTTATTTTTTATCCATTTATATAGAAATGCCTCACAAGCCCCTAGAGTGGTATTGAGTGGGCGGAGCATGTGGTACAGTTCACTTACACTTCAAGACGACTGCTCTACAAAACATCGGCAAGAAAACAATCATGCAATCGAAAAAAGTGGCATCACAAACCATGGAAATAAAAAGAAAGGAAAACCGCAAAACAAGCAACAGCGATAGACATCAGGGGATAAAAATGCAGGAAGAAAATAAAATTAAAGGTAAATTCAGACAGAAACCGTCTCAGTATGACTGTGGACGACAGTGCAATCATCAGTGAAGGAACGTAGGAATGCATCGTGTTTCCACCACTGAAACGCACCCTCGTGTGTTCAACGCAGCCAGGACTTTCGCACTTCCGTTTATCGGCATTTTCTTTGAAACGGGGCCGTGACAAATAGTCGCCTAGCCTGCTTGAGTTCTTCAGGTACGCTATACATGGTTTTCATTTTAGCATTTTGGTACATCTCCATAGTTATTTTTCTCATTCTCAAAACTTGTCTCTCTCTACCTTGTACCACTACCTATATCTTTAACGGATCTGATCGTAGCAGTCTATTCCTTTCTTTTTTTTTCGACGGATACCGTAAACATCTTTTGTTTATCTCGAACGCCGACCGGCTGATGTTTCCGTCCACTTTAAATCGAAAAGCTTCGTGGGTTGTTTACGTCCCCTACAGGTCACACTTGGTCATGGCGCTTCGCATCCCATTAGGATGTGCATAGTGGCCTCCGGATGCTTTGCTGCAGTCGACACAAGCCTCATCACGTTTCAAATCGTTGCTCTGGTATGTTTTTTGTCCTTTGGCAACTATCTCGATGCTCAAATAGGAAGGAACTGCCCTTTGCATTGTCCTACATTTTCTCTTTCATTTTTTCTTCGAGTCGTAATTCTCCATGGTATTTTTTGATTTCACTCTTTGCTCCCTTCAGGACAAGATGTGCCATCTGACGGCAGTGTCACCAAATCCGCGCGTGACGCATGTCTGAATATGGTGATGATGATGATGATGATGATGATGATGATGATTTCTCTTTATTGGCGCAAGGGCCATCAGTGGCCAAAGAGTATTCAAACAACAGTCTCTGAGCATATATATATATATATATATATATATATATATATATATATATATATATATATATATATATATATATATATATAATAGACTCGGTGTCAATTCCGCCTAGCAACGCATATACTTAAAGTAATTTTTGTCATTGAAAAGTCGCACATATTCAGTGACATAAACCCCGACGCCAAAGTCGTGACAGACATCTTTTGGAGAGTGGTACGTAACCAGTGCATTGGAGGGGCAGCAGACGAAAGAGTAATGTTTTTGTGCATGGAAATAGAGACATCTTGCGTAGCCGAGGACGCACGCCATGCCTTGACAAACCACAGAATGGATAGGGGTAAAGGGCTCGCAAGAAAATCAATTATACTTAAACGTTTGCATAGTTTTTCTTGATACTGTATAGATATTTAGCAGATAGCAGAACCAAAAGGATGTATACACTGATATATACTTCTTACATAACCCCTAAAAACAGACACGCTCATTCACAAGATAACTTTTGTGAATGATCATAGTATTGGATATGAAACATCACTGAAAAAAAGAAGAAACCAACGAAATATTTGTCGCACAAACAGTTTCTCGAGACGAAGTCTGCCATTTTCCTTAAAAATGCGCATTGAGCTCTTGCCTCGGAAAACTTGGCTACATAAAAGAACTATAGTTTTCTATATTCTGTAAACTGTCACTTTTGTGATGCGCTAACCTGAAATTAAGAAACATTGCTTTGTAGCTTGTAAAGATGTAATATTGTTCTTAGAGTGTGTTTCAATATACTCTTCAGCAAGTCCTTATTTTGAATCAATATACCATTCGATAATTGATTGCACCCCATGATGATTACATGCGATTTGATCTGTCTTTCCCGTTTAGACTGCATAGTTAATAGAACACACGCATCTTGGGCCGAAATGCTGAGCCCATTGTTCATTCTACGTTGAAGTTTGCTTAAATTATTGGTCAGTTGAAGGACATATAGGACGTAAGAGAATTTTAAGTGGACTGGTATCACATTTTGATCAGTTGCCTACGAAAATTAAAGATTACTTCTTGGGTTTCGCGTGCCGCGATGCGATCACCAATTACCTTTGACCAAGTTGATGCTGTCATTGTCATTCTTCTAAGTGCAAAATTCTTTGGTTTTTCTGTGTTAAAAGATCTGCACATTGTACTTTATAGGTGTTTTTGAGGCCATAAATGTGTTATGTGTTAGCTCATGCGCATACAGCTCTCGCATGCAGTGTTACACATAATGGACTACCATGTAACAAAAAAGACATTTGTGAAGCAACTCTCTGAATCATATGGCTGTTGTGCTCGAGGAGCCGGTGTGACGCGAGTTTAATGCTGCCCAGAACCATATGAATCTTCGAGCATTTCTTTTTTGTTGAAGCTTGACCTTGACCTTTTTGTCGGGGCTTGACCTTTCTATTATACGGGGTATATCGTGCTCCTGATTCTCAATTAACATTTCTCGAAAGCTTATATGACCACTTGTTAACGAAGCGTGAAAACAATGTGATTATTACGCGCGATTTCAATCTACCAGGCCTGGATTGTAGCAGTTTAGCTTACGGGAGCTTAGCCTCTGGTGATGTAATTATGGACACCATGTTAGCTGTAAACCTTAACCAAATTGTGCGTGATTGTACCCGTAAAAATGCTGTCTTAGATGTGTTCTTTGTCAGTGAATTGATCTCTAATGGTGAACTCAGGGTTTAGCCTGGTATTTCTGATCACCGTTTGCTTTTTTTTTTCTTGTCGTACTAATTGTGTTGATAGTACTCGTAATTTGTCTGTTGCCTACGTGCATGATTTTAACCGCGCCTACGACGCTTCTATTATTGATTATTTGGATGATGTACTGCTGCGTACTAATGAGGGTGATGTACACAGCTTATGGGAGCGCCTCAAGGAAGGCATATTATCTTCTATCACACATTTTGTGCCTCAACGGAGAGTGAGAAATAAGCGTCGGAACCCTTGGGTGAGTCGTGACATTATTCATTTGAAGCGGAGACTTCAGCGTCTTAGGCGACATTATTCTACGCCTCAGTATTTGCAGAACTTACACATGAATTAGCACAGAAACTGTTCATCTCGAAATCCCATTATTTTAAGGTTACTCTTCCTTCATTAATAAAAACAGATCCCTGCAAGTTTTGGAATTACGTTGGTCATCAAAAAGAGGTCGTAAGAGAAATTAAAAGTGATGATAGGAACCTCGTCACCAATGAGAAGGAAATAGCTCAGGTTTTTAATGGATACTTTCAAACTGTTTTGGAAGAAGACGTGTCTTTCAGGCAGAACGCCGAGTCTTCCAGCTCTACTCATTTTGTGAATTTCTTGGACTCTGCCTTGAACTACTGTTTCCTCCTTAACTGCGATGGAGGTGCAGTCTCACGCGCGTCCGCCGGACTCGGCAGTGCCCGCGACGGCTGCCTCCAGGAAGCGCAACGGCACCGAGAGCGACACTGACAGCGACGACACGATGCAGTACTATGTCAGCGGTGAAGATTCTTGTGACGACACCTTCGAGCTGGTGCGGAGTCGTAAAGCAAAGTGAAGATTTCTCAGCGCATCATCAAATTCGAGTGAGTCCACCGTGAGATCTTCGCGCAATACCGAGGAGCTCACCATCCTGTTCGCGCCAGTTCTCGCCACTGACAACCTGAGAAGCCTCAACAGGCAAGCCGTGTCTTCACATCTAGAGGCGCTAGTTCCGAATGAAATCAAATACATCAGAGTGAACACCCGTAAGAACGTCCTAGCGATTGACGTAGAACACGCAGCTGCGTTGGATTCTTTGCGCAATGTCACGGAACTTGACGGGATGAAAGTCCGCCCTCATATTCCGCTGGGCAAACAAGTCAGTACTGGCGTAATTTACGATGTTCACGAGACTATTGTCGCCTCCGATCTTTCGATCTTAATCAAGCCGGCTACCGAAAACACCATCATCACAAACGCGTTTCGCCTCGGCACGTCACGGTGTGTTAAGATCATATTTAAGGGCGAATCCCTACCATCGCATGTAAAAGTGGGCCACTTTCGACACGCAGTTCGCCCGTTTATACCAAAACCGCAGCAGTGTTGGAAATGCATGAAGTTTGGACATGTGAGTAGTGTGTGCAAGAACACTACCGTCCGTTCTCGCTGCACTGGGCCCCACACCACTAACACGTGCGAGGCCAATGTGCTGAAGTGCACAAACTGTAGCGGCCCTCACGATGCATCCTCGAAGGAATGCCCTTTGATACGAAAGGAAATGGCAATATTGAAAAAAATGGTTAGAGACCATTCGTCTCACCGAGAAGCAGCAGCATCTATTAAGCGACGACGATCACGTCGCCGACGTCGATCAAGAACCTCCAAAGCCTCTGCAGAACGCCAGCCGCGTACATTACCACCCGCTCTTCCGCTCCGGCCAAACGCAGTCAGCTCAAAGACACAGGTGCATCGAACAGCACGGTTGCCGACGCTTGGCCTGCACTCCCGCGGCTACATGCCCCTACTGAGCGAAATCATAGCTCTACAGCAAGGGATACCTCATCGGTTCCTGATAAATTGTCAGACCAGGATCAACAAGTTGTTGTCATGATAAGCTCTCTGATGAGTGCTATTCGTGTTCTTCTGGACAACCTACAGACACCAACAGCTTGAAGTGCGTTGCAGGGGCTGGATGCCATCAATCCGGTTCTTCAGAGCCTTCAGAAGTCCAGTGCTTGAGGGCTTCTACAGCAGAACCATAGCTCATCGACATCAACAGCGATCGTTCCGGGATGATGTCAGAAGTGCCTCCATATTCCAATGGAATGCGAGAGGCCTGAAGTCACGTATTTCGGAGTTGCGGCAGTTCGTGTTTGACAACCACTTTCCTATACTGGTTATCTGTGAACCGAACTTATCAGCCTCCATAAGACTATCAGGATATGAACCTTTTGTTTCAACCACGTGTGTCCGTAGCAGTAAGTTTGTGGTTTACATGCGCAAAGACCTTACGTATTTTTCCCAACCCGTAGCTCCACATGACGGTAACCAATACGTCTGTGTTACTGTGAAAAAGAAGAGGCTGTCTTTTACTCTTATTGGCGTCTACCTATCCCCAACCAGTCAGTTTGATAGCAAAAGACTAGAAGGTATTATGACTGCTACTCCCGGTCCTTGGATAATAACGGGATTTCAACGCTCACCACCATATATGGGGAAGCTCCAGGATAAACTCGAGGGGCAGGTCACTAATATCATTTGCATCAGGACACAACTTATGTTTTCTAAACGACGGAAGCCCGACATTTCTGCGAGGAACAACGTACAGCAGCTGCCTTGACTTGTCTTTTGTGTCACGTTGCCTGACTTCGAGCGTGCAGTGGTTCACCGATATTGAAACCCCTGGAAGTGATCACATTCCGACCTATGTGAGAATCGATGGACTAGACGCCGCATTACCGGTTGTATCTCGCCACATCGACTGGTCAGTCTTTCAAGCTCGGGTAGAAGACACATGCAGGAAACGTATCGCACGCAAATTAGAAGAAATAATTGCTGACGCAATGCAAGATTGCACGCGTTGTTTCACACATTCATCAAAGCGTACAGAGAATGACATTGAGTTGGAAAGGCTTCGTGCACTTCGTCGCCGAGCTGAAAGGAGGTACAGGCGCACGAAGTCAATTCTTGACCTCAGAGAAGCTCGGCGCATGCAAAAGAAGATAAAGCGGCGAATGGATAAGCTTTTTATCGGATTTCTACGCTATAGTTCTCCCGTGCTTGCTAAAACAAGCAAGTCAAATCTTCGAGAACTTCAGAGCGTGCAAGCACAGGCACTACCTGTTTGCCTAGGCCTTCCGCGGAGCGCCTCAACAGCAGGAACCATTATAATGGCTCAAGACCATCCGATCACGACTTACATCAGCACCGACTCGCTTAGGGCCCATGTTCGTCATATTTCACGGATTCAATCAAGCTTTCTTGCCTGTCTGCCAGAACGACGACCACAGGCATCCTTCTCGAACAAGGTCAGCAAGCATCGTGCCTCCCTACCATCGGGGTTCACACCATCAGCACGTTCAACCTCAGCTTTGTGGTGTTTAAAACAACCTCAAGTGCGTCTTACGGTTCCAGGGATGAGAAAGAAGAACCACCTGCCTACCTTGGCCTTGAAGCAAGCAGCTCTGGATTGTTTGCACACTTTCTACTTTGACCGAGTCCACATATATACGGATGGCTCTTCCACCCAGACCAGCTCTACCGGGGCAGTGGTTATACCATCACGATCACTAAGCATCCGATACAAGATTTCTCACTTGACAACATCGACCTGTTCGGAGCTTGTTGCCCTCCAAGGTGCCGTTGATTATATTAACAACCAACCGGCTAATTGGTGGGCAATATTCTGTGATTCAAAGGCGGCGTTACAATGTCTTCTGTCATCTCTTCGTCGCGGGTCCTGTGAACAACTCGTATCGGAGATACGAGTAATGCACCATCTCATCACATGATTGCGAAAGGGCACGACGTCGTGTTTCAGTGGCTGCCTGGCCATTGCGGTATCTCCGGCAACGACCTCGCTGACGAAGCTGCTAAGAAAGCACACGATGGAGCAACCCTTGTTTCTATACCTTTATCGCGTACTGACGCAGCCCAACACTTAGGCAAGCTAGCGCACCGTATGACATTGGAGAAGTGGCACACACCTGATTTCACTCAACACCGATTGCATTCCCTCGATCCATCTATGCAACTGCGGCTGTTACTAGGGCTTCCGCGTAATGAGGAAACAATACTGTGCCGCTTACGCTTGGGCGTTGCATTCACGAATGCATGCACGTTTTTAATTGGAATGGCTGATAGCGCCGAGTGCAATGCCTGCGGTGTCGAAGAAACTATAGACCATCTACTGTGCTACTGCCCATCATTTGAAACTGAAAGACAAGATCTCTGCACAGCTCTCAGCCAGTTAGATAGAAAACCGTTCACCTTGAACAAGATCTTGGGACCATAGCCTCGCATATCGCAGCTACAAAAGGCCACAAAAGCGCTGCTGCGATTTTTGAAAGATACAGGATTGAGTCAGCGTCTGTGATCCGGACTGAGTGACTGAACGATATCCCCGGTGGACTTTCTCTTCTTTCTTTAATCTTTCCGTCCCCGTTTCCCTTTCCCCAGTGTAGGGTAGCCAACCGGGCTCAGTCCTGGTTAACCTCCCTACCTTTCATTTATCATTTGCTCTCTCTCTTCAAACTGTTTTAGGGGGCCTTTCAGATATGGTTTTTGATGCATCGAAACGATCCATTGATCCTGGGTTTTTGTCTTTGTTTCGTAAAATAAATATTCGGAGAAGCCATGGTCTCGGCGGCATTCCAAGTGCTTTTTTGAAGCGTTATACGGACTAGATCTCGCAGCACCTTGCTAAAGTTTTCACTTTATCTCCACAAACCAGTGAGTTGCGTAAGGATTGGTGGAAGGCTCGTGTTGTACCGATCCATAAAAAAGGGGATAAGTTACTTGTGACTAATTACCGACCGGTATCAATTATTTCTACGTCCTGCAAACTCCTAGAGCACATCGTGGCCCGCTTTATAAATGACTTTTTAAAGGAAAAGGACATCCTATCACCTTTTCAGCATTGATTCAGGAAGGGCATGTCAACCACTACTGAACTAATTACGACGGTTCATTACTTTCTCAGCGTACTGGATAACTCTGGACAGATCGATGTTCTTTTTCTGGATATGGCGAAGGCTTTTGACAAGGTACCGCATTCAAAACTTCATTATAAATTGCAGTTGATTTGTCTTCCGCTGTACCTTGTAGAATGTGTCAGAGCATGCCAAAGTGGTAGAATGCAATCTGTTGATGTGAATAGCGCCCTTTCTGAATCGCTAGCTGTTACTTCCGGTGTTCCTCAATGCAGTGTGTTAGGATCTTTGCTGTATTTAATATATATAATTGATTTAGTATATGTAATTCCACGGTCAGTGTCAGTAAGATTGTTTGCAGATGACTGCGTTGTATAAAAGAAATAGCATCAATAGAAGACCATCAATTGCTCCAACAATCTTTGCTTAAAATATGCCACTGGTGTGAAGAAAGGAATATGGATTTAAACATTGATAAGGGTGTGCTTCTCCGAGTTACGCGAAAAAGAAATGCTAGCTATTACCAATATTGCCTCCACAAGTCACATTAGCGAGGTCTCACAAACTAAATATCTAGGAATAACTCTAAACAAACGATTAACCTGGGGCACTCATATATGGGGGCATGGGGCGCTCTGTTTCTTGAGACGAAAATTAAAACATACTCCTAGCCATATTAAGCTCTTGGCTTATAAAACTTTCATCAGCTCCAAACTTGAATACTTCTCCGTAATTTGGGACCCTCACAATAAGACACCTATCAATTATAGCTCGTTCAGAGAAAGGCAGTACGTTCCATTTTTCATAAATACAGAAGGTCAGACTCTCCAACACAGCTTATGAAGGACAATAATATCCCGTTGCTTAGTAGACGTAGAAAACAATCGCCTTTCTTTCCTTCATAAAATTTTGGCAGGAAAGCTTAGCATTGCTCCCCCCTCATTCCTCAGGCGCTCCACTACCCGAATGACCCGGAATTATAGCGAACACTCATTACAGCCTATATTTGCTAAAACAAACTCATTTAAGCAGTTTCTTCCCTCAAACAATAGCTGATTGGAACGCGCTTCCTGAATCGGTTTGTGGCTCTCCTGACGTGGAACAGGTCCTTCAAACTTTGTTTCTTGATTAGAGAGAAAACAATTGTCTTATGAGAAATTTCAATGTTCGTTGCTTTCGTTTCTGCTCTGTCATCATTTTTTATTCTGTTGTATGTCACATGCAATGTAATTTTTTTTTTGCATGTACGTGCTGGTATGATTTGTTTTCATGCCCCTCCTGCTTGGGCCAATATGGCCTGCAGTATTGTGAAATAAGATAAAATAAAGAGCGGCACATATCCAGGTACACAAGTTTGCGTGAAAGGGGGTTAATACACATAAACACACCGGAGACTGGTTGAGGTTTCTAAATAATGCTAGATAAGAAAGAGAGAGAGAGATAAGGAAGGCAGGGATGTTAACCAATCAACAGCCTCGTTGGCTACTCAGCGCATGAGGAAAATAAGGGGAAGAGAGAGAGAAGGGAGAGAGAGGCTATAGGAGACATGCACAGACAGTCATTGAGTCAAAGCCGCTCGTGCAAACAAGCGTTCTCAGAACGCACAAAAGTGCCTTTACTACCTTCTGAGCTGATGATAGGTGGGGACGGTGCTCTAGTACTGTCTGTTTATTTATTTATTTATTTATTTATTGGTACCTCAAATACCCCATTTGGGGTTTTACATGAGGGGTGGGCATATTTACATAATATTTTCAATAAATGCCTTGAACGATGAATGACTGGAGTGGTGCACCGCTTCAGAAGGTAGATGATTCCAGTCTTTCGCTGTTTGAATGAAGAAAGAGTTAAGATGAGCGGAGGTGCGAGCTGGAGGGGGATAAACAGCCTTTGAATGGCCATGACGGGATGAAGTGCGATGCGCAGGCGTGATGTCGGTCTGATGAAGTAGTGAGTGATAAAATTTGTAGAAGAGGCACATTCTTGCTGTTTTGCGGCGCTGCTCGAGGGTTGGAAGTTTCAGAGATGATTTAAGTTTAGTAACGCTAGTGTGGTAAGAGTAGTCAGAATGAATGAACCTTGCTGCACGATTCTGTATGGATTCTAGTGCTGTTGCCAGGTTAGATTGGTGTGGGTCCCATACTGAGCATGCGTATTCTAGTTTGGGTCGAACGATTGTTAAGTATGCGAGTAGTTTTACTGAGTGCGGGACAAGACGTAGATTACGGCGCAGGTAGCTTAGTACACGATTCGCATCATTGCTAATGTTGCAAATGTGTGAGGACCAACTGAGGTTATTGGACAAGTTAACGCCTAGGTATTTATATGAAGTCACAGCACATATTTCCGAACCGGCGATAGTGTAATTAGCTGACATAAATGATTGGCGACGATGGAAAGTAAGTAGTGATGTTTTTTTGACGTTGAGGGACATTAGCCAATTGTTACACCAAGTTTCAATGACGTTAAGGTCGGACTGGAGGGCGCGAGAATCAGCGTCGTTAGTAATAGGACGATAGATTACACAGTCATCAGCAAATAAACGAATTTTGGAAGAACAGCCTATAGGTAAGTCGTTAATGTATATTAAGAAGAGTAGTGGTCCCAGGACTGTGCCTTGTGGCACGCCAGAGATAACGGGTGATAAGGTAGACGAGCATTGGTTAGCGTAAACGAACTGTTGACGGTTAGTGAGAAAGTTGCGTATCCATTGGAGAACACGAGGGTTAAGATTAAGACATGATAGTTTTAGCACGTGCACGTGCGTTCACTCAGAGGACGATCATCTAGTTTCCTCAATGTGTTAGACAAAGACTGTATTTGTGCTTGAAATTGAGGATAGTGGCACAATAACTGGTCAATGTTCTCCTCATCTCCGCAAACATCACATGCAGGACTAGCAACCATTCCAATTAGGACTGAGTAAGCTTTCGTGAAGGCAACTTTCAGTCACAACCGACACAGAAGAGACGCTTCGCGTCGGTGCAGTCCGGCCGGAGGTCTGAGTTGCAGCGAAGGGTTTAGTCTGCGCAGGCTGGTGCGCCTTGTATGAGTGGTATTCCATTCTGCTAAGGAGAGTGTGCGTGCTAGAATGCGAAGTTGTGTCGCAGCGTCGGTCTTTGAGAGAGGAATGGGGACGCAGCCGTCTCGTTTGTTTAACGTCCGAGCTAATTGCAATGCAAAAAACGACATGAACGCATCAGGTACTTAGCGCACGAAAACAACCATAGCGTTTCGATCCGCCCGTCGCCAATATCTTTGTGCAGCTGACAAGAATCACTGGTACCAGGAGGGAGCCAAGGGCATCGGCGAGCGGCTGGCGCGTCAGCCCAACGTAGGCCGTGCCCGCAACGTCGTGCTCTTCCTGGGCGACGGCATGGGCATCCCGACGGTGACCGCGGCGCGCATCTACAAGGGCCAGCGGCTGCACAAGCAGAGTGGCGAGGAGCAGCAGCTCTCGTGGGACCAGTTCCCGCACGTGTCCCTCTCGAAGACCTACGGCCTGGACGTGCAGACCTCGGACTCCGCGAACACCGCCACCGCCTACCTCTGCGGCGTCAAGGCCAATGTTGAAACACTCGGCGTGGACTCGCGCGTCAAGGTGCGGATACATTTTCCGGAGACGAATCTGCAGCATAGCGACTGTAGCATGCAATGTTGGCTGGCTACGAAAAAAACGAAAACAAAACAAAGTTTATTCTGACGCAATCCGAGCGCACGAAGTGCAAACACGTAGACGAAGACTTCTTCAACATTTTATGTTAGCACGTGCGTAAACGTTACATGAATGGTCGTCTGTCAGTCATGGCACGTTCATCCAAGCTCACGAATAATCTGTGAGTTTGTTTTTCCTTCCCAACGTTGATATGCCTTTAAGTTGGCCTCAAGAACATGTCTGTTTTTTTAGAGATGTGCTCGGAGAAATTTCGTCCAAGAGCGAAAAAGAAAGAATTACGAGGAACTGCGAATAATGAACGTCCTAAGGACCGTCGGCTTTTCGCGTGCTGCAGTTTGAAAGGTTTCAGCCTGACTTAGTTTCCTTGGCGGGCCAGTGTTTAAAGGCTGCCTTTGGTAAAAGACGCGCAAAGCCCATTGATGGGTTATTCAAGCTATAGTTTCAGTATCCGCTAATCTGACATCAGAAACGCTAAGCTACATTGAAAGATATGGCGTGTAAACATTCATCGTAGGTGTGTTAAGCTTCGTTCCCCCTTTTTCAGTGTCTTTTCCTATGTATATTGTTGCTCATTGAGCCCGAAGCGTTTGCACACACGGCTGCCCAAATATAAAGGTGTCTCCTTCTAGAAGTTGCATCACCTAATTCCACTCGTCGCGACTTTTCTTTTTTTTTCGCGGAAGTGCGTAAGCACAAGTTAGCGCAAACTAACAATGCCGGCTGCTCACTGACACGTGACAAAATCGAGCCCTGCGTGCTCGCTGGCGCGCGTCCTCCGCAGAGCGGCGTCTGCCACAACGACACCAGCACGCACCTGCCGAGCATCATGCAGTGGGCGCAGGAGGCCGGCATGTGGACGGGCATCGTGACCACGTCCAAGGTGACGCACGCCACGCCCGCCGGAAGCTACGCGCACTCGGGCCACCGCG
Source organism: Dermacentor variabilis (assembly GCF_050947875.1). NCBI lineage: Eukaryota > Metazoa > Arthropoda > Arachnida > Ixodida > Ixodidae > Dermacentor > Dermacentor variabilis. Next base: position 240,327,920 of record NC_134569.1, on the reverse strand, counting down.
ACTGGGAAGCCGCAGTGGCCGAAGGATGCGACGCCGAGGACATTGCCTACCAGCTCGTTCATCGCAACCCCGGCGCCGGCTTCAAGGTAGGAGCGTGCTTTCACGCGTCGCCAGACTCGTCGCGGTAGTGGATGCACCATTCCCAGAGCTACTGTAACGATGCAGTAGAACGGCTTGGTTGGTAGAGATTCATTCGGAACCAAAAAAAAAAAAGAACGCAGCCGGAAAAAACGCAATAGAACAGGTGGATGCAGCTCCATGTCCGCCTCTTAGTATCTTCGATTTTTGTGTGCTGTTTTATTATTTTTCGTGCTACTACGTGAACACGCGAGAAGTATGTTTTTTTTATGGACGTTAGAATACACCCTAACGAGGAACAAAAAGTGATCTGAAGCTGTAAAATAATTAGAGAATTATCAATTTTTTCTTTTCGCGACAAAAAAACTTAAGAAATATTCCAGAAAATTAACGATAAGCTCCATTTGTTTAGTAATTACACCGCCGCAAGACGACGCCAGCGACGTAAAAGTGTCGTCTGGACATTTTGGGTATTTTAGATGAATACTTCAAAAACCCTGCAACGCGAAGGGCTTGATTGAATTCTCACATAGCTAAACTCCTTGGTAGAAACGCACTTATTAAGCGCCTTACAGGCGCCGTTAAAATTCGTGAAATCGCTGGGGGATGTTGCGAGAATTGTCAACTTCGCTTGCGTTAAGATTGACTCATTCACAGTCACACAAGTTTACCGTTCCATGAATCCAGCCTGTTATATTTTTAGGTAATTCCATCCTCCATATATCTGTCTCTTTAGAAGTGCCCTTTTTTTGTATTTTTCTTTATTTCTGCACGAATAGGACGGCACTTCCTGTATTTCTCTAGAGCAAGGGTCCGAATCAATATAGACAGTCTTGATAACAATCCACAGCAGTCACAGCAGAAAGTAAAGGAGATAAAGTCATGTAGTTGCGGCTACGCCAGGGCCTGAAACACGTATCTTAATTTAAAGAAAAATAATGTTTTAGAACATTGATGCATAGTAACGTTAGGCTTCCCGAATCACCTTAGCATGTGAGACATGTCGATGTGTTGTTCCGATGAGTTTGTAGCTCACGTTAAGTGATACAGTGCTTACGAGGCTTTATCAGAAACAACACTTACAAAGCAGTATATTGAGTTTCAAGGCGTTATTTCGTCCACTTTTCATGCTTCTATATGCTCAGTTTGCGTAAAGGTAATGTCGTTATTTCATAACTATTAGTGATTTGCGCTGTGTTGAAAACGTGTTGCATGGTTTCCCTTTCTTTTTCTATTTCGCAATTTTCATGAATTTCTGTAAAACTAGTAACGAGCTTTAAATATCAGGTTCCTCCACTCACTAGGTTCGAGCTTTCTCTCTTATGTGGAATAAGCCTAATTGAGATTGTACAGTGGATGCGGAAATGAGCAATAACACCGTTCCCATTTCTTTAGATTGGAGCTGCAGAGCTACAGCTTGCTCGTAAAGACAGGGACAGCGCAAACACACAAAGTGCGTGAAGGGAGGTGGACAGGCTCAAGCACGTGTGTCTATCGGCCTTCTCCTATCCTGTTTGTTTGCTCTGCTACCGCATTCAGGAGAGAACCCCAAGCACCCGCCGTGGTGGCCTAGTGGCCTCGGCCTTGCGCTGCTAAGTCCGAAAGCGCGGGATCAAGTACCGGCCACGGCGGCCGCGTTTCCATGGGGGCGAAAAAAAAGAAATACTACCCGTGTACCGGCATTGGGTACTTGCTAAAGAAACCCAGGAGGTCACAATTAATCCGTAGTCCGCCACTACTACGTGCCTCGAAATCATATCGTCGCTCTGGCACGTAAAACCAAACAATTAGCCGCAAACAACATAGCCCTATTCGCTGCATTCTAACAGTACGACGAGGGTCTATGCGGACTGCACGTTCACCTAGATGAAACATAGCAAAGCATGTTATGGCGCAATTGACGAGGAACAGTCTACAGTGAGAACACAACCGGAAAGAGCGTCACTCGCGCTTATTCAGATCAGGCACGATCACCCAAAGCGCAGGTGCCAGCGTGACGCGAACACTCTTGGCCGTCGCAGTCGGACCGCGGAGATAAAGTTGCGAATGTGCAGGTACGAATTTGTTCTGTGCTGCGCAAAACAACACGCGTATCGTTGATCATTGTAACAATTAACAAATAACAGAAAACGAAGCGGACGTGCACATTCGTCCGTACAACTTGAAAGATGGTTTAGCTGCGGCAGCAAACGGCTCAAGTTCGAAACGGGCCAACTGTAAAGGGGGCAATAACAGTTGTGCCGCCACGTGGACCGCCGAGGCCCACGCGAACATTAAATAGGCGTGTCACGAGTGTGGGTACCATTCCTGAGTTTTCGCCAAGTCCATGCAACCTTGCCTCTTGTGTAGCCGCTTTCAACAGAGTGTTTCAGCATGACACGGTGTGCGCGAGCACGCAAAAAAACCATCCTATAGCTTTGTGCGTTCTTCGTATCACGCGATGGCTTGTCACAGAACGTGCAGTCGCCTGCGGCACAATAACGTCCTGCTCAACGCATCATTCGAAAACAGCTGTCATTGGGCAAAGTAAAATAAAAAATATACATAACAGAGAGCATATTGTCACGCGTTCGCGCCGACGTCACATTGGTTAGAGGAAGTATATGGTGGGCCCCGGCATAAAACGTTTTCGCGTTAAAAGCCTTTGCCTAACACTACAAGGAAACGCCATCGTAGAGGCAGTTCCACCACAGAAAGAAAACTCACGCGCACACACACAGTGTAGTACTCCGGATTAATTTAGCTATGCGGGCTTCCAATGTGCACCTAAATCTAAGTCACCAGCGTTCTTGCTCGCCTCCTCCATCGCAATGCGATAGTAGTGACAGGGAATCGATCCCGCGATTTCGTGCTCAGCAACCTATCGCCACTCAGCTGCTGCGGCGGGAAGCAAACGATCGTGAGACACGGAACACCGATCGCCTGACAGGTCTTCATCGATGAGTGACCCTTTGCGAAAGGTGCCCTTCATAAGACCCACATTTTCAGGCATTTCCAAGCGCACTACGCAACGGCAGCGGAACTTTTTCAACGAACGGCATGACTATGCCATTTCCAACCTACTCGTTCGCAAGCTTACACATCAAACAAGACGCGTCTGGATGCCGCAGCTGCTGCTAGGTTCAGAAGGTGTGTGGGGCACGAACCGGATTTCCCTCGAATGCACATCCGAGTCACTGGAGCGACCCTATAAGTCAGCACGCACGCACGTTCCACAATCGGAAAAGCTTAACCACTGCTATTTGCATTTATGCATCGCCTGCTGTTGTATGCGCACTCGTTCTGCGGATAGTTGCGTCGGGATGACTTCCGGCTTTTGCTAAACGTCTGTAGTGGGCTAGTACTGGGCGTGACGTCGAAGGTTGGCTGCACTCACTGAGGTGTTAGTGAATTGCTCCTAAAGACAGCGCCAACGCAGACACACAAATTTTGTGAATGTAGGCAGATAAACGCAAGCACCTTTGTCTATTTGCCTTCTCCTCTCCTGTTTGTTTACACCTGCAACCGTAGGAGATATCAAGATGCGACAGCGCGGTGTGCCGTGCAGTTGTTGCTCTTGCTTTCGATAACACTTGCAATGCTTGGAAATTAGTTGTCCCTTTATTTGCGTAGCCCAGGCAAGGACCACGCTTGCTCGTCTAGTCACCATCCCGCACGCGCACTGCCCTCCGGTTTCTCCGCTCGCGCCATTATCTCGGCACGGCAGCTGCCGCCATCGTTATAGGCCGCGCGATAGCCTGTTAAGTCAGTGGTTCCGGGTTCTATTTTTTACTTCGGCAGCCGTTGTCAGACTGAACGCCGCTCGCAACAGCCGCGTCACACCAGGGAGGAGCTTTGCGCCGATTCTAACTCTTTTGCACGTGGAAACCTGCGAACGACAATTAATATTTGGAGTCGGATATCTAGGAGCCTAGAAACGCTAGAATTCTTGAAACTGATGCTGTGTAGAAACACGACTGCCTCTAATTTTCAATACAAACATACCCAGTTACTGTTGTCAAGAAAATGTCTATTATTCAATTTTATTTAACTGAATGGGCTGCTGACAGCGGTATATATTACCTCACTTTGTGTCCCCCTAGTCGCATAACGTATTCGCACAGGTGGTCGCCGGGCGCCTTCCAGTGCCTAATTTTAAGAAAACCAGAATGCTTAATCTTGAACACATGGTATATTTGACCTCTGTTAAAATGTCTCTAACCTTTGTGCATTACCTGACAGCGTATGTTCTTGCAAAGGCCGAAGATAGCGTATTATGCGAAGACATTACTCCGTTCTCAGATAGCATATTTGTGAAAAAAGAACGCCCTGCGGGGAAAGCATTATTATCAGCGGTCGCAAAGACAAACGTAGAGAGGGAGTTGCAAAACTTATCAAGGAGCAATATTTTCGGAGTGCTCAGCACTAGGCCTGTTTTACTATTTTTCTGCTCAGCGGTAAAGCAGATAACATAGAGATGAATATGAAATGATTGTGCTTGTGCGCTTCATAGAAGAATGGCAGTTGCAGATGGTCTTCGTGTTTCTTCCAGCGCATAATTTTAAGAAAACCAGAAAGCTTAATTTTGAGCACCCTAGTATGTCGACTTCGTATCTGATGCTGTCGTAGCGAAAGAAGCCAACTGTGCCATTCTCCTACACTTTCGAAAGCGTGGCAGGGAAAGACAATTGTATAGTTAGCGCTGTTGTGTTTATCTTCTCTTCGTTGTTTGTGTTTTCTCGCCTATTCTTGGAAAAGGATTCATGACGACCCACTCGTTCGCTACATAGCGAAGCTCTTCGGCCTAGTTTAGGCGCATTGAGGCGCACTTATATGATCGCGCTAGACGCAGCACAAAATTGCAGCCAGTTCGGACTGAGCTTAAGCTATAAATCAGTCGAAGCAACGCTTGCACGAACAGTTTTCGATAATGAGACAAAACCCACTAATTCTAGTGGGCCAGTTGATTTCCCATGCTCATGTGCTCCATGGGACCTGCGGGTAAGAGGTTGCTCCGTATCCGCCGCCTTGGCCGTGTGAGGCGCTAGGTAAAACACACCAAGGTAAAATGCACGCAAATATCCACGAAAGTGGACGACTGGAAGGCGTCACGCTAGATTTCTTTTTTTGACATAATGGAATGACGTGTTGCGCGCAAATACGGCGCCGGCTACTGTTTGGCTCTATAACGCGTGGTGAAAAACAAGATAGTGTTGCGCTGTCACATACAAGCCGAAGTAACATGTCGACATTCGAAATAAACTGCCGATCAAGCCATCACATGATACAGCAATGTTTTGAAGAAGCACTCAGGCAAGAAATGGGAACAGCGATAATATCACGTGTACAAATAAAGTACGCTCTTAAACACGAGACTATTTGTAATGAGTATTAAACGAAACCCAGTACACTTAAACAGAATAAATTCAACACAATATCCAGACGCAAGCTGCAAGCTCTGCAAACACGAACACGCAGACATGGCTAAGCGCTCTGACTAGCTCAGAACTACACGACCAAGTATGGGCTATCCAGCGGGCCCGGGCAGCGGTGGAAAGGCTATGCCGCAGCACACAATGCCCGAGTGGCCTGAGTCCGGGCTGGCAACCTCGCAGCTCCTTTTTCCATTAAATTTTTTTCCGTCCGTCCGCGTGACAATGTGGCTTTAAGTATTGAAGTACCGCGCGCTTAATGAGCAACACATAGGCTCGGTCTCCACGTGGGGCGTGGTAGTTTTTTCGTCTACTTTCTTTTCCCTTTACCTTACTGCTTCTCCATTCCAACTGAACAAAGCGACTAACTTCCTGAGTGTTTACTGTCCGTGACTGCATCGTGTCTAAGAAGGAGTTCGAGCCCGTCGGACCTCTCTAGTGTGCTCGGTCCTCCACTGGTCATTAATTACCTGTGGTATCGGAAACACCATTCGTTACGATTACTTAAGGCTGATCACTGTATTGGGGAACTTCAGGCTCCAGCTATTTGGCATACTTCCATCAAAAACGTAGTCACGACGGGTTGTACAGGCACATCGCCGTGGTGCTTGACAAGGAAACGCGTGACAAATGCTCAGTCGCCGTGAAGCGTCGTCCCTAGCACTGGCCACTCGAGCGGTAAAAATAGAACGAGAACTGTCGCCCTGTACGCAGAGATCAGACAATGGCGCTGTTTTACGAGCGCCGGTTGTGTGCACGCGATGAGAACTCTGGCGAGAGTGATGCGTCCGCAGTGAAAAAGGCGGCGCTCGTCACCGCTGCCACGTGTGCACCACGCTTTTGCACTGCGCGGATTTGCGTTTATGTAAGCGCAATATATTGAAATCTGTACATTTAATTGGGACGGCAGTCAGGAATTAACAGGGCAATGACACACACCTGTTGAGCCTAGGCGTATTAGCGGTGCAGTGTCATCATGGGGTCTTCGAGCCGTGGCTTTTCGAGTGTGCTTTGCGGGGAATGCGTACGATCTCGCGGAGCTGCTTTATTCGTCGATCCCGTGTACTTCGCACACCTTTTTTTTTCGGTGCGTTCACGGGTGCTGATTACCGACCCGACTATTCCGCAGGAGACCAGATTAGAGAACAGGCAAATTTTGTTCGCAGCCTAGGAGTGGACGCAATTAAAGCAGCGTGTAAAAGGTGTAGGCGCACCGTCGAAAAGTACAATGTGCGAATTCGTCTCGGACAACACGCCCAGACCGTGATGTCTGTTTTTCTTTAAATGCGTATTCAAAAATTTGCAGCCACCTGTGCAGCCAGACACAACAAAGCGCTGTCACTGCGACGGTAACTTCCCAGGAGTTTTTTTTTTTTTTTACATTGATGGGTGGCATTCATTGCGTTGACGCGTAAGCAGTTCAGCACTGTGGAACAGTCTTAGACAAAGTAACATAAACAACGTAAGTTACACACTGGCGAAGAAATATGGCACACGATGCAAGGCTCTAGATGAAATCTCAAGGGTTTTTCATAGCGTCTTTTGCGAAGTTTATCACAATTTGGTCACTCCTGCCTACCACTGTTATTTTCATATAACCCACATATCGCGGGATTTTCAACACAGTCGCCATTCGATGTCTTGGTGGGACAAGCAGCACATTTAACACTGCATTCCTTACGTCGGCGAGGCCTTAAATGGTCTCTCAGAGCAATCTTTCTTGGAACGTTGCGGCACAATAACACTTCGACAGTTATGCAGTTAATACACATGCAATTTTATTAGAAGCTCTTTAGAGATTTTTCTTTTCGTTGTATTTTTCATTATTTTAGTATTTGAGACGACTGTTCAAATGGTGCTAAATGACCGTACTCGTTGGTTCTCGCGTAACAATATCTTACAAGATTTTCCGACGAAGAAGCTTCCCGCGTTTATTTTTTATTGCTTCCGCTTTATGGTGCGGCCCAGAAACGTGAAATAACTGACAATGACAATACTAACTGCAAGACGTTAGCGACTTCTCTTCTCAGAAAATTTGCATAATGTTGCAAGTGGTATAACACGAAATTATGGATACTATTGCGTATTGCTTAAGGAACTTTATGTTTATAAAACTACACTTCTACGTTGTTCTCTCTCTAAGAGAGAGAGAGAGAGGCTAGAATGAATCTTGGAGAGGCTTGCCTGGTGACACGTCTAGCATGCTTTGCGTTGCTTAAGGATGAGAGACAGCACACTGTGTGTGTAGCCGCGGTTATGGATTATGTCGTCCCTTTCGCCCTAAGACGCACTCGTTTTGAGGCCTACGGCCCCGTCCCACGCTAGGTACAATGCCCTATCGCTTTTTGATGTAGGCGCTATGCAAAAGAGTTAATTTATGCTTCTTCGAATAACGCTATGACGGTCTTCTATCATCACGGCTTGAAAACTCAGCAGGAACACCATCTTCCGTGAGATTTTTTAGGCGAATCAGCTAGGTTTAACGCCATCACCGTACACGTTGTTTATTCACTTTCCGAACGGCGAGTATCGCAAGAAGCGGCGTCACGTTATTGTGTGCGCATTGACGCCACTTCCCGAGTGGTGCACGCGTGGCGTATCGCCTTCCACATCGCGTGCGTGGCGCTTGCGGCGAACTGACCGTGACACTGACGTAAGGCAGTCCGCGCGGCCGGAGTGTGCCAAAGGAAAGCGGTTCTCGCACTCCTCTCTTTCTCTCTCCACACTTCCCCGTTTTTCCTTGTGTCGAGGTCGCCCGCAACACCGTCGCGCCTCTCTGCCCTCCGCGTGAAAGGTGAGTGGATGTGGGCCAGAGAAAACGAAGCGAAGGCAACGAAAAGAGATGTTTTTGGAGAAAGAAGGATGCGCAATGAGGGACCTCCCTGGTGCGACTCTCTCTGCGAAGCGGCGCGTGCTGGTCGACATGCAGCTTTCAAACAGGCACGTCAGCTCCGCTGTTTTGAAGAGCCAGCGTGTGCGCTGGCGGAATTGAGTGTGTGCCCTTCAACGTGGCCGTCGAAGCACGCACTGTCGTAAACATGAGCTCTGGGAGCGTGCGTGGGAGGCATGGCCTCGTCTGCTGCTCGGCTAGGAGCTATTCTCTGGTCGTATGAGCGGCACCCAATGTTTGCTTACTACGAAGGGAGTTAACGTAGCGCGCGTCAGCATCCGCGTCAGAACAACCTGATTTACGGATGATAATTTCTGCGTTCTGAATTAGTATGCGAAATTAGAACTCGGGTCTCCTTCTTTTATCAGCGGTGTTTAAAAACGAGTATTTGCATGTAAGCTGCAAGAGCATAAAATGCAACAGGTATTAAACGAAATGACCTAATCCTAATTATACACGTTAGCAACAAACTTTCCTTTCATCAAAGTTTTTTGTTTTGACAACGAAAACTAAGTATCGAGTGCTAATAAATTACAATAATGTATTGGTTCTGAGCCACATAGTCTGGTTTATTAATCCGAAAACTAAGGAAATCAGCATAGGTGGATGAGTCAGGCAGACGCGGAGAGTTCAGACTTTTCTAACTTTCTGCAAGAACATGACAAAGTTAACCAACGTGACAAAAAATTAACTTTCATGAGGACCACCATCTCGACGAAACGCTTTTGGCCCAAGCCAAGTGTATCAAAAATACAACGGTGGCAAAAATGAATATTGTGCTTTTTGAGAGTTTCGGTCTTGTCTATCGCGTGACATCTTCTTTCTTCTTGCAATAAAGGAAAAATAGGCGTTGTTGCTTTCGTGTCACGAGGTGACGAACCACCAGGCGATACTGTTGCACACGGTAGCCGGTCGAGTGTTGAAAGTGCAGCGAAAGGTCGGGAATAAAACGCGCGCGTTTTGATCGTCTACCGACATTGGAAGGATTCGCGTGGCAGGACTATGAATCATTTATTAGTAGTAAAAGCGGGTGTTCCACACGTCAGCTTGTGACGTTTTTGTCCCCCACCATAGAAGCATGACATCCGTTCCAAGCCGCCTGTTGCCCTCATGTCGTGCCATCGTATTAGTCACCCGGTGTTTAAAGCGCACGTGCCGGGTAAGCTGCGATCGTAAATGTTGGCTAGAGTGAGGGCAATATTCCAAGCACTGCGCGGTCGCGACTGCTGAATTCACTCCTTTGGCACGACGACATAACTAAACACTTTTGAAGGGCGCTACGCGTATTGAACGCCAACAGCGAATTGTAGGCATCACATCCGTGTGCGCTAGGCATCACATCCCTTTAACTGGTGTCTCATGAACACTCTATAGAAAGCTCCATACGAACATTGCACTCACATCATCTTTAAACTTCCTTTTTTAGTACCTTGAGCATTTTATACGCATTGAACGCGCAACACTGCTTTTTCATATCGCTTTTGGTGTTGTACGCTCCTGTGACGCTACGACAGCTTGGCCCCGATTCAACCACCTCAGAAATTCCCGAGCCCAGCGTCGTGGGTCACTTGGAGAATTCGATAAGTAAACTACGGACCCATCAATATTGCAAGTGGAATTACCGAGGGGAGACGTAACATCTACTTGAGAGCACTCCCCTTTGGGAGTGATGTAACTCGGAAGTTCGCGATGAGGATCATTACTAAAAAAATATCACTTTCGAGATCGCTGCTGATGTATACGGAGTGCTTTCTGAAATCGCGCGGTCAGCTGTATAGTACTTAGGTGTAACAGGGGCTGAAGCAGAAATAGGGTTTGTACAGCTGTGAGAGATCAGAGGACGCACGGTTCTCCGCGAATTGGTGTCGCTGTAATTTATGTCAGTGCTAAAATCATCTATGAGAACGATAACAGGAAATCCGTTGAAGCCTACAAAAAAGTTAGGTACACTTTTTTTACCGTGAATGTTTGAACGACGCTGCGTCGCATCTCTAAACGCGTCTAAGTTCCTGCAGTTATGTCACGTGGGATTTGACATATTCTATCCAGAGAGACTAACGTTACTGAGTGGCAGTATTACTTCGTAGTACTGGTGTTCAAGAAGCTATCTTTTTAATTGTCATACTAAACATAAATACTAGCTTTATATAGCATATAGAATATGAAATATATACTTTCTTGCTTGTTAAGTATAATAAAGAAAGAAGCGGATCGGAAAAAGGTGCAAGAAATCTGACTTTTGCTGTTGCTGCACGTATAGGTACTTATAAGTTTGTTCATTTGGACAGCTCCGCCGTTTCATGTTGGCTTACAACGAGCCCATCAAGCAATTAGCCCACATCATCAGTCAGCATTTTTCTACAGCCGGCAAGCTCCAAGAAATTGTAGTAGCTCCGTATGTTCGGACATAACCATGTACAAAATAATTTGATAAACCCTCGAATGAAACACATTCCTATTCTGCATTGAACTGTTCTATTCCTATTGAAAATTTGGAATATTTGCGCGTCCCACCCCTAAGTTCAAGCCATGCTTTGCGGATTCTGTCGTCGACGTGCAGTACAGCTAACACTGCATTTCTTCTGCACCACCGCCCGGAACAACCAAAAAGATGCGCCCCCCATTCACTGATCCGCGTTTGTGAGGCCTGCTAACAAGAAAGAGGATAAACAATTTATATTTGCTTCCCTGAATAATATGCTGTAAATTACAAAATTGCTTTACACAAGTTTAAGCCCAACAGGATCGTGTGTGCTCAACTGTACTTGCATTTATTATTATAAAAATAAATGTAAGGCTACAACTTTTACGATGTAGGCCGTCTTTATTGAGTACGGCAATATTAAGGGAAAGCAATAGGACGCTCAGTCATTTTCTGTCATCATCCGCCTGGTTACGCCCACTGCAGGGCAAAGGCCTCTCCCATACTTCTCAAACTACCCCGGTCATGTAATAATTGCGGCGATGTTGTCCCTGCAAACTTCTTAATCTCATCCGCCCACCTAACATTCTGCCGCCCCCTGTTACGCTTCCCTTCCCACGGAATCCAGTCCGTAACCCTTAATGATCATCGGTTATCTTCCCTCCTCATTACATGTCCTTCCCATGCCCATTTCTTTTTCTTCGTTTCAACTAAGATGTCATTAACTCGCGTTTGTTCCCTCACCCAATCCTCTCTTTTCTTATCCCTTAACGTTACACCTATCATTGTTCTTTCCATAGCTCGTTGCGTCGCCTTCGGTTTAAGTAGAACCCTTTTCGTAAGCCTTCAGGTTTCTGCCCCGTACGTGAGTAATGGTAAGACACAGCTGCTGTACACTTTTCTCTTCAGGGATAATGGCAACCTGCTGTTCATGACCTCAGAATGCCTGCTAAATGCACCCCAGCCCATTCTCATTCTTCTGATTATTTCAGTCTCATGATCCCCATTCGCGGTCACTGCCTGCCCTAAGTAGATGTATTCCCTTACCACTTCCAGTGCCTCGCTACCTATCGTAAACTGCTGTTCTCTTCAGAGTCTGTTAACATTACTTTAGTTTTCTGCAGATTAATTTTTAGACCCAGCCTTCTGCTTTGTCTCTCCATGTCAGCGACGAACATGGCGGTCGCATTTCGATGGGGGCGAAATGCGAAAACACCTGTGTACTTATATTTAGGTACATGTTAAGGAACTGCAGGTGGTCGAAATTTCCAGAGTCCCCCACTATGGCGTGCCTCATAAGAAAGTGGTTTTGGTACGTAAAACCCCATAATTTAATTTCTCTTTCTCCAGGTCAGTGAGCATGCATGGCAATTGGTCCCCTGAGTTACCAAGCAAGGCAATATCATCAGCAAATCGGAAGTTTCTAAGGTATTCTACATTAACTCTTACCCCCAATTCTTCCCAATCCAGGTCTCTGAATACCTCCTGTAAACACACTGTGAATAGCATTGGAAAGATCGTATCTCCCTGCCTCACGCCTTTCTTTATTGGGATTTTGTTGCTTTCTTTATGGAGGACTACGGTGGCTGTGGAGCCGCTTCAGATGTCTTTCAGTATTTTTACATACGGCTCGTCTACACCCCGATTCTGCAATGCGTGCGTGACTGCTGAGGTTTCGACTGAATCAAACGCTTTCTCGTAATCAATGGAAGCTATATATAAGGGTTGGTTATATTCCGCACATTTCTTCATCACCTGATTGATAGAGAAATTTTCTATACTCTCTGATAAAACTGTCTGCTGTTTACTGCACGAACCAGCTTCATTTGCGTGCTGTGGGATCTTGTCGCAAAACACACACAAAAAAGCAGACCTTAATAAAATGGGAATCGCTGCTGAAGTAATGGTTTAAATAGCTAAAAAATCCGCTGTGGTTGCTTAGTGGCTATGGTGGTGGGTTGCCAAGCACGAGGTCGCGGGATTGAATCCTGGTCGCGATGGCCGCATTTCGATGGGGGCGAAATGCGAAAACTGTGTACTTAGATTTAGGTGCAGGTTAACGAACCCCAGGTGGTCAAAATTTCCGGAGTCCCTCAATATGGCGTGTCTTCGTGGTACCGTAACTCGCGGCTACGAACGTTCTGAGCACTGTACGCGATTTAAGTTCGACTAAACATACTCACGTCCATACTCCGTTCAAAAGAAACAGCGTGTTAGCAGTGTGGGCCAAATTCGCCACATGTGAAATCGGTCGTTCTTTCGAATGTAAGCAAGCGTACATGCACTAAATTTAGCGGTGCATTCTATCGGTGACCTAAACTCTGCAGCGCTTGTTATGCAGTGCACTTGTGTAATTTCAAATGCGCCACTATGTCTCCGAGCCTGACATCCAGAAACTGGCTTCAAAACAGGAAGCTGACTATGGTCCTGTTCACTGAGCGTATCCAGCTTTTCTGGGCACGATGGTTTAGTTCGCGTGAGTTCCACCACGTGGCGTACTGACCTGAAACTTTTCAAACTTCCCGCCCAGACGATGACAACAAAACAAAAATAAAATACTTAAGAGCTATCTCTGTGCATTGAACTTCGCCACAATGCTTGTCCCGCCGGCATTATCAGTGTTCTTGATAAAGCGCAGCCGCTCTTCGGTTGGAAATGACTTATCTTTCCAAGAGCGTTTAGTCCCGACGAGCGATAATTGATTCTGCGCTTTTGATACGGTTCTTTCTTTTTCTTCTTTCCTTTTGATGCTACGGAGTAAACAAACTAGGGTAAGCGTCAGAATTCCTCCGTGGCAGCCTTTCTTCAGTCGGCACACATTCCTAACGACCGAACATCGCTCAGCGTCTACGAGAGACGCCATCATGGATGGCTTTTGCTTTTGACCTATCGATTTCGTTAAGGTGCCACAATCATTTCCATAGCGACATTGCTATCCGCGCAGGGGCGTCTTCGGCAGCAGGCGTTTGGTGTATTGTGACACCACGTACCCAAGCACACGAGAGTTAGACCCGCCCGCGTGTAGCCGTGTGCGGCTTTGCTGTGTCTCGAGAAAGGGGGATCCTGGAGGTTTAGCTGATGCTGGGTGTTTGGACCTTTAAGGCCCCGGCGGAGGCAACGCACCCCTTTGGCCTCGGCTTCTCATAGACGGCACTGACCCACCTGGAGGAAATCGGCAGTCGCCTTTTCCTGTCCCCCTCTTCAATCTTTTGCTTTCTCTCTTGCTGTTTCTTCTTTCCTGTCATCTTATCACTTCTTCTCACTTCCGTATTCTAGGCAGCAAGGGTTAACCTGGCGTAGTTATCTAACCTAGCGTATTTTATATGAGTTTATAGCGGCGATGCATGGCTGGCGTATGCAGGTATTCTCCCGACCTTGCAGCCTCCCCTTGTTGGGCTCTGTGGTGGGTGGTCGCCATCGCCGCCGAATTTTCAAACGTTGTATGGTAAACGCTTTTCCACCACTGCCTGATCGCTCCATGAGGAGGGGGCGCACGGATGAACCATTCAGCTTTCCTTTTTTTTTTTTTGCAACCGAAAGAGTCCTTTCCGAAATACCACGTTGTTTAGTCAACACGAAACTAAGACAGTTCGAATAATATCACCGTTTCTTGTAGCAAAATATTTCACTGAACCAATAGGCGCATGTTATAAAGTAACAAAGGTTGGAAGCGGCGATCTTCTCGAAGCTAGCGTCAAGCGACAATGGGACAGGCTCTCGAGACTTGTAGCGTTTGGGGACATTCCCGTCTCAGTTGGCCCACAGAGGACGATGAATACAGTACGCGGGGTCATATCGGAAGATGACCTTCTCGAACTTAGTGAAAGTGAATTACTAGAAAGATGGCAAGAACAGAACGTTGTCAAGGTGCAAAAGATTAAAATAAGACGAGATGACAAAGAAATACCAACTAGGCATATAATTACAACTTTTAGAACCAGCATTCTTCCTGAATCAGTCGAGAACGGTTACTGCAAGTTACGTGTCAGACCATACATTCCAAAGCCGCGTCGATGTTTTAAGTGTCAGCGTTTTGGGCACGGGCCACAAACCTGCAGAGGGCGTGCTACTTGTGCCAAGTGCAGCTCCATTGAACACTCTTCTGATGTTTGCAGTTCGGCAACCCACTGTGCCAACTGTGAAGGAGACCACCCTGCTTACTCGCGATCCTGCCCGTCGTGAAAAAAACGAAAAACAAATAATAGAACTCAAGGTGAAACTAAATCTGACTTTCCCAGAGGCACGCAAGCGTTTCTATTCCAACAATCAGTCCAGTCCTTCCTACACCGGTGTGGCGCACCGGGGGGCTGCACCACATCATGCGGCGGCCGCCCAAGTCACACACAGAGTGACGGCGGTCACGCCATCAGCCCCCCTGACTGGAACAGCCAGCGCTGTTCCGGCCCCCGCAAAGGAGGGCCAGCAGACCTTCGGGCCTGTTGGACCCAGGGCCACTGCCCGTGCAGATCGGCCCAACATTCCCACGAAAATGCCCGCTGCGTGGGCAGTATCCACCGCCTCAGACGAAGTGACGGATACGAGCACAACTTCGGCGTCTCAGGCGCCCAAGGAATGGCGTAGCTCCCTCGAGCGCGCCAGGAAGAAATCAAAGTCCCGTACCACGGGGCCTGGAAAGGTCTCGTGAGCTAATCTGATCTACATCTCTTAGACACACAGCACAAAACACATACATTTTGGATACACAGACAATACAATGGAGTGTCAGGTGTTTACTCCACAACCTAGACGACATTAAGGAACTCCTAAATAAGTGCAATCCAAAGGTGATGTGTGTCCAAGAAACGCATCTTAATCCTTCACGCACGAACTTTCTCCGGCAGTATGCCATTTACCGAAAAGACCACAACGACGCCCTTGCCTCGTCTGGTGGTGTGGCAACAATTGTAGATAAGGGTGTTGCTTGCCGGCAATTACAGCTTAAAACGCCCCTAGAGGCAGTTGCAGTCCGTGCGATACTGTTTAATCAACTGGTAACAATTTCCTCACTATACATCCCCCCGAACTAGCATCTTTCAAAAACAGAATTTCAAACCTTTATTAATAAACTGCCGGAACCTTACATCGTCGTAGGAGATGTTAATGCACACAACGCCCCTTTGAAGGTTGTCGTTGTGATGCCAGGGAACACTTAGTAGAAAGCTTCCTCTTCACTACAGGTGCATGTTTACTTAATAATAAAGAGCCTACATTATATAGCGTGGCAAACAAAACATTTTCATCGATTGATTTAAGCATTGCATCTGGTACGCTCGTACCGTATCTAGAGCAGAACATGCCTAAAATACATATGGGAGCGACCATTTTCCTATTATCATAAAATCAACAAAATGTGATAAATGCTCTCCATGCGTCCCCCCACCGGAATGTCGAGACAGCCGACTGGAACCGTTATAAAGAACTCACCCGCATGACCTGGGAAGACATGTCTACACTTCCTACTGGTGATGCAGTGGCATATCTGACAGCTTTTATTCTTCATGCGACGTCGCTATGTGTTCCTGAATCAGATGGATCGCCTTCCAAACGACGTGTTCCCTGGTGGAATGCGGAATGTAAGGAAGCTCTTAGAAACCAAAATAAGGCTTGGAGTCACCTTCGCGGATCTCCAACTGCCGACTATCTGATCAAGTTCAAGAAAATAAAGTCACTAGGTAGAAGAACACGCCACCGTGCTAAACGGGAAAGTTTGGAAAAGTACATCAGTAGCATCAATTCATTTACAGATGAACGGAAAGCCTGGAATAGGGTGAACAAAATAAAAGGCCGCGAAACCCATCCTCTACCACACACAAGTGTGGTAGAGGATGTCTCCTTGTGTATCCTTGTGTGTAAACACACAAGGAGACACTGTTGAGGACCAAGCTGATTTTTTAGGGGCACATTTTCAGTACATTGTCAGTTCATCCTATTGCTTTGATACATTCCTAAGATATCAGCGACAAGCGGAACGACAGCCTCTGCATCACAAAGGAAATAAAAATGAACCTTACAATTGACCATTAAACACGGTCGAATTTCGGGCTGCACTGATCTGTTGCAATAAATCGGCTCCTGGAGACGATCGAATGGCTTATGCGATGATCGAATACCTACATGCCGAAACACGCAAGACACTAATATCACTTTCTAATGCCATATTCTCTGCCAGTTACATTCCATCTGCCTGGAAGCAAGCAGTCTTAATTCATATTCTCAAAGAGGGCAAGGATCCGACTTCGGCCAGCAGCTACAGGCCTATAGCCCTGACAAGCTACCTATGAAAACTCTTTGAGAAAATGGTAAACAGACGCCTAATTCATTACCTTTAAAGCAACAATATACTAGACCCCTTGCAGTGTGGTTTTAGGGAGGGTAGATCTACGACAGATCACCTTGTCTGCATGGAGGCGAATATACGAGATGCCTTCGTGCACAAGCAGCTTTTATTGGCGGTATTTTTAGATATGGAGAAGGCATACGACACAACTTGGCGTTATGGAATTCTTCGTGATCTGGCTGGTATAGGTGTCAGAGGCAATCTCTTGAACCTTCTTGAACCTAATTCAAAGCTACCTCTCTAATCGTACGTTCCGTGTGATGGTTGGTAAAGTGCTATCTTGTCCATTTACACAGGAAAGAGGTGTGCCACACGGTGGTGTGCTGCGGTGCACCCTATTCATCGTAAAAATAAATTCCCTCTGTAGGGTCATACCACGAATAATATTTTATTCAGTGTATGTGGATGACGTACCGATATGATTTAAATAATGCAATATTTCTATCTGTGAGTGACTTGTACAGCTTGGCCTAAACAAAATATCTAAGGGGATGGATTTAAGTTAAACCCCCCAAAAAGTACCTGCGTTCTATTCTCTAAAAATAGAGGTATATTTCCTGACCCTTGCTGTACATCTTAGTGGACAGCCGCTATCTGTCAGCCACGAGCATAAATTTTTAGGAATCATCTTAGACTCGAGACTAACATTTGTCTCTCACCTTAGGTATCTGAGAGCGAGATGTCTGAAGACAATGAATTTACTGAAGCTCTTGTCCCGCACATCTTGGTGAAGTGACAGGAGATTACTTTTGAGCCTCTGCAAAAGCCTTATAGGTCCCGCCTCGACTATAGAGCTATAGTATACAGATCTGCTGCGCCTAGTGCTTTGAAATGCTAGATCTCATTCACCACTTCAGTATATGCCTGGCTAGAGGCGCTTTTAGGACAAGTCCCATAGAAAGCCTGTATTTGGATTGTAATGAATGGTCATTACATCTACAAATGATATATAACTTTTTCCTATGCTCTCAAGGTTAAATCAGACATACAGCATCAATGTCACTCATCTATTCGTGACGTGTCTACTGCCCGGCTATTTCGTAGCAGCCATTAGGGCTCCGTTGAACCTTCGTTTGACAGCACTGGCAGAAGAAACAGGCGTTGTAGTGCCTGAGAATGTCCTAATGGCACCCACTCGGCTGCTGCCACCGTGAGAATGGCAGGCCACTGAATGCGTCATCTCTTTCGTAGAAATATCTAAGAGGGCTCCGGAAGTACATATGCAATTCCATTTTCGCGAACTTCAGGAGAAGTACTCCTGTACAGAATACTACACAGATGCTTCCAAGTCCTCTAATGCAGTTTCCTACGCAGCTCTGGGACCTTCATTATCAGTATCCGGGGCACAAAATCCATACAAAAGTATCTTAATAAGCGAAGCTTTCTGTGTTGTTTGCTTTGATTCATGATAGTTAGCGGTAATGCTGACTGCAAATGTATAATTTCTTCAAAGTATAGTGCAATGCGAGAGCATTGAGTTGATGGCAAACGCCACCTTGCGTGCACTGCTGATATTTGTCAGCGTAGTACACAACATACAGCGAACCGTGTTGGCTTCAGGTGTTCTTGTGCGCCATTGTTTATAACTTATGAGAGGGTTGAGCATTGACATTATTTCACATGGCACATCGCATCGTGGAAGACTTGTTTGCAGAATTATGCGGCTCTACCTGCAAAAGCACAATCGGATTATGAGGCACGTTGTAGTGGCGTACTCCGGATTAACTTTCATACACTGATGTTCTTTAACGTGCTCCAAAATAAAAGTGCATGACCGTTTTCGTATTTCGGTCCCGTCAAAATCCGGCTCCCGCCACGGAGGTCGAACCCGCGACCTCGAGCAATGCCACAGCCATCAAGCTACCGAGGCGGGCACATAAGTGCTGATATGACGTGCGACCACTTCAATAGTGCTTCACTAGGGGATTAATTACGGCATTGCGTCTGCTCGCCGTGCGTCAGTTGTGCACTTGACAAATTTGCATGACGTTTATATTTGAGAAATAGAAGAAACGTACAGTACAGTGCCTTCAGTTTCCCTGCAACCGCTGTCGTGTCTACAGTAGTAGAGTTTCGTTATCTTCTCTCATCGCCTTTTCCCTGTCCCATCCTTCCCCTCCTGTATGAGAACTGCGTGCGAAGAATGGCAAGGCGAGAATACACTCGTTTCTCTAATACCTCGCTTCTACTCATTTTCTGCCTCTTCTCCCTGCCCCATCTCTACCATACTATCTACCGCTCTCCAGGGCTCGCATGTTGGATATAGGTAAGCGCTGCAGTTTCTGCAATGCTTTTGCGGGGGGGTCACGGATAATTACAGCTATCAAGAGGTTACATAATATGACGACACCCAGGGAGCTCCAGAGAGCACTGTCCACATGTGACGTGATGGAAAAGTCCAAACGAGTTTGTTGCGCCGTCTTTCCTATCTTCCACGCTCCTTCCACGTATATGCACGCTCTGAACCTCCCTCCAACACGGCGTGCAAGACAGCAACAGCACCAGTGGAAAAGTTGGAGGAAAAAGACAAGAAAGCTTCACTTAAAAGAAGTCTGTATTTGTTGGCGTACAGTGGCGTGTTGTCGTGGCGTCATCGCGTCCTTTGCGGGATTTCTAAGCTGCGAGAGCCAAATGTCCGAATTGTCCACGATACTTTCTGCCTTCAGGAACAACGTTATCCTGTTGCCAAGACGCTAATGGTCTATCCAGTTTACAACAGACCTGCAACAGACCTCCACAGCTATAGTGTGCAGGTACTTCAAGAGTATAACTTGTTTTGGAATTATAATCGCTAATAATGTTGTATTCTTGCTAACATTGTCATATGTAAACTACACAGAATGCTCAGGCACCCTCTTATGAAACTCTTTTAATTTTCGCCGGATTACGCCCGCCATTGCGATGCAAATAAATGTAACCGGAAGTCATCTTCTCAGAAATAAACGCTACATGAAACGCTGACGCCATGCTGAACAATTGAATTAGCGCCGTAGTGCTCGATCTTTTGATGCCCCTATTAGCAAGCTTATCGTGTTTTTTTTGCGTTTCTATTATTTTGTTTTTTTGGGGGGGTTGTGATCGGGGTACCGTAGAAACGTCCCTCGGACGTCTCTGATGTGCTCGTTTTTATTCTCAAACGCCCACCGTAAGCTTTCATCGCCGCAACTCCATGATCTCCTGGTGGCAGGCCACAATGGAGTGTCGCGCAAGTATGGCCGGGCTCATTAACTTAGGTTGGCATATACTATTTTGTGCATCATACTTCACCACATTCATTTTTCAAACTATGTCAGAGCTCGAAAAGGACATCGAACTCACTTGTCCCCTTTCCTCTGTATTTCCGCAAAGTGTATCCATCGCTCTGTTTACCAAATACGCCCAACGGTAGGTTACCACTGAAGCCTTTCTGGCGACCTTAGCAACTGAAGTCGGAGGCTTTCTTCAACACGGCGTTGACATGCAGTATGGCTATCGACAAGTAATTTTTTCGGCCTACGCTCACCGCTTTCTCTCCAGTTTCAACTCTTACGTTACGTGCTCGTGCTAGACACAACACAAAGACGCAACGACCTCAGTGATGTATCAATTACACGCTAGTTCACATGCTGTCCACGTACATTTCCGCTGATCACCGGGATAGGAGCGTGACCCTGTCTTTGGTGACATCATCGATATACAGCCTCGTTCCACAAAACCGCTCCTTATTTATAACTCTTTTTGTCGACAGGAACATACTGTATTTCCTTTGAATATACTTTCGGCTTAGGGTGTGACCTTGCGAGCCCGCTTATTCTGTTACGCTGACCGTTGTCCTCAGGCGGCCGCCTCATTCTGAGCTTGGTCGTCACCAGAGAGAGCAGGAGGCTGTCTCCACAAACAAGCCACCGGGATTCGAGTTCATGTATTTCCAGCATTCTGCATTTGGGAGCTACCGTTGCGCTTCCCATCCCCTCAGCACGTTCGGTTTATCTGCCTTCCCACTTGTCGTTTTCATCACAGACGCAGGCAGAACGGACGCAGAAATGAAAAAAAAAGTAAATATTGTTTGAGTTGCTAGGTGACACTTAGCCTTGACTTTGGCTGGCTATTTTCATTGGAGTGTATGTAGGCTTGCGGCCGCGTGAAGGTCGTCGCCTTAGCTTTATTGGAAATTTGCTTTCACTAAAGGGGGGGGGGGGGGACTCTTTCGGTTAAAACTGAAACGATGGACAAAAATGTGACCTACCTTTGTATTTTTTTCTTGTTTTCTGGGTTTAAATCAACGCCGCTCGTTCCTAACTTTAAAGCAGCAACAGCTCCATCATCAGAGACTTGAACGCTCATTTAGAGATATAGTGATTTTTTTTTTCAAGAAATCCGTTACCATATTTTGAGGTCATCTCGCTGCCAATACGGGCCGGCACCACGTATCGACAAAAGGGCATCGCACTGCCGATGCAGGCGGCAGGTTACTAAATGATAAAAATAGAAAACATGACTGTTTTTCAGTTCTCGACAATATTATACACATAACACAAGGCTCCCGCCGCCATGACACATTTTTTTCCTCAACAGCGACACACAACGGCGGACTGATATACTTACTAAAGGGGCTTAATTTTATCTTTCATCGCGGAACAGCAAGTGCGGGGAGCGCCACGCGTATACCGCGGCAACTTACTGTAGCCGCGCTCTTTTTCCTCTAGCAAAATATCCGCCGGCAGCTTCACGATCTCCCGTAGGCGGTGGCTGGGACTGGCAATCCAGAAGTTGAAGTATATAACCTTCTTGCATAGAAATGACAGCATGGTTCATAATAGATTGTTGGCTTGGATATGTTTGGCACGAGGCTCAAGACGGCACGCTTTCCTCTAATGACTTAGTGGTTATGGACTTAGTGGTCGTCTCAGTGGTCGCGGGATCGAATGCCGGCCACGGCGGCCGCATTTCGATGGGGGCGAAATGCGAAAACCCCCGTGTACTTAGATTTAGGTGCACGCTAAAGAACTCCAGATAGTCCAAATTTCCGGAGTCCCCCACTACGGCGTGCCTCATAATCAGAAATTGGTTTTGGCACGTATAACCCCGTAATTATTTTTTTTCTTCTAACGCGTTATGTTTGCGTTCGCGCCTTTGTCTTGAAGGACGCGCGCAGTAACATGCTGCAAATGTGCTTGCGTTGAGCATATGTAAGGCGAGAAACGCTGTTGTAAACTGTCTGCTCTCTAACTTGTGCAGTAAACCAATGCTTATGGTTTACCCGCAAGAGTCACGAGTATGGCCACCGATGGTGTATACGAGAAGGAGGAAATGATTCTGGCTCCTCTTGCTGCGAAAAGTCACAGTTCGTCATGTTTTCGCAGAATATTCGCCCCTTCACGACGCTGCTTAGAGCTGAGTGAATTTTTGACTGGAATAGTTTACTGCTAATAAGCTAGTGCGTCAGTGAACAACGGATAGCTTGCGATACGGTATCAGTACGTTCTTCTTGATGCAGATAGATTAACGGACTCCATGGTAGCGTCAATCGTTTCGTCGGTGATAGGGAAGCGAACGACTGAAGCACAGGTTGCAAATAACGGAGGCACAACTGTATCCCTGTACACACAAATCACTTTTGTGATTCAGGGGCTTTC
The DNA here is from genome assembly GCF_050947875.1 of Dermacentor variabilis. Classification (NCBI taxonomy): domain Eukaryota; kingdom Metazoa; phylum Arthropoda; class Arachnida; order Ixodida; family Ixodidae; genus Dermacentor; species Dermacentor variabilis. Next base: position 240,305,167 of record NC_134569.1, on the reverse strand, counting down.
ATAAATGCAGCCGAAAAGCTCGTACATACACTACTTTCTCCCCTTCTGCAGTCGGCAGTGGCACCACATAGTTTAAAAAAAAACAGGGCCCAGGATTACGTTATGCGGGAAACGAAGCAGAACAGGAAACTCTGCGTTAAATATTTGACCGCCAAGGTGACGTCCATATTGCACACCTAGAGATCATGCAAAAACTCCCCACTCATTCCTCGAAACGTATCGGTATGGTCTCAGCGAAACATCACTTTTCGTCGTAGGAGGCTTTTAAATACAAGACTCATCGCTGAAGCAGTCTCTCCCGTGTCCGCTCAGGCCATTGTTGAATCTCCGTCAGTTAGTACAGGTACCATATTTTAAAACATTCATATGGGTGGAGGTATTTCTGTCGACATCGAAGATTGTCCTGCGACCTCACCTCTAACGGCCGCGCTGACTAGTTTTCCGGAGGTGGCGACGGGTAGCGACGCCGCGGAGACAGTGACCGGCTAGTGACAGGTGCTAGTGAGGAACACTTCCTGGGTATGTGCGTGAAGGCGAGTATGTTTCAGCAAGTACATTGTGGTACCGCCTAGACATCGTCGAGCGGTCGAACCTCGGTGGTTGGCGGCGATTGCAGTCCCTGGAAGTGTGACCTAAATAGCCGCAGCTTTAACGCACGGGTAAACGACGATCGATGAACTGCTCCTCGAAGCGCTCAGCAGTGGGGGGTCGTGTAGTAAGGTAATTTGGCCGACCGTGCCGCATAGGAGGAGCGTTCGCACTACGTGCAAACCTGCCGGGGCAAAGGCGTTCTCCATGCCGTTCATCGGGCGGCATGGAGGGCGAACGCTCCTCCATGCCACGAAACACACGGTGTTCCAAGCGCCGTCTGTTGCGGGGAATATTCAGAAGGTGTTTGGATGACGCTGCACGCAAGCACTTCGGTTCGCAACAGTTCTTCGCGCACGATCTGCCGTATAGTAGACGAAAGGTCGGCGGACGGGCTCTGATAGCGCTGGCAACGGTTGTCACATTTGCCAGTCGTCCAAATTTTGGCGCATTGGGTTTGTCTTCAGCGTCTCAAATGTACGGCATTGACGTACGACATCTGAGACGGAATCAACGTTTTCCCTGCGTACATGGAAATTGTGGATATCTTCTGCAATTCGTTTGGGATGTCCGACTTGGACTTCCTCAGACATCTATGAATTGAATATTTTGCACGATTTGAGGATCTCCTCTATCTCATCTGCAAGTTTCTCCAGGAGCTTGAGCTCTTTGAACTAGTGTACGCTCCGCGCGCTTCTGTTTGGCATAGGAGTCGCCGAAATACTTAATTTCCTCAATGAAGCGCTCCCATCTTGTTTCGGAGTCTTCCTGATTTTAACCACCTAAACTCTTTGTCTCACTCAGGAACAGTACGACATATTCAAGCTGAGTGACAGAGTCCCAACGGTTTCAGCGGCTCACCCTGGCGTAGTGCATCAGCCACTCGTCGACATCTGCGCCCGCTTTTCCTGCGAACAAGCGTGGTTCCATGTTTTTCTGTACAGGTACAACCGGCATTGATCCATGAGCCGGTATTCCTGGCGCCGGTTTTTGTCCACCTCTGACCTGAGACAAGGTGGTAGTTTCGGTGAAGTTCTATAAGTTGTGACTGCGTGGTACCTTGTGTCCTACCCCGTGTCTCCAAAACTTTGTTACGCTCACGAAAGGCGTTTATTAAGAGGTCCAGCAGAGTTAGTCGCGACTGCGTTGAGCAGCTGATAGCCTATCGAGATTCAGCTAGCGAGCCACACGTCATCTCCTCCTTTTCGCCTGTCTTGGATGCCCCACATCCTGTGCAGGCGTTAACCAGGCACAGACGTGAGAGTGTCACAATATATGTGATTTTGACGATCTTTGCGACAGTCAAGGGGACGATGTCGGAATCACGACTCCTTGATCTAGAAAGGTTTTGCTTCCTCGCGAATTCAGTGTATTGGCTGGGGCAAGATGTTTTTCAACGGCTTGAAACAAACGCGTGGTAATTAGATTGGCCCATGGTTCCCAGTGCTATTCTTGCCCCCCGGTTGGTGCACTAGAAGCACTCTAGTGTGGGAGTGGGGGAGGCTATTGTATAGCAACCGCTTTTTGCTGGGATACTGAGGTTTCAAATACAACTTTTCTGCGGAGGGGACTACCCATTGCCCATGTCAGCAGATAAGGCGTTTACATGCCATTTGATAAGGTTAGCGGATCTTTTAAAGCGAAGCTTTCGATGCCTCACCGATTCGTCCCTGAGCGCCGACAACACACTGTAGGAAAGCCAACTTCCACATTTGCGTAGAACACTACAGTTTACGTTCGCCGCACCGCACCAGCGTGGTCTGGCCGGCTTGTGAATGCTTGATAACGGCGCGAATCGACGAGTTCAGCAAGAGCAGCGCATGGGCACAAAGTTCACCGGTAGCGCAAGTTGCGTCTGCTAGGCATAACACTTCCCCTGTCGGGAATAACTGAGTTTTCCTGCTTATCGAAGACAGCAAGTGCGCATGAACACGGGCTCTTATTACGATTTGAAAAAAAAAACAAAGCCCCTTTCTTAAAGAAAGGAGGTGGAACGCCACGCTACTCAGACGACCTGTATATACTTGCTTCGTGTTACGCCGTCACGCAATGAATTTCCGGCCATGGCTAGGTCGCGGGTGCAGCGCATGGCAGGAGAAAAGGCTGCCGTACGCGAACGTAAGCGCGAGCGCGATGCTGCCCGTAAGTCCGATGCCGTGTAGCGGCAGCGGCATGTAGAAACCATGTGGGAGACGCTTGGGCATTCGAGGTGCCTGCTGGTCCTGTGATCGTCAGCGTGTGCATCAGAACGAACACGGCTCCTTGTGACACGGAAACGTTCCTGGCAGAAACGATGAAGACCTTAAATCGACGTAGTACGCCGATTCTCGTGGGCGGTGACTATAACATCCATGTGGCGAAAGAACACGGCAAATGGATCGAGAGTTGCGTGCTAGATCGCTACTCGTTGAAAGTGAACACGCTGCACAGACCCACGAAGCAACACCATTCCTGCATTGATCTCACCTTTGCAAGCAGGCTGTGTCACGTTACGATGGTATAGCCTCTCACTGCCCAACACAGCGATCACAAGGCAATACTGTGCAAGTGTAGAGTCGCCCGTGAAAGTGTGAGTCGGTACATGTAATCAACGGCTACATGATCTAAAATAAAGGTATGAAATTTAACGAAATGTGTCTCGTTAAACTTCAATTTTCAAAAAATACAATCCTAAACAAGCAATCAAATCGAATATGCATAACCACGGGTCGCTCAGGATTTCTTAGGTTCGTTGCGTGGTCGTTGGCTTTGCACTTTGATTCAGTTTGCATGGGAGGATAGCTTCGCATTCAACCATCTTTGTTTAAGAATTTTTGTTGTCTAAGATTAGTCATAGTAGTGCCCACTACCCTTTGTCTCCGCGTTAGGCCTTGTCTTATATTGATCAAACCGTTGATTAAACCTTTGTGAGGTGCTTGTAACACGTTTAGCCTGCGCTCGCTAGGTCTACCGATACTGATGTACTGCTACGTAGAAATCAATGAGCAATCAAAGAATTAAATTAGGAGCCAATAAATTACGCTTTTCCATCGATGGGTCGCAAGTGGTGTTGGCAGCGTGCAGATGTTCCGCATCACCTGGGCTGGGGTTACATACATGGCTCTGGGTAACCTCGTTCAATAGCCCGCTGTTACGGTTTCGTTCAGGGAGCAAGCCTAATTTCAAGAGTGAGAGACGCCTTCTACTGCAATAAGGAAGGAAGAGTGACAAGCACGGCACCAATCATCCATTTAAAGACAAAAATTCACGCAGAAGCTCCCCTGGGAGTTGTCTAGGTATGCATAACCAACCTGCCACTTGCTCATCTCCACTCCATGCAGTCCTGTCATTATCAATGTTATGACACTTGACCCGACAAGTATAAAGCTTTTCAGCCGTAATTAGTCATTATCAACCTTATCGGCCTAGATCCGGCCATTATCAGCCCTCATCGATTGTAATAAACCTAATCATCTCGATCGGACCCTTATCCATTATCGGTCGGTATCTATCTTAGTGCAATCAATCTGATGCTTATCAACCCTTACCTGCCCTTATAAACCTTGCCAGACATGATCTGACCCTTATTTATTATCGGCCCTCACCAACCTCATCGGACTTGATCCGACCCTGATCATCCGTTATCGGTGCTTATTAACATTGTCAGAATCGATCCGATCATTACAAGCCCTTATCGCTCTTTAGCACCTTATCTATCCACGTCGAACCACTATCAACCGTGATGAGACTCTGTAACCCCTCCTCACTCCGTACCGTGCTTATCAAGTCATTGACTGCTTGTCTGTCTGTGCTGCGCAACGTAAAGCCCATGAGCCCCCATAGATCGGTGGCATTTTGGCCGGTGAAGGAAGGCCAGAACGAAGACGCATCCCGCCACCACCGAAACGCAATGGGGATGTAGCGTGTTTGGCATCAATTTTCGCAAAATCTGTATTTTTCTGATGTATACAATCTACCATGTCGGTTGTACATGTTGTTCTAGAGATGGCTTTTATTCCGCCACCACCAAATAATTCAACAAAGCCTTCATGGAAACAATGTTTGTACATCAATTTTTTATAGGGATTTCTCTTATGTCACGGCAGGCTTCCTCTTTGGGTAGGCATAGAAATGCGTATACGCATTTTATAACAACAATTACAAGCGCACAAAGCATTGGGCACACTAGAAGAAATAGATAAGCGTCTCTACAAAGCGTTCGTATTGCCCACGGTATAAAATATATACTCTATGTAGTACGAGGGCGAATCACAAAGTCTTTGCCCCTATTTTTTTCTTTTTTAGCCGAAGTACGGCTGTAAATACGAAGTCAACATATCCGTTCCCAGCGGTCGACCTTTCTTGGATCGGCCCGGCCTTATCTGCCGGTAACGCCGCGGCACGGCGCTGCTATCAGTTGTTGAAGACAACGGTTGGGCTTCACACGTCCACGGCGTAAGAGCAACGAAGTGTGATTCGTTTTCTATGGAGCAAAGGACAAATGCCCATCGAAATCCACAGGGAATTACAGCGCACTTACGGGGGATAGTGTCTCGCTTTGAGTAGTGTGAAGTGATGGTGTCGTCAGTCTGTCGTGAAGCCAAGACAGCCGTCCGACGGTGGTTCCGCAGTCAGCCGGACGAATTCTACCACATGGGCAATTCAAATGTAGTGCTGCGATGAGACAAAGGTCTGAACCAGTGTGGGGGCTACGTGGAAAAAATAGTGTAAGATACGTAGAATAGTACGTATATTTGTAACTACCTGCATGTACCTTATTTTGGCTAATAAAAAGTAGTGGCAAATACTTTCTGATTAGCCCTCGTATATATCTTACACTTTGGTGCCTCCAACGCTAACTCGCAGTTTGGCGTTCCACGAAGCTGACGTCACTGCGCCACTCCATGATTTGCACGAGATAAGACGGCAGGCGAGCTCCGGTAGACGTTTGTTCGTCGGCTGGGTGACGACAGTGGAATACGTGTATTTTAAAGGTCATCTCGTGCGTCGGCTCTCCACTGGCTCCCTCCTACAGTTCTTGGCGTCCCGAGCGTTGACGTCCCACCCAAGCTAACGCGTCTTCCTTGCTCCGCTTCTCAGCCCCGTCTGCCCCTGCTGACGTGTGCTGCTGTTTTTCTTCTCCACTGCACGTGCGGCACCGGCCACCTCGTGGTTCCACGCTCGAGCGCGTGTACTGCCACGTGCAAGGCTCGCTCCCGCAAATACGGTGTTCGACGGGATCCAGTTCTAGGCGTCTAATTGGCGTTAACGCACCGTGGTAGAGTGCATCTCATCACACCCATCATTCTCTTCTGGATGTGTGCAATAATCCATGGCGAGATGGAGTGGTTCCTCCTCCACGGATTTCAAGCCGCTTCGTCCGGTTGCTCAAAACACTCAAATCACTCTTTGACGCGGCATCTTATCGTCTCATTGCACTGGTCAGTTGTCTACGAAAGGTGATGGAGAGATGGTGCTGGTCCGTCTGGAGTGACATCAACATTACGCCGTATGTCTTAACGCTATGACAGGCTTCCGACGCGGACATTCTTTAGACAGCGTTACTGACCTCGTCTTGTCCATCAAACATAAAAAAGCCTAAGGAGATTGTCAGAGGCGCTCTTCCCGGGCGATAAAGGCGCTCTAACAACGTAACATATCCAGCCATCATATGCACCTTGGGCGACGTCGGCCCAGGTGGTCTTGTTATTGGTGAACATTCCGCTACTTGAAGGGCAGGTAACTAACTATTTGTGCAAACATAGGATGCTGCGACATCACAGGATATGAAGTAGTGTGGAGTACCAGAAGGCGGTGTCTTGGAGCCCCAAGCTAGTTCAGCTCGCGCTCATCAATCTGGTAGATTTCTTTCCGCAATCCGTTTATATTTCTATCTAGGACACCATATATATACATTTGGGCATCATGAGTGGCGCATCCCCAAGTGCGCTCACAACTCCAAAAAGTAGCCACATTATCTTCGAACACGGGTCTGCAGTTGTCTACGGAGAAGTCCCCTATGGCCGCTTTCACGCGCAAAGCAGTGAGACCGTATGCCGTCGGACAAATGAACAGCCACCCACTTCGATGAAGACGCACCGCACTTAAGCCAGCAAAGACACCAAAAGACGACATAGGGGAAATTACTTGTACTTACCAATTGAATTAAATAAATGATAAATTGATGGAAATGAAAGTGGATGAAAAACAACTGCCCGCATTATTTTTTAATTCAATTATTAAGTGCAAGTCATTTCCCCTCTGTTTTTCTTGGTGTCCTTGTTTTTTGGCTGAAACGCTATCACGACTTGTCCTTGAGCCCACAAGTCTCCAACCAGAAATGGAAAAGCTAGTCATAGCCACTAATGTCCTCTCTTTTCTCGCCGGAAAGTCTGGGGTGCGTCTGTGATAGCGATGCTGTAACTCTCGAACACACTGTTCCTGGGTCTTCTACGCTATAGCTTGCCTGTATTGGATGGGACTGGTAGGACCAACTTCCATGCCCTTCAGTCTGTACAAGGCACGCCGGAGCTCTGCGAATATGTATTGGCCTTCCCATGTGTGCATCCACGGCGACACCAGTAGCCATCGCGCATGACTACCCCATCAATACGTACATTCAAGTCGACGCTTTAAAGATGCACATCAGGCCCTTCACCCGGCCCCCCACCGCATGATCTCGCCTCCATTTCTGCCTCTAGACCGCTTTCAGTTTTTAGCAGAATCATTGCTGCCAAATGCATAAATCGTCGAATTTCAAGCCTGCAGCACGACGATCCCTAGGTCTGTAGCAGATGTCATCCGTCGCCCTAAAAAAAAGCATATTTTTATTCCTGCATGAGAAGCACAGTGAACACCTCCACGTTCCCATAGAGGGTTCCGTTTCCTTCAAAAGATCAGCTGGAGCTGCGGTAATTGCTGTGAGGTCTCTCATCGTCCAATTCAAGACGTCTCAATTACATCATCGATGGCTACACAACTCACAGCTAGCCGTACTGCAAGGCAGCTCTCCAATGTCAGCTGTGCCCGTTCAATCACGGACTAGCGAGGAGCTATTCGGACATTCTTCCTACCTAGGCATCCATGTAGGTATCCATGTATCCATCTAGGTATCCATGTCAGGGATCGCCCCTCTAAAGCTTGCGACGCTGAATTCAGACGCTGTGAAGTGCTGAAGAAACACAATGACCAGCTGGTTCGGCAGATGATTGAGGCAGCCGAGATTACCAGACTTCGGGACCAATGCGTTAGCACGCCGTCCGTGCTACTGGCAAAAAAAATGAACTTGAGGTTTTGAAAGTACAACCACTTTCTTGAGTGAAAAAAAGAAAAGAGTGCATGTTTCACATGATGTGGGATCACGTGACTGCGACACGTGTGGGCAATTGTATAATAAGCCGTGTTTCTTTAAAATGAACGTTGTTGAAAGTCAGCGCTGGTGGTGTCGTCTTCTCGTCTCGTGTCTCGTCTACGTTTTGCGCTGTTAACACCAGGATGGAAAACCAACAAGCTCAAACTGCTATTCTATCGGACATTTTGCTACATTACAATCACGCAAGGGGCACAACATCGCTTATCCTTCATTGAATACCTGGTCACAGCGGAATCTCTGGTAACGACAGTGATGATGACGCTCCCCGATCAGCCCACGGCAATGTACATTGTACACCAGTGCAATTGTCGAGAGCAGACCCAGCCTCTAGGTTTCAGTCTATCACGTGCAAGCTCACACTGACACTGTGGAACGCAAGTGGATTTACCAGCGCAAGTCTTCACAGATTGGATCGACGTTTGCAATTCTGTTTTTCCGCAGGGAAACCACGAGCAAAAGCAACACTTCCGTTGTGCCTGTGTCTCGGTGTGGCATTGACGTATGCATATTCCTTTCGCAATGCAGGAACCGACAGCTCCGCTTGCGACACCTGCAGTTGGGAGGAGGCCATAAATCACCTCCTCTGTGATTGTCCCCGTTACAGTGTGGAAAAAAAGTGGTCGCGACGGCACTCGAAAAGCTGGACAATCGCCTCTTAACGGAGGAAAAAGTCATAGGACAGCGGCCTAGACAGATTTCGGCACTCAAGACCTTAAATGCATTGCTCATATTCCTAAAAAGTTGTGAACTGTGCAACTGACTTTGAAAGTTGTGCGTTTCATCGCGTTATTGTGTATCTTCTCTCTTTATTTTTGTTTCCTTCTGTCACCTTTATTCCTTGTACCCATTTCCCCAGCAAAGTGAATCCAGTCGGTGCTTAGACTGAATAACATTCCTGCCTTTCTCTGCCTATTTTTTCTCCTCCCTCTTTCTGGCTTATGTGTCGCACAAATACAGCGATCTACTCTTTTCTAAGGCACAAGCTGAGACTTCTACGAAGCAAATATCTTCTCCGTAAGACGTTCGGTTGTCGAATCGCAGGAATGTGGTTGTCTCCGCGTAAACTTCGTCTTTCATAGATATTTTGTGCCATTTCTTGTCTTGTGCGACACCGATTTGCAGCTGGGAAGATGACGAGAGGAGGCTGAAATAGGGTGCACAACGAATTGCTGTCTTTATGTTGTCTACATTGCAGTTCTCTCCGCTGACTGGAACGAGTGTCACTCTTTGGTGAATAAGAGCAATGCGCGACGAGTTCAGTGATTAGTCAGGTGTAATGCTATTCAAAGCAGTGGTGTAGTTATGAATTCTTTTCGGGGGGGGCGGGGGTTCTTGACTGGTTTGAGTCCCTGAATCAAAGATGGGAATGAAAAAAAGCGAATGCAAGTAGAAAAGCCGACAGCGCGAAGAATAATTAAATGAGTACCTTTGTAGAGAAGATGCAGACAAGATGCGCACAAAAAGAAACACATGACTCGAGGTCATCAAGGATGGTGAGCTGAAGCCGACAGATGAATAAACAGCGGCATAATTTGGTGAATTGATGGCCCGCCTAATGTCTATTCTTCAATGGTTCAGGGTATTACGTGCATATGACATTATTCAGCCTGCATCGGGCTCTTTCTGTCTCTCTCACGCTGTGCAGTGAAATATGACACGCCAACACGCACAAGATTCCCGCAGTATTCTTTTTATGAAACCGCATCGACTGCCCTAAAATCCGCAGAGATCGTTTTCTTGAGATTCCCTGCAACATTCTTGGTGAGCTTTCCGCGCTATTATCTTTCCCTTATCAGGTGATCCTTGGTGGTGGAAGGAAGATGTTCCGCGCCACCCAGGACGAGGAAGGCAAAGATGGCGTGCGCAAGGATGGCAAAGACCTGATCAAAGAATGGCAGGAGGCAAGGTCCAAGATGGGCAACGCCAGCTACGTGTGGAACCGGCAGCAGCTGCTCTCTGTCATGCCTGGAAAGACTGATTTCCTGCTCGGTGAGTACTGAGAACATACGTGACTCAGGCTTTTCTTAATTTTTTTTTTGCTATCTAAGCAGTTAAAGCATAAGATAACCTCATTCGAGAACCATAGTTATTAAAGCGGCTGTAAATAGGAATACAAGTTTAGGCTATATCAGTAAATCCTATTTAAGCGATACTAAAACAGACATTACCGCCCCAGGGCCATGTTTAAATAGGATATACTGCGTATAAGATTTGCGTATTACGGCGTATAGGAATAGGATTTGCGTCTTTAATAGGATTAAAGACGCAAATCCGAAATATAGGTGGTGAAGCTCCCCTTAAGAGGAAGCTTTAGCTCAGAGACGATTGCGACTTCCCTATTCAAATAGATGTAAAAAACAGAAATGCTCTTGAAGCAACCACGGGACCAATTTTGATTGCATTTGTTGCACTTGAGAAAGAAAATTAAATTCTAGCAATTATAGCAGAAGCTTGGTTTAAGACCCACAATCTTTGATAAAAAGTGCCGAAAGTTCGAACGGTACAGGAGGGCGAAGTTTATTAGTACTATTAACTCGGGCACTAAAAACAAATATCGCTCTCCTAGCCAAGCGGGAAATGTGATATAAGAATATGCAGTTGAGGTGAAATTTATAAAAGGTTGAGAAGGGTGTTTCAAAGGACCCAGTCAGTCCATTGAAAAGTTTAGAAGGGTGTATGATCAGGTGCAGTTTACATAATCGTGATATCGCTTTTTATTTCGTTTCTGAGTTTAGAGAATTGTGAACTGCATACTAGAGTACTTCTTTATAATTTTTCAGAAATAAAAACAAATATCCCCTAAATTGAAAATTCACTTCTTACAGGTATAATTTCCTTGCCCTTTTGAATGCCACACAATGTTAAAGATTAAGTGCAGTGGTTACTGAGAAGAACAATTTCTCTGTTCCCATGTTCTCAGCTAGAACTCGCCGAGCTAAAGTTTTCCTTTAAGTTCTGGCCCGAGGGCGCGCTGTCTCTCAATGAATTTTGACAGTGTTCGCGCCTGATTAACACTTTATCGGCATCGGAGAAGGAATGCGTTTACATCAAAACAGTCTGCATGCTCGAATTAGTTCGAAATTTGTGACAGCGCACTGATCTGCAGCCGGTCAAGTTTCCGAGCAACAAAAAAAAAGTTTGGACATAATTTTTTCGCCTACTAACCAACCTCTTTTTTCTTCGATTGAATGCAATTGTTCCTAGAATTAGCGTTCTTCTTTGGCGTATCTTAAATGTGTACTTCATAAACTCGTTGTAAGCCGCGCGACTCCGCGGCATTTGTGTCGAGGTGATCGAGCGACCTTATTATTTAACAGGGGGCAATGCAAGGACGGCTATGGACAAGTTGTCTAGCCATTGCTAAAGCGCCTAGTGCAGTAGGCGCAGAAGTCGCTGTTAAGCAGGTGCAGCGCACACAGCTTTTCTTGTCACTCCAAACCGTAACTATGCCAGAACAGAAACAGATCAGTTCCACGCAGCGACGTACCTAAAGACACTATACTGAGGATTCGGAGAGCAAGGATGCATTAATGCTGTTCTAAGGGGGAAAAAAAAGTAACAGCTCTGCGCGGCACAGTGACATCGTAAGCTGGAGCAGCGGCTCCATAGCCTCTCCACTTTCGACAGCACGCGCCGCGGGGTCTTCTCGGCGAAGCCTCTTCGCGTCGTTTTCACGAGAACGAACCCAACTGCCCGCTGCCCGTCAAGCTGCGACTTGTGCTGCTGCCTGCACAGCTGAGCCCGACGTTCTCTCGTTGCAGCCGCGCGCGTAGCATTACGATTCGGTTCTTCAGAAGCCTTTCGTACCTTTCGAGGAGGCGACATAACGCGTACCAAGTGGGGCACGTGTCACATTCCTTTACATGCACGATGCGAAGGAACTGCTACATGTCTTGGCAGCTGGTGGAATACAACGCTACTGCAAGCAAATATCGCGTGTATCGACGCCACGCGGCGCGCGCCTCACATCGCGGGGCAATTGGCAGGACACGACGCTGTTGCTGATGGTGATGCTTTATTGGCATCACCTACGAAACGGGCGGTAACAGTCATCTAACCTGCTTATTTATTCAGGTATCTTATACATATTTTCTATACAAGAATACTTGCATATACCCCTATTGATTTTTTTCTCGAAGCTTCTCTATCCGCGTTGCATCGCGAGCTATGTAACTGTTACATGGCGTGCCACCTGGCACAATAACATGCAACTGAAAGACGAAGTCCACATGTACCGACGCTATGTGTCGAGCATCTCACACCGAGTGACTCCTCACGTGGTAGGACGGAGGTATAGGACTTCTTTCCGCGGGAGATAACGAGCTCAGGGGTAGAGTAGCTGACTCCCGCGCAGGGGGCCCTGGTTCAATGCCGACGGCAACTGCGTATTTTTATCATTCCTGGCGATAGCTGCGACCGACACCGGTGGCGGCAGACATCACCAACTGAAACGGCTATTGCAATGAGCCCATAAGGCCTTACACTAAAAAAAAAATATCAGCAACGTAACAACCGAATCGGATCGGCCATAGATTCATATTAGAAAGTTCGGCCATGTGTTTTCCATGCCGCTCATTATGTCCCTTAGCAGCACGTACGCCTGGTGGACTAATACTACCCACTAGCCTCTCAAAACACCGCTCATCACTATGAGTACTACACAGTCCACGATTTGAATCCCATCCTCTGGCAGTGCATCTACTGCCGGTCTTTAGGTGTCGGACAAAATTGTTGCATTGCGCATGGCTCTCAAGTTCACCACAATTATCTAAGTAGGGCTTTTGCAACACCCTTGCAAACATTGTTAATAATTCATATAAAATACAAATAAATGTATCACATTTGTGCGCTTTTGATGTTCTGACAAACGCAGTTGACAGTATTGCGATATTTGTTATTGGTACACCGTTACGGATTTGTAAACTTCGTGCTGGTTTTTATTTATTTTTTTGTCTGATGGATTTCCGGCAATTTTTGTGAAATCAATCCGTCCCAAAATAAATCAATATTGTACTTGAAACATTCACTAGAATTCAGCTTTCCTTCTGAAATGCAACACATTTCATTGCTAGCGGTCAAGGGTGTGTCTCAGAAAAGCATTTCTGTATATTAAATGTATTTGTATAGGCGCCATTGCAGTTGGGCCCGAGCTAAACTTCTCTCTTAAGTATATTGATGTTCACGCTTAAGTTGCTGCACGTGCTCCTGCTGACGATAGTGGGATGACGTCCGTGGAATGACATGACGGCATGATGACGCCAGCATAAGGACGATAAAATGACGACTTTAACAGCGTTATATAAGCTAAGAATCCCTGGATCCGGACAGGCCGCCATTAGAATCTGAACCTGGCAACGTTTAACGTTAGAACATTGTTGAGTGAGGCGAGTCTAGCAGTGCTGTTAGAGGAATTAGAGAGGGCAGTAAATGGGATATAATAGGGCTGAGTGAAGTTAGGAGGCCAAAACAAGCATGTACAGTGCTAAAAAGCGGGCAAGTCCTGTGCTACCGGTGCTTAGCGGAGAGACGAGAACCAGGAGTCGGATTCCTGATTAATAAGAATATAGCTGGTAACATACGGGAATTCTATGGCATTAAAAAAACGGTGGCAGGACTTGATGTGAAACTTAATAAGAGGTACAAAATGAAGGTCGTACAGGTCTACGCCCCTACATCCAGTCATGATGACCAGGAAGTCGAAAGCTTCTATGAAGACGTGGAATCTGTGGTGGGTAGAGTCAAAACTAAATACACTATACTAATGGGCGACTTTAATGCCAAGGTAGGCAAGAAGCAGGCTGGAGACAAGGCAGTGGGGGAATATGGCATAGGCTCTAGGAATAGCACGGGAGAGTTATTAGTAGAGTTTGCGGAACAGAATAATATGCGGATAATGAATACCTTCTTCCGCAAGCGGGATAGCCGAAAGTGGACGTGGACGAGCCAGAACGGCGAGACTAGAAATGAAATAGACTTCATACTCTGCGCTAACCCTGGCATCATACAATATGTGGACGTGCTCAGCAAGGTGTGATGCAGTGACCATAGGATGGTAAGAACTCAAATTAGCCTAGACCTGAGGAGGGAACGGAAGAAACTGGTACTTAAGAAGCCGATCAATGAGTTAGCGGTAAGAGGGAAAATAGAGGAATTCCAGATCACGCTACAGAACAGGTATTCGGCTTTAACTCAGGAAGAGGACCTTTGCGTTGACGCAATGAACGACAATCTTGTGGGCATCATTAAGTAGTTTGCAATAGAAGTCGGTGGTAACTCCGTGAGACAGGATACCAATAAGCTATCGCAGGAGACGAAAGATCTGATCAAGAAACGCCAATGTATGAAAGCCTCTAACCCTACAGCTGGAATAGAACTGGCAGAACTTTCCAAGTTAATCAACAAGCGTAAGACAGCTGACATAAGGAAGTATAATATGGATAGAATCGAACATGCTCTCAGGAACGGAGGAAGCCTAAAAGCAGTGAAGAAGGAACTAGGAATTGGCAAGACTTAGATGTATGCGTTAAGGGAGAAACCCGGCAAAATTATTACTAATATGGATGAAATAGTTCAAGTGGCTGAGGAGTTCTATAGAGATTTATACAGTACCAGTCGCACCCACGACGATAATGGAAGAGAGAATAGTATAGAAGAATTCGAAATCCCACAAGTAACGCCGGAAGAAGTAAAGAAAGCCTTGGGAGAAATGCAAATGGGAAAGGATGCTGGGGAGCATCAGCTAACAGCAGATTTGTTGAAAGATGGTGGGCAGATTGTTCTTGAGAAACTGGCCACCCTGTATACACAATGCCTCATGACCTCGAGCGTACCGGAATATTGGAAGAACGCTAACATAATCCTAATCCATAAGAAAGGGGACGCTAATGACTTGAAAAATTATAGACCGATAAGCTTACTGTTAGTTGCCTACAAACTATTTACTAAGGTAATCGGAAATAGAATCAGGAACACTTTAGACTTCTGTCAACCAAAGCACCAGTGATGATTTCGGAAAGGCTACTCAACAACAGACCATATTCACACTATCAATCAGGTGATAGAGAAATGTGCGGAATATAACCAAACCTTATATATAGCTTTCATTGATTACGAGAAGGCGTTTGATTCTGTCGAAACCTCATTGAGACCTGGATTGGGAAGAATTGGGGATAAGAGTTAATGGAGAATACCTTAGTAACTTGTGATTCGGTGATGATATTGACTTGCTTAGTAACTCCGGGGACCAATTGCAATGCATGCTCACTGACCTGGAGAGTCAAAGCAGAAGAGTGGGTCTAAAATTAATCTGCAGAAAACTAAAGTAATATTTAACAGCCTCGGAAGAGATCAGCAATTTACAATAGGTAGCGAGGCACTGCAAGTGGTAAGAGAATACATCTATTTCGGGCAGGTAGTGACCGCGGATCCGGATCATGAGACGGAAATAATCAGAAGAATAAGAATGGGCTGGGGTGCTTATGGTAGGCATCCTCAAATCATGAACAGCAGGTTGCCATTATCCCTCAAGAGAAAAGTGTATACTAGCTGTGTCTTACCAGTACTCTCCTACGGGCAGAAACCTGGAGGCTTACGAAAAGGGTTCTACTTAAATTGAGGACGACGCAACGAGCTATGGGAAGAAGAATGATGGGTGTAACGTTAAGGGATAAGAAAAGAGCAGATTGGGTGAGGGAAGAAACGCGAGTTAATGACATCTTACTTGAAATCAAGAAAAAGAAATGGGCATGGGCAGGACATGTAATGAGGGAAGATAACCGATGGCCATTAATGGTTACGGACTGGATTCCAAGGGAAGGGAAGCGTAACAGGGGGCGGCAGAAAGTTAGGTGGGCGGATGAGATTAAGAGGTTTTCAGGGACGACATGGCCACATTTAGTACATGACCGGGTTAGTTGAAGTATGGGAGAGGCCTGTGCCCTGCAGTGGGCGTAACCATGCTGCTGCTGATGATGATAGAAGCCGGTTTTTTATACGAGCATTAGGAGAGCACACACACACACACACACACACACACACACACACACATATATATATATATATATATATATATATATATTTATGGCTAGCACAACATATTTCACTGACGCTGCGCCTGGTGATCAGCCGAAACGTCAGTGAAATATGCTGTGCTAGTTCAACGTACGTCGTACTCTTTTTCTTCACACACACACACACACAAACACACCGATATATACATATATAATCTGCACCGTAGAAGCGACCTGTCCCAAAAATTCGTGCAGTGAGCTTCAAAAATAATTTCACGAGCTTTGCGATAACTAAATGTAACCTCAAGATACTTCGCATGAGACAGATACATTGGTTCCACCTCTTAATTTTTATGCTCCTGGAAGCATCTTAGAACGTCCCTTTTTTTGTTTAGCGCTTCAGCAGAGATGTCGCTTCCCTCAGATTGTCGTCACAACGTCAAAATGCGAGCTCAGGGACTCAGTCTGCATTTGGTGAACACCCCTCCCTCCCTCCTTCCCTCCCCCCTCCCCCCGAATAAGAAAACACACAGTCGGCTAAATACGGCGACTGCGGAGCGTGTTCCAGCATAGAGTGCTATGACTGTAGAGTGCACAAGGGCACTATCGTGGTGCAGAATCCAGCGCCCATCTTTGGACAAATTCGGTCGCTGGCTGCGAGCAAGATTTTCATGGCCTTTCAAGATGCTCGAGGTGCTCCACGTAGGAAGCTACACTAACAATTTAACATTACATTAACTTGGACAGTAGCAGATTAACAATCTGACCATCACGAACAAGGCTGTGATGCATAGTTTCATGACAGTCAATCAAGAAAAGGCAATAAACCTGATTTTAATTTTAGCTTTGTTCCGCGCATTAGGCATTGGTTCATATTTTTCCACTTCTTGCTTTGGGACTTCATCTTCTGACGTCATATTCCTTAATCTAGCTTTCGTCACCGGTGACAATCCTATACAAGATATTGTCACTGCAGTGGGGAGTATTTCCGATCAATGGAACATTCTTTTAGTCGCAACTTGTTCTGACGAATTAACAGATTCGCCACCATGTTGGCACAAACCTTCCTCATTTCAAAAGTTTCATTCGAAATATGATGAAAGGACGTTTTCTCACCAGCCGAAGTCCTGCTATTATCAAAGAGTTATTCGCTGGTAATTGAGTATAATGAAATGCACATGATCAATGTTTTCACGTTCGCACGAGGTGGAGGGGTGGCCTGGTCTTGCAACGTTCTTTGTTTTGTCACCGCCATCCCGAAAACGCTGAACACACTTGAATACTACGCTTCACTTTAGTGCATCCTTTAGATAAGCGTTTTCGAAAATTTGATAAATATCGGCACCATTGTTTCCAAATTTCACAAGAAAATTTATACAGATTCTTTGTTCCATCTGTCCATGAATCTGCATTTTGACATACTAAATATATCTTGCACAAAAAGTAGGCGCATAAAATTCTGCCTTGTTATTCAGCAGTCTAGCTCGTACTAGAAGTCAACCGGGTCCTTTTAGTGGCGAGAGAGTGACGGCGTTGCACCGTCTCCCATTTCAAGCATGAAGTGATTTTAGCTCCTGTTGACGGCGACCTTCAAGTAACCTTGAACCAAAAGCCAGAGCCATTATGCGGGCAAAGCAAGGCCGTATCGGCTACTAGTCAAAACTTAAGAAAATGCGGTCTCCGGCCCCCAACCCTTTGTACAGAACCGCTCTGCATGCGCTAGTTACTGGCCAAACAAGTTACAAAAACTAGGGCGGTTGCTTGAAATAGATGGTAATTCATGGGAAATTGACGTACTGCGCGAAGGATAATGGCTGCCAGAGACGACAAACACTGCGCTGTGTTGTTGTCTCTCGCAGTCCTTGTCCTTCGCGCTGTACGTCGTTTTTTACCATAAGTTACAGAATATTGCTTCGAAGTTCTTACTGTGCTTCTTCACAATATCACTCAATATGTAACTTCTAGTACGACGAAGTCTTTTCCAATAGCGACGTTCAAAAGGTACACTTGATGGTCATCTTTTGGTGCTGAGACGGGGTTCCGTGGTGAAGGCCAGCAGTCCGTGAATTCTGCGGCCTGAGGAAGCCGGCAGCGTCCGGCGCGCCGCGTATAGCTGTTTGGTCGAGACGACACTTGCAATGACATTCAAAGCAAGTTCATGTGCTGGGGTGTGGCGTCGTTTGGTAGGTTGTGCGGTTGGGAAGAAGCACTATAGCAATATTATGATTGTGGCTAGTATCATCTCCAACCAATATACTTTGCCGGTAGCTATGTCATGCTTACATCTACTCTCGTTTACAGGAGAGCCATTACTTTTTTTCTGACTCACTGCATAAACTTTTGGGACAGACTTTGTTTACATCCACAAGTACATCCAGCCCAGCGCAATGCGTTGGGCAGATAACTGGCGGACCATTAGAAAATGGGTGCCAAGGGAAGGGTAGCGCAGTGGAGGACGGCAGAAAATTAGGTGGAGTGATGAAATTAGGAAATTTGCAGACGCAAGTTGGAATCAGCTAGCGCAAGACTGGGGTAATTTGAGATCGAAGGGAGAGGACTTCGTCCTGCCAGTGGACATAAAATAGGCTGGTGACGATGATTTCTCCTATTGCTGTTGACTTGTGGAGCTCGTTGTGGTTTCCACTGTGAAAACGTTCAGGGTGCGTCCAAGACAAACTTGACGTCTGCCTTTCTTCGGGCAGGGATCTTCGACAACGACCACGTGCCCTACGTGATCGAGCGCAGCAACCCGGATACCACAAAGCCCACCCTACCGGAGATGACCAGAGTCGCTGTGGAGATCCTTAAGAAAGCGCCCAAGGGATTTGTGCTGCTCGTCGAAGGTAAGCAAACGATATGTGCAGGCCACATTCCAAGGTCTTCCCTTCGCCATTCCGGGAGTGGTCTCGTTAATTGTCTGCACGCTGCACATAAGTAAATCTACGGCGCCACGCTTTCGGGGAACTTTTCCTTCCTAATACTAGTTCTCTAGTTCTCTAGAAGCTCTTGATTTGGACAATCGCGACGGTGACATCCACCTTCATACTTGGATCTTTAGTTGTGTTTAAAAGACACGGTGCAGCTAACATAGCGTGTGGGTTGTCTTTCTTATTTCAGTCCTTGTCTTTCTTACGCTACTTAGGATCTCAGTACGATAGACCAGATAGCACGAATTACTGCCATTTACCATATATCCCATTGCGTTCCCACACTAAGGAGTACCTAGATTGTGGGCAGACATGTCGGATTCTTGAATTGAACCGATGAAATGTATTAATATGTGCTCCCTCCGACCTTGTAGAAAAGAAATAAAGCTGGAGGTAACGACAACTACAGCAAAGGTGTTTTTTTATTGAACAAACAGCGTCTTTTTCAGGCGAACCAAAAACAGGTTACCTCTTTCTGTGCTGCAAATCACTCTAATAACGAGCGACACTTCAAAACAAGAAAAATAAATGCCTGGTATAGTAGGTATGGAACGAGATCTTTCTTCCTTCCCGTATTACCCGAACAGGAGCGCGAATCGACATGGCGCACCACAAAAGCAAGGGTGGTTCAGCCCTGGAAGAAGCCTTGGAGTTCGACCAGGCCGTTCAGGAGACGCGCAACACGCTCAAAACGGACGAGTCTCTTCTGGTGGTGACTGCGGACCACTCGCATACTTTCACCATGGGTGGATACCCGAAGAGAGGCACCAACATCCTAGGTGAGTGCATGCCGGGCGCGGTTTTTGAGCCCCTGAGCAGCTCCCACAAAAGGGTCGCGTACGAAAACTCCTTCGGGGATTTTCTTTGCCCCGAATTCAGCACAACGTTTTCTCAGTCAATCACGTTTGCCATAACTTAGAACTCTGGAGTGATTGAAGCAGTTCATAGAAAAGCGAGAAAAAGGATCGAACATTTCAATTTTGAATTTCTATAATTTGACTGATCGATTTATTCATTTATTAATTCATTCATTCAATCATGGATTCTAGGTATCTCGAGTCCCAAATTAAAAGGAGGACTGTGAGAGACACAGTAGTGGAATCCTCCAGATTAATTTGGATCACCTGGGTTTCCTTATCGTGGACCTCAATCAGGGCACACGAGCGTTGTGCATTTCGCCTCCATCATGATGTGGCGGTCATTGCAGGAAATTAGAATCGAACCCGCTCCCTCGTACCCCTCAGGTGAACGCCATAGCCGCTCAGCCACCGCATTGGGTTTCCCAGAGTGAATAACAATCACGAAATTTCAGAGTGACTGACAAATGAAGATTAACGTTTTCGTAGACAAACTGGTAACTAATTGCTAGGGCATAAGGGCACTAGCGCTGCGAGAAACGCAGCAAGAAAGTGATGTAACCATTTCCTGTAGCACCTCTTCTTATTTGGAAGCTTGAAACAATCAGAGCGGATGTATGGGTGATTGAGATTGTGCACAGCCAGGTAAATGAAAGCTGCACTCGCTCTACGTGCTATAACCAAATATGCTGGCTACATCAGATGGAGAGCTGTGCCATTGCTAACCTTAATAAATATCTGCTGCCTCTCAGACGGTAGCTGGGGAACACAAAAAAAAGACGTATAAAGTGCTCAGGATTGAAAGCTTGCTATAGGTTGCAGGCATAAACGGTGATGCCAACAGTGCTACGTCTCGGCACACCGCGCACCACGAATCGCGTACGTCTTCCCAGCTTGATGAAACAACGGACAAAAACCACGTGTACACTCGGAAAGCATCTGCTACACTTGCAACTAACACTAACGTGGCTGACTTATCCGGTGCGAGAAAACAGGAGTGGCAGCGGAACCTTCCGCACTCGCCGCTTGCAGTGTACCAAGGAGACTCGGGCAATGTTGGAAGGATCTCGCATGACACGCCCGGTGGCGCTAATAGTGCTTGCGATTGCCGTGCCCCGCACGCTAAAGAAAGGTTTCCCCTTCTCCCCAAACATCCTGGCGCTTGCACGGTACGCGATGTTTGCCGCGTGTGTGACCGTCATGGGGCACGAGGCCTCCCCCATCCCTGCTTACATAAATATTCCCCTACGGCGGGGAAATCGTGCGAAGGAAGGCGTTGACGAAGCGTCCTGGCAGATGCGATGGAAAACTGCAGCAAGAACTAGTGCTTTCTACGCCGGTATGCAGCGCAGTCCTCTGGGTGCCGTCAAGATGCGGTAGCTGTCGCAGTGTCTGACGATGACGGGGATGCGCGCGCCTTGCGATGAAGGCCCGCGCCGCAAGGTCCACTCTGAAACAGCTGGCTAGGACGTACAGCGAAGGGGCGGTCGCGTCAGCAAGAGCAACTTTGCACCGACGAATTGTCGTGGAAGTATGATGGTGGATCTTCCGTGTTGCGGCTTCCGCGTGCTGCTGTCGGACTGGGAACGGGGCTCTCCGCTGCAGTTTGAAACTGCGACAGCAGGTAGGGACGCAGGCAACGACAGCAATAGGAAGTACGGTTGGCTCAACTTTTGCGAAATTGCTGGAATGCACTTCGTGACGCCGCGGCAGCCTCTATTGTGTTAGCAGTAAAGGTCGGCACGGCGTTTGCCGCTTGGTGCGATGCCGAACAACACGTCTACCGCATACATTGTAAACGGAAAGAACTCTCAGGTGGGAGTACCATGCTTGTCCTCTAGGGAGGAGTTTACTATGCTGCGTATGATCAGAGTAGAATTTTTATTTCGTGCGAGCGGAATTTTTCCGTGGAACCGTGGGAGTTCTTTTTATTTTTAACTTGGCACTGCACGAAGTTTTTTCGAGGTGCAACGGGAGTGTAAAAAGAGGTATCACGTTCCTTTGCGTGATGCTTTTTATATGCAGAGGCTACTGTTCAAATTTCGAGATACAGGCACAACACCGCGTCTAATTCAACGAAGTAAGTCAATGAAAGCACAAAAATCATGACATACCTAAACGTTTCAGAAACGCTCAATGCAGAACCTTGAAAGACATCCAACGTACACGCGACACACAAGAAGCAACGCTGCCAGTATTTATAACCACGATACTCTGTGCCTCGAAACTGCCTAGCGAAGAGCTGTGCTGCTTTCAGAATTACGACTCACATGCTCGCTTATACGAGACCTGCCTGTCTGAAATCAACAGAAGACCTTAATCAACACAAAACTGTTAATTGAAAATAGTGGGGAAAGAAGTTAATGGCGTAATTTTTCAAAATTAGCATGCGATTCCGTGAGTGCTGAAGCGACTTCGCACGCTTTCGGCGTTCGCCGCCAGAAGGTAGTGCGTTAGTTACCGTAAGCAATAAAAATGCAAGCGCGTGTGCTTCCTGGAAAAATCAACTTTGTGCGAGATAGCGGTAGCGTAGCAAAAATTTATTACCTGTGAGCATGGACTCGCAGCAGCTGACGTAACACCGAAAAGTGCGCAGTCATATATTTTCTAGACCGCAATATACTTGCTCAGCGTCCACGCATTCTCTCTGTTGTGAAAAGGAGCTACATAGCTGATCTGTCGAGTTAATCTGGAGCCAGCAGGCAGGCTTCTAAATCAGTGTCTACGATAGAGCATAATGTTAATTCAGTATGGGAAGCAACGACGTGACCAAAACCAACATGCACTGTAAGGTCGCTCTGATTGTTCGGGTTCTTAAGTGTCACGAATCGGCCACGTGCTTTGTGCATAGAGAGGGGGTTCACTTGCCCCCGTGTCAGCCGGGCGACAGTTGCTGTGTTATGTGGGGTCACAGGCACCGCGCGGTGTTGAGTGACGCGTCGCGGCAGGTGCCAGGTGGGCGAGTGCAGATTCCGGGAAGTCGGCATTGTGCGCACGGTGTTGGCAGTCCGCCGACGGTCACACGAGTCCACACAGACCAGCCTTGAAAGGGACCGCTGTACAAGGTATTGTGAGTGTGGCTCCCGAGTGCCTGACTAATTGGAGGCGCCGCCGAGGTTAAGAAGGGCTTAGCAACTCTGACCCCGTTCCGCAGCAGTGAGCATGGACCTAATCTTCTACGCGTCCGGAACGCAATCGCCAGCCTTGTTGTTGGGTGCGACTGCCTGTGTGGTGTCGAAGGCCAGCTTACAGTGCACGCTGCAGGAATGCGGGGCACACGTAAAGAGTGCGTTCGGACGACGGCGTCTTGGAAACACGCACTCGAAGAACTTTGTCTTGTAGACAATAACTCTGAAGTACAAGGAGGGCCATCAGTCTCCCACGCGGACAAACTTTGAGTACGGCCGCACTACGTGGTATCGATGCCCCTGCTTCCGAGACATTTGCGGCCTAGACGCCGTTGGGATTTGAAACGGTCTAGCGATAACTTGTTCGGGCCTGGCGTGTTTTGCTGACCCCGTCACTAACTACGGAGAAATGAGAGGGCATCGGAGTTTTAGGGAAGAAGGAAAATAGCTTTGTTTTCCAATATGTTTATTTTGAAGAGTAAGCCCATCCCTGTGGGTTGTGGCTTAACAAACTTTTGAATCTGATTGGCAACTCAACCTGTGGGACGGGCCAACGGCCCTACCGCCTTTTTTTTTCTTTGTGTAATTGGGCTATAAAAATCGGGACGACATGCTGTCCCTCAGACTTGGCTGAAATCAGGATTACTGATAGATCAGTGAGGCTCCGTACCATGTACGTTAGACTTGGCTGAAATCAGGATTGCTGATAGATCAGTGAGGCTCCGTGCTATGTACGTTAAAACGAGTCTGGGCTCTAACAGTCATTGAGACAGTCGAAGAGTGAGACTTTGTTTCTCAATTGTTCAACTTTGTAATGTATTTGTTTTACCTGCCATGTATATAGAAAAGTTTGCGTATAAATATTTCTTGTACATCTGATCTGCATCGCTTCCTGTCTGCGTTTGATCAACAACTACCGATCATCGTCCGAGAAGCTTCAAGTTCCAACGGTGAAGCGAGGACGGAGAACGAACGAAACTTTACTGGCGCAGCACGACAGGATCGGCAAGCCCCACAACGAGCAGCGAGCCAGGCGCAAGGCATCAGAGGGCCACCAGCGAATTCCGCAAGGCTTGCAATTCATCTGGACAAGGACGTCAGGCGGCGCCCCCAGCAGCAACGGGTGAGCGGGATTCCTTGCGTTTTGTCTAGGTTGGCATGGCTGTTGTTCAGTGAGGTTAATGGTGTTCACGCGCAGAACAGCAAATGTGATTGAGGCTAACGTAAACATTGATACTGCATCTGAACAAACAGAGGGTCAGAGACGGCAGGAGCTGCAACGCGTCGGAGAGACCGAGTCTGAGACGTCGGATACTGAAATGGATAGTGAGGCGCAAGGCGCTGCGCAGGCTCCGAGCACGATGGATCCAGAAGCCATGGCGGTGAGACGCCTGGAGCTGGAGCTGGAAAAGGTGCGCCTACAGCTAGAGTGCGAGCGCATTGCTCTACGGAGAGTGGAGCTTGAGCAGTCGGGCAGGCCGCCTTCGGTGTCGGAAGGAAGCGATCGGCGCGGTACCATCACGGATGGAATAGCACAATGTGCTAAAGTGCTTAAGGCATACCGGTTGCCGTGTGACGCTGACGTTCCGATATGGTTTGATGAGGTCGAAAAGTTGTTTGCATCTTTTCAAGTACCAGCACATAGCCGTGTACATTTGATCATGCCTGCGCTGGCCGAGCGGGTTCGTTATCTGTTGCGTGGCCTCAATGACGAGGAATGTACAGATTATGAGACTGTAAAGAAGGCGGTATTAGATGAACTTAAGCTCACGCCAGCTAAATACTTGGAGAGGTTTGAAAAGGCATCTAAACGAAAGGAGGAAACTTGGGCTCAGTTCGCGTCTCGCGGGAGAACTTATTTGGCCTATTACCTTCAATCTCGATATGCAAACACCAAAGAAGCTATGACGGAGCTTATGGTCGCTGACCGTATGAAAGCCAGTCTAAGCTCAGAAGCCCTTGAATATGTTCTTTTGCGGGAGGGTGAAGATTGGTTTAAGCCAGTGGAGGTGGCGAAAGTGCTCGAGACTTTCGAGCAAGCTAAAGGGAAAGGACGAGCAACTAAGCCAGCCGCAACAGCCTCACTGCTGCAGCACTCAAAACTAGCTAGCCCGCAGAGGACAAACTTAAAATGCCACGTGTGTCATGTACAGGGTCACCTAGCCAGAGACTGCCCAAAAGCTTCAAATAAAGAACAGCAGGGGAAGGCGCCGACTGTGCAAAAACAAAGGGTACAGAAGGTTGCTGTTGTAAGTGAAGAACCTCCACCAGAGCAAGAAAGGGTGCTAAGCGCTAGAGTGCAAGTCGTAGCTCAAAATTCTAGTTCAGGGAGGTCAAAGCTGGACCTTATCCCTATCATGTGCGGGAATATAGCAACAGAAGCTGTGTTGGACACAGGTAGTGAGATAACGGTCGTCCGTAAAAGTATGTTGCCGGTCGTTTTACAGGAGCCATCGGGAACAGTAAGGCTCGAGTCGGCATTCGGAAAGACCATTCGAGCTAACCTAGCTACGCTGCCCGTAGGCATGCATCGCCCGGGGGCTGTGATACAACCGCAGAGGATCGATCTGGTGTGCGCAGTTACAGACGAACTTGCAAAGGGGGTTGACTGCCTGCTGTCAAAGGAAGATTGGGAACTACTACAGGCGCAGGAAAAAGAGGAGTTTGCACGAGAAAATATTCCGCGAGTAGCCAGTTCCGTTGGGGTCCGATCAGTCGAAATGGTCGATAACACTGAGCCGGACTGCGGTCTAAGTTTCGAAGAAACGACAGATGAAATCCCTAAATTGCAAGAGAATAGTCTCATACAAGAAGTCACTGGGGTGCACAGTCAGCGGGAGGAATTTCGAGCTGCTCAGCTTGCCGATGAAAGCCAGAAAAAGGCCTGGTATGATGCGAGAAACGGCAAAGCTGGCATGCTCGTGTCAGACGGACTTTTGTACCATTGGGATTCCTTAGCGGGAGTCAGACAGCTGGTCCTACCAGAAGAAAGACGCAATGAGGTAGTGCCGCTCCGATCCCTGACAGCGAGGGCCACATGCGAGGCTTTACGGAAAATTTTCAGTTTTACTGGAGTGCCGGAAACGATCTATTCAGACCAAGGTACTAACTTTAAATCTCAACTGACACAGTTAATGTTAGAAAAACTGGGCTGTTCACCCAGGTTCTCCACTGCCGAACACCCTGAGGGCAACGGAGTGGTTGAGAGATGGAACAGAGTCCTCAAAAATATGTTGTATCATGTAATGGAACGGGACCGAAGAAAGTGGGATAAGCTGATGCCATTTGTTCTGTGGGCGTATCGCGAGGTGCCGCATGATACCACCGGGGTGGCGCCGTTCAGGCCATTGTACGGTAGAAACCCAAATGGGTCCCTATCAATGTTGCAGCAAACTTGGACGGGTGAAATTGCGGTCCCCTCGACTCTGAGAGAGAACTACGCCGATGCGGGGAGCCCGCTTACAGCTTTGACAAGGCGAGGGGTTCCTAATTCAATTCCATGGTTGGAAGATGCGCAGTGCGCGTTCGAAAGTCAAAAGTTAACTCTCTGTCTGGCTGTCGCCATGAACACTCCTGAGCCTCATCAGCCGTACTGGCTATTCACTGATGCGTCGGCGACGGCGGCCGGTGCCTGTTTAGCTCAAATGTCAGCGGACGGAAAAGAAAAGCCGATCGCTTTTGCTAGCCATCGCTTTCACCCGACACAGGCGCGCTGGTCGACTATAGAGAGAGAAGCCTTTGCTATTATTTGGGCACTTAAGAAATTTGACTACTGGCTTTTCGGAGCAGTGGTGAATGTTGTCTCTGATCATAACCCATTGCCATATTTGACAACCAGCACCCCGCAAGGGGCCAAGTTAGCGAGATGGGCGCTTTCACTACAGCGCTACAATGTAACGGTGCGTCACCGGAAAGGAACATGTAACGCCAATGCTGATGCATTGTCAAGGCTCTCGAATCGTTCATGGGAGCCAATCGAGTAAACAGCAGAAAAGAAAGGATAGACAGAAACAGCCATGCCAGCTAGGACAGGCGTGAATGTTCCCGTTCACCCGAAGGAAGTGTGCGTGGGACAGTTCAGCCTTGATGGAACTTTCTGTGGTTGTTGTCGTCCATGTGTGTGAGGGTTATAAGACTGTGGACATACTATGTATATAACCTGCATATGTTACTTTGATGCTGTTGTGCCGTGCAGTGCGTCGGAGTGTTCCTGTACATACATGAGTGTTTCTTTTGCATGCTCACTGTCATGAATGTGTTGAGCTTTCGCCCTTTTCTTTTATGGCTGTGAGAAAATTGATTTTCTTTTTTCGTGGTCCTTTTAGTTCATTTTCCTGTTCCTTACGGGCTCCGCAGCACCCGTGTTGGGCAGCGTATGTCAATTTTCTTTGACGGAACCTTCAGAGCCTAAATTTTACGATACAGCGCCCTTTGGCTCTTGTTGTATAGCTGGGCACATTGTGAGCCCAGTATACTCTTTAGGAGGCACGTGTAAGGTCGCTCTGATTGTTCGGGTTCTTAAGTGTCACGAATCGGCCACGTGCTTTGTGCATAGAGAGGGGGTTCACTTGCCCCCGTGTCAGCCGGGCGACAGTTGCTGTGTTATGTGGGGTCACAGGCACCGCGCGGTGTTGAGTGACGCGTCGCGGCAGGTGCCAGGTGGGCGAGTGCAGATTCCGGGAAGTCGGCATTGTGCGCACGGTGTTGGCAGTCCGCCGACGGTCACACGAGTCCACACAGACCAGCCTTGAAAGGGACCGCTGTACAAGGTATTGTGAGTGTGGCTCCCGAGTGCCTGACTAATTGGAGGCGCCGCCGAGGTTAAGAAGGGCTTAGCAACTCTGACCCCGTTCCGCAGCAGTGAGCATGGACCTAATCTTCTACGCGTCCGGAACGCAATCGCCAGCCTTGTTGTTGGGTGCGACTGCCTGTGTGGTGTCGAAGGCCAGCTTACAGTGCACGCTGCAGGAATGCGGGGCACACGTAAAGAGTGCGTTCGGACGACGGCGTCTTGGAAACACGCACTCGAAGAACTTTGTCTTGTAGACAATAACTCTGAAGTACAAGGAGGGCCATCAGTCTCCCACGCGGACAAACTTTGAGTACGGCCGCACTACGTGGTATCGATGCCCCTGCTTCCGAGACATTTGCGGCCTAGACGCCGTTGGGATTTGAAACGGTCTAGCGATAACTTGTTCGGGCCTGGCGTGTTTTGCTGACCCCGTCACTAACTACGGAGAAATGAGAGGGCATCGGAGTTTTAGGGAAGAAGGAAAATAGCTTTGTTTTCCAATATGTTTATTTTGAAGAGTAAGCCCATCCCTGTGGGTTGTGGCTTAACAAACTTTTGAATCTGATTGGCAACTCAACCTGTGGGACGGGCCAACGGCCCTACCGCCTTTTTTTTTCTTTGTGTAATTGGGCTATAAAAATCGGGACGACATGCTGTCCCTCAGACTTGGCTGAAATCAGGATTACTGATAGATCAGTGAGGCTCCGTACCATGTACGTTAGACTTGGCTGAAATCAGGATTGCTGATAGATCAGTGAGGCTCCGTGCTATGTACGTTAAAACGAGTCTGGGCTCTAACAGTCATTGAGACAGTCGAAGAGTGAGACTTTGTTTCTCAATTGTTCAACTTTGTAATGTATTTGTTTTACCTGCCATGTATATAGAAAAGTTTGCGTATAAATATTTCTTGTACATCTGATCTGCATCGCTTCCTGTCTGCGTTTGATCAACAACTACCGATCATCGTCCGAGAAGCTTCAAGTTCCAACGGTGAAGCGAGGACGGAGAACGAACGAAACTTTACTTGCACCATAACAATGCAATTGACATCGCTCAGTAAGGATCATTATTTAGAGTACGCATACTTATGTCCAACCGTTTTTATTGGGCTAGGATGTCCGTACACAGATACAAAGAAACAGTTGCTGCTTGCACTCCTATTTCTCACACTGGCAACATAGCAACGCAACGAACTGAAGTATGCCATTCTTGTGCAATTAGCACGGACGTCGTCGCGCGTGAAGTGGCTGCTGTTGCCATCGCTACGCGGTCCTTTCAAACATTACACCGGACGTTGTCAGCATGTGCCCAGAAGGACATAAAAGTCGCATTGCGCGTATTAAAAAATACAAGGCATGGTCACGCACCACGAAAACATAGTGAGAAACCTATGCCTACATCACGAGTCAATGAGCAGTTTCGAGGTATACCTAAACCTTTTTCCGCACTTGAAAACGTGGCTCTTGCGTTCATCGTTGTTAGCAGAGTGATCACAGCTTACTTGAAGTTGAGACACAGTGAGCTTCATGCACGCCTATAACACTTTCTGGAAGGAAATACGGGGAACAAATTGACAAAAAGCTGTCGCGGAACGCCTCTTCACAGATGTCAACGAGCCGTCAGCCGTGAGCAGGGCCGACTCCGCCGAACGCAGCCGGTCGCTGGCGCTGCGCACAGCCTTATGGGAAGCGCCACGTGAATAACCTGTTTCGGCGGGAGTTTTTTAAAACTGCCTGTGCGGACTTCTCACCAGACTTCGAAGCGGAGTAAATTCGCGTCATGTCGCCTTAAATCTCCCGAAGCTTGCCAACGGAGTGAAACGAGGGAAGACCGATGTGTTGCTCCCGTACATCGGAGTAAATATTCGAGAAAAAGTAGATTTTAGGGCACACCACCTATTAAAAACACCTAGGTGGGTTTCCTTTCGTTTACGGTGTATGTTTATGTGACAACGAAAAATGACTAAGTTGGTTTGAACAAAATAGGCTTACCGATGCTAAATAAGAAGGCGTGGTCGTCTTCTAACATGCGACCGGTAGCTATTTAGCATATTGCAATTAGCACATGAATTTATGTTTAACCCAAGTTAGATTTGTATTAAGGACTCGAAGTATTAGGGCTGCTATGTGAATGTATACTATGCGCTGAGCTAACGGCATTGTTCTACAGATTTGTTTCAGTTTTCTATGGTTATAAGATAAGGCTAACGCAAGCGAGCTCTGAACAGTGGAGAATTCGGTTAAGGCACACATCTTTTGAACAGTGGTATTTATTTATTTATTTATTTACCTATTTATTTGTTTATTTATTTATAACGAATAGGAAAGTCGGCAACTGTCCCAATACCTCAACCTTGTGGAGAAACAGTGGTCTTGCGGGCGCGGCACTGTGAGCGCGCAGACAAATGTACAGTGCACATTTGTTTGAAGCATGAAATCACGTATGTCAAATTATGAGATTTAATGTCCCAAAGCACCACTCGCGCATAGAGGGACACCATAGTGTGGTAGTTCGGATTCAGTTTCACTGCTAGGTGTTTTTTAACTCTTTGTTTTTCTACGTGCAGGAGCACTTTTTTTTTTTTTTTTTTTTTTTGCCTTACGCTCTTATTCGAACGCGACCGCTGCAAACTGGAATCGAACCGCCGCTGAGAATACGCGGTGGGCCCTGAGGCAAGAAATAGCTCGTATAGACTTACTCTGTATGCTACCCTTAGTAACTTTACGCTCCAAGTTCCCTAGATAAGTTCTTAGGCTGTAGTTGCTGGAAGCACCATCTCGCTTACACTGAACCAATGTACGGTGAAAAGTGGGCATCACTAAAGTCAGTTTGTGCTGAAGCATGTGACGTAATGGTAGCATGCTTGAAAAACTGCAAATTAGCGCTGCATGTGTCGTATGACTACAAAAATTTGCTAATCCTCTCAGCTTGATTTCGTATGTTGCCGATGTAGTATTTACGTGGAATGTGTGTTTCGTCAAATTGAGCGCAATATTGTAAGAAGCAATGTATAAATATATAATGAAGTAGTTGTGTGTGGCTGGAAATAGAAGCCTGTTAAAATTAGTACCGTTGATCTAAAAGCAATCTTCTTCGACATCATGTCAGCAGGTGTGTTAAACTTATAGCGGCAGTTAATCTGACAACGACAAACACTGGCTAAAGAAATGAGAAAAAGCATGAGTTCGGAAAACAGGTTGCGGTGCCAGGTGGATGACGCATTTATGTGTGTGATAAGCGTACACTCGGTTTTAGACTTGCCGATGTGAACTTCTTTACCTTGTTTCACCGAACATAGTTTGGTAAGGTCAAAAATTAGTTGACTTACTAATGTTTTAATCGATTGAGTTGAATAAGTGACCTACTATTGACAGAAGAAACTGTAGAAAGTGCCGTTTTCCGTTTTCTTACGATATATATATATATATATATATATATATATATATATATATATATATATATATATATATATATATATATATATATATATATATATATATATATATATATATATATATTGCGTCCTTAACACGCCGTGGAAAAGTCCCTTATTGTCGGGACATTTTTTGTATCCCCTCTTGATATCTTCCTTTGTTACTGTAGAAGCAAGGTACACATAGTCGCCGACATGCAGCATTTCATTCAATTCCCTCAGTCAGTCGCTGCGCCATGTTGGTAGCTTGCCTATCTTCGCATTTGCTATATTTTGTGGCTTCGCTCTTTAGTAACGAAGTCCTAAAGAAACTCTGTACTAGCCTAACCACTGCTCCTTTATATATTGCGTTCTGCAGGTATTGCTGGATATTCAGACGTCGACCAGCTGCCGTTCACTGTCCTCACCTATGGAAACGGCCCCGGTTTCGCTCTTCCCAAAGAAAACTTCACAAACGAAGAAGTTGGTAAGCAGCTCTTCTCACGCACCCTTTCCGACCATTCTTTGTTGTTTCTTTCTGTTCATTCGACGCTCCTGAATTTCTCTCCGATTCGCACACACATTCACTTGTGCAACACATTTATTGAGCTGTGCGCACTTAAGCATATGTGCGGATGTACATCGGCTGCCAATTAACTGCTTTATTCAAAGAAAAACTTTTGAATATATCAGCATTGTTACTTTCGTCTTCTTTACTCTCTAACATCTCTACCATAAGCCGGTTCAGAAATCGCCGTATGTGGTCGTATTTGCAAAGTTTTCTGTTGGTATGTGTTCATTGCCCTTGGCCGGCCACCTTCGCTAATAATAGGTCCAACATCAGGACGGGTTGCAATCGTTCTTGGAAACAATTCTAGCGCGAGACATTTTTTGTGAATACGGGCCCAGATCTTCGTGCTTTCATCTTGCGTGAGTATATTCAGCATGTAGTGTCATCGACTGTGTCGTACAGCTTGACCTGTTGATGTCAACTCTTACAAGTTCACTTTATCTTACTCAAAGCTGGTTAAAACGGAAAGATGAAACAAGGAGCGCGATGGACATGCAGGGTCATAATGTGCGCGAATTTGATATCTGCACTTCGAAGCTGTGTCACCGAGACGTGCAGTGGTATGGGAAACGAAAAATAGCTGTCGTATTAAGGCAAACAAAGGGACACCTAGACACGCAACTAAGGTGTTGTGGCACATTACTTTCTCTTGTAAAATTACGCTGCGTTGCTTTTTCACTAGTAAATGAAGAGGCCGACATCGCGCCTTATTTTTCTTCCGAATATTGACAATTTTTGTAGGCGAAAATCATGGGCAGCAGCAAAAAGAGAAAAAAAAGACATAAAGCTTACTGCCGGAAATGTTACGCTGCCGGCCTAAGCAACTGCTGCGACAAGCAAAAAATGCACATACGTCTTTGTATTTTATTGTCGTAGAGAAAAATTATGCTGGGCAAACAGCTTATTTCAGAAATTAGTGTGAACATTCACCGAAAAAACCTAGAGTACTCGCACTTATTTTCATTTATTTTGCAAACAAATTACTTTAAAATTCTTGTGGGGAGATTGCCTGAGGCAATTATGTTTGGAACTTTTGAAGAGTTTGTCTCTTGTGGGTCTGTATATCGTGAGAAGGCCTCTTTTAGCTACAGAATTTCAAAAAGTTACCCAACTGGCTCCTCTTCAGGATGACATGCTTTCGTGACACGCGAAGGAATAGCTAATTTCTCACTTGAGTGCATATGTAGAAAATGTTCAAGTGTACGGACACGACGGAGAGAAAGTAGGTCAAGACCGCTTAAGCAGGAGTTGGTGTAGTTTAAATTGCTACACTATACGTATAATTAAGGAAATAAGATGTTACAAGAGAGGCACGGGAAGTAAATCAGGTCCACAAGCCAGCATCGTTTTCGCAACCTATCTTAAAAGCCTGTTCTACATGGAGGAATCAAAGCAACGCAGCATTTAGTGCAGCTGTTATTTGTGGCAAAAGTCTTAAAGTTTTCTCCGCGTTGTACCGTAGGCAGCTATAAACCAGGTACGTGATTGTCTCATCATGACCACAGGTGTATTAGATATGATTACCACGGAAACAAGACTAAAGATAGCTGAATAAGGCCTACTTATCGCTCACGCATGCCTCTCATAAAGACAGCGCGAAGTACGAGACATTGTATAAGCCCTGAGAGTTTGTTTGCGAACGCGTAACTGCTGTGTAAGTCAGGCGTCGTTGAACGTGTGCTTTTCTTCCCGAAAACGTACGTGGGAGACGTGCCCAATGTGCGACTACGACTCATGAAGCAAACACTAGAACTTACATCTGTACACTAGAGCGCAACCTTAGCGTATCGGCCACTGTCGCACTGGTCGATCAAGCGACTTTGTCGGTGCGGTCATGCACACAGACGACGCATTCTCGTGGCGGCCATTGTTAGACTAACTTAAGTCTGGTCGACTGCGCACTGGAGAGTTTCTGTTTCCCCTTAGCATGCCGCTGAACTTTACTGAATCGAAAATGCAAGTGGAGTGGACACCCAGCAGTTTGGAAAATGGTCCACACAGCAGAAACGCCTCACGGGGCCCTCCCACCTTGCAGATAAGCTGGGCCGCAGATCAGTACGATTAATCTGCGTTAGAATTTTGTACGATTTCGGGGGATACCTCGGAGTCTAAACCCGTCCATCTCTCAGGCAGCCCCAGAGCATGTAAAGATGCGCCTCTCTCGAACTCGTCGACAAGGTGTTTCTAATTTCAATTGAGTAGATGTCCTCAGAATGACTAGCGTACGTGCATGGCTCGTGGAGTTAACAGAACGATCCGTGTTAGACACGCACCACTAAGGTTCTGACCACACAACGGAGTCGCAACGTCTCCGATCCTCATCCAAATTACGAGTCCCTCATTATATCCCAATAGCATGAACACAGCAGTTTCTCTGAATTGCTACAGCAACGGGATACTGGCGAAGAGAGCCCACTACACAGGCGCGCGGAACGTTAAGAGTGCTTACCACAAAAAATGTACCTATAGTAAGCACAGGAAATGAAAGCGAATGCCTAAGAGTGAATATTTTGTCACGAGTGGTCGAGAAAGGGGGCAATGCTGTTGACGTTCTCTCTCCCCCGTGGTGCAGCGAAGCCCGACTACGTGCAGCGGTCGGCCTTCCCGCTCAAGGAGGAGACCCACGGCGGCGAGGACGTGGCGGTGTACGCCACGGGGCCCTGGGCGCACCTCTACACCGGCGTTCACGACCAGTCGTACATCCCGCACGTGATGGCGCACGCTGCCTGCATTGGCCGCTTTACGGGCGACAAGTGTGCCACGCCCGACGAGACCACGGGTGCCGGCGCCGCCGCGATCCCGGCGGCTCAGCTGGTCGCCGTGATTGCCTCGGCACTCACCGCCCTCCTGCTGCGGTGACCCGACTGCTGTCTCCGCCCTGACGACGTGCATGTTTTTTGGCTACCTCTGGCAGTCACACATTTGGAGCGTATGCTGCCAGAACGAGGGAACAAAACGAGGTTGGTCGGCCGCGCATTATCCCGTGCACGTTATGGCCGGCATTGTGCGACTGAATTGTTGGATTCTTGACTTATTATTGCGGAAAGTTTAAACAATGCTACTTAAATGTTAATGTTACGGTAAAGCTGAGAACAGCGAGATGGCATCGACGATGTATTTGGCGTTCGTAAGGCATTTTTGCGGACGCTTACTACGTGCGGCTAAAAGGAAGGGAAAGAAAGGTGTCCGTAATACGCGATATTCTAGTATTTCGAACGTGTAAGCCTGCGTCGGCGGTGCTAACGATGAACTTATAAAGAAAGGCCGTAATTTTTTCTTTTTTTGCTTGAAACGCCTCAGGACTTCAATAAAGTTCTTGACTGACTGACTTAGGCGGAGTGATGTCCTCAGTCTCACCCGGTCTAACTTTACACAAAAGCAAAGGCTCGAACATTTTGCAGAGATTTTTTCTACTGGGAACAATTTCCTTATTTTCCAGCGCCTTCGCGTCCTGCCGGTCAGTATCAAGAATTCGTAGCGCAAGCTTTCACATATGTTTCATTCCTGCCATTAGCGTGCTCAATCTACCCGCGTTTAGAAAACACGAACTACGAACTTTACACGTTGCGAAATCGGGCGAGTTGGTAATCTATTCTTAGTCGCGAAAGCGCGTTACTTACGGGACTTAGACGAAGAACCATGTAAAGCAAACGCGGCACTGTTTGTCTTGCAGGTTTCTTCGTCTAAGTTACTACCAGCTATGAGCTCCTGTGTATGATCCTTGGAATAAAGATGCGGTTCAAATGCACATGTCGCGTGTTACACGCAGCCAATGGCCGCTTTGGTCGCAGTACAGTTACAATACGACGAAAAATAAAACATGCAGCATGAGAAAATTTTTTCAGGACACGCGGCATGTAGAGGTATCATCGTTTTTACTGGCACTATGCGGTTCACTTCGATTACTATGAATAAGTAAAGCACCAAAAACTGTATTCTCTTCGAGCTGCTTACTTAAGCGATACAGCATGAATATGAATTGAAAATAAAGTGGGACCCACACTTCTAGAAGCGCCTAGCAAAGTGGCCATGCGCTAAGGCCCTTGAGGCATAGAGCGTTAGGCAACCGCGAACAAATCCTTTCAGCATCGGCTTGCACGTTCTAGTCTTCAATGTGCATTCATGGCGATCGTGAGAAAGCTTATTATTCTTACGAACGTCTCGATATGAATGAAGTGGATCCTAGCATCTCGCTTGGGATAGCGTGGAGGATTGTGCTGTCAATGGGAATTTCCGGAAAATATTGCCCTGCTTTCTGAGCATTGTTGGAGTGGCCTGTTATCATTGTGAACGTTTTTGTGTAATGGTCTGATCGGCTGTTGTTGTTGCTGAATGGCGGTGGAAGTGTGCGAGCTGTGAGGAACATTATGAGGAATATGTATTGCCTTCCGTTTGTCGTCAGTTATGTTCACTGTATTGTGTGCGAATGAGAATGAAGCATGTATTTCTTTAAAGATAGCATTACTCATAGAGCTGGGCAGTGTGTGTTTGGCACATGTTTACTGTTTTTTACATGGCGACAGTAAGGGAGGCTGGCATTCAGCTTGGATTCTCGTGTGCAGCTCACCGATATGTTTGTTTACTGGAGGACTTACGAGCACATGTTCAACCTGCATGCACTTTTCTGGTGTGCTTCAACACGGATATTTGAATGCTTGCATACCGCATAGTAGTGCCTACTCCAGATCCAAATAACATTTCAGCGTGCCTTCTTTTCTGCAGGGATGTCTTTGCACATATACCAACTGCATACAATACAGAGAACCAGTTCTTGCATTACATGAGGCTGCCCCGTTTACAAATGTCATGCAGTCAATTATTCTTTTAATTTTTTAGCTCAAGCAGATTCCTAGTCGGAAAAACTTTTTTTAGATTCGTATATGTTGGAGACTACAATAGGACCAAGATAGTTAAAAGCAGCCAAAACACTTATAATCTGGCTTTTGGCTCAGTACTTAAGTACACTTAATGTGCCTTGGCAAATGAAGCAGTCGATTCTCTAGGTATTTGCAGAAGTTGCTGCGAAATCATAGTCTAGTAGCTTGAGCGTACAGAAACATTCTTTGTAATTATCTTTTATTATTCTAGCTTGCATAGAATAATCTTTATTACACATAATTTTGTCATTTTCTTTCTTAGTTCAGAAAGTCATTGTTAAATGCCGTGCTGCTGGTACTTGCTTGTTGCAATACTCTACTATCTCACAGGTATGGTAAACCAGAAGTGGTGTGTATTTTACCCCTGACTTTCAGCTAGTAGCATCAGAATAATTATTCTTAAGCTATGCATATAAAAACTACCTCACTGTTGAATCGCCTCAGCTTGTATGCACGATTATACAGACCAGTGATTGCACAGAAAACTCGTATAGAAGCACAGAAAGGCAGGATACACAACTACATATGAACTCTGTTTTCTTTGGTGTTCTACCTGCTGTTCTGAACATGTGGTGCGTGCTTAAGCTGGTAACCTCTACAATGAAACTGCAGCACCTGATCCCGTAGTGTATGCACTTCAACGTTAGTTTCGTAAAAGTGATTTCTGTCTGATAGCTTGGCATTTCTTTAATTAAGCACTCGTTATTACAATACATGCCCGTCACACATTTGATTTCAAATGCCGATGAACTATGAGCTCCTTTTATACTCTAAAGACGTGATGTCTAGTTCGCTGGTCATGACACCTTTATATCATAACAACCCTTACTTAGTTCTCTGTATAAATGGTGGGTTTTCTTACACTATGCCATTAAGTAAGGATCAGCAGACGCTGCAGTGCTCAGTGAACAGAATATCTGTATTCTTATTAGTGCCCACTGAGCATAGGCTCTTCATTAGATTGGGATATGTACTAGAAGAACTCAGATCCAGAATACAGATTGTGTTTTGGGCATTATATTGCAGTTAGGTAAAAGTAACATGGTTATATTAGATAGTTTATTGAAATTTACTGTTCGAATCGAGTGGTGCAAAGCTGATTGAGTGAGGGGTGTTGTGCGGCGTTTCTTTCTTATTCTGTCATGCGACTTTTTAATTTCTATGACTACTGGTTTGGTGACACACTGTTGCTTGGGGCATGTATGTATTCTGTATTTTGGTACGTGCTGTTCTAAGTGACTGCACCGCAGTATGATACAACATAATTTTAATTGAACTAGATAATATTGATGCATTTTGATGTCATCGTATGTTTTCTATACTTTATTTTTTAGCTTAAAGAGTTCGCGTTGTTTTAGGTGCAGCCGAGTAAGGCAATTAGTTCGCAATGAGCGCTGCTTTGCCGACTTCTCTTGCATCCCACCGAGCTGTTTGCAATGTGCCATGTCTGTCGACTTTATATAAAGCCATGCAAAAGAAACACTGTGATAAACTATGTGTACAAGCAACGTTGTTACGTGTGGAATAAAAGAGCGTTTCTATACAATGCGTGCTGTGTTTTACTCCACATTTCACTCGACCTGTATTTGAACTTGAAGCTATAAGTGCAAGGCCGCACCAACGTTATTTTGCCCGTTTGGTGGTCGGAGGTTCGACTTTAACCAACAGTAAGAATGCAAAAGGCGCGACCTGGTTGCCCAACTTTTCCGCTGTTGAGACACACCTGCATTTTTTTTCTTATTTGAGTTTACTATACTTCCTTACTGACATGTAGTTTTCAGGGATTATTAAAGTGTCAAATGATGCGATGATGTTGCAGTAGATCATATATACAAGTACATACTATGCTATACAAGCTGCGCGATGTAACAAGGACAAAAAATAGATGAAGAGAATGTAAATGCAGCCAATGTCTGCCCTACTCTAATCGCTTGGTGATCGGAAACACATATATAGGACCAGAAGCAATAAAGCATAAAAACCAAGAATACTTTACAAATGTACGTTTACAAAATTTGTAAACGTACATTCTACAAAAGTTGAGAGCAAAACAACGAAGTAGAGTGGCAGAGAGCATGAAAAAAAACTGACAATGGTAAAAATGAACAAAAAAAAGCCATCACTTCGCTTCAAGCTACACAGATGTTATTTAGGTAAGGTATGATTGGCCAAATAGTGCAAGGAAGACAAACGCTAAGACAACAAGACAAGGGACTTTTATGCAGCAGAATGCTAGGCCGCAAGTGTCACTGAAGAGCCACTGTATCGTAATCTGTCATGTAACGCTTCTATCAGTTCTCTGACTTCTTTATTACAATGATCAGAGAGGATCGGTCACTGTGAGTAATCCTGCGGCGACAACCACATGTGCGACAGGTGTGACTCTGCACCAGCTTAGTCACGTTTCTGTCAATCTAGATAATCACGCTACCTATATAATATATAAGAAGCGACAATAACACGCCTACATGA
Source organism: Dermacentor variabilis (assembly GCF_050947875.1). Classification (NCBI taxonomy): domain Eukaryota; kingdom Metazoa; phylum Arthropoda; class Arachnida; order Ixodida; family Ixodidae; genus Dermacentor; species Dermacentor variabilis. The sequence continues at coordinate 240,266,183 of NC_134569.1, read as the reverse complement.
TGCATGTATGTATAAACTATGCCAGTATATGAGGTGATCATTTTTAACCTTCCAAGATTAAGTGTAGCTCAAGGCCAACAGTTATGCGCTCAGCCCCAAGCGATTTTCAAGTAATCCTGAAAAGTTAAAACTATCACCCTGCATATTGCTGCGTTATCAGTGGCATGACTGCCCCATCCAGCAGCTGTACCTTTTTCGGAAAAGTTGCGGATATGAGATCTCTCTGTAGACACTTGTGTTGCTGATCAGCTGCACATAAAGGTTAATTCAATATGATAAATAAAGCATTACAAACCTTATTTCATTTATAGTGCTCATGAAAAAATTACCACTTTACCCCGCAGGTGCCAATTATGTTAACACGAGGAAAAATGTGTCCTTTTGCACAAACTAAAAACAAAGCACTATTTTTTTCTGAACAAACTACCGTAGAAGCTGCGACCGCTAAGTGTCATGGGAACAGCTATTTAGTCCGAGTAATGTGTGGCAATAAGTAATTCATTGAGCAAGGCTCAACAACGGAATTAAGCAGCATGGACGACAAAACAAACGTGATACTTATTGAGCAACTGCTAACAGAACCTCCTGGCTGAGACATGCAATATTGCCACACACTTCTTTGAAGCATAGAGTGAAGTTTAGCCGCGAAAACCTCGGGCATGTAGGATGCTTAACCAGTCTATGTGAAATATCTATAAGAGCAATTTGACGGCATCCTGAGAAATGACACGCGAGGAATGAGAGCATATGTGTTTGCGTATGCTGCCTGGAGCAATGCCAGTCGTAGCCAATGGCTTGGAAACGTTCTTGTGTTTGTGAACGTGAATCAGCGTTTCAATGTCCTCGAAACACTAGCAATGGAGCGCTGGAAGGGTCAAATTTGTTCGTGCGTTTAATGCCTGCGTCATTCCGTTTTTAAATAATACTGCAACAAGTAAAACGCGGAACGTGTGCCCTTAGAGGAGGAAATTCGAGTACGAAAATGGGCAAAAGAGCCAAAGAAATCTATTCGGGCAACCATCTAGTAAAAAATTGAGGGCTGGCCTGGAATCACAGAAAATCGACCATAGATTAGGTATCGGCGCTTGAATGAAAAGCCTCATTCAGGGCTACCAGCTGTTGTAATGTTGGATGTGAAATTTTAACCTATATTTCGATACATGTTGCAGGAATAACCACCGCGGCAGGCTGAACTTGTAGGTCGGACTCAGCCATCGGTGTGACCATGCTGGCGGAAACGGCTCGCCTCGCGTAAACGTGGAGGAACATTTGTGATTGCGTGCGCTGCATGCGATATCGCTATTCGGGTGTTTTCGTTTCGACTGTCTTACGTAAACAAAATGGAAGCGGGATATCAATATTTTTAGAAAACTCAAACATGCGACTTCTGTCACTTGTTTTATTTATTGATATGTAGAATTTCCCTCTACATCGCTGAATTCCTCGCACCAATCTGTCTCGGTTCATTTGCAAGAGGCGACTGCGGATTTCTCTACGCGCCTGTGGCGGCGACTGAAATGCGAGGAGCACAGCGGTTCCTGCAGGCAGGCACAGGCAACGTGTGAAATTCGACGAGGAAGAGGAAACTGCTGCCGGGCGCGACAGCTCAGCCTGGATTCCAATGACAGATCGAGAGCGGCCGACGGGAGATGCGAGGGGAAATATGAATGTGGCACACCGCATTCTCTACGAGGCGGCCGAAGAAAACAATTGACGTTCCCTCCGCATTCTCACGCGAGACCAAGCGGAGAGAACGTACCCACTTCCTGCCTGCCTCTGCGCGTGCTCTCTTTTGCGTTCTCTGCAGTAGAATTCGTCTAATGCACGAAACTAGGACACCTACAAGTCATAATGGCACAGCTAGTTTAGTCACATGATCGGATGTTATCGTAGTGCGACGGAACTGATGACCATTCGCACCCATATAGACTGTCATGGCACAGGAATGGCCGACTGGCACGAATTTCTTCTTGTTGTTCGACTATTGCAGAGCATAATATTGACACGTGTACTTGTTTATCTTTATCGAGCAACCACGTTTCGCCGCCTAACAAATGTTATCGCACAGCGTAGGACGCGCCTGCATGTATCGGATGTTTCTGGAATGTTATCGATGGCTCCATCCGATGTCTGTCACCAAATCTTGTGTAATCTGATTGAATGTATGCGCGACGCGAATAGTGCAGAACTTTGTAGAAGACACGCTGGTCCCAGTGATTACTCTGGAACATTCGACGACTGATGTATAAAAGCCGACGCACTTGACCCTCTGATCAGATTTTCGACGATCGCCGACTGTGTTTGCCGTTTTCGTTGACCATTGAGTGTAGCATCGTTTTCTAGTGACACGTTCGCCCTATAAAGTCAGTTTCGTTATTCACAGTTTTTTTGCTTTGTCCTCAACCGTCACTACTACGTGACATCTGGGGGAAGTGCTGGTTCGTTCATGTACCGGACGCCCCCGACAAGCCGTGATCCAAGCCCGGAACGCAAAGATAAAACCTACGACGCCCCGGATCATCGAGCAAGTCGCCGACTGCAACAGCTACCCCTGGAACACGGACGACCAAGAAGATCGAGGCCAAGACAACGCTAGTGGCTGCCCCAGCGTCCCCTGTTATCATGCAACAACCTCGGTACCCACCGACCATCCATGGAGCAGCGATTAAAGTCCCGGAATCCTGGCTGGCGACCTCCGAAGGAATCGCGACTTTCAACAACTGGGACTCCAACAACAAGCTGCGGTGTGTATCCTTCGCCTTAGAAAACGTCGCCAGAACGTGGTTTGAGAACCGGTAGTCCAGCTTGACAACATGGGAGACTTGTTCCTTAGCGGCTTTCTGCGCACCTTTACGAGCGTCGTGCGCAAGGAAAGGGCCGATGATATGCTGGACACCCGAGTTCAGCTACCTAACGAGAACGTTTGCGTCTTCACGGATTAAATTAGCAGTCTATTCCGCCACGTCAACCCAGGTATGCCCGACGAGAAGAAAGTCTGCCTACTCATGTGTGGTGTGAAGGAATAACTTTTCGGCGCAATGATACGAACCCCGCCTGATACCGTGGAAGAGTTTCTTCGCGAAGCCACCAGCATCGAGAAGACGCTCGAAATGCGGAACCGGAAATTCAGCCGCCGCACGAACACTACAAACTACGCCGAATTCAATCACTGGCCACCGACGATCTGCGCGAGACTATCACAGCGGTCGTACGGGAAGAGCTGCAGAAGTTGTACCCGAGGTCGCAACCTCAAGTGACCTCAATCACCGAAATCGTCAACGAAAGGGTTCAGCGATCCCTTGGATTTCCTGAGGTGCAACCACAATCACTGCAGCCCCAGCCAGAAGCGACGACCTACGCCGCCGTCGCCCGCCGTCAAGGCCCCCCTTCGCGACTGCGCCCGGGCACTTTAACGCCACAATTCCGTCGTGCACCGCCGCCGCCGCCAGCACGCCCACCTGTTGCCCAACGCAGCTACTCGAGGAAGACAGACAGTTGGCGCGCTCCTGACCACCGCCAGCTCTGTTACCACTGCGCAGAAGCGGGTCACGTCTACGGCCGATGCACATACCTGGGGATGGGACTGTCAGGGTTCGCCGTTAACGCGCCACGACCACAGCTTGGCGAAGCACCTCGCAATATCGCCCACTACCTCGCCGCCACTCAGTGGAGCCCTCGACCACCGTCCCGTTCGCCGTCACCACGTCTGTCGCCGCAGCGCCCGTCATACACTGACCTAGCTTTAGGCCAACCTGCGAGGCCATATCCGGAAAACTAAAGGCAGCAACCGATGAAGGTGCGGTTGCTGTTCGTCGAACTGACGAAGACCCTCCGCCGCCGACGAAGACGCCGAAAAGACTACCTCGACGACATAACCAAGACACGCCGCCGTCCCGATGAAGTCTGGAAGCAAAGAATACGCCAACTAAAGACAGCCTGACGACGCCGCGTACCAGCCACAGGTGAACGCGATGCAGCCGTGATCCGACGCGAACTGTAACGCAAAACAAAGAACCACCAACCTCGACGTGTTTCTCGACGGCCACGCAGTCACCGCCTTAGTAGACACAGGAGCCAATTACTCCATCATCAGTGGACCCATCGCCGCCCAATTGAAGAAAATTAAGAGTGACACAGCCACCGTAGTCCTCCATAAAGAAAGCAACAAAATCCCAATAAAGAAAGGCGTCCGGCAGGGAGATACCATCTCTCCCTTGCTATTCACAGCGTGTTCACAGGAGGTATTCAGAGACCTGGATTGGGAAGAATTGGGGATAAAAGTTAATGGAGAATACCTTAGTAACTTGCGATTCGGTGATGATATTGCCTTGCTTAGAAACTCAGGCGACCAATTGCAATGCATGCTCACTGACCTGGAGAGGCAAATCAGAAGAGTGGGTCTAAAAATTAATCTGCAGAAAACTAAAGTAATGTTTAACAATCTCGGAAGAGAACAGCAATTTACAATAAGTAGCGAGGCACTGGAAGTGGTAAGGGAATACATCTACTTAGGGCAGGTAGTGACGGCGGATACGGATCATGAGTCGGAAATAATCGGAAAAATAAGAATGGGCTGGGGTGCGTTTGGCAGGCATTCTCAGATCATGAACAGCAGGTTGCCATTATCCCTCAAGAGAGAAGTGTATAATAGCTGTGTCTTACCAGTACTCACGTACGGGGCAGAAACCTGGAAAAAGGGTTCTACTTAAATTGAGGACGACGCAACGAGCTATGGAAAGAAGAATGATGGGTGTAACGTTAAGGGACAAGAAAAGAGCAGATTGGGTGAGGGAACAAACTCGAGTTAATGACATCTTAGTTGAAATCAAGAAAAAGAAATGGGGGGGGGCATGGGCAGGACATGTAATGAGGAGGGAAGATAACCGATGGCCATTAAGGGTTACGGACTGGATCCCCAGGGAAGGGAAGCGTAGCAGGGGGTGACAGTAGGTTAGGTGGGCGGATGAGATTAAGCAGTTTGCAAGAACGACATGGCCACAATTAGTGCATGACCGGGGTTGTTGGAGAAGTATAGGAGAGGCGTTTGCCCTGCAGTGGGCGTAACCAGGCTAATGATGGTGATGATGGATGGAAGAGTGCATGGGAAAGCCCTCAAATTCGGACCACTGGAGGACACCTCATCACGCGGACTGGAATCTGCACGGCAAGAATTACCGTTCATGACCGGACTTACCCTGCCACCTTCGTTATCCTCCAACAGTGTTCACGAGACGTCATTCTCGGCATGGACTTCCTGAACCAACATGGTACAGTCATCGACCTGAAGTCGAAGTCATTAACGCTGTCGGAAGATCGAGCGATACCGCCGGAGAGCTCTCGTAGTCGCCTTGAGCGTGCTCGAAATTAAAGTCAGCAGCCGGCCCCGCTCCAGCATTGTCATTTCCGTCGGCACCAAAACACCTGTCCACGTAGAAGACGTAATCGAGGGTGCCAAACGTGTACTGCTAGACCGTGAAATTTGCGTCGCAAGAGTGATCGCTCGACGGTACGGAGAAAAACGAAAGTGTTGCTGAGCAACTTCATCCAGGAGTTCAAGCACATCAGCAAGGGCACGACGATCGCATACACCGAGGAAATTTTGGAAACCAGCAATGCGTTTGTCCTCTCGGATTCTGCCGCATCTACGCCTACGACCATAGTTCCCGAACCAGAGTTGGACATAAATCAAAGTGTCCCCATGATTAAGCAGCAACAGCTCAGAAGTCTGTTCCGACGATACAAGGACGGCTTTTCGATGTCATTGTGGATTCGACAAAGACCAGTCGCAATGCATCGCATAAACACTGAAGAGTGCACTCGACCACGGCGCGAGAGCCCTTACCGAGTTTCGATGCGAGAACGTGAAAGTATAAAAGAACAAAGTCGACGAAATGCTGCGCGACATCATTCAGCCGTCGAAAAGCCCGTGGGCATCCCCTGTTGTCTTGGTGAAGAAAAAGGAAAGAACCTTACGTTCTGCGTCGATTATCGTTGACAGAACAAGAGAGAGAGAATGGGAGGGAGCAAATGATAAATGAAAGGTAGGGAGGTTAACCAGGACTGAGCCCGGTTTGCTACCCTACACTGGAGAAAGAGAAAAGGGGCCGGAAAGATTAAAACAAGAAGAGAAAGTCCACCGGGGGTAACGTTAGGTCACTCAGTCCAGGTCAAAGACGTTAACTCAATCCTGTAGCTTGCAAATATCGCAGCAGCTGTTTTGGGCCCTTTTGTAGCTGCGATATGCGAGGTCATGGTCCCAAGATCTTGTTCAACGTGAATGGTTTTCTATCTAACTGGTTGAGAGCTGTGCAGGGTTCATGTCTCATTTTCAAAATACACAGTAGATATTCTATAGCTTCCTCGACACCGCAGGCATTGCACTCGGCGCTATCAGCCATTCCAATCAAAAACGTATATGCATTGGTGAATGCGACGCCCAAGCGTAAACGGCACAGCATTGTTTCCTCATTACGCGGAAACCATGGTAGGCGCCGCAGTTGCATAGATGGATCGAGGGACGGCATTCGATTTGGGTGAATTCAGGTGTGTGCCACTTCTCCAATGTCATACGGTGGGCTAGCTTGCATAAGTGTTTGGCTGCGTCAGTCCGAGAGAAAGATACAGAAACAAGGGTTGCTCCTTCGTGTCCTTTCCTAGCAGCTTCGTCAGCGAGGTCGTTGCCGGATATACCGCAATGGGCAGGCAGCCACTGAAACACGGCGTCGTGTCCTTTCGCGATCATGTGATCGTGCATTTCTCGTATCTCCGACACGAGTTGTTCACCGGACCCACGACGAAGAGATGACAGAAGACATTGTAAGGCCGCCTTCAAATCGCAGAATATTGCCCACCGATTAGCCGGTTGGTTGTTAATATAATCAACGGCACCTTGGAGGGCAACAAGCTCCGAACCGGTAGATGTTGTCAAGTGAGAAATCTTGTATCGGATGCTTAGTGATCGTGATGGAATAACCACTGCGCCGGTGGAACTGGTCTGAGTGGAAGAGCCATCTGTATACATGTGGACTCAGTCAAATTAGAAAGTAGGCAAACAATCTAGAGCTGCTTGCTTCAAGGCCAAGGTAGGCAGATCAGTATTCTTTCTTATCCCTGAAACGGTAAGAAGCATTTGAGCTTGTTTTAAACACCACAAAACTGAGGTTGACCGTGCTGAGGGTGTGAAGCCTGATGGTATGGAGGCACAATGGATGTTGACCTCATTGGAGAAGGACGCCTGTGGTCGTCGTTCTGGCAAGCAGGCAAGAGAGCTTGATTGCATCCGTGAAACATGATGAACATGGGCCCTGAATGTGTCCGTGCTTATGTAAGTCGTGATCGGATGGTCTTGAGCCGTTATAATGGTTCCTGCTGTTGAGGCGCTCGGCGGAAGGCCTAGGCAAACACGTAATGCCGGTGCTTGCACGCTCTGAAGTTCTCGAAGATTTGACTTGCATGTTTTAGCAAGCACGGGAGAGCCATAGCGTTGGAATCCGATAAAAAGTGCTCGATATAACTGTAGCATGGAGCCCACTGACGATCCCCAACTTTTGCTGAAGATGAACTTGAGGACGTGATCAATAGATCTAAGCTTCTTCAAGTGGGCAACCTGCGGGCTCCAAGAGAGGTCCTGGTAAAAAATGACACCCAAGAACCGATTATTTCTCTTGTAGGAGATAGGCTGGCCATAGATGCATACTGGATAACGAGACATCGCTTTTCGCGTAAAAGCGACTAACGCACTTTTTTCTGTTGCGATGGTAAGGCCTTGTGTGTCAGATGCCGGTGTTGCTGCTTTTTGTAGCCTTGCGCGAATCTGCAGGCGAGTAACCGATGATGTTCAGAGGCAGATGTCGTCGGCGTAGGTTTAAACACTCACTGTTTCCGGTAGGGATTCGGCTAGCCCAAGAAGCGCTAGGTTGAAAAGAATAGGGCTTTGAACACCGCATTGGGGAACGCCTCGGCATGTGTAGTGATCGATAGTCGGACCATCTTCCGTACGTACGAACAAGGACCTGTCTGTCAAGTAGTTTCTGATCCATCGATGTACTCGCCCTCCTACTTCAATTGTCAAAAGTGCGACTAGAATAGTTTGATGGAAACGTTGTCGTAAGCGTCTTTCAGGTCAAGAAAGAGTGCTGCTGATACTCGCTTCCAAGATTTTTGCTGTTCTACAGATGATACAAGATCGATGACACTGTCAATCGATGAACGGCCTCGTCGAAATCTCGCCATAGAGTTAGGGTAAATTTTGTGGGGTTCGAGGTACCATTCTAGACGCATGAGGATCATATCTTCCATGAGCTTCTCGACGCAACTGTAACTGCAATAGGCCGACAATATGCCAGTTCGAGCGGTGACTTTCCTGTTTTAGCAGCGGTACCAGGCGGCTGCGGTTCCATTCCTGCGGGACGACACCATCTCGACATGAACTATTAAAATAAGCTGACGAATTCTCTTCGTGCTTCTTGACATAGGTGGCGCAAAGAAGTATATATTATGCCATCGGGCCCTGGTGAAGACGAACACCTACAGAGCGCCATAACAGCTTCTAACTCTTCCTTAGAGAATAGAGCATCCATACTTGTAGCTCGTGGACACAGTATGTCGCCTAAAGTCATGTCAGATACTAAAAGTTTGCAGAACAAGATCACAAAGAAGAATGTATCACAAAGAAGGATATATACCCCCTACCACGTATAGACGACGCACTAGATCGACTCTGCAACGTTAAATACTACTCGTCGATGGATCTCAAGTGTGGCTACTGGCAAATAGAAGTCGACGAGAGAGATCGCGAAAAGACCGCCTTCATCACGCCAGACGGCCTCTACGAATTCAAGCTCATGTCATTCGGACTGTGCTCGGCGCCTGCAACGTTCTAGCGCGCCACGGACAAAGCGTTAGCAAGATTGACGTGCCAGGCCTGTCTTGTTCACTTGGATCACGTCATCGTCTTCGCCGGTAACTTCGACGATCAACTTAGGTGGCTTGCAACAGTACTAGAGGCCATCAAGTCATCAGGGCTCACTCCGAAGCCAGAAAAGTGTCGCTTCACTTACGATGAGCTTCTGTTCCAGGGCCACGTCATCAACAAGTCTGGAGTCCGCCCTAACCCGCAGAAGAGTGCTGCCATCGCAAAGTTCCCACAGCCCATCGACAAGAGGGTAGTGCGTCGGTAACTTCGACAATCAACTTAGGTGGCTTGCAACAGTACTAGAGGCCATCAAGTCATCAGGGCTCAATCCGAAGCCAGAAAAGTGTCGCTTCACTTACGATGAGCTTCTATTCCTAGGCCACGTCATCAACAAGTCTGGAGTCCGCCCTAACCCGCAGAAGAGCGCTGCCATCGCAAAGTTCTCACAGCCCATCGACAAGAGGGTAGTACGTCAGTTATTTGGCATGTGTGCCTACTACACGCTCTTTGTCAATGACTTTTCGCGCAGCGCTGAGCCGCTGATACATCTAACTGAATGTGATGTCGATTTCAAGTAGGAAACACCGCAGGCCGACGCATCTCAAGAACTCAAACGACGCATGAAGTCGCACCCAGTACTTGCGCATTTCGGCGAGGATGCCGCTACCGAAATCCACATTGACGCCAGTAGCCTAGGCCTCGGTGGCGTCCTAGTCCAGAGAAAAGACGGACTTGAACGCATGATAGCTTACGCTAGCCGGTCTTTGTCAAAAGCGGAAGGTAATTATTCTACTACCGAAAATGAATGCCTCACCATCGTTTGGGCTACAGCAAAATTTTGCCCTTGCCTATATGGCAGGCCATTCAAAGTCGTAAGCGACCATCACGCCTTGTGCTCGCTAACGAATTTAAACAATCCTTCAGGATGGTTTGCGCGGTGGAACCTAAGACCGTACGAATATGATATCACTGTAACCTACAAGTCCGGACGAAAACACTCTGATGCCGATTGCCTATCACGCGCCCCCATTGACTAGCCGCCACAAGATGACGAGGATGACGACGCCTTCCTTGAAATATTAAGTGCGGAAGACTTCTCTGAACAGCAACGAGCAGATCGGGAACTGAAAAACCTCGTCGAGTATTTGGAAGGGTACACTGACGTGGTCCCTAGGGCATTTAAGCGAGGATTGCCTTCGTTCTCGCTTCAAAACAACCAACTCGCAAAAAAGAACTCACCAGTCCACGCGAACTACCTTCTTGTTGTTCCGTCAGGGTTGCGTCCAGAATTACTGCACGCCCTACATGACGATCCATCCGCTGGACACCTCGAATTTTCCCGGACACTATCGAGGATACAGGAAAGGTAATACTGGACGCGCCTGACCGCCGACGTCGCCCTTTACGTCAGGACATACCGAGATTGTCAGTGACGGAAGACACCACCGACAAGGCCAGCGGGATTACTACAGCCGATCAAGTCTCCTTTCCGACCATTTCAGCAGATCAGGATGGACTTGTTAGGACCCCTTCCGACGTTAACAACCGGTAATAAGTAGTTCGTCGTGGCGATGGCCTACCTCACCCGCTTCGCTGAAACGAAAGCTCTGCCGAAAGTCAGCGCAGCCCAAGGGGCGAAATTTTTCGTCGAGAACATCCTGCTGCGACATGGCACCCAAAAAGTCCTCATCGCCAGCAGAGGTACGGCCTTTACAGCGAAGCTCACCAAAGATATTCTTCAGTAAAATCAGACAAGCCACAGGACAACTTCGTACCTTCCACAGACGAATGATCTTACGGAGCGCCTGAATAAGACCCTCGCCGACATGCTATCAATGTACGTCGATGTTGAACACAAGACCTGGGATGCCGTTCTGCCATACGTAACTTTTTCTTACAACACGGCGGTGCAAGAAACAACACAGATCACCCGTTCAAGCTGGTTTACTGCAGCAACCCGACGACGACTCCACGCCATGCTTCCGCGCGTCACCGATAAAGAGAATCTTGACGTCGCCACCTATGTCCAGCGCGCCAAAGAAGCCCGACGGCTCGCTTGCCTACGGATCAAGAACCAGCAGCGTACCGACAGCCGACACTACAACTTCCGACGACGCTACGTCGAGTACCAGCCCGGCAACCGTGTTTGAGTTTGGACCCCGATACGCCGACGAGGACTAAGTGAGAAAATATTGCGACGCTATTTCCGATCCTACAAGGTCATCCGACGTATTGTCGCACTGGAGTGTGAGGTCGTGGCAGACGGCATTTCGCATCCACAGCGGCGCCGCGCACGAGCTGAAGTGGCCCACGTGGTGCGTCTTAAACCCTCTTAAGCACGCTGACGAAGTTCCTTATTTTGTTGTTTCTTTGCTACGGGTGTTTTTCTTTATTAGTTTGGTTTGTTTGTAGCATCGAGTCGGCGCTTTTTTTTAAGAGAGAGGTATTGACACGTGTACTTGTTTATCTTTATCGCGTGACCACGTTTCACCACCTAACAAATGTTATCGCGCAGCGTAGCACGCGTCCGCATGTATTGGAAATTTCTGGAGTGTTATCGATGGTTCCATACGATGTGTGTCACCGAACCTGGTGTAATTTGATTGCATGTATGCGCGGCACGCATAGTGTAGAACTTTGTGGAAGACACGCGGGTCCCAGAGATTACTCTGGAACATTCGACGACTGATGTATAAAAATATAATAATAATACTTTATTGATGGCTTGAATATAATACAAGGCAAGAATCGGGCCTGCCGAGGCCGCAGTGCGCTTAAATGGCAGTGCCTGGCGGACAGCGACAGAGCCATCAGGAACATGTTGTTAGTTTGTAGACAACAGTGAAAACAAAAAAAAAAAGGAACAAAAGATAACACACAAGCGCACACACACACACACACACATGAAAGGCTTCCGATCACGCATTAATGTATCTAAGAGCCTTTCTGAGACCATATTCTTCTTCACGGTTTGTATGCTTTGGAGAAGTAAATTAAGCAAATAGTTTTGGAGTCATCGACCGTATATCGTCTTACAGCGGGGTGTAACATAAGAATTATTTTGTCTCAGGCAACGAACAGGCACATAAGGAATTTTATACTGGCTTATCCAAAAATGCTTTAAGACAACAGTTTCTAGAAGTACAGAATTGAAATCAGGTAAATACAAAGTTTTGAACACATCAGATTTGGGGGAGACCATCATCTGCAACATGCTTCAGGACCCGCCGTGGTTGCTCAGTGGCTATGGTGTTGGGCTGCTGAGCACGAGGTCGCGGGATCGAATCCCGGCCACGGCGGCCGCATTTCGATGGGGGCGAAATGCGAAAACACCCGTGTGCCTAGATTTAGGTGCACGTTAAAGAACCCCAGGTGGTCAAAATTTCCGGAGTCCTCCACTACGGCGTGCCTCATAATCAGAAAGTGGTTTTGGCACGTAAAACCCCAAATATTATTATTAACATGCTTCAGAATACCACGAATGACGGAATTGACCTGGTTTACCAAATGTTGAGCGCCATGAGCATATGTAGATATGCCAAAAGCCGACGCGCTTGACCCGCAGATCACATTTTCGACGATCGCCGACTGTGTTCGCCGTTTTCCTTGTGCATTGACTGTAGCCTGTTTTTTCTGGGCACAGGTTCGCCCAATAAAGTTAGTTTCGCCATTCACCGTTTCGTTGCCGTGTCCTCAACCGTCACTACCACGTGATAATAACCCGCCTACATAATCCAAACGTTAATTACACTGGACGGGAATGTTAACAGATATAAGACATACGTATGTATGAAAGTGTGCGCCAGAAGATACAAATTATGTAAGCGGTAATATGAAAAATATGACTGCAGAAAGCTCAAGCAGATATATTCTTGCACAAAATTTGTCGAAAGGCCACGTACAACGAATGTATAATTTCTTAAATTTTCGCTTACAGAACACTGCCAGCCAGCTATGGCCAAGGCACCAGTGTATTGTTGTTTATACAGCTGTGATACCTAATACGTGACATTTCAAGGAAAAAAAAGAAAAATAAAGAAATACAGTGTACAGCGCAGTAGAGAAGTACAGTGTGCAACGCAAGGAAACGTGTGCACTTCATTAAAAGCAAGCACAATATTTTCGCTGAAAGCATGAAATATGAGCAGTATAAGAAAAATACAACATGGTCAAACCCAACGATACTTAACACAGTGAGAGCGTGGACACGATTCATCGTTTTCGGCACAGGCACACACGGACAAGAATAAATGTAATCTACATGTAGAATTTTTCCATTGCAACTGATTCATTATCAGACACGAATACATCGACAGACAGAGCCTTCCACGCAGTAATTGTTCTGAAAAAAGAAAAAAAGACACAAAGCGATTTATGCACGCTAAAATCAGTGTTGTCGGCGTGATGCTGCCTAGTTGTTCTAACTGGCAGCTGCTGGATATAGAGCGAAGGGCTTAACAGTCAGTCGGGATTTCAGAGGCAGAAAATGAGTTTTAGGCGACGTACTTCGAGTGTCAAGGCGGCAATATTATATTTATTCATTAAGTGAGGCGGGCAATCATTAGGTCCATAAAAATTAAAAAATGAAGCGGACGGCTAGTCTGCTAATGTGCTCCGGTTTGTTAATGTCCCTTGTTGTGAACGGGTCCGATACCACAAAGGCATATGTAAATTTTGACCTTAGTATAGTGTTGAACACTGACGGTTGCACGGATGAGGGGAATTGTTTATGTTCATGCCTAAGCAGGCATAGTTTACGCCAAGCAGCCATTACGGATGTGTTGGGACCATTTTAGGCGATTCTTGGTTGTGTCACCGAAGTATTTGAAAGCCTGTATCTCGGTAATTACGCATTCCTTAATATTTTATAAGGTGTATAGCGGGTGTTTCTTGTTAGTGATACGCATGTACACCGCTATTTCTTCATGAAGTTTCATATGATAAGTATAGTGCAGGTCAAAAATTCCATTTTAATTAACAGGTAATCACTTTGTAGTGTAAGCAGTCCTCGGCGAACGGCCTACTACTAGCACCGTCATCGACGGATGCTGTTTAGTCGTTAATATACACAAGGTACTGCAAAGCTCCGACCATGCTGTCCTTTGGCACTCCTGAGTTTACGGGGAGGCACCTAAAGTTGTGGCCTTGGAGATCGACGAATTGAGTGCGCAGGCTCCAGTATGCAGATATATAGTTTAACAAGTCGAGTGGAAAGCCATAGTAGCTACGTTTGCCAATACCTGCGTGTTGTGGCATTTCGTTACGAAGAATCAATTCTTAGATGTCTGGCGATGGAGAAGTCTATAAAAAAAAACTACGAAAATTTGTTGAAATATTATTTCGCTGTCGCTGGCGATTGACTTACAAAAGAAATAAGAAAACTCAGCTGCATATCGCTTTTCCATAGCGCTTCCGATAACATCAATAATTCACGATCGGCCATGCAGCTCATGTGCCGAATGCGAGAACCCAGACGCTCCCAAAGTCCGGTCTCTTCTGCGCCACGTCTCGAAACGCGCTCTCTGCGAGGCCAGTGCGGTGCCTCGCAACGCCGACGCGCCCATCGCGCGCTTCGTGCGTGACCTGGCTGCGTCGCGGCTCTTCGGGAAGGTATTGGCAGCGTTCCACGAGCTTACGGGGAAACCCGAGGCATTATTACCACTCTCACGATGCCGCGTCTGCTGCCGATATCGACTCTTGTTGGAACGGCGCGCGGTGTGACAGCGCTATACGACGGCGACATCTGCGACGAGCTGCTTTCACGGGCAACCGTTGTTCCCCGATGGCAGAGGGTTCTTGCTTTCTAGAGAGATTCTATGCTCCTGTCTCCTTGTTCCACCGAAGGTGTGTACGTTTTTTGCCGTGAGCATCACAGATGTTTTGTAGTACAGTCGGTGGAATCTTCCAGCCTGGATACATGCGCTCAAACAGGCGATACGGGGTTACTTCATTGCGTTGAGTACACATATCGAAATATGTGCTGTCATGGATAAAAGGGAAACCACCACCACTTAAAATAACAGATTCAATGAAACTTGGACTAAGCATGCCCAGTTGAGCCCGCTAAAGCTCAGTGCCCTGAGAAGTTGAAGTGGAAGGAAGCAGACGGTTAAGGACTGTTGGAAACCGAAATGAATCTATACGTTTGCACACAAGACCCAACGGTGTTCAAGAGCTCATGTATTCTGTCAAATATGACTTCCACAAAATAATTGGCGCATTCTTGCTCAATTGTATCGCGGCTCGTAAAGTCGACAGCAGCGCAATAGACGAAATCCACATCGTCTGAGACATGCGGTTTCATGCTTGTGCTCCTCTACAGACGTGAACTTGCAAACCTAACGCCGCATTTACTACCTTAATTATTGCCACGGCGCCTGTGAATAACTCGAGATAAGGGATGGGGCTGCAGTCTATCTGTACCAAGCTGGAGGTAAACGAATTCGGCTTCCGGTGAGTACGCAACGACGTGAAGCAAAAAAGATATGCATCAGGCTATGGCACCTCGCAGCGACGGAACTCCCCAAGGTTCCTCAGGCATTCGTAGGAGGGCGCAGCAAGAAGCGTAGAGATGTAATGGTGTGTGGTCGACATAAGCAACCTGCCAACATCTCAGTAGTGTACGCGAGAACTACTCGTAGTACCTGCTGCCATTTCATACTGCAGGATTGTTTATTTATTTATTTATTTATTTATTCATTTATTTATTTATTTATTTCAGAATACTGTAGGCCAGCTGTTATGGTCCATGCAGGAGGGGCTATACAAGGCATGGAAATACACTTTGACATAAAAGAAAAAAAAGAAAGGCAGTTTAAAAGATTGCCACTAATAAACAAGCAGAAAAATGTGTATACACATACACATATACATATCCATACATATGTACACGTATACGCACATATACAGCACTCATTCACTCTACCAAACACTCTTCTAGAGCTTTAAGAAAATTAGGGGATTGGAAAATCGCCCCCGGAAGAGAGTTCCAGTCTGTAATGGTCCTCGGGAAAAAACTGTGTTTGAAGGTTTCAGTTCTTGCAAACATAGGTTCCAGTAAATGACTTCCTGTGTGGTGTGTTCGTCTAGACGATAGCTGTTTAAGTACTGTGGGATGCGAAATGCTTAGTTTATGTACTAAAAGATTATGCATGCACAACAAACGGGACATTTTCCTACGTAGTATTTGGATGTTATTTGTTTTCATTAGCGTTGCAGGTGAACCAAGCTTCTGTATTTGTTATAAATAAACCTAATCGCTTTCCTCTGCATCGTCTCAAGCTGGTAAATGTCCTTTTTTATGAACGGGACCCGTAAGACCGACGCGTACTTTAATTTTGAACTAATAAATGTTATGTGTGCAATACGTTTAAGCTTACTTGGAGCACCTCTAAGCTTCCGCCTCAGAAAGCACAGCTTGGAAAATGATGAGGAACAAATGTCTGCAATATACGCAGACCAGGTTAAGTCTTTTGTTATTGTAACTCCCAAGTATTTATGATCTGTAACCTCCATAACAGAATGATTTAGAAGGCTGTAAGAGAAAGGAGAAACTTGCTTTTTGCGCGAAATTCGCAAGATGACAGTTTTATCTAGGTTAAGTTGCAAGTTGCATATTCCATTTAAGGCACCATTGATGAACGGCTAATAGCTAGTTTTGTAAGAGGTGATGATCATTACGTTCGTTTATGCTCTTAAAGGAATGCAGTCATCTGCAAAAAGCCTGGAAGAGACATTTTCTGAAATACGGAGGTCAGCACCCTCTGCGAAAAGCCCGAATACAGCTCACTCGCTACTCTATTTTCGTCATCCTTTCATTGGATGGGTTAAATCGCAATACAATTTTGTTATCAATTTTACAATTGCACTTTTACGCAATGAATGTAAGAGCTAGCACTCAATGATAGGGATTACTGTGAGTGCCGATTGTAAGTGCTGCAGTTTTGACGGAGACGTGACTTCAGGAAACGCCCAGAACTCTTGTATATTTCGATTTGGCGACGGCTATCTCCCATTGATTCTCCTATTGAAATGGTGCCGCAATCTTTACCACTGTTTATGCATCCCGGAGAGCGGCATTTTGGCTCACACCACAAGAATCCTCAGGTGGAATAGTTTTGTGACGGGGAGCGCACACATAAAACTTCCACACATGCTGCGCACCCACCCGCGGGGCCCATCCGCCGGCTAGGATGACGCATACGCTACGGTGAAATGACAAAACTAGATTTCGAATCACCACCGGGAAGTTCCTACGACGGAAGGCTACTTAGTCAAATATAGAGAGTGGTTCACTGTTTCTGTTATATACATCTTGAACCGAGCTTTCAGAGCGCAGCTCTTACGCACACGCTCCAGACGGCGAGCGTCGGCGTCGGCGTCCTAGCTTGTAACCGAGCGAACGAGCACAGCGAAAGATAAGAGCGAACGCACAACGCAGCGGGGGATGAAAAAAGCGGCGAAAGTGAGGAGACCACGACGAGGAAAGTGGAAGAGGAATGTATGGCGAAATCGTGAGAAGAAAACCGTTACGCCGCGCACGAGGGGCTTTGCGGCGGCGATGGCTACGAGATGGCGCCCGAATAGTGCGCGTCGTCGGCATGGAAACAAAGCGCTCCATGAGCGGAGGTTGTCTGTGGCGGCTGCTGTGAATAGCACCTTCGCATCACCCACGCTCTTCCTATCCCGATCTCCCTATCAGCGAGGAAGTCGCGCCACACTTCGCTCAGTTTGCAACGTCCGCACCAGCCAATTCATCGCGAAATGAAAGCACGCATACAGCTGCGCTCGACTTTCGCGCTAGAGAGTGTCGCAATCGTCGGTGAATTTCTTTTTAAAGCATTCAGAAGGCAGCAACGTTTAACAAACGTATAGCGGCAGTGACGCAGGCAGGAGGGTCTGATGGCCGATCGCGGCGCTAGCAGTCCCACGGACATGGTATGAGTGCGCGATTTGATTTCGGTGAACAGACAACTGTGACCCAATTATGCCGGGAATTCCTCCGTGTCTCTGCGAGTCCTTATAACACTTGGCACGTAGTGCTTCGTTCTTGGACGGATTTCGCTGCGAATTCTGTCACGTGCGATACGTGTGTGCACAAATGTGAGCGGGTGCACGTGCCTCCATCCGAAGTGATGTCTGGCATGGAGTGGTGGTGGTAACAACTTTATTGAGACTCTGCTCAGTTATGATCTGGCAGGCCCGAGTCCTAGAATGGCCCCTCACGAGGAGTGACCCTTTTGGCCCAGGCAACGAGGGCTTTTTGTACTTTTTCATCCGGCGTTCTGAGCAGCTCTTCCCACGTCTGTTGTGAGGGAGCTGGCAGGAGGGACCTGGGAGGGGGTAAGCCCTTGCACCCCCAAAGAATGTTATTTTGGGTAGACAATGTTTGACTTGCGCAGTTCTGACATATTGGGGGGTTCCATTGCCCGTTGGTAATTATGGCTAGCCAATGTGGGCATGAGGAAACGAGAACACTTGCCCTTTCACAGAAACAAATTATCGGCTAGACTACTGCGTCACGGTGTTGTAAATTCCTGTCAGTGAGCAGTGCGCGGCCGCCAGCAGACTTGCAAATTGAAGACACAATAATTTTTATGATTTCAACCCCGTGCACCGCCTTCTGCCCGCTTCCTTACCCACGCGAATCCAGCACCTAAGTCCAGCAAAAGCACCCTCGAAAGCACTCTTTACGCTCTGCACTAGCCTAGTGCAAGCGGCTTTCCGCTGCTGGGCTCCTGGTGGCGGGTTCGATCCCGGCTGCGGTAGTCCCATTTCGCTGAGCGCTAAATGCAATAACTCTCGTGTTCCTAAATTTACGTGCCCTTTAAAGAACTCGATCCAGCTGGTGTAGATTAATCCCGAGTTCCTTACTACAGCGTAACTCGTAATCATATCGGTATTTGGATACGTAATACCACGGAATGAAAATTTTTAAACATTTTTCCGTCCTTTAAAAAATGCTGGTTATTCGTTCCCTTTGCCATCCGCCCTCGCAAAGAAAAAAACAGAATGTCTCTAAAATTTACGAAGCTAACATTTTAGGCCGGACAGTTTTTAGCAACAGATCATCGATAGCAAAGCTGACAAAAAATTGCGAAGGTAGAATTAACAAATATAAAAAAGAAAATAAATGAAACAGCTACCTCAATTTATTCTCATCAGTATCACGTTTTTATTTACTACAGTTTTACAGAATTTTTTATTTCTTGCGCGTCTGGCGTGCATAGGAAACGAATATGAAATTGACACTCGATTTCTTGCTTCTGGGAAGGCTGGCATCGTAATGTGCATGCTATTTCAAAGCATGCGTTGATTTACCTTTGCCTGGTCCGGCTGTTTGCCGCACACAAAATTAGCCCAGCGTGGCTTGGCTATTGCTAACGGAAATAACAACGATTACTGAAGCCGTTGCTTCCTCTGTATAGGGAAGGCGCCTGGACAGTCTACATACGCCCTGGTCGTCATGCAGCTGTGCGCATGATTCAGTTTAAGGAAGTTTCAAAGGATATGCTGAAAGTTCTCAGCCCATGCTGCACAATTCCCAAGATATGACTTCTCCCCAAGCGCCGGCCGGAAGCAAGATGACGAACAGGTCCCCTCGAAGACATCGACGCAATAGTTCGTTTCTCTGGCAGGAGCTTCCGGCTCCCCGAGACAGCTACAGCTGACTGCTTTCTACGCTTTACTCACTTATCTACCATATCATGACGCATGACGCCGATTTTTTTGGTACCTGTCGCGCACATTCAGAACCACATTGTGACCTGTTATTTTCCTATGACCTTCGGTAAATATAGTTCCCATTCCAATAACACGTAGGCTATTTAGCACTGCATCCTATGCGCGAAACGTTTTGCATCCTTTCCCTCACCGTTTTACTAAAGCCAAGACGAACCCGACTATCGTTCCTTGTGACAATTTACGAGAAGAAAGGGGTTAACCGAGGGGCCCGATTTTTATTAGTGATATCACAAGATGCCAACAAACACTGACGCCAAGGACAACATAGGGGAAATTGCTTGTGCTTGATAAATGAAATAAAGAAACGATAAATATAATGGAAATTAAAGTGGATGAAAAAAGCAACTTGCCGCAGGTGGAAACCGAACCCACAACCTTCGCATTTCGCGTGCGGTGCCCTACCAATTGAGCTACCACGGCGCTGTTTGCCCATCCACTTTCTTGGGTATTTATGTGTCCTAGTACAACCCTGGGAGTGTTAGCCAGCGCCACCACTCACAGACCATGGCGGCGGACGTGGAACGTTCTTTTTGCCACAGGCGTCACGAGAACGTGATCTTTTTGGGTGAAGGCAACTGGTCAATAAACCCACATGCAGTGGCGTAGCAACAGGGGGGGCCGGGGGGCCGTGGGCCCCGGGTGCACGGGGCCAGTACGGGGGGGGGGGGGGGTGTCATATACGTCTGAAAACACCCGAAAATTGTCGATATCCTCGCCTTCCTCGACTACACCCGGGGGGGGGGGGGGGGGTGACAGAAGAGCTAAGGGCCCCGGGTGCCAGACGACCTAGCTACGCCACTGCCCACATGTGCTACCTGAAGGCATCAATGTTGCCGGATTCGAGACCCTCGTTATGTAATCAACGAGAAGAAAGGGGGTTAACCGAGGGGCCAGATTTTTATTGGTCATATCATCAGAAGCTAACAAATACTGACACCAAGGACAACATAGGGGAAACTGCTTGTGCTTGATAAATGAAATAAAGAAACGGCAACATTGATGCCTTCAGGTAGCATATGTGGGTTTATTGACCAGTTGCCTTCACCCAAAAAGATCACGTTCTCGTGACGCCTGCGGCAAAAAGGACGTTCCACGTCCGCCGCCATGGTCTGTGAGTGGTGGCGCTGGCTAACACTCCCAGGGTTGTACTAGGACACACAAATACCCAAGAAAGTGGTTGGGAAAACAGCGCCTTGGTAGCTCAATTGGTAGAGCATCGCACGCGAAAGCCGAAGGTTGTGGGTTCGGTTTCCACCTGGGGCAAGTTGTTTTTTTCATCCACTTTAATTTCCATTATATTTATCGTTTCTTTATTTCATTTATCAAGCACAAGCAATTTCCCCTATGTTGTCCTTGGTGTCAGTGTTTGTTGGCTTCTTATGATATTACTAATAAAAATCGGGCCCCTCGGTTAACCTCCTTTCTTCTCGTTGATTACATAACGGGGCTCTCGAATCCGGCAACATTGATGCCTTCAGGTAGCATATGTGGGTTTATTGACCAGTTGCCTTCACCCGATCTTCAGCGATCTGGAGTCCTCATCAGTCCTACATAATTAACATGCTTGAATCCATCCAGAACCGTGCAGCACGCTTCATATCATCGACATACGACTTTCATTCCAGCGTAAGATCCATTAAACTATCACTTGGCCTCACTTCCTTAGCTCTCAGACGAAAAGATGCACGCCTGTGTTTATTCCATAAGTTATATTTCAATTTCCCCTATCTGCGTGGTTCCCTTATATCTCCTGCCATTCGTACATCGCGCCGCCTATTCAATTCAAATAGCGTCCAACGACTTCGTGGCTCCACTAATGCTTTTAACAAGTCCTTCTTTCCGACCGCAATTGAAGAATGGAACCTGCTGCCCGATTCAATAACTAATGAGCACGACGCGACAAGGTTTAAGGCTATGTTGTTAAATCATCTGGGTTGACATGTTTTTTTTTGCTCCGATTTGTGTTCATGAAATTTTATCCCTTTTCCTGTATTGAGTTTTTTTTTCTTCCCTGTAACCATTGTTTACTCGCCCTGCTGCCCTAACCTTTCGCCGACATGTGTGGCGCTTGTGGCTTCAAGGCAATATTGGCAAGCACCGTGTTAACTATCGCGTTCCTTGCTTCTTTTTATGTCCCTGTGTTGATTGTTATGTTTTTTGACCTTTGTTCTTTTCTACCTTGTATACGCTCCCCCCCCTTATGTAATACCCCGATAGGGGCCTTTAAGGGACAATAAATGATAATGATGATGATGATGATGATGATGATGATGATGAAAAAGATCACGTTCTCGTGACGCCTGCGGCAAAAAGGACGTTCCACGTCCGCCGCCATGGTCTGTGAGTGGTGGCGCTGGCTAACACTCCCAGGGTTGTACTAGGACACATAAATACCCAAGAAAGTGGATGGGAAAACTAGCGCCGTGGTAGCTCAATCGGTAGAGCATCGCCCGCGAAATGCGATAGTTGTGGGTTCGGTTCCCACCTGCGGCAAGCTGTTTTTACATCCACTTTAATTTTCATTAATTTATCGTTTCTTTATTTCATTTATGAAGCAGAAGCAATTTCCCCTATGTTGTCCTTGGTATCAGTGTTTTTTGGCTTCTTATCATATTATTGTGAGGATTTGTTACTCGACATTGGTGTTTAATGATTAAGCAGAAGAAGAAAAAGAAGTATTTTAATGATTGGAAAATGTAGAGAGGTCGGCCGGATAATGGAGCATCTGGCCTGCTACTCTACGTAAGGGAAGGGGAAGAGAGGAAGAAAAAGGGTCACAATGGGGGATGATAATGGGAGGAACGAGGTGAAGGACACATTACACAACTGGTATCACAGGCGTGAGTCCAGGCCCGTGTCACCTAGGAAACGTGAAAGGGAACGCATTGTTTCTGTCGTCTGCCAACTCTGTGGCCATGCGCCTAGCAAGAGGTCCTCCGACAGTGGTCCATTGCGTAAATGTTTTAATGTATCTGCCATTGTCAGTCTTTCACGCGCATACTCAGGGCACACCACGAGCACATGTTCTATAGCCTCTACAGCGCCACACACTGAACAGTCCGGGGAGTCTGTCCGTCCGATAATGTGCAAATATTGGTGCGTGAAGGCGACGCCTAATCGCAGTCTGTGTATCAGGCATGTATGAGGGTGTGGAATTCCACGCAGAATAGGAAATTTCCTATCGGGATCCAGACTTTTAAGGCGGACGTGACGAGCGTCTGGCTGGGCCCAGTATCTTCTCGTCGCACTCCTCATTAATTCCGACAGGAGGCACGTGATGTCCTGTCTGGAGAATGGCACTACAGTTCGCAGGCCATTGCTGAGGGCGCGCCTTGCTGCAGCATCGGCCATCTCATTACCGCTGAGCCCACAGTGTCCCGGGATCCATTGGAACACTATGCGGTGGTGTTTTTCTTGGGCGCACGAAAGTAGCTCGGTGATCTGCAGTGCCAGAACCTGATATGCAGTGTGGCGCAGGAAGCATCCCAAAATTTGCAGCGCGGGTTTTGAGTCCGTGAAAATGCACCACTCTTGAGGTCTTTCCCCGCAGATGTGGCGAATCGCTTCCCGAATAGCCACAAGCTCTGCAGCGGTTGATGTAGAATTATGGTCTAGTATGAAACCTCGAGTCATCTGTTGGGCTGGTATCACCACAGCTACTGTCGATGCCTTAGGTGACGCGGAGCCGTCTGTGTAAACATGAACATATGTCTGGTATTCTGACCAGATGTACGCGAGAGCAAGTTGTTTTAGTCCACTGACGGGAACCAATGATTTCTTTAGTATGCCGGGGACATGTACGCATACGGAAGGTTGAACCATCACCCATGGTGGTTTGACGGGGTGATATGGAAGGGCATAGCCTGATGTTATGTGGGGTAGATGGCAGCGGAGTGCACTTGTGAAACTGCTGTCTGGCCGCTCATGTAGAACCGACGTCAGTGGATGGCAATGGTGTCGTGTCAGTAAGCGTAAATACGCTCGAAGTGGTTCGTGGGATAGGTATATCGGTAATGGGCATACGTGGGCTTCCTCAATTCTGCCTTTGTTGGAGGCGCGCCGTGGCAACCCGAGGCATATATTGAGTGCCTGCGCTTGGACGCTCTCTAATGTCCGTAAGCAGGAAATGCTCAAGTTTGAGAGTATCGCAAGGCTGTATCGAATGTAGCCTACGAAAAGAGACTGATAAAGGCTTAGTAATGAGCCTTCCGTGGGGCCCCATTTCATGCCTGTTGCGAAGCGAAGAACATGGCAAAACAGATTAAGTTTTTGCTTCAACATATTAACATGCCTCGTCCATGACAAACCGCGGTCGATGATAACGCCCAAGAATCTGTGGTGGGAGACATAAGATATTATGACACCGTTAATGGAGATCGGGTAACGGCAGACGGATTTGCGCGCGAATGCAACTACAGCACATTTTTCGGCAGCTAAGCGCAAACCCTGACGCCGTATGTATCGTGAAGTAGACGACACAGCCCGTTTTGATTTCGCACGTAGTTGTGGGCGTGTTGTACCAGAAGCCCAGGTGCAGATGTCATCTACATATGCACTGATGTGGATGTGAGGTGGAAGCTCGCTCACCAGGCCAATCAGTGCCACATTAAATAATGTTGGGCTGAGAACTCCTCCCTGAGGAACTCCACGGCATACCTGATGACGGTTAGTCTCTCCATCAGGCGTGGACATGTAAACGAAACGGCCGCTGAGGTAGCTCACAATCCACAGGTAGAGCCGGCCGCCAATACCCAAGTCATCTAGGGCATCGAGAATGGCTTCATGAAGGATGTTATCGTAGGCCCCTTTGATATCTAAGAAGACAGCGGCGACGAGTAGGCGTTGACGTTTTTTTATGTTCCACTGTCGTAACGAGGTCAATGACGCTGTCAATGGAAGAACGACCCCGCCGAAAACCGGTCATCATGTTCGGATAAAGATCATTTCTTTCCAGAAACCATTCGAGCCTCGCCAGGACCATTCGTTCCATAACTTTTCCAACACAGCTGGCTAATGCAACTAGACGGTATGAGGTAAGCTCATAAGGAGTCTTTCCAGGCTTCAAGAGAGCAACCAGGCGGCTGATCTTCCACTGCTGCGGAACAATACCGGAGACCCATGTGTCGTTGTAATAATTGAGCAGTGCAGTACGACCAGCCCTGCCAAGGTGAGACAGAGACGAGTAGATTATGCAGAACTTGACGCAGCCGACACATGGGACCAGGTTGAATGAGCACTATGAGTCCGTGGTGCCCAGCGCCCGTATGTGCTTTCTGCCCAGGGACGTCGCCGCGGTGCTGACCTCTGGGGTCGACAACCTTACAGGCAAGCAGCTGTTTTTAGTTTGCAATGGTGGTCACATTGTCCTGCGCGATCCTCCAACGAACTATCACTAGAACTTAACTGGTGTTTCTGTTTAGGTTTTGCTATTTTCTTACGTTCTTCAGGTGCAGCTGCATCAACGTGAAAATTTGTGCTGCGTGGTACATTTGTTCAAAATGAATGCTGCTCTCTGCTCTGTTTAACAGCTAGATGTATTATTGTATTGCATTGCTCTTGGTCACGCAAAAAAACTGTTTACTGAATGGTTTGTACCCAAGTTATTTGATATCCCAACAACGTATTTATCTTATCGCTAGGAGTTAGTTATGTAGACGTTGTCTGTAAACGTGCTTCACACTTTGTAGCTGCAACGTCGCTTCCACTGATGCACTTGGGAGATGTACCTGCTCCCGCCGGTCCCGTTCATCTACCCGCTGACGCAGTAGAACGTGAGATTGCCGACGGATACTCGAGACACACTGCTCGCGGCTAGGGCGTTCGTTCCTCCCAAGGCGATTGCAACCCGATATTATGTTTTCCCTTTCGGAATATACCTACCGAGCCAATGTGAAACCTGCCGCGACTGCTTCGCTTATCTCTTTTACACGTGTAGAGCTTGTTCTTTTTTTTACGCTAGGTCACTTTTTTTGGAGGCTCCTTATTATAATTCTTGCAGTTGAATGAATGAGGAGACCATTAACAAAATTACAAACCGTCGATCATCAGCTTTATCGCTATTCAAAAATCTGTTGTGACATTTTGGCAAATTTCTTTTTGCATTTGACGCATTGACTTAGCTTTCAGCATACTTCAATTGTGTAGGTCACCTTTGTTAATAAAATTTTTCAAGGATGATTGTGCTCACACAGCAGCAAGACTTATATGACTCTGAATGAGAGATTCGAACTTTGAAAACTCCTCTCCTAGTTTCACCCCATGTCGCTCCTTCTCAGGAACTTCTCGCGGTAACTAACGTTACCAAGAACCATCTCGCTCAGCGCGCGGTTCTGCAATATAAGAATAATTACCTAATCACCCTAAATATTCTCATCCTCTTTTTCCAATTATGCCTAACTTTACATTTTCTAATTTGGTCTGAAAAGCTCGATATTCCTAACGGATCCACCAAGCGCCTAGGAAACTTCGAAACTTCACCCACCTATATGGGTAGAAATTTGCGTCGATTACCCGTGATTTACGACGCCATGCGTCGCTGTCTTTACTCTGCCTCATCTCCTCAATAAAGAAAGGGAGAAACGAGTCTGAGCCCTCACAGCCTTCGAACATTGTAAGCCGCATACGTTCTTGCAAATACTTTATTTCTATGGGATATTGACTAAATGCACTTCGACGAAATGATGTCGCACAGTTTGCGCCACAAGCATTGTCTTCTTTTGACAGGGTTAGCCTGCACTATTATTGCGTAAATTTTAGACAAACATGCGTAAAATTAAACAATATTCCATTTGGCCTCATGTTACGTTCAATAAATGTAAGAGCCATGCAGATTATGCTTTCTTGTAGTACTGTTTCTTGATGTAACCGTCTTACCAAAAGATAACAGCAAGAGAAAAATATAGGGAACTTGGACTCTGTAATGCTATTAGAAAATGGTAAAAAAACACTTCATTGCTTTATATTTACTTTATTATGTATTATACTTTTTAGTTGTTTTTTGTTGTTGTTGTTGTAGTCCCAACTGCCTTCTGAAGGGTTCACTGCCCAGTCAAGCTGTCCATAACAGCTTTTAGCCAATGAACCGGACCAGAATATTTTGTTTCTGGTAGATAAAATGGTTTGATTTGATATAAGAGCATTATGGCTTTCGTCGTCGCATATTCTTGTGTCAGCGGTGCGCTAAAGTGCAGCTAACGAGTACAACCAGTGTGCGTTCATAAATGCTGCAGCACAGCATCAGGCATGATAATGAGCTGTTATTTGCAGCAACCAAGACAACTAACCATCAGTGGTGTTTGTGTGAGTGACATCAACGTCATTGTGTCGGCTGTGGAACAACAGGCGGACACGCTACACCAATGACATTCTTGGCCGCTGAATGGCAGGTCAATGTGTTGGTCCCCTTAGACAAGAACGCTTCGCCCAGAAGGTCCCATTGTCTCGCAGTGCTTTTTGGGAAGCGAAACTCATGTTATACTCCATGCTTTTACATGAAATTAAGCCTTGGGTTACGTTTTCCGAAGCGTCGAGGCAACAATTACTCTAAAACGACACGATATAGCCTGGGATTTGAAACCCGCCGTGATTGCTTAGAGGCTATGGTGTTGGGCTGCTAAGCACGAGGTCGCGGGATCGAATCCCGGCCACGGCGGCCGCATTTCGATGAGGGCGAAATGCGAAAACACCCGTCTACTTAGATTTAGTTGCACGTTAAAAAACCTTAGGTGGTCGAAATTTCCGGTGTCCCCCACTACGGCGTGCCTGATAATCAGACGGTGGTTTTAGCACGTAAGGCCCCATACTTTAATTATATTAGCCTGGGATTGTGGAGGCCGGTGGCTCGGTAGAAGGAAGGGAAAACGGTCTGGGGGGGAAGTTACACACGCTTTCCAGTTCCCAGTTCTAAACAATCCCTAACTGAGGCATCACCACCAGTTACACAAGGTTCAGAAATGCTAAAGTGGTTTAAGAATGAATTTTGTAGTGGAGAAGGCGGAGCAAAGCCGAAGCGTGACCAAATCCATGTTGCTATCCGGGGAAAGACGCCTTAGTGTGGGCAGAATATTACAAAGCCCTCTGCTGAATGTGCAATGTCTCATTGTCATTACCTACTATTGTTTCTAGCAAATCGCTAAACAGCTCAACGCTTTCACTTCACCTATCAGCACCGTTAATTCACCCATAAGCATTGTGGAGAAGCCAGCACATGATCTACTTATTGTCATTTTCGCCTTATCGTTCGCGTAACTACTCACGCGAACGATAAGGCGTACGATTCGTGCACTTTTCTTACGACACGAGGAATACTGTAAAACTTAAGATTCTCCCTATGAAGTCCTGCAGGTTCCTGAGAGGCCACTAAGACTGGCCCCATGGTGCGATTTTACACACCTATGTGATTGGAAACTAACAGGCATAGAGAAAAAAGACACTCAACAAGAACACATAGCGCAAGAGTTCCGTGCTATTCTGGACAAATATGTAAATTACGAAGAATTTTACAGAGATGGGTCCAAAACACAAGAATACATGGGTGTCGGAACCGTAACAAAAAATTGGGAAAATAGCATTCGTATAAGTAATTTCGCTTCAGTCTTTATCGCCGACGTTTATATGATATGGGCGACAGTCAAAAAAATTAATACCGACAAGCAGAAGAATGGCATCATTTATACCGTTTCGTTACGTGCACTCAAAGCTCTAAACCTAAACTCCGCGTGTGAATACCTGCTCGGCAATATCCTATAGACGCTGGCTGATAGCAAATACGAAAGAACCATACGATTCTGTTAGGTCCCAAGGCATGTTGGGTCTCAAGGCATGTTGGCATACCAGGGCAGCAGATAGATGCGCGTCCATGGCAGCGCACAAAGGCATAGCGCACACAATAATTCCAAACAAGGACAGTATACGAGCGATTCGTAAGGCCCTGGCATTCAAGTGGCAACTAGAATGAAATTATTGCATGAATAACAAGTTATACGCAACGAAACCCCTGCTAGGCGAGTGGAAGTCGTGCAATCATAAGCATGAAGTGATCCTATGTCGACTTCGAATTGGGTACACACACCTGACACATTTTTCTACTTGGAAAAGAAAACCCGCCAGCTTGCGAGAAGTGCTATGAATCGCTTATAGTATTGCACATTATCAGGACATGTCCCCATATTGAAACACAGAGAGGGAGACTTTTATATAATCTTTATAACTTACACATACATTTACACCCCGCTTCAATATTCGGAGATGATCCGCTACTGACTTTCACTGACTTGTTGAACTTTTTAGATGATACCGGTTTTTAGACAGACTATAAAGTAACACAGCTTTCGCTGCCTTAACATTTGATTTCTTAATATCTCGTGGCTAGCGCAGCGTAGCCTTAGTCGCTTTTGCGCCATTAAAGCCGGATTAACTAGCTAACTAATTGCACTGTCTGCGGCTTGCCACAGCATTCACAGATCATTTTTGACACAGGAGTAAACGCATTGCTTGTCCGCAGTGTCATTATGACCGCGCTGAAAAAGACTAACAGCGCGTCTTCCTTGAGTGCCTGTGAGGCGATACCGCTGGGCAAAGACTAAAAGCCGATTTAATGATGTTAGATCGCAGGCTTTGAGGTCTGGAAAACATTCTTGGCCCATGGCCAACAATAGCGCTGGAGAAAAGAGAACGCGCGGTTTCTAGAAATGATTTTGAAGACAAAAGAAATAAGTTATGGTCCCTAAATGTCTCGTCGGATATCCTCTGTTACACTTGCTTTGAATACCACAGGTCGTATAGCATGCTGTATGAGTAGAGATAAGATCCGACGTTGCTGCATGTTATGTGTCTTGCTTAGATATGAACTGAACTCGCATGCGTGTTTTCATACTCTTTTTTACACTTGCACTAGTTTGCAGAACTGTTTGGGCTTTGATGCATCTGTTTACTGTCTTCTGTGGATTAGAGTTTTGCATATATTCGTGCTGTTTGATTATCATCAGAGCATGGCACTTTTTTTGTGCTTTTCGTTTTGCTTGCCCTGCGAGAATGGCCGGGTAGCCAGTGTCAGTAAGGGTGCGTACCCAGTGGCATAGTAACAGGGGGGGCCGGGGGGCCGTGGGCCCCGGGTGAAAGGGGCCAGTGTGTGTGTGCGCGGGGGGGGGGGGGGTAGGGTGTGTCATATACGTCTGAAGACACCACGCTTTCCGCCGACTTGCCTGGGCGCAATTGGCAAAGAATGCTCCGGTATCCAGTAGCCCGAGCTCATGTACCCGATGCGTTGCGCCGCAGAACTGTCGGCTGCAGCTCTATCAACACCCCACAAAATAATTGCACGAATGTGCGGGCTAAAAAATTTACTTCGCAAAATGGTCGCTGAACTGCTTGCCTTGGCGGAACGTTTCATGTGGGTGCGCTGGATTCATGCTGGGAGCAGGCGTCACTAAACATGCAGTCAGGCGTTATAAGGCGTTGAGGCTCTTGGGTTTCTCTTCCGAACTCGCAGCGAAGACGAACAAAGACAGCAGCGAGAGGGCGTTCAACGAGCGCTCCCGGCGCTCGCGTTTATGGCGAAGCGTTCGTTGAGAGCGACATTGCATAAGTGCGGCCGGGAAAAGTCACGAATGGGATTCACTGGATCGTCTTCAGACTCGGTGCCTGGAGTTTCTGGAATTTATCGCCAAATTTGGCAGCGGTGACAGCGGCGGAGCAAAAGGCATAATCCCTGACTGTTGCACATTACAGATTTGCACCTACTTCAAGGCGTCACTGCGACAGCTTTATCCGACGGGCAGGTGGGACTGCGCAAGAAGACAGCGCAAGTCTACAACAAAGAGCGGCTGCGCACAGGCTTCGTTCATCGAGTCCTGACTGAGCAGGCTGGACGACGGAACACGTGGCCACCCCCTGGCTGTAAAGCTACCGCTGTTTCGCGGACGCATCATTTGGCAGCGGTGACAGCGGCGGAGCAAAAGGCATAATCCCTGACTGTTGCACATTGCAGGTTAGCGAATTTTTCAGATATTCTAGAAGTCTAATAAGTATAGTTTTGCTGTCACCGCTGCCACAAAGTGTGACACTTTTGTTCGTTGCTGCAGTCATCAGAAATGGCTAGGGATCTTTCAAAACAGCTACAAGAACTCAAAGACGAGCTAAGGAATGAATTCAAGAACTTAAAGGAATCACTTGAAAGAAACATGCGTGCGGAAGAAAGAGGGCTCCGGGCCGATATTGATGACATGAAGCAAAGCATGAATTTCATAAGTAAAAGCCTTGACGATGCTAACCAGCGACTTGATGCTACCTTGAGTGAGAATAATTCTCTTAAGAAAGAAAATGAAGTGCTCCGGCAGCAAGTTCGATCATTGGAGAGGGATCTGGCTTAATGTCAAACCAGTCTTGTGAAATCAGAGCAGTACTCGCGCAACAGAAACCTTGAGATTAAGGGCGTTGCGGAAACTCCGAATGAGTGTTTAACCGATATCCTCGCTAAAATAGGTGCGGCCATCAGTGAACCCGTCTCCGCCAGCGATATAGACGTAATTCACAGGGTGGCAACCAAAGACAAAACAAAGAACATTGTTGTACAGTTCACAAAGCGCGAAAAGCGAGACAAAATCTTAGAGAAGGCAAAGAAAACAAAACTTACGAACAGAAACCTGGGTTTGTCACTGGAAACTTCCGAAACAGAGACAAATTTGCCTGTCTTTGTAAATGAACACCTGTGCCAATTTTTGAAGAGATTGCTTGGTATGGCAGTTGCGCGGAAGCGCGAACATGGCTGGAAGTTTGTATGGGTCAAAAAAGGTGGCATTTTTGCCCGTCGACGCGAGAGCGATCTGGACAAGATTACTGCGACAAGATAAGGGTGCGCATGCTTGGCGCGAGCACTAAGATTTCCCAGCATGTGCAAACATGGCTACCGATTGTGTGCTACCTCAGGACATACGCTGTATCACAACTCAGAATCCAGACAGGCTTTTTAAGCTTATTCATTTAAACGTAAGATCCATTCAGTATAAATTTGACGAAATTATCACCCTTTTAGAATCATGCAGTGTTACATTTGATGCACTCGTGTTCACTGAGACTTGGTATGGTGAAAACTCGGATCACTTTGTTTTACCGTGTTACAATCATTTCTTTTGAAATCGGAAAAATTGCAGAAGCGGCGGAGTCTCCATTCAGGTTGCTGTACCAAGTTTTGAAATGCTACACGAATTTAGCACCGTTACCAGTGATATAGAAATAATTTGTATTAGGAAAAATAAGAATGTGTTCGCTGTGCTGTACAGACCGCCAAGCGGCAATCTCGTCACGTTCTTAAACTTCCTTGATTCTTTACTTTCTTGTGCCAATGAAAATGGATGGTTACTAACAGTAGGCGGTGATATGAATATCGATGTTCAAAAGGTCTCAAGTCGGGCGAATGACTTTTTGTTTATGTTGCAGAGTAATGGTTTTCAGAATGTTATAGCAACGCCAATACGCGTTACTCTTTCAACTGCATCTGTGCTGGATTTATTCATTACTAACTTAAATCCTAATAACGTTTTCTCTGGTGTCATAAACAGTGACATCAGTGATCACTTACCTACATTTTGTATGCTTCAGCGTAACTGCGCATTGAAACAAAAGGAGTGGCCTGAACTCACGTACCGGGAAATATCATCTATCACGTTAGAAAATTTTAGGGATAAGATCGCTCAAACAGACTGGAAGGAAACATTTACTTTTGAAAACAGCCACAAGTGCTGTGACTCATTTTTAAGAATCTTCAAGAAACATTATTTCGAGTCTTTCCCATTACGCACATACCATAAACAAAAAAGGTTGCGTAAACCATGGATCACACATGAACATATCAAGCTTATTAAGCATAAGAACAAACTTTTTGACAACTTTCTTAAGTCACGTAGCATGGAAAAATTAAAAGAATTTAGAATGTTTCGAAATAGGTTGAATAAAGATATAAAAAGATCAAAAAGCGAATATTACAGGCGTGTATTTGACAACAATTGCTTGCGTGATAGCGGCAAAGTGTGGAGGAAAATTAACGAGGTATTAAACAAGAGCACTAAGGATGCCACGATTGACAACCTTGTTATACATAACAAAAAGATTGGTGGAAAGGAACTAGCTAACCTTTTTAACGATTTCTTTGTCGAAATTGGCACCAGTACATACTGTCGTGAAGCTGCTAATCATATTCCGAGATTATTCCACACAATGTACTTACTGCCTACATCCATCGCTGAAGTAACATTATATCAGGAGCTTAAAAATAGCCGTAGCCGTGATGTAGATGATCTAGAAATCAAACCAATGAAATACGTCATAAATTTAATTGCGCCAGCGCTTACACACATATATAACGTCTCTCTTTCAACGGGGATTCTTCCAAACAACATGCAGGTAGCAAGAGTTTCAGTAATCTACAAGAATGGTGACAAAAATTGTTTAGGTAATTATCGCCCTGTGTCAATCTTGCCTATATTCTCTAAGGGACTCGAGAAAGTGATTAATTCTCGCATTGAGAAATTTACTAGAAAATATAACCTCTTAACGGACTACCAATTTGGTTTCAGAAAGGGACGCTGCACCGAGACAGCACTTCTAGCTCAGAAAGAAGAAATATTAAACAATTTTGAAAATAATTTAATGACATTGGGTATATTCTTAGACTTTAGCAAAGCATTCGATCGAGTCAACCATCCAATATTGTTAGGTAAATTAGAGCATTATGGGTTTCGTGGCACAACACTACAACTTATTAAATCTTACTTGAGTGCGCGCCATCAATACGTCGAACTAAATAAGCATAAATCTCACCTACGGTCTATTGAATATGGAGTTCCACAGGGTAGTATACTGGGACCAATTCTCTTTCTTTTCTATATTAATGACATTGTAAAAATATATGAGGATTGTAGATATGTCATTTATGCCGATGATTGCTCGGTGCTCGTTAAGGGAAAAAGCTTTGATACTGTAAGACAAAAGGGAAGTGCGTTCTGTCACAACTTGCTGATTTGGTGCCAGAACAATAGGCTAATTCTTAATGAGTCAAAAACTAAGTGTGTGTTGTTTCGCACCCCAGGTACCTTAGAAAATATAGACGACCATATTGCTCTCGGGCCATTCAAAATTAAAATAGAAAAGTTTGTTAAAATTCTAGGTGTCATTTTTTCAGAAAACATGTCCTGGAATGAACATGTGAAAACTTTATTACCAAAATTAAGTAGAGCCGCCGGTGTATTAAGCCAGAACCGTCACACTTTTCCAGTCAGCATTAAAAAGATGTTATATTTTGCACTCTTTGACTCTCACTTACATTACTGCATGCTACTATGGGGAAACACGACAGCATTGAACTTGCAGAAACTCTTCCTTATTCAGAAAAAAGCACTTAGATCAATAGAAAATTCCTCGTTCTTAAAACACACAGAACCACTCTTTCACAAACATAAAATTCTAAAAATCCACAATATATAGAAATACAAACTATTAAGAACCTATAAAAACGCCACATTAGGTAGGGCGGAACTATTCCAAGAATTATCAAATCTCAGGAAAAGTACAATTTCCTACCCATTCCGATATCAACTGCCATACTACGTTCCCTCCTCGCGCACCCATTATGGGAAAGAAAAACTTGACTACGCCCTGGCAACTACACTAAATGAGCTAGACCGGAAAGGTGTGAACGTTCTGGCCCTTACTAACAAAACCTTATTTGACCTGTATTGAAACTGCTTAGGCTTCTAATTGTTCTTGTAATTGTCATTTGTGATCGGACTGCCTGATCGTTTATTTGCTGATATGTTTATATAACTGAATCAAGATAATAAATCGTCGTGTCACTGCTGTTGTACGGGTGGCTAGAGCTTAGTCAAGCTGCACAGATGCAGCTTTTTTCTCTGGCCCCCTATTTTCGCAGTCACAATGTATTGTCTGCGGCGAAAATAAAACTTGATTGATTGATTGATTGATTGATTGATTGATTGATTGATTGATTGATTGATTGATTGATTGATTGATTGATTGATTGATTGATTGAAATGGAACTTCTTACTCACTTACTGTTATCTTTCGCTTTTTCCTCACGATCTGCGTGTCAGTTGCATCATGCGAAAGGAACTTTTGCAAGTTAAAGTTGATCAAGACGTCTCTGCGCTTCACCATGAGTGATGAAATGCTATCAAGCTTGGCGATACTGACCATAGAAAAAGAACACGTTAGAAATATATAAAGTTTACAACTGTAATTAATGAGTTTGCAGAAGCGAAGTGTCGGAAAAAAACTTCTGAAGGAAATGTGTCCTTACTGGTCATTACTTTAGTGCAAAAGGCTCGATGTCCCACCATGGTTTGTGCATAGGCAATATGTATACCATGTTCTATTTATCAATTTTGAATCGTTGTATTCGTTCTTTATTAGTTTCGCGGTGTTCAATAAAATATATTTCTCCTAGTTCTAGCTAACCGATTTTTTTATCATATTGTTGTTGTGTGACTTCACGTCACAAGTACAGTATCTGTGTCAGCTACACAGAATTTTATAAAACAATAGATTAAGTTTGTAATAATATTTCCCGATATCCTATGACGTTATGTGTCTTTGTGACTACTGGGAACTCGGCAGCGTGGCAGATACGTTATAACCATATCCTGAATAATCCTTTAATTGGTACTCGTAGATGAAGCACTTCAATTCGAGAATCGAGGACTCAAAATCATATTATTAACTCAAGAAAAACTCCTTAAACAAAATCGTTTTGGGTGCTACAGCCTACAGTACTTTGGCACTGCGGGCGGCGCCCAGCATGGCAGCAGCAACAGAAATATTAAGTAGCGGACCAGTGACGTTGATCCCTCAATCATCTCCATTGCGAGTGCAGACCAACAGCATAGTGCAAGCTTTCGCTGGCCCGGGCTTCGTCACGGCCTTTTATTTTTATTTTGACGCCAAGAATCGACGCGAAGCGTGCTCTATTCTGTTCCCAATCTTGTGGTGGTACCGCAGCTCGGAAAATAACGTTTGTCCATATAGCAACAAATAAAACAAGGCTTTATTGATCAGAATAAAGAGAACTCGCAATTGTCATAGCATTGGCGCCCGCGCCGCAGGGAGGCAGGTGGCATATTCTAATAGGGTGGGGAGATCAGCGTCACTGACACACAATTTAATTTTCGTTTTCGTTCAAGGCTTCCCACAGCCAAAATACTGCGCGCTATAGTACCTGCGACGATTTTTGTGAAGTTGTTGTAGGGCAAGATATGAATGTCGGGCTTCCATTTTGCAAATGCAATATCGCCGCTAAAATTGGTAATTAAAACTTTAAAAGGGTATTTTTTGTTACCTGTGACGTGAGCCATATTTTCTACGATGCCGCATTTGTATTGGCTGCCAAGCCTTACAGTCTGACAGAAGATGTGCACATGCGCTTATCACAAGTTATCAGTGCAGCACCCTGTGATATTTGGCGCAGAAAAAACAGCATGTATACCTGCTGCATTCGCGATCTCTGGGAAAGAAAGCGAAGGAGAGGGGGACCAAGGGGACGTACGCGGTATCCAAGGTGGCTGTAGCGGTGCAGAAACCCGCAAATTGCCGACATCCTCGCCTTCCTCGACTACACCTGGGGGGGGGGGAGAGGGGTGACAGAAGACCTATGGGCCCCGGGTGCAAGACCACCTAGCTACGCCACTGTGCGTACTCCTCGGCTAATTGTGTATTATTCAAAGAAAAATAAATGGAGCTACATAACAGTTGAAACTAGAATAATCATGAGTACGTATGCTGCTGGAGCAAAACTTCAGAATTTTTATCAACCATTTTGGGAATCGTAAATGCTGGAAGCGTTCTTACGTGTAGAAACGTGGCTGTG
Source organism: Dermacentor variabilis (assembly GCF_050947875.1). NCBI lineage: Eukaryota > Metazoa > Arthropoda > Arachnida > Ixodida > Ixodidae > Dermacentor > Dermacentor variabilis. The sequence goes on along the minus strand of NC_134569.1, from coordinate 240,229,653 downwards.
GCGACCATTTATGTTTTATCAGTAGCCTATACTGTATAGCTCTATCCTGTGATATATTTACGTTGAATCGTGGTTTCCTCGGAACTTCCAACTTTGCCACGCTTCGTATGTATGCGTTGCTGCCTTTATTGGCTTTCACATAACAGTCGATGGCGTCCTCCCATCCTAGCTCATTTCGGTGGAACTTGCTTCTTTTCTGTACAGAGATATATCATCCTTACTTTCTCTCCAGTTTAGCCATCATCTCCTTTCACTACGCGGTTCATAATATTCCTTCCTAGTCAATATGCGCACCGACGTCTGTAACCTTGAGCGTTTCAGATTGCAGCAGAAATAATTAGTGGCAATAATCGGATGGAATAGCTCTTGCACCACACCGCAGGCTTTCTCTTATAGAGGAAATGCCGCCGCAGAAATTTCCAGTACACTCCGCTCTCAGCGTCTTGCCAGGCCAACTGACGCGCCGTCAAGGCAGGCGCACTTATCGACCACGGTAAGGAGCCATTAACGCACCCAGGCCAGAGTGTTAACTACGACCTAAATTAGACTCTTGTCGCAATTTTATTTTCTTCAAGGTCACAGGCAAAATCAGTACATTTTCATTTGCAGGCTCTGGCTCAAATGTATGCGCGCACTGCTTGTCCGTTAGCTTTCCTTTCCTATTTTTTTCGAGTGGTAATTATTTATTTTGCAAAACAGTTCTACGGAATCGCATAAAGTGGAGGAAGGTTCATGAAGGAAACGTTTGTCATCCACCCGTACGTAGCACGTAGCCACGAAGGAAACCGGTTTCTCGGAAAGAAATCTTCGCAATTGCGGAAAAATTCCGAACCAGCACAAATTTTTCCTCAACTACAAAGCTTTCTTTCTGAGAAACTCTTATGGCTTTCCTTTGCAGTTTCGTGCAACATTGGAATGGATTAATTTTTTTTCTTACATTTGAGTATACATTTGAATACAGCGAACATCGTAATCGTATATATTATACGATTACGATTGCCAAGGAGCCCAAGCGTGATTTCGGGACTATACAGCAAGGCGTCTCTCCCGGATGAGTTAAACTATAGTCGACGCAACATTTAGAAACGAAGTGTAATCTTGTCGCTTAATCGCAAAGTGGCGCTTCAACTATAAGTCACGTAAAAAAGAAGTCAGATATACACCTTTTGCTCGCAATGTTCGCAATGTTGTTCAGTGGAAGATACATAATGAATGTATTGTGGATGAGAAAACCTCGAAATTTAATCGACAAGCGGTTGTATCCAAGCATTACAGGTACAACCTTCTCGCAGTCGTCAAGCAGGCTTTATTTGCACTACTGTCTTGCAAATCACTCTCATAACTACTTTTCATTAACAAATTTAATTTTTTTGTTGGCTAACCATGATATAACAATTTGGTCTGTCTAAAATCCCTTCTCGAAGACCTCAAGATAATCGCTAAACACTACTTTGTAGGGGAAGAATAGGAACATCACATTAGTTTGAGATATGCGGTGAAAATCCGAAGGCGGCTTTGATGCGTAGCCTACAACCTTCTGATGTCTTATATTGACATAGCACGTGACGTACTTAAATAACTATATATGGACACGGGTACATTGTTTACCTTTTTCCGATGACCTTTTTCAGCGGCTAACCACTCTTTCACTGTTTTCGCTATGTGCAAGACACGCCTTGATCTATTGCAACTGTCTTCAATGTTGTGCCCGATTCTACCAAGAAAGCAACATTTCCAATCAGCTTGCTTGCGCGACGCGAATAGTGGAGTGCGTTCAAGTGTACCCGTACACCAGCGATTACCCTGAAATGTACGATAAACAAATTGCCCCCGTACTTGGCCCATGAGTCAAATTTTGACGAGCCATGTTTCTGCTAGCGGCTGTCGTCGTGATCTGAGTGTTATTTTTCTGAGCTCCACTTCGTCCAATAAAAGCTTACATTCGTGACTCACAGTTTGAAGCTCATTAACCCTTGCTGCACCGTCACTACATCGTAACAGTGGTTAGGACAATACACGACGTGTGTATTTGGCAAAGGTTGCCCCCTGATTTCGCGAGACAAACCCATTCATATTTGGATCGGTGCGCATATCCCACCCGTGAAATGTGCGCGCTGGCGACAGCGGGAGCCTGCTTCAAGAGCAGCGCCAATAACTTGCGTTCTCTATTTATGACGTACACGATGTAGCTCATTACTACAGGGTCGGAGCCGAATTCTTCGTGGCGTGTCGCTCGTAGCCACAGTGGTGCGGTAGGTGCAATCAATTTTGCTGTACAAGGCGGCCCTACAGCAGATCAGCGCGAATAACTGTCTCTGGCACGATTTTTCTTCTTTAAGCAGTTATGAACAAGGCATTCGCTATACCTGTAACGCTACGCTCGTAACGTTCAGCATCAAAGTAGAATAATCAAAAAGTCACGCTATAGTAGAGCGTGAACCAAGACATCCAAGGGGCTGTGAAACCCCAAGTACTACTCCACTACTGCATTATACTGCATTTTTCTTTTCACAGAATATGTGGTACTCACTTCTCTGATCGTCACCGCAGATGTCTGTGCGCGACCATGAGTGTGTGTGCGTGTATTTTTTCTTACTTTCTTTGAACATTGTATACCTGATGGAACGCGTGCACATGGAGTACCAAACGAGCCTTAAAAGTGTTCAGGTGCGCTGTAAGAGAATGGCGTGCAACGTGCTAACTTCAACTTAATCAGAACTCGGCGTTAACTCTTTCGGACGTCTATTTGCGTTTAATTTCGATATTTTATCTCGTTTGCGTGTTTATTTTAGTAGCTTTATCTTTTTGATTTACTGTGTCCGCATTTTTAAATCGTTGGTTTATTTGAACCGGCCTATTTTTGATATGTACTGTCTGCCTAAGATAGAAGGAGTATCGGACATCACTCCTAATGCCAACGTCTCCTATACATAAACATTTAATGAAAAAAAAGAAAGAAAGAGCGCGACTAAAATCAACTTGGGGGCCACTCAATGTCGCAAGCGCACTACCAAATCCTTTTTTACACCTTGGATTATCTGAGCCGAAACACCTTGCATATGACCATTTGCATATCGTCCCCGTATTTCCAGGTTAGAACTATGCAGCGCACCTGTCTTACCTGGCTCCTCAGATAGCCGCGACAGAACCTCCCAGTGAGAAAGGGATGCTCCCAGCGAGTCCGCGGCCGCCGACAAGGCGCTTTTCTGGTGCGCGTCTCGCGTTCCAGCGGTCCTCGATGCGACAGTGGAAACGCCCCTGCATCGTTGTCGGCGCCCCGCACAGACTTTGCTGCCACCGACACCCAACCGCCAGCCTCATTCAGAGAGCGCTTTTCCCATTTCCTTGTGTGACTGCACAAACGCTGCCGCATTCTTAGAAGATTCAGGCAAAAGCTGAGTGCACCGTTCTCCCGAGTTGTTTTAGAGCAGTGTCGTTGTGGAATGTTCTTGTGCAGAAAAGGAACTGATCTTCGGAGCACTGCAAGAAGAAAAAAAAAAGTCGTTTGCCACCTCGAAATTGTTCTGCTCCAATTATGTTATCGTTGAGTGTATACACCTTTCGGTATGCACTCTGAAAAATTTTACACAGTGAGGAGCTTGTCTTGAATAAAACCAGTAATAGTCAATTATCCTTTCTTCCACGATTCGTGCACGCTACTTCCAGGTTACAAACATCAGCGTTACCAGCGTTATCAGCGTTACATAGCATAGGAAAGTAGCGAGCGCAGAGTTCTTAAGAAAGCAAACGCAAGCCCGAAATACGACGATTATTTTGGGAGGCGAAGATACACCCCTAATGGGCAAACATTTTTAAAAATTGTTTTAAGTAACAGAACGCGTCAATTAACGACCTTGAACCTACAAAATGCAGAGGCATTGCAAGGCGAATAACCTTTCCGACTCCGCGCTCTTCGCCAAGACCCATCCTTCCATAAACCTCCGGACCTTTGCGGTATAGCCGGCGTCGTTCACTCGCCACCACGCGGGCCTTATCAGCCCGACCGGGCAAGAAGACGGCGCTGCCGCTCTCAGCGTCGTCGACGGGCGCGCCGCCAAACCCGGCCGTGCGTCACGTGCGCGGAGTGGGTCGCCGCCGGCCCCTCTCTTCACGGAAACGACAGCGAACGCCGTTGACGCGCGCGCGACCCGAACGAGAAAGGAACGTGCGCCGCCGCTGGACACGCTACGCAGTGGGCGTCTACGGCGCTCGCTCCCGAAGGTTGGTCACTTCCACGCCCACCTCCCCGCAGCTCGCAGCCGCGAGACCTTCGTGGCCCGAAACCGTGCGCAACACAATGGATCCGCTACTCACTTCACCCAGCGTTCTCGAGCAGCGATGGCTCTGCTAAGCCCCGGCTCTCTTGAATACGTGCGTTCGCGAAACGGACGCGGAAATCCGGCGGTTATTGCGGCTGAATTTTGTCGGCAAGATTTTTTAAATTTTGTGGCGTGAAACGCAGGCCTCAAGACCAGTGCACTAGTCAAATGATACGCGGTGTTCTGACCCAAAACAACGCGGCAAAATTTCCTCCCTTTGGATGCGGGCGATTTGATCTTCCTTCTCTCGATTCGTCGACTGGTCAAGCTGCGTGAGCTGATTTCACGAAGAAACACCTCTGCGTCACAGCTGGTTGTTGCCTCGCCGTCGTTAAATTTCTTCTGTTTTACCGCCGGAGTGCATCACCTGCTACGTAGATCGCCCCCGTTGCACGAAGCGAGCATACTGCGCTCCCCGACCGCAAGATGATCCCGCACGTGGGCATCTGTCGTGCTGCGACGCTGCTGGCCGTCACCATCGCCCTGGCAGCGGCGACAGTGCCGCTCTTCCCAGTTCCACACGAAGAGAGGGAAGGTGAGCGGCTCGTTTTTTATTCCACGTCACAAGTAGTGTCGCTTCCAGGCATCCTGAAAAAGTGCACTCGGTATCACCTCGTTGCCAAATGTAGTCGTAAGTGCTTGCCAGAGTGCAAATACACTCATGAAAAATGCATCTAAACGTACACTCGTACCCACGAGACCGGCATATTCAAGAATCTGGAGAAGAGTCCTGCGACCGCGGCGAATTTACTTGAAGATTAGCACAAGTGGCACGCAGAACTTTTAAGTGAGAGTTTCCCACTTCCTTACTACAGCTAGGGCCACCCCTCGAGCGGCAAAACTACGCGAATGAAAGCGCTTGCCATAATGCCACATCTCTGGGGCACTGGGTGCAATATTTTAATGCGTTCAGCATTATTTGACAACTAACCGCGAATTTTTGTGACTGTTTGCGTGCCCCGCTCCCAAAAATAGTGCAGTCCAACTTAGCGTTAAAACCACACGTTGGTGCGGTGCTACCGGTCCCGAAGGTAAGCGGGAGTGTTTTCGCGTCCTTGGGACAGTTACAGCGTTTTGAGACGCTGTCGTGAAAACGCTCGGCCTGTGGCGTATGCGAACACAGGCCGTCGCAGACGGTGCTCAGTGTTCCGGACTGGTCCTTGAGGAAGCGGCGATTGAAGTACCGGTTGGCCCTCGCCACACGTAAGACATAGTGGCACAGATAACCACCCCCAAACCATGCTGAATGCATTGTTCCGCGACATAGTAGTGAATTTCTAAAGGACCGCCGAGTTTCAGAAACTCATGAATGTACATGCCATGGCCAAATACTGCGACATATTCACGTGAGATGGCGTCGTCTATTTAATGTCAGTACGCTCGGTCACATTTCCACTGGTGTTTCTGCGCGCGCTACTATTTCCTGTAGGCCGGCTTTCGACTTCTATCATAGCACGGGGAGACTACCACGCTCTTGGAGCGTTCACAGGAAAATGGAGTGTTTGCCACCAAGAAAAACAATGCGTACGCACTCGCTCATAGTATCATGTTAATCAAGGGGCCTTACTAAGACAGCTGGGCCATGTGTTCCCTTAGAATATGCGACCAACATTATCCTCTGTGAGTCGGTGGTCTATGTAGCGTGCTACACATGAGGCAGGCTGCAGCTAGTCAGCGTTCTGACAATTCTTTAGCCAGCGAAACCAACATGGCCAACGAGAAGGGAGCGTGACCCGCGGATGTGGCTTAGTACCTGCGGAGTCGTGCTGCTAAGGTCGAGGTCGCTCCCGGTCCCGGCCGCGACGGCCGCACTTCCATGGGGACGAAATGCACGAACGCGCGTGTGCTTAAGTTTAGGTGCACGTTGAAGAAAGCCAGGTGGTTAAAATTAACCCAGAGCCCCTCACTACAGCGTTCCTCATAATCAGAGATGGCCTTTATTCCAAATTATAACACACGGTACTAGAAAATCGCGTGTGCCGTAAGCTGACGCCGTCTAGTCTAACGTTTCATTTCCCGTTTTCTTTTTTCGTCCTTCGTTGAATCCTCGGAGATGACTCCACACCACCGTTATCACAGGTGTTGGCTGCGCGATAAGAGAAAAATGAAAAAAGAAGTGCAAAGATACAGTATGTGGGCTCACAGATAGCCGTGAACACGAGTGCCATGATAAGGAGACCTAAACTAAATGAGCACGTAGATACCAATAAACAAACAAATAAATAAATAAATATTGATATAACGTTTCACTGAGTCATACCACTGCAGCGCTTATAATGGCGCCAAATCTGGACTTGTGTAAACAGCAAACAAGCTTCTAATAATTGTCTTTCAGTGTGCCTCTTGTAAAGCCCTCGTGTTCATAGCCACATTTTCGGCAGAGAATAGGCAGGATGTTTCGTTGTTGATTGGTAAGCGAATCCGGTCTTTTTCTCGTCGTTTCCTTGAGTTCGCGCAGGCTTCTTCACTTAAAGAAGTGCCGTGTTTTATTGCTAAGCGCTTGGTCGTGGGTTCTATTTTCTGCTGCACACCAGTGGAAATGGAGTATGTTGTTTATCAATGTATGTTGTTTCTGAGGTCTTGGTCGGCGTTAAAGAAAATAATTTAAGTGGTAAAAATTAATCCAGAGCTTTCTGCTTCAGTTTTGCTTTGTTTGGAACGGGAAACGCTGCCAATAAATGCATAGAAGTGAAACTTCATTATACATGCTGGAAACTATAGATCGATCACCTTATAGAGAGACGGGGCTATGTCCCGTGTACAGTCGCGATCAATTTGAAAGTGATCGCGCTAGCAGGGACCGGCGGGCCTTCCAAGCAGCGCATGGCGGCCGATTTCGGAACTGCGAAGATAAAAAATTGCGCTGCCGTCTTCCCCTTTCATGCTCTTCTAGCTGCACCCGTCACCCCCATGGCTAACTCACCACATTTTTGTGTTTGTTTCCCTTTCATGGCAATGATGTGTGTGTGTCGCTGCATCATGCATATCTTGGCTAAAAATGACGCCTCTCTGCAAAACACGGCACGTGAGGTGTACCGCTGCCTGTTTCTTGGGGCATAAAATAACGAAGAGCTGCAAGTTGCTTGACGGGAGTGACAGCTGCTCAGGGAAAAGCAAAAGAGAGAGAAGGAAGCTATATGGTGTTTCCCTCTCGACTGACAGTGATGACGTAACGTGGCGCTGCTCGTAGTTTAGGTAACCGCTCGAGCGATCACCTTCAAATTGGTCGTGACTGTACCTCCTCTTTTCGTTCTTCAAACCGAGCGTTCCTCTACGTGTTCATTGCCAGTGAATATAATGAACCTTATGAACAAAAGAACAGTGACGTTTCGTATACTCTGGCAGCGAGTCGTAGGTGACGAGGTAATAGGATTTGATAGCCGGGGAACCTGAGTTTTCTTAGCGACATTTGAACACGCACAGAACAAAGAGAATGACTGGGTGCTTCAGCGCTTGCACTGAAGCGCTGATTACAAGCATCGCTAGCATTTTTTGATTCTTCCATTGAAGCACCTCTGCGCGGAAGACATTGGCCCGATAGTGGCTACTCGTCGAATGTTGCCCTAAATTTGTTACTTTGCCTTTGCAATAGCATGGGCATCTGTAATGACCGAGCGCAGCTGCAATGTGCGCACAAGCGTTCTACTTAAACTAGCTTGAACCGATGAAGCGGAACAGGCTGACAGTAATGCTTCCAGCAGGTAGAGCACGTGCACCTAAAGAAAGAAATAAACGCCGAGGACAACGCTGGACTTACTACTCAAATTTATTGCGAACAAATTCTGAAGATGGCCGCCACGTATGCATAAATGCCAAGCCGAAAGAAAGCAAGCAAAAACCTGTGGCATAAGCACTCGTGGAAAGAGATGTACGCGAAGGTTTCTGCATCAGAAAGTTCGGCGCTCAATTTCGTATGTGTGAATGAACCGTCGGTCCAACTTTTAATTGAACTGAATTGAATTTTTATACATTTCTCTAAAGATACAAAAGTACGTGCTGATGGCCTTAGGGGGAGGGGGAGGGGGGATTATGACTAGGTTGTTGGCATGGCTTTTTATGACGTGGTCTTTACGCACGCGTGGCGGCGATCAACAGAATTTGTTAGCGATAAGCTTCAGCTGTAAGTTCAGCGTTATACTGTGTCCTGTACATATATGTTTTCTATGTGTTCCCGTCTACCGGGTGCACTAGGCATATAGTAGGCGCTTGCAGACAGGCACCACTAAAGGCTCTCCACCCTTATCACACGAACTAACTTTGGGACAGAGCCTTGGCCAGCTCCGACCTCGAAGATCTGCAACGGCTGATAGCGAGGGCCCAGGAGGCGGCCCGATCTCCAGGCATCATGAAATGAGGACGTCTGTCTAAAGCTGCATTCACAAAACAAAGATGTTTTATCTCTCTTTGTCTCTACCTGCTGAAACCATGACACTGTCATCATGCACCAACTGGCCCGAGAAATCCCTCTACTAAACTAACATTGAATAAGGCTTGCGTTAGGCCTAGTTGGAATATCACACTTGTGTTCACCCGATTAACTAACCCGATAAATTGAAACATTCAATTCGTATAATCACTGAATTATCGGATTGATGGATTTACGTATAAGTGAGCTTATAGAGAAATTAACCCTTTTAGTTTGATTAACCAGGGTGTAACTGTGGAAGCAACGTGTTTGCGGCACGTACAGTTCACTCATTTAAAAAAAAGAACTGAAATAAAATTTTGCCCTTGTAAAATATTATATGACATTCAATATAATTTGAACATATATTGGGAGCAACAGAAAGTCAACGGAAAGACAACACTATATTGATAACAACTTTTCGAGGAGCTGTCGCTGACCCTTTTTTCAATGTCCACACACTGGCAGCTCCAGCTGCGACTACTTGTTTTACCTCCGTCAACTGGAAGTGCAGCGCGCGTGGGTGCCGTTTGTCCCCATAATCAGTAATTCGCTTCCTTGCTTCTCAGCAAGTGAAACGATGGCGCATAGTTGCCGACGCTAACTTGGCTTTGCTCATATTACCAACTTATTAATCGCTCTATAAAGCACTTTTCAAATAATAGGAAGGCTACTCGATCACGCACCTAGTACTATTTATTACTATGAAAAATATTGCCCTCTATCGAGCCGTAGCGGCGTGCCAGCTTCGAGCACAGTAGAACGTAGGCCGCACAAGAGGTGCCCGAACTGCAAGGCCGTTTTGTCCGTGGGGCAATCACGTGACACGAACCACGCTCGCAACATGAACGTGATTCAAAGAACTTGTCCGATAATTTCCTCGTTGCCGCAGTGGTCACGCGCAGCACTTTCTTCCCTTCTGATGCGTAAAGCAAACGATTTTTTGAAAAACGGCATCAAGCCACAGTTGGTAAAAAAAAAACTTTCTCAGGTCCGGATGGTCCAGATCGAAGATGAAGTTGAAGCGAGGGGTCCAGTCGATGCAGACGTGTGTGCTGGATACTCGGCTTTTGCGAGTGAGTGTGCAGACCACTCAGCTGACCAAACGTGTACGCGTTCGCACTTCAGACGCTGTGGAACTACTTGGCGCCGTCACACACGTGCAGACGCTCCGCCCCCCGCAGCTTTCCCTTCATTGCCGCCGAAAGCTGTCAGCAAGCCTAGTTGCCCTTTCCTGGGATCTGCACTTCAAGACATATAGCCGCTAACGTAATCACAAACACACGCGTCCAGGGCTACACTCGTCGGCATGCTTGTCTAAGCGCTGAGAGGGCCTGCTTTGGACTGTGCGGAGAACGTCCATTGAGGAAGCCAGGTTTGAGATAGCTTATTCCATCTGAACACTAATTGGACTGCCCTCGTCTTTTTATCATTGTCAGTCACCGTGCCTTGTGCAGCTGCAATCGCTTGAGATCGCTGCTCGCGGTGCTCGAAACAAAAGACAATTTTAGAATAGCAATTGTAGCCTCACGGTACGCTAAACGCAAGCATCTTTGCTTAACGTTACGGTGTGCCTCTCTTCAAGGCCTTTAACTAACCTTACAGGAACGCAAGCGTAAGGAAGATGTTAAAAGGCAGTGCGCTGTCCGTTTCCTCGTTCCAAACGTACCCAACCCAACACAATCCATTAGCAACCATTCTGTTGCTATGCGGATGCGTCTCGTTAGGCGTATACGTAAACGCCGGAATCGCCTATCTGAGAAATTGGGCGTGCTATGTGCTCATAGCTAGCCTTCTAGGTGAGTTTACAGGAAGCCAAAGCTTACTTCGTTAGTTCTTGGAGATCAACGACAGTGAGCGCGTATCCATCACGAAAATTCACTTTGAAGCGGAAGCCATGGGTGCTGCCATGTTTGACAAGGACCGCCGTGCGTTGGTTAGTGGCTAGGGTGTTGCGTTACTAAGCACGAGGTCGAGGGATCAAGTCCAGGCCACTGCGGGTGCATATCGACGCGGGCGAAATGCAGGAAAGTCCAGGTATTGTGCATTGGTTGCACGCTGAAGAACCACAGATGGTCAAAATTGATCCGGAGTGCTCAACTGTATACAGCGTGCCTCATATAATCAGATCGTGGTTTTGGCACGTAGAACCCCCGATTACTTTTTATCGCGTTCAACGAGGCTATTTCTTAGCTACAGTAAACATTAGGAACGGTAAACTCGCCACGTAACATACATTATCGCAGTGCACGTGATAAACGGCAGAGACCCAACAAAGTTCGGAGCAGACGCCGTTAGGACAACGCTATTTATTTACAGTAACGAGTTTACGTGTGGTTGAAAAGGTTATTATAAAACTGTCTAATTCACTCCTCGTGGCTGCTCAGTGGCTACGGTGTTGGGCTGCTGAGCACGAGGTCGCGGGATGAAATCCCGGCCACGGCGGCCGCATTTCGATGGGGGCGAAATGCGAAAACACCCGTGTGCTTAGATTTAGGTGCACGTTAAAGAACCCCAGGTGGTCAAAATTTCCGGAGCCCTCCACTACGGCGTGCCTCATAATCAGAATGTGGTTTTGGCACGTAAACCCCAAATATTATTAAAACTGTCTAATGCTGCAGATGACGCGTATTGGTGGGCGCTACCATTACGCCATGTTCTGGGAGCTTCTCGTCCTTATAAAATACCATCACATTGATTGTGATTATCCAATGCATTGCAAGTTTTATCTGATTAAGGGATGTTTAACGGCGCACAAAGGGAATATAACATTCGCAAAATCGTAAGCTCAATGGCGAAAGAAAATTCCTGGTGCGCAAATCACGTATTTATTTGTGTATGTCAGGCACTTTATTATTGCTGGCCTTACGCAAGGCACGCTTATGACAACTTATTGAAGCCTCAAACTGCTGTTACACTGCTATACAAACTAACGCAACCATTGCTGGCCTAGGATGGACACATTTACAGTCACCGTCCCATTTGCTTTCTTTCTTTTTGGAAACGGACAACGATAAGAAAAGGGGCAAATAATCAAATGCTCTGATAGTGGAGTTTCGGCGGTAAAATAGATGTTTTTTTAGAGTGCCAGTGCAGTGGAAAATTAATTTCCAGACTTTTGCTCGTTGTGCTGTACTTCGTTAAAATGATCTTTACTCGAAATTTCAGGGACCGAGGCAGCGGATGCACTTCCGATTCACGCATCGCACAGCGTGACGTTCGTCCCGTTCCACCGCGAAGTGCAGATGCAGCTCACGCTAACCTTTACTCCGCGGAGCTGTCAGATTGGGCTTCGCTGCGCAGACCATCTTGGAGCTTTATTGGCTTTATTCGTCCAGTAAGCGCACAGTACGCGTCCAGTAAGCGCACACAAGAGTTTGCTAGGCGTTCGCGGCATACAGTGTTACTAAGTGGCAGCCCGTGGACCCAAGCTTCGATTCGCATACGTCGTCATCAGTCTAGCTTGCGCACGTAATGTCACGCCCGACTGCCGGTGGGGTTTATTGGTTGAAGCGCGAACTTTAAGCACGAACTTCCAGCAACGGCTTGCCGCACGTCGCATCAGCCGGCGAGGGCTAAAGGCCCGACCACGTTACCGGCAATCCTGCCGTGGCGGCGTGCCGGCTTCGGGCACAGTAGATCGTTGGCCGCACAAGAGGTGCCCGAACTGCACGGCCGTTTTGTCGATAGGACAGTCACGTGACACGAACCACGCTTGCAGCATGAACCTGATCCGACAATATTTCCTCCGCATTTTGAACAATCTCCGCGCTTTTCGTATTGTCCCGCGCATCTGCTCAACACTTCTCGAACTGCCATCTGGCTAGTGCTGCGTTGCAACCATGCCTGATACCCGCGACCATACATGCGACACTTCGTTGAATGGCATCATTCTGGCGTGTTCCCTGATACTGCGGCATCGGCGCACTCAGAACGTCTGTCTTTGTAGTCGGGTTTTGTCTTGTCATAAAGAGAAAAAAACGAATACGGCCGTATGGCATCAAAAAAAAAAAAGAAAATGTCGATGATTACGTTACTTCCTAACGCGAAATTGGAACGCAGCTCTTCAGCTATTTCGGCTTTTGGATATATTGAGGCAATAAATTCGGGCAAGACATGTATGTACAGTTACAGGGAACTTTTTATTCTTCACACATGTTCCATCTTCGAGAAATACTCCACTCCCAGTTCTTGATTGTCATGAAGGAAGCTTTGTGGCCCGAGAAATAGATGGATATATGCTCGACTTAGCGCACCATTGCCGGGTTCGGCGTTGCGCACCTCCGGATTCTGGCGGCGACGGCGCTGGGCCTCTGCTCGGGCAGCTCGTTTAGCAGCAGCGGCATACGAAGGACTTCCACCGGTTTCCTCGCCCACGGCTCGCAAAGAACTGGCTGACAATAAATTATTTATATAGGCAGACGGATTGTATTATAATATAAACCATCTGTGAGCCTCGGGCAATCCGTCTCGTGCGGAACAATTTCCCACCAGGCGCCGCAAACGGAGCGTACAACACAATGCGTTTGCGGTGCCCTGGTTGGTGCCCTGTCGTCTCTCCTGTGTCTGTTGTTTTGCTCTAAACAAAGTAATTACGGAAACGAAGCGAATCTTGGGCGCAACTACCTCGTTTATCGGGAGATAGCGGGAGGCAGCGCGTAGGAACTTTGCACGGCGAGCAGATGCAGCGACTGACTGACTCCAGTGACGCCGCCAGCTAGTCAACTGAAGGTGGCTCTGCGTTTTGGGCCTGGGAAATGTGCACCGTGATGCACTGATACCGAGCCGGCGCTTCGGCAACCGCAGAACACCGCGTGCTGTCGCGCGGTCGCCATCACGGAGGAGAGGGGGGGGGGGAGGTAAAGAAGTACACGCAGTGGTGAACGGCGGCGGCTACGCGTTTCGGCTTGGGCAGCAGCACATCATCGCGGTCAGCCACCACCGAGCTGGCGCTCCGATAGCCGCCGCACAGAGGTGGCATTGGAGGAGGAGTGAAGACAGCAAGGTTCGCGCCATGCCCGAGAGATGGCGCCAGGAGCGCGCGCAGCTAGAGCAGCGCGCTAGCCTTGGCTACGGGACTAGTTACGGCAAGGCACGACGGCGGCAGGAAACGCAGGAACAGGCGCCAAAGAGGTGCGTTCTAAATAAAACCCCAATCGGGAACTCAATTCCTGTTAACGGAGAGCGTATACACACACGCCTACGAATATGGTACTCTAACAGTATAGGCGGCGCCGCGGGGACGTGGCCATGACAACCGCTCCTCGGTCGCTGATTGACCACGTCGCTGTACGGCTGCCGCACAAAATGGGTCCTCGCCCCATCCTCCGAACGGCAAGATTTAGCCGCTCGCGAGCAAACAGCGTCAGTTGAGTTACCGTGCCAGTAACGTGAGCTGTGCTGAACAACCGCTGCTTCATCGGAGTTGGCAACCAAACTCGCGCTTCGGGGCCGAATCTTATAACGGTTCGGTTGGGTAACCGTTTGTTTGGCCTCACTTGATTGGCCAAAATTTTGGTTACGTCACAAGCCGTCAGAGGCAGCGGGGTGGTATTGCAATTTATGAATACGTCACGCATCTGTCAATCATCTTCAAAGCGAACCGGTCGTAGGAACCGGCGAAGGAGTAGTCCGCTTTGGATTCCGTTGCTGTCGCTTGGCTGTTGGCTTGCGACCCTGGCGGCGCGCAACGGTTGCGCGACCCCGGTGACACGCGGTCGTCGCGCGCGTGCGTTGCTTGCTTGGGAGGCTGTTCGTCCTCTGCTTGGCGTTGCTCTTTCGGTGTCGACCACGGCTGGAAGTGCGACACGCGTTCGAAGAAGTGGTGGATAATGAGTTGCATCGGCCTTGCCGGCTCTCTAAGTAGACCTTTTGCAGGCTACCCTACCAAATGGAGGAGACTTGGGTGCAAGCGTACCAGTGGTAATTCCACGCAGAGGGAGGAATATTGCGCGCTTCGCCACCGACCTGCAGCTCTCAAAGGTCGGTCGGACGCGAAGCATTCATCGGAATGGCCTACACCTCTGCTGCCGACACTGTCCACAAAGTTGCTCTCGCAATTAGTGTTGGCCGGTAGAAGGCCTTGGTCAGCTTTCCCTTGACCTCCGCTTCAGAGCCAATGCCAAGGAGATATTTGCATTGTGAGATCGAATTCCCAGTGCTATTTCCAGCGTGAATAGCTCGCAGATCGCCGTTAAGCAATCAGAATGGTTCAACCTAGGCTGGTTCAGCGCTTCCTTCGTTCGGCTGATAAAACTATACAGTCAGGACGGGAAGGAAGATATCGTGGAGATCTCTTATTTGGCTGGCCGTTTTTCTCTAGTTTGGGAGTGCCGCATTTTGTTCCTCAATTTCACAGCACAGCGCGCACCGTCAGCACCACGCTCTTCGATTTTACTTCGCGCAGGCAATGCAGGGCCCGTATATCGTAATGTTCCATTTCAAGTTCCATTGCTTCTATCATGCGACGCGCCATGGGGCAGATCCCAGTGATAGCGACAGCGCGGCGGCGAGCGAGTCATGTCCAAGCCGATGACGAAGGGCGAAACAAGAAGGAAAATTGATATAGTTGGCTAGTAAAGGTGTCCCTAAGAACCAGTTCACGGTTTTGTCGCGCTCGCTACTGAAGTGTTGGCAGTGCGTTCCTGTAGCATGCGTCGTGCGAGCTGTTGGTAGCAGACGACATAGCGTTGCGCTCTGCTAGCTCATTTACTTGAATTTGGAAGGAACAGCGTCAATTAAGACGATCACGAGAGGGAGAACGACACAGGACAAGCGCTTGTCCTGTGCCGTTCTCCCTCTCGTGATCGTCTTAGTTGGCACTGTTCCTTCCTAATTCAAGTATGCAGCTTGTCCTGTGCCGTTCTTCCTCTCGTGATCGTCTTAGTTGGCGCTGTTCCTTTTTAATTCAAGTATGCACCATCTAGCCCAAATGAATATTGTCCTTAACTCATTTACGCTTGCGATACCGCCTGTCGGCTGAGAGTGAAAAAGAATGACATTAATAAATTACTTCTGCATTGCGTAAACGCCCGGCACCACACGTTTATACTTCAGAACTTGGCCTATAATATTTAATTTATGTTTTACATTTATTTAACAAGCAGAAACATTCTGCAATTCCTCGATTAGCTTGTCATATAATGACGTACACTTCAGAGGTGGCATCCTCTCATCTACTGGTCGCGTCCTCCCCTTCTTCCACCACCGGCTTGGGAGTGGCAAATTTAGTGACGTAAGCGGTGAAGCGAACGGTTCGTATTCCGAACTGTTATAAGATTCGGCCCTGGGTTAACCCATGTCTTAGTGCCGAGGGAAAGATACGGTGACGATGATACTGCCATCGTCAGCAGAACAAATAGTGCAATGTAGTAACGGCCGGCCAGCATGCGCGCCATGCTTACTGGAAAAGTGTTGCGTTTTGGGCGAGTTGGTTGTACATGGTTCTCATTAGACTTTTGCGCGCACAAAGACTTCTGCGCGCTGAAGTGTTATATCGGCCAAGCCAGACGATGCGTAAATGAGAGGATCGCCGCAATATAAAAAGCAAGGCATCGAAGGCCACATGGCAGAACACTGCAAGTCATGCAATTTTTGCTATCCTCTTTAACAGATGCACGATATTATTTTCTCACATTAATCGGTTAACGAGGGAGATAGTCGAGGCCAGAGAAATTTTTCGGCATGATCAGAGTTGTGTGAGTACCCCGTCTGTAGCATTAAGTGATAATGAAGTGAGGTTTCTGGATGGTGAAAAGGTATGACAGTGGGAAGTTGTGGTTTCTCCAGCACATGTGGTTATGCAGTTCTTGCAGGTGTTTTCTTGTCTTCCTGTTTTTTCCTGATTGTGGAAGCGTATATAATGTCGCTGTCAGAATAAAAGCCAGTTGAAGTTTGCGCATGTTGTGTGTCCCTTCTGCGTTCGACGTCCTGTCTTTGTGCACGCAAAAGTCTAATAAGAGCTTAGTGGAACTTGTTTCCCATTGTGGTGCTCGAGGTGGTCTGGCAGGCCTTACACGAGCGAATAATAATAATAATAATAATAATAATAATAATAATAATAATAATAATAATAATAATAATAATAATAATAATAATAAAACGTATTAGAAAACGTATTACTTTTTCGAGGGCAAACGAAGGACGACTAACACAACCTGGTCCATGCTTTCTCTGCGTTACAAGCATAGCTTTCACGTGTGGATGTGCCTAGCTGACGAAAATAACATTTCAGTACGAGCGAATGCTGTGGCCCACCCACGGGGGTAACTCATTGCCAAGTGCGAGGAACAAACAGGGTGCTTCAGCTTATTTTGGCGCTGCCTAAGGCTCATATTTAAATACCGCTCTGATTGTCGCGCGTACGCTCGGCCGCACGCGAGGGGAAAGCTGCGTACAGTGCAGTGGCGCATGGCCCAAAATTGTTCCTTCCTAGGCAGATATATTTTGAATTGGCGCCTTCTTCCACACGTTTCCGCACTGCTGCGCAAACGCTGCTCGTTGCCTTCCTTGTAAGGGGCATGCGCAGGTGAAGCATAGGTTAATTTGTTACTTCAATAGATTTTACAGTCGATAACCATGTAGAGCTTAATCGTGTTGTGTGGATGCCTTTCTTCGACTTTGTTTCAGTGCGCTTTGTTTTTAGCGATCAGGCGAAAAATCTAGATGCGCCCGAAGAGCACGCTCAAATGCAATACGCTATCTCCAACCATGCTTTGTTGGCAGCTGCCGCCCGGACAGCCCAAAGTACGCTGTCCAAGAGCTTTATAGACGAGCGTGCTAACGAGTGAAGGCATGCAAAAACACACAGCATACGTACGTCCAGTCGTGAACGAAAAAGATGCGCTAAGTGCGGTCTCTTGTGCGCATATAGTTGCCGCCGAATGACCATGCTGCCGGCGAGCGCGAACAAATGCACTAGTTTCACCCTAACCAGAACCGCTGTCCTATTTAACCTCGTCACAAGGGAAGGCCTGTCCAAGGGCGTGCGCTCGCGCGGCCGCGTTTTTAACGTTGAACACGCGCGCATGCGGAATCTTAAACACGCCGCTCAAAACGTGGATAGACGTAGGATGGATGGATAGATGTTACGAGCGTCCCCTTTGGAACGGGACGGTGGGCTGCGCCCCCAAGCTCTTGCTATCATACGGCCTAATGTCCTACCTAGATTAAGGAAAGAAAATGAAAACCGCTATGAACTCCCACAACCAAATTTTCTCATCCCCTATTGCGAACTTTGCTTTTGTACGTCTCCGTTCTTTGTCGTTTCCCTACTTCCACCAGTCTTACAATCGCCTCTTACTTCGTGGCACCTGCAGGCACAGCGCCACCTGCAGTCACCGTGCAAGATATTCGAGCGCGGGCTTTCGTGCTCATTGCCTTCGGACGAAAGGGAGCGAGCAGTGGAAGAAGTCCACAAAGCTCTCCGTTAAAAGCGGATAGCCTCGACAGAAATCAGTGGCTAGCCGATCGCGCTCGCCGCGTGATTTTCTGCCTGTTTTTACCGCTCGTAATTTTTACTGCTTCGTTCGCTTCGTTGAAATATGTGAAGATACCCTTAGATCGAGGAGTTCTATTGGACGCGTGGTTAGATCTTTAGGACGAGAGAGTGAAATGGTGAAATAAGCAGGAGACAAAGAAAGCTGGATAGATTCTGCCCTACGTCATTAGGGTGTTTCGCGGACCCAGTTTCAGTAACGTTTTTTTAGTTTATAAGGTAATAGGTGAACGGATGGATGAATGCACACGGACGGACGGACGAACAGAAGGAGAGAGAGAGAAGAATACAGGAAGGCAGGGATGTTAACCAGTCAATAGTCTGGTTGGCTACCCTACACTGGGCGATGGGAGAAGGGGAAGAGAAAGAAGGGAGGGAGAAGGTGTAGATACGTGTACGGACAGCACTTCAGTTAAAGTCGCTCGAGCAAACCAGAAGTTCTGATAAAACACTAAAGTGCCTTCACTGCCTTCTGAGCCGATGATCGGTCGGGACGGTGCTCTAATATTGTCTGTTCACTCAGAGGACGATCATCTAGTTTCCTCAATGTGTTGGACAAATACTGTCTTTGTGCTTGAAATTGAGGACAATGGCACAATAAGTGGTCAATACTTTCCTCGCATCCGCAAACATCGCATGCAGGACTATCAACCATTCCAATTAGTGCTGAGTAGGCATTCGTGAAGGCCACTCCAAGCCATAACCTACACAGAAGAGACGCTTCACACCGGTGCAGACCGGCTGGAGGTCTGAGTTGAAGTGACGGGTTTAGTCTGCGCAATCTTGTGCGCCTTGTATGTACGGTATTCCACTCTGCTAACGAGATCGTGCGTGCTAGAATGCCAAGTTGTCTCGCGGCGTCGGTCCTTGAGAGAGGAATGGGGACGCAGCGGTCTTCTTGGTTTGACGTTTGAGCTGCTTTATCGGCGTCATCATTTCCAATGATACCGCAATGACCTGGTATCCACTGAAAAAAGATATCATGGCCTTTTTCTCTCAAGTGATGGACAAGTTCCGCGATTTCACACGTGTTCTGATCGTGAGTTCCATGTCGGAGAAATGACTGCACACATTGCAAGGCCGGCTTTGAATCGCAGAAGACTGCCCATTTTTCCAGGAGTTTCAGCATTTATTACTTGAAGCGCGTCGTGGAGAGCCGGGAGCTCTGCAGCTGTAGACGTAGTGACATGGGAAGTCTTGAACCGCTTGGTTATTCTCATTGATGGTATAACTACAGCGCCGCCGGAACTTGATGTAGTTGATCCATCAGTGTAGACGTGTGTGCAGTCGCTGTATTTCTCGTACAAGAGAGGTAAAGTTAGTTGCTTGAGCGCTGATGATGGCAAGTCCGACTTTCTCTGAAGTCCTGGGATTGTAAGCTTCACTTGAGTACGGCGCATACACCATAGAGGAATCGAAGGCCTTTCGGCAGGTGTGTAACCTGATCTGAAAGAGGCACTGTGCGCGAAGACAGTCGCACTGAATGTCGTGTGGGGCCTATCTACTGGGATACTTGCTAGGTGGTGGGTAGGGGTCCGGGCGAAGTGTCTTATGTGCACACGCATTGTTTCAATTATAATGTGCGTTCTAATAGTGAAATCTTGAGCAACTGCAATAACTTCAGTCGTTGACGCACTCCGCGGTAGACCGAGACATATTTTGAGAGCTTGGGCTTGGATGCTTTGGATTATATTCAGGTTAGTTCTGCAGGTGTTGGACATGACCGGTAGGCTGTACTGCAGGAATCCAATAAAGAGGACCCTGTAAAGTTGCAGCATAGAGTGTATTGGCAGTCCCCAGGTCTTTCCTGCAAGGAACTTAAACATATGGCAAATTCTTGTCGGGCGTTTTTTCACATAATTCACATGAGGGGTCCAGGAGAGATTTTTGTCAAGGAGCACCCCCAAAAATCTGTGACTCGTGCTGTACGAGATCATGTGTCTGTCGACGGATATCACGTATGAAGACATTGATTTCCTGGTAAATGCCACCGCTGCGCACTTTTCATATGATATACGAAGTCCTTGTTCTCGAAGGTAGGTTGATGTTAAAGTGGCTGACTTTTGAAGCCGCGCGCGAAGCTGCAGTCGCGTCACAGCCGACGTCCAAATGCAAATGTCGTCAGCATAGATGGAGAGCCTAACGGTGCCTGGCAGGATGTCGGTGAGTCCAGTGAGTGTTAGACTGAAGAGCGTTGGGCTGAGTACTCCGCCCTGAGGTACCCCACGGTTACTGTAATGCTGGGAGGTCGGGCCATCCTCGGTAAGTAGGAAAAAGGATCTCTTATGTAGATAGCCACTTATCCAGAAATAGACTTTGCCGCCAAATCCTACTGCCTCTAACACGTTGGAAATCGCTTCGTGCGTTACGTTATCGTACGCTCCTTTAACATCCAGAAACAGGGCAGCAGATAATTTTTTGCAGGACTTCTGGTGCTCGACGTACGTCACCAAGTCGATAACGTTGTCTATGGAAGAATGGCCACGCCTGAAACCGGCCACTGCATCTGGATATACATGGTAATGCTCGAGGTACCATTCTAGCCGTGCTAGAACCATCCTCTCCATTGGTTTTCCGATGCAACTGGCAAGCGCAATTGGTCGGTATGATGCCATGTCTAGGTGACTTGCCAGGCTTGAGCAGTGGAATTAGGCGACTGGTCTTCCATTCCTGGGGAACCGTACCTGTCTGCCAGGAGCTGTTGAACAAGAGCAGGAGCACTTTTCGAGCCTCTTCGCCAAGATTACACAGGGCACGGTAGGTTATACCGTCGGGTCCTGGTGAAGATGAACGCTTGCACAAGGCCAGTGCAGCTTCGAGCTCGTCCATGGAGAAAGGACTATCCATGCGGGGGTCGCGTGAAATCAGTGAGTGGCGGAGTGTCGATGTTCCAGCGGAACTAGTTTCGCCAGCAATCCTCCTGCAGAAAGCTTCGGCTACGTCAATCTCGCTGCATTGTTGCTGAAGGGCCAAAGACTTAAAAGGGTGGCGCTGCTGAGGGGTTCCACGGAGACCACGAACAACTTCTCCATATGTGAGACAAAGGTTATCGTGGATCCATAGATTCGCAGAATGATTTCCATCTTTGCGATGCAAGTTTGTCCATGCGACGCTGAATTTTCTTTTGAGTTCTTCTGGCCAACCTCAAGTCATGTACAGACTTCGTGCGCCTGTATCTTCGCTCTGCACGACGACGAATTGCACGAAGCTTCTCTAGCTCAATGTCGTATTCGGTGCGTGTATACGTTCTCAGAAGCGAATGTTTCGCAGCCTCTCGGGCACCTTTTATGATGTCCTCTAGGCTAGAGGACAAGTCATCACGACAGCCGTCTTCGACAATTTACTTGAACATTGGCCAGTCGATACATTGTGTGACGGCGGCTAACCTGGAGTCCGTCAACCCTTCAACGGACAGAAGGGCTGAGCGACTGTTTTTGTGAGCTCCTGCTCTTTATCGGTGGGGTCGCTAGTGCTGCCAAGTTCGTTGTTTATCTTCGTGCTGCGCTTGTCCTCGTGACCTAACTTTTGTACATAACCTTAAAAACGCGACAACGTTGTTCTGACCAGAAGTACCGTCTGGGCTAATGTTGTGGCAGAGCGACATATTTAGACGCAAAGAAAAAGTGAACCACAGAATACCTGCAATTGGCTACCCTTTACCGTGCAGAAGAGGAAAGGGGCGCGAAAGACAGAAAGATAAAGGAAGAATAAAAAATATAAAAGCTTTAGCAGAGTCACCTACCTAATGGCATCTACATAGTGTTACGTAGATATCACTACACTGGTGTTTGTTGTGCTACCCAGTGATCCAAGTTGGCATCGAAGAGGTTTATTAAGGAGTGGCGCGTGCCCACTGACACATACCCACCAGAATTTTCCCCATTATTATCCTGCACTACCTTAAGGATTGGCCTACGTTTTAGATTTTACTATATACTGGGTCAGCCTACAAAAACGGTCGTATGCCTGTTATAGAAAACTAGGTTGAACTCGTCCAAAGTGTTTCGCATTAAAACTGTCTGCGTGGGCAGTGTTCCACAGCCTGTGATATCACGCAGCGTTACCGATAAATTTATACGCGCAGGCAGCTCGAATCAAGCAGATGTGACAAGACATGCGCAGTGCAACGTGCATCTTGCCAGGATGGTGGCCAACGCGTAGTTAAGACTTCTTGCGTAATTTTAGAGGCGATAACTTCGCTCTCACTGCTCGCTCGTTTTATAATCAGCAGTGCGGGTATTCATGTGTAGCCGCTGTTTATGTGCAGCCGCTGTGTCTTTAGTTTGTGCAGCCGACATTCAGCTCTCACATAGGTTACGATGAAGTTGAGATTCTGATCTTATTTCGCGCCCTGCTTGCGTTGCTATCACCAGTCGTCTGCTTTCGGATGAAGTCACCGACAAACTCGCAGTTGAAGAAAAATTCGTCCTGGACATTACGGGCTTCCGCAGAACTGTTATGCCAAACTGTTGCCTTTGCTTCGACTTGTTGACAAATTAGACTTGGCCGTGTCATCTGCTAGCCGTCTGGTTAGCTCAGATAGTAGAGCGGCTACCCCGGTAAGGCGGTAGTCCCAGATTCGAGCGTCGGACCAGGACGAACTTTTATTCAACTGCGAGGCTTTTCTTTCGAGGAACCCGCATCGGTTTCCTTTTGTAGTAATTTGTTAGGTTTGGGTGGATGTCTCATTTTCCCTTTTTTTAGGAAGCCAATATATCACATGCGCCACCCGGAAGCGCGCGAAACTTATACAGTCATTTTGCAACTATTCTAACAAGAGAGGCACACATTTTTTTCCTTTCACCAGCAATAAATTATATACGACAGGGGAGAGGCACGCGACGCTCAACAAATAGTTGCTAGTCTGAGCTCTGTCATGTGTCTCTTTCCCCCATTCTCGACCACTATTCCACCATTTTGCTTAGTACACTACTCTTTCAGGATGTACCAATTAGTTCGCAACAAGCTACTATTTTCTATGCTTTCTTTCACACGCAGTTTTTACTGCTCTTGCTGGATTTGTCTTCTTACAAAGACTTCCTAGCTTGTTAGGTAGTGAAAAGATGACCGTTATGTTATGCCACCCACTGCTACTGTCTTAATGTTGTGCGTGGCAAACATTAGTGCACGGGATCACGGCAATGTGTTTTTTATCGGGAAAGGTCCCGTCTTGGGATTCAGATTGGCCAGGTCGTGAGCGTATTTTCGTAAGCTGCTTTTCTACTCTGAAACCAAGAAGGCAGATCCAGCAAGAAGAGACCGATGAAAGTGGTAGTCGGTGTGCTAGAAATATCACTATGGAACTACGTGGCCCGTAGCGGCGGTATATTCCCGACCAGCTGTATTACGCAATCACCTCCTGTATCTTCTTCGCATCCGGACTCTTCTCACGTCGCGTCTGCGATGATTCCGGTTTCCGGCGTGTCTCGCACGCGGCTGCCGGCGGCCAAGGGCACCGGGTGGCGAGGGCGCGCCGCAGCTTCGTTATCTTTTCTCGCGCCAAACAATGGCGGCTCCTCAACGCTGGCGTGACCTGACTCTCAATACGAGGGCCTGAGCAATAATGGCAAGGCAACGTCCGTGTGCTAATGAGATAGGCATTTTTGTGAAACGATGTGAAAGGAAGAATTGCTGGCGGGACACCGCGGGCAGCGTGAATACTGTTACAACAATAGTTGCAGCGCTGACCGGTTAGATTCACAGCGCGAGCCCAGTTCGTTCTTCCTCCTCTTTTCTGGAGTGGTGACGCCCACGCGCCTCGTTCAAACAATCAAATACCACTCGCGTTTAGCATAATCGCCCTGCGACAGAAGCGACGTCCCGGAGCCTCTAAATGTCATCACTGGAAGGGTGATACTGCTTCAGTCGTGTAACGTGCACGATATCACTGGACAGGGAAACAGATGGGGCGCCGGGGGTGATCTCGTAGGTGACGGGAGTTACGGCACAAAGCACTCGGTATGGGCTTGTGTAACGAGACAGCAGTTTTTCTGACAAGCTGACCTGACGCCACGGAGACCACAGAAGCACCAAAGAACCAGGCGGGAACTGCACGTCTCGGTGTCGCCGGTCGTACAAATGCCTTTGACTGTCTTGGGATTTCAGAAGGCGGACACGGGCAATTTCCCTTGCGTGGGCACTGCGGGCGGTGGCGTCAAGTGCATATTCACTGGTCGTTGCCGCGTGAAGAGCGAGGGTTGTGTCGAGGGGCAATGCTGGTTCTCGGCCGAACAGAAGGGAAAATGGGGAACAACAGTCTGTGTCGTGGCGCGAGGAATTATAAGCAAATGTGACAAGTGGTAGAGCGAGGTCCCAGTCAGTGTGGTCTGAAGAGACATACTTCGCGAGCATGTCTGTGAGAGTGCGATTGAGGTGCTCCGTGAAGCCATTTCTTTTCGGATGGTATGACGTGGATAGCTTATGCCCGTGGCACAGGACTGCATGATGTCCGCGATAACTTTTGATAGGAATGTCTGGCCACGGTCTGTGACAAGTTGTCGCGGAGCTCCATGGAATAAAATCATGTCGCGTAGAAGAAAATCGGCGACACTACGCAACATTTATTTGAGTTATTCGCAATTATTTTTCGCGCTGGAACGCCTGTATAGATGGCTCTTCTGTGCGGAAGACGTAGTATAGTTACAAGCTTTAACTCTCTTTCTGCGTGAATATTTGTTCAAAATCCTCTTCTAATTATGTATGCTTTATATATGATGATCAATGTCTGTGTTCTTCTGAAAAAAATTTAAAGAATTACGTTTTCACGCACCAGACTTCACTGATGCGTAAAGTTACCTTATGCCTTCTGATATCAGTAAACCTCAGCAAAATGGTGCCTTTCCAAGTACTGTGATCGACAAGAGTAGACATGCTGATGTCCTGCTGATGGTTTTTTCCCGGTGTTTGTTTAGTGACTATCTTGATTGATTTCCTGAGCTTCGCTGACAGCTCTAATTCAATCATTCAATCACTCAGTCAATCAGTCAATTTCATTGACAAACCACATGCACTAGATACAAGCTATCTGCACCGATAGCCTACAGTGGCCAGTCCGGTGGAGACTGAATCAAACAGGTCAGCAATGCACTGCGCTAATAATTGTGAATATCGTAAAGAAATATATAAGGCCATGTCCACAATCGCCACCTTGCAATAGATGACAGATAGCATAATTAAAATGCACCCATGACTGCAGCTGAATATAGGCGTTTACTTGTTCTGATTTTGCAAATTAAAGATTTCTGAACTTAGACATGTAAATTTTCTTCTTAGCTTAACCTCCAGGGTTAGGTAATTATAAAATTTCGTCCCATGAAATTTAATTATTTGTTTAATTATTTGTTATTTGTTATACATCGTAGCATCTAGTCAAATTAAGTTTGCTGTTTGATGCCTGTCCAGTGCTACGAGTTGGTATGTTAAATGTAGTAGCAAAATTAATGCCTATTATTTTGTTAGCGAAGAGGGCAGCCTTGTATCACAAACTGCTGAAACAGTCAGTATACGTTGTTCCTAAAGTACAGTGTTGATATTAGCATTTCTATAACTCCTGCGTAATACCCATAGCGCTCTCTTTTGACGTCACAACAGTTTAGATGTGTTACACACCACGATCCTCTGCAATAACTTACGTGAGAATCGAAAAAAAAAAGTACAGCGACCAGAGCACAGACGGTGTAAAATATTAGTGGGCTTTGAGTACCGCATAACAACCACCGTTCTGCATGCGCTATGGATTTTTTTTCTTACCGGAGCTACTCAGCGCACGCATCTGAACATTTAAGAAAAAAACCTTCTTCGACCGGCTTGCGTAAACAGAGCTTAGCTGAAGTAAATATATTGTTTCTCCGATATTAAAATTTTCTTTTCAGCAATAAATCTTGGTTTCCCTTCAACAAACCAGTTACTGATTCTTGAAATGAACTCAGTCTTTATGCTGGCTTGCAGCGCCCAAAGACAATTTCCTGCAAGTATTGTGTAGTATCATCCGTGTACATTGTTGCATTCGAATGCATTAGAGATTCTGGGAAATTGTCTGTGTACAGTCAAAAAGTGCCAGCGCAGAACTGATCTCTGTGGTACAACCAGTGGCGTAGCAACGGCGGGGGGGGGGGGGGGGGGGGTGCTCGGGTGCACGGGGACAGTAAGGGGAGGGGGGTCATATACGTCTGAAGACACCCGAAAATTGTCCATTTCCTCGCCTTCCTCGACTACACCCAAGGTTGGGGGAGGGGGGGAGGTTGACAGATGAGCTAAGGGCCCCGGGTGCCAGACGACTTGGCTACGCCACTGGGTACACCGCATGCTGTATTGCTCTACGCCGATTCCTTATGGTGAATTACCACTTTTAGTGCGATAGCAAGTACATGATCAATCCAAGCGAACTTCTGCCGTCGTGGTCGGCGTCGCCGTGAGGTTCCGTATATATTCAGGTATATGTATAGTGTATGCCACGCCTTGCTATATGACATGCGGTATATGTGGGTTATATTGCCACACGATTCTACCATGAGAGTGTCTCATACCAGGTTATACACTCTTGACAAAATCATTCCTCAGAATTTTGAAAATAGCAGCCCTAAACCAATGTCAAGACATCCACAGCACATGCCTTTTATATTATATATTATCTGACTCTAGCGTTAAAATCGCGATACAATAACTGTGCTCGAAATTGACAATGATGTAAACTCCATAGGCGCGGCTGTCCACAGCTTCTGGCGTGAGCCTCGGAAATAGGTTTGAAACATACTCGAAACGGAAAAGTGGTGGTAGAGTCACTAAGATGTTAGCGTTCATTCGTAAACATAAATGAAATTTTCCGATGGCAGGATTCAAACAGAGGAGCGCTAGCAAAGCGGCTCGTTTTTACTTAGTCGGCTTGCGTTTACTTCATTTCATACTGCCACAGTAGCGACGAGTCTTGCACTTCATGTAATAGTTTTATTTGTTGCTATCACATTCATTGCTTCTCCCTTAAGGTGACACTGATATTTTCAATGCGAAAGCATTCTTTGGCGAGTACCTCAGCGAAATATGTCCGCCACGTGATGCATGGTATGTGCAAAATAAATGCAGAATTTGTCAAGTTCACGCACGTAATTGTTATAGTGGTGTAATAGTAGATGATTCCTAGCATTAGAAAAAACAACAAATTAAATGCTATTCAGCAGGATTCGAACCATGGACTGCAAGGTATGTAAGCATTCCCTGGCGAGTACCCCAGCTAAATCTGTCCCTCCTGTGACGGCTTGTATCTGCTAAATAAACATACAATTGGTCAAGTTAACGCATGTAATCGTTATAATCGAGCAAGAGTACATTATAGGATGCGCTACAAAAAAAAATACTGTGACTGGGATTCGAACCATGAACCACAGCATGGCAGAAAGTGCCTGCGTGAGCCACATAACATTCATGGGAGTGAAAGTTCCTTTGGCCTCCGCTTATATCACACACAGCTGAAGCAAAAGGGACATTAAGAAGTTTCTCTCCATTTCCTTAGTTTTCTACAGTCCTACAGGAATGCGTAAGCATTCCTTGGCAAGTACCCCAGCAACATCTCTCCCTCTCGTGACGCCTCATATTGGTAAGCAAAAAGCCTACATGTTAACACATGTTGTCATTGTAATAGTATATTATTAGATGTTTGGTAGCGTCAGAAAAACAAAGCAGAAAAACATTTCTGACCGGCATTCCAACCATGGACCGCAGCGTGCCATGAATATGTCTCTGTGAGCCACATGGGATTGAAAATTGCTTGGCCTCAGTTTAAATCGCACCCGTTTCAAGTGAAAGGAACATTAAGAGGTTCCTCTCCATTTGCCTAATCAAATAAAACGGCCAATAGGCACCAAATGAACTTAGTGTTTTCCACTCCCTGTAAACTTTCAAAAATATTCAATGCAATGAAAAATTGGAAACGCCAGGAATGCACCACGAATCACGAGAAAAAGTTCACCACGTGTACCTCTGACGTGAATTACGATATACCTTCAGATTGCGGACAAGTGCACATCGGAGGACAAACTGGGCAATATGTTTCAATGACGGAGCTAAGCAGCATAAAAAGAATGTAAAAAAGAAGTACGGTAGCCATTTAGCAGCGCATTGCAATAAATGCTCATGTACCCCTATGCTCAATGACACCAGGTTTCTGAAGCAAGCAAAGAGCAAAAAAGAAAGAGGAATCGTAGAATCTTACTGCATTACCAAAGCAGGAGATGAATGCGTTAAAACAGCCTCACTCGGTCTCACAAAACTTGACATTAATTTTCTAGATGGACACCTCTACTTGTAGGCAGTACGCATGCGTTTCATCCTTTTGGTTAGTGTTGGTGTTTTTTGACAATTTATAAAAGCTGATTGATCTTTGAATGAAATTTTCAGTTGGCGGTACAGCGGTCATCCTGCTGTCTGTTTTCGGTTGTTGCCCTCGCGCTGCTTCAAGTTTTACTCTAGATGCAGCGTTCTGTTGCTCAGTATGTGCCACACGAAAGTGCTCTTCCCTACGAGAAGCCTGCGAATACGCGTAAAATTGCCGTGCGACTGGCCGCTCGATGCACTTTGAGTGTATTCACACCTATTTTACGTTTACATAACTTTACATAATTTCTTTCGTTGGATTTATTGTAACGGCTAACTACACAAGTATACCTTGTTTTGTATTCTCCATTACTTACTTTCTTCCATGTTTCCTTTTATATGATTTTAATGTGGTGCGGTTCGTTGCTTTAGAAAATGCGTACTTATAAAAAACAGGAGGTCCCGATACAGTCACTGATTATGGGACCTCGTTCTGTATATTATTGTTTTTTATTACCTGTAATATATAAGAAATAAATCAATTTCAATTCAATAAATGATATTGTTAACATTCGTGGATGTAAAAATATGGTGCTATCTGCAGACGGCACAAGGGTACTTTTCTCTGAAGATAATACGAACGAAATATTTACAGAGCCGTATGTATGGCTAGAAAACGTTAACTTCTGGCTAAAGGCAAACAAGTTTCAACTCAATACAAAAATAAATGAATTACAAGTCTACCAGCCTTTGCAACTTCAGGGAACTCCACTCAAACAGGCAACAACAATCAGATTATTAGGTGTCGTATTTCATATAAACCTTGCATTGACGCCTTCTGTCGACTGGCTAAGAACTGACGTCTCATGAGCCATTGTGTTAGTAAATAAACTAAGGTACTTCCCCCCGGCAGACGCTATGCGACAAATTTCCTATGCCCTTCTGCACTCATGCTTCGCATACTCCTCTCTGGTGTGGTCTAGGACCACCGAGACAAACTTCTCTTTTCGCTTTAGAAAAACGGACAATACGAGCAGTTGGAAACGTTCTCTGCGCTGAGAGTATGATTTCACATTTTAGTTACTATAGCATACTGGCGATAAAGCATTTATTCAACCAAAACTATAATTGGAAATCCTGCGCCAACACAGAATAGAATGCTGCTTGATGAAAAATATCCGGTTAAGCAAACACCATATCAAATACGACCAAATGTAATAGCTAAGTCCAGATCATGTACAAATTATGGTGTACAGATATTAACATCGCTAATTCCAGAACTTCTGAGCAAGTACCACAACATATTAAACTTTTTACAGGAGAGAATCCTCCTAGTACAATTGAACATGCAAGTTAAGACAATGTTACTTTCTCACGTCTAGGTTTGTGCGGTGTTTTATTATACACTTCATTTTTGGTGTATGAAGTGTGTTTAATATCAAAAATATGGTACCTATGTAACATTATTTTGTTTGTTCTCCTTCTTATTCTTCTGAAGAGCTGAAAATAATAATTGTTGCATTGGCATTGCTGTACGCACTTCATTGTGATTGCTATACGATGTTGCTTATATGAGCTATAACAACAACAAAAAATGATCGCAATGCTGTGGCTGTTGTATATGTGATTTAGCCTATTCAGGCACTCTCCAGGCCTTTTGCTGTGCCTCCCGAGACAATTTGTATAAATTGCCTTGCATAATCAATTAATGAATAAATGAACTCCGGGAGAACCCTTGCAAGCTCTGTTACTCTTCAGGGCTGTTTGCCAGCAACAAACGAATTGGTTTAGAGACCAGTCCGCGAGCCATAATATGATGAGAAATTTTTACAACTCGACATGTACGTACACTCTTACAACGTTTCAGCGTCGACTACTCGGCATGTCTGCGGCCTTTTAGTGACGAGGGACGCTCCTGAAGTGAACAGCGCTGCAGAAATCCTTCGAACGCGACATCGGCATGCGCACACACGCCTATGGGCGCCGATCACGCCGCCCCTCGCCGCTACAAGGCCGCTGGCGCACCAGGCAGTCGACGCTGGCACGACACAACTAAAAAAAAAAAACTGCATGAAACAAGCAAGCGATACGAGCTACCCGAACCTGTGGCTGTCTGCTGCCCTGCTGAGGTATAACGAGACCTTTTCTCAGGACGATGGTTTAATAGCCGATTGGTGAGGTCAGCCATCTGTGTGAAGGCATTGTTCTTGATGACCACGTGAGAAGGACAGATGATGGCGTTGGCGTATGTAGCATGTACGTCACCGGCAGTCACACGAGACAGTATGCTTCGTTTGTTTGGCTACCGATACGCTGCATGAAGCATGAAGTGTTACGGGCTGCCCAACCTTGCAGCTAGCTGGAGTGCTCTGGAATGAGGAAATTCAACAGGGCTTTTACGTGCCAGAATCAGGATACAACTATGAGACAGGTCGTATTGGGGACTCCGGATGAATTTTGACCACGTAGCGCTCATTAACGTGCACCGACTGCGCGGTACACGAGCATTTTTGCATCCCCCCCACCCCGAATAAATGCGGAGGCAGGGGCTGGGATTAAATCGGCGACCTTGAACCAGGCCGCCTAACGCCATAGCCAGTAGGCTCCCATGGCGTAGCTCTGATCTCTAAGAGATGGCGTATGGGGACATTTCCGAATCACTCTTGGCCACGGAGTGCTTCTGAGACGCGTCCTTATACCACGAAAACGTTTGCATTTTGTGCCCCTTAGTGTAAGGTCCCAGCAGCTCAGCTCGCGGACAGCAGCCGAGCGCAACACCGTGCGATTAACTAATTGCAGGAGATATTCATTTGCGCTTCGACGTTCACTGACCCTTTGTGTTCACGTTTGGCGCTGTGCTTTCACTGTCCACGATGCCGCAGAAGATGTGGTCTGCCCGGCTGAGATCTGGTTACGGGCACGAAGTAGTCGCTAAGGTTGCCTTTCCTCTGCGCAGCCGACCCGGAATTCTGGTTCGACCAGGGCCTTTCCGGGATCGAGCAACGCCTGAACCTGCTCCAGAACACGCGCCGCGCCCGTCAGGTGGTGCTCTTTCTCGGCGATGGCATGGGCGTCTCCACGTTGACTGCGGCTCGCATCTACAAGGGCCAGCGGCTGCGACGTAGAAGCGGCGAGGAGAGCGCACTCGCCTGGGACTCGTTCCCGCACCTGTCGCTGGCCACCACGTACGGCCTGGACGTGCAGACCTCGGACTCGGCAAATACGGCGACCGCTTACCTCTCGGGCGTCAAGGCCAACTACGAGACGCTGGGCGTGGACTCTAGGGTTAAGGTATACCTTGAACGTCAGGATTTTAGTAATATGGTTGTTCAGAATCTGTCTTGTGCTCACTGTGTGCACGCACTAGATACACAAATGTGTGTGAATTGCATATGGAAGTCCCACTGGTTACTTTCTTGAGCAAGGCATGTTTAGAAAGGAGTCGCGGAAAGTGACGAAGCCTGGCTGCTTTTCATCGATACTGCAAATGCATGAGATGATCAATTATTTAACAGCGGGCAAATGCTGACTCTCTCAACGAAGTAAACAGTGGTTGCCTATCTACATCTTAACGCAGTCAAGTGGCCGATTGTTTTGTCGTAATGAAAGGGGCGCAGATAGCGTGAGCGCCAAGTCACGGAGGCTGCAATACTTTCTGGCAATCGCGAGGCAGTGAATGTAACGAATGTTTATGATAGTAGGGCTGTTCGATGAGACCCGTGTACGATCAAGTGCCATTGAGCGATGTCTAGACGCTGCTTCCGTTCTCGATAAAGGTACCTAAACACATGTACCATTTATGGAGGTAGATGGCGTATCAGCGCCGCAACTAATTAATAAAGTATAGTGTCCCTTCGTTGTCTGCCGGTCTAATCTGAAATCATTATTCATCTGCCCACAGTGCCTAGAAATTTGAGTGCTGCGCAGGGTTTACCTATTTATCTTGAGCTTTACCTGCACATCACCAGTTACATTGACCTTAGTCACCAAACATTACCAAGCTACCTCGTTTAGTTCATTGAGAACATCAGGCGAACCGAATATATCACTATGAAAAGGTAAAAAGTAAAAAATGGGGGCTCAATAATTATTGACAACGCTCCTAAGTAAGCCGGAAATGTGAAAACCACGCGACGCATTGCACTTGAAATGCCTGCCTATTCCTTCCAAGTATAAAATATCTGAAACGCAGAGTTCTGTTTGGACATTGCAAAGCCTAGCTAATAACAGCAGCGCGATACTTTCGAGTACTTGCCTACAACATAGAACCCCTATGTTCGCGAAATTTGACCTCAGTTGTAGTTGTAATTATACCAGAGCAGCCGACTAAGCTTTATACTGCTCTTGAAACAGACTAAGAACGCTATGGACCACTTGCATACCTATTTTACAGGAAAAAGAGCATTTAACCCACCCATTAGAACATTTCCTACACAGTATACCCATAGTATTCTCCTAATTTTCCCCAGATACAAAGAAGATGCCTTGTTTAGCTCAACTAGAATACCGGAGAAACAACTACGAATCTCGTATGATCCACGAATACACATGGAAAATCGAGGGTTTAGTAATTATCTGCAACACTTGCATTTGAAACAGGAAAGCTCTAAGTTTCGCAACTCATTCCGTCTGAAAATAACCCTATTTAAAAAAAAATTTGAAGTTCGCACCTCGTGCTAGTGCTTTAGTAGCCTGGGAGATATCCCGATGAGCAGCGGTATGACAGCCGGGAACGCTTCAATGAGTAACTTTATACATAGACTGTAAGGAACCTACAAAGAATAAATTCTGATCGCTCGTCACCGATAACACGGCTTCTTACTCCGAATAAATAAAAACAATGTGCCCCGCCTAGTTTACCGAAGATACTAGGGGCCACAACTAAATGTTGTGTATAACGCATAAAAATTAGAAGACAGCGAGTATTCCGTAACTATTTTTAAGTAACAGTAACATTGGAGGGGGCAAATGCCCCCCTGCCTCTCCCCCTCCCCGGTATATACGCCTATATAAGAACTTGTTGGGACACGTGTACTTTTATATGTGTCTACAGCAAATGTAGACAGGTATACTGTGTCTACATGTCTACAAAAGGGCCCGTTTCGAGAAAAACACATCAGTGGTTGTAGCGTAAAAGATATAATTGCAACATGAATAGACTGCAACAACACTACATGACGGACTACAAGCAAAAATTACAGGTCGGCAAGTAGGCTACAGGTCGCCAAATAGGCTACAGGTCGCAAAATAGGCTACAGGTCGCCAAGTAGGCTTCCAACACCAAACCGAAAAGCAAGCTCACATTATCGATGATGTTTCTGCATTTCTTCAAACGCCTTCGTCGCGGTCTCACTTATAAGTTTTGATACTTTGTTTAACCAGACGTTGAACAGTAACCAACCAAACTTTCAGCGTTAACGCAAGATTCCACATTGATAAATGGCAGAATATGAATGATAATCATCAGCATTTCCTTCCTTTATTTTATGCGACACCTCCACGACGATAATTATGCCAAGAAACAGGACGGTTGGTTGCTTCAAGATCTTCCCCACTAACTCTTTCAATAGACGTTGTTACAATAAGGTTGCGTCTCATGCCGGAGCGCTAGAAATGTTGAATCTGTGGAAGGTTGAAGGTCTGAAAGAAAGTCAAAGGAATAAGCGTTCCTGTATAAACGAGCACACATAGGGCAGGTATTCTAGAATACGTTAGCTTGGAGAAATAAAAATAACGGTACAGACGCAAGATGCTTCGAGTGTTTACGGTAAGGCTGTTTAACATTTATCTTCCCTTTTGATAAATTCAAAGAAGCATATTAGCACTCTGAATGCTTGTCCAACAACCGCAAAATAAGCCTTTTCTTTCTCTGTTAGGATTCACTTTATGTTTCTGTGGGCTGCCTGAAAAGCAATTGAACAAAGAAGCCTTTCTAAGTCCTGCGTATTTTATTTGTAAGCCCTTGCATCTCTAACTAGACGACCTGTGCAGCCAGGTTTTTGTTTTCAGCGTCGAGTTTACATGGTTGCTCTAATAATCCGCATCGGTTCTTTCGCAGAGGCTGCAGTGCCACAGTGATCCGACCACACACCTGCCGAGCATCATGCAGTGGGCGCAGGAGGCGGGCCTGTGGACGGGCATCGTGACCACCACCAGGGTGACGGATGCCACGCCCGCGGCCGCGTACGCCCACTCGGGCTACCGCAAGTGGCAGTCGTCGGTGCCCGAAGGCTGCAACGCCAAGGATATCGCACGCCAGCTCGTACAGTCCACCCCGGGATCGCGATTTAAGGTAAGATTGATGGTAACTTCAAAATGAAAAAAAGAAAACGCGTTTATATTAAGGTATCGTCCTATTATTTGTCTAAGTACGATACTTAATATCACTTTTGTAGCTAACGTTGCAAAGCTAATTTGGAATTAATTTTGTATGAATCTAATACTAATAATGGTACTGTCGTGCAATGTCACTTTTCGTTGTTAGGCAAGTAACCCATGAAAAAGTTTTTATCGCGTTTCGTTCCTATGCTGGACCTGCGTGTTGATCATCTGTGTCAGTTTGTTGTTCGCCGCGTTGCATTAGTGTGCTCATGTCGAATGCTTTTGATAAGCGCGCACATATATAAGTACACGCCTCAGTACCGGCACAGGCGTCTTTACCGCGCCGATCTTTGACGGTGCTATCCGCTGCGAGGCCCCACTACTTTCCGGACGGGGCATAAGTTCGCAATAGTAAAGGTTGTTCTAAGGACCCTGGACGGCTGTTGATGTACAAGCGCTATCACGTGACAATACTATAACGCCGGCCTTTAACTCATGCTGTCAATTCGCCTTTAGTCGAGAAAACTGCGACCTTCGTCGACGTTTTCGTCGCGCCAATGGCCCCGTAAGTTGACAAACTCGTGTATCGACTCATT
Organism: Dermacentor variabilis; assembly: GCF_050947875.1. Classification (NCBI taxonomy): domain Eukaryota; kingdom Metazoa; phylum Arthropoda; class Arachnida; order Ixodida; family Ixodidae; genus Dermacentor; species Dermacentor variabilis. The sequence continues at coordinate 240,194,211 of NC_134569.1, read as the reverse complement.
TAGACTCTCTTACCCGTGAGTCTCAGATTGAGTGAGTCCCGCTGAGTAGAATTTTCGTGAGTGTGATTCCGAATTAATGCACCTACGTAGAATTTAGAAAAATTGGAGTCTGATTCTGCCCGCTGAATTTGGGTGAGTTTGACTCCGAGTGAGCCCTCAGCAAAAAAGAAATCTTGTTCGTGTGAGGGAGTTCTAATTATTTTGCTGACCAATAATGAATTTCGAAAAAAAAGAAGTCATCGCTAGAATTCATGCTAATGGGGGCAACGTCAAAAGTTTATCGAAACGGCGCGCACCATATTTCGAACGACTACACCAAGAAAAAAAAAAAAAAAGACGAGCACGTTGTCTTATTTTTACCCACAGAACCGCGTCAAGCGGCTGCGGGGTTGCCGGTAGCGCAGCATACGCACCTGCGCTGTACTCCCCCTCCATCACGTGCCGCATACATACATACATGCATACGCGTACAAACTTAAGCACCTGTAGTGTCACTCTGGGGTTTTCGTAGCACTGGCGGCGCTTAGTGTACAGGTATGGCGCCTGCTTCCGCCCCCTCCCTGACCAGTGCTTCTCGTTTCGCTCCTAAAACTGTGTTCACTTTTCACGCCTCCGCTGCACGATAGAGGTAGTTTGCAAAGGAAATGTTGAAAGCCTCGGAGTCGAGCGCGAAGCATTGGGTGCTATGCAAATATAGTTTTCGCCTTCGGCTTCACCTTCCTGAGGAAGAATGAGCATAACGAGACCCTGCGGCACTGATGACGTCATGACAAGCCAGCGAAGCGAGTGCGATCGACGCTGAATCCCGATTTCTGTCGGTTCTGTTAGCGCTGCTTTCAACTATGCCATCAACTTTCTTTTGCTGTAACGATCACATGCTGCTTAAACTGAGCGCCCGCACTGTTGCCTTTTGCGAATGCAGCGGTGGCGTTCATTGACAATGAGCGCAAACGTCGTTGTCACGGATGCGCATTAGCCGTGTTACGCGCACATATACGCGTTTGTGCAATTTGTATAGCGATTGTATATCTCCTGTTACACATGTGAAACAACCGCGGATCTTCGATATGTTTAGTGTCCAGCTCTGTCTTCCAGGACACAGTGAGATGAGCCAGAGTTTTAGCAGTTCTCGTGCATCGCAGGGAAGTTAAGAATCATGATACTTTATGTTTTCTAGAACGCAGCTCTTAGGCGCCCGTTTTTGCGCCTAGCGTAGGCGTTGTCCCTCGGCGTAAGCGAGCGAACGAGCGCAGCGAAAGATGAAAACGAGCGTGCAGCGTCAGAAGAAAAGCGCATTGCCGCGCAAGATTTGCGACGACTGCTACGAGATGGCGCCAGAAAAGCGCGCAGTCGTCTTTTCACCGGTGGCATGCAGCGAGCGCGTCGCACGGTACCACACAGGGAAGCAACGCGTTGCACGAGCGGAGTCTGTGTGCGGTGGCTGCTGTGAGTCGCGTCCAGGCGTCACCCGTGCGCTATCTCTCATGATCCCCCGATGAACGAGGCAGTCGCGTCACACTTTGCTCCGTTTGCGACGTACCCCGCGAGACAGCTTGTCCGTCCCAGTCAATATAACGCCAAATTAACACGCACAGTGCTGCGCTCAAATTTTGCATTAGGGACTATTTCCGGTGAATTTTTTTTTATACTGACTTACTGGGCACGTACTGTTCCTCTTACGACACAATCTTGGCGAGCATACCTCACAGCGTTAGGAAAAAGTTAATCGAGTGAAAAGCTAGTGTTATGATGGATTTGTTTTCATTGCTTTTGGGAATAGAGATAGCAGAGGCCCGAGACAACCTGACGAGAAACACTGCACCAAACAAGAACCAAATCAACAATAAGACACTACGTAACCTAGAAACTACAGTGATGGAGACCCTGCTATAGTTTATCAATGATTGTTGGGAAGCGGGCAAGATGGGTCGGCTATGTGGAAACACGCTGATGTCACCATGATTCCTCAGCCTGGAAAACCATTATCCATGCAGAACTTGAGGCCGATCTCGCTGATCTTATGTGCAGGAAAACTATATGAACATATGATGCTCAACAGGCTTTAACTCACCTGAAAGACAACGGACACTGCCCAAACACGATGTTTGGCTTTCGGCCCAACCTATCGACAAATGATATCTTCCTTCTGATCAAGGAGGAGGCCATAAATAATTTAAGTACAAGCAACAAGATAGCCTACCCAGCGTTAAACGAGGCTTTCGACGACCTCTCACATGAAGCGATACTTGTGCACGTTAGGCGCTTCAAGTGCGGGGAGGGAGTTTACAGTTACATTAAGGACTTCCTGTCCGACGTTTGGGCAAAAGTGGGTATAGGAAATCTGAAAAAATCAAGGTCCTGACCATAGGCTCGGTAACTCCCTTCTGCTCTTCAAGCTAAAATTAAGCGCCCTACCGAACATTTTCAGCGAAATGGAAGGAATTCGATATGCCATGTATGCGGATGACTTAACCATATGGACACTTGGGAGATCGACGGGAAGACAGCAAGAAGTGCTACAGGAGGCCGTAGAGAGAACTCAAATGTACCTGGGTGCCTGTGGACTATCAATTACCCCTTAGAAATCAGAACTCCTGCTTCTGAGAAAGAGAACAAGAGTGTGCGACCCCGCCCAAGAGACACTAGATTCTGAGGTAACACTAAATGGAATCCACACCCGAAAGGTTACTGCACTTTGTATCCTTGGATTAGCCTTCCACAAGAATGGTGCGGAGCTCGTCACGGCACACCGACTTCAACAAACGATCACGCAGGCTACATACCTGGTGACGAGGGTCACAAATAGAGGACATGAATTAAAGGAACAATACATGCTAAGACTCGTACGAGAGATGGTCATCAGCAGAATCCCCTACGGTACACCGTACGTATATATGAAGAATCGTAAAAGCGACAAGTTGAGCATACCGATAAGAAAGACATAGAAATTGGTAATAGGACTGCCACCAACCACGTCAACAGAAAGACTGCTGAAATTGGTAGTACATAATACCAGGGAAGAATTGGCGGGGGCTCACAAGACGAATCAAATCGAAAGAGGAAAAACTTACCACTGCCGGTAGAGCTCTCCTGAGGAGACTTGGATAACCCGTCAGAGAACACAACAGTTCACAACGTTTACGCCCGATCCTGAGAGCAAAGGTACGCGTAGCACCCATACCAAGAAACTTGCACACAGAATACAAAGAAAGAAGACAAGAGAGAGCCACCACGCTACGAAAAATTCTAAAGAATGAAAGCAACAAGGCAGAAATAAGGTACACGGACAACGCCAGATACAAGGCAGGGAGATATGTTGCCTGCGTAACCAACAAGCAGAACGAAGACATAGCAGATGCATCAGTAGTTGCTAGGGTGATTGAGTTTGCCGATTTTGGACGGGGTAAACAGCGCGTACCACGAGGACACGTGAAAGAACGACAACACAAGCGCTATTCTTTCACATGCCCTCGTCTTACACGCTGTTTACTCCGTCCAAATATGCAACACCTATTCGTTCCCTCATTAAGTTAGCCGAACGGGTCGTCATAGCAATGGCCATACGGACTTGCCGATGGGACGTGCCCGGTCATCGTCGTCACAGACTCGCAGGCAGCCTGTCGCCATTTTCGGGCAGGAAGAATTAGCGAGATCGCGCTCAACATCATGAAGTACCATGACATCCCTGAAATGTATATTGTGTAGACCCCGGGGCACGAAGCCTTGGTATAAAACCAAGCGGCTCAGGCTGCCGCCCAAGAACATGTACGCCGGGCAACCCCGCGAGAACATCGTCTACAGTCAGACCAAGATGGAATGATACAAAGGAAATACTAGAACATTCTATAGCATTAAAAGAAAAGCCGGAGGGAATATCCGCCGCCACACATCAAACTTAATACAGAAGATGCCGTCATACTGCGCCGACTTCAGATGGGCAATTACCTCCACGGCACTCTACTACAACTGAAGTACCCCTCAACATTTACAAGAGACTGCCAATTGAGCAATACACCAAACGCCCTTTACAACATGGTTTTGGAATGAAAAAAGAACCCGCAGACAGTGCCTATCCAAGCACCAAGAGAAGACCAGTGGGAAGCACAGTTTAGAAGCCCAAAACCTAAGGAGCAACTACAGCTGGTGGACAGGCACATACTGTCTGTAAAGGGCCACGGCTACCTGGAGTAGGGTGACTGCCCACCTTCGCGAATCAACAGCTTGGTCTCCGAAATTTCAAAAGTTTATTCAATCAGTCACGCTACGTACTTTTAGCTGCGCATTCGATAATTGTGTTATATGCTCACTATGCGCCCACTTTTATTATTGTTTCCTATACGTTGTGAAGCACTAAAAATAAGGTGATTCGTTGTATGGTAAATACCATGCCAGCTTTCTTCCTATATTTCTTGCTTACCATACCCGTTCATGGGCTATATATTAGGTTGGTATTATTTTAAACTGTCCTATACATTCGGAGCTTTTTTTAAATATTTGGAATATTTTCTCGATAAATTACGATGTGCAATTATGAAAAAAAGCTATTATTCGTTTGTGACCATAGATAATATCCCTTGACAAATACCTAAATCAGTGCGCTTAACGTCGAACAAGGCTATCTTGCAGTTTGCGCGCACTTAGTACCGATGACGATAAAAGCAAACACAGGAAAAAGGGGCACAGACGTTGGTGCATCGAGGCTGCGCATTAAAGCGCGGCGCACACTAGATCTGGTGACGCCATCGCCGGCTGCCTTTATGCGTGCACCTCCTGTGGCTAGTTAACCTTAAACTGCATTTTTTAACATAGATGTATTACAGCAGTTGCCTTCTACTGCAAGACAGGTAGTACATTTCTTCCTCCTCCTGATATAACTGGCGCGTGCGCTATGCGGAGAATTCGATAGCGCTAGGTAACGTGTCCCTATGAGACAAATGGACTTTCTTGGACCAGTTCGCTAACCGTTGTACTTTTCTTTTTTGTAGAAACCAGAACATAACTGGAAAAAAATCAAAACGCTTTGAACCCGGACTGAACTGGTATTTTTTTTTTTTTGGTTCGAAGAGCTGGTTGTACAAACACGCACAGGTTTCATTATCAGTTACCGCTAGTCGGTGTGAATAAGAGTAGGAACGAGTACGTGTCAGCAGAGTACGAGTACGAGTGTCAGCGGAAGAGTGTCCAAGTGAGTGGCGTGGCAGTGCAGGTTTGTAGACGTGATTCTGAACGCGACTTGGAGGCGAGCTCTGATATTGCTCTGTGTCGGTGGTTCTTTTAGTGAGCTGGTAATTCACATGAGTTGTAAGCCTTTCAGTTTGAGTGAATTGAGTAAGTGGGCAAATCCATGAGATTAAATGAAGTGTGATCCCATGAATCTGCTAGTATGATTGTGTCCGTAATTGCGTGAATCCGAAAAAGCCCGAGGGAGTGCAAGTTAGTGTTTGATGAGTTTTACTAGGAGTGAACCTGGCTTGTTATTATCTTGGTGAGTCTCAGGCTGAGTAGAATTCCGCTGAGTCAAAGTCCTAGTGAGCCCGGGTCTGAGTTAGAGTGATCCCTAACCAAGAAGTGTATTTTGTGAGTGAGTCTGACTTAGTTCCATCTATTCTGACCACCTATGCAGTGAATATGCCGATGCTGATGACGATGCAGAAGGAGGAGCATTTATTGTATTTTCTTTAGAAATCGTTAAGTGAATAAGAAAAGCGGTTGTTCGATTAATCATCAAGTTTTCGTGCAGCTACTTCATGCATGGTGTTTAGTACATGGTCACACCAATGTGTCTTACTCTACATCTGTATTCTGAGATGTTGTCCGCAATGAAATAAAACGAGACACCGACCGCAAAATGTTCAGTAACGTTAACGCTCACAAATATTCACACGTTCACAAATGAGACTAAGAGCGATAAAACAGTCGCCTAAGTTTGCCGCATATTGCCCATTCCTCTGCTGCATGATAAATCGCCAATCAGGCATAGGTTTAGAGTTGCCTCAGTGCCTTGTGACTTTCAATGCGTTCGTACTTCAATGCCGGTGCCGTGTGCCACAAGCGATGTGTAAAATGAAAGCAACTATGAATCGCTTCGATGTGTTAACATGAAAGCGAAGTGTGCGTGACAGCGCAAGCCCGATTACATGTTGTGCCTGCAGAGCGCATTGCTGTGGTCATTTACAAAGAAAGAAGCGCACAAATAACCGTTGATGTGGGCGCCGCTAATGGTTTAGCTGGCCATGCATGTAGTCAGAAAAAGTTATTGGAGTATAGCTTCTGTATTGTGGGTTCAATTTCCCTTGTTGTTTTCTTTACCTTCTGTTCGTAATTGGTGCTTGGGATTTTTTTCAAGCTTCTGCAATTCGGCCATCATTTGTGGTTGACAGACCGTTAGCCTTTGTATTCAGTCCTCCCACTGTGGTGTCCATGTGTGGTTTCTACCTCGCGGCGTAGTCGTAACGTTTTTTAAATCCTGCGTATTTTGCAAGGCGAAAGGACTTCTAGTTTACGGCCGCAATAAACGTCTCTGCCTGATTTCTTTAGTCTGCTGTCCAGCAATTAGCACTTACATATTATGCCGATATGCAACGAGTTTTCCCAATTTCGCATTCCTTCTTTGGCTAAACGCTGCAGGTGATCATGGGCGGTGGCCGGAGCGCGTTTCTGGACAAGGAACTCAGAGACGACGAGGAACGACCTGGCGAGCGCTCGGACGGACGCAACCTCATCAAGGACTGGCTGGACGAGAAGAAGTCTCACTCGGCGCACGTCAAATACATCTGGAACCGCAAGCAGCTTCACGCCGTCAACCCCAACAACACTGAATACCTGCTCGGTGAGTCGGACACGATGGACTTCAGAGGGCGTGGTTGTCAGTACCACGAGATTTTGTACGAACATCACGCTTTGTATGCTCTACGGGTGCACTTTACAAAACTGCGATATCCGTTTTGGTGCAGAGCTACGAATTTGTGAACTTCGTGTTTTTATGTCTTTGAAACTTACCAGTTTTTGAAAGTTTCTTTAAAGCATTTTAGGCCTAAAAGAAAATTTCGATTCCACCTGCAAGTAGAACGCAACCTTCGCTCTAAAATGGGACACACGTTATTAAAATCGGCGCAGTGGTTTCTCACAAAAGCGTTTCTGCATTTTACGTATATTTGAATAGGCGCGATAGAGTTGGGACCGAGCTAAAGCTTCCTCTTGACCATCCGCGAGATTAGGTGAGACTTGCCTTGGACTCGTCAGGTATTTATGTGTACTAGTAGAACCCTGGGAGTGTGAGCCAGCGCCACCACTCACAGACCTTGGCGGCGGACGTGGAACGCCCTTTTTGCCGCAGGCGTCACGAGAACGTGATCTTTTTGGGTGAAGACAACTATTCAATAAACCCACACATGCTACCTGAAGGCATCAATGTTGCCGAATTCGAGACCCTCGATATGTAATAAGCGAGAAGATAGGGGGTTAACCAAGGGTACCGCCGCCAAGGTCTGTGAGTGGTGGCGCTGGCTAACACTCCCAGGGTTCTTTAGTACACATAAATACCCAAGAAAGTGGATGGGGAAACAGCGCCGCGGTAGCTCAACTAGTAGAGCATCGCACGCGAAATGCGAAGGTTGTGGGTTCGGTTCCCACCTGCGGCAAGTTGTTTTTTCATCCACTTTAATTTCCATTAATTTATCGTTTCTGTATTTCATTTATTAAGCACAAGTAATTTCCCCTATGTTGTCCTTGGTGTCAGTGTTTGTTGGCTTCTTACGATATATATATATATATATATATATATATATATATATATAAAAGGTTGCAGAGAAATCGCTGGTGTCTGCGTCTCTTCCAGAAAGTTCTAAACAATACGCATCGCACACAGACAGAGTCAGATTACACAAGGTTCGGTGCCAACACACATCGGATCGATAATATTCGAGAAACTTCCCATACATGTAGGTGCGTCCGGCGCTGAGCGATAACATTTATTAGATAGTGAAACGCGGTCACCTGATAAACAAGTACACGTGTAAATATGATAATTCATAATATTCATATTGAAATTCATATGATAAATTCAATGCGCACAAAGAAAAGCTGCTGTGTCCTGCGCAATTTTTTCTCAGCTGCATTTTACGTAGCCGCAATAAATCTAGTGATTATGATTGTTGTCGGCATTTAGCGGGTCTTTGACAGATTTTGGATGCTCGTATCACGGGTTTTAGAGATTGTTCGGTTCTCTATTTGCGGGTTTAAGTTGTAGTTGGCAACATTGATCTGGAACACTTTATTTGATTCACATAAACACAGCTGCCTTGCGCTGGCCACAAATTTCCGCAGGGCTGCATAATCCGCGGCACAGTTAGCGACTAAGGTTAGTCACGCAGACATCTACGTAAACTATATAGCAAGCGCCGTCCTGTCTACCTCCCTATTTGTGTCCCCGCCTTATGTGCGTTTCAATCACATTTCAAACATGATATAGTACGAGTTAGTCAGAGTGTCTAATTTTGAGTTCACGCCGCCGATACAAGCTTGTTCGTTCAATCCAATGATATGTCTAATCTCGAAGTATTAACTCAAGACACGCAAGGAAAGTTACTGCGCTGGAGTAGCGCGAATGCTCTGGTTATCAATGGTGCAAAAACGAAGGCTGTGCTATTCAAACCAACTCGTAAAAAAATTATCATAGCATGGACCTGTACCTCGGTGATAAGAAGATTGAGATAACGAAATATATTAAAATATTGGGGGTTACTTTCCGTGAAGATTTCAACTGGGATTCCCATGTGCATGATGTTGCCAAGAAAGTTGTCAATGCATGTGGTGTACTCAAGATTTATAGTCATAGTCCCATTCAAGATCAAAGAACTCATTTATACTGCCCTTTTTCAATCACCTTTGAATTATTGTAGCCTTGCCTGCGGAAACACCATGCAAAAGAACAAATAAATATTGGTCATGCTAAAAAAAAAGGCAATCGGACATATTGCATCTGTCCAACATCCAATTCAATTTTCAGTTCAATTGAAATCTTTATTCAACATCATGAGGATTTTGGGTGCGTCGACAAAAAGCCACAAGAAAGGCTTGACAGAGGTCGACGCACCCTACAATGACTTGGCAACAGTATGGCAGTGTATTATATAGCATGTGTAAAGCATTCGCAATAGTAACATTGACACAAATGAAACGGTATTTGAACATTACAGGCAAAACAAACGCAAGCTCAAAGCACTATGACAAAACTTTCAGCAGTACATAAATTTACATCAATTCACAGCGCGTTATTTACCGTCTGTGGAAGAATGTAGCTAAGGTAGCTAAGCATTTGGCGACCATAATTCGTTCGCGTTTTAGGCACAAACCACGTTAAGCCAGTGCGGGCAGCATACTTAAGTTCCTTGCATTTCAAAATTGCCAGTTCTAACATAAATATATTATTCTGTCTTATACTTGTTTTATACCGCCTTAATAGTAAATTTTCATGCACTTGGGGAAGGGGGGTGATGCAAAGTGACGCAAAGATCGGTGCGGTATGTTCAAATCTCGAAGCACTAACAATATTTCGTACAATTCTCTTCTGAAGCGTGTGCAGCCGTCTGATATTGGTCAATGACGTTGTGCCCCAGACCAAGATACAGTAATTAACGACTGAAGAAAACAGTGCATTGTACAGCATTTGCTTAACACGCTTCGGTAGGAAATATCGCAGTCAGGACACGATACCGGCAACTTTTGACAACTTGCGCCTGAGCATTTCAACGTGCTCGTCCCACGATAAATTTTCGTTAAAGAAAACACCCAGACTTTTGACCACGGGAACTATTTCAATGGACGACGAACCCATCTTTAAGCAAATCTGCGGAGTAGAATCAATCTTGTTACGAGGCCTAAATAATACAGCTTTACTTTTTGTCGTGTTTGTGATTAGTGAGTTCGATTCAGACCATTCATGAAGTAGGCGCAGACACTCTGTAGCTTGCTGTTGAAGATCTCGTACATGTGCTGCTCGGAAGAACAGAGTGGTATTGATACAAGGCAGAAACATTTAAACAACGCGCGCAGGTTCGTGCGCCCCCTCAAGACGACAACGGCGTATTGGAGGAAAAGACGACGAAATAATGGCACGTGTTTTCACCGCACGCCCTCGCATCGCAGGTGGCCGTTGTCGGCGTCTACAAGAAGAAGACGAGGTGAAGCGACGCTCGAGAGAGAAGAAGGCCTTCCTGATCTCCCGTTTAGAACGCGGCAGTGTTTTTATTTACCCCAGGGCACAAGTGCGCCCACAATAAATTGTTGTATCTGGATCCCCTTAACTGTCCGTTACAATTCTGGTGGAGGTGCCGGGTAATGATTTCGAGCCCAATTCGAGTTGGAGAAAGCAGCCCGGAACCACGCCATCTCAGACCCAACGAGCTTACGCCCGTCCACCAGCGCACGAGCCGTCGCCTACGTGGTGAGCCGCCCGAGTTTCCTCTTTTGCCGGAGCAGACTATAATAGCAGCAGCAGGCAATACAGAAATGACATCCCAGACAGCCTCAACCCGCATCGTGGTTGATCAGCCGCGAACGCCCGAGTATTTTCACGGCGACACCTTCGAAGACGCCGAGGACTGGTTGGAAGGCTTCTTGCGCGTCGCTGACTACAACGGATGGGACGAAAACCGGAAGCTCCGCAACGTTTACTTCGCGTTGCAAGACTGTGCGCGAACGTGGTTTGAAAACCACGAAGCTGTCCTCCGGTCGTGGGATGACTTCCGACGGGAGCTGTTGGCCACGTATCCGAGCACAGACCGCCGGGAAAGAGCTGAAGCCGCTTTGCAAGCAAGAACCCAGCGAAACAACGAAAGCGTGGCAATGTATCTCGAAGATATGTGCCGCTTATTCCGCCGGGCCGACCCGAGCATGAGCGAGGACAAGAAGCTTCGGCACCTGATGCGCGGTGTGAAGCAGGAGCTTTTTGCTGGTTTGGTTCGCAGCCCTCCACGCACCGTCGCCGAATTCCGCTCCGAGGCGACAACTATGGAAAGGACTCTTCAACAGCGTGCGAGACTCTACAACCGCGATATGAACGTCGCTTCTATGGATGCGATGCCGGCAATGTTCGGGAAAAGCGTCGTGGTCTTACGAGAACTCATAAGGTCTGTGGTTCGAGAAGAACTCCAGAGGCAACAGCGGAACAACGGCCTCACAGAGGTCTCTTCGTTAGCAGAAGTGGTTCGCGAAGAAGTGAGACAAGTCGTTCGCGAACAGCACCCACCAGCACAGCCGCAAGCGTCGTCACTGGTACGGCCGACGGTATTGTACGCCGATGTACTCAGAGGATCTCGAGGTCGTACTTTCGTCGCGGCAACTGCGCATGTACCCGAACCTCGGTTCTTGCCGTCTCCGCCGGAGACGAGATTCCAGAAAGCTGACATATGGCGCACTCCTGATAGAATCCTGCTGTGCTACCACTGCGGCGAAGCTGGTCATCTCTACAGGATGTTCGAATACCGCAGAGCGGGACTTCGGGGGTTTTCCATAAACGCTCCTTGCCCAAGAAACGGTGAACGCCCTTTCGAGATCCAGGAGTATTTGTCAACGCGCCAAAGCCCGCAGAGTTCACAGCAACACCAACCTCGGTCAACAGTGCCACTGATGTATCGATCACCGAGCCCGCGTCCATCCTCAAGCTCCCCAAGGCGACGCCCCCAAAGCCCACGTCGGGAAAACTAATACCGATGACCTGCGGAGGTGAGGCTGCTGTCGACGCAAGAACGGAGCCTCCAGCGCTGATTCTGAAATATAACGACGGACGCGAGAGCAGTTGCGAAAAGAGTGGCGTAGCTTCCGATTTATGTATGTTTATAGACGGCTGCGAAATTACTGCTTTAGTAGAGAGAGGCGCAGACCATTCCGTTATGAGCAAAGTACTTGCCAGAAGACTGAAAAAAGTGCTGACTCCTTGGAGAGGACCGCAAATTCGAACCGCCGGTGGACACCTTATCAACCCGGTGGGCAGGTGCACTTCTAGAATCGGAATACGCGGCTTTACATACGTCGCCAGTTTCATTGTCCTATCAGAAGGCTCAAGGGATGTAATTATTGGCATGGACTTTTTGCAGGCGAACGGTGCAGTTATCAACTTGCAGGAATCCTGTGTGTCGTTCTCAACGAAGCACGCCATCGCGACGTTCGAGTGTGAAGAACAATTCGATGCGCTTCAGATTATAGACGACGACGTCACGATACCGCCAAGATCCAGCATAGCTGTCGCCGTAAGAAGCACCGTATTCAGCGACTATGAAGGAATAGCAGACAGTAACACTGGGCTCTTACTCGAAAAAGGTATCTGTATGGCAAGGGGCCTTGTTCGGCTGCGTGACGGGTGTTCAAATGTCTTCCTGACTAATTTTGGAAATGAAGTTCAGCATGTTGCGAAGGGAACCGTCATTGCCCGCCTTAACGATTATGAACAGATTACGGATTTGAGCTCTTCCGATGGTGCACTACTGGAGTCTGACAACATAGACTCCATACTCGCATCCGTCCACATCGAAGCAGCACTATCACCGAGCCAGAAGCAGAACCTTGTACGAGAATTCGCCTCCTGTTTCTCAACGACATCGAAAGTTCAGACAACATCCATCGCCAGACACCGCATCATTGTCGACGAAGCTGTGAGGCCTATTTGCCAGCATCCCTACCGAGTGTCACCGAAGAAGAGAGAGATCATCAGCAAACAAGTCGAAGAAATGCTTCGAGACGACGTAATTCAACCATCGACCAGCCCGTGGGCTTCGCCTGTGGTGCTGGTAAAGAAAAAGGATCAGACCTTGCGCTTCTGCGTTGATTATCGGAAGCTAAACGCCGTCACAAAGCGGGATGTCTATCCACTTCCGAGGATCGATGACACCGTCGATAGACTACGGGATGCGAAATTCTCTTCCTCTCTCGACCGCAAAAGCGGATACTGGCAAATAGAAGTGGACGAACGGGATCGTGAGAAGACAGCATTCGTGACACCAGACGGACTATACGAATTCAAGTTACTTCCGTTCGGCCGCTGTTCCGCACCTGCCACCTTTCAGCGGATGATGGACACTGTGCTCTCCGGGTTAAAGTGGCAGTCCTGTCTGGTTTATCTTGACGATGTCGTGATTTTTTCTACCACCTCTGCTCAGCATGTGGAACGACTGAGGACCGTGCTCGAAGCTATTAGTTCAGCAGGGCTGACGATAAATCCACAAAAATGTCACTTCGGCTTCCATGAGCTCCTTTTCCTCGGCCATGTGATTAGCTCCGAAGGCATCCGTCCTGACCCTGAGAAGACCGCAGCAGTCGAAAAGTTTCCTAGACCAACCTACGAAAAGGCCATTAGGCGATTCCTAGGACTTTGTGCCTATTACAGGCGCTTCGTCAAAAACTTTTCGAAGATTGCCGAGCCGTTAACGCGATTAACGAAAGAAGATATGCCTTCGTTATGGCACAGTGAACAAGAAGATGCATTCAATGAGCTGCGACGGCGACTTCAAAACCACCCGGTCCTTGCGCACTTTGATGAGGAAGCGGAAACAGACATCCACACAGACGCCAGCAATTTAGGACTTGGTGCCGTCCTCGCTCAATGGCAAAACGGAGAGGAAAGAGTGATTGCATACGCTAGCCGCACTCTTTCGTGGGCTGAAACCAACTATTCAGCCACCGAAAAAGAATGCCTCGCAGTAATATGGGCCATAGGAAAATTCCGACCATACTTATACGGTAGACCGTTCCAAGCAATCAGTGACGATCACTCATTGTGCTGGCTTGCAAACCTGAAAGATCCTTCTGGACGACTTGCTAGATGGAGTCTGAGGCTGCAGGAATACGACATAACGGTCGTGTACAAGTCAGGTCGCAAGCACAGTGACGCTGATTGTTTATCACGTGCTCCGGTCGAATCTGCTCCTGTGAAAGATGGAGACGAATTTCCGTTTCTTGGAGCCGTGACCACGTCTGAGATGGCCAAACACCAGCAGTCTGACGCCGAGTTGCTTCTACTCATCAGGCACCTCGAGGGACACCCCGTCCATGTTGCGCGAGTTTTCTGCCGGGGATTGTCATCGTATGTGATGAGAAATGGCGTCCTGTACAAAAGAAATTTTGAGCACAGCACAGAGAAATGTCTACTTGTTGTTCCTTCGGCTTTGCGATCGGAAATCTTAGAAGCCTGTCACGATGACCCATCAGCAGGACACCTCGGAGTGAGCAGAACCTTCGCCCGAATTCATGCTAAATACTACTGGCCAAAGCTATTGAATTCAGTACAGCATTATGTACGAACATGTCGGGATTGCCAAAGACGCAAAACGCCTCCATTAAAACCCGCAGGCCTCCTTCAACCAATAGAACCCCCAGGAGCCCCGTTCGAACAAGCAGGAATGGACTTGCTTGGTCCCTTTCCGACATCGTCATCAGGGAAACGATGGATTGTAGTAGTGACCGATTACCTAACCCGATATGCCGAGACATCCTCTCTAATCAGTGCAACGGCCGTTGAAGTGGCTGATTTCTTTGTCACCAAGATAGTATTACGACACGGTGCCCCTGCAATTATTATCACGGACCGAGGAACTTCGTTCACAGCCGATTTGACGCAATCCATCATGAAATTGACTCATACCAGCCACAGGAAAACAACTGCCTATCATCCTCAAACAAATGGGTTAACCGAGCGATTGAACAGGACGCTGACCGATATGTTGTCAATTTACGTAGACTTAGAGCACCGTACATGGGACAAGATCCTACCCTATGCGACATTCGCCTACACTACCGCATTGCAAGAAACCACTCAAGTAACGCCATTCCAACTTGTTTTTGGTCGAACAGTTACCACACCCTTGGATGCAATGCTGCATGTCAGCGACAGTACAGAACAGAACCCTGACCTCAGTTACTTTACACAGAGGGCCGAAGAAGCACGTCAGCTGGCGCGACATCGCATTCAACAAAGGCAGCGCATCGACGCGGACCGTTGCAACCTGCGGCGAAGGGAAGTCGAGTATGCACCAGGCGACAGAGTATGGGTGTGGACCCCCGTGCGGACGCGCGGCCTGTCCGAAAAGCTTTTGCGCCGTTACTTCGGCCCTTACCGAGTACTTCGCCGCATCAGTCCCCTGAACTACGAAGTTACGCCAGAAGGACAAGTGAGCTGATCACGATGCCGGCGTCGCACAGAAACTGTACATGTGGTCAGACTGAAGCCATATTATGACAGGCAGTGATTATTCGACCAAACATCTTTTCTGTGCCATATACCACTTTAGTATGGACAACTGCTTGTGAACAATTTCGTCGCTTTACGCATCGGGACGATGCGTTTTGGAGGGGGGATAATGATACAAGGCAGAAACATTTAAACAACGCGCGCAGGTTCGTGCGCCCCCTCAAGACGACAAAGGCGACGAAATAATGGCACGTGTTTTCACCGCACGCACTCGCATCGCAGGTGGCCGTTGTCGGCGTCTACAAGAAGAAGACGAGGTGAAGCGACGCTCGAGAGAGAAGAAGAAGGCCTTCCTGATCTCGCGTTTAGAACGCGGCAGTGTTTTTATTTACCCCAGGGCACAAGTTCGCCCACAATAAATAGTTGTATCTGGATCCCCTTAACTGTCCGTTACAGTGTCATCTGCGTAGATCACAAATGTTGGGATCTTACTTAAGCAGACTATGTCGTTGACATAAAGGAGGAAAAGCAGAGGTCCCAGAACACTTCCCTGCAGAACGCCAGATGAAATATGTTTAACATCTGATAGTTCGTTATTTACTGTTACTTGTTGGACGCAAGAACTGAGGTAGGATCTAACTATATCAAGACATTTTTCGCGAAAACCGTAGTGTTCGAGTTTGGCTAACATTGTTTGGTGATTGATTTGTTCAAACGCTTTCGAGAAATCGATGAAAATGCCAAGAGTGAAAAGCTGTTGCTCAAAGGACTCTAAGATTAGTTCTTTTTGGGTTAGAAGTGCAGTCTCTGTCGAAAAGTTCTTTCTAAAACCATGCTGGCTTGGCGTTAAGATATTAAATTTGCCACAGAAACTAGACATTCGCGTATGCAGTATCTTTTCAAAACACTTTGAGAAAATCCGAATAGAAATTGGGCGATAATTTGATAGGTCGTTTTTGTCTCCACTCTTATGAAAAATGGTTACTCTAGCAATCTGCATTCGTTTAGGGAACATTGCATGTTCGAGGCAACAATTAAAATATGTTGTAGCACTGGGCTTATTATATATATTTTACTGGCAGAATCTTAAGGTCATCTATGTCCCTTGAGCTACTGTTGCGGAGGGCCAAGAGGCAAGCTTCGATTTCGCTGGTGCCTGTTGGCATCAAGAATGCAGTGAAAGGAACTCGCGAGTCAAGGCATTTGACATTCGGGGGGGGGGGGGGGGGCACTATTGCTATCTGCCAGAGACACGAAAAAATCATTAAATTTTTCGGCTAATAATTTTCCACCCACTGGTATGTTGTCTACTAAGACATCAAGCATGCCGCTCGCATGTGCACCTCGATTCAAAATTTCATTTATTGTTTTCCATACAAGGTCACTCCTTTTTAACACGTCTGGGTTGAATAACTTTTCCATATACTCTTGCTTTGCACGGCGAAGAAAAGACGTGATTTTGTTTCGATACGTCTTAAAACGCGCCAGTTCATCCTGTGAACTGCTTTTGATGAAGCGGTTATAAAGATCGTTTTTTTGCTTTATCATTTGAAGACATTCGGCGCTTATCCAGGGTTTACGAGCCTTACGAGGTTTTTTAGCGTCTCAAGTCGAAAACTTTGCTCATAAACAGATTAAATGTGATAATGCAGGCATTATAAGCGTCATCTGGATCGCTTTCACGGAGCACAGTACTCCAGTTCACACCTGCAACGGCTGACCGAAAAGAATTCATTGTGTTTTGGTTTATGCGCCGGTATAGTACCGCTGGAAGCATGCGTTGTTTTTGAGGAGTTAAAGAACCTACAAACAAGAATATGGGCAAATGATCACTTATTTGGACATGAATGACTCCTGAGTGAAGACAGTCCACTCGACAGTTACTAATGATGACATCAATTGCCGTCTCTGTCTCTAGCCGTGTCGGTTTATTTATGACATTAGTGAATCCATTGCTGTGTAATATGCAGTCGACTTCACATTTACGCGCAGAAGAAGATAAGAAATTAATATTAAAATCACCACCCAGAACTAGATTAAGGTTGTTTTCTGTGATCCACATGATGCTCATACATCTCATTCAAAACATATACTGTACATTAATTAGAACAGCTGTGCAATTTTAACCTTTTAGTTAAATACAAGCATAGTCTGACAAACAAAAGCAACTACTTTCTCGCACTATGCCAAGTAACATAATCACCTGAAACACCTAACATCAGGCAAATAGACACCTGGTACATAAATTTGTTTATGTACTTGCTACGTTTTAAAAAGTCTACAGTAGATTATGCCAAAATTTTTTAAACTTGTTAAACATCGACGTTATTATCGCTGATACAATGACAAGGAAAGAATGGCAAGAATATGTAATTGTAAACACCATGTCGCACCGCTGAATGCGCTCAGTCATTAGAGCGATTTTTTTGTTTTTTTTATAGATGTATGTGTTTTTTTCAATATGTGACATATTTTGTATGTTTAGTATTTTTCTTTCAATTTTTGTTGACCACACTGTTTACTTACTTTATGTTTTGTACATGTATTTTATTTCACAGTTTGTTGACATACTGCTCTAAAATATCAAGGTCAGGAATTCCGTCAAGCTGCTATTTCCAGCAGCTTTTAATGGCTGTCCTTGCAAGTTTTTCGCTGTTTCATTTTATTTTTTTTTTCTGTAACCAATATCATTGTGCATGAATATTGAATCACTGTATTTTACCATATCCTTGTGTGAAGTATAATGCTCAATAAACTGAAACTTGTCCAGTCCTTCCTTTTTTTATTCGCTATTTCCGAAGGTTGCTGTCTTTTCGATAGGAACCATGGATAGCACCAACAAGAGCTACTTGCGCACTAGTACAAGATAATTCGTGCAGCATTAAAGTCAACGAAATGTAAAGAAAGATTAAATTCACCCTGCAACAATTGTTAGTGGTTATGGGATATTACGTGCCAAAGCCACTATCTGATTATGACGCACCCCGTAGTGGGGGGCTCCGAACGAAATTTGTGTGCACGGGTGTTTTCGCATTTCACCCCCTTCGAAATGCGGCCGCCGTGGCCGGGATTCGATCCCGCGACCGCGTGCTTAGCAGCCCAACACCATATCTATTAAGCAACCGCGGCGGGTAACTTTCAGTGAAGGCACCGGAAGTTCTACACTCGTTTGTGCGTTTGTTTCCTTCATTCGTGTGTTAAAAAACACCGATAATAATGTAAACTCTGTAGATGTTGTTAGCTCACAGGTACATTTTCTCGTCTGTATTGAAGAAAAGACTTTTTAATTTCAGGCCTCTTCGACAGCGACCACCTTCCATACTCGTTCGAGCGGCGGAGCTTGAAGACGACCAAGCCGAGCCTACCGGAGATGACGAGAGTGGCACTGGAGATATTGCAGAAGTCTCCAAAGGGATTCATTTTGCTTGTCGAAGGTTGGTTGGGCAACTTGTTTCGCACCAAAATAACTGCCTGATAATTTCTGGCAAGCTTACAACCTAGATTATTCACTGAAATATGTGATATGCATGAAAGGGGAAGGAGGAAACGGCCGCTTTTTTACACTGGGGTGCAGTACCACAGATCGTATTTGTTGAAAAAAAAGTACCTTCGTAGATGCCCCAATAACACTGGGATAACAGACTCTTGCTTTATGGTAGACCGTAGCTTTCTGTGCTTGCTCAGGCGCTCCACTGAAAAGATATTGCATAAGCGTTCTGACAATTGCATGTTTCGCATGGTTTTCGCAAACTCAAATAATGCGGAGTCCGTGACGTTTCTGTAATGAGACACAAAGTGTGGGGAGTTATCGAAATGGACACCGTTGGTTTATTGAGTTTCAGCAGGCTACGGCATATTTAGAAACCTTTCTAAACTTTGAAAGAAAATGTGGCAACCTGCAGTTAATTCGTGAGGGCATGACGCCGGTTCAGTTGCCGTTGGTCAAGGACTGTCAAACTCGAAGGCGATAATTTTCGTAAAACCGCTGATATAATCTTTGTTCTAGAAGTGTTGGGATAGATCGACCTCAATATCTTAATTATTTTGGCATATGATACGCCCTCGTAATTAATATAGTCAGCATCTATGGTGCAAACACTTCATAATATTACTTGCATACGAACAGCGAGTTTTACCAACGTCATGCTTCAGCATATTTGTCGCACTTAAACTACGAAGTACAAGGTTACTACGTTTCTCCTAAAACACGGTAAACTCGGCCCGGCCATGGGCAACACTGAGCATTAAATTCCTAAAATAATTTCCTGCTTATTATGCGCTTCTTATACAGCGACAGAGAAGTACCTTCACACATCACACCTGCTGATGATAAATGTAAGTTCTTGCATACTTTATGCCGTTACTGACATATTTAAAGATTTCGCCAGTGAACAAATTTCATATAAAGCTGCACAATCTCGTGTGCGCTATGCAAAAAAAGAAAAAGATTCGCTTGCTCAACAGCGATAATAAAGTAACTGGCCTGGCAGTTTTAAATATGCTACATACAAGGCACGCTAGTCATCGAGTCATGTCGCATACGCTGCATGCTTTCATGATTTGGAACATGTGTTAGTGAAGGTAACAGAAAAACGAAGTTCGCGTTCGTGAGTCTTGGGCCCATATTATTTTTCAGTGCGCAGAATCGTAGACCGATTGCCGTGAAGTAAATCTGCCCCGTGACTTGTAAGCACACAATAATCACCAGACGACGATTAAGTGCAACCGCAACCACGTACCTGTAACAAATTAACAGTATGTAAGAGCCACCACGCGTAGTCAACTCGAAGTTTACACAACATGACCGGCGCATAAAGTGAGAAAGGTTTACATAGATTGTGGTATATCAAGATACCAAACGTAAAAGCGTCTTCAGCAGGGACGTCGCCGTTGTCAATCTTGCCCCCTCTTTACAATCGGCGACTTGCCAGAGAACATCCATGATGGCGTCAGTGAATCACTGTAATGTCCAGACAGCTGAAGGTACCCATTTTGCTTTCCGTCAACTGCTTACTACGCAGTCCGCGAGCAGTCTAGGACACAGCTGCAAGTATCCTTCAAAGGAAAGAAGCATACATGTCGCGGCGAATCACCTCAGCGAATCACCTCATTTGGGATCTCCTCTACTTTTTCATATTTTGTATCCATCTCGGCGCCGTCTTTCGGGGAACGATCCTTTTGCCACAAAACCCCTGCCCTTGCTAGGTGATTTATTATCTAGGTATAAGCAGGGTGGTGCCGTTTTGTCTCACGCGTCACTTCTTCTTTGTTATTTTTTTTAGCGCTGGCCTGCCTTTACCTATGAAATCGACCAGCTAGCCCAAAGATATGTTTTCTTAGTAATAGGCCTGCCAAAGAATCACTCGGTCTACGCATTTGCTGGTGCCTCTTGACTGGGACGCCTAGCCATACATGAAGAGAAAAGAGGAGTCGTTGGCAAAGGGTACTCGTGGTCAAGATCAGCGAGCTCACTGAACAATTTCAGACCTAAATCCTATTCACTTCATTCCATGTGATACGAGGTTTACCGGCGATGCGTTACTCCAAGGACGCTAGGAGTAGGAACGGCGAAGCAGCGTTTCGAAAGGCACACCATGCAGCGACCAGCAGCGCGAGAAGAGCGAGCCGAGCGTTGGCGATGCTGCTGCACTGAAGCG
The DNA here is from genome assembly GCF_050947875.1 of Dermacentor variabilis. Classification (NCBI taxonomy): domain Eukaryota; kingdom Metazoa; phylum Arthropoda; class Arachnida; order Ixodida; family Ixodidae; genus Dermacentor; species Dermacentor variabilis. The sequence goes on along the minus strand of NC_134569.1, from coordinate 240,173,373 downwards.
CGTCTTTTTCTTCACATTCGGCCCCGCAGAGAAAGAGCCATCTTGGCGACCTAAGACGTTGGAGACAAGCAGGTTACGGTACGGCTCGAGACGCGCCACATGGACGAGGTCACGTCTACGCTGGCGCATGTCGTCAGATGGACAAAGTGGTTAAATGAGCATTCACGCGAACGTTTTCTCCAAGACGTCGTAAGGCCCGTCGTACTTTGGGACGAGTTTTGAGCGAAGCCGAGGAGTTGGCAAGGAACAGCCAGCCACACAAGAGGCCCTGGGTCATAGATGGGATTTGGAAGCGAGTCGGCGCGGCTTTCCGTCTGTTGTCGTTGTTCTTGTGATGTCAAGGTGCGCGCGAGCGGGCGGCACTCTTTGGCTTGTCGGGCAACTTCGTACACTGGTATGCACTCGGAAGCGATGGTATGCGAAGGCTCGCGTTCATACAGGGGGAAGAAAGGTGAAAATCCTGTAGTTGCTTGTATCGCGATGTTGTATGCGAACGTTACAAAAGGAAGAACGGGATCCCAGTTACCATTATCAGATGTACGTACGTTGCGAGCATATCACCGTGATTGCGGTTAAACCATTCTGTGGGCCAGTTAGTCTGCGTGTGGTATGCCGTGCTCGTTCGAGGAATAGTGTGACACTCCGAAAGCAGAGATTCGACTACTTCGGAGAGAAAGGTGCGACCTCTATCAATAAGAATTTCTCGAGGGGTGCCATGTGGAAGAAAGCCATGTAGGATGAAATGAGCTACATTCCACGCTGTAGCATGTGGCAATGCAGCAGATTAGACGTAGCTTGTAAAATGGTTTCCAGCAGCCATGATCCACCGATTGCCATGTAGTGTTATTGGAAGTGGATCATGGAGGTCGACGACGACGCGATTGAAGGATTTGGAAGGGCACGGAAAGGGCTCTAAGGCTCCAGACGCACGTAAAGGTGGTGATATGCGACATCGTCAGTCAGAGCACCACTGAACAAGTTTTCGTACAATAGTGTACATTCTACGGGAGTAGTAGCTATGACGAATGCGTTCTTATGTCTTAAGTACTCCGGCATGGTCACATTGCGGATCATCGTGAAACGATGCACCGATTTGTGACCTTAAGCTGCGGGGAATGGTCAGTAGCTATCGACGGCCTTCGGGTGTAGTTGCGTCGGTGCAGCAGCCGATCAACGAAGGACGAAATCACCAGCTTGGCCTCGGAGGGGTCAGGATACAGGGACGTTCGATGATCCAGAGAGATAGGCGAAAAAAGAAGCGATCCACAAGTCACGGCTTTGTTCGGTACCAACTGAGCCACGGTCTAGAGATGACATGAAGTGCAGGTGGTTCCACAGCCCGACTCTGGAGGTATAGGTTAACCAGACAGGGCGCCTAAGTCGGAGTGCTTGCGTCCACAGCGGTAGACGACGCGAATGTCGTACTCATGGATTCGGAGTGCCCAGCGTGTTAGGCAGCCAGGTGAATCTTTCAACGTAGTGAGCCAACAAAGCGCATGGTGATCAGTTATCAGATCGAATTGGCGACCGTACAAGTATAGGCAGAACTTACCAAGTGCCCGTGCTAGAGCCAAGCACTCTTTTTTAGTCGCGCTGTAATTTACCTCTGCTTTTGCCAGCGTGCGACTCACATAGATGATGACGTATTCGGAGCAGCCGGGCTGTCGTTGCGCGAGGACAGGGCTGAGACCGATTCTGCTGGCGTCCGTGTGCACTTCAGTGGCAGCTGTCGGGTCAAAATCGCGGGGAGGTAAAACGACGAGGCAGCGTAGCAAACGCCACGTCGCATGCAAGGGACCAGGAAGAGAGGCCCGCGCCACGGCGTAGGAACTGGGTCAAGGGCGACATAGTCGATGCAAAATTGCGAACAAAGCGCCAGAAATATGAGCAAAGTCCCACAAACCTGCGAAGTCCTTTAACGTTATTACCAGGCTTCCGGAACTCAGCGACTTCACGAAGTTTCGCATGGACGGGCAGAACGCCGTGCTTGGACGCGGTGTAACCCAGCGGACAAGCGGATCCGGCCAAGCGGCCGCGGATTTTCCGCTTTGCGGAAAATACGCGGCCGCTTGGCCGGATCGCGCCCGGACCGATTTTTTCCGCGCGGATAAGTTGGCCGCTTTGGCCGCAGCCAATCAGAACCCGACACTGCGGAAGCGCTGGTGAAGGAATGTAAACGAATGTCTTTCTCTGGGCTTTTCGCTTCTGTTATTCAAAAGCGTCAAAACGGCAAGTTGGGCTAGCTGGTTGGGATTCATAGTAAGGTTTGTTACAGCGCAACACAAGACAAGGACAAAAGAAGGTATACAGCGACGACACGGCGCCGTGTCGTCGCTTTATACCTTCTTTTGTTTTTGTCTTGTGTTGCGCTGCAACAAATCTTGAAAATCGACTAGACAAGTGGCGAGTAAAATGCCAACGATCTCGTCTTCTTCGTCTGAGCTCATCATTTTGCAGAACTAGATAGCAGACGGGAGCGCGCCGAACCACGAAGAAAAAAATATCGAAAGTGCGCGCACAAACCCAAAGTGCCGCGAGAGGGCGGCACGTCCCTGAAATCGCTAAAGAAATTGCAAGATGCCCCGCCTTCCCGGCGACGCGGATAGCCAGACAACGCGGCCGGTCTGAACAGGCGCGGGCGCTCGCCATCTCGCCGCTTTGAAAATCCGCTTGTCCGCTTAGACGCTCCGCTTTCGGTGTGAATGTGCCTTAAAGATGGTAAGTTCTCGGGCGGCGAAGCGGCGCTTTTTGAGGTTGAGTTGCAGGCCGCCATTGGTTGGACACATCAAAACATGTCTAAGGCAAAGTAGGTGGGTAGGAAAACCAGGTGAAAACCACGACATCGTCCAGATAACATACACATCGACCACTTGAGGCCACGCAGCGTCTTGTCCATCCGTCGTTCAAACGTTGGGTAGATGTTGCAAAGTCCAAAGGGCATCGCGTTCAATACTTATAAGCCGTTGGGTGTTATGAAGCCAGTAGTCTGGCGATCGGCTTCAGCCATCGAGACCTGCCAGTAGCCAGAACTCAAATATAGTGCCAAAAAGAATTCTGCTCCTTGAAGGCAGTCAAGGGCGTCGTCAGTGCGCGGCAAAGAACAGACGCCTTTGCGCGTTACCTCATTTAATCGAAGGTAGTCAGCGCAAAAGCGAATAGGCCCGTCTTTCTTGCGAATCAAAACCACAGTGGATCCCGAAGGACTTTGGGATGGTTGAATAACGCCACAACGTAGCATATTTTCGGCTTGGTCTTAATATAGGCAGCTTTAGAATAGCGTTTTGTTCCCTTACGTACGTTATACTCAAGCTTCTTTGCGAGACGTTGTGATGCGCGTCCATTCAAGACGTTTACTTTAAGGTGTGGGAACGCAAAAGTAAGGAATACCTTAAAGGACAGGACGCCGTTTGGTGCCCCGTGACAAACGTATCCAAGCCCAGACAATTCATCAGCAACCGTTCTGTTGTTACTATGCGGACGCGTCTCGTCAAGCCTACGGACGCCGGAATCGCCGAACGATCTCTGAAATCGGATCGGCTATGCGCGCATAACTAGCGTTTCAGGTGAGGTTAAAGGAAGCGAAAGCCCGTTACTATAGTGTGACAATCAATCAGAGCGATAGCGTAGCCATCACGAGAATTCACGCTGAAGCAGGAGCCATGGGTGCCGCTATGTTCGACGATGCTATTTGTTAGCGTCCGTAAATATTACGAACATTAAACTCGCTAAATACGGTGCTTTGTCATAGCGCACGTCAACCACAGAAACTGAATAGACAGTTTTAGAATAGCGCTTGCCGCCTTACCTGCGTTAAACGTAAGCACCTTTGCTGGACATTACAGTGCGCGTCCTTACAAGTCCTTTAGTTTGCCGTACGGAAATGCAAACGTAAAGAAGACGTTATAAATCAGGGAGCCGTCTGGTGCCTCGTGCCAAACGTATACAAGCCAATACGATCCATTAGAAACCTTCCTGCTGTTCCTATGCCGACGCGTCTCGTTAGGCCTACGAGCGCCAGAATCGCCCAACGATCTAAGAAAATGGACGCTCTGTGCGCTCATTACTAACCTTTCAAGTGAGTTTAGGGAAGGCCAAAGCTCATTACAATAGTTACTGCCATGGCAGCCAGCGCAAGTGAGAGAGCAGCCATCACGAAAATTCACGCTGAAGCGAGAGCCATGCGTGGCGCTATGTTCGACAACGCTGTTTCTTAGCGTCCGTTGCGAACGTTAAACTCACAAAATAACGTACATTATAATAGCGTACATAAACCACAGAAACCGAATAACGTACGGGGCATTTGCAGTGAGGACGACGCTATTTCTTTACGTATGTAATGTGTTTACGTTTGGTTGCAAATGCTATCCTAAACTGTCTATTAACGTTCAGAACATGCGCAATGAGGGCAAGGCTACTTTACGTACGCAATATGTGTTTAGGTTGGTTGCAAACGCTATTCTATAACTGTCTAATGACGCGACGCTCTTCGGCAGTGACGCGGTAGCCTTTTAGACGAAACGGCTGGTGCGAACCGGTGCCAATGTGCTGCTGCACTTCAGAAGATCGGCACCGATGCGGCTGGGAAACAGCGAGCGAATTTCTAAAGTGGTGCAAAAGTTGGAGAAGCTCAGAGTGGTCGGCAGTGGTTAGGATATGGGCGGTGGAACTCGGGAACATGTCACTGGACGGCTGTTCAAGCGTTAAATGGGCGTGTAGTTCGTTGGAGTCAATGTGGCACGATTTTTCTGGCACGTTAACAAAGAACGATGAGTCAAAGAAGGCCGAGACATTCACCGAAAGCCAACGTAACAAACGCAGAAAGTGGATTGTGCGCAAAAATATTGCTGAGGCCAGCAGCGATGTCAAGCATTGCAAAAAGTAGTGGAAGGTCTTTCCGACTCATTTAGATGTCAGACGGTGTGATGAAAGTAGCATCGTGACGGCACCACAGAAGACTGGGACAAAAGCAGGAAGGCAAGGCTGAATGTCGGTGTCATCGCGCTCGAGAAGTTTAGGCGGCCGATCAAGAGCTTCGTGGGATGGTGCGTCACACACTGGTGAAAATTCAACTTCAGCGCGTGCGCGGTCGATGACAGCATTGTGACGGGGTAGGAAGTCCCTCCCGAGGATGGCGTCACGTGCGCAGGCAGATAGAACAATAAACTCGACGACGTATAAGCGCACGGGTAATACAGACTGCCAGAGGTGTAATGTATTGCGCGCTTGCCGTGTGAAGCGACAGTCCAGAGAGCGGCGTGGTAACCTTGCCCAGTGAACGGCAAAGTGTAGCACGAGCACATCATAATTGCATTTCTCCGCTCTTTCTGCGCATGGGCGAGGAGCAGTGGTCGCGAGAGAGAAATGTGGGGACTTTCGGTCCTTGAAGTTTCTCTTCGCCTAGGTACTACGGAGGAGAAAGTTGTTAGCTCCGTTCGTCCCTAGCTGAGCTGGCAACACAGTCGACAGAATTCGTGGCCAGCAAGGCGAAGAAGCCGTGTCCAATGTGAGTTTGTTGCTATTTTTTGCGACGGTAGCATATTAAATTGTTGTAGTCGCAGGGGGATACGTTTGGAAGTGAGGTGTGTTCTCGGATGATTTTAGTGGCAAAGCATTACATCATGCCGATGCATTGTTCATTAGTGTCGTTGAGCAAGGTCAGCATGCCGCCCACTTCAGGAGATTCGCGGGAACGGAAACAGTTTACGAATTCGGCTGCCGTGCCCATGCGAGTTTGTTGCTTTATTTATTTATTTTTTTTTTTTGCGGCGGTTTCATATTAAATTCTGATAGTCCCAGGGGGATACGTTTGGACGTGAAGCGTTTTCTCGGATATCTGTAATGGCAAAGCATTACGTCGCGCCAATACATATTGTTCATTAGTGTCGTTGAGCATGCCACACACTTCAGGGGAATCGCAGGAACTGAAACAGTTTATGAATTCAACTGCCGTGCCCATGAATTAGTTCTTAATGTAACTGAGCATACAACACACTTGGAGATTCGTGGGAATGGAACATATTGTACTCTGTATGTGAAAGTACTAAAGCTCACGTCGCCATGCAATCTGAGTCATAGATCATTGTGAGAGCTGTACAGCCACACTGGCGAAACCTGCGAATGAATACGGAACAAATGTATGCCAAAGAAAAATGGTCGTCATGCAGTTTCATAGCGGTAGATCCTTGTGAAAGCTGTACAGTAACACTGATATTGGCTGCGTGGTTTGTTCAATCCGCCAGCTCTTCCAAATTCAGAAAAGACTTAAGACCGGAGGAAAATTTCTAAACTACAAGATGGCAACCTGATTTGATAAATCATAGTTTGGATGTTTCCAGTAGAAGCACTTGCACCAACGGAAACTAAGTTGCAGTAAAAGTTCGGCTTCAGAAAGTAAGTGCGTCAACATTACACCATCGATAAACGCAATGCCACTACATGGATGACTTGCCTTGTATGAAAATATTGTTTTCACCTTTTGCTCTCCTGTTCCCCATATAAGCATTGCGCATTGAGGCGAAGTCTCACTGTTTAGTGCAATACGTTTGTCACTGGCTGACCAGAAATATATCGCTATCAATGTCGTATAATGAGCATTAAAAAGTTCTATTCAGCTCCTACTTTGCGACTGATGAGCCGGCTGTGCTTACATAGGTGCGGATCCACCTTCAGAGGGTCATCACTGAATTGTATTTTTTTTTACAGGAGAGTGGACACCTGCATAAACAGTGTTTTTTGACTGTACATAGGTTACCAGGCTTTTTATCAATCTTTTAAATTACCTACCAAGGCTTACGTTATGCTCTTCATTTAGTAAAGAGGGCTAAACATCGACAAAATGAAGCAGCTCAAATAGCTTGAACGTGTATGTGTTTTCTATCCGCAGTGACGGACAAGATGGCTCGAGCGTTGCAGAATGCCGTAATCCTAAAGTCAGCTTCGCCGTAAGGCAACAGTGTTGCGCAATCAAGCGTGCGCAGTGTATTGCGGCGAAGTACACCAAGAGTGGAAAGCGGCCACTGTCAGAGGATATAGTGTGATATACGTGCGCACCTGCTGTCGCGTCTCCTGTCGCAGTACAAGCACGGAGGCGCCGCCCAAGTGTACTGGCAGGCCTTCAGAGCTATTTTGCCTGCGGTTGTAGCGATCTGAGCCCTTGTTTTGCCCACATAGAGTTCCCCGTATATGAGCTATACATCGTAACAGCCGGAATTACTAATACGCGCTCCTTCATTAATTAAACTTGCGCACTAGCACTCCAGAATCGCTACGAATCTGCACCACGTAGCCAATATCACTGTTACTGTACAGCTTTCACAAGAGTCTACTGCTATGAAATTGCATGGCGACCATTTTTCTTTAGCATACATTAGTTCCGTCTTCATCCGCAGGGCGTAGTGTTTTGCCAGTGTGGCTGTACAGCTTTCACAACGATTTACGGCTCACATCGCATGGCGATGCAAGTTTTAGTACTTTCACATACAGAGTACAAAATGTTCCATTCCCACGAATCTCCAAGTGTGTTGTATGCTCAGTTACATAAAGAACTAATTCATGGGCACGACAGTTGAATTCACAAGCTGTTTCCGTTCCCGCGATTCCCCTGAAGTGTGTGTTATACTCAATGACATTAACGAACAATGCATCAGCACGACGTAATGCTTTGCCACTAAAGTCATCCGAGAAAACGCCTGACGTCCAAACGTATCCCCCTGCGACTATCAGAATTTAATATGAAACCGCCGCAAAAAAAAAGCAACAAACTCGCATCGGCACGGCAGTCCAATTCATAAACTGTTTCCGTTCCCGCGAATCTCCTGAAGTGTGCGGTATGCTGACCTTGCTAAACGACACCAATGAACAATGCATCGGCACGATGTAACGCTTTGCCACTAAAGTCATCCGAGAAGACACCTCACTTCGAAACGTATCCCCCTGCGACTATAAAAATTTAATATGCTACCGTCGCAACAAAATAGCAACAAACTCACCTTGGACACGGCTTCTTCGCCTTGCCGGCCATGCAATCTGTCGATTGTGTTGCCAACTCGGCTAGGGACGAACGGAGCTGGCAACCTTGTTCCCCGTAGTACCTAGGCGAAGAGAAATCTCAAGGACCAAAATCCCCATATTTCTCTCTCGCAACCACTGCTCCTCGCGCATGGGCAGAAAGAGCGAAGAAATCGTATTATGATGTGCTCGTGAGTGTAGCGGCTATAATAGAAACGGTGGTGCCGGTGTCCACAAGCGCAAAAGTAGAAACACCTTCAACAGATATTACGACCATGTTAGCGGGAGACGAGCGAGGACTTGGGCAGTTCGAAGACGGCGGAGTTCTTGTCTCTTGAACTGCGGCGCTTAGTTTTCCTGGTCGGTTGGTGCAGGCAGGCGACGCATTGGGGAGTGGGATAGTCGGCGAGGTCGTTTTGAGCAGCGCGTTCGAAAGAGACACCATGCAGCGAGCAGTAGTGTGAGCCGAGCGTCGGCGATGCCGCTGGATTCTTCTTTACACATGAATTTTGGCGTGAACGGACTATCAACAAGAAACAACAAGAAATGCTCACTGAACTCCTTCTCTTAATTCCCTTAATTCAAACGAGCCACTTCTGCGATGATCTCTTCTTAGTCCCCACACTTGTGGCTGTTCTTGCGTGCAGTGCGTATACCGACGTCGTGCTTATTCTTGCTTTTTATGCCTACTTTTTATGACATACCTACTTTTTATGACTGTGGTAATTGTAAAAAAGGCTGTCTTTATGCTTGGGGAGGATATGAGAGGTGAATCACTTCTTTTTTGGTTGAGCGAGTGGAGGAGCCTCTCCTGTATTCTTTATTTTTCGCTAACAGCATTAGCGCCTCACAACCTGTTGCAGTTAAGCTAACGAGCAGCTTACTATGGATAACATAGTAACTTTTGAACCTACTTTTCTATCCTTTAACTAGACACATGTGCGTCCTCAGCAGACAGATAAGTCAAATAAAAAAACATCACCCATGCACCCCGTACCGATGATAATCCAGCGAAGCTGAAATCTCCGGCCCCGGTGTCTATTTAGCTGTTCCTCAGAACGGATTGGATCGATGGTAGACAAGTTGTGTTCGAACCACAATCGGCCGCACACACTGCAGCTGTTGTGTTCCAGCAACTCGCGTCAAAGCGGGAGTTGGCCCCGGCGATGTAGCCCCCGCCCCTGCCACGTTGACGTCGACAATGTCGCTTCTGTGCCTCACGGGCCCGAACCGCCGAGTCCTCAACCCGACGTCACCGCTGGCGATCTCGCTCGGCCGCGGCTTCGGCGGCGACACGTTGCCGCTTTCAGCCGCCAGGTCGGAACGGCATTGCCGTCGCGCTCCGCATCGCGGGCCCGATCTTCTGCCGAGGTGTTGGCGCGACGCCGACGAGATCGCTCCCACTCCTGCTTTCCCGCTGTTGCTCGTAGGCCACCTGCTCCTCGGGAGAACGAACGATGCGTGGCCGTCCCGTTGCGAAGTCGGAGAGATTGCCGCACGCGCGCTCTGCAGTGTTACCAGGTCGGACGGGGCAGTGTAGCTCAAAGCTAGAGAAATTGTAGTCCAAATGTCGCCAAAGAAAAAAATAGCAGAAGATATTGTAGCCAGATGTAGCCATTTTTATTTCCGGTTTTATTTGCATATGTATTTTCCCATTCGATTACGGCAATTCTTTTTTGCGCAAACCATCGTAACAAAATGTCCGTGACGCCACGACGGTCGACCCTTGATATCAACAACACGTACATGATGCTTGCAATAAGAACACTTTCTGGTTGGCCCCGGAAAATTTTAAGTTCCAGCGAATCGCTGCAGAGGGAGAAAAAAATTCACCACGTTAAGAAAACAACCAGCTCCACTCCGCATGGCTGCCGTCGTGAGTGCACGATTCCCCGTTAGAGGCCCCGTAGGAAGCTCGAATTGAACTATCGAGAAAGTTTCTTTCAAGCCTAGCACAGCGTTTTTGTTATATCACGGATATTACTCAATTATTATTTCTAGTTATATATAAGAATATTAACGACGAACTCTGTTTTTTAACTCTCGTGAACGCAAAATAATGTTCACCATCATGTGCCTAGGGTAGCCTAGGATAGTTCCATGCGCTCCCGCCGCTTATTTTCGAACCACAGTGGCAGCTACAATTTCCAGTTCTGGGCTTGCATTGTATTCGTTGATCGTACATCACAGCACTGTTAAATCTGGCCAGGAAACAGTCATCTGACTCGAATTTATTGCAGCATCCATGTGTGCAAAATCATTTCCAATGTTCGTGTTGCCAGTCTACTAATGTGATCGGTCTTAGTCACGGAGACGAGGCGTCGTTCGGCCAGGCTACAGAAGCGTTCGACACAGGCAAGCGCAAAGGTGCGCAAAAATTTGGCGATGGCTTATGCTCCGCCTTTAAGAGTGGAACGGGATAGCGTTCAAAGATCCCGGACTGCTCGTCACGCTTCCCAACAACCGAGGATTTCTTGCGGAGGCGCACGCGACGGTGTTGCTTCAAGGAACCGAGTGGGGCGCGCCGCTCGGAGAAGGGGTTTGTGTTTGACTTTCCGCGTAAAAGAAATATGTTTTCTGTTATATTAATATTAAACTCCGACGCTATCATGCCTGTAGGGTGTGTTTTGGTCGTACTTTACGATTTTTCTGCTGTATTTTATTTTAAACTTACTGAATTAGTTCAGTAATGCCTCTTTGCCACGCGGAGGGCCTGCGTGGTTGTGGCTCGGAATGATTTTTCGCCAAGCGACGTCCGATACCGACGTCGTATTTCTTGCGACTCGGGGCCTTTAACGCTACTGCGTTAAGGCCGATTTCGACAGGATTGGAAGTAGAGGCTCACCAGCAGCGCTTTCTTTTTCTTAATGGTACGCCAAAATGCCACCATCATTTTCCACCATCATCTTCAATTGTCTCCTCCGCGCGGGCTTACGAGGAGACCGTCGAAGGTGAGGAAGCTACGAGGGAGGGCGACGGGAGCGGATTTGCGAGTAGGGGTGCGAAAGAAGCGTACTTCGGGGCCTTTCCCGCCTGCCTAATGGATGGTGCTAATTACCTACACTCTAAAAACAATCGTAATCTGTGTTTCGCCTTTCTCAAAAAGGCTGCACTCACTAGTTTCCTGTCGAGATTGCTCTGGCATGCCGTTCGTGACTTGGAAGTACCGGGCTCGCCGCATAAAACAAAGGAAATGCGGGCGAGGCAGATTACGATTATTGTTGTAGCCCAAAGGGTGCAACTGTTTTAAGAGTGTAGGGTACCTCGATAGCGCTACAGTGTACTAGAAAGGTGTAATGCCACGCTTCTCCATGGGAGGCAGCGCTGACATCGAGGCACCCCACTGCCATTGAAGCAGCGGAGTTGCCGAGACTGCCTTCAAGTGCATCCACCGTCTCAGACAACGGTGCAGCGAGGGAAGGGGAGCGGGGGATTGGCGCGCACGTACAAATGCACTGCTGCGTTGCTGGCTCTGCCAGCTAAAACACAGCCTTAGAAATTTTTTTCTGCTAGGTGAGAGCGGCCTCTTGAGGGTGGAATAGGGCGCCACTTACAGCCCAAACAAAGCCAAGTCGCAGTTTTTTAGTAGCCCAGATGTAGCCACATAGCCAACTCGCCTAAGTAGACGCCAAAATTTTTTTTCTGTAGCCCAATTCGGCTATATATAGGCAAAACTGGCAACATTGACTGAGAGTGAGAAACAACGTCACTATCCGCGTAGCCAGTGGCGCGCCTTACCTTCCGCTGGAGGGTTTCTGTGGTCGCACTGCGAGCGTTTTGCCTAGGCACATACAGTTTCGCTGTAAAAAAAAATTAACAGTAAGAAACAAGAAAAATACATCTCCACCTCATCCTCAACGCACATTCAACTGACTAAGCGACAAATTTTTTGACACAGCGTTCGGTGGGTAGCACACACGGGGTCGCCTCAATACTCGCTATTGTGCGTTCAATAGTATGTTCAATAGCCCTCAACAGCACCGGCGATTGTCACGATCCACCCGGGTTCGTGAACAAGGGAGGGCTTGAGGCACCCTCCGTTAGACGGACGCTCCGCAGCGTGGTGGTGCTGAACGATGACTGACGCCCCCCCTTTACCCCCAGTTTGTTTGTTAAATAGAAAACAAACGTCCACGTTCAAAATATGAGGCTCTGCGTCCACCCTAGCTGGATCAACGCTGCCTGCTATCAGTAACGGCCCGGTGGCCTCCGCCGTAGAGTACTCCACCTGGGCGCCGGTGTTGATGGGTCGGGTGTGGCAACGCCGGGTGCTGCTTGAGCCAGCCTCGCTCCACCCGGAGGGTCCGTAGCGGTCGGCCCACTCAGATATCTGGACAGGTACCAGGATGCCCTCTCGCTGTAACCGTTGCAGCTCCTGGGTGACCCCGGAGTTGCAACGGTTACAGCCGTTGATGCAACGATTAACCGTGGCGGCTGGCCAGTGGAGCAGCGTACCGTAGCTCGAGCCCGGTAGTCTGGAGCATTCTTGATCTCGTGCCTGACCAACCTTCTCCTTTTTGGGCCATCACGAACGTCCCATACTGGCGCCGCTACAGAAGCTCCCCTCATGAGCGCAGCAAAATAAAAGGAAGATGCTAAACTAGCAGGAATGGTCTGCACTAACAAGACAAAAGCGAAAAGTTCAAACCTGTCCTTACAGTTATGCATACACAGATTTGAGCGAAAAGAAAAATATGCTGATCCCGCGCACTGTGGGAATCGATGTAAGCGAAGTTTGTGTTGTTTTCTTCGATAGATGATAATTAGCTGTGATGTAGACGGTGAATGTGCCATTTCTTCGGCGTTTAGTCCTATACGAAAGTGGTGAGTTGATTTTAAACGTTAGTTTGCGTGTGCCACTGCTATTTGTCAGCGTAGTACACGGGACACAAAGGGAGACGTGTTTGTTTGAGGCGTCGTTGTGCGCTATTGTTCATACGCTCTTAGCACGATAACGTTTATTAAAGGGGCATATTATCACAAATTTGTGCACCTTTAATTTATAAGTTAAACATCAACGTTTACAAATTTAACTTCCATTAAATGAAAGTAGGCGTGCACCTAAAGTGGTGGTTACAACACTTTAACCCCTAGTATAGGCATACAGTGTTGAGCGCCTTTGCCTAAATACAAAGGTTACTTGCTACAGTATACCGGTTGAAACATTACAAAATTGGAGGACACTTAAGCTTCGCCTTCAACAGTGGAACGCGACAGCGTTCCCGTGGACCCGCCAAGGGGTGTAAGACGATGCGCTACGGCGCAGCGATCACTTAGAGGCGCCCCGCGTCGGACTTTTCACCTACCAATCACGCGGTGAGCGTCGAGCAACGCAGCGTTCGGCACGGCAACGAAACATGCGCCTGAGCAAGCGGAACGAACCAAAGAACTCGGAGTCTCGGAGGGGGAAACGATGTACGCCAGCCAAACGTCGTGATCGGCGCGGGCAGAGAGATAGACAGATAGTGATCTAAAGAAAGAAAGGAAGGGCGCTTGATTATGCAACCCGTGAGGGAGCATGGCGAAGCGTAGTCAGGGGAGAGGGTGTCCGGGCCGCGACGTGCCTCGCTCCGGTCCCCGCACAGCCCAAACGCTAAAGCCCCTCAATTTTTCAAAAGTAGCGCCATTCTTAGATCTTTCCGCCACCGCGCTCACCCTGGCGCCTCCTCCTCCACGCTTCCTGTCGCCCCAGCCTCCTCCGCTCCCCCATTGGCCAATCTGTGTCACATGCAAGCAGGCGCCGCGCTTTTGTATATTTTTTCTTTCCAGTGCGGAGCAGGCGCCGCGCTTTTGTATATTTTTTCTTTCCAGCGCGCGCCGACCTCCATTGTTGGGCCTGCGCGACGAAGGTACGGCAGGCGGACTGACGGAGTGCGTTAGCGTAATAGAATGTGTAGGGCCGAGAACTTAATTGCGGTGCCATGCTGCTGCGCCTTCGGTTACCGCAACAGACACAGTGAGGGCAAAAAGCTTTTTGGTTTGCCGTCCGGCGGGCGCAAGGCAAAAAGAAGTGTGGATTCGGAGGATCGGGCGGGCTGACTTCGAGGAAGTGGCAAAGAGCGCACGGCTTAGTGAAGTAAGGGCCACGCCTACTCACAGCCTCTTATTTTGAGCCTAGTTCACGCCTACCGCTTCGAAAAAGTGTGTGTTCATGCTCTGCGTGGTTTTTAGCGCGTTGTTCGACTTTTTTTTTTTTCGAATGTGCTCTCATTGTTTCATGTAGTTTCGTCTTGCGGTGAAATGCACGCATCTGCAGCTGGCCTGTGACTTAAAAGCGACATTATTCAGGGTGTGTTTTGAGCTCCACCAGAAGTTAGCACATTCTCGACGCTTTTGCAAGGCTCAATATGACTTACGATGCAGTCTTTTAGCTTCTAATGTACGCCCGCATGTATTGATTTGGTTTGTGGTGGTTGACGTTTTTAACGTTCCCAAGCCACTAAAGCTAGGATGGAGGTCCTAGTGGATGGCTCCGGATAACTTTATCTAGCTCGCCTGGGGATGTTTAACGTGCACTTTGATCGTAGAGTCGTACGTGGGCCGATAAATTCCTCGTTGGCGTTTCATAATACCCGCGCGGGCGCGCTAGCGCTGCTTTAGAAGTTGGTGCCTCGCGCGATTGTATTTCTCCAATAAATTTTATTTGCTAGTTGTAACAACTTGTCATTATTTCGTATTATTGACGGCGCCTCCAGGGCACCAAAGCGGCAACGGGAACACCAAAGCTAGAACCAGGGCTGGATGGGGCTCGCCGAAGCGTGTGCATGCCAAGAGGGTATAAGATCGCGGACAGCCAGTTTTGTATGCGAACACTCCCTGCGACGCCTGCATTATTGTAATGTCACGTGCTCTTCAGAGGCCTCCGTTAGCCATTACATGTGCCCTCCAGGAGCTGTACTTGTAAAAAAAACTGTATATCGTCACGATTACCAAAGCACCCCGCAATGAAAAAAACGGCCCTGTTGCCAGGCATTGCTGACCGCACACAGCCGGAACCTCTCACGGACCGGACAAACAAAAGTATCCTGCAGGTACGTAAATGAACCTACGAAACCACGTACACATACTTCTACGCTGACAACACCTGAAATTTTGGTAATTACGCGCGTGTTTGAATACACCGCGTGCTTGCGTCGTGTTTCAGCAACGCGCGAACTCTCAACGTCGCGCGCTTTACGCCTTAAATACGCCTTGAATAATGGTCCTTTCCTCTATTTCTTCCGCAATTCCAACACGAAATTCTAAAGTCCAGTTACCGACTGACGAAGAAACATCTCGATTGAAAAAACTGCTCCGCAGGGCTCGCACGAACTTTTCTGCAAATTTCCTCCCGTAGCGTGTTATCTGTCGTCTGCTAAGGCAGGCCCACCACCGGCGGCGCCACCGTCGAGGCCGCGCCGAGCGGAGGAGGAGGGAAGTGAATGGCGCTACTTTGGGAGATTGAGGGGCTTTACCAAACGCGCGCGTGGCGCGCCACCTGTCGGGGCAGCACCGTACATTGAGAGGAGGAGGGGGGTCTTCTGTGTTCGCCGCAAGATGGCTCTGCGTGTGCGGAAAGCGCGAAAGAAATGTAGCGGAAACGCCCTTCGCTACTCGTGTAACTGCGACTTCTGTAAGTGACATGGTCATAATTACAGATATACTCGCAGTATCACTTTCTACGGCTCGTTTCTAAGGCAACACCGCAATCACTAGAGGCACTTTTGTACCGCTTTGAAGCATCGAACTCGCGGCTGAGTGGTAGCGTCTCCATCTCACACTCCGGAGACCCTGGTTCGATTCCCACCTCGCCCATTCTGCAAGATGTTTTTTATTCATGGAGTGCCTCCCGGGATTTATCGCTCACGGCCAACGCCGCCGCCGCCGACACCGGCTTTTCTGCGACACGAGCTCCTTAACTCTGTCACGTTAAAATGTTTACGCAATGCGGCTTGCTGGAGGCATAGAGTTTCCTACAAGAATTACTAGAGGGAACTGTGGCGCTACGGTCGTTGTCCTACCGTGGGAATGATGCGAAGTACATGGACTTGTCTGATCTTCGTGCTTGTGGATTCAGACGTTCTTGTGGCTTTGTATATTACGCTATACAAATCTTATTGTCGTATATTTCGGCGCAATCTATATTCTTCGAAGTGCAGAAGACGCCGGCAACACGTACAATTGCTAATAATTGCAACGATTGAGCTTGTCCAGGCGGCCAAATCGAAACGCGCCAAGCGTCTCAAGGCACTGGCATGCCCGCGATAAATTCACAAGGGCGTTTCATTCGCTTGTCGATACATGCGCCCGTGGCTTAATGGTTTCAGCATCAGGCTTCTGTGCTAGAGTCCCTATGTTGGAAACCGGCCGTCAGGCAATTTTAATGATGTTTATTTAATTATTTGTTGCGCAATATACTGTTGAAAATTACTAGTTTACAAAGTCACAAAGCCGTCTGAAGCCAAAAGGACGAAGTTCAGGCAAATCCATGTACTTCCCATAATTCCTATCCTGGGACAACCCATTGCAGCTCTCGTAGACACTAGCGCCAGAGTTCCCTCTAGTCATTTTTGAAGGAAACTCTATCTATGGCTGGAGGTACCAGATGGACACCGCGCTGCGCATGATCCGGGTGTCGACCAGCAACGGGGACGCGGCTCTTCTTTCTTTCGGGCTTCTTTCTGCTTGCTCCTCTTCTTTCTTGCGCGCTTCTTTCTGCGGCCGTATTAGGCAGGCTACAACCATGCGCGGAGAAATGTGCGCTCTCGCGGAGGTCGCCGCTCGGCCAGTCCTTTTCGGAGGCCGCCTTTACACGCGCTTGCGCTTCGAAATAGTTCACGTGTCCACCTCGTGCGGTTCCCAGGGCAAAGTGTGTCACTGCGTCCTTCTCAGCCTAAGAAAAAACAAGAAACGTTACGTTTTGCAGGCAACTTAGACCTTACGCGTACCGGAACATGTTCTGCTCGACCTCCAGGATATGAAGACAAAATAATGCCACCTACTCCCCAAAAAGGTGCAACAAAGGTGAGCGCGGGAGCCACAGAAATTTCTTTACTTTGGAGTTGTATATTGTAAGTGACAGACTCATATTCTTTGGGTTACAATTGTGCAGCTGCTAACAAATAAATGAGGCAAATTTTCGCTTTGCCAACGTCAAGTGTTCCGACCGTTGGCTCGCGCTGTTGCTTTTTCTTCTCCAGCACATGGATTTGTGTTTACTCGGTGGATTGCTCCTAAGGTATCATTTACATGCGAAAATGAAAAGAAAAATGAATTTCAGCTTACTTATTTTCTTTCTTTAAATTTTTGCATGCTAAATGGTACCTTTGGAACAATCCACACAGTAAACGTAAATGCAGACGCAAGAGGAGAAAAACAGCAACACGGGTCAAGGGCCTGAAAGCTTGACGTTGTTCACGGGCAAAGCAAAAATTGCCTTTATTATTTGCTTGACAGCTACAAAATTGTACCCAAAAAGAGTATGCGTACGTCACTTACTATGCCATTCGTAAGTACAGATCTGTTCTCCCGCGCTCACCTTTGTTGTGCTTTTTGAGGTGTAGAGAGCATTTTTTCACTAAATATCCTTGCGGTCGAAGAGGAGGTGCTACGGCTTGTGTAAATTCTAAGTTGCCAGCAAAACGCAGTTTTTTCTTTTTTTTTTTTTTTTTGCTTAGGCTGAGAGACACAGGGACACCCTTTGCTGTGGAAACCCCACGGGGTGGACAGGTGAACTATTTCATAGCGCGATGAAGAGACAGTGTTCAAAAAGAACTGGCCGAGTGGCGTGCTCCGCGAGGCCTCACATTTCTCCGCGCACGGTTGAAGTCTGCTTAATCCTGCCACGGAAAGAAGCGCGCTGTAAAGAGGCACAGAGGCAAAGAGAAGCAAAGAGAAGCGTGAAAGAAGGAAATGACGCACATATGTTGCTTGGCGACAGCTGGCTGGGTGTACCATGCGCGAATTTGTCCTTTCTGGTACAAAACCCAAGGGGTAGCGCTTCCCCGTAGCTAAGCCGCACCCGGCTCCGCGGACCATATAAAGAGCGGGGCCCATATAAAATTATGTGCAAGAAAACCGCTCAGCTGAATGGGGTAACAAAAGGTTACTTCCATTTAAATCACCTTAATCGTTGTATATAAGCCAGCAAAGGTCTACTGTTAGTGTCCTTTCGGATTTCTGACGAAATGAAACTCCCCGTGAGATAGTCCATTCCTCAACACTTGAGCAAATATGTAACGGTAATGTTCCCAACAAACCCGCCGTGGTTGCTCAGTGGTTATGGTGTTGGACTGCTGAGCACGAGGTCGCGGGATTCAATCCCGGCCACGGCGGCCGCATCTCGATGGGGCGGAATGCGAAAACACCCGTGTGCTTAGATTTAGGTGCACGTTAAAGAACCCCATGTGGTCGAAATTTCCGGAGTCCTCCACTACGGCGTGCCTCATAATCAGAAAGTGGTTTTGGCACGTAAAACCCCATAATTTTAATGTTCCCAACAATACAGTTCAAAACCCAATATGAATGCCTGAGGAGAAGGCCCAGTTAGCTTGTATAAATATTTCGAGTACAAAATGACAGTTCCAGAACTATAGTATAGGGTTGTTTAGAATGCAATATCTTTATTTGAATATACAACATAGGATACACCACAAATACAGCAGACCTTGCTGGCACATGACTAAATTTGAAGCTTCAAAAGAATAGTATCACTTGCATAATATCAGAGGAATTCACTTTAATCACATCACGCTGTTTGAGCCATGCATGTCATAATTAAATCCGTGTTAACTGCCTATGTAAGAGTTTGTACTGCAGTCAGGAAGCAAGAAAACAAGGCAAAGGTTAAGTATATATGAGATTGCACGCACTAAAGCAAGAATTGGACACATGTGTTCAGATCCACTCTGGACACTACCGAAAAAAAAAAAGCTTTATACCTCCTGTGCAGCTTTAGAGCAGGACAATAAGGACGCTCCCAATGCAATGTAGCAAATGTAAAAAATACAGAGTTTCGGCTATGGTGACACCTAAAAAAGAAGACGGGGCCATAAGGCCATGCATGCTTCCAAGCCAATATCAATGTAAATTGGCATCAAGACCACAAACTAGTCTTTCAGCCCACCTCTCAACAAAGATAACATTAAAAACAAATTTTGAAATTATAGCTCTATACATGTCCATGTAAGCGCTGGAGGAAGCATTTTCTCTGTGCATGTGAGCCATAAGTATCTCTCAAAAGTAGTAACATTTGCATCATAATGCACTATGAGCTATACATGACATCAGTGAAATGCTGTTAACTGTCTGCGTAAGTTTGCACTGAGGTTAGCAAACAAGAAAACCAGGAAAATTTTAACTGCACCATGATGTTACAGGCACAAGAATAGGAATGAGACAATTGTTATTGTATCGCCTTTGAAGACCACACCAGTATTGTTGCCCACCCTGGTGTACATTAAGAGTATGGTTCCAAAGACACTCCAAATGCAATATAGCAAATGCAAAAATGCAATATTATAAATGTTTGATTATGGGTAACATCTGAAAAAGAAACACTACCATAGAGCCATGTACAGTGCTTCCAAGTCAATATTATAGGGAAAGTGGAAGGGAGACAAAGGAGCAGCCTTTCATGCTGTAATTGAGCATGAATAAAATTAAGAACGTATGTTGAAATTACACGTTTATACATGTTCATGCAAGTAGTACAAGCAATACTTGCCTACATATGAGCTAATACCAAAATCTTAGCAAATATACCCGACGAATATTTCAAACATGCTAACTAATGTGTAGCAGTGTAAAATTGTAACATCCCCACACTTCAATTGTGGAACTTGTAAGATATAACATAACAGAGTATCACCTTAAATAAAGTATAGTTCACTAGTTAACATTTGTAGGTATTTAAAGTAAATGCTCATATTGCAAATAGAAATCAGGGCTACTGAGTTTGAGCATGTTGTTATATACATTCCTATTGCTGGCACTACAAGTATTCACTTTCAAAGTCTACTTTAAAGCACGATGATCTTGTTAAACAGGCTATCGTCTAAGCTTGATAGAAGCTTTTCGCTGTGTTGTACTGCGATAATGTATCAGGATCACAGAAGGCCATGTGACACTAACAGGACGCCGATGGCATCTATATATTGTTCGTTTGTACGCGGACAGTTCGGGAGCTCAAGGTTGCTCTTTTCTTTTACTTCACAGCCATGAGGCAATAATGAAAAAAAAAAACCTTGGAGCACAACGCTGCGTGGCAGAACACATCTATTGCTACAGCAGCACCAGGAATGATGCAAATATACATAAATGTTGATGGTTCGTGTACAATATCTCTAAATAGCAATACATATATGTTTTATACTATCATAAGGAAGACGATCTCAGCCCTCTTGAGAGCAAAATCATGTCTGTTTGCGGCCAGTATGTCAGCTGTTAATTCTCCGATCTACAGTGGAGCCTACAAGAACAGAATAGTAATCTTAAACTCTTATATTTACTTGTTTAAGTCGCACTGCAAACAGCTATCAACATGTAATGAAAGAGGCAAAAATTAACCAGAAACAGATCAAATATTATCACAGAACATATAATTAAACACGCAAAATTTAAGTATGTTCTATCAAGGATATTTCGGTAACAATAAAAATGGAAGTTTCGATATTTAAAGAAATATTTATCAATTCAAACTAATCATGCAAATTAGTTTCCAAGTCAGTCCGTACTCCTCTTCAGTACAAAAAACAACACCAGAAGAATGTGACAGTTTAACAGTAAAAAACACGATATCAAGTGATTACGAAATTAATTACTGCAATTATTATTCTTTAATTAAGGATAGTTTACAATTCATTTGTCAACATATGACCATATCACCACAAAACACCAGTTCCGTGCATGAGGTCTAATGCTGTGCGTACGCACAAAAGTGCAACACGTACTCGAGCTTTAAGAATAACCAACACGGTGACTCATAGCGATAAAAAAACGTGTTTATGAAGCGAGCAAGTAGTGCGCTTCAATAAAACTTGGTAGCGGAAGCATGAGCATGAATTGACGGTTAAATATATGACACACACACACACCAGCAAATAAATAATTGAACAAGAAGCATTGCTTACCTGGGTCACATTTATTGCTGTCGTCAGTATTCGTTACAGCAGTCACAACATAAGCGATGCTCACCACTCTCGCGTAAGCCAAGAACTTTACCACATTCCATCGTCAATGCGGCTCCTTGCAGCGCCCAGTGCCACGCAGCGCGCCAATATGTCGCTGCTCCACGGCGGCAGTGCTTCTTTTCAGCGGCTCGCGCACCTTTAGGAGTCTTTTTTGTAGCTTTACCACGCGTCACGAGCGACTCAGACACACAACACCTTTGGCAAGCGCACATCACGAAATCGGAGAGCGTTTAAACGTGGTTAAAGCGATGAAACAAAGCGCGACCCGACTGTTACAAAAACACCGCATCGGCGGTGCTCTTCCCGGCATGCTTCTTGAGAGCTACACAACGCAGAGGCGATATGACTGCGCCCGCGTTTGGCTGAAGCTGAAGCGCGTTTGAGTATGGCGTCCATCTACAGAGCGCACATGAAAACAATAGTCAAGCTGAAGTTTCACCAAAGTGTCACATAACAGTATATCAAGATTCTAATATTCTATAGTTTAAAGATGTTGCTGTTCGTTTGTATTTGTATATTTTCTCTCTGCTCATTTGGTCGGCCGCCATTGTGGCCTCATACCGTGGGTGCCCGTTCATCTCTCTACGAGACCTTACTGGAGCGGCTGTAGCCCGCTGTCAGAGTTTCTCACTACATTACCTAGAGGGAAATCTGGCGCTGCTGCGCTGTGGTATGCATGGGAATGCCGGTATATTGTGGATTCGGATTGGCGTCGTTCTCGTAGAGACAGGACACCATGAAAACGCGCTTGGCAAGTACCGTTCCGTCTGTCACAACGATTCACTTTCTACTAAAAAAGCACGTGAAAAGCTGTTTCAGCTTTATTATTACGCGAAAACATGTTTTGTTTAACTATGAGAACTTGTTATTGTGTGTACGACTACATGTTACGTAAAAAGTATCAGCGGGCCGCTAAAGTTGGAGGACAGACGACAAGGTCCGCGCTCGCTTTGAAACGGTTGTCTGTTCTCGCTTTTCTTCGCTTGGTCATGCATCGTGGGTGAGTAAAGATGTAATATGCGTGAATGGAAACATTTTATGAAGATTTTACTTTGAGAATGCGTTATTTGCGTAGCCATTTCCACGTTTTAGACGAAGCCTCTTACAACACTAGCCAACACGAGCCTCGCCGACACATATACCGTCATTCCCATGACGGCACGGTGCCGCCTTAAGAAACTCCCATAGACGGTGGCGCCAGATTACCCTCTAGGTGTTATAGTGAGAAACTCTATGCCCGCTGTCATGTGAATGTAGCGGCGTCATTATCGCCTGTTAGCGAGCGAGCAAAAGCGGTGCGTGTCTGGCGTTCTCTTTAAGGAACCCGACATTTGCTGCAGTTTAGGAACCACATCCTATTATGCGTTAGAAAGGAAAAAAAATGTTGAGAACACAGCGGTATATTTCATTCTGTTGCAGTATACGAAACATTTTTCTCCCCTACAGAATAGTTATTGGGCCTGATCGATGCTTTCATTCTGTCGGTCGTCGAGCTTTTACAGTATTCGAGCGTGCGCCCGCGTGCACCCGTCAGTGCGCGTTCTGCTTTCGAAGGGTGTCGGATTTCAGGAGAAGATTACAAACGCGACTAAGGGAAGCGTTGATGCTCAAATAAAGAAAAAAACATTATTGAGTTGAAATGTAAATTCAATCACCATAATGCATCTGCGTTTAGTTTTTCTGCAGGCATGTTTTATACCACAGCATAAAAAAAATTGGAGGACGCTTAAGCTTCGCCTTCAAGAGTGGAACGCGACAGCGTTCCCGTCGACCCGCCAAGGGGTATAAGGCAATGGGCTACGGCGCAGCGACTACGCGCCCCGCATCGGACGCGGTGAGCGTCGAGCAACGCAGCGTTCGGCGCGACAACGAAATGTGCGCCTGAGCCTTAGAAACAGCTCGTTTCTAAGGCAACACCGCATTCACTAGAGGCGCTTTTGTACCGCTTTGAAGCATCGAACTCGTGGCTCAGGGCACTTCCTCTTCAGCCACCGAGGTGAGCGGACGCGGAATGTCGGGCTCTTCACGAGCGGTCTCAGCGGCCCACCCGGGACGCGGTAACAGGATGGTAGCAGACGACGACAAGGATTTTGAGATTATATTGCCGCATTTGCCAACAGGACCCGTTGTTTTGAACACGTTGTTCTTGCACGGAGTTGTACGAGCGCGGCCATTCAGGGTCGAAGATTTCTGGGACGCTTTGCACAAGGAACGGGTGCTACCTGACGTTGTGGCTTTGGGTGCCTACCAGATCAACCATGTGTAGGCCGTGACATTAAACAGCCCAGAGGCGACGAAGCAGTTGGCTGGATTGAAAGAACTTCAGGTCAAAGGGCGACGCTGTCTCGTCATCGACCCGCAGGAGCAGCAGGTGAGGCTTCGGCTTCATTGGTTGCTGCACGGCGTGGCGGACGACGACGTGCGTACTGCGTTGGCGGCGTTTGGCAAAGTGACCGAGGTTACTCGGGAACGCTGGCGTGTGGAAGGAGTGAACGAGAAAGGTTCGACTACTCGGACTGTGCTCCTGAAGCTCAAGAGTGGTCTCAAGGTTAATGACCTGCCACACCAGATTCGTGTTGCCGGTGAACTAGCGCTGTTGGTTGCACCAGGTCGGCCTATGCAGTGTTTGCGCTGCCATGGTTCGGGACATGTGCGTCGCGAGTGCAAGGTGCCACGTTGCTCACACTGCCGGCGTTTCGGTCACGTCGACGCCGAGTGCGTTCGTTCCTACGCCGCAGTGACCGCAACAGCCGGTGCTGAGGATTCAACGGTGCACATTATGGACGTGACCGAGGCGGAGGACGCAGCGAAAGGTAGCGGGGATGTGAGTACAACTGGGCCACATTGCGACGCCTCAACTCCAGGAAGTGAAGATCGATCAGAGGCAGTACACAGCCCGCCGGACTCTGCGGCAAGAACGGCTGAGGGAACAGACGACTCTGCAAAAGAAGTAAGTACTCAAGTGGCCGAAATTCCCACACACGAAGTGTCTAAAAGGGGGGTCGTGAAAAGCGTCCCTCGTAGTTCAAGTGCGGACATGGACGCTTTCGGCGAGTCGCCGCACGCCAGCGGCGTCGCGGGGAGTACTGGCGTCAGCTCGGCAGTTAAAAGACCCCTGGAAGACGCCACAAGCCAAGGAGACAAGGTCGGCGCGCGAAGCATCGAGGGACCGCCTGCGAAGGCACCAACGGGTAGACGCACGAACCTCAGGGCAAGGCCTGGGGGCACGGCGGATAGGAAAGTTGACGACAAGCCACTTTCGCAAAGTGGTGAGACCGTCTCACCGGGCGGTCCCGGAGGCGTCTAGCATTGAGCTAGATACGCAGTGTAAGCGCCACGCTCCGTGCCTACCGTTTCCAGAAATCAACGATGGCTTCTCAAACGTCACTTACACTCGCCACTTTAAACGTTCGAGGTCTCGCCTCTAGGAAAAAACAAAGTCAACTGTACCGGTTGTTAATGAAAGAAGATCTGGACGTTTTGGCGGTGCAGGAGACGAAAGTGGAAGGAGAAGAGGAGACGGCGAACATGCTGCGGGGGTTCGTTGCACGGTACCACGCCGTTGTGAGCCACGCTATCGGCAGGTCCGGTGGGTGCGTCCTCCTTGTTCGAAGGAATCCAGGACTGTCAGTGCAAAACGTTTCTTCGTGTTCTTCCGGTAGATTTGTGCTGTGCGATTTCACATATGGTGATATTGCATGGCGTGTTATGTGTGTTTATGACCGACTGTACCTGTCAGTGTATACGATCCCAAAGTGCCGCAGTTATGGTGTTTCGCCAATTTCTTTTACTGATCACTGCCTTGTAAAATGTCAAATAGGATCAAGGAAAGAGAGCAAGAGTTTTTCATGGGAGCAATGGAAATTGAATTCCAAGTTATTAAGGGATGAATCTTTCAATGCAGCTGTGATTCGTGCAATTAAGAATATCCATGAAGATAGTGGGGAAAGAATAGGAGAGCAGTGGGAAATTTTTAAACAACAGATAAAAATTAAAGCGATAGAAAGATCTAGCATTTTATTGTTTGAAGCCAAAAAGAAAGAGAAAGAGCTTAAGATGATTTTTGAAAAGCTAACAGCGCTTGAATGCGAAACGCCAGGTGTGTATGCCGAAGATCTGCGTAGTATCAAACAGAAACTGGAGCTTTATGATGAGAACCGTTATCGCGGAGCGCAAGTGAGAGCAAGGGTAGACGCGATGGCTATAGATGAATGTCCAACAAAACGCGCTCTTGGACTCGAAAAACGTCGCGCCCGGCGGAACCATATAGATGTCATTGAAGATAACGGGATAGTAATGACAGATAATGACAGCATAGGACGTGCTTTTGCTCGACATTACGAAGCGCTTTTTGCTTCTAGACCTGTGAATGCAGAGCGGTTTAAAGAAGAATTTCTTGAGAGAATGCCAAGACTGCAAGATGACACCAGAACAGAGTTGGAATCACCCATATCACAAACGGAAGTAGAAAAGGCTATAGATAACCTGAATATCGGCAAGTCCCCAGGGCCTGACGGTCTGAGCGCTTCGTTTTACAAGACGTTTAAAAAAGAATTGTCTCATCTGCTTACTGTTCTTTTTAATGAGGCTTACGAACTAGATGTCCTGCCCCGGTCTTTTGGGGAAGCACATACTGTATTAATACTAAAGACAGAAGAGACAGAGAAGTTAAAATTGGTTTCCTCATACAGGCCTATATCATTAACTAATTCTGATTATAAAATATTGATGAAAGTGCTAGGAAGGCGGCTACAGAAAGTAATTGGGGAATTTGTTGGTCCTCACCAAACATGTGGAATTATGGGGCGTTCGATTGTGACTAATATACATAAGATGCGGTGCGTGATGGAGTGCTGCGACATTATGCAAGCAGGGGTGGCAATTCTACAGCTCGATCTCGAGAAAGCGTTTGATTGTGTACCTCATGGTATTTTGCTTCACATCCTAGACCACATTAATGTCGGATCCATCATTAGAGATGGGGTAGCTTTGGCGTACCGGAACTGCACTACGCGATTCGTTGTTAACAAGTCAGTGGGGGCTCCCATTAACCTAAAGCGTTCTGTACGCCAGGGCTGCCCACTGAGTCCCCTTCTGTTCAGTATATACATAGAAACAATGTGCCTAGCGATCATTGAAAGCAGCAACATTCATGGCTTCAGATTAAATGCATCGGAAGTTAAAATTCTGGCGTATGCGGATGACGTCGCAGTTTGTTGTACAGATAAAGAGAGTGTAGCTGCAGCTATAGCTGTAGTGAAGGGTTTTGGCAAGGTAACTGGAAGCATGGTAAACTGGGGAAAGTGTCTTGGCTTCTGGCACGGAGAATGGCCTTCCACCCCGGTCATTTTCGCCAATGTCAAGTTGCTGACGACACCCGCTAAATATCTAGGCGTCCCGCTGGAATATTACAAAAATAACGATGAGTATTGGCAAGATCAAACAAGAGAAACACAGATAAAAGCGAACAAGTGGAAAGGTGGACATCTGTCAATGTTTGCAAGAGCTACAGTCTGCAATCTATTTTTTGTCGCAAAATTATGGTATGTCATGCAGGTATTGCATTGTTCAAGGGTACATATACAGAAGTTGCACCGAGTATTCGCAGTATTTGTGTGGGCTGGGAACTGGGAACGATGCAGTCGAACGAATTTGTTCAGGCGAGTTAAAGACGGAGGTTTGGGAATGACGCACCTTTTTGTACGACAGGTCGTAAACCGGTTTTTATTTTTCCGCGACTTAAGCTTCCTTTCTTGCGCACGGTGTGCCAAGTGAGGCTAAGGAGCGCGATACCTGGCTATGTAGTCTGCACAGACAATATGAGCGGTCCTGTTTGTGGATTTCTTAAAGAAGTTATTTTAAGTGTACGGTTTTTGTCCGTTAGATTTTCAAATGAGTACCTTTTTTCAGTGAAACGTAAACCATTGTACAAAGATGTATGCGATGTAGTTCTCCCTGTGCCAATGTACAGGGCCATATACAGTGGATGTCAAGGGCAAGACGTGCTTAAGCGGGTGAAAAGAATGCAAGTAACGCCAGAGACCAAGTCTTTCTTTTTTAAGCTTCACACGGGTACGTTGAATGTCAAAACCTTTTTAGAACATCGTGTGTTTTTCTTACCCTGGGGCTCGCATTGCTTGATCTGTAAGAAACCAGAAACAATAGATCATGTATTTCTAGATTGTTGGGCGGGTGTCTTCTTTTGGGATGTACTCCAGAGGACTATCAAAAAGGACTTTCCTTTAGATCCACAGGGTATTAGATATTTATCTATAGAAAACGATGATGGACTGCCATTCGACCTTATTATGCTAGTTAGCCTTCACTGTCTATGGCGCGCCCGTATGGCGAGGTATCACTGCGATCCGGATGCTCGGCCTGCACGAATGCTTTTCCGAGAATGCATGTTGAGATTTGTGGAAATTCAGAAAGCACAAGATTGTGTACCTGCGTGGCTGTCAAGGGTAGAACCCTTGACCGCGCTCAAAGAATTCTAAAATAGTCAGCCCTATAAGGCTGACACTTGGTGCTGAAAACTTGCAAATTTGTCTTGTTTTCTAAAATGTCATTTGTTGTTTGATATACAAGTACAAAACAGGCAATAAAAAAACTCGTGGCTCAGTGGTAACGTCTCCGTCTCACACTCCGGAGACCCTGGTTCGATGCCCACCCAGCCCATCTTGCAAGTTGTTTTTTATTCATGAAGTGCCTACTGGGATTTATCGCTCACGGCCGACGCCGCCGACACCGACGCCGGCGACACCGGCTTTTCTGCGACACGAGCTCCTTAACGCTGTCGCGTTAATACCTGCAGTGGTAGCGGTAAGCTTTCCAGCACACTGAACCGTAGCTATAATTTATGCCACAGCATCGTTCGCCACAATATTCTCCGGTGTATCTTTAATGTTTCTGTGCCTTGCTTTTGCGGTATAGGGCACGTATGCAGTATATAAAATTGATCACTGAATTGCTGCTGGTTGACTTGAGCATGCGCTCGTGCAAGATTTAGGCTTACTTTTTATATTGCGAAAACAAACATTCCGACTGGCACCAATAACATCTTAATTTAGCCTAACCTGCCTCCGTCCCGCGACCGCACACACCTTATTTTACACATTAGTCCTGGCTGAAAATATCATATCAGGATCGCCAATGCTACACAATAATCAGCAAACTTCCAATCCTTACAATAGGTCCCCTGAGCCACGAATTACAACTTTCATTATATAAGTTACAATCCAAAGGTTACGAGACATTTGGCGTTGAAGTAACATTTAAAATAGCATACTTCGACACATGTAGCTTCTAGCCGCGACTGAAATGAACAAAAACACAAATATCAAGTTGGTTTAGTAACCTCGCAACCTTTATGTTATAGGTTAATAGCAAATAAAGGTAAACTTAAACGTTACAGTGCTAAAAGTGAATTATAACCTCGAAGAGAGTTGAGCATTGCCATTGCCTCGCATTGTCATTGCCTCGCATTGTCATTGCCTCGCAGTGTTAAACTTTAATTGAATTTGTGCCAGTACCTGTAAAAACTACCAACTGATCATGAAACACACCATAGTTGCGAACTCGATTAATTTGACACCTTCCTCGTGTTCTTTAGCGTACACCTAAATCAAGTGCACTGGCGTTTTTGTATTTCGCTCCCGTCGAAATGCGGCTGCCCCGGTCGGGATTGAACCCACGACCTCGAGCATTGCCACAGCCGTCGAGCTACCTAGGCAGGCACAAAATTGTTTATTTGATATGCGAACGTTTCCGTAGTGTCGCATAGACCCTACGGTGTTTTAATGCGGCTTTGCATCTCCACGCCCTGTGTCAGTTCTCCGCTTGACAAATTAGCACGTGGTTTATCTTTCAGAAATAGCAGAAGCGTAGCGTACCGTACGTTCAGCTTGCCCGCAACTGCTGCTTCCTTGCCTTCTCACGTAATCTTTCTACTGTCTCGCCCTCTCCCGCTCTTTGAGAGCTGCAAAAGTGGCAAGGCCGTTGTTCATTCATTTCGTGACTGCGTCGGTTCTACCGAGTCTCCGCCTCCACTCCCTCCTCCCCTCTACAGTTCTATCTGCGTCCCCTCTGGACTTGCAAGTTAGCCGAGAGATAAGCGCTGCAGTTCCTGCAATGCTTTTCAAGAGGGTAACGGATAAATACAGCTGTCAAGCGGCTAATGTGGCGATACCCAGGGGGCTCCAGCGGGCAATGTGCCCATGCGATGTAATGGAAAGGCCCAAACGAGTTTCTCGTGTCGATTTTCATCTCTACCACGCTCCTGCCACGTATATACACGCTATGAGCCCCCCATCCGCGGCGTGCAAGAACACAGCAGTAGCAGCAGCAGCAGTAGCAACAGCGCAAAGATCGAAGGAAGAGGCAAACAAAGCTTCGCTATTTACAATGTGGTCGGAGGCACAACAAAGTATATACAGTATGTACGATTAAGCGTGGGAGGCACGGTAACGTCATTCAGACTGTCCGGTGCGCGGAACTTGTTTCGTGAAGGCGGCGCTGGCTATCGCGTGCGGATCGAGGTCGTTGTACGCTTTGGCACGGACCGCTGTCAGGAGAAGGCGAATGGTTTTGCAGATCCGTATAGCGGCGGTGCAGTTGCAAAAGCGCTGCAGAAACCTCGAGAGAAGCTGCCTGTGCAGCATTTGTGTGCGTTTCAGGCGTGTGTTTGGCTCGCATCGCTGAGGTGTAAGGTACAGGAGCATGGGTGGCGGTGAGACACAGGAGTGTTGTGCACTGGAGTGTTGTGCACTCTTGCGAGTGGCGTTATTCAATACACGCCTACGTGCACGTGGCTGACATCGGGCTCTGCATTGCAATGCGGGAAGGACGTTTGTTCCGTGGTACCACTGAAGCCTCTGTTGAAGACGGGGTCCTGGCTGCTGAGGTGAAGCGCATCCGCTTCCGTGGATGATGGGCGAAGGGGTGCCGCCGAACCTTTTGCGTCACCGTGATAAGGGAGGATGCAGCATGGGAAACTCTGCAAGGACGCTTGTGTTGAGGTCTGTGAGGTAGAGTCTTGGCGCAGTGATGGCGCTGGAGAGTGATAGCGCTGTGTCCGCGTCGTACTTCTGTCTCTCGTCCCTTTTCGTGCACTAAAAACGTAAATGTTATGGAATACAAACATGCCGAAACTTGCGCTATTCCTGTTCTTCTAGTTCGCGGCTATGGAGAGCTGTGTCCCAACGCTCTTTGTTGTCCTCGTCGCTGCGTAATGCGCAGCACAGCCAGAGCACGTGTTCTAAGTCTGCTACGTTACCGCATCATGGGCACGTGTATGAAGCCAAGGTCTTGGAAAATATTTTTCTTATTAATACGGGATTGGGCTACGTCCCCGTCTGCAAGCGCCTCAGGGTGAGAGCTTGGGATCTGTTTAGCTTTATGTGCGGAGGCGGATATGGTCTTCCCCTTTACGCACAGGAAAATAGTGCTTGCATGCATGTTTTTGTTTTGCGCTGGTAAAGCAGGGCACTGTCGCAAATATAGTGCCATATGCTCCGGTCGTGCGACCTGCTGACATGATATGACACGCTTACCTCGTGTCGTGTGCTCTTCTCTGTGAATCCTCTTCAGTGGCGTTCTTCGATTGCGAACAGTGAATGTTAGTGTTGTTCGTTGCAGGTGGCCGCATCGACCACGCGCACCACACCACCCGTGCAGGCCTAGCTCTCGAGGAAATGCTGGAACTGGACCGAGCTGTGGATGACACTCTGGAGAAGTTCGGTGCCTCCGGTGACACGCTGGTCGTCGTGACGGCCGACCACTCGCACACCTTCTCCTTTGGAGGAAGAAACACTCCGCGTGGAAAGAACATACTCGGTACGCCGACATTGTGCAAGCTTCGTCGTTGCCAAACACTGGGTAGTGTTCACAAATATCACCATCAGAGATCTAGTAGACCCATTCAGGACTGCCAATACGGCACTCTTGAAAACTGACCCTGTTCGTGCTTGCTGGTAAACCTGGAAGTGTTTCCCTGTCGGCACTGTGATGCAGCTATCTTAGGGTTTGCTTCAATACGTGCAATAGTTGTTGCGTCTGTTTGATGCCTAGCTAGACTACTACCCACTGGTTATATGCTAGCTTCAAGTGAATTCCGCTTCACGATATCCTACTTCCACTGTTGTACGTTGTCTACTTTCTCTCATTTGGGTCGTAAGTGTTAACGCTACCGTGTTCTTTCAACTCGGCATGGATACAGGGTGTTGTGCACGCCACATCGTAGATCACGCAAGTTTATTGTTCTGCTCTGTTGTTACGTCGTATACACTGTCACATGTTCACGACTGGGCGAATATTTATTTCGTGTATAGACACAGACGCGAGTTCACTGCCACAATTGAATTTGAAAGTTAGACTGACCGTACAGTTGTTTCTGTGGCCTTCGTACAGGAGTCGCTGGCTTATCTGACGTCGACCAGCAGCCGTTCACCATGATTGCCTACGGTAACGGCCCGAGCGTCGCTGCTGACAGGAGCAACTTGACAGAACGCGAAACTTGTAAGTGACGTATCATTTTTCTTATTCCGGTTGGAGCGAACAGCACTAGACAGTACTATCCCGGATTATTCTCTTCATTATGCCCTTCTTGAAGGCTTATATATTGTGGTAGTCTGCACATTATCACCATTACGCTTTTGAATACGGTCATTTGTCCAGCCCATCTTACTTAGGTTTGCCTATACGTACGACTATTTAATTACTGGTACCCTGTTTGTCGTCGTTCATAAAGTATATTCGAAACCAGCCGGGTGAGGGTGTGTTGAGGGTATGGAAATAAAAGTAACGAAAAGAGACGGGAGGGAGAAGAGACAATAGGAAATGTCCTCTCTATACTCGCCTACAACTTTTTTTAGCAATGACGTAAAAGCTAGAGGGCCGGAGCTTCTACACGTGTTACTGCGCAAAGCAGTCCGGCAGAGCTTGACAGTTCTTTCGGCTTTGAGAACAGACGCTGAATTTGCGTCGCTTCCCCATGTTGTGGTTTCGCATTGGCCCAAACGTGGAAGTGAAGAGCACGAACAGAAGTGGAGTTTAGCAGTCAGTTGTGTTGTTCCCTATTTTGGCGTTAGAAATAATTTGTTTTCTTCTGCGCAGTCCAACGTTCCCCGAATGCGAATGGGAGCTTCTTTTCAAGAGCGCTCTTGTTTGTGCACGCTTTGCCTTCGTAGCTTTTCCTTCGTTGCCGCAGGAAGATAGATGAGCGTGAGTTCAGACTAGTCAAGTCTTAATTTTGCAGAAGTAGCAACTGGAATATTGGCAGTGGATAATTCGTGAGCCGTGACAAAAATGGCTATAGTCTTCACGGTACTAATGCCTCGAGAGCAGTACGCCTATTTTCCTAAAACATACCTTTTTTTAATTCTGTTCCAAACCCCGTGTATTCTTGGAACTTTATGGGGTGAAGTTTTAGGAACTGCGGAATCAAGCATATAATCACAGGGCGTTTTGAAGAGCACGAAGAAAGGCGAAAAGAAGCATGCCAATTTCTGCGACCTTGCAGAACCATAATACTATTTATGCGATTTCCATCAAAGCAAAGTTTTCTGTAACTGAAAATTCGCGGCCTCACTCGCTACTTGTTATGATCGCAGAGTAATTTTCTTCCTTTTTTCTTGCAAAAAATAAAGACACGACTACTTGTGCATAATCCGTGAATGAGGCTTAATGGTGCAAGCCTTGAGTGAGCGCAATTGAGTTGTACAGCGAGAATGGAAAATATGTCGGTATAACCAAGGTTGCAAAACGACAGAGCGCGATATGAAGTTACGTGATGAGAACACAAAATTTTATTCAGATGTAAAGGATCGGGTTGCACAATGAGACATCCTAACGCTACAACTGTTGAGCTTCGTCCGCGCTGAGTAAACGAGTCATGACGACGTTCGACGATCTTTCACGCTACATGTGAATGCTGCGAATCGCATTCCGAAGCGGTCGTTCAGTGGTTTTCTTTCGCTTCAAACATCCCTTACCCCTTCCGATTAATACAAGGATTGAATAGAGTACGAAGAACGCTGGCTCGCCGATAAAGGTTTTACCCTTGTAGTTGCCTTTGCTTGAATCCTTAGGTCAGTTAGTTAATGTAGGCGACGTTCCACCGGCACGTAAATAATACAATTTCCTGTAAATTTGTTACGTTACCAAGGTGGGAAATACTTATTAACGTACCTTAATTGAGATAAAGGCAGAAAACTTTTCTTGTAGGTAACTTTCGATGTGTGTATGCGATCCTTTATGTCCACTCTTTTAGTTCTGGACCGACAAGACCTATGCGTTCAGCTAACGCACTAAGCTCGAGGGTACTCATTTTGTATCTGCTTGAAGCATACTATATCGCAACCGACTTTGTCTGTTACCGCGGACGCCAGTTTGTAATGTCAGGTTCTTGGGAGGATATTATCGCGTGACGTTCAAGAACACAGTAGCAAAACTGTGAAAGACAAAACTCACTTTCATTGGGCGAACCTGTGCCCACAAAAAACAGGCTACACTTATAGCACAACGATAGCGGCGAACACGGTCGGCGATCGTCGAAAATCTGATCAGCGGGTCAAGCGCGTCGGCTTTCATACACAAATCGTCGAATGTTCCAGACTAATCGTTGGGACCCGCGTTATATATATATATATATATATATATATATATATATATATATATATATATATATATATATATAATAGACCGACGAACCCGAAGGATTCCGAGGTAGAATTGAGCGCGAACCTTAGAGACGCGATCAGAACCACCCCCTCCAGAGAAATATGCAGCCGGAACACAATGTTAGTAGGAGAAAAGCGAGAGCGAAAGCTTTGTTGAAAGAAATTGAACAGCTAGGACAACAGGCGGTCCTTGTAGACGTTGCCTGAGTCAAAGGCAAAGAGGCCTACACCACCGTGGTGGTCGACAGCTGGGGCGAGGTTCGGGACACCGCCACCATCTTCACTAAGGACTCCACGGTGGCGGAGCAAGCCGCCATTTCTCTAGCTATCAGGAACCGTAAATGGTCTTTCATCTATAGCGATTCCAAAGCAGCAATAAAGAGCTTTGACAAAGGCTATGTAGCTGGGACTGCGGCTAAAATTATCGAAAAGGTCGAAGCTATCAAAACTGAATCTGATGGTTTCCTGCACATATGGGACAAGTGGACGAGACTCGGCCCAACCTCAACGAGGTGACGAACGACCTGGCACGAGGACTAGCTTGCCGTGCCGGTGAGAACCGAACCGACGCCCACTACCATTCCGGGGAGCATAAAGATCACTTACTAACTTACAACGAAATCACAAAATATTACTACTTGAAGCGTAGGCAATTCCGACTGCCACACGTAAAATTGAACAGGGCTCAGGCAGTCACGCTGCGTTTACTGCAAACCGGGACGTACCCCACTCCGTATTTCATCAATAAAATTCGCCCCGAAAAAGAAATTAGGAAAGAATGTAACGTGTGCGATGGCCTCATTGACATCAGACACATGCTGGTGGGCTGTCCCGCGACTCTCGCCGACCCCGAAGAAAAATGGCTTTACTGGCACAAGATGATAATAAGCTCTGCATGTCAAGATCAGCTACGGGCTGTCCAGAGGGTCCACGATGACGCCATAAGGCTCGGCCTGGCGGTGCCGACGTGGACGCGACCCGCCTCGGTCTGGAAAGACCGGGCTTCAAGACGCTAATAAAGTTTTGTGAATGAATGAATGAATGAATGAATGAATAGGCAATTTCAATGCCAGGGTAGTCAAGAAGCAGGCTGGAGACAAGTCAGTGGGCGAATATGGCATAGGGTCTATGAACAGCAGCGTAGAGTTATTATTAGAGTTTGCAGAGCGCAATAATATGCGCATAATGAATACCTACTTCCGCAAGCGGGATAGCCGATAGTGGATGTGGAGGAGCCCGAATGGCGAGGCTAGAAATGAAGTAGAATTCATACTCTGCGCTAACCCTGACATCATAAAAGATGTAGGGGTGATCGGCAAGGCGCGCTGCAGTGACCATAGGATGGTAAGAACTGGAATTAGCCTAGACTTGAGGAGGGAACGGAAGAAACTGGTACACAAGAAGCCAATCAATGAGTTAGCGGTAAGAGGGAAACTAGAGGAATTCCGGATCAAGCTACAGAACAGATATTCGGCTTCAACCCAGGAAGAGGTCCTTAGTGTTGAACGACATTCTTACTGGCATCATTAAGGAGTGTGCAATAGAAGTCGGTGGTAACTTCGTTAGACCGGATACCAGCGAGCTATCGGAGGAGACGAACGATCTGATTAAGAAACGCCAATGTATGAAAGCCTCTAAGCCTACAGCTAGAACAGAACTGGAAGAACTTTCGAAGTTAATCAATAAGCGTAGGACAGCTGACATAAGGAAGCATGTTATGGATAGAATTGAACAAGATCTCAGGAACGAAGGAAGCCAAAAAGCAGTGAAGAAGAAACTAGGTATAGGCAAGAATCAGTGTATGCGTTAAGAGACAAAGCCGGCATTATCATTACTAATATCGATGAGATAGTTCAAGTGGCTGAGGAGTTCTATAGAGATTTGTACATTACCAGTGGCACCCACGACGATAATGGAAGAGGGAATAGTCTAGAGGAATTCGACATCCCACAAGTAACGCCGGAAGAAGTAAACAAAGCCTTGGGAGCTATGCAAAGGTGGAAGGCAGCTGGGGAGGATCAGGTAACAGCAGATTTGTTGAAGGAGGGTGTGGAAGATTGTTCTAGATAAACTGGCCACCCTGTATAGGCAATGCCTGATGATCTCGAGCGTACTGGAATCTTGGAAGAACGCCAACATAATCTTAATCCATGAGAAAGAAGACGCCAAAGACTTGAAAAAATTATAGACCGCTCAGCTTACTGTCCGCTGCCTACAAAGTATTTACTAAGGTAATCGGAAATAGAATCAGGAACACCTTAGACTTCTGTCAACCAAAGGATCAGGCAGGATTTTGTAAAGGATGCTGAACAATGGACCGTATTCGCACTATCAATCAGGTGATAGAGAAATGTGTGGAATATAACTAACCCTTATTTATATATAGCTTTCATTGATTATGAGAAAGCGTTTGATTCAGCCGAAACCTCAGCAGTCATGCAGGCATTACCGAATCAGCGTGTAGACGAGCCGTATGTAAAAACACTGAAAGATATCTATAGCGACTCCACAGCCACCGTAGTCCTCCATGAAGAAAGCTACAAAATCCCAATAAAGAAAGGCGTCAGGCAGGGAGATACGATCTCTGCAATGCTATTTACAGCTTCTTTACAGGAGGTATTCAGAGACTTGGATTGGGAAGGATTGGATATAAGCGTTAATGGAGCATACCTTAGTAACTTGCAATTCGCTGATGACATTGTCTTGCTTAGTAACTCAGGCGACCAATTGCAACGCATGCTCACTGACCTGGAGAGGCAAAGAAGAAGGGTGGATTTAAAAATTAATCTGCAAGAAACTAAAGTAATTTTTAACCGTCTCGGGAAGAGAACAGCAGTTTACGATAGCTAGCGAGGCACTGGAAGTGGTAAGGGAATACATTTACTTGGGACAGGAAGTGACCGCGGATCCGGATCATGAAACTGAAATAATCAGAAGAATAAGAGTGGGCTGGGGTGCGTTTGGCAGGCATTCTCAGATCATGAACAAGAGGTTGCCATTATCCCTCAAGAGAAAAGTGTATAACAGCACTTTCTTGCCTGTTCTCACGTACGGGGCAGAAACCTGGAGGCTTACGAAAAGGGTTCTACTTAAATTGAGGACGACGCAACGAGCTATGGAAAGAAGAATGTGGGTGTAACGTTAAGCGATAAGAAAAGAGCAGATTGGGTGAGGGAACAAACGCGAGTTAATGATATCTTAGTTGAAATCATGAAAAAGAAATGGGGGCATTGGCAGGACATGTAATGAGAAGGGAATATAACCTATGGTCATTAAGGGTTACGGGCTGGATTCCAAGAGAAGGGAAGCGTAGCAGGGGGCGCTAGAAAGTTAGGTGAGCGGATGAGATTAAGAAGTTTGCAGGCACAAGATGGCCACAATTAGCACATGACCAGGGTATTTGAAATATGGGAGAGGCCTTTGCCCTGCAGTGGGCGTAGATCAGGCTTATGATGATGATGATGATGATATCTTATGGCCTTGTTTTTGTCTTTTTGTAGTGTAATTGATGTGCCGTAGTACTCGGTTGCGTACATGTGCTTACAGAGTATATCGGCCTATACTGTGTGCTTTCGGTGAGGTAGTATTATTGCTTCTATCAAGGCATGATTCTATTACCGGTATCATTTTTGTCTCAGCATTACATGTGTCCTACCCGCACTGTGGATTGTTCATTCATTCCTTCATTCATTCATATGCAACTAGGGTAGAAGAATGCCATGAAATGACCCTTAACTTCTTACGTAGGCGATGCAACAATGTGTAATACAGAGCTTTAAAAGCGGAAACTCTCATCCTTCCGGCTGAAGCACGTAGCTATAAAGAAAACTATGTGCATTTATCAGAAAGAAAGCTTCGCCGAGAGAAATACACCCTCGCAATTTTTCCTTTTCATGAACCTTCTTCCACCTTGCGCGCTTCCGCAGCGATGATTTGCTGTGTTGACCCTCTGACAGAGTGAAATCCCGGCTTGTTGGCATCTCGATCTCCCCACGTCTCTCTCTTGCTTTTCAGCGTCAATGAACTACACGCAGCAGGCGGCGTTCCCCAAGCGGCTCGAGACACACGGCGGCGAGGATGTGGCTGTGTTCGCCATCGGACCCTGGGCGCACTTGTTCAGCGGGGTGCACGACCAGACATACATCCCGCATGCCATAGCGTACGCGGCCTGCATCGGTCAATTTCACGGCAGCAAGTGCCACACTGCGTCGCCGGAGCTCAGGAGATGATGAACACTGCCTTCGAGGCGCGTGTGAATGTGCGCGACTTATGCCCCACCTGCGGACGTCTAGCTAACGCCAACGAGGTGCACCGGTTTTATGGTGTTCCATTTTGTTGTCGCAGGACTGGCCAACACGTGAAGTGCAACGGCCGTTAGTGCTGCGTGACGCCTAAATAAAAGCTTACCATATATTCTTCGAGTTCGCACTCCAATCTGGCGCTGCGTGGATCAATAGCGCCGTTTGCAGCTTATTTCGTACCTGGGAAAATGAAATGCGTAAGAAAGTGCTTTTATTTTTCGTCGGTATTGTGTATTATGTTTTGTTTATTTTGTTTCCGAACAGTGGCTCTTACACACTATGGTGCTTTGGCCTAGAAGCAAGTGGTTTCAGAAGTGCTTTTACTGCGATGTATATGGCTCATGGTTCAATGTATTTTTCGTGTGCATCATAGAGTTTCTCACTATAACACCTAGAGGAAAATCTGGTGCCACCGCGCGGTCTATGAGAGTTTCTGGAGGGGCGCTGTGCCGTCATGGAAATGACGGTATATGTGTCGGCGAGGCTTGTGTTGACTAAGAGGATTCCTCTAAAACGTGGATATGGCTACACAAATGACGCGTTCTTAAAGTAAAATCTTCATAAAATATTTCCAATCACGCACATGGCATCCTTACTCACCTACAATGCATGACCAAGCGGAGAAAAGCAAGAACAGATGACAAACTGTTTCAAAGCGGGTGCGAATCTTGTCTGTCCTCTATGTTTAGCGGCCCGCGCTGATACTTTTTACGTATCATATAATTGTACATGCAATAACAAGTTCTCATAGTTAAACAAAACATGTTCTTCTGTAATAATAAAGCTAATACAGCCTTTTACGTGTTGTTTTAGTAGAAAAAGAATCATTGCGACAGACGGAACGGTGCTTGCCAGGCGCGTCTACAAGGTGTCCTGGGTCTCCGAGAACGATGACAATCCGAAGTCACAATATACCGGCATTCCCATGCATACTACAGCGCAGCAGCGCCAGATTTCCCTCTAGGTAATATAGTGAGAAGCTCTTTGGTATGCATCAACAAAAATTATCATCAGCAATGGATCATACCCGCTAGGCAAGCGAAAATGCAATGGTTCATCCTTCCTAATGCAGAGGCTAACAAGCACTCCACAAAGTGAAGCGAACAGCGCATATATTTATTGTTATTACGCATACAACCTACAGAACAGCGTATGATTCAGTAAACAAGAAGTTCGAAACAAGCACCTATCATTATCAGCAATCACTCATAACCCCCCCCTCCCCTCGTAAGCAAGCAAAATACGCAATGGGGAACCAGCGCTGGATAGGCGGCGCGTCGAAAAGAGTGCGTTGCACGCCGCCCTGGCGACGAGACGCGGCATATTCCAGCCTCCCGACCAGACGAGACACACGTGCGCGGCCGTATTATAGTTCGCACGTTTCCGTTTTCGCGCCGCTTAAAGTGGACAGTTTTCGTGAAGAAGCTAGCGCCATCAAGTGAAGAAATGACGAAAGAAGCTTTTTAAGCTTTATACATTTTTCACAGTGTGTCGCGGCGAGCACGTGTGTTTTAACACCCCTCAATCTCCCAAAGTAGCGACATTCACTTCCCTCCTCCTCCGCTCGGCGCGGCCTCGATGGTGGCGCCGCCGGTGGTGAGCCTGCCGTAGCAGACGACGGCTAACACGCTACGGGAGGAAATTCGCAGAAACGTTCGTTCGAGCCCTGCGGAGCAGTTTTTTCAATCGAGATCTTTCTTCGTCAGTCGGTAACTGGCCTTTAGAATTTCGTGTTGGAATTGCGGAAGAAATAGAGAAAAGGACCATTATTCAAGGCGTACTTGAGGCGTAAAGCGCGCGACGTTGAGAGTTCGTGTTGCTGAAACACGACGCAAGCACGCGGTGCACTCAAACACGCGAGTAATTACCGATGTTTCAGTTGTGTACACCGTGAAAGTATGTGTACGTGGTTTCGTAGGTTCATTTACGTACCTGAAGGATATTTTTTTTCGGCCGGCGCGTGAGAGATTCCGGCTGTGTGCGGTCAGCAATGCCTGGCAACTGGGCCGTTTTTTTCATTGCGGGGTGTTTTGGTAATCGTGACGATATATTGCTTTTTTTTTTTCACAAGTACTGCTCCAGGAGGGCACATGTAATGGCTAACGGAGGCCTCTGAAGAGCCCGTGACATCACAATAATGCAGGCGTCGCAGGGAGTTTTGGCATACAAAATTGGCTGTCCGCGACCCTTACCCCCTTGGCATGCACAGGCTTCGGCGAGCCCCATCCAGCCCTGGTTCTAGCTTTGGTGTTCCCGTTGCCGTTTTGGTGCCCTGGAGGCGCCGTCAGTAATACGAAATAATGACAAGTTGTTACGACTAGTAAATAAAATTTATTGAAGAAATACAGTCGCGCTGAGGCGCCAACTTCTAAAGCAGCGCTAGCGCGCCCGCGCGAGTATTATGAAACGCCAACGAGGAATTTACCGGCCCACGTACGACTCTACGATCAAAGTGCACGTTACACACCCCCAGGCGAGCTAGATAAAGCTATCCGGAGCCATCCACTACGACCTCCATCCTAGCTTTAGTCGCTTCGGAACGTTAAAAACGTTCCGAAGCGACGTTAATCACCACAAACCAAATCAATACATGCGGGCGTACATTCGAAGCTAAAAGACTGCATTGTAAGTCATAGTGAGCCTTGCAAAAGCGTCGAGAATGTGCTAACTTCTGGTGGAGCTCAAAACGCACCCTGAATAAAGTCGCTTTTATGTCACAGGCCAACGGCAGATGCGTGCATTTCACCGCAAGACAAAACTACATGAAACAAGG
Source organism: Dermacentor variabilis (assembly GCF_050947875.1). Taxonomy (NCBI): domain Eukaryota; kingdom Metazoa; phylum Arthropoda; class Arachnida; order Ixodida; family Ixodidae; genus Dermacentor; species Dermacentor variabilis. The sequence goes on along the minus strand of NC_134569.1, from coordinate 240,132,446 downwards.
AGAGCACATTCGAAAAAAAGAAAAGTCAAACAACGCGCTAAAAACCACGCAGAGCATGAACACACACTTTTTCGAAGCGGAAGGCGTGAACTAGGCTCAAAATAAGAGGTTGTGAGTAGCCATGGCCCTTACTTCACTAAGCCGTGCGTTCATTGCCACTTCCTCGAATCAGCCGGCCCGATCCTGCGAATCCACACTTCTTTTTGCGTTGCGCCCGCCAGACTGCAAAGCAAAAAACTTTTCTCCCTCGCTGTGTCTGTTGCGGCAACCGAAGGTGCAGCAGCATAGCATCGCAATTAAGTTCTCGGCCCTACACATTCTATTACGCTAGCGCACTCCATCAGTCCGCCTGCCGCACTTTCGTCGCGCAGGCCCAACAATGGAGGTCGGCGCGCGCTGGAAAGAAAAAAATATACGAAAGCGCGGCGCCTGCTGCGCGTGGGAAAGAAAAAAATATACAAAAGCGCGGCGCCTGCTTCCACGTGACAGAGATTGGCCAATGGGGGAACGGAGGAGGCCGGGCGACAGGAAGCGTGGAGGAGGAAGCGCCAGGGTGAGCGGGGTGGCGGAAAGATCTAAGAATGGCGCTACTTTTGAAAAATTGAGGGGCTTTAGTGTGTTTCTTTAACGGTTGCGCCTAGCTGCCTCGCAAATCTAGCAGCTACGGCTCCGATCGTGCTGCGCTATGGTTTCGGAAGTATTAGTTGGCCTGAAGACATTCCATATTTCTCTGGCTAGACATGAAAAATTCTGATGTTACTTCGCCACAGCAGTCAATGGAGAAGAAAGCTTTATCGCATCAGCTGACTCGCGCAAGCAAAGGTTTGAGTGCTCCGCTGCTGGATCCGTAACAACGCTGGCTACGTTTAGCATTAATTAAATAAATTTAGCGGATGCATCTCAGCGCCGAGTCCTCATCCGCATGCGCATTTTTAAGAACACATAGACAGCTTAGTCGCGCGTGCGCCGGCAGTACGCGCACACAACTGCAGCTTCGCTCCCACATAATTCTTGGCAATGAACAGATAATATTTACTTTTCGTATCTTTCGCTTGGTGCGGTGGCGTTGGAAGGGGTATGACGGTGGTATTACGAAGGAAAAATGGTTGGTACATATGCCGGATGGTGCATGCTATTGCTCATTTTGTTTCCGACGAAATGCCGACTGCAGATTCTGCTGTTTGCTACTGTCTGGCACGGCTCACCGTAAACCAAGCACGCACGCGAAATTCGAATTAGAAACCAGCCCGACACCGCTTGACCGGGCGACAAGACGGGAACTTACTCCGCTCGCCTGAGTGCTTGGATCCAACGCCGCCTCTATTCTTGTTCGTAGGGTTTAGATGGAAATACGCAGAAGGATACATCCTCCCTCATCCCGACGTAGTTGTGGCACTTGTATACGCAACAGAATCGTCGGCGTCCTTTTGTTTTCCTTCGACTTTCAGGGCACGCAACGCCACTACCAGTAGCAATTTTCGTCCGCGGTAGCGGCTGCATTGTGCGCGTTCTGACCGCCAGGGCGGCGCTGCAGGCGTCATGACAACTCCAGCGCTGGTTACCCATAGTTCATACCGCCTCCTCCCCACCCCCCCCCCCCCCCGTAATGCACAAGTGCTCAGCAAGCGCTCCACCAACAAGCACTCCGCCAACATGCAGTCTGCGTTCGCACTGCCCTCTCTGTGTTGGCTTCCCAAGCCCTTGCACGACTGCATTTCCTTGCGCTCTCCCGTGGAGGCGGTGCCGTCGAAACCTCACATGTGTCTAGTTTCCTCCGGTTCCTCGGGGCGGCGGTCCTGTCGTCCACGTGAATATATATAAAAAATCAAGGTGAATGAGTTCGTACTTTTTGTCCAAAATTCGGTGCCCTGCATTTCACTGCTTCGCTGGTCATCCAAGCTCACAAAGTGCAATGGCTGATGATTTTTTCAATGAATTTTATAAACAAATTAAAGCTTAGAACTTTACAGTATGGGGACCCGCCGTCGTTGCTCAGTGGCTATGGTGTTGGGCTGCTGAGCATGAGGTCGCGGGATCGAATCCCGGCCACGGCGGCCGCATTTCGATGGGGGGCGAAATGCGAAAACACCCGTGTGCTTAGATTTAGGTGCACGTTAAAGAACCCCAGGTGGTCAAAATTTCCGGAGTACTCTACTACGGCGTGCCTCATAATCAGAAAGTGGTTTTGTCACGTAAAACCCCAAATAATATTATTATTATTTACAGTATGGCTGAGAGATGAAAAGATATTGAGGGAATAAAAAGTAAGGTAAATGAAGTTCTGAGATAAAATTATTGAAATCAATAAATAATACGAAAGTAATAAGCAATATTGAATATTATATAAAGTAGTCTTTTTACTTGCCTAATAATGTTCTAAATTCCTTACAATAGTATGAATGCCAGCTACTTGGCACGAATCGATCTGTGAAAACCAGCGCGAAATAAACACGGACAAGAGAGAAACACTGCACAAGTGCTGACTGCCAACTGCTTGGGATTATTGTGCTCATACACAAATATACCCTTGAAATAGGCTTGAAATAGGGGTGGGGAAATTATGAACTTTCATCCACGCATGCGTCAAATTATTAACTGTGTTTGTCCTGTGTTCTTCCCTTGTCCGTGTTTATTTCGTGCGGTTTTTCACCAATGGATTTTAAATTACTGCATTGAAGTTTGTGGGGCTTTCCAGGGAGGACGCGCGAATGGGCAAAACGGCTCTTGAAGTCAGTGACAGCGCATATGGGCGAAATGTAAATTCTAACATTCTTCTTGCTCTTTAAAACTGCTTCTTTAAATACTAGTCCAAACCATATTATGTGTGTGCCTTGTGATACAAGAAATGTCGACATACTCACTTTCTTATCGTGTCTAACCTATTTTCAAGCAATTTGGAGCGCATTTTCTCAAACACCATTTAGAACAAATTTTGCTGCAAACGCAACTATTTAAGTCGAACCACATTAATGTGCAGCAAAACCGCTTACTTTCACCCTTAGTTCAAATTCAACGAATCGATCTCCGGTATTTCGGTCTTGTGTACGTCAGTCCGGTTTGCATTTCCAGCCCTAAATTGTGCAGTGAAGCCTAACTACCAGCAAAATTATGCGATGTGGCTGCCAACTTCAATTTTTCTTTTCCTCTTAAAACAAAATTACCACCTTTTACAACTTCCTGTAGAACTCCCGATTCATGTCCTTCACTATGAAGGCCTCTATATGAAGGGTTTTTACAGCGACAGCTGCGTTGTTGCTTTGACTGGTATATATAGGTGAAACTCCTGAGTTTTCCAAGCTGGCGTGGTTTTGAGGAGTAGTTGCGTGTATATGGGTGCACAAATGAAATTTTGCAGGATAATATGTAGAATTATTCAGGTTTTCATATCCATAAATTTTGGCATATACCTTCTGAACATTCTACATCTTTGTCACTTCTAGAAGCTTATTACAGAAATAAAACTGAACTAATAGTGCGGAAGTTGTTTTCCAAAAAATGAAACAAATTTACAGTTGGTGATGTCTGCCAACTATAATAACTTGTCTTGTGACCGTAAATAAAATACCAGATTTTTGACAAATTTATTTTTCCCGCCCGGTTTGGAGATATTAGAAAAAAATTGAGATGGCCCTCAAGTTTGTAAAAAAAGCTTTTTATCACAAATATTTCTCATACCTTTGCTCTGTCGCACAGAATATATTATTTTTTAAAGGCTGTGCTTAAAGGTGCCGGTTGACGTCTCTCTCCAACTTTCTTGACGGGTACGTTAGACGGATCAATCCGCCACTGTATTGATGGTAGTATATCCAACGTTTCTGTTTGGTTTTGGCGCGTTTCGCACTGAAATACCTCGAGCATAAGCACACTGGACCACAGGTGCCGACTACGGGGGGCGCTCCGGTGCTCGAGCACCCTCCGGAATTTTACGGCCCCCTCCCCCCCCCCCCCGGGCGATGCCGAAGCCCCCACGCCAGCCCACCCCACCCACACACCTAAAGTGCCATTACCAGAGCTTTGCCACGCGCATGATTTGATGCAACCCCATAAATATTATTGCGACATCATCGAGCGATGCTCAAGGGACGAGCCGCCGCAAGAACGATGACGAAGTGGGTCTGTGCCCTTGCCGCGAGCGAATGTCGGCCTGGCGCTCTGGCTCTAGTCCAGTGTTTTAAATAACCTGTAAATAGTCTCTTTCGTCAGTGTCTTTCTACACATAACATTCTGGTGGAGGTCACCGATCCCCGTCCTCGCCACGGAACTGCGGAGTGGTCGGTATATCGAGCTTGTCACCATGCCTCCCGGTGACGAGCCCACCTCTGCAACGGCTTCGGCTGGTCCGACTGCTCCAATCGTCACGGTTGCCCAACATCGCGACCCTGGTGTGTTCTCTGGCCTGGAGAGACAGGACGTTGACGAATGGATCAAGCTATATGAACATGCCAGCGCTAATAACAGGTGGGACCCAACCATAATGCTCGCCAATGTCATCTTTTATCTTGGCGGCACCCCACGCGTGTGGTACGAGACGCATGACGACGATATAAGTAGTTGGGACACTTTCAAAGAAAAGCCACGGGAACTGTTCGGCGTCCCCATTAGCCGCAAGGTTGCCGCGAGAAAGGCTCTCGCGTCTCGTGTTCAGAGATCTACAGAGCCGTACGCTTCATATATCCTCGACGTCTTGGCTCTATGCCGCTAAGCTGACGATGCTATGTCTGAATCAGATTAAGTGTCACATGTTATAAAAGGCATCGCCGACGACGCTTTCAATTTGCTTGTTTTCGGCAACGTTTCGACAATTGACGCCATCATTAAAGAATGCCGTCGCTTTGAACAAGCCAAGAGCCGCCGTATCACAGACCACATCACACAGCTACGCAACACCGCTGCTACGTCGACATGTGAGGGTCGACCGCGTCAGGCCACCACCTGTGAAGACATCAACCGTATTGTTCGCCGCGAGCTCGAGGCAGCCTGTTCGCCAGTGTTCTCTGCGACGCCTCCTGATCTGCCAGCAACCACGATTGCCATGATTTAGGCCAGAGTCAGACAGGAATTTGAGAACATGGCTCTGAACTCCGTGTGTTCAACATCTCAACCCAGCGTTCCCCAGTTCTCTACCGGCCCTCCTCGTCCCCGACAGTCCTTTTCTACCACATCTCGCCGCAACCCGTCCGAATGGCGTACCCCTGATGACAGACCAATCTGCTTTCACTGCTGTCACATCGGCCACGTCGCTCGTCACTGCCGCAACCGATGGCCACCGCCTCCTCGGACATACGCCGCCACTTATTCCCGCACCTTTGGACCTTCTGTTCCCTATGCCACCCGCCCTGAACCCACTGCCGCTGATGCCCCTGCTCCGAAGCTTCACCAAAGCCGCTCACCCTCACCTCGATGCCATCACATCAGTCTCGTTCGCCCCAACCCCGCCGCTTCTCTTCGCCGCCTATCGCCTCCCGGGCCCAGCCGGAAAACTAGGCACTGCAGCTTCTGGAGGTGAAGCTGCGTTGTCGACACTGCCCTCAAATCCTCTGCTCACGTTAAACACGAACCAAAACCTTCTTGACGTTGACGTTGATGGCTATCCTGTCACGGCACTCATAGATACAGGGGCACATCTTTCTATTGAGTGCTGCCTTCCGACGACGACTGAACAAGCTCCTCACCCCAGCGTCGGCAAGCGTCGTCCGCGTTGCGGATGGCGGTACTTTGTCTATCATCGGCATGTGTACGGCACGTGTTAGCATCGCCGGCCGCCACACTCCTGTCCTCTTCACCGTGATTGCTCATTGCCCCCACGACCTCATTCTCGGCCTTGATTTTCTCTGCGCGCATTCTGCTCTTATTGACTGCTCTGCCAGTACCTTTCGCCTTGAGTCGCCGATTCTCGCGGAACCTTTTGACGCACCCCAGTGCCGCCTACGCCTCACCGGCTTTATTCGCCTGCCGCCAAAATCAATAGCCTATATTGAATTCTTGTCTTCCCCACCAGTCCCTGATGGCGAGTACCTCGTCACTCCTCTGCCCAACATTCCAGTACAGTATGACGTTACCGTGCCTCACGGTATACTTACTATTACTGCGAACCGCACTTTCATGCTTATCTTTAACTTCTGATTGGCAAAGCAAATTCTACCGCAAGGTATTTGCCTTGCCAACGTTTATTGTCTCGTTGACCATCACGTGGCAACATTATCGACCGATGCTTCTTGCGAGCTTAGCAGGCCCATCATGCCAGCCTCGGCCGCCGATCCGAAGATACGGAAAATGGTTGCGACGGACCTGTCTTCTGCGCAGGCTGAACACCTTTACCAAGTATTATCGTGCTATAGAGATATTGTCGACTTCGACGATCACCCTTTAGGCCAGACGCTCGCGGTCAAGCATCGGATTCTTACTGGCGATGCTACTCCTATTCGCCGAAGACTGTATCGAGTTTCTGCGTCGGAACGCCCACTAATTCAAAGTGAAGTGAACAAAATGCTAGACAAAAACATCATTGAGCCTTCTTCGAGTCCCTGGGCGTCACCTGTGGTGTTGGTTAAAAAGAAAAATGGCACGTGGCGCTTCTGTGTACACTACCGTCATCTGAACAACATTACTAAGTACAGCTGATTACAGAGTACAGTCTGATCCCGACAAAAGTCGCGCTGTCCGAGACTTTCCGGTTCCGAAGACAGCCGCAGACGTTCGAAGTTTTGTATGGCTATGCTAGTACTTTCGTCGTTTTATTCAAGATTTTGCGACAATTACTAGACCCCTCACTAATCTTTTGAAGAAAGGCGTACAATTCTAGTGGGGTACTGCAGAAGCCGCCGCCTTCTCTCGTCTCGTTACTCTTCTTTCCTCACCACCCATTCTCGCCCACTTCGACCCTGATGCGCCTAAAGAATTGCGTACAGATGCCAGCGGTCATGGCGTAGGTGCCGTCTTAGCCCAGCGTCAGCGTGGCCAGGATCGCGTTATTGCTTATGCGAGCCGCCTCCTCACACCATTGGAGCGCAACTATGCCATTACGGAACGAGAATGCCTTGCTGTAGTCTGGGCGGTTGCGAAGTTCCGTCGTTACCTTTACGGTCACCCTTTTTCCGTAGTCACTGACCATCATGCTCTCTGCTGGCTCTCATCGCTAAGAGATCCTACAGGCTGGCTTGGTCGATGGGCTTTGCGGCTACAAGAATTTTCATATTCCGTGGTCTACAAGTCTGGCCACCTGTACCAAGACGCTGACAGCTTGTCAGGTTACCCTGTTGACGACCCTGACTCCACCAATATTACCAGTGCTGCTTGCGTATTCTCTGTATCACAGCTGCTTCATTTCGCCGACGAGCAACGTCGTAACGCCTACATCAGAGCATTCATCGACCGTTTCGAACACTTTCCGGCCGGTGCCACTCCACGCCTCTTCGTCCTCCGCGACGGTACTCTGTACCGTCGTAACCTTCGTCCGGACGGCTCTGAGTTGCTACTTGTCATACCTAAACACCTCCGCTCAGCCGTTCTAGAAGAGCTTCACGACGCACCAACGGCAGGACACCTCGGTGTATCTCGAACCTATGACTGTGGACGTCGCCGTTCTTTCTGGCCGGGCCTTGCCCGTTCCGTACGACGTTACGTCGCCGCTGGTGAACTTTGCCAACGACGCAAGAAGCGTTCCCAGCTCCCCGCTGGTTACTGCAGCCGCTCGACATCCCTGCCGAGCCCTTCATTCGTGTCGGCTTAGACTTTCTCGGCCCATTTCCGGAATCTACATCAGGGAACAAGTGGGTTGCAGTCGCGGCGGACTACGCGACCCACTACGCCGTAACCCGTGCTCTTCCGACCAGTTGCCCAATTGATGTTGCGGACTTCCTTCGGCATGATATCATTTTTGATTCATGGTGCTCCGCGTCGCTTGCTAACAGGCCGTCGCCGTACGTTCTTAGCCAAAGTCATTGACGACATCATGCGTGTCTGCTCAATACAGCATAAATTTACCACCTCCTACCACCCTCAAAGGAACGGCCTCACTGAGCGTTTGAACCGCACCCTTACAAACATGCTATCCAAATACGTTTCATGCGACCACCGTGACTGGGACCAGGCTCTACCTTACATTACCTTTACGTACAACTCTTCCCGTCTCGACACTGCTTGCTTTTCTCCTTTTTACCTCTTGTATGGCCGTGAACCGGCGCTACCACTGGACACTGTGCTTCCATCCACCACAGCTTTAACTAGCGCTTATGCACGTGATGCTGTCGCCCATGCTGACCATGCTCGCCAACTTGCGCGCTCTCGTCTACAGGTCTCTCAAGGCAAACAAAAGCACCGCTACGACCTCCGACACCGTGATTTCCATTTTGTGCCCGGCACCCTCGTGTTGCTCTGGTCACCATCGCGTAAAGTTGGCCTTTGTGAAAAACTGCTTTCCTGATACACGGGCCCATATCGCGTGCTTCGCCAAGTGACCGATGTCACCTACGAAATCGTTCTAGCCATGTCCACTACGTCCTCTGCTGTGACAACCAGTGACATTGTCCACGTCGCCCGACTCAAACCCTACAGTTCTCCACGCGCCTAGGATATTTAACAGCACCATGACGGCGCTTTTGCCGCCGGGGGTAGTATTACGATACCATCTAGCGATGCTCAAGGGACGAGCCGCCACGAGAACGACGACGAAGTGGGTCTGTGCCCTTGGCGCGAGCGAATATCGACATGTTGCTCGGGCTCCAGTCCAGTGTCAATAGCCTGTAAATAGGATCTTTCGTCTGTGTCTTTCTACACATAACAATATATACAGGGTGTCCCTATTAACTATCATGCACCAAGATTTAAAAAAGAGCAATGCGTTACTCGAAGAAAAGCTAGCGAATATTGTTTACAGTACAGTGAAGTAGCTGCCAGTAACTTTTTCGTTACTGTCATTTAATGAGGTAATTGTAATCAACTATCAAATTCCACATGTACTATCGTAATTGTCAAAGTGTCAATGAGGCATTTCAAAGCACAGCCAAAGGACATCTAACTTAGAACTGAGCTAGTTGGTAAGGATTAATTATGCAAGAAAGAGGTGAGGCGTGTAGACAGGACACAAGAGTAGAGAAGTGGACAACACGAGCGGAGCGCCGACTATCAACTGAAGGGAGCACTGAGGCGAAAAAAGAAAGAAGACACAAAACTCATCTGCGCAAGCTCAGGAATGGTATCACCACGTGTCAGTCGGGTACATATGCCGGTCTGAATGGCGTAAGTGCGTGCATGAGTCAGTCTTCGATTACCTTACATAAGGAAGAGATTAAGTGCCTTAGCAACCCGCAGGGGCGTCTGCGTCAGCAGGCGTTTGGTGTGTTGCGACACCACGTACCCGAGCACACGAGGGTTGGACCCTCCCGCGTGTAGCCGTGCGCGGCTTAGCCGTGTCTGGGGAAAGGGGGATCCTGGGGGTTGAGCCGATGCTGGGTGTCTGGACCTTTAAGGCCCCCCGGCGGACGCAACACACCCCTTTGGCCTCTGCTTCACATAGACGGCCCCCCCGGACTGACCCACCCGGGGGAAATCGGTAGTTGCCTTTTCCTGTCTCTCTCTCCCTCCAGCCTTCGTCTTTCTCTCACTTTTCATCTTTCCTGTCTTCTCCTTCCTTCCGCTTACTTCCATAGTTTCCAGGCAGCAAGGGTTAACCTTGTGTGATTAACCAACCTAGGTTATTTCATATTTGGTTATAGTGATGACGTACAGCTGGCGTTTACAGGACCTGTTCTTACAGTCTCTGTAGCGTCCCCTTGTAGGACTCCATGGTGGGTGGCTGGCGTTATTGCCGAAAATTCAATTCCTTTATGGCAACATCCTTCCCTCCACTTCCTGATCGCCCTCAGAAAAGAGGGCGCACCGATGATTTATTCCAGTTTTTTGGTCGACAAAAAGAATCCTTCCCTCGTTTTCATGTGATCCACACAGAAAAACCAGCGAAACAAGTCCGAACGATCTCCCCGTTCCTGGTATCTAAGACCCTTACCGAAGTTTTTGGCCCAGGTTATAAGGCGTCGAGGATGGCCAGCGGTGACCTCCTCTTGGAGCTCCGCGATCAGAAACAATTTGAGAAACTGCCTAAACTAGTATCATTTGGAGAGACCCATGTAGTAGTAACCCCGCACCGCACGATGAATACCAGCCGAGGCGTTGTCTCGGACGATGATTTGCTGGAGCTCACTGAGGCTGAACTCTTGGAGGGCTTCAGCGAACAAAATGTCATAAATGTCAAAAGAATCAAGATTAGGCGAGATGGAAAAGAAATCCAAACAAAACACCTGATACTCACTTTTAGCTCAAGTGTCCTCCCCGAGTCCATCGAGGCCGGTTACATCAAACTTCGTGTTAGGCCGTACGTGCCCAATCCCCTCAGATGTTTTAAGTGCCAAAGGTTCGGCCACAGTTCACAGAACTGTCGAGGCCGGCTGACATGTGCCAAGTGTAGTGACACTGAACATTCCTCTGAAACATGCCAGAAGACTCCACACTGTGTCAACTGTGATGGCGAGCACGCCGCATACTCGCGCGCCTGCCCGTCCTGGAAAAGAGAAAAAGAGATTGTGACAATCAAAGTCAAAGAAAACATATCTTTCAAGGAGGCACGTAGGCGGGTGTCATACCTGTCAAAGAGTAGCTTTGCCGATGTGGCGCGTAAGGGGGCAGCGCCACAACGGCCTCCAGCGGCTGCCCGACCCACAGGCAGTGAGTCGGCAGTTACGCCATCTGCCCCCGCGGCGGTTGCAGCTAGCGCTGCTCCGTCTACCCAGCAGACGGGGCCATCGACCCCGAAGGTGGACGCAGCCGAGGCTGCCCCAGCCTCCGAGGCCCCTTCCAGCGCTGGCAACGGCCAGCGCAGCCAAATCCCTCTGGGAGCCCCATCGACCTCCGGGCTGGTGGGCGCAGGGGTCTTGCCCTCCAAGGCGGGACTCCCTCTGAAAACTTCCCGCTCGCAAGAGCACGTGTCCGGCGCCTCACAAGAGGCAATGGACACCACACCTATCCTCAAGGCGCACCAGGCGCCTAAGGAGCGTCGAGAATCGCTCGAACGCTTCAAAAAGAACAAAACACCTATTACAGGGCCTCGAAAGGGCTCTGTAATCTAAGGCATCTTTCCGTTTCCGTAGACACAGCACTAATTTACATTAAATATGGATACACCAATCATACAATGGAACGTCAGAGGTCTCCTTAGAAACCTTGATGACGTACAAGAGCTCATACACAAACACAATCCAAAAGTGCTGTGTTTACAGGAAACACACCTAAAATCAAAACACACAAACTTTCTCCGACAGTATATAACTTTTCGCAAAGATCGCGATGATGCTATCGCATCATCGGGAGGTGTAGCTATAGTTATCCACAAAAGCATTGCGTGTCAACATTTACAGCTCCAAACGCCTCTTGAAGCAGTGGCAGTCCGAGCTGTCCTCCTAAACAAACTCATAACCATTAGCTCGCTTTACGTACCCCCACACTACAAATTAAACAAACATGAATTCCAGTCATTTATAGACGAATTGCCAGAACCTTATGTTGTTCTTGGCGATTTCAATGCGCACAGCTGCCTGTGGGGCGACTCTCGTACAGACGCGCGAGGTCGTCTCGTTGAACAGTTCCTTTTCTCTTCTGGTGCTTGTCTTCTGAATAAGAAGGAAGCGACATACTATTCTCTCGCAAACAAAACATTTTCTTCAATAGATCTTAGCCTAGTCTCCCCGTCACTACTGTCTGAACTTGAATGGGAAGTAAACGACAATCCTTACGGAAGCGACCACTTCCCTATACTTCTAAGAAAATATAAAGAACGCGAATGTCTACCACACGCTCCCAGGTGGAAAATCGATACAGCCGACTGGGAGAAATTCCGAACTCTCACCAGGATCTCATGGGATGACATGTCCTCTTTAGAAATTGATGCTGCCGTTCAGTATTTTACAGCCTTCATTATAGGTGCCGCGTCTAAATGCATATCTGGAGTAAGTGGTTTCGCATGCAAACGGCGCGTCCCGTGGTGGAACGACGAGTGTAGGACCGCCCGTAAGAAACAAAACAAAGCGTGGGGGTTGCTACGCACCTCTCCCACTGCGGAGAATCTTATTAACTTTAAAAAAGCAAAATCTGAAGGAAGGAGAACGCGCCGACAGGCCAGAAGAGAGAGCTGGCAGAAGTTTTTATCGGGTATCAACTCTTATACTGAGGAGGGGAAAGTCTGGAACAGGGTTAACAGGATAAAAGGACGACAAACTTATTCACTCCCTCTAGTAAATACACAGGGCGGTACACTGAAAGATCAGGCCGACTCACTTGGGGAGCACTTTGAGAGTGTATCAAGCTCAAAACATTATTCGCAATCCTTCCTAAAATATAAACAAATAGAAGAATGCAAGCCACTCGTCAATAAATGCCGACAGAATGAACCGTACAATTGCCCTTTTAGTGCTGCTGAGTTGAAAGCTGCCTTGAGCGCATGCAAGAGCTCTGCACCGGGATCCGATAGAATCATGTATGAAATGCTCAAAAACTTACACAATGACACGCAAGTAACACTACTTACACTTTTCAACACTATCTGGGACGCAGGGTACCTTCCAACGGCATGGAAAGAAGCCATTGTGGTCCCTGTTTTGAAAGAAGGGAAAGACCCTTCTTCAGTGGCAAGTTACCGCCCGATAGCCCTCACAAGCTGCATGTGTAAGGTATTTGAAAAAATGATAAATCGGCGACTCATCCATTTTCTTGAACAAAACAAAATGCTTGATCCCTTTCAGTGTGGCTTCCGAGAAGGGCGCTGCACAACCGACCATCTTGTACGTATTGAAGGACATATTCGTGACGCGCTTGTACACAAACAGTTCTTCGTATCGATATTCCTCGATATGGAGAAGGCGTACGATACGACCTGGCGCTACGGAATCTTGAGAGATTTGTCAGAAATGGGCATTCATGGTAAAATGCTAAACGTAATAAAAAGCTACTTGTCCAGTCGTACCTTCCGGGTGAAAGTCGGCAATGTGCTGTCACGTCCTTTTATACAAGAAACTGGTGTACCCCAGGGAGGCGTGCTCAGTTGCACACTTTTTATTGTTAAAATGACAACGCTTCGTGCGTCCTTACCACCAGCCATCTTGTATTCCGTCTATGTGGACGACATTCAAATAGGCTTCAAATCCTGTAACCTCGCAGTATGCGAGAGACAGGTACAGCATGGCTTGAACAAGGTGTCAGGGTGGGCAGAGAAAAATGGTTTTAAAATCAATCCTCAAAAAAGTTCTTGTGTGCTGTTTACAAGGAAGAGAGGCCTAGTTCCGGATCCTTGCTTACAAATGTGTGGACAACAGATTCCTGTAAACAAAGAGCACAAATTTCTAGGTATTATACTCGACAATAGACTCACTTTCGTCCCACACATTAAACAACTCAAAGAAAAGTGTCTGAAAACAATGAACCTAATGAAACTTCTATCCCAGACTACGTGGGGTAGTAACAGGAAGTGCCTAATGAATCTGTATAAGAGCCTCATCCGGTCACGATTAGATTATGGTGCCGTGGTATATAACTCTGCCGCCCCAAGCGCGCTAAAGATGCTAGACCCGGTTCACCATCTAGGCATCCGTTTAGCCACGGGCGCTTTCAGAACAAGCCCAATTGAAAGCTTATATGCCGAATCGAATGAATGGTCTCTCCACCTACAGAGATCATACAACAGCTTTATATATTTCCTCAAAGTACGCTCTAATCCTGAACATCCATGTTTTGATACCGTTACCGATATGACGTGCGCTACACTTTTCAGCAACCGTCCCTCCATAAGACACCCTTTTTCGCTGCGTGTGAAGGAGCTTAGCAATGAAATGCATGTCCCACTCCTCGAGCATCGCCTAATGCACACAATCAAGCTCTTACCTCCCTGGGAGTGGCAGGTGATACAATGTGACATATCCTTTATAAAAGTTACAAAGCACGCTCCTGAGGCTGAAATCAGAATGCATTTCCTAGAACTACAGCACAAGCACTCCTGTGCAGATTTCTACACAGACGCTTCGAAGTCAAATGCCGGGGTATCCTATGCAGCAGTCGGCCCATCCTTCTCGCAATCCGACGTACTGCATCCCGAAACAAGCATCTTTACGGCCGAGGCCTACGCATTACTCTCTGCCGTGAAACATATAAGAAGATCAAAACTTTCAAAAGCAGCGATCTATACAGACTCCCTAAGCGTCGTGAAGGCCTTGATGTCAGTCTATACACACAAAAATCCTGTACTTAGTGAACTCTACACCGTCTTGTGTAAAGCGTACATATCTAACCAGCGTATCATTATATGCTGGGTGCCTGGCCACAGGAGCATTGAGGGTAACGTTCTGGCGGACGAGATGGCCACGTCAATCGCATCGCAAACTGTTAACCCTACCGCTGCGGTGCCTGTCACAGATCTGAGGCCTTTCTTGCGAAGGAGATTGCGGGACCACTGGCAACGCATGTGGGACGCGGAAACGAATAATAAGCTCCACCTGATAAAACCACAGTTAGGATTCTGGCCCTCTACTACAAAATCTCGCCGAACAGATGTCCTATTCTGTCGGCTCAGAATAGGACACACGTTTGGCACCCATAATTTTCTACTAACCGGAAGTGTGCCTCCAACCTGTGGTAGATGCGGGGAGAGGCTGACCGTGCTCCACGTCCTTCTGGAATGTCGCGAAGCCGAATCTGAAAGAACGAAACATTTTTCCTTAGCTTACAGACAGCACATCCCTCTCCATCCAGTAATGTTCCTCGGTCCAGAACCGCTTTTTAACACAGACACAGTCCTAGGTTTTCTGAGAGATGTGGTCCTACATGTTATTAGCCCCATGCATTCCTAGCGCTTCCTCTCTTTAGAGGACGCCGCTGGGATAGTTGTACGGTATAGCACATGCCTCCAGACCCTTGTGTTTCAAGGGCTCCAAGGAGGCAGTAGTGCTCTGGCATTTCTTATAATCGTGATATATTTTACTTATCGTATCATTCTTTTTATATGCATCTAAATTTTCATAGAACAAGTCATACGTCATCGCCATAATTTTATCACACAGATTTTACGCACTTTAGCGCGTATATTTTAAGGCCTCTTTACAGCCACCTCACACCAACTTCATAGCAATCATAATTACACCGCAAACTCATTACCACAGACATGGCGCTCTTTGGCCACACCTGGCCCTTGCGCCATAAAACTCCACACATCATCAAGTGCCTTAGCAGTTATCTCTCACGTAGACCGGCACGTGTACCCGACTGACACGGGGTGATACCATCCCTGAGCTTGCGCAGATAAGTTTTGTGTCTTCTTTCTTTTTTTGCCTTAGTGCTCCCTTCAGTTGATAGTTGGCGTTCGTGTTGTCCACTTCTCTACTCTTGTGTCACCCGCCGTGGTTGCTCAGTGGCTATGGTGTTTGGCTGCTGAGCACGAGGTCGCGGGATCGAATCCCGGCCACGGCGGCCGCATTTCGATGGGGGCGAAATGCGAAAACACCCGTGTGCTTAGGTTTAGGTGCACGTTAAAGAACCCCAGGTGGTCAAAATTTCCGGAGTCCTCCACTACGGCGTGCCTCATAATCAGAAAGTGGTTTTGGCACGTAAAACCCCAAATATCATTACTCTTGTGTCCTGTCTGCACGTCTCACCTCTTTTTTGGATAATGGACATCTAACTGCGGCATTTTCAGCGACGTACTGATTGCGTACTAATATTTCTCGACTGATAAATAAACCCCGCCAAATATGGAGAATACTACGTGTTGCGCTCCCACCCGCATCATAAAGAACGCCCTCGAACAGGCTCCCTCTGAAATAGTCAGAACGAAATAAAGGAAATAAAGAAAAGCATCATGATCAAGCTAGTACCTTATCGGCCGCGCCCAACCTGAAGGAACACGTCGCGTATGGTGTTAGTTGGAAACAAGCTGGGATAGTTGTCTCATCGTAGATAAAGTGTACGCATGGTTCCTCTTTTTCTGGGGAGGGGGGTGCCAAACTAATCATTACAAAAGCGAATTGGCAACGTCAGTGCAAAGGCGCGAACGTGCGTTTTGTTTCGTCCTACTCTCCATGTCTTTCTCTAATGAGTAGAAGGTAAACAGGATCCTCGCTTTGGGATCTGCAAATGGCAACAACAGGAAGGCCGCAAATATACAGGGTGTTTCAGCGAACACTTTCAAAAATCTCTACTGGTTGTCCATGGCAGCTATCGCAATTCTATTTCATGAGTTGGTCTACTCGAAGCGGCGGACAACACTTTCACAAAAAAATGAGATGCAAAACTGACTAATTAACAAAACTTCATCAATTAAGATTCTAGCTAATTAAAGTATGGCCAATATATGTAATTAACTAATTATAGCCGCAGAGTTCGCAAGGTGGATCCACTTAAAACGAATTTTAAAGATGACACCAGTTTCGAGACATAAATTCCCTAACTTGGCGGAGAAATGCATTGACGTTCCTGTTAATTTGTTAACAAAACGTCGTCTCATGCACTGAAGCACACAAGTAACTGGAACCCCAATGCATTTGGCAATGCGAAGTACACTGCTAGAATTTGTAAACGGTAATATGGGTCATAAGATTATTCGCTAAAAAGTTGATGAGTAAATGCTTGCTAATTAATCAATTTCGCATTTAAATTTATTGTCCAAGTAGTGTCCGCCGCTTCGAGTAGACCGGCTCATAAATTAGAATTGAGCTATCTGCCACAGGCAACCTTTAAACAAGCTTGGAAGTGTTCGCTAAAACACCCTGTATTTTTTGTTGGATCTGGAGGACAATCCCAATTGCTGTCCCCCAGATTTTGGACCTTGCCGTTGGGTGCGGGAGTTGGCCGAGGTTGAGGAGGACTTTGAGATGAAAACTGGAGGTTTATTTACATTATTTACAGTGAGAGTACAAAGAAATTAACAGTCATAAAGTCATTACGGGCCGGCAGCAACACGGACGCTGCGGCCCGTAGCGAGAAACTTGAAAGAGATGAATGAAGGAATGCGCTTTGCTGCTCCCGGTCTCTGGCTTTTTAACGCCTTCGGTGTCTCGAAGTCACGTCCCGTTCGGTCAATCGGCGAGCCCGCTCAGGTGGCGTCATTTTCGGCCAATGGTAGGCGCCCGTGCGAATGTAAGTCACACCCGGCGCAGAGGGTTGCTCCATTATCTCCACCTGTCCGAGGGAGTACTTCTCTGCGGTATTGCCTTCCTGGTCTGCAACTGCCGTCACAAAGGCGGATGGGGGGCTTGCTGCCAGGGCTTCACGGTACATTACAGCCGTCGTGCCTCGCGGATTGCAAGCGCACAGCGGGGCGGGTTCTCGAGCGAAATTTCAGAGCCGCAAAGCAGCTTTGCTCGGGACCCACGTTACCTGGAACAGTGCCAGAGCCCCGCTGCACTTTCCGGAAGAGTCAAGCAGTGAGACAACAGCTCCACATGCAGCGTACGAGTGGGGGGCACCAACTTGTTTGGACGTGCCGCACCTCAGGAACTTGGTAGATGTGCTTCTGTGTTCCTTAATTAGGTGTGACACGATTCGATGTGGTCTGGTGAACTCGAAGGAGGGGAAAGGGAGGCAAAGGTCTCGTATTGAACAATATCAGTCACGGAAGTGTGCTGGTAGGTCAAACGCATCGACTATCATAAAAATATATGAAAACCTGAGACAAACCAGCAGCTTTAAGAAACAGAGGTGGAGGAGTCCATCTTTGAGTCGCAGCCTACGCACGGATGTTCTGTCATTTATGGCCTCAAACCCTCATGCTAGCGTGCGCGGCGTGGCCGCCTAGGTACCAATTTCCAAGTTATCCCTTTGGAGGGTTCTACATGACGGCCTTTCACCCGTACCACCTTAACCAGCACCAACGCTTAGAAGATAGTGACGTGTACAATCGTCTAGATTACTCGAATTGGGTCCTAACGAAAGCCGATGAGTCACGGACTTTTTGAGCAACATCATGTGAACAGATGTAGCCAATTTTTTCAGAAACCCTTTGGTAAATTTGCATAATGCACACTAGTGGTAAAGCGCCATCGGCGCAGTAGCAGTGGCCGCCCAATGTGTGGTTCATAATTTACGCTGTTGCTATAATCGGTCCCATCTTCTTCGATCACACAGTGAAATGGTCAGCGTTACGTGAACGAAGTCTTTGAAGGAGTGGTGGATGAGTTTCTCATCGAAGCGCCGCTGCCATGTCTTCCACTTCTGTGTTGTCAGCAAGATGGAGCACCGGTACACAGCAGCAGCCGGGCACGAAACTGACTATTTATGCGACTTTTCATGGGAAAATAAATTTGGAATGAATGCAGGGGCCCATAATTTGGCCTGTTAACTCACCTGATCTCTCTCCACTCGATTTCTTTCTTTGGGATCATGTGAAAGATCGTGCTTACGTGATCGAGACGGACGTCATGTTAGTTCAAGGCAAGGATAACGGATGTCTGCGGTAGAATTCCAGCGTCGGCCATCAAAAAAGCTACTGTGGATGTGATAAAACGGACACAGTACTGCGTAGCTACAAAAGGAGACCTACCTTCGAACACGTCCTCTAGGCATGTGTGCAACAGAGCTTATAAGTTCATAAATAATAAGGCCACACTGAGATCTGATGTTTCATTTTCTTTCATGTATATATATATTGTAAGCGCTATTAACGTACTTCGTCGTTTTCATTTGTACATAGCCATCATCATCTTCTCTGTTCTTCGACTTCTTCGCGCGTGAGCTGGGGCGTTGCCTTTTTTGGAATAAACAGCGCTGGACAACTTGAACGGTCTCGGTATTATAAAGCGATGGAGGTACGTCAAGACCCCGACGTCCTCTCGTGTTCCCATCCTCCCTGGAGCTCCGTTCCGGTCGCCGCCTGCGCCCAGCTACCCGTACAACAATGGACACTTCCAACCCTGGCTCTTCGGCGCCTTTAACCCTACCATACAGACGACTCCGCCTGCGGCACCCTCTTGGACTGTGACGAGACCTCAGCGCGATCCCCCTGTCTTTGCGGGACTCCGCGGTGATGACGTCGATGATTGGATCGACCACTACGACCACGTGAGTTCTTGCAATAAATGGAACGACACCCAGAAATTGAGGCACGTCGCCTTCTACTTGACCGGTGTTGCAAAGACGTGGTATTTTAACCACGAATTCGACATCGCGGATTGGACCACGTTTACCTCCAAGCTGCGGCAAATCTTCTCTTCCTCCTCTGGCCGTGCAGAAGTCGCCAAACAGAAGCTAGCAACGCGTCACCAACTTCCACAAGAGTCTTACACCTCATACATAGAGGATGTCTTGGCTCTGTGCCGCCGTGCGAATCCTAGCATGACGGAAGCTGAACGCGTTCGCCACATCTTAAAATGCATTGGGTTTGTCGCATTCAACGCCTTAATCGTGCAAAATCCGGCTTCTCTCCAAGACATCACTTCAACGTGTCAACGCCTAGACGAGCTGCAGTCTATTCGTCTTCCACATGACAGCAACGATTCTCAGGTTCCCCATTCTCCAGATCTACGTGCTTTTATCCGCGCCATCATCCACGAAGAGCTTCAACTACAAGACCTAAGGCGTTCACCTGCTGCCTACGCCCCAACCCCCACCTTCGACTTGCGTGGGGTCGTAAAGCAAGAGTTGACAGCGATGACTACACCCACGACACATCTTGCTCCGGTAGCGCGCCCCACACCTACCTACGCAGATCTTGCTTCGCTACCCACCCCTACCGTGACCTCCGTGCCTACTGGCGTTTCCTATGACCATTTGGCTTCGACGGGAACCAGAGCACTTGATGCGCCATCGTACCCTCAGTGGCGTCCACCTCGTCCGGTTTGTTTTTACTGTGGTATACGTGGCCATATATCTCGCTTCTGCCCCTGTCGCCAGCAGGATGAAAGACGAGGCTATGCTGAGCACGAGAGAGACTGCACTCGCCGATCAGACGCCTACTATCCCGGATCGTACTCGTTCCCTCAACAGCGTTCTCCGTCTCCTCCAGCTGCTGCCAATCTGCCTCATAGTTCCCGTTCGGCCAGACGTCGTTCTCCATCGCCTTACCGGCGCTCTACATCACCGCTTCGCCCCACTTCCCATCTTGTCGACCAGCACTCGGCAAAGTAAATGTTGCAGTTTTTGGAGGGAAAACGGCTTCTTATCGGTCTTGGAAAATTCTTCCTGTTCGCCCGGCCAACATGCTTTCTGTGACTGTCGAAGGTGTTCCCGGGTCAGCTCTCATCGATACCGGTGCCGCCGTTTCTGTTCTTCTGAGTGATCTGTGTTCCCGGCTCCGTAAAGTAAAACCGCCTTATCTTGGACCTGTTTTTCGTGGTGCTAATAATGCATTCATTCACCCCGACGGACAGTGTACTGCTCGCGTTCTCATCGACGGCATACGCCACCACATTGAGTTTATCATTCTTCCAACGTGTACCCATGAACTTATACTTGGTTGGGATTTCCTACATTCTGCTTCAGCCGTCATTTCATGTAGAGAGGAAGTTGTCCACATCACGGATACAGAGCTTGCACCTGTTACGGACTCTTCACATTCATGCGTGAACTTGGCCATCGCTGCAGACCACGTCCTGCGTCCTGGTCACGAAGACGTTGTAGCCGTAACACCCAGTCAGATCGCCGACGGAGACGCCCTAGTCGCCCCTTCTTCCCGCTGTACTTCTCGTGGAATTCTCATTGCCACCTGTCTCGTCCGGTTTTCATGTGGCCGCGCCCTTCTGTCTGCTTGCAACACGACTCCAGATCCTGTGATGCTGCCCAAAGGGATAACTGCGGCAATCCTCGCCGACACTCAACCTATCTCTATAGCCAGGCTTTGCGCTTCTTCATCGCCGGCACCAACCTCAGGTTTGGATGATTGTTTCCCTCCTCCAGCCGTTCTTGGTTCTGACCTAACAGCCGCGCAGTCCGAAGCCTTAATGGTGGTCTTGGCAAGACACAAAGCCTGCTTCGATAGCTGTCCCCCTATGTTGAGCCAAACTCCTGCAGCTACACACCGCATCGAAACCGATGGTTCCGCTATAATACGACGACGCCCCTATCGTGTATCGCCGTCCGAACGAAAGGTGATTGAACAACAGGTTGCTGACATGCTTGCGCGGAAGATAATACAACCTTCATCTAGCCCATGGGCTTCTCCTGTGGTCCTGGTAAAGAAAAAAGATGGCTCCGTTCGCTTTTGTGTCGATTATCGAGCGCTCAATAAGATCACACGCAAGAACGTATATCCAATACCTCGAATTGACGACGCTTTGGACACACTACAAGGGGCGGAGTATTTCTCCAGCCTTGATCTTCGATCAGGATATTGGAAAATTACGATGAACGAGACTGACAAAGACCGCATTCGCTGCACCAGACGGACTTTATGAATTTAACGTGATGCCTTTTGGCCTTTGTAATGCTCCTGCCACATTTGAGCGGATGATACACAACGTGCTTCGTGGTCTAAAATGGAAGACATGCCTCTGTTATCTGGACGATATTGTCATCTTTTCGTCTGACTTCAGCGAACATCTTCATCGATTAGACGAAGTTCTCAAGTGCCTTGCAAATGCTGGTTGCCAGATTAATACAAAAAATGCAAATTTGCAAGCAAGACGATAAAAGTATTGGGTCACGTCGTCTCAATAGATGGCATCCAGCCAGACCCCGAAAAGATTAGTGCCGTTCTCCAGTTTCCTCGCCCCCAGCAACAGAAAGATCTACGTAGTTTCCTTGGCCTGGCGTCATATTTTCGTAGATTTATACGCAACTTCACAGCAATAGCAGCTCCTCTACACAAGCTACTGGTTACCGGTGCCTCTTTCACGTGGACTAGCGACTGCGAGTCGGCTTTTCAAGCTCCTAAGTGGCATCTTACTTCAGGACCAGTGCTTCGCCACTTCGATAATCGAGCCCCCACCATACACCATACTGATGCAAGCGCACAAGGTATTGGCGCAGTACTCTTCTGCAACGTAATAAAGCCTCTAAAGAGCAAGTCATAGCATATGCCAGCCGAACACTTTCTCCAGCTGAGCGGAGCTACACCATTACAGAGTAAGAGTGCCTGGCTATCGTTTGGTTGATTCAGAAATTTCGCCCATACCTTTACGGCCGCCACTTCACCATCGTCACCGACCATCATGCTCTGTGTTGGCTGTCATCAATGAAAAACATGTCAGGACGTTTAGGACGCTGGATACTCCGCTTGCAGGAATATGACTTCACTATAACGTACAAGTCTGGAAAATGTCATCATGATGCAGACGCATTGTTTCGCTGCCCACTATCGCTCTCTCCCGGTAACGCGCCGTCCTCTTCTCTACCAAGTCATTCCGATGCTATGCCTGCCTCACACCAGCTCTCGATAACGCCCCTGGACCAAGTTAAGCTTTCATCACGCTCTGATTTCGTCTCGCTTCAGCGGGCCGACTCCTACTGTCGAGCTCTCATGGATCGCCTTAGTGGGTTCGCCGAACCACACAACAGCCGCTTGCGACGCCAACTTCGACAATTCCGCCTTCAAGGTGGTGTGCTTCACCGCTACGTTTACCATCCAACAGGTCACCGGTGAGTCCCAGTTCTACCTCGCTGCCTTCGCCTGCGGTTATTAGAGGCACTTCACAACGACGTATCGGCTGGCCACTTAGGCTTCCACAAGACTTACGACCGCATAAAGACCCGCTGCTTCTGGCCTGGCCTATCCACAACAGTGGCCAAATACATTATGCGCGATGTCAGTCTTGTGCGCCATGTCAGTCTTGTGCGCCATGTCAGCACTGCAAACGCTCAACATCCACTCCTGCCGGTTTACTACAACCTCTCCCTTGCCTGGACGCACCTTTTGAATTTGTCGCTATTGATTTATATGGTCCCTTGCCGTTGACACCCTCCGGTCGCCGTTGGATTGTCACTTCGGTCGACCATTTAACAAGATGTGCCGAGACTGCCCCTCTGCGATCCGGCACCGCTTCTGAGGTCGCAGACTATTTCTTGCGCTCCATCGTCTTGCGCCACGGGGCTCCTCGCGTTCTTCTCAGTGACCGTGGCAAGGCGTTCATTTCACAAGTTCTCGAGGAAGTTCTTCGGGCCACTAATACCGTCCGCAAATCTACTTCTACCTATCATCCGCAAACCAATGGCCTTACTGAGCGCTTCCACCGTACGCTGTCTGACATGATTTCCATGTACATCCGACCTGACCACACTGACTGGGATAAAATTCTTCCTTTTCTGACATCCGCATATAATGCTGCTATTCAACGGACTACCGGATACAGCCCTTTCTTCCTTGTATATGGACGATCTCCTTTTTTTCGCATCTTCTTCGCCTAACGCGTCGCTTCCAGAAGATTTTGCTGCCCGAGTTGCACATTGCCGTCAAATCACCCGGCAATGCACAGAAGCTACCCAAGCTGAGCGCAAGCGTTACAGCGACAGCAAACGCCGTGACCTACGTTTTCACCTTGGAGACCAAGTCCTGCTTTGGACCCCAGTCCGCACCCCAGGCCTCTGTGAGAAGTTCCTTCCACGCTACATTGTCCCATACACCGTCGTGCAGCAAACATCTGCAGTGAACTATCTCGTCCGCCCAGTACACTCCGTCACTGACCGGCGCCCCCGGAATGCCGAAATTGTTCACGTCTCGCAGATGAAGCCCCTTCACGCCCCTTTAGATAATCTCTAATGTGCGGCCAGGCTGGCCGCTTCCATGACGGGGGGAAGTTAGTGTAAGCACTATTAACGTACTTCGTCGTTTTCATTTGTACATAGCCATCATCATCTTCCCTGTTCTTCGACTTCTTCGCGCGTGAGCTGGGGCGTTGCCTTTTTTTGGAATAAACAGCGCTGGACAACTTGATCGGTCTCGGTATTATAATATATATATTTCGCAGACGTCCTGATTTCCCATTGGGCTCACTTAGAAGTGGTATATTTACTTTCGTGAATGCACCGGTTTTGCCTTTTCTCTACACGTTGGTCGCTTCCAGGTTAGGTTATTTCGTTTTTATTTTTGACAGGAACCAGTTCTTGCTGTACGTATACACTTTCATGAAAAATAAAACGGTCACTTTAATTTGTCTTTGGCCCGAAGCAAGTTTCTGGCACGAATTATACCTTCACGCGCACTCTTTCGATGCGCTGCGAGCAAAGCCAGGATTTTGAAAGATTCTATGCCTATTACATTGCTTTGCGCATGTCGTGCGTGGTCAGAGCGGCCTTCTGCCGCGTTATAAAAGGACTTTTGTTATCAATGTGATCCGTCGGCCTTCACAGCCGGGTAATAAGTGTGACGTAGAAATGGAAGGAAGGTATAGCAGCAAAGCCGCGAAATCTGTTGTTGGTGCTCATTCCGTACTATTATCAAGGTGATGCGCTGTCTCTTTGGGTTTGCAACAGGCAGTGTAGTTACTTTCAATCAGCTTATTTGAGGGCAATGCTTCATGGATGCAGGTGGGAGTGCTGACGTGGTATTTTTAATACTTCCTGAGGTTTTTTCGCTAGTCGGAAAAAATTGTATGCAGTTATTAGTAGGTCGCAGAAAACAACGCTGTTAGATGTCATTTTGGGGTGCATGCAAATGCCTCATTGACACTGAAAATTAGAACAGTACTGCTCGAGTTAGATAATTAGAATTTTCGAATTAAATCTCAGTAACGAAAGAATTACTGGCGGCTACTCCACTGTACTGGAAACAATATGCACTAGGTTTCCTTCGAGTGACGCAACTGCTTTTCTTTTACCTCTTGGTGCATGATAGTTGGGGAACGCTGTATAATACACTCAGTAACCGAAATGAGGCCAAGCTGGATTCACTCGAAACCAGAATAAACAGCAGTCATGCGAAGGAGCGCTTATACTCGGACCCACCGAAAGAAAAACAGGGGAGAGAGAGAGAAAGAGAGGCTGCAGTTTCGTCAAAAAGGATAGCCAAGTATGCTACAATTACAGGACGGAAGATTGCACTACCGAGAAGACTGAGGCTGTGAAATTGAACTGTATCCATCTATGAGGTATTGTAGATACCCATAGAGCACCGTCACTTCAGCGCTCAATTCTTCGAACACACACACACACACACACACACACACACACACACACACACACACACACACACACACACACACACACACACACACACACACACACACACACACACACACACATATATATATATATATATATATATATATATATATATATATATATATATATATATATATATATATATATATATATATATATATACAATTACGAAGATGTTGAAACCGAAGGTGCAATCCACAAATTAACAGACTCGTCAACTAACGAAAACAGGTAGCGCACCAGTTGAGCCCGCTGACCGCTCTTCAATTTGTTTTCGTTCCTGAAGAGGTGCGCGTGATCTTCGTCGTACCGTTTGCTTTGGCACTCAAAGCATTTCATTCTCTTGTCGCTTCTTCCGGAGAGCGCCACCGAGAAAGATGTACAGGTAAAGAGCGGGCACTCCCGTAGGGCCCTGCGGCCCAGCTGCTGCACTGCCGCCAGTGCCCCGAGTGGCTGGTCAGACCGCTAATTCCGAGATTTTGTACACGTGGTTTAGTTCTATTTTGGTTTCCATAGCAGTGCTTTCGATTATGGTTTAGCTTTGTCTGATAATATGTTCAACTACGACGTCTATAGTGCAGCGCAAGAGCTTTATTCTTTTATTTCTAGGCATGCTGCATACATGTTAGACGTATTAAACTCGCGAATCGCAACCATTTTACTGGAGAAGAGCCCAAGCTTCTCAAAGAAATTTAGCAAGGCGTGACTGACTCGCACAGATTGGAAAACTAATGGGATCAGAGCTGTCTTTATTGCAATTCATTTGACGTTTTTAAGCGGCTTTTCAGAGTTGTATACAAAAGGAAGTAGTCGTTCCATACAAAGGCGTTTATTTTTCTTGTTTGCATAGGGAATTGAACACAAAATGCTGAATCACACATTTCTAAAACACACAGACAGACACAGACTACAAGAAGAATGTTTTACCCATGACAAGCAACGCGTCAAGTAAAAGTGGCCTGCAGCGTGCATATACAGTCAGTCAAGCATCCTTCGCAAAACGATCCCAAATAAGCATTACACTGCTCGAGGCCACGCCAAATGAAACGTTTGTGTGATGGTGCGGGTGAGCCACAGACAACAAATTCTGCGCTTCAAATTGAAGGTTTTGCGAGTGACTTTTGGAAACTTAAGTGTTAGAAGTTATGCATATGCTCTTCCGGTAAAGACTCACGCAAAAACGGGTGGGTGCACTGTAAATGGCTGCAACGACTCAGATTCTATGCAGCACATGCAAAATACGCTCACCCAGTATAACAAATGTCTTGCTAACACTGCTCTTAACACAAGAAACAGCAAAAATTATCCCTTCGTAGAAAAGGAAACACCTTACCGCACGAGCCAGGCGACGCGTAGGAAATCGCGGCGAGGTGGACGTAACCAGCGGCACACGACCGACGCAGCATCAGCGTCTCTATGGAAACGGGGTGCATGGATGTAACCTCGTACACATATGATAAGCTGTCAACCTTTGAGGTAAAGTGGAAGTGGACATCGCGACGCCGCATGGCAGGTGGACAGACCCTTGCCTGCTCGGCCGCGAAACGACTCGAACGTCCACTCTTTCGTAGGTATGTCTCTCTATGACTGCAGCTTATGTAACCATAATGTTTACCGGGGCACTCTATTGGTTAACGCTATGCACGGAGGCTAGCGTTCTAGTAGAAACGTGGCCTCTTGCATGGGCCGATCCCGGAGGTAGTGCACAGCAGCACAGAAAAAGAAGAACTACATAATTTTCAGGTTTCTGTTATTGTTTAATATTTAATATTTACTTTAAATATTAACTTTTATTATTTCAGTCTGAGATGATTTAAAATAAAAGCCACGCGCTCTCCGTGTTTTGTTTCATGGGCCGCCATTCTCAAAATTCTGAGCAATAACTTTGTCAAGAATGTAATACAAGGTAGGAGTAACTTTAGTCAGAGAATGGTGCTGCAATATCACCCGCATATACCGCATGTCCTCTTGAAAGGCATGGCGTATACATATGCCTAAATATATACGGAAATTTTCTCTCACTGACAATGACACCAACGCCGGTACGTGATTTCCTGAGACGCGTGGACCTTGACGCTTTCGCCGTAAAACAGCTGCCTGGGGAGGAGAATTGGATATATTCTTCAGTACTTTGTAACAGATTAAATTAAATTATGGGGTTTTGCGTGCCAAAACCACTTTCTGATTATGAGGCACGTCGTAGTGGGGGACTCTGGAAATTTCGACCACCTCGTGCACCTAAATCTAAGTACACGGGTGTTTTCGCATTTCGCCACCATCGAAATGCGGCCGCCGTGGCCGGGATTCGATCCCGCGACCTCGTGCTCAGCAGCCTAACACCACAGCCACTGAGCAAACCACGTCGGTTTTTGTAACAGATGGAGTGCGCGTACGTGTACGTTGTAATGAAAAGTGCTGAAGTATTAGGATGAGCGTTTGCGGCATATAAATTGGCTTTCTAATGTTAAGACCTAAAGAAGAAAATACGATGATTTTGTAAGAATTAATGCTGACAAATGTAAAGTCACGAGAAATATGAACTCCAACACAGTGGCTGTGGTGGAACTGGCCACTGGACTACAGGCTTACGTTGACACACGATATGCTGGTTTAATAAATTCTAGTAATCTCGAAGTGTTTGGCTCTTGAATTTTTAGGATGTAGGCGTCGCTGTACATTCTTGGGGGGCTCCTTTCTAGCCCCTGTGCTGTATTTAAACTAATTATTAATAAAGCAGTACATTATTATTATTTTCTTTCTTGGGTGAGCTTTCCTTAGCGTTTCACCACTGTTCCAAAGTCATCCCTTAGCTCAAGACCCACCTGCATGTGTTTCAAGTATCCAGAATGATAGAATCAAGAATCCAGCGCGTGAGGCGTATACTGGCGTATTCATTCTCGATCACATTTGAGCGCGCGCGATGGTGCTCCAATGTCATCATCATCATCGACATCATGATCAGCAGCAGCAGCAGCCTGTCTACACCCAATGCAGGGCAAAGGCCTCTCCCATTCTGCTCCAACTACCCTGGTCATGTGTAAATTGTGGCCATGTTGTCACTGCAAACTTCTTAATCTCATCCGCATACCTAACTTTCTGCCGCCGCCTGCTACGTTTTCCTTTTCTTGGAATCCAGTCCGTAACCCTCAATGACCATCGGTTATCTCGGCAGAACTAACAGCCCTGCGTCTAGCACTGGAATTCATTGACTATGAAACACCTAGAAAATGGGCTGTTTTCTGTGATTCAAAACCGACATTACAGTGCACGCAGACAGTTCTCCGACACGGATGCCATGACCAATTGACATGCGAAATCACGAAACTTTACCATCACGTCCAACAAAAAGGTCACAAGGTTGTCTTTCAATGGGTACCTGGCTATTGTGGAATCAGTGGCAATGATTCAGCCGTTAACGCTGCTCGCACAGCACATCAAGAAGAGCACAGCTTTCCAATTCCGCTTTCGAGGACAGACGCCGCAAGACAGCTTCGACACCTGGCACGCAGTCTCACACTGACCGAGTGGAACTCGCCAAGTTTACGACTTATACGACTGCATCGACTAAACCCCTCCCTGCTACTCCGACATCCACTTGGACTTCCTCGACGTGAAGCTACGCTTCTCTTTCGCCTATGGTTAGGAGTTGCCTTCAAAAAGACATACTCTACATTAATTGCAGTGATTGACAGTGCAGCATACGAGTTCTGTGACACCGAAGAAAACATCGACCACCTGCTGTGCCACTGTCCACGATACACCCCAGAGAGACGAGAACTTGCCAAAGCTTTCCTAAAACTGGACAATCGGCCACTTTCTTGCAGGTGCTGCTGGAACACCGCCCCCATCGCCCGTCGGCTCTTCAAGCGGTGAAGGCGCTTCTTAAGGACGACGGGCTTGTGCGACCATCTGTGACTATTAATGCAATTTCTGTAAGACCACACACGTCAGCGAACGAACAGCGATTTCCTCCTTTCCTTCCCTCCGCTCTCTCCCTGGTATCCTTGTTTTCCCCTTTCGCATTCCCCCGGTGTAGGGTAGCCAACCGGACGTTATTCTGGTTAACCTCCCTGCCTTCTACTTATCTCTTTCCCTCCCTCCCTCTTCATTACATGCCCTGCCCATGCCCATTTCTTTTCTTGATTTCAAGCAAGATGTCACTAACTCGCGTTTGTTCCCTCACCCCATCTGCTCTCTTCTTATCCCCTTAACGTTACACCCATCATTCTTCTTTCCCTAGCTCGTTGTGTCGTCCCCAATTTCCAATGTACGGTGCTCCAATGTACGACCATTCAAATCTGATGTACCGATGGCTTGATCCGTAGATCATATTCCGACGAAGAACGACATTGCGTGCAGCCTCGCCAGCTAGCTCGCCTAACACTGAGTTAGATTCTTGACTCACTCTTTTGGAACTGCCTTGTTCTTCACATCACTACAACGTGACAGTACAGACGTGGTACATTTTCATTGAGTGAATACTGGAAAATGGAGTGATTTTTGTGGCACCTGCCTTTAGACGTCTTACGAAATCATTTATTATTTGCAACTGACTTTTTAATCTAAGAGGTTATAAATGACAGCAACCCAGGCACTGGCAGGATGTCTAAAGAATAGAGAAAATTTAAATGCTTACTAGTCTGCTTTCACCTGATGGCAAGGAAGGAGACAGAGAGAGAATCAACTTTTACACTGAGCCCTTAGTAAAGGTTGGTGTGCGCTGGTACCAGATAGGGTGGAACCTTCTTCTCCGGTCCCATATGCCCCAGCAGTTCCTGGCCCCTAGCCGCCAACGCGAGCTGGGTCGGTATGTTGGGGCTGGACAACAAGGTCTCCCATCGCTCGGGGGGGGGGGGTTGGAGCTGGGGAGGGTGGGGGGTAGAGATGGTGCGGGGTTCTTGAGCTTAGTGCACTCTGCAAGGATGTGTGCTAGAGTGCCTTTTGATCGTTTGCAAAACGGGCATGAAGTGTCATGCTCTGTTGGGAACATCTTGTGCAAGAGCACGGGATGCGCTAGCGACCCCGCTTGCCTGCATCGCACGATCGTTTGCTGCATTCGGCTGAGTTGCGGATGCGGACGGGGAAGCCTACATCTGCCGCTTCTGTACATTTGCGTGATTTCTTTGTAACTTGTCACGGGGTGTGGTAGCTCTGGCTCGTCCTCGTCCCGGATTGACAGTTCTCGGGCATAGTGGTCGGCGAGTGCGTTGCCTTCCACTTGCGAGTGAGCCGGGAACCACACGAGCTTAATGGCCCGTCCCGGTGATTTGCATTTGCTGAGGATCACTAGTGCCGCGGGAAAGATGTTCCCCTTGCGGTAGCTTGCGTAGGCGGTCTGGGAGTCTGTGACCACGGTCCTCACTCCCGTTTGTGCGAGTGCGAGGGCCACGGCCACTTCTTCTGCTTCGGCTGTATTCGTCATCCGTATCGACGCGCCTGTGACCAGTTTATCGATGGTGGTGACGACCACCGTTGCTCTGGTTCCGTGCTTGGGAGGCGAGGCGTCCGCGTAGGGGTCCTCGGGGTCCTCTCCCAGCTGTCCAGCCAGTGTCGTGGCCCGCGCAGAGCGTCTCTCGTCGTTCCTCCCCGGCTGCATGTTCCGGGGGAGGGGCTTGGTCTTAATAATGTCTCTCCACCTTGTGGGGAGCGGCTCCGTTGTCGGTTGCTGTTCAATTTGCCATCCTATCTTGCGTAGGAGAGCCCGACCGTGCTCTGTCCGGCTCAGTCTTACTCTCTGGTGGGATAGGTGGGCTTCCACCAGCTCTTCCACCGTGTTGTGGACACCCATTTCCAGCAGGTTCTGCGTTGACGAGTAGACTGGGATTCCCATGGCGAGTTTGACTGCTTACCTTATCGTCGTGTTCAGCGTCTCGCGGTTCGCCATCGCAAGCTGGAGGTACGGGGCGGAATACGTTATGCGTGACACGACTAATGCCTGCACCAGGCGCAGTGCGTCTTCTTCTTTGATTCGTTTGTTCCGGTTGGTGACTCTCCGGATCATGCTCAGGACCTGCTCTGATGTGGTCTTGATTTTGTTGACGGCTGCGTGCGCCTTGCCGTCGCTGCGCAACAGCAGGCCCAGTATCCCGATCTGCTGCGTTGGCTTGATCTCTGTGCAGTCGATGGCGATAATTATGTTCAGCGGCAGCTCTTTCTTTGATCTTCCGGGCTGTACCATGAGCAGCTCCGATTTCTGTGGAGCGCAGCTCAGGCCGCAGGTCGTGGCATACTCATGGACGGTCGTTGCCGCTCTCTGCAGGGCTTCCTCCGCCCGGGCATCGGACCCCGCGCGGTTCGTCCACACCGTTGTATTGTCGGCATAGAAATCGTGGTCCACGCCCTCGATCTGATTGAGTAGTTCGGGTAGGGACAGGAGTGCCTGGCTGAAAAGCAGAGGCGACAGGACCGACCCCTGTGGGGTACCCCTGTCTCCGAGCTCCACAGGCTCTGACCGTTCCTTTCATACCCGGATAGTTGCCGTTCTATAGGTTAGGAAATCTTTAATATAGCCGTAGGTCTTGCGGCCACACTCCGTCTTGCGCAGGTTCTCGAGCACGCCGGCGTGGGACACGTTGTCGAAGGCCGCCTTGAGGTCCAAAGCCAGTATATCCCGGGGCGCGTGCCTCGTTGCTCTTTTAATCACTAGTTCGCGTAATTGGACCAGGACGTCTTGGGGGCTCAGGTGCTGGCGGAATCCATACATGGTCGCCGGCATCTGATTCGTCTCGTCCAGGTGTGCTTGAAGTCTTCTGAGAACCATGCGTTCCATGACCTTGCCCACACAGGACGTGAACGAGATCGGGCGCATGTTCTCGATCGTCAGAGGTTTGCCGGGTTTAGGTATGAACCATACCTCGGCCTCTTTCCATTCTGCGGGCAACTCCGAGCTTTCCCGGGTTCTGTTGATGTGACCCAGGAGCCTGCGTGCCGCCGCATCACTCATGTTATTGAGCTGCTTGTATTTAATGGCGTCCGTTCCGGGTGCGCTCGTCTTATTGCTTTCGTTTATGGCTATTAATAACTCCGTGATGGTGAACGGTTCATCCAATGCCGGATTTTCCGGTCCCCCGTACTCCTCCGGTATCGCCCTCTCTCCGTCTTGAGGTAGATCGCCTTGAGGTCTTCAATGAGCCTTTGGCCGTTGCCATCGTAAGCGTTTAGAAATTTGGTGAGGTTGCGGTTGGTTGCGGTCTTGCTGCTCAACGGGTCGATCAGGTGTATGAGCAGGCACCAGGTCTTGCGCGCCGACAGCTTTCCCTGCAGCCCGTCGCACGTACTCATCCAGATCTCTCTGCACAGCTTCGTTGCGTATTCAGCGATCTGTTTGTTGAGGAGTGCGATGCGTTTGACGAGCTTCTGGTTTCGACGTTGACTCTTCGATCTTCGCGTGAGCGAGTGCCGCGCCGCCCACATGTGTGCTAGCTTGGCGTCGACGAATGGCGTCTGCATCGTTGTCACTGTTTCTTGAGCAAATCTGTCGAGCGCGATCTTTTGTTCTCGCGCCCATTTTGCGTACATTTGATGTACGCCCTCCTCCGCGTTTTCTCTGGAGGTCTCGTTTTCTTCGTCCGTGTGCTTGCGCATTCGGTACCAGTCGGTGATCCGAGCTTAGCCGAGGGCCGCCCGGAACCTTGATCCCTTGATCGTTACACTTATGATGCTGTCAGTGGCGTAGCTAGGTGTTCTTGCACCCGGGGCCCATAGGTCTTCTGTCACCCCTCTCCCCCCCCCCCAGGTGTAGTCGAGGAAGGCGAGGATGTCGGCAATTTGCGGGTTTCTGCACCGCTACAGCCACCTTGGATACCGCGCACGTCCCCTTGGTCCCCCTCTCCTTCGTTTTCTTTCCCAGAGATCGCGAATGCTGCAGGTATACATGCTGTTTTTTCTGCGCCAAATAACACAGGGTGCTGCACTGATAACTTGTGATAAGCGCATGTGCACATCTTCTGTTAGACTGTAAGGCTTGGCAGCCAATACAAATGCGGCATCGTGGAAAATATGGCTCACGTCACAGGTAACAAAAAATACCTTTTTAAAGTTTTAATGACCAATTTTAGCGACAGTATTGCATTTGCAAAATTGAAGCCCGACATTCATATCTTGCCCTACAACAACTTCACAAAAATCGTCGCAGGTACTATAGCGCGCAGTATTTTGGCTGTGGGAAGCCTTGAACGAAAACGAAAATAAATTGTGTGTCAGTGACGCTGATCTCCCCACCCTATTAGAATATGCCACCTGCCTCCCTGCGGCGCGGGCGCCAATGCTATGACAATTGCGAGTTATCTTTATTCTGATCAATAAAGCCTTGTTTTTATTTGTTGCTATATGGACAAACGTTATTTTCCGAGCTGCGGTACCAGCATAAGATTGGGAACACAATAGAGCAGGCTTCGCGTCGATTCTTGGCGTCACCATAAAAAATAAAGGCCGTGACGAAGCCCGGGCCAGCGAAAGCTTGCACTACTGTTGGTCTGCACTCGCAATGGAGATGATTGAGGGATCAACGTCACTGATCCGCTATTTAATATTTCTGTCGCTGCTGCCATACTGGGCGCCACCCGCAGTGCCAAAGTACTGTAGGCTGTAGCAGCCAAAACGGTGTTGTTTAAGGTGTTTTTCTTGAGTTAATAATATGATTTTGAGTCCTCGATTCTCGAATTGAAGTGCTTCATCTACAAGTACCAATTAAAGGATTATTCAGGATATGGTTATAACGTATCTGCCATATTTTTCACGCTACCGAGTTCCCAGTAATTACAAAGACACATAACATCATAGGATATCGGGAAATATTATTACAAAATTAATCTATTTTTTGTAAAATTCCGTGTAGCTGACACAGACACTGCACTTGTGACATGAAGTCACACAACAACAAAACGATAAAGAATGGTTAGCTAGAACTAGGAGAAATATATCTTATTGAACACCGCGAAACTGATAAAGAACGAATACAACGATTCAAAATTGATAAATAGAACATGGTATACATATTGCCGATGCACAAACCATGGTGGGATATCGAGCCTTTTGCACTAAAGTAATGACCAGTAAGGACACATTTCCTTCAGAAGTTTCTTTTCCGACACGTCGCTTCTGCAAACTGATTAATTACAGTAGTAAAGTTTATATATTTCTTACGTGTTCTTTTTCTATGGTCAGGATCGCCAAGCTTGACAGCATTTAATCACTCATGGTGAAGCGCAGAGACGTCTTGATCAACTTTAACTTGGAACAGTTCCTTTCGCATGATGCAACTGGCACGCAGATCGTCAGTAAAAAGCGTAAGATAACAGTAAGTAAGAAGTTCCATTTGGCGATAAATTCCAGAAACTCCAGGCACCGAGTCTGAAGACGATCCAGTGAATCCCAATCGCGACTTTTCCCGGCCGCACTTATGCAATGTCGCTCTCAACTAACGCTTCGCCGTAAACGCGAGCGCCGGGCGCGCTCGTTGAACGCCCTCACGCTGCTGTCTTTGCTCGTCTTCGCTGAGCGTTCGGAACGGAAGAGAAACCTAAGGAGCCTCAACGCCTTATAACGCCTGACTGTATGTTTAGTGACGCCTGCCCCCAGCATGAATCCAGCGCACCAACATGAAACGTTCCGCCAAGGCGAGCAGTTCAGCGACCATTTTGCGAAGTAAATTTTTTACCCCGCACATTCGTGCAATTCTTTCGTGGGGTGTTGATAGAGCTGCAGCCGACAATTCTGCGGCGCAACGCATCGGGTACATGAGCTCGGGCTACTGGATACCGGAGCATTCTTTGCCATTTGCATCCAGGCTTGCCGGTGGAAAGCGGGGTGTCTTCAGACGTATATGACACCCCCCCCCCCACACACACACTGGCCCCTTGCACCCGGGGCCCACGGCCCCCCGCCCTCCCTCCCCTGTTGCTACACCACTGAATGCTGTGGTCGGAGCCCAGGTCTACGTCTTCGTTCCGCCAGACCACTTCTAGGGAGCCCGCCATCCACGACAGGTCCGGTGTGGTGTCCCTGTTGACGCTGTTTCCCTTTCGAGTGACGACGCCTGGTTCATTAAGGAGTGCCATTTCTTGGTCCTCCATTGCCTTTACTAGAGCCTTGCCTCGTTTAGATTGGTATTTGTAACCCCATGTTGTATGAGGGGCGTTGAAGTCGCCTAGGGCCAGGAGCGGCCTGTTCCCCGCCAACCTCTTCGCCTGGCTCACTGTTGTTTCAAAGTCGTGCTGCCTTTGTGACGGCCTGCTGTATACGCTCATCACAAACAGGTTTCCGGTACTGGCAATTGCCCTTGTGTGAACCTCAACCAGCGTGTGTTCGCAGCCGTTTTGAGCCGTGAGGTGCTGGGTGGCTGCTATGTTAGTGCGCACCAGTAACGTCGTCCCTCCTTCCGTCGGATCCGTGTAGGTCACGTAATTCGGGAGTCTGAGTCTGCCGTGTGTCTCTTGCAACGCGATCATAACCGGTTTCTGGTCGAGCCCATCTATGTGAAGTTGCAACACGGCTTCATTGGTGCGGATGCCCTTGCAATTCCACTGGTAAATGATAGTTGTTTCCCCCCCCCCCCCCGCGGATTGGCTTTTTACTGTTCGGCATCTGCGTCATCTTCCTTTGACGTTTTGATGCGACTGCGCCTGTACGCGATCGATTCCTTGACTTTATTGACGCGTTCTTTCTTTAGCGCTGCGAACTTGTTCTTCACGGTTATCGTCGCTGTCTTCGCCGCCAGTCGTTCGTGCTTGACTGACAGGATCTTTATTTGACCCTCGAAGACCTCTAGCCCGACATTCATATTGCCGAGATTCTCGTTGATTTGATTGATGGCTGCGAGTATCGCTGCCAGTTTGCCCTCTTGAGGTGGTTGATGTGACGTCTGCGGTGCCTCTGCTGCCGTCTCGAAGTCAGCGGTGGTTTCAGCGTCAATCGCTTCTTGAACATTCAATGCTTGTTGCATGGGATGCGCCCAGGGTTGCCAGTTGCGCTTAATATAAGCGAATGTGGGCTTTTTTTTTTCACCGAGTCGCTTGTAAATTTTTTACAGTCGCTTGTCGCGTTTTTTTTGGGCTTACTCACGCTTTTCCTGCAAATATTGTTATTTTAATGCCCGTCACGCACGTTTGTCGTTAAATATACGCGATAGTAGCAGGAGCCACAAAGTACGAAACTGTCCCTATCCATTCATCCATGCTTTGACGCCTTTCCAGCACTATGTCGTGGTGTGTTGCCGGTGTTCTTTGTGCAAAATGGCTTCGAAGTTGTCGAAGTATTGCAAACGATACTGTAAATAGTGGGAAAAGGAAACGCAGCTCAAGGACTGATTACACCCAGTCACCGGAGACGATAAAAAAGCAGCGTGCAAGTATTGCAAGTGTGAAATTCGCGCTCATCATGCCGACCTCGTTCAGCACATGGCAGCAGAAAAACACGTGAAGAACTCCCGGCCACTTTTCAGTGCACGTTTGACAACCATGGGCTTCACCAAATCATCGCCTCCAAAGACAACATCAGAATTGTAGCTAAAGCTGGCATGTTACTCGGCGTGTCATGCCACCATCAACTCTATGGATCATCTCGGCGAGCTGTTACAGTCATCCACGGCGTGCGAGGTAAAGCTGCACGGAACAAAATGTGCAGCACTAATAACAAAAGTTCTTCCCCGTTGCCTGCTTGAGGACCTCGTGAAGGATATAGGTGCCTCGCAGTATTCATTATTGATTGACGAAAGCACTGACGTAGCAAATGAAAAGCACGTCGCTGTCGTGGCTCGCTATTTCAGTACCTCACTAAAGAAGTGGTGTCCACGTTCCTGGGACTGTTCACGCACGAGGATTCAAGTGCCCAACAGATTGCACAAGGCCTCCTAGACTTCTTAACCAGTGTTGGTTTGGATTTCATAAGTTGTATCGGAACTGGAACCGACGGCTGCAATGTTAAGGTTGGGAGGAACAATTCTGTGTACACACACTTGCGCCGAAAAAAAATAAGAACCTCATGCTAGTCAAGTGCGTGTGTCACTCTATTCAACTATGTGCAAGCAAGGCAGTAGAAGTGCTGCCCCGGAGCCGAGAAAAATTGGTTGGCCGTTCGTACAATTGGTTTTCGGAGAGTTCACTGCGGCTTCAGGAGTATGTCAAAATTTATAGACTGATGAACAACGGCAAAGAACCATTAAAGTTGGTTCAGCTGTCGCGAACGCGGTGGCTGTCCATCTCCGGCAGCTGTAAACGTATACTGGAACAACGGGAGGAACTCAAGCTTCACTTCACCATCTGCAAGGACAAGTACCGTTGCTATGACGCTGAGATTCTGTCCGAAATGTATCGGGATCCTCTCAACAAGCTGTACCTAGTGTTCCTGAACCCATTGCTGCAAGAATTCTCAAGAATCAATAAGCTGTTCCAACTTGAAACTGGAAATCCACTGAAGCTGGTTGATTGCCTTCAGAACCTTTTCTGGTCATTGATTTGAAGAGTGCTCAACCCGCTGTACATCCCAGCTGTAGGAGAAAGACTTTTGGAAGTCAACCTGGAGGACTGTGCGACCCACCTTCCAATTTCTGCTGTGGACTTTGGAGTGCTATTCAACATCGAAGTGGCAGCGTCCAAACTTAACACTTAGCAAGAAAGAGACGTTGAATTGAGATGCCGGGATTTCATTTTTGAGGCGGCAAAGCAAGTGCAGCTTAGGCTTGCTCCTAACATTCAGCTTTGGAATTCCATGAAATCATTCTCGCCCGAGAACGTACTGACCCAGGTAAAGCTGCCCCTTTATGATGCGTCTCTCCTCAAAGTGTTCAAGGGAGATGTAGGACTCCTGGAAACTCAGTACAGACGGCTGTGCCTCCTTCCTTTGAAAAATGTAAACAACAAGCATGGCGCTTTTTTCTGGGTAGAAGTGCTAAACTTCAAGGATGCAAGCGGTGAAATTTGTTTCAAGGAAACATCAGAGTTCACTCTGTCGTTGTTGGCCATGTTCCTTAGCAACGCCGATGTCGAGCGCCTGTTCTCGCACATGAACCTGGTGAAGTCGCGCCACCGAAACAGAATGAAGAATCCTATGTTGAGCGGCATCCTGCACGTACGTTATGGTCTAAAGTTTCAAGGTGTAGGCTGCCGGGACTTTCAACCGACATTAAAAATGCTCCGGCTATTCAACTCTAAAAACATGTATGGTTCCTAAGTGGACACGGAGGATTTTTCTGATGTGTCGAACACATCCGACGATGACTGTGTGTAGTTGAGCCGTGAAATCAAACACACGCTGGAGTAGTCACCAAGTAACTTCATTCATGTGGCAAACGCTTCAACTGGCAAACGCGCGATGAACCGGGTGCAGACCACCCTGGGGACTAAAAAAGTACATGAGTGTTTTCGCTCATTCTTGTGGATATTGTCGCTGTTCAAAATAATTAAAGTGTTTTGTTCACCTTCCCTTCGTATTTGTGCGACTTTTTGATACTACAATTAAACAATTTTCAAGAATAAAATATTTGTTACCTTCCGCTTCTTTTCGGCTTCTCAGCAAAAGTCGCGCCGCTTTTTTGGGGCTTGTTTCGGGGCGGTTATTTGCTTGTTTGCTCGGCGGCATTTCGCAACTCTGCGCCTCTCCGCTCCGCTCTTGGCGGGGCGAGGGGGGCGTTGCCTCCGCGGCACCTTGCGTTTCTCGTTGGCTTCCTCGGGCGCAGTGCTCGTTTTGGTTATTTTAGTCGCTAAGCTGCCGCTAGCTAGCGCATCTATTTTACTCATGAGTGCTTTCATCTGCACGTTCTGTTCCTGAATTTGGGCGTTTTGCCTTTCGATTAGTCTTTGTAAGTTCTGTACATTCGCCGCAATCTTGGCGTGTTGCGGTGTTTTGGTTAGAAGGGAGAGGTGGCGTAGGGTTTACGGGTGGGAACTCTGTCGTTCCCTAGAGCGACGGAGGACATGTCCGTCCAGCCCACCTTTTTCTCGGCGAGTGTCCCTCGTTCGTTGGTCTCGACCCGGGTTCTCGATCTGGTCCGGCACCTCGAACGGTATCCCCGGCGTCTTCCGCTCGAGCTACGACTGCCTTCTTTCCCCATCGTCTCCCAGCGGCGGCCGTCCTTGGAGCCAGCCAAAGGGGCCTGGTCGGCCCCGTTCGGGCGGCCCCGGGAACGGGATCTCGATCGTCGGCGGCTTTGGTGGCTGCCCTTGCGGGCCGGCGTTCTCGAACGGCTCCGAGAAGAGGTGCTGCGTTGGGGTCGCCCTGCAGGGCCTCTTTCCTCTTGGTTGCTGTCGTCGTTGACCCGGCGCCGCTCCCAGTGCCGGCGCCGCACCACGTACGGCATCTTAAATTTTGTCTTACAGGCCCGGTCGGCGGTGAGATGCTTGCCGCCGCACAGGCCGCACTTGGGCACGCACGCATGCTCTTTGTCCGGGTTGGCGATGCCGTACCCCC
Organism: Dermacentor variabilis; assembly: GCF_050947875.1. Classification (NCBI taxonomy): domain Eukaryota; kingdom Metazoa; phylum Arthropoda; class Arachnida; order Ixodida; family Ixodidae; genus Dermacentor; species Dermacentor variabilis. The sequence goes on along the minus strand of NC_134569.1, from coordinate 240,092,927 downwards.
GGCAGATGCGATCTTGGGGATTGGGGCACACGTCCATTCGGTGTCCGACGCGGTCGCACTGATAGCAGACGTCGATCTGCTTGCGGTGCCGTGAACATTGAACGAGCAGGTTCAATGTAATGTAATTGGGAACCTTGGGTCCCTCGAAGGAGATCACCGTGGACCTGGTCTTGCCAACCCGTTTCGCCTGCAACGCCGTCGGGTTGTGCTTGTGCACCAGTAGGTCTTGAATTTCTTCGGCGGTGTCCTCTAGCGGGATGCCCCGTATAACTCCTTTAACGGTTCCGTGAGGCGCCGATTCGTAAGCGCTCACCTCGTGGGACGTCCTTCGAATGTCCATGCGTTTCACCATGGCGTACTTGTCGGCGTGCTGCCTCTTCGAGGTACTCACGACGATTATGTTCTGTTGATGGTTTGGACAAATAATATATTCTCTTGCTGCAATAGCATCGACTTGGGCCGCCCCAGTAATGGCTCGGCTGATTTCGACCCGGGCCACATCGCTCACTTGAAGCCCGCCGCGTGGCCGCATTACAATCTTCACGTCTTCGTGCGGGAGGTCTGGCATTCTCGTGCCCTTGAGCAGCTTGCCCTTGTTTACTCGCTTCATCCTGTGACGAAGGCTCTTGTCGGTGGTGCCATCGATGTCATCACCACGTCTATTGCTGACGTCGAAGCAGCAAGGAAGGATATTTCAATAGAAATACTCTTATGATTAAGATTATGATTACGATTATTATGATTACGAGTCGATCCTTAAACAAGTGTCTAATCTGAACCTGGGGAGAGGGCCTACAACTACGTGAGGGACTTTCTGAACGATGGCAAAGCCACCCTGACGGTTGGCGACCTCGAGTCCGAAGAGCGAACCCAGGAAAGGGCAGATACCCCCCAGGGCTCAGTTATATCTCCGCTCCTTTTCAACTTAGTCATGCTGGGTCTCCCCAGCAAACTACGGGAAATCGAAGGAATCCATCATGCTATATACGCACACGATTTGGGCGGACCGCGCCAGTGACGGCCAAATTGAACACGCACTACAAACGGCCATTCATAATGTCGAAGAGTACCTCCAAGGAACGGCCCTCAAAAATGCTCCCCGAGGAAGTCCGAACTACTCATTTACCGGCCCACGCGCAGAGGCATGCCACCAAAGAGCTACACAGGACCACGGGAGTACGAGGAAATCGGCCTTTACGCCCAAGACGGAAACGCAATCCCCAAACTAAGCAAGATCAAAATCCTCGGAATGATCATTGAGGCCAACGGAGCTAACGGTGAAACCGTGAGGAAGATAAAAGGCAAAGTCACCAGCGCCACGAGAATCATAAAACGAATAACCAATAGACACGCGGGCATGAAGGAAGAAAACGTCATTCTCCTGATCCACTCATTCGTTGTCAGCCACATCGCCTACGTAGCCGCCTGCCACAACTGGTACGTCGCGGAAAAGAACAAGATCAACACGCTCACAAGGGAAACGTACAAGATAGCCCTGGGCCTCCCGGAATCGACGAGCACCGAGCTCCTGGCTCAGCTGGGCATATACAACACCCTGGCAGAAATAGCCGAAGCACAACGCATCTCGCAGCTCGAACGCCTGTCTACCCCCACGAGGGACGGTACATCATGAACACGCTCGGCATAACGTACCACAACCAGAATGGCCAGAAAATGCAAATCCCCAACAAAATCAGAGACACCATTACGGTGCCAAACAACCCAAGAAACGTGCACGCTGATTACAACCGACGTAAAAGAAAGGCAAGAGCGGAGGCTCTGCTCCGTTCATTCGGCAGGGAGAGAAACGCGCGCTTTGTTGACTCAGCCGAATATCCGAACGGCCATAAATACACCGCCGTAGTCATAGACGCAGAGTCCAAAATCAGAACCACATGCAGTGTATGCACCAAACACTCGGAAATAGCGGAGAAAGTAGCTATTGCGCTGGCCCTCACAGAACAGGAATGCGGAGTCGTAATAAGTACGTGACTCGCCAACGGCAGTAAACAATTACGCCAAAGGGCGAATTTCCAAGGAAGCCTTGTCCATTCTGGCCAAAGCTGGCAGATCCAAAACCGCGAGCTCAAGGATGGTTCCCCGGGCATGTCACCACGGGAGGCGACGCGCTGCCGCACCTAAACGAGATGGCGCACCGGCGGCGCGAGACATGACCTGCAGCGCCGAATGGGGCAACGCCTCTCGCACGATAGCGAACGCTTCTCGAGGACAACAGGACAGGCTCACCAGATACAACGACATAACCAGTGCATACTTGAACGGCAGAAGGATATACCCACCGCCGAGTCCCAAATTGAACAGGAGGCAGGCCGTCGCCTGGCGACAACTCCAGACGAACACCCTCCCTAATCCATTCCGTCTGAAACGTATCTTCCCAGATAAGCATCCGGACGACACGTGCAAATTGTGCCAGGAAGGACCAGCAACACTCAAACACATGCTGTGGGAGTGCAATGTAGGTATAGGAGGGATGGCAGTTACTCCGGAGACCCTGTCGTCGAGGTGGGCCGCCGCTCTGCGCAGCTCAGACCTCGGAATCCAGACGAGGGCAGTCCAGCAAGCCCGTGAGGCGGCGTTGAGGCAGGGCCTTGACGTTCCCCCGTGGGAGACCTGACCGCGAGTCGCGTTAAACCTTGCCGGACGTACAAGAAAGTTTTATCCATCCATCCATCCTTGTGATAATGAAAATCCCTTGAAAACGCTTCATCTGAGTTCCCCCTTTGCAAGCTGACGCATACTTGAAGATGGTTCGTATCGTATCCATTTGACGTATGTCCAATCGTGGAACAAAGGGTTATTCCGAATTTTCCATTCCGGGCAGGCATGTTACCCTCCTGCCTTTCACTCCGGTTCACAACCACGAAAAAGACGAAAGTTCTTTGTGAAGAGTGTTGTTAGTCCAAACCATCGAGCTGCCGTAACTCACCTCGTGTCCATCGCTGTCATTCAGGCTTGGATAGGAAATGTAGTTTTTCATTCGCCGCATCCCGAATCGAAAAAGAGCTTGACCAGCGCAGCTCGGGTTCTTTCATTTCGTACTGCGTCCTGCGAGAGATAAGGCAGGCTACCAATAAAGGAAAGCTCAACATCATAAGGAAAAGGACAGAGAATGGAAGCGAGAAAGGCAAAGAAAGAGGTTAACTAACCATGGACAAGCCCGATTGGCTACCCTACACATGGGGAGGGAAATATTTCATAGTAATTTAGTGGTAAATGCGAGAGAAATGCTGTAGGCATAACGTCACACCTATGTGAGGTCCCGCAAGCATGATTTATGACTCGTTTACAAAATTCCAAAGTGTTGTTCAGGAGCTCAGTTGATACTCGTCCTGTCTCTTCTAGGAGTGACGTGTAACCGACGGTGAGCTCTTAAGAAGAAAACCACCATGCACATATTTAAATACGCGTTTTTCTATATGCTGCCCCATACCCTCTCCACTTCTGCCACATGACGTGCTTGCGAAACTTCACACGCATACATTTTTTCCCTAGGCACTCCTAATACCAAAGTATAAAATAAATATAGAAAGATAAGGAAAAGGAAAGATAAGAAAAAGAATTAAGAGGCAGCGATGGCGAACGCACCCGTAAGAGCAATGACCGCTAACAACCACAAGCATTCCTACGCACAGTGCAGGCGCTTTCAGGAAGCACAGTTGGTCTCTTGGTATTGTGAATCTAGTAGTGCTTTAGAGAAAGTTCTCCGGATATTCTCCTCCGAGCGCCGTATGCCATCGAAGCGGCTAATAATAGCTCATGGAGCCAAGCGTTGACTGTGCAAGTGGCACAGAAGGTGCTGTGTACTGTCTCGTCACCCCCCGAAAATTGCACGCCGCGCTGTTGGCCATTTCAAGGAAATTGTGTATGCGACGCCCAGCCATATGCAACACAACAATATTATTTTGCGATGAGACAGTCCAAGTGAGAGAGCGCGGGGATGGAAATGAAGAGATGGTATTTTCTGCAACAGCTTAGGATTGAATGAATGAATGAATTCATTAAGAAAAAAGGAGAACCAAACGCCGGTGGGAGCGCGGCGCAGCGCATCGGGAAAGGAGCGAGGGACAAAATGACGAAAAAATAGATTCCAGGTGGTAGGCGAAGTAGCAGTTAAAGGCCGAGAGAAAATAAGCGAAAATTTGTTAAACAGGTTGAATTTCAGTGTAGACGTGTGATATAGCGAGCAAATGATTGGAGTCTCCGCCCAAAATCCCTCCTTTGCGGTGGTATAAGCACCTGCCGTTCTTCGTAATAAACGTTTACAGAATACCAATCTTGGCAATTTTACATCGGTCGTGTACCTCGCCGCGTATTCCTTTGTGGCAGGCTGTTTGTATTACAGCTGCGCTGTCGCGACAACTTACGACCATACCGTGACTCTTGCGGTTACGGTGGCCATACTCGTGGCTCTTGCGGGTATACACCATAAACATTGCTTTACTGCAACAGTTAGAGAACAGACAGTTTAGAACAGCGTTTCTCGCTTTACATACGCTCAACGTAAGCATCTTTGCAGCATGTTATGGTGGGCTTCACTTCAAAACAGAGTTTAATGTATATGCTAACACAAACATGGGAACACGTCAGGAGATAGGGTGCCTCCATGAGCTGCGGGCGAAACATAGCCAAGCCAACGTAATAAATTAGCAACCATGCTGTCGTTTCTGTGCAAGGAGCTTATGCACTTAAACTTCTGGAATGCAAGTCCCAGTCGCCGCCTACAGGAGCGCCTGAAGCCACCGGCGGCCATAGTGAAAAAACAAAAAAATAGAGAGAACGCAGCTCCAGCGCATACGCGGCCGAGGTGTAGGCGCAGCGATCCCTGCGCTTGCGGTTCCGCGATTAAAAATTTAATTAAATCACTTTAACAGTTATATCAGTCCGCCATTGTGTGTCTCTGCTGTCGAAAAAAAAATTTTTGCATGGTGGCTGGTGTCTTGTATTCAGTGTATAAGACGCGAGACGCGAGACGCGAGTCGCCGTCCGCGTAACAGAACAAGCGGGCGTACAAGGTCGCATCTAAAGTCGAAAGTATTGTCAGAGGAAATGCAGTATGCTCCTGTCCACAAAAACAAGTGATGGATAACAAGCGGTGTTGCTGCGCGAGGTTGTAGACCGATAATGTCACCAAAGCCAGGGCTACGTTCCTATGTCGGTGATCAGTGGAAATGTGTATTCACAGCATGTCAACTACGAGTAATTGATAGTTAATAAGGTCACTACGTTTTTGTGTCGTGTCTAGTACGAACGAGCAGTGTAAGCGATGGCACTGGAGAGAAAGCGGTGAGCTCAGTCCGCGAAAGTACTTGAGGATCACCATATTGAACGTCAACGCCGTGTTGAAGAAAGACTGCGACTTTAGTTGATCAGTTCGTCGGAAAGGCTTTTGCGGTAGCATACCATTGGGCATATTTGGTGACCACAGCTACAGACGCAAACATTGCGGAAATAAACAGAGGAAAAGGGACGAGCTAGTTAAAAAATAACTTAGTGACAGCACACGTCTGGTATATCAAGAGACTGAAGAAGGCAGTTAGTTTAGATGGACGGCTTTTCCAAGCTCTGCCGTAGCTCGAAAATGAATGTGGCGACGTATGACGAATAAAATAGTATATGCCAGCTCCAACGAATCAGCGTGGTCATACTTGCGTGGCGCGCCATGGTGGCTTGCCACCCGCATAACGTGGAGTAGCACGATGGCGGTTCATATTGGGTGTTTGAGAATAACACCTTTAGCACATTAAATACATTAGGGGGAAGTTTCTGCGGTAAAAGTATACAGCCTGAAAGAAATAAGCTTGCAAATAGAGGCATTAGAAGGTTGAGCACTACGGCCCTTGTTGATCTTGTTCGGGGTTACGTCAGCTTTTTCCTTAGCTATTAGTTCGGAGAAAATGAGATCATGTTTATCTGCATCACAATGCTGGGCGTGCTCAGGCAGGAAGTGAAAGCATTACATCTGAGTGTGCTCTAGTATTCTGTGCACATTACGTACGACGATGATAGCATGAATACAACATTATTCATCATCATCATCATCATCAGCCTGGTTATGCTCACTGCAGGGCAAAGGCCTCTCCCATACTTCTCCAACGACCCCGGTCATGTACTAATTGTGGCCATGTTGTCCCTGCAAACTTCTTAATCTCATCCGCCCACCTAACTTTCTGCCGCCCTTTGCTACGCTTCCCTTCCCTTGGAATCCATTCGGTAACTCTTAATGACCATCGGTTATCTTCCCTCCTCATTACGTGTCCTGCCCACGCCCATTTCTTTTTTTTTATTTCAACTAAGATATCATTGACTCGCGTTTGTTCCCTCACCCAATCTGCCTTTTGTTATCCCTTAACGTTAGGCCTATCATTCTTCTTTCCATATCTCGTTGCGTCATCCTCAATTTAAGTAGAACCCTTTTCGTAAGCCTCCAGGTTTCTGCCCCGTACGTGAGTACTGGTAAGATACAGCTGTTATAAACCTTTCTCTTGCGGAATAATGGCAGTCTGCTGTTCATGATCTGAGAATGCCTGCCAAACGCACCCCAGCCCATTCTTATTCTTCTGATTATTTCAGTCTCATGATCCGGAACCGCAGTCACTACCTGTCCTAAGTAGATGTATTCCCTTACCACTTCCAGTGCCTCACTACCTATCGTGAACTGCTGTTCTCTTCCGAGACTGCTAAACATTACTTTAGTTTTCTGCAGATTAATTTTTAGACCCACCCTTCGGCTTTGCCTCTCCAGCGGCTCCACAGCCACCGTAGTCCTCCATAAAGAAAGCAACAAAATCCCAATAAAGAAAGGCGTCAGGCAGGGGGATGCGATCTCTCCAATGCTATTCACAGCGTGTTTACAGGAGGTATTCAGAGACCTGGATTGGGAAGAATTGGGGATAAGAGTTAATGGAGAATACCTTTGTAACTTGCGATTCGCTGATGATATTGCCTTGCTTAGTAACTCAGGGGACCAACTGCAATGCATGCTCACAACATTATTAACTGAATGAAATTCGAAAACCTGTTCTCTTATTAGTACAGTGTAGTAAAAAGGAAGCACCTCAGCAGTATAGCTGCGGAGAAGGCAAGTAATGGACAGGCTGAAAAAAAACACACAGTTTTTGTCTGTCGTAATCTGGATAGACCATTGGCGTTTTCACAGAAGGGTAATGTTGCTCCTGAAACCAAACACCTAGTGGCGTAGTCGGCCAGTTGGCTCTCGCAGTGATGCAATCCTGCAAACGATGCGATGAGGCCAGGAAGACATGCGACTGTATGCCAACAAATAAAGATAATTTTTTAGACTGCGAATTTATATGCTAAATAAACGCGCTAATTAATGGAATAGTTTCATTCGAAGTGAGAAAACGCGGCTGTCGTGTACACGGTAAAGTTGATTTAAACAACTTGAATCCCATGGCCGTTGCATCGTTGCGGACTCTCGTGGGATCGTAGTCGACAAAAGGGCTACAACTCATAATAAATTCAAGAGTCTGATGAACGGCGCGAAGGAAAAAGAACTTGCAGAACGCTTCAGAAAAATAAAAGGACCTTTTTAGCTTAAGTTCAGGTGACGTGTTATGGTTAAGAGATCTATCCATATTCCCCAAAATATAAACAGAGGTCGACAAAAAGTATGCAGTAACTCCAGTTGAGTGGTATAAGCATGCGCATAGAATAATACAGCAAACATAAAGAGTAGACACTCCAGTAAGCCCTTGCGGCCGGCTTTAGTGTTCCTGTATATGCTCCAAAGAGCATATACACGAACTGAAATTTTATCATTTGCAAGATTATACTTCTGATAATTCACACCTAAATTAGCATCATAAATAAATGTGCCACGATCCTTCACTATCAGTAAGCTTCCTGGAGAGCCAAGAACACGAGAAAAGCAGACAAGAATTTATTGCATAAAGATTGTGAGAAAAGCGGCCGACGCAAGAAAACTGGAAGAAACTGTGGAATGCAAGTAATTGATAGTACTTGAAAATGAATGGCGTGATGACAATAAATTTTGCTCAAGCATAACAACGCATACAAGACGCGTTACGACTATTCACATAACTAAAAAAAAATACGCGAAAAAGCCAGCAATCATTTTAGTCAAAATGGGATAGATTTAGAAAGAATAAATATGACGCTGTTTCTGGCACTGTTAGGAAATAGGATGAATTAAGGTAGCAAAACTGTGAAAATGGTTGCGTGCCAAAATGAAATGGTTGCATAAACAATTGGGCACGCACCAACACCATTATTTTTAATGTACAATCCAATTAGTCCCTCAGTAAACAGCTGCATGATATTGCCATCCCAGACAATTAAGCACCTCGACTGTGCTGGGAGTCTTCACCTGCTGTCTTCGAATACGTGCGATCGCCTTCTGGTAATAGGAAATTTGCTCTTGAATAAGCATGATGTCCTTTGGCTGCGGACTATTTTGAGGGAGAATACTGCAGATTACTGCAATGCGTAGAATGACAGAAACAGAAGGTAAGCAATACTGTAGCCTTCAAAGCTTTTGAATGTAGATGCTACGCGAATTCGTGTAATTCATGTTTTTCTGATCCAACACATCCACTGTTTCTGGACGTCATCAAAAAGCATGGCTGTCAGGGAAGCACTATTATAAATGCTAACAAACTTTCAACCGCAAGACTCCACACAGAATTAAAACATAATAACACCCATCTTCAGCCTATTGCAAAACGGCTAACGCTGGAGCACATAGCCTGCTACAAAGCTTGGTAGAATGTGCCTTATTGGCATACTGCAAATATTGCAAGCGTAATGCTTTAGAAATAGCCCCATTCATTTGCAAAACTGGAACACCATACTCTAACAGCGACGCTGTATATGGCTAGCCGATTCGTCCATCCGTCTGTCCGTCTGTCGCTCGCCTGTACTTCGAAAACTCCTCCGGCGCAACCCTATGAGCATACGCGAAAAAAAGCACAAAAGAGAGAAAGGAGACGCTGCATTAGCCAACACCACTTAGATAGCAAAAGGCATGTTTATTTCGATCCATGATGTCACGCTAGCTGTCCCGAAATTTCCATTGACAAGGCTGGCGTGATGAAAACGGTGACGTCAAAATACGTGTTGCCAACTCTGTATCATCCCCAATAGATTCTATAGCAATCGGGCCAGATAACATGGGCGACATGGATCAAAGTGAAAAGGCCTTGTGCTATCTAGGTGGTGTTAGACTAGCTGCCCCAGTAGTGACAGCGTTGCTCTCCATCGCAGCTGAGCGCAACGCGCAGCGGTTTCTTTCCGGCTCCGAAATAAGTAGGCCACGCGTCATGCGTATTCCTTAGGAGCAGGTAGCTTTCGATCAGCAACGCCGGGAGCAGAAGCGGTAATCGAGCTCGTCTACGCCGTGCCGATGCTACCACCCGGGCCCTAGAACAGGGTCGGGCAGCCGAGCACAAGCAGCAACTGCGTACCAAGGATCCAGCAGCCTACCGAGTCGTCGCTTGATGAGCCGTCGGTATGAACCCACTGATAAACACCGGGGCCGCACTTTTCAGCTTCGCTGGTTAGCCATCTGTGTGGAGCGCTTGGGCGATTATTCTTTTTCAAAAGCCACTGTGCGTAATCTTGCTGAATAAATTCACAAAATCTCTCTGCACCGAACGGCATGTGTTCATAGGCCGCATTTCTTAATGAGTCATTGTATTTTCGCTTCGAACTTAGTCATTGTTTGGAATGTGCCTCGCAGCTCGGACGTTGCCGAGTCGCTGTTATCGTTCGCATCATCACTCAGTGCTGCGCATGATAAAAAATGAATGCAAAATGAAATTCAACGGTGCAAATGGGCAGTAGCTGTTTATGGCTTCAAGACCGCCATGCTCCCCTCCGTCATTCGTTCATGCGGCTAACATTGTCATAGCGAAATACGAAGAAAGTCAATTCTTTAAAAACGTGCCAAAGGAACTTCCTGTAGCCTTACCATAAGAGGGCGAGGAAGCAGTAGTATGAGACGCTGGCAGAAGAGCCCGAACGTGATCATCGGACGCATTTTGCAGAATAACGACGCCGTGAGCCAGGGCCTGTCGGGGCTTCGAAAGTGTTCGCGCTCGTGCCGCCTGTCAAGCTGCTAGGCGGCACCACAGTCGCAGCGATATTTTTCTTGATGTGCTTGCCACCAAGCGGAATCGGCGAATCTCCATAGCTCGCCCGCAAAACGGCTTGAGTGTCCACTCTTTTCGTTTACTATTTCAATCTATGCGTTCCCATGAAAGGACGACGAAACCGTAGTGTCAAACGCTGGCACATCAACCAAACAGCCTTCCTCGGACGCATTTTAGAGTAATGACGTTGCGAGCCCGCCGACGTTGGCGGGGTCTGAATGGGCTTCACACAAACTCGGTCGTGTCGCCTGTCAAGCTGCTAGCCATGACCGTAGCCAACTCATCAGGAAACACGCGCAGCCACCTGTCTGAATCGGTGAATCTCCATAGCGCGTCCGCTAAGCGGCTCGAGTGTCCCCTCTTGTGGTTTATTATGTTACTCTATAATATCCGTAAGCATACGCCCTAATTTTAGTTGCCCCCCCCCCCCCCCCCCGCATTTAAAGTTGGCCTACCGAAAAATTTCAAGTCCGCCGCGTACACCCCCGAGAACGGGGCATCGGATCTGCCGGATTGGGATACTACGATGGAAATGCAGCAACAAGAATCACAATAGGCGTAGGGCGATCGCCTGACCACGTTCTGAGACCTCACCCAACACTACAGACTCGAGAGACGCACATTCCTGCCACTGCACGATAAATTAAACCGGAACGAGGCCGTAACCTTAAGCTTGCTCCAGACATACACTTACCCTTGCCCCGCCGTCTTACATCACTGCTACCCGGGTTTATACCAAACCGATGCGTATCAAGCGTGCGGGCAGAGAGCAACGCTGCGACACATTCTCTAGGAGTGCTGGAAACAGCGGTACTGAAACCACCTCCGTTCGGCGATGCTTCCATAATCGCAGCCGTTACCAGTGTATGGGAAGCCTCGAGCTTGCATCTTCCCAACGCCGCCTCAGCTGCGGTGCCCGCCGGGGACCTTCTTCATCGGCGTCGTCGCCGCTGGGAGGCGGCTGTCAAAAGTTCGGAGTTGCAAGACCAACTCTGGACCGTCCGGCAAGCCAAACATGCTGCCCGAGTCCAAGGACTTCGAGCCACCACTTGAAATCACCACAAAACCGCCGGATCATTCATTTTAATAAAGTACCTTTTTCGCCACTCCCAAAGTTCAAGTTGGCCCACCCCCGTATTGAAATTTGGCGACCCCCCAATTTAAGGCAGCCCGCCTCCAAACTTTACTTGGCACACCCTCAAATTTCAAGCTGGGCCCCCTACTATAGGCTTCCCGATGCATTCTCTATGGAACCCTATGTATCCCTATGGGTATGCCATAAATCTAATCATATCGGTATTCCCTCTGATGATTTAATTTTCGTTTCAATTGTTTCTCATCGCTTATAAAGCTACCAATCATTTACATTTACCCTATTATAACAATTAAGTATGTTAACTCCGCAAATTACGCATTTTTGTGGAGATAGAAGGCATTACATATTTCGCGTGAGAGATTTTACTGGAGTACTTGCCAGGGGAGGCTTACACTTAGAATGCGGGCATCTTGGGAAAGGTGAAACCACTGAAAATCTCCGGACAGTGCTACTTTACATATAAACATAACTCAAAGATTAAAAACCATAGCAGTGACAAAGTGGTCATATTTTGGGACAAATAATTTGGCTGTGGAAGGAGTTCAGCTGAAACCTGATGGTGCGATATAAGGCGAGAATGTGGGAAAGTGTTGAAGAGAGGTCCAGTAGGTCCTGTTGCAGGCGCCAGCGCCCGTCAACTGTCGAGCGCCTACGCGTATAACAGAAATGCCCGTCGTACGTCACTCGTTACAGGGTGAGTCTGGTCTGAAATTTGGGACGTGGACTTCATCCCACTAAATACAATGCACTCTACGGTGTCGTTCTTCGACAGCTGGCGCAGATTCTCGTACAATGAGGATGTGAGCCAATTATGTCATGTGGCGACTTCCTCGACCTGCGAACGCTCCCTAATGATGTCCTTGACAGTCGCAGAACTTTTGAGGAGTTGCGCGACGTGTGTAACGTGTGAGGACTTGTGCGCGAGGCCATTGTGTAAGTGGGCAGTCTTCTGGGCGTCTAATATCTGCTTGCCTACATTGCGGCAATATTATAAAGGCGTAATGGCCCCATGATAGACAATATGCAAAAATACATATCCCGTGTGTATAACACAGTATGCTTAAATGCCGGTCTTCCTGCGCGCACGTGGACAACAGCGACGGGGCAGTACTTTGACAGCTAACCGCAAGTACTGAATAGGTCATACCCTTAGGCGTAACTAGCCCCGTAGGCAGTAAACATGGTGTAGCATTGTGAGCAGCTTCAGCCACAGCGTGCTGATGCGCGGCGAGAAAGAAACAGTTCGTGCAATTATTGCGTCCTGCCTTTTGCCCCAGGTGCAAAACCAACTTGTTAATTTACCTATCCCTAAACCCAGACACATCTTTTCTCGATTTGCGGATGCTGCGGTAGTCCATGAGTGCGGATACGAAAATTGCTATGGATACTAAAATTGGAGCACCTTAAGGAAACTGATAGGTCAAAATCAAAAGCCAGTCAAGACGACATGTTTTGTAGACGCTGAGGGACGTTCGGATGCTAAGAATATGTTCAGACGGAAGAAAATGTGCTGCGGAGAGCTTCCGACAATTATTCTAGCCTATTAACTCCGTAGCAATAAAAGAAAGTGGCTGCCTTTAGGGAAGCCACTGAAAAGTCCGGAATAAATCATCGCTGGGTTTGCCTCTTCAAAAATAAAGCTGTTAGGGTGATAATTCATTTCCAGCCGACGAGCGGCTATTCTTTATCAACGACATTGATAGCACCGGCGCATCAACCTTTGTGGTGAAGTTCAGCGCACAGGAATAGCTTTGAACTCGTTTATTCTTGTTTCTATTATACTGCCCAACGTCCTACTTAGGCTAAAAAAATAAAAATAAAATAAAAAACACGATGAACTACCACAGCCAAATTTCCAGATCCCCTATAGCGAAATTTGATTTCTTACGTCTCCGTTTTTTTTGTCATTGCCCTCCTTTTCTTCCACCAATCTTCCAATTGCCTCTTACTAATCGCTATTGCGGACATGCTTACTTTTTTCCTGCTCTCGCGTAACCCAAGGGCTTCGAGGAGGCCAGTGGTGCCTAAATCGACCGCTCGGCAGACGTCTGCCCATTCTAATAAAACATGCTCCATCGTTTCCCTAGCTTTACCGCAGCAAGCACATGGTTCTTCTTCCTTCTTATATCTAGCTTCATAGGTGCGTGTTCTAAGGCATCCCGATCTCGCTTCGAAAAGTAATGAGCTTCCCTTTGCGTTATCATCAATTGTTTCTATTCGGATTTCGTTTTTTTTTCTTTTAGTAAGTTACTCATGGCAGGTTTCTTTCCATTGCCGCCACCCATGAGATTATTTCAGTCTCTTTGGCTTTCCGCTTGACATTCTTTGTTGCTGTGTTGCCCACCCTACAGGCCGCATACTTGTTGGTAAGCTTCCTAGTTCTTTTCCTCCACCATGAATCAATGGTGTTCCTGTACAGATACCTCAACGCTTTCCCAGCCCAACACTTTTCCATATTCCTCAGTCGTTTTTCATAATCAATTTTACTGTGAACTTCCCTCACATCAAATCTAGTCAAATCTAAACCATAACACCTGATTTTCCAACACTAAATATCACACCTAAATTGTTGTCTCCCTGTCCACAGATATTCGCCAGACGTTGCAAATCACTTTGCTTGTTAGCTAGCAATACAATGTCGTCCGCATAAAATAAACGTACAAGTTGCTACTTTATTACGGTACCCACCTCTTTGTATGAAAGATTAAACCCGAGGAGGAGGAGAAAAAAATGCATTTGCTCTAATTCGTTAGAAATTAGCGGTGGCAGATGTGGTCTGCCGTCTTCACGGTCTTCTTCCCCATCTGCGCAGGGTCGACGCCCCTATTCCAGGGGACCACTGAGGGCGGCTACTCGGTGAGCGTGCCTTACTAGTCCATGCTGGACTTTCTGGTCGCTGCTGGAGAGCACCTTCTCCCACCGCTCCGCACTTGCGTCTTTTATTTGAAGGCTTTGTTCATTGTGAACGCATCCCCATGTAACGTGATATAAGGTGGGTTTGGCGCCGCACCAGGGGCAAATGTCTCTATAGTGTATGGGAAACAGCTTGCTTAGTGTGTTTAGATTTGGGTATGTTCCTGTTTGCAGCCTCCTCGAAGAGGTTGCTTCAGGCTGATTTATGCTGTTGTGGGGTGGAGGGTATTTCATTCGGACGCCCTTATAGTAATTCAGAATGTCAGAGCAGCTTGGGTCGACTGGTATGGGTTCCTTAGGGTCGCTGTTTGTGGCTGTTCGGTTTGTGTGCTCTCGAGCTGCCTTGTGCGCCCTTAGGTTCCCTTCTATTCCAGCGTGTCCCGGTACCCAGAAAATCGTATGCCTGACTTTGTTGTTAGCCCTGCAGGAGCGGAGGATGCGAAGCGCTCTACGTCCTGTTCTGCCGTTCATGTAATTTCGACACGTAGCTTGCGAATCGACCTTTCGGATCGGTAGCCCTCCATGGCCTCTAGAGCTACGGCTATTTCCTCAGCTTCCGTTACCGAGCAGTCCTTAATTGACGCGATGTTGATCTCTTTGTAGTCCGGGCTTATTACTATCGCAGCTGCCTTTACTATGTTCCTCGTTGCTTGGTGTATACTGCAGCATCTGTGCATACTGTTGTGTTTTTTGTGTCCAGGCACTCTTCGGCGTATTTCGACCTTGCGTCCCTTCGCGCCGTGTGGAGGTTTGGGTCCATGGTTGTGGGTAGGGGGCTAACAGTGTATGTTTTCAGATATTCATCAGGAATCCCCTCCGTTCTTTGGGTTTCTTTGATTTATTCCGTGAAGCCTAGCCTTATTAGCAGTTCCTTTCCCGTTTTGGTCTGCAGAAGTCTCATGAGCTGTGCGATACTTTGGGCTTCTTTTAGTTTTTCAAAGGTGTTGCCTAAACCAAGTGCCATTAGTTTCTCTGTCGATGTATTATTCGGCAGATGAAGTGCTGTTTTGTACGCTTTGCGTAAAATGGTGTCTGCTTCTTGTATTTCCTGTTTGGTGCAGTTGAAGTACGTGAGTGAGTACGCGACCCTGCTGACCACCAGGTTCCCAACCAGCTTAAGTGTATCTTCTTTCATCCCATATCTCTTTTCTGACAAACGCGTGATTATGCGTGTTATTTGGGTTCTTGACTCCTTGAGTGTTTTCAGCGTGTGGGATGTTACTTCCTTCTAGCGCCCTCTCCATCCTCACCATGTACATCATAAACAGCAGTGGAGATAAAGGGCAGCCCTGCCTCAGTCCCTTGTTGATATGAATTTTCTCCTCGCTCCTCATCTCTTCCCATTCAACGCAAACGGAATTTTCAAGGTAAATCTCTCACAAAAGCTGTAGGCAATCGTGACCTAACCTTCCCCTTGCAGAATATCCCACAAAATGTTGCGGTCTACGTTGTATTAGGCTACTGTAATGTCTAAAAAGGCCATATATAGCGTTCTACTTTCTACTTTTGATATTTCAATACATTGAGTAAGAAAAAATAAGTTACCATCTTAACGCCTACCTATTCTGAAACCATTCTGAAGTTCTCCCAAAATGCCATTATTTTCTGCCCATGCTTGAAGCTTCAATTTGATTGCCTGCACTGCTAGCCTATATATTGCCAACCTAATGGCCAACAGTCTATACGAGCGAATTCTATCTTTCTCCTCCTTATCTTTATAGATTAAATTCATTCTACTTTGTCGCCAACCGTCTGGTACTCGCCTATCTTTTAAAGTTTTTTCCACTTCATTCTCCAGAGCTTCCTTGCTTTTTGGTCCTAGTTCACTAATCAGCCTAATGACAACCTCATCTAGCCCTGTGGTTGTGCGCTTAGGAATTTTCTCTTTGGGTTTTTTCCAGATGAAATTTTTCAGCACCAGCTCCTTTCCACCTGGGTCTCTTTCATGTTCTTTTTTTCTTTAAATACAACCTCTGCATTGCCTTGGAAAGATTCGGCTGGTATTTTTCGGAGGTAATTTACTGCCGCTTCTCCTTCCAGTCTGTTTCCATCTTCGTCTAGGGTATGTTGTTGTGTTGTCGTTGACTTCCTGCTTAATAATTTTACGTGGTTCGAAAATATTCTAGGTGCGGCCTTCTTTTTCTCACGTATTTCTGAGAACCAACGTTCACTTTCGCCTTTTAATTTTGCTTCCACCAGTAGCTGAAAGAGAGTTTTTCTCCCGGTATATTTCCCATTTACTGACTACTTCATCCTTCGGCAACTGCGCCTTCTTTGCCTGCCTGTGCTCTCTGAATGCTTTCTGTCCTTCGGCGATCGCTTCTCGTATCTCCCTGTTCCACCAGCTTCTCACTTTCTTTTTTCCTTTCCAACGAACAAGTTGTTTCTCTTTTCGCATTTCTGTCGATATTATACTTAGAAGCTTACTACATTCCCATTCTTTATTTGGCCATTTGCCGTGCTCTTCCTAGACTCTAGTGACTATATTTGTTATATCTTCAGCGTTCAAATTTGGACTGACCATTTTGCACTCCATGCTCTCTTTCCCAACTACCTATCCCATTTTCAAAATGATGCGTTTATGGTCACTCCCTATGCTGCAATACCCTTCCTCATCAATGACGATTTCTCTCAACTTATCATGAATTCCTTGTCATCAGACAGTAATCAATGCTTGATTGCCGGTTTCCCACTTCCCACGTGATCGGCCTTTCATACTTAGGCCCTGTATTCACGATAACAGGGTTATGTTGCCCGAAAAGGTCTAGCATTAACTTCCCATTGTTGTCGGCATAGCCACATAAATCCTGTATGTGGGCATTCATGTCACCTAATAGGATAATTTCAGCACCATTCCCTAAACCTTTGATATCAGTGCTTATACGTTCCACTAACTCCTTATTCTTCTCTGTGCAATTATATCCTGTCCACAAATACGCAACGCCCAGCCTAGTGTTTTTCCCACTCATTGTACGCGATAACCAAAGATGCTGTTGACATTTTGAATTTACTCTTTTCCATTTGCCTCTCTGATGAATGAGAATTGCGACTCCCCCTTCCTTTCTTTCCAACTTAGTTCTGTGGCACCCTTCCCAAACATAATTCTCAATCACTGGCTGCTCTCCCGAGTCTCTAAGGTGCGTTTCTGTAACCGCATACGCCCCTATTTGTTCTCTATTTAACTGCTCCTCAATCTCTGCCCGCTTTTCCCTTCTGCCGCCCTGCATGCTTATGCAGCCTATGGCTTGGCAAGCTCTCTTTTTTGCTTTCCTCGTTTTTCTGTTATTGACGGCGATGCTATAGTGAGGTTCTCTTAGGGGACCTTCTTCATTACTACATTCTCTGGCCTCCTGAGCACCCGTCGGCCTCCTAAAAAAGCAACGGCGCGACCAGCAAGTCGCCAGTACACTTCTCGTGCAAGCCTGTAATTGAAGTGAATCCCATCTCGTTGAAAAAAAGCACCACGCCTTCTCACTTCCCTGCTTACTTCGACAACCTCGAAGCGTTTCTCTCGGCTCATTTTCCATATCGCCTAATTATCAGCCTCTACAGCTCTTTGTATGTGACTGTCACGTGCAGGCACCTTTGGCAGCGTACTCACCACGATCTGCACCTGGGGGACAGCTCGCCCAAGTCGTCCACACCCTTCGCGAAGCGCTGGGCTACTCCTGTCCCTTTCCTGTTTAAGACGTCACTTAGCCCGCCTGCTACTATGACAAGGTTGCGCACACGGGCATTTTCCGCGAGTTCTGCTTTTGCTAGCTCCATGGCAGAACCCAGCGTCCGCCCCGGAAATGTCCCCACCGCTACTCTTTCATCGCCTTTCACCCTCTCCACAAATGCTTGTGTGCATCTAGCCAGGTTTGAGTCGCCAGCGATAATTACCACTTCACTCTCTCCTACCTATCCCTGCTTTCCTTTCTCCTATCCCAGTGATTCGGACTTGACGAGGAGCATTGTCCCTTGCGCTCCTGGTTTTTGTGTGTGGCGGTCTCAAGGTAGGTACCGCTCTTTGCAGCTAACTCCTCCCCACGTTGCACGCATTCCACTTGCTTTGTTGAGACTCCCTCTCCTGTCACGTCGAGGGGCTGCGTTCCATTGTCACGGCCATTTTCGTTCACAATGGTTGCCCTCTTGAGCTGCTCCTGGGCTGCTTCAAGTCTTTTTTCCACTACATTATGTGCATTACGCTCCCTATTCAGCTCATTTTTTGTCTTTTCAACCTCTTTGACAAGAATTTCCTGGAAAGCCTCCATTTTCTTCAGCCTAGCATCGACATTACAGTGTGTGCCGACTGACTCGATTCCCTCTCCATTCTCATCCGTCCCTTCATGTGCCTTGAGAGACCCCCCGCCCACTGCCTACTTTCCCAGCTTTCTTGCCCCATGTATTGCATGACTTTTTCTAATGCAAATACCATATTACAATAATAATGCATAGCACGTGCCTTTTAGCAAAAACCGATACGCAGAAGATCCAAATCCTCAAAATGTCGCAAAGTAACTCTCACGACTATTTCAAAAGCAATCAATGCCGCGGAGATCCAAGTTATGACATGCTCTCGCACGCGCTCAACCACCCGGTCACGCTCTCACTTTCCTGCCAAAACACACACAGTGACACTACTAATAGCTACTAGTCTTGCCACCTTTAGCTACCATTTAAAGGCTACACTCAACGTCCCACCCTGCTGCACGTGTTGAAGCACGCGGCATGAAAGGACGCTCTCACCATCCTGCAGAACCTAATGTGCAAGAAACACACCCACGCACATGAAATACGAGAGCAAAAAAGAAAGAAAGAAAGTGAAAACCACCCAATTAATATATAAACGCAAAAAGAATCAGCAAATAAAAGACAGAAGCAAGCTCAAAGCATGCACACAAACTTATGATTTTGTCGCCGCCACGGAACACATAAAGCACGTCCATTCGCCACAAAATCTCAAGGCCTCGAACATACAGAGCGCCGCCCCTCGGTGGATGGCCAAAACACACGCTAGTTGTCGATGCACGGCGAGGCGCCGCCGTTCACATACCACTCATAATATTCCTATGCGATGGTGTAAATACAGTACATACATAATAAGACCTTGTGTTTTTTTACATAACAATATGACTAGCTGGAATGCTCGTTTGGTCAAAACCACGGGGAATGAAGCCCTCTTGGCTTTTTACTTCCTTGAAATGTTGAGGGGCAAGAGTACCCTTAAACCTTGTAACGTGGCGGTTACGCAATAACATGCTTTTAACACCATGGACATAATTATGGATGCGCTAACGGTGTCCTTCAAACGAGCACACCCATTTAAAAAGATATTTTTAAAGAAAGTAATGGTGCAGGAAGGGTGTTTAGATATCCAACCCACCCTGACAGATTTATTTTCTTTATTGTGTGGGTATCTGCTACTGGTGATATGACACTGTTCAATGAATATCTTTGACACCAGCTTGCCTCACTGGGTAAGTCACACTGGGTATCTGCCGTTCTCCAGTTAAACTTTCACGCCAACTTGGGTCACTTGGTATGGTCCACTGGATACGTGCCGCTCTTCCATGACTAAAAAATCATTTGAAGTTGATCCGATGCTGGGCAGAGTCGAATCGGTCTCATTATTTTCAGACCCGCGACGCGCACGAAGTTTGCCGCGGCGCTTATAGATGACCTGCGCCAGAGGACGGCGGTAGCAGTGCGGTTTGTCGTGGAGTTGCTTCATTGATAATCGCATTGACGTCGACAAAGCATTCTTAGGGTACTTCACGCACTTTCCGCGAGCTATATATGTTAGTATATATGTACCTATCTATATATGTTTGTATCGATGTACCTATATATGTATGCTTGTATTTAGCCGTTTTTCTGCCTAACTGGATTCCTGGGTAGTCAGTGGTGAAGTGGGTGCCGCATCGGGCTGCTCTTTTGACAGAACAGGTTTCGAAACCGACCATCAGGCAAACTTGGGTCACTGAGCATGCGGCAATGTGTGCATAGCTGCCCCTCTTCAACAAACCTCTGTCACGCCGACGTCTGTCACTCCAGATGCGAAACAGCATAGGTGCCACTGTTCGAAGAAACATCGCTGTCTGGTAGTGTTGTGTATGTTCCACTCAGTTTGTGCTCGTCTCCGATGCACTGCTTTGATGCTAACTTCAGTTACTGGGTATGTATTCGTAGGAATCTGCCGCTCTACCTGGATGGAAAGACATCCCTTAAATTTATCTGATGCTGGGCGGAATCGAACCCACGTCACAATGGTTTCTCTAGGACAGCAACCAGACGCATTAGCATGCTGCACCAGAAATGCACTCGTTACGTTTCGCTTTTCGAGCAACGGATTTAACGCCAACGTTTTAGCGAGCTGCACCATGAATGCACTAGGCATGTGCCGCTCTCCATTGAACTTCTCGCCCACTTGAGTCACTGAGCGTGTAGCAGTGTGTGTGTGCGGCAAGCGGGGCAACGATTCTCAGCATTCGCAGCCACTGATCCGCCCCTCTTCTCGTCTCTGAGGCAATGCGCGGACTCCCCGGTAATGCCACCACGTGGCACCGCAGGTGCAGGAAGAAACGGGCGAGAGGAGCCCGATTGGCGCATGGTGCCTTTTCAGCGTTCGCTGGCACCGTCGCGTTATGCGTTTCGGAGACCACGCGCAGGCTTCGTGGCGGCAGCGCTAGACGGCGCCGAAAGCACCGGACTCCTCATTAAGGAAGAGTCCTGCTGCAGTGCACTCCTCATACATACCTCGTTTTGACGGTGGCAGTGCCTTGTGTGGCTATATTAATTCAATGCTAACGCATTACCTTCCACAGTCACTATGAGATGGGTTCTTCCACAATCTTCCACGTGCGTTCTTCTGCGGTAGCTGTGTCACAACACATGGACTGCTGGCGTGATGCCACAATCAAGTTCTTTTTGTATGTTGGTTTTCTTTGAAAGGACAGAAAATTGTCCTCTATTGGTATGTAACACGAAGCTGCAAAGGAAGCCACAAGTTTTCTTTAGAGCGCAGCTCTTTGGCGTCCGTTCCTGGGTTTCGCGTCGTCGTCGGCGTTGTCGTCGGCCTCGTAACCAGCTCCGCCCCCCTTTCATCCCCCCAGCGCTAGCAGCGACCGACTGATACCGCTGGATGCCGCTGACGCCGCTAGAGAGTCAAGATAACGTGACTGCATAGAACACCGTCGCCGCCATGCAGAAAGAGGAGGAAAGGGTCCCCCCCCCCCTGTTCTTGTGTGGCGGATAGGGCGTTGGATAGGCGTTGTCCCTGAAACCAACTCCGCAGCTGGGGTTGACTCACTATCGGCGTCAGCGGCATCAGTCAGTCGCTGCTATCTCTTCCCTCCTGCCTTTATCGTGTTGTCCGCTTGCTGCGCGCGCTTCTGTCCCCATCGTTTGCCGCTGGGTGTACACGCCGCCCCCCTCCCCCCTCTTCCTGCGAGTCTCCGGTTGTCAAAGCGCCGGCTCGAACTTAATTCCTTTCTTCGCTCCTCCTCCAATGCAACCCCTGTGCGGTGGCAATCAGAGAGCCAGATCGGTGGCGGCGGATCTGTATATGTGCACCGCCCGAGCCGAAATTGCCGCTGCCGTTCGCCCTGTGCGGTGGCAATCAGAGAGCCAGATCGGTGGCGGCGGATCTGTATATGTGCACCGCCCGAGCCGAAATTGCCGCTGCCGTTCGCCACTGCGAAATTATCTGCCAGTTCTTTCTGAGCCATGAGCGAGACGACCGATGGAAGTCCTCCGTCTGCTGCTGCTGCTGCTGCTGCTAAACGAGCTGCCAGAGCAGAGGCCCAGCGCCGTCGCCGTCAGAATCCAGAGGTGCGTGCCGCCGAAGCAGAAGCTTACCTAGTGGAGTCTTTGTTAAAGGAATACGTGTGAAAAATAAAAAAAAAATTCTGTGATAGCGCATACATGTGTTGCTCCATTTCTTTGCCTCAATCTATCGTAAAGGTGAAACAGCTTATTTGCTGCGCTCAAATTTCGCATTAGGAAGTAACGTAATCGTCGGTAATTTTTTTTCAGAAGGGCAGAAGGGAAGCTTCGCACTTGATGAAGAATTCGTCCTGGTTCTGTGTTTGAAATGCTTACAGGCGTGGTTACACAGCCATCCGAGCTTACCAGCAGCTGTGCACATCGCAGAGCAAAGCCTACTTATTCGATAACTTGAAACACAGTGCTACGGAGTATGGCTGATTAGTGAGTGTTTGTAACCGCTGTAACCAATTTGTACGCGTTTTTCTCTGTCGGAGTTAACACATAGGCAAATGGCGGTTGATAGCTCCTTACTTACATTTAATAAACAAGGAATCGTAGGCCCGACAAACATGGTCATAGCAGTCGGGGCTTGAAATATTGAAGAATATGGTGGTATTCACATATTACTAATGTGTTATTAGTGTAGTTTAATGCATAAGAGCTGTTCTCTGTAAATTATACATCGCTGCTAAAATGTGCAGACATGCGCAATTTTTTATTATTTCGACGCGTTAAACCAACACACGGGACCTGAATCCAGGTCTGCATTATTTTACATAAATGAGCTCTTCAACCTATTACACAGACACCGGACGCAATATCATACGGTAACGCAAAGAGTAAAATTTATTTGCGCCGGAGTTGATATAGAACTTCCCTAGGAGCAGCCTCGTAGGCGAATTTATGGCTAAATAGTCTACCGTCAAGGTTGGCAGAAACTTGTGGTTTAGAAGAATGCAATACTACACAAGGAGGTAATATGACCTAATTAGGTATTTTTCAGACGCTCCGCTGATATTTCGATCGAGAAAAACACCAGAAACGCAAACGTAGCTCTTTTTTTAATTAAATGAACTTGTTTTTGATGTCAACCTGCATGATAAATAGATCTATCTGGTAGTAATATTGGTTTGAGTACTTTCTTCTTTTCATATGATAATTTGTGTTTTGGCTTTATTCTGTTTCATATATGATTATTTCTCGTGGTACTGTATAAACTACCCCTTTCAATCGCCCTTAATTTAGTGCACTAAACTACTTATTTCCTGCGTTTTTGACGACTACGTTTGAGCCCACACGTTATCCCTTTATCAAGAATTTTACTACCTTTTCACTAAAATCGGAGACATTTGTATATTTTTGTGCCGCGTTTTTTGAATAACCAAACAAACAGAGCAAAATGCATCACGAAGCAAATCTAGGTTGAACATCAAAAAAATTGTTTTGATTTTATTACTTTGTATACAGTAGGGCAGTTGAACCTGGCCAAAACATCAAGTGCCGATCCAGATCCAACGACGACTCTGACACCATGACTCAACTTGTTCCACAGGTGAACGCCATAACTATTTGATACAGTCTCGAACACCCAACCAGTCTTGTTCGGCTCGAAGAATGACATCCACGTGTCGTATCCAACTGCAAAAAAGGTTTCACGTTCCCTAAATCTGACCACCTTCCTTACGTTGCGCCAGGAGTAGTAGATGCGTCCCAACAGAGACGGACCACAGCTTCCCCACCGAGCAGTGTCGTACTCCTCAGAGCATCTCTTCAGCGCTTCACCGATGAAAGGATGGGCTTTGTCAAAGCATAGCACGCTGTTCGTGAGTTGGCCGGTGACTTCGAACATCACGCTGTTGCTTAATTCCGACAACTCCTTAAGCACGATAATGTCGAGATCCAGGTAGATGCCGCCATACTTCCACAAGACCGCTAACCTGATGCCGTCACTTAGGTCTTCTATTCCGTACGGCCCTTTGGTCCAGTTGCGAGACCTGTGCCATGAATCTAGGGGGGTGTCACTGAACGTATCGGTCAAATTAAGTTTCAAGCTAGCGAAATTTTTTAGTGAAGACAACGCTTTATAGAAGTCACAGTTTGGCGACAAGTGGCCGGTTGTCAGCAAAAGGACGCGCACGTTTGGATTGTGCAAGGACGCCGACTCAATCGAACATGCCTGACGGCCCTTCAAGTTTGTTTCATTCGAGCTTTCGACAAACCATATCGTCACATCACTGGCTGGAAAGGCGTCGTAAGAGGCGATCGATTGGTGTTGCAGGAAACGCTGCTTCGATGAAAGAGTGAAATGACTGATGCCTGGAACAAAGTAAAACGAAAAGCGCATAAACAAAGCGTAAATTAGAGGAGCAACCACTGCTACAGCGCGAAAGTAGCTGCAACTAGTATCGCCATCTGGTGCTTAAAAGGAGGCTTGCGTTGACCACGCTACACATACAACTGCGGCGGTAGAGTACGAATGACTGATTAAGCGATAGTGAAAAAATGATCTGTGGCAATAAAACACAAAAAAGGGACGGCATGCAACTCTTCGTGTCAAAATCTACGCCTCAGTGAGCGTTCTTTCTGGTTAACGGAATCGAATCTTGAAGACCATGCTTTGAACTACTACTTTCGCCCGGACAGATAGCGGAGCCGGAAACACGTCAGAGACGCTGTCTTTTGGACACCACCTACTAATAAATGCAGAAGATTAATTCGGCAACGACATGCCTGGGCACGTCGTTCCACGGCTTCCTGGCAACTGCAGCTCGTGTAACCATAATGTTTAGCGGGAAACGCTGGCGGAGCACGCTATGCACGAAGGCGAGTTTTCTGGTTCTTTCTTTTTATGGTGTTCAAGAAACCGCGGGGGTCGGGCCACTCCTATTAAGACAGACCTCAAACGGCAGCTGGAAAACGGTATCGCCTTAACAGGGGCTTGTGTTTGAATTTCGGCGTAGAAGAATTCTGTTTCCTCGCATTTTCAAATTACAGCCCCACGCTATGATGTCTGTATGTCGTGATATCTGTATGTTTTTCTACATATTTTAACTTGAGAAATACAATTACTTCAGTAACTCCCTTGCGCTACATGGAGGCGCTGCGTAATTAGGTACGCGTGGTTCGTTCTTGTTGCCGAAGCGAAGTCCGAAGCTGCACGCGGCACGCCGAATTTTCTGCGACACGGGGTCCTTAACAGGATCGCGTTAAAAGCGAGCATCTGTAGCAGCGAAGATGCACCTAAATTCGCATTCGCTGCGACTCCACCCCACAAGCGCGCATCGACGGAGGAGAGCAGGTGGAAGGGTACATCTGCTGCCGCAGTAACATGGCAGCTGTTGCTTGAGGGGTGATCACCGCATTGGCACGTCACCCTCGCTCTCTGTCAGCGCAGGCTCTCGCCTGCGTTCTAAATGCGTCTCGGTGAGGGCAACAAAATGGCATGGAAAGGGAAGAAAGCGCTACCACTAAGGCCCAATCAAAACGCGCCAAGCGTCTCAATGCGCTCGCTTGCGCGCGAGGAGTTCACAGCTCGAAGGACCGCTCAACGGCCTTCCATTGGACGTCAATCCTTTCGCATTCCGGACGCATAAGAAGCGCTTAGACGTCCTCAGATTTGAACGCGCTAGCGTTAAGGTCCACGGCACTGCCGACCTGTGTGGCAGAAAATCCGGTGTCAATGTCGGCGTTGGCCTCGACGGTGTTATCCGTGAGCGTAATTTCCGCATATCTTTAGGTATATGTATATACCACGCCTTGCTATATGAGATGCGATATATACAGGTTATATTGTGACACCATTCAATCTCTAAAATGGCTCCTGGTTAGCATTGCATGTTTGATGAAGTTATCCCTCGCAAACTTGAAAATGACTGCTCAATTGGTTAGAGCATCGCACGCGTAATGCGACGACGTGGGATCGTTACCCACCTGCGACAAGTTTTTTTCATCCACTTTCATTTCCATTAATTCATCATTTCTTTAATTCAATTAGCAAGTACAAGTAATTTCCCCTGTCTCTTCCTTGGTGTCTTTGTTTGTTGCCTTATCACGACATGAGCCCACACACAAATGTCATGAAACAAAATACCGACAGCGCATGCCTTTTGTGTTAAATCTTGTCAGACAGAAAAATTAAAAGTTTGAAACAAAACAGAAGCCTGAAAATGGTGCAATTTTTCTGGAGAGGCTGTGAACCACTTCCAGGACCGGCCCACGCAGGAAAGCGCGTTTCTAGCATAGAGCTAGCCTTCGTCAATAGCGCTCGCCTCTAGCGTTTCCCGGTAGACGTTACGGTTACGTTAGATGCAGTTGCCGGAAACCGTCAGAAGCAGTCAGGGTTCTTCGAATGATATCGCGTTCGACTCCTAAAGGGGAAGCTTAAGCATTGTCCAAGTTTTTTTTCTATTCGGGTGGATTTGCCGCAAGCATAACAATTTAGAAACATTAAATGAAAGCTTTTAAGTCTGCTTCGCGAACTAACTGCAACAGCATTTTTGCGAACATGTTGTGCGTCCCGCAACGGTGGTAGTTTTCAGGTAGGTCCGGCTCCAGCCTAGCCTTTCGTGTTAACACCGCCGTTGCAGGATACATCCAAAACAGGTGTCGAGCATATGGCGCTGTCACAGGAGCCAGTCATTCGGGGCAGATTCCTTGGACGCCTTTTGTCGGGATCCCCCAAGATGTTTGACATGAGCTGACAAATGAAAAACGTCGCACGCAAAGCCTTACGGTTTGTAGTAAAATGAAGCTATGCGCACGGCTTTCAGCCTGCTATTTATTATAACATTCTGCTGTTGAATGGGCACGTTAACTAAACGTTATGTGGATTACAGGTTAGGATTACTATGCTGATGTTCAGAGTGCGCTCCAATAAAGTATCAACCCTTGACTAAGCATACAGAGCTTCGCCAAGCACGCCCCTGTCGGCGTGCTTCTGTAAACACTGACCACTCTGCCATAAACAATTTTCGCCTGTTAATAATGTCGACGAATTTACCTTCAGACGATAAGTTTGCCTGTCACTTTGTCTGGTAGTAGAACCATTTGCATAGGACTTAAGCATTGCTTACAACGCTAATGAAACTGATTGGGCAGATAAAACAGAGGAGAGAAAATATTTACTTAAAATGCATATCCACCCTCCATATTTCGCCACCAAACTATTTCCAATTTAACGTTTATGAATTCTTTCGACGAGGAGTATGCAATAATAATATTTGGGGTTTTACGTGCCAAAACCACTTTCTGATTATGAGGCACGCCGTAGTGGAGGACTCCGGAAATTTTAACCACCTGGGGTTCTTTAACGTGCACCTAAATCTAAGCACACGGGTGTTTTCGCATTTCGTCCCCATCGAAATGCGGCCGCCGTGGCCGGGATTCGATCCCGCGACCTCGTGCTCAGCAGCCCAACACCATAGCCACTGAGCAACCACGGCGGGTTACGAGGAGTATGCAAAGATGACTGCTGCATTCATAGTACTATGTAAGGCGTGTTGTGTTCTGTGCTTGAGTTCACCGCTTTGTTTCGCACCGAGCATCCAAAAGCCTATATTTTATTATATAGAATACGTCTTCCTCACTATAGGAGGGGGCGCAGTCAACTAATTGCAGCATAATAAGATATTCATCTGACTGCGAAACGAACTAATGGACAACAGGTCAGATTAATGGCACGTCCACGTACCTGAAGCGTACGGCAGAAAGCTGTAGTATAGCCAAGCTATTAATCCCAGCAAAAGTATGGAGACCGCTGCTGCCTTGACCAGGCATTCTCGGCGCGCCACATGGTCACTTCCTAATAGCGTCATCAGAGCTGTCGCCGGTAGTTCGCGTCACTCCCATAAGTTCGATCTCGGCAACTTGCCCCGAGGTGCCGATCTGCGGGCATAACATCGGCGACACGAAAGCCGACCGCGTGGGCGCATGCACGGGTCGCGTGAGCCACAGGGCCGCGTGGGCCCTGTGGGCGCATGCAGCTGCGCTCCATATGTGCGCTTCCCTGACAACCGTACTCGCTATTGCCGGCTTGTGCAGTACCGTGAGAGCTGGAGTCAGGGAGATTGCTCTCACCCGAGAGGCGATCAACAAGGCAAACAATACGAGGTGCCAGCTGATTGCACTGCCAAATCTTATTTCGCTGCACGGATTTAGCGACAGCGAAATCATGATGCAGTTAAGCGAGTCGTCCCGCATGATCGCATTTGACAGCGGGTGGCCACAACGAATAAAGGCCGGACGCTGGCGCATCTGCCATTTCGTGGCACGAAGGGGCTGCAGACAAGTTGGCCCGCAATTGCCATTCCTGCAACAAAGCCATCATTTCGTTTGGTTAGTTTTGATTCCTCTTCAAGTCAGTGCCACAAAACGAATGACAAGACTATGCAGACAAAGGCAGGGAATTATTTTTCTAAATTATCCATGGGCAACTGTAGTAGAATTGTCTATCACGACTGCATCATGTGTTGTAGCGAGAAACCGTTTATGCCACCGAAGTATCCCTGGGCGCAATACCGTAAAACTGTTTCAAACTTTTCTATTCCAATTCTCTAATCAGCCCACCGCGATTGATCAAAAACTTTTTTGGACAACCCCCACTTCACCTGTCTTTCACTCGACGTCACGAAAACAGCGATAGCGCTCCATCTGATACTACGTGTACACACTGTTTATGCATTATTTGACCAAACCAAAAAAAAAAATTTTCATTTCTGATTCAGCGCCTTTACGCCATTAGCCCTCGGCCATTGGTCAAACGTTGGCAGGCTGCACCCACTTTATCTGCCTCTCACGCGACGTTACGAAACCGCAAAAACTTTCCGCGTCAAAGTGGCGTGTACGCGTTAAAGATCCATTAATGTGCCAATCAAAAGTGAATTTTCTTATGAATAGCCGCAGGCTGCCCCGTTCCGAAAGGAACAAAAAATGGCTGACCCCGATCGCTCCAGCGCTGGCTACTCGCTCTCGCCGGAGAGCATGGGTTTATTATTTGCATGTAATAAAACTTTTTACGTGGCCTTGTAAACTTTTCGAGAACTTTCGGCACGTTTACGACCTCGTTCTGTCAACTCTTCTTTGCTGAAGATCCGTTTCAGCGTCATTCTTAAGCTACCGTTGCATGCTGCCTCGATTGTCGACGAGCCACCGGAAGCTAAGAAAAAGCCCACCAATCGCAGACGCCGGTACCATCCTCTTCATCCGGTTATCGATTTTCAGTGCAATGGCTCGGCCCCATCTAATCCCTCTCCACTTGAGCATGCTTCTCGCCTCTTGTGAGCAAATTAGATAACCCAAGCCGCTCAGTCCAGGCAATGTTCTTTGTTTTTCAAGCAAACAAAAGTGCGCCCCATGAACGAGGGGAGCATTTGATTGGTCGGTTCAACAACCCTGCTGGTGAGCGCCAGACGCTTGCGTCGGAGGTTACGCAAATTTGACGTCAGGATGGATATTGGAATGAAAACATATTGGAATAGTTTTACGTTATACGGCCCCTGTTATTAAATTATGAAACGAACGATCTTGTCTGACGCTTTCGCAACGTTTCCCGGCTGGCAGACTTTCCCCGCCGAGGGCACGTGCGGTCGCGCAACCGTGTTGCAGGGTGTGTTCGTCACTGCACGTCAACAGCACGCATCAGGCACAATGCTTTCTTCTCCATGCAAGCCCCGGAACACACTTTATACTGTCCTTTGTTTCTTTTTTTTTCAATAAAAGCGGCAAAGTTGCAGCTACCAAGACTTGGTGACGCTTGTTCGAGCACGATGGCATCGCGCGAACTGAGAAGCACGTTTTTTTCCACACTTATGTGGCAACTTTTGCGGCAAAAAGAAAAGAAAGCGAAGAAAGTAAGGAAGTGATCTGAGCCTCTGGCTGAAATCATGATAAAATGCTTGTTATAAAATTAGATAGAACCAAGCGACTCATACATGGATTACAAGAAATATAATAGAGTGTTTACATTGGCTCGTTTTATTCAGTTGAAAGAGTGCACTTCAAGTGCAGCGTTTGAATAAACAGAACGAAAGCGTTTTATTTGCCCCTATCAATTACAGCCGTGCCAAGACCAGCAGATGGAGAACTCTCAGTAAAACATAGAGATTCTTATGCATGTAGCACCGATTAAGATGACTCACGAAACCGTGATCTATGTAAGGCCGTGCTCAGTCGGTACTGAACCTGTCGGATGAGCTTCATTTGGCAAGATGAATATACATTTTTCCTCAATTTACGATGACGTAAAGTGAGGAAGTAAATAGTGAATAACAGCAGTACGTAGGTATTGGGAACCTATTGTCCTAGCAATTTGACAGTCATTCATCATCATCATCATCAGCCTAGTTACGCCCACTGCAGGGCAAAGGCCTCTCCCATACTTCTCCAACTACCCCGGTCATGTACTAATTGTGGCCATGTTGTCCCTGCAAACGTCATAATTTCATCCGCCCACCTAACTTTCTGCCGCCCCCTGCTACGCTTCCCTTCCCTTGGAATCCAGTCCGTAACCCTTAATGACCATCGGTTATCTTCCCTCCTCATTACATGTCCTGCCCATGCCCATTTCTTTTTCTTGATTTCAACTAAGATGTCGTTTACCCGCGTTTGTTGCCTCACCCAATCTGCTCTTTTCTTATCCCTTAACGTTACACCCATCATTCTTCTTTCCATAGCTCGTTGCGTCGTCCTCAATTTCAGCAGAACCCTTTTCGTAAGCCTCCAGGTTTCTGCCCCATATGTGAGTACTGGTAACACACAGCTGTTATACACTTTCCTTTTGAGGGATAGTGGCAACCTGCTGTTCATGATTTGAGAATGCCTGCCAAACGCACCCCAGCCCATTCTTATTCTTCTGGTTATTTCAGTCTCATGATCCGGATCCGTGGTCACTACCTGCCCTAAGTAGATGTATTCCCTTACCACTTCCAGTGCTTCGCTACCTATCGTAAACTGCTGTTCTCTTCCGAGACTGTTAAACAATACTTTAGTTTTCTGCAAATTAATTTTCAGACCCACCCTTCTGCTTTGCCTCTCCAGGTCAGTCAGCATGCATTGCAATTGGTCTCCTGAGTTACTAAGCAAGGCAATATCATCAGCGAATCGCAAGTTGCTAAGGTATTCTCCATCAACTTTTATCCCCAATTCTTCCGACTCCAGGCATCTGAATACCTCCTGTAAACATGCTGTGAATAGCATTGGAGATATCGTATCTCCCTGTCTGACGCCTTTCTTTATAGGGATTTTGTTACTTTCTTTGTGGAGGACTACGGTGGCTGTGGAGCCGCTATAGATATCTTCCAGTATCTTTACATATGGCTCATGTACACCCTGATTCCGTAATGCCTCCATGACTGCTGCGGTTTCGACTGAATCAAACGCTTTCTCGTAATCAATGAAAGCTATATATAAGGGTTGGTTATATTCTGCACATTTCTCTATCACTTGATTGACAGTGTGAATATGGTCTATTGTTGAGTAGCCTTTACGGAATCCTGCCTGGTCCTTTGGCTGACAGAAGTCTAAGGTGTTCCTGATTCTATTTGCGATTACCTTAGTAAATAATTTGTAGGCAACGGACAGTAAGCTGATCGGTCTATAATTTTTCAAGTCTTTGGCGTCCCCTTTCTTATGGATTAGAATGATGTTAGCGTTCTTCCAAGATTCCGGTACGCTCGAGGTTATGAGGCATTGCGTATACAGGGTGGCCAGTTTCTCTAGAACAATCTGACCACCATCCTTCAACAAATCTGCTGTTACCTGATCCTCCCCAGCTGCCTTCCCCCTTTGCATAGCTCCTAAGGCTTTCTTTACTTCTTCTGGCGTTACCTGTGGGATTTCGAATTCCTCTAGGCTATTCTCTCTTCCACTATCGTCGTGGGTACCACTGGTACTGTATAAATCTCTATAGAACTCCTCAGCCACTTGAACTATCTCATCCATATTAGTAACGATATTGCCGGCTTTGTCTCTTAACGCACAAGTCTGATTCTTGCCTATTCCTAGCTTCTTCTTCACTGTTTTTAGGCTTCCTCCGTTCCTGAGAGCCTGTTCAATTCTATCCATATTATGGTTTCTGATGTCCGCTGTCTTACGCTTGTTGATTAACTTAGAAAGTTCTGCCAGTTCTATTCTAGCTGTAGGGTTAGAGGCTTTCATACATTGGCGTTTCTTGATCAGATCTTTCGTCTCCTGCGATAGCTTACTGGTTTCCTGTATAACGGCGTTACCACCGACTTCTATTGCGCACTCCTTAATGATGCCCATGAGATTGTCGTTCATTGCTGCAACACTAAGGTCCTCTTCCTGAGTTAAAGCCGAGTACCTGTTCTGTAGCTTGATCCGGAATTCCTCTAGTTTCCCTCTTACCGCTAACTCATTGATTGGCTTCTTGTGTACCAGTTTCTTCCGTTCCCTCCTCAAGTCTAGGCTAATTCGAGTTCTTACCATTCTATGGTCACTGCAGCGTACCCTGCCGAGCACGTCTACATCTTGTATGATGCCAGGGTTCGCGCAGAGTATGAAGTCGATTTCATTTCTAGTCTCACCATTCGGGCTCCTCCACGTCCACTTTCGACTAACCCGCTTGCGGAAAAAGGTGTTCATTATCCGCATATTATTCTGTTCTGCAAACTCTACTAATAATTCTCCTCTGCTATTCCTAGAGCCTATGCCATATTCCCCCACTGACTTGTCTCCAGCCTGCTTCTTGCCTACCCTGGCATTGAAGTCGCCCATCATTAAATATCCCTAAATTTTAAAAAGTGGAGCAACTTGAGAGGCCTTGTTCAGGGTCATAGACACGGAATCAAAAAGCATAGGCCTCCCTCATAATCAGCTATCAGGGAGGAAGATAAGCACAACCGTAAGCTCATCTATCAAGCAAGATTATTACGACGCGCCCCTATTCTCGTCCCTGCGTCAGATATATCCTGTCGTCCTTTTTTCCTCTTTGACTCTCATGAAAGCGCACCTGTGTGTGGAGAAATCCGAAAAACTTCGCTCTCGCATATGTTTCACGCCCGTAGTTGAACAGGTTATCATGGTAATAAATAAACGCACTCCTGTGCGAAGAACGTAAGAGAACATTCTCTGCCGCATTTCCTGTTCAAATGTCCTGCAAGGTGTCCTGGGATGCCGCGGCACGATAGCATCACCGTTTCTTTTTTTTTTTGTAGCTAGGGAGGCCTTATAAATTTCTTCGCCACGTTTACCCTGCTTTTCACTGCCACGAATAGAGCTGTAGCCTTTTGAAAACCAGATCCACGATGTAAGAAGGACTTCAAAAGAGTGCTGACTTAGGCTGTTAATTGCTACATGTTATGACAAAATAGAATAACAGCGCAATGACAGTACAAACAGAATCTACGGACGAAGCAGTCACTGCCGACCAAATTTTATTGCGCACGAGATAGTGGATAAAGATTCCGAGAGAGAAAACAGCAGAGAAATAAAGGCACATAGAGACAGAAAATAATGTAATACCAAAGTAAATTATTAGATTATCACTTTATTATACATCTCATTAACATGCGTTCAATAAACCTGCGCCGCTTAAGCTTATTGTGCTTGTGTGCGGCACTGGCAGCTAGTAACACCTATTATGTGGTCATTCGCACGAAGCACGTAAACAACTATTCGGAACAAAACTTGAACAAAAGGTGGTCAAAAAACCTTGCTCAAGGTAGCGCATGACAAACGCTGGATTCGCACGACACGACAACACTGTTCTGTTCGAAAACTTGGCAGCAGACACATTTTTACACGTGCTACCCATAAATTTAAGCTTTACACACTTTGAGCGATATCTGACACAAAAACACAGTGCAACCGGGTAGCTATAACGTCAACGTTTCCACAAATTGTATTCACAACAACCGTAAAAAATTATGTTTATTAGTGATCGCTTTACACTTCTAATCGAAGTTTGGCACAAATTCACCTCAGGTAACTTATCGAATACGATTGGCACATAAAACAATCTCTACACTTTTTTGCATATTTCATGTATACTTTTAGCAAAGTATGAAACTCGACTTTCCGTAGGTTGAATTTACTTTCAGGATATACAGCTTTAAACTAATGGTTGAAATTGTGTTTTGTGTACATCACATAACTCTTCATTGAGCGCATCTGCAACTTTGGCTGTGTCATTGTTATTCATCTCAACCGTTGAAACACTATATGCAATAAGTTTCATACCTCTGTAAATTATTCGATTCATATGGCTCTTGAAAGCGTCCGAAAAGAATCTAAACAAAGTAATTCCACACCGTATAATGTTTTCACCAAGCGACCTAAAAACTAATTTTTTTTTTAAATTCAAGAGTTGTGCAGCTCCTAATGTGGTGTATAGCTTTGCTGACAAGGTCCTTAGCTTTCTACAAATGCTCTCGACCTGCTTATTCAAAGATATAACAACAGCAAACTGCATGCTCGAATATTTTGCAAGAGTGCTGTACTGAATAGGGTTGCACATGCAGTTTGTACATGTTTCAGCTTGTAGGAATAAGTTTTGGAACATAGAGTTTGATGTGGGGATTGTGGAAGCACAAAAGCTTCGTTATTGACTCGCTAGCAAATATAAAGTGCTTCTTAAACCAGCTCGTAATCTTGTGACTATCAGACTGTAATTACCTACATGCCACATGAATGCTCGAATGAGGCAAGACCAACGCTGTATCATCTGCAAATTGATATAGTATTGATTTCAAGTTTAGCATTCCGAGGTCATGTACACATAAATTAAGTAATAAAGGGCCAAGTGAAGAATCCTGTGGCCCTCCGTAATTTCTTACCCTGAGATCACTCTAACTTTCGTCAATTTTGACTGTTTGTTAACGATTCTCAAAGTAATCTTTGAAGTGAGTCGCGCAAATAGCCATTGAAATCCAAAATTTTCCAGGCTATACAAAGCACATCCCTATCAATAGTGTAAAACGATTTTGTCAAATCGAAAGGTAACGACAGCGCAATTTTATTTTGAGCAATGTTCGAGTGGGCAAAATCTGAAAAGCTTGCAAGCTGTGCGATTGTGCTTCGTCCATTCTGACACCATATTAAGTAGGATAACACAGAAAATTTTTCTCGCAAAAACTGGTCATTATTTTTACTATATATTTTCCCACAATGTGCGCTAATCGTGCCAGTATTGCTACATAAAGCTGTATTTCAGACCTTCTTCTTTTCTTACGCAGTGGTCGCATTCGTGAAGTTTTGAAATCACTAGATATAACAACTGTCATCAGCGTGCCATTATTAATCGCCAGGATGACCTCTTTAAGTTTACTAATATTCCCAATTACATACGCTACTCGTATAGCATCAATACCAGGGGTTTACCATTCTGAATTTTGTTTAGAATATAGTCTGGATTGTTCTCTGTCATTGGCGGTAAATGTGGACATTTAAAAGATCTATATATATATCAGGTAATTTCTTAGTTGTATATTATTGCTTTTTCTAAGTCATTCAGTAGTTCCTCTATAAAATAGTCTTTAAATGTGGAAGCTACTTTTTTAAGAATCACTTACTTGCCTAAATTTGTCATGAATTCCCTGCTTAATTCCTCTAAACATGAGGTCATCAAGAAGCTCTCTGGTAGCTGTCACGTATATTGCATTGTCGGTGAACTTTTTGAAAAAAGAGCACGTTTTAGCCAACCTTTGTTTAGCGGTTGCTTAGTTACGAAGTTTCTTGAAATCTTCCCTTTGAACAAAGTTTTGCGGATTTTGTCTGTACAGCGTTGAAATGAAACATTTTTCATTACAAAGCGTCATTACTTCCTTATTTACCCACAGGTATTTCTTTTTGCTTCGTTTTATTACCTTCTCCTTATTTGCCTAATGATAAATGTAAGAAAATATGCTCACAACTTTCTCATATGTTTCGTTTGTACATCAGGCAGTTCCAGCCATATTGCTTTATTAGCATGTCCACTAAATGTCTATTTGCATCCTTTTAATTACTGCATTTACGCTCAGTACATATTGCTCTCGTAAGTAAGCTATGCAAACGAAATAATGATCGGCTAATTTCTGCCTTGTTACACCAGCCACAGTTTCTTTCGCGGGTCACAATATTGTCTATACAGCTTTGCGTAAATCTCTCCCCTCGCCATTCTTCTCCTGCGTAATCTTCAATCACGTTGTTGCATGCAACTAAAAGGTCTAATTAAAATGGATGTTTAGTCTACAAGTACTCAGGACATCAATAAACGTATATGTAATTATGGCTGTTTGGTTTCAAGTACTCAGGACATCAATATTGAAGTCTCACACAAGAAATGGATACTGCGCATTTATGTAAGAACATTCTTTAGTTCTTTCAGACACTGCTCTACGGTGTACTTGGAGGTCTACATATTGCACACTTGTTGTAGCTTTCACACTTAGTATTAAGTGATATCATTGCTGATTCAGCAGTTTCGAGCGCACAATTATTCTCTTTTAAACAGTGTTCCAACTTCTGAAAACGAATTCATCCACCCTTGCACTCATCCCTGCGAAACTTAAGCTGCTTAAAATCGCCGAGGTTCTAAAGACTACCTTCCACAGCTTGCAAATTTATTTCACAGGTAACTAATACATCCGGAACAATTGTTAAACCACCTAAATATGATTTAAGTTGCTCCCAGTGATTTTACAGCCAAGCTGTGTACGGCTAGCCGATTCGTCCGTCCGTCCATCTGTTGCCTGTACACTGAAAACTACTCCCTCTCAATCCCATGCGCATGCGCGAAAACAAAGAGAAAGAGAAGCGCGTGATTGGCTGCGCCAGCAGTGACGTCGTTGCTCTCCGTCGCAGCCGAGCGCACTCGCAGCAGCAATACTCCTGAGGAGCAGGCAACTTTGCATCAGCAATGCCGCGAGAAGAACCGGGAACGAGTTCGTCTACATCGTCCCGATGCTGCAGCAATGGCATAAGAAGAGGCTCGTGCAGCTGCGCGCAAGCAGCAACTGCATGCCTAGGATGCGGCAGTCTACCAAGCTGTCGTTTAATGAACCGTCGGGATTTACCCAGTGATAAGCACCGGGGCCACACGTTTCAGCTTCGGTTAACCATCTGTACGGAGTGCTTAGCCGATGATTTTTTATACTTCTCACATTATTCTGTATTACAGTCAATTCAATTGAGTGATAAGGGTTATTATTTAAGGCGTCATTCACATGCACTTCCCAGTCATAAAATGAACAGAATGTCTTAGACATTTTAATAAATCTTACTGAGGTCAGCCTCGTCCACCACCTCAATTACGCGGTTTCAGTAACCTTTCTGACCACGATTCTGCCGTTCCTCGTCTAGGCAAACTTAAACCCCTTTCACCGTTGTCTTTGAACGATTGGCGTTCAAGTGTCTAAGGAACGAGCGCTTCCATCACAGATGCATCTTTTCCCTATTAAAATTTATTCATACTCTTCCTTTTGTTTTTTGTCAATATTTTCTGCTTTCTTTCTTTTTTTTTTAATTTGCGTCATGCGGCTGTCCCTTTTTGACGTTTCATGTTTTCCTCTTTGTATCATTTATGGTTGCTCAAGTGCAAGGTTAATTTAAGAAAAGCCCGAGTTCACTTTGCATGTTTCTTCTAATCATCGGTTTATCCGCTTTACTGGGTTATCAAATTGTTAATGTTGAGTTCTTTTCAGCATGGTGCAAACCTACTAGGGGAATTGACAGCATAAGTGATAAATAAATGAGTACCTGTAAATGACAAGCTCCAAAAAACGGGAAAAAATCTTGTAAGAAATAGAGCTTCTGACGTCATCACGGTCTTCTTCTTTGCGCGTGCGAACCGAGAAAAGAAAGAAGCAGCACAGTTCAGCAGCTATGGACGGCAGCCCTTCGCACGGCCCAGAGCCGACGACGGCCCCGACCGCGGAGCCGCTGGCCGAAGCGCCGGCCGCCGACGAAGGCGCCAAGCCCCGCGAAGGCAGGAAGCGCAAGGGTCGCCCGTACCGCACGCAGAAGCACAAGAGCAAGCAGGCCACGGTGAGTGCTTGTGCGTTCCGCACGAAGCTGTCTGTGCTTGCTCTCCTGTTCGTACTGTGGGTTCTAATCCGCGTGTGCGTGCGTGCTTGAGCGTGTGTGATTAGACTCCACCGTTGTATTAGTTTCCCGTAGCACTATACATGGCCATGGCCTCCTAGTTCACCCGCGTACGTGCGCGTGTGTACGTGAACTTGGGGGCAATACGGGCAACAAACTTCGTGGGCCAAATTGGAGGGCGAACGCCATCGAAAGTAGGTGGCGTCCAAATATGGTGTCCATGATGTGTTTCCATGCCTGCGATTGTATTCGGCGCGTGCATACAGCAAAGCCATAGCCTTCAAGACTGGTTCCGGCGACTTTGTGGCAGCCGTTACTGGAGTGTGCAGTTGGACACCACTTATGGCTCATCTGCATGCTTTTGTCTACTCGTCGTCTGCTTCGATGGATAATCGAGAAGGCCCACTGCCTTCTCCTCCACCTTAACGGATTTTGGCCGATTACGCTTTCCCGGTTTTGGATCTTATGCTGCGACCTACGATACAACGATCATTCATTCCTATTTGTAGGTTCTGCTGCCTTCTTGGTAGCTGAACACGTGTTAGCTTTCTTCACAAGATCTTTCCACAGTTATATTTGCGTTTAGAGTTACTTGTTTTGTCACCTTCATATAAAATCGAGTTTGAAGTGGTTCGGCATAGACAACATGGTGGACGACAGCCGCGACGTCCTACTGGTACTTCTACTGGTACGTCCTACTGGTACTTCTAAGGGATCGGGTACTTCTACAATGGCACTTTGGGTAAAAATTTGTTTTCACGATTGATGTGTATCCAGTCGCTCGTGATTGCCAGCTGTCGTCTGCACCATCGTGCTGAGTAAGCTCAACCAGATCACTCCGTTAGTTTGGACAGGACAGCGATATTTGATCCGGATCAGGCTTGGTCGTCATTGAAAGTTCCCGCGTTGCACCGGTAATAAAGAACAACTGAACACAACCAAACAACCTAAGACAATTTAAACCACCGCTGCCCTTTTCTCGCAACCCAGCTCAAGCAGGCAAGGTGCCACGCAGTACGCCCGCAATGTTTTGATAAATGGGGTGTCTAATCATATGCCTGTGCTAAAGCTGTCAACTGCTTTTAACTTGCTACCACGGAAAGGTTACTGATGAACACACATGTCCGAAAAGCCCGAGCACCTTGGCAAATAGAAGGAAGCACGATGTGCGATGCCGCGCACATCAGCTGGCGCTCAATTTGTCACTAAAAGCACGTAGAAGTAGAGCTGCAGCGACATTCTCAGAGTCACTAGCAAACTCTGATAACTTAGCTACAAGGCGGGACTACAACGCTACCGCGAACAATAGCAAGCATTCAAGAAAACGGCAAACGCTGACATTCTGACTTACTCGATTCCGCGGAAGGCATTTATGCCTACCTGCGTCCCTTTTCGTACCGTTTTACGCGAACCTGTAGAATTTGACAGGCGGCTGCAGTCCCCAGGTGTTGTGGCACTTCACCCTGCAACGGTACAAGCCTCCTTGGCTACCCGGTCTTTGTGTAGCCAGTCCTGCCATCGTAAAAAGACGGCTAAACGAGGGGTCCATTTGAAAAAGCTCGATCACAGAGCATCTGGCCGCGCCAGAACACTCATGTATCCTTGCGCGGCTATCTGCTGTCATAAAACTTGAAGTTAGCGCTCTATCACAGTAAAATTCATCCGAAACCAATACTGACCACCGCCATCGTAGAATGCTCCTCCACTATACACTCGACCCCAGCTCATAAAAGTTGATGGCAGCGCCGTCTCCGACAGAAACGGTCACTGCGCCTCATTGGCACTCCACGACAATTCTTGAGAAGCGTAGTTTTTCGCTCGAGAGGTGCCGCTGTGCTCAACTCAGTCAGAAAAACACTGAATGCACAAGAGAACCGTTGCGTGCATAACATTCGCAAAAGAGACAAAGGCCCACCGAGATGATTCCGGATTTCTGTAAGAGAACTTCGAGCTCCATCTAAAAAAAATTATGAGCTATTCCACTCTGTGAAGTTGAATGACCAGCGAAGCTATATATAGCACACGACAAAGAGATGACACAGAGTTTTGTACAACGGTACGAACACGTGTATTGTCTTGAACGTTGGTCATCGTGACAAAAGGTACGCACCCACATTTAATTATATACATCCGCGTTCATTCGCGGTATGAATTTGTTATACTTTAATTCCACACAAGAAATTTAGGTACATACCTATGATATAAGGGGTCAGACAAGGAGACACAATCTCTACAGTGCTATTCACTGCGTGCTTCGAAGAAGTATTCAAGCTAATAAACAGGGAAGGCTTAGGAGTAAGGATCCACGGCGAATATCTCAGCAACCTTCGATTTGCAGATGACATTGTCCTATTTAGCAACACTGGGGACGAGCTACAAGAAATGATTGAGGACCTCAACAGAGAGAGTATAAGAGTGGGGTTGAAGATTAATGTACAGAGGACAAAGATAATGCTCAATGGCCGGGCAAGGCAACAAGAGTTCAGAATCGCCAGTTAGGCTCTAGAGTTTGTGAAAAAGTACGTTTGCCTAGGTCAAATACTCAAAGAGGACCCTGATCATGAGAAGGAAATTTACAGTAGAATAAGAATGGGTTGGAGGGCATTCGGCAGACATTGTCAGCTCCTTACT
Source organism: Dermacentor variabilis (assembly GCF_050947875.1). Taxonomy (NCBI): domain Eukaryota; kingdom Metazoa; phylum Arthropoda; class Arachnida; order Ixodida; family Ixodidae; genus Dermacentor; species Dermacentor variabilis. The sequence continues at coordinate 240,052,346 of NC_134569.1, read as the reverse complement.
GGAAGCTTACCATTATCATTGAATAGGAAGGTGTGCAATGACTGCATTTTACCGGTGCTGACATATGGGGCAGAAACTTGGAGATGGACGAAGAAGCTCGAAAACAAGGAGCGCGCAAAGAGCGATGGAACGAAGAATGTTAGGCATAACGTTAAGAGACAGAAAGAGAGCGGTGTGGATCAGCGAGCAAACAGGGATAGCCGCTATTCTAATTGGCATTAAGAGAAAGAATTGGAGCTGGGCAGGTCATGTAATGAGCAGGTTAGATAACTGTTGGACCATTAGGTTTACAGAATGGGTACCAAGAGAAGAGAAGCGCAGTCGAGGACGGCAGAAGACTAGACAGGGTGATGAAATTAAGAAATTCGCAGGCGCAAGTGGAAAGCGGTTGGCGCAGGACAGGGCTAATTGGAGATCGCAAGGAGAGGCCTTCCTCCTACAGTGGACAGAAAATAGGTTGATGATGATGAAGATGAGTTACATTCGTGTTTTTATTTCGCGATATACTGAGTAAAATATTTCGAGACCGACATCAACGCACCGATTGGCAGCGGGCCAGTGCCGTCAGCGCCTTCACAGAGGGAGCACAGAGAAAGAAAAAAAAGTTTTTTTTTTGTCAGGGAGGGGCAGTACGGGAACGCTGGCATGATGAGCTGCAGTGGAGCCAGCTGGGGAAGATGACGACGACGACGAACGCGCGAGCAGTGGCACGCGCAATTGTTGATCATAGTTTTTTTATTGCGATAGCAAATATATGGACTCTCCAGGCTCATTCCTGCCGTTGGCGTCGCCGTCACCGTGAGGTTCCGTATGCGTGAGAGAGTGTGAGGGGAGCCGGCGAACGCGGTTTATTCTCGCGTGCGCGAGCGAAGAACGCGGCCCGGATGCGTGCCTTCTCCTGTGGCGCGCGAGGCAAGGGTGTGAGGCGAGGGAGGAGGGGCGTTCGCCGGCGGCTGTCAGGATGCCTCGGTGTGCGAGTAAAAACTGTGCGGCGTCTACTACGGCGTTGGCCACGCAAATCACGGGCGCCGTAGTAGACGCCTTTGCAATCTGCGACGCGGAGGAAGTGCGCGCCCGCGTGGACCTAATCTTCAAAGCGATCTGCGATGTTTGCAGAGAGCGCATACAGCCGGTACTTTCGTGTGCGCTGTGCTTTCGACGTTTCGTTCGGGTTGAAGCGACAGATGCACGAAGGTCAATTGGCTCGCGGCTGCGGCCACGATTTCTAACTCCAGCGCTTTCACAGACAGCTTGCGCTGTCATCGAGAGAGATCTGTTCATGTCTACCTGTGCGCCCGTGACACAGTGCTCGTTATTTAGTTAAAACACGTTGACGGGCTAGTTCGTTTGAATACATGATAGAATGGTAAGCGCGACTGAACAGAGACGTAGAAAGAGGCAAACACGCAAGCACAGCGCTGTCTATGTGTGTGTGTTTCTTTCTACGTCCTCATTTAGTCACGCTTACGCATTCTATCATTGTTAATTTGGTTAGTAAGCAAATGTTCGCAAGCTTATAGGGCTGATAAAACTACTATTGTTACTTCGTACAGCTATTTACTAATTTTCTATCACAATTGGTGCTTCGTCTTTTGGGCGAAACTGGGAAATTTTCTTTCTCACACAGATTTCTTGATGGACAAGAAGAATGCACGAAACCCTAGCCGTAAACAGCTTCTCTGTAAAATTCGCGAATGGCTGTAAAAGGCGTACCCACGGTAACATCTTCGAAGGAGATGATGCATGCGGTACATAAGAGACGTTATTAGGAATAAGTTCAGCGCCAAAGAATGCGCAGTTGCGACTCAAACAGACACAGATAGAACCGAGAAGCTTGAGAGATCAAAATTTAGCATAGAAATGCTAAACTACAAAGTGATTCGCCAGATATGACAAGGTGACGACAACTGATGACGCAGTGGGCAGGAAAACCGTCGCTCACTTGCATCCGTTGAGAGCGAGAAATATGGGAAGCACTGGCAATAACCAAAAGAAAAAGAGAAATGCGTAAGCACTCCGTCCATCATGCTCATCAAAGCTGAGTTCGAGTTTGCCAGGTCGAACGGCTGCAAGAGAATGATGTTTTTCCGGCTGACTGCATCATCACATAACGTCACCTTGTCAAATCTTTTTGAAGTGAATCTTTTTTGCCCCTTCCTTCGACTTTCTCACTGGTGCTGCTGCTGCTGTGGCCACTGCTGTCCGGCACACCCCGTCGAGGTGGGGAGGGGGGGGGGAGGGTTCATAGCATGTATAGACAACAATGGTATACCGCGGAGCGGCGCTGCCGCACCGGCGTCGAGCACCATGCGCGTGCTAAAATTTCGCCTATCGGGTGTACGTCTCTTCGATCTCTCCTTCACGCCGCCGTGGTTGCCTGCTGCAATGCGCGCGTTTGCGCAGGTTTCGTACCGCACGCGTGTGCATCTGTGTGTGCACGTCTCATTCGAAGGACATGTGCACGATGTACAAGTTTCCAGCTGGCTTAATAAGATCTGTGCGGTTGACGACTGTTTTAGTGGCTTCAAAGTGGAGAAAGGGCAGCGTCTGCTTAGCCACGTAAGTGATTTGCAGCAGTTAATCGGAAACGACATCATATGCGTAGTCGGAAAAATTGTCGGCACAAATGATACGTGTTGGCTAAAGTCAATTTTGCAGTTTCTGCTACAAATTCGCGTTGTGTCTGTTGGCGACCATGTACTTCCATCGGCCCTGTGCGGAAATATACAAAATATATCACTGCAAAGCACAAATACGACATGCGCACACAACTTTAACTAGTACATGCCCTCTAACGTAGAACAGAGGCAACAGCGTAAATAGTCTGGTAATGGTTAACAGTGGTCAAGAGACGGAAGTTGAAAGCATTAGTAAGCATTTCTGCTTGTGCAATGCCGGCACGACCAAGACACCGGCGTGTATCTTCCAGTAACTCGATTGATCGGTGCAGTGGTGGTGCACGAATGAACTCCGGTCATGTTCAATGCACCCTGCACATATTGAATTTCTCGGCACGCCTGAACTTCGGCCACTGCTAGTGCATGCAATAGAAGTTGTTTCCATTCTTGGTCAGCGCACACACAAAAGAAACAGGAGAAAGAAGACAGCACAAGCGCTGGTTCAACAACTGAAAGTTTTTATTTGAAGAAAGAGGCCATATGCCCAGTAATCATGAAATCCTTGTGGATTACATGTAAAAAATATAATATACTCACGAGCGATCAGTGAATGAGATCTCTTCGTTTGTCAGTTGTTTACTTACTTTGTTCGGCGCCCCGCGGTAATCCTTGTCTGTCGTCTGCCTTTTTCGTACCATTTTCATACGAATCGTTGAATTTTACTTGAGGTATCAACCTTTCGCGTTTACGTTGCTGTTGTGGCCGTTAACAAAATAATATTAAGTTCCAGTCTTCCAAAGAGGCGCCATCGTAAACAAGAGACGTTTCGCACGCAGCGCGAGCTAAGTGCGAGCGCGACCTCGAAAGGAAGCGACGGAAACGCACACCCGTGGGAGGTGACATCTTCCGCCAGGGGAAAACGAGCGCTGGCGTCTTGGATGAAACTCGACGTGCCAAAGTCCATAGAAGGAGTGTGGCCGAGAAGAAGAGACGCGAGGAACTGGTTTGGACCGCACCGCGTCGAACATGTACTGCATGCACCCCCTGGAGCTGCCGGGTCGTCACCACATTAACCTCTTGCGAGCTGCAATAATCCGCGATCCCCCGCAAGCGCTTACCTGCAACCGACCAACCTGCAAGTCAAGAGGGACGCTGATAGAATGCAAGATAGGACGAGGAGAGGAAGCAGAGACTGGGTAGAACCGCCGCAGTCACGAAACGAGTCGCAAAACAGTCTTGTCCCTATTCGCTCGAAGTTACCGTACAGATACACGGCGGGGGGGGGGGGGGGGGGGGGCGTATACCAAACAGGTGACGTGAGAAGGCAAGTAAATGGTGGTTAAACTTAAGTTCAAGGTAGGGCACGCTGTGCTTCTGCTATGTCAGAAAAATAGAACCATGAAAACATGTCTAGTAAACAACTTCGCGGGGCGTGCATAAGCAGATCCACATTAATTAAGGCGCCTCTCACGGTCTCGGCGATACAATTGAAGCGGTCGCACATGAAATGAACAATTCTGTGACCGCCGCGATAGCTTTGCGGTTATTGCATTGCTCATGGTCGCGGATTTGCCTGAAGCAGCTGCATTTCGACGGGAGCGAAATAAAAAACGCTCGCGCACTTTGATTTAGGGGCACGTCACAGAACGAGCACCACTGTGCCAAAATTAATCTGGAGTGCGCCACTACTGCCTGCCTAATAATCAGATTATGGTTTTCGCACATAAAGCCACACAATCCACATCAACTTTAATGTTTCTCACATTGTGTGATGTGCCATGTCATCATCATCATCAGCCTAGTTACGCCCACTGCAGGCCAAAGGCCTCTCCCATACTTCTCCGACTACCTCGGTCATGTACTAATTGTGGCCATGTTGTCCCTGCAAACGTCTTAATGTCATCCGCCCAACCACCTTTCTGCCCCCCCCCCCTACTACGCTTCCCTTCCCTTGGAATCCAGTCCGTAACCCTTAATGACCATCGGTTATCTTCCCTCCTCATTACATGTCCGGCCCATGCCCCATTCTTTTTCTTGATTTAAACTAAGATGTCATTTACACGCGTTTGTTCCCTCACCCAATCTGCTCTTTTTTATCCGTTAACGCTACACCTATCACTCTTCTTTCCTTAGCTCGTTGCGTCGTCCTCAATTTCAGCAGAACCCTTTTCGTAAGCCTCCAGGTTTCTGCCCCATACGTGAGTACTGGTAACACACAGCTGTTATACACTTTCCTCTTGAGGGATAGTGGCAACCTGCTGTTCATGATTTCAGAATGCCTGCCAAACGCACCCCAGCCCGCTCCTATTCTTCTGGTTATTTCAGTCTCATGATCCGGATCCGTGGTCACTAACTGCCCTAAGTAGATGTATTCCCTTACCACTTCAAGTGCCTCGCTACCTATCGTAAACTGCTGTTCTCTTCCGACACTGTTAAACATTACTTTAGTTTTCTGCAGATTAATTTTCAGACCCAGCCTTCTGCTTTGTCTCTCCAGGTCAGTGAGCATGCATGCAATTGGGCTCCTGAGTTACTAAGCAAGGCAATATCATCAGCGAATCGCAAATTGCTAAGGTATTCTCCATCAACTTTTATCCCCAATTCTTCCCACTCCAGTTCTCTGAATACCTCCTGTAAACATGCTGTGAATAGCATTGAAGAGATCGCATCTCCCTGTCTGGCGCCTTTCTTTATTGGGGTTTTGTTGCTTTCTTTGTGGGGGACTACGGTGGCTGTGGAGCCGCTATAGATATCTTCCAGTATCTTTGCATATGGCTCATCTACACCCTGATTCCGTATTGCCTTCATGACTGCTGAGGTTTCGACTGAATCAAACGCTGTTTCGTAATCAATGAAGGCTATATATAAGGGTTGGTTATATTCCGCACATTTCTCTATCACCTGATTGATAGTGTGAATATGGTCTATTGTTGAGTAGCCTTTACGGAATCATGCCTAGTCCTTTGGTTGGCAGAAGTCTAAGGTATTCCTGATTCTATTTGCGATTACCTTAGTAAAGACTTTGTAGGCAACGGACAGTAAGCTGATCAGTCTATAATTTTTCAAGTTTTTGGCGTCCCCTTTCTTATGGATTAGGATTATGTTAGCGTTTTTCCAAGATTCCGGTACGTTCGAGATCATGAGGCATTGTGTATATAGGGCTGCCAATCTTTCTAGGACAATGTTCCCACCATCCTTCAACAAATCTGCTGTTACCTGATCCTCCCCAGCTGCCTTCCCCCTTTGCATAGTTCCCAAGGCGTTCTTTACCTCTTCCGGCATTACTTGTGGGGTTTCAAGTTCCTCTAGACTATTCTCTCTCAACTTACCGTCGTGGGTGTTACTGGTACTGCATAAATCTCTGTAGAATTCTTAAGCCACATGAACTATCTCATCCATATTAGTAACGATATCGCCGGCTTTCTCTCTTAACGCACACATCTGATTCTTCCCTATTCCTAGTTTCTTCTTCACTGCTTTTAGGCTTCTTCCGTTCCTGAGAGCCTGTTCAATTCTATCCATAGTATAGTTCCTTATGTCCGCTGTCTTACGCTTGCTGATTAACTTAGAATGTTCTGCCACTTCTACTCTAGCTGTAGGGTTAGATGCTTTCATACATTGGCGCTTCTTGATCAGATCTTTCGTCTCCTGCGATAGCTTACTGGTTTCCTGTCTAACGGCGTTACCACTGACTTCTATTGCGCACTCCTTAATGATGTCCATAAGATTGTCGTTCATTGCTTCAACACTAAGGTACTCTTCCTGAGTTAAAGCCGAATACCTGTTCTGTAGCTTGATCCGGAATTCCTCTAGTTTCCCTCTTACCGCTAACTCATTGATTGGCTTCTTATGTACCAGTTTCTTCCGTTCCCTCCTCAAATCAAGGCTAATTCGAGTTCTTACCATCCTATGGTCACTGCAGCGCACCTTGCCGAGCACGTCTACATCTTGTATGATGCCAGGGTTCGCGCACAGTATGAAGTCGATTTCATTTCTAGTCTCACCATTCGGGCTCCTCCACGTCGACTTTCGGCTAACCCGCTTTCGGAAAAAGGTATTCATTATCCGCATATTATTCTGTTCTGCGAACTCTACTAATAACTCTCCTCTGCTATTCCTAGAGCCTATGCGATATTCCCTCACTGACTTGTCTCCAGCCTGCTTCTTGCCTACCCTGGCATTGAAGTCGCCCATCAGTATAGTGTATTCTGTTTTGACTTTCAACATTATCATCATCATCACCCTAGTTACGCCCACTGCAGGGCAAAGGCCTCTCCCATACTTCTCCAACTACCCCGGTCATGTACTAATTGTGGCCATGTTGTCCCTGCAAACGTCTTATTGTCATCCGCCCACCTAACTTTCTGCCGCCCCCTGCTACGCATCCCTTCCCTTGGAATCCAGTCCGTAACCCTTAGTGACCATCGGTTATCTTCCCTGCTCTTTACATGTCCGGCCCATGCCCATTTCTGTTTCTTGATTTCAACTAAGATGTCGTTTACCCGCGTTTTTTGCCTCACCCAATCTGCTCTTTTCTTATCCCTTAACGTCACACCCATCATTCTTCTTTCCATAGCTCGTTGCGTCGTCCTCAATTTCAGCAGAACCCTTTTCGTAAGCCTCCAGGTTTCTGCCCCATATGTGAGTACTGGTAACACACAGCTGTTATACACTTTCCTTTTGAGGGATAGTGGCAACCTGCTGTTCATGATTTGAGAATGCCTGCCAAACGCACCCCAGCCCATTCTTATTCTTCTGGTTATTTCAGTCTCATGATCCGGATCCGTGGTCACTACCTGCCCTAAGTAGATGTATTCCCTTACCACTTCCAGTGCTTCGCTATCTATCGTAAAGTGCTGTTCTCTTCCGAGACTGTTAAACAATACTTTAGTTTTCTGCAGATTAATTTTCAGACCCACCCTTCTGCTTTGCCTCTCTAGGTCAGTGAGCATGCATTGCCATTGGTCTCCTGAGTTACTAAGCAAGGCAATATCATCAGCGAATCGCAAGTTGCTAAGGTATTCTCCATCAACTTTTATCCCCAATTCTTCCGACTCCAGGCATCTGAATACCTCCTGTAAACATGCTGTGAATAGCATTGGAGATATCGTATCTCCCTGTCTGACGCCTTTCTTTATAGGGATTTTGTTGCTTTCTTTGTGGAGGACTACGGTGGCTGTGGAGCCGCTATAGATATCTTCCAGTATCTTTACATATGGCTCATCTACACCCTGATTCCGTAATGCCTCCATGAGTGCTGAGGTTTTGAATAAATCAAACACTTTCTCATAATCAATGAAAGCTATATATAAGGGTTGGTTATATACTGCGCATTTCTCTATCACTTGATTGATAGTGTGAATATGGTCTATTGTTGAGTAGCCTTTACGGAATCCTGCCTGGTCCTTTGGCTGACAGAAGTCTAAGGTGTTCCTGATTCTATTTGCGATTACCTTAGTAAATACTTTGTAGGCAACGGACAGTGAGCTGATCGGTCTATAATTTTTCAAGTCTTTGGCGTACCCTTTCTTATGGATTAGGATTATGTTAGCGCTCTTCCAAGATTACGGTACGCTCGAGGTTATGAGGCATTGCGTATACAGGGTGGCCAGTTTCTCTAGAACAATCTGACCACCATCCTTGAACAAATCTGCTGTTACCTGATCCTCCCCAGCTGCCTTCCCCCTTTGCATAGCTCCTAAGGCTAGCTTTACTTCTTCTGGCGTTACCTGTGGGATTTCGAATTCCTCTAGGCTATTCTCTCTTCCACTATCGTCGTGGGGACCACTGGTACTGTATAAATCTCTATAGAACTCCTTAGCCACTTGAACTATCTCATCCATATTAGTAACGATATTGCCGGCTTTGTCTCTTAACGCACACATCTGATTCTTGCCTATTCCTAGTTTCTTCTTCACTGTTTTTAGGCTTCCTCCGTTCCTGAGAGCCTGTTCAATTCTATCCATATTATAGTTCCTGATGTCCGCTGTCTTACGCTTGTTGATTAACTTAGAAAGTTCTGCCAGTTCTATTCTAGCTGTAGGGTTAGAGGCTTTCATACATTGGCGTTTCTTGATCAGATCTTTCGTCTCCTGCGATAGCTTACTGGTTTCCTGTCTAACGGCGTTACCACCGACTTCTATTGCGCACTCCTTAATGATGCCCATGAGATAGTCGTTTATTGCTTCAACACTAAGGTCCTCTTCCTGAGTTAAAGCCGAATACCTGTTCTGTAGCTTTTCCGGAATTCCTCTAGTTTCTCTCTCACCGCTAACTCATTGATTGGCTTCTTGTGTACCAGTTTCTTCCGTTCCCTCCTCAAGTCTAGGCTAATTCGAGTTCTTACCATCCTATGGTCACTGCAGCGTACCTTGTCGAGCACGTCTACATCTTGTAGGATGCCAGGGTTCGCGCACAGTATGAAGTCGATTTCATTTCTAGTCTCACCATTCGGGCTTCTCCACGTCCACTTTTGACTAACCCGCTTGCGGAAAAAGGTGTTCATTATCCACATACTATTATGTTCTGCAAACTCTACTAATAATTCTCCTCTGCTATACCTAGAGCCTATGCCATATTCCCCCACTGACTTGTCTCCAGCCTGCTTCTTGCCTACCCTGGCATTGAAGTCGCCCATCAGTATAGTGTAGTTTGTTTTGACTTTACCCATCGCCGATTCCACGTCTTCATAAAAGCTTTCGACTTCCTGGTCAGCATGACTGCATGTAGGGGCATAGACTTGTACCACCTTCAATTTGTACCTCTTATTGAGTTTCACAACAAGACCTGCCACCCTCTCGTTAATGCTATAGAATTCCTGTATATTACCAGCTATTTCCTTATTAATCAGGAATCCGACTCCTAGTTCTCGTCTCTCCGCTAAGCCCCGGTAACACAGTACATGCCCGCTTTTTAGCACTGAATATGCTTCTTTTGTCCTCCTAACCTCACTGAGCCCTATCATATCCCATTTACTACCCCATAATTACTCCAATAACACTACCAGACTCGCCTCACTAGATAGCGTTCTAACGTTAAACGTTGCCAGGTTCAGATTCCAATGGCGGCCTGTCTTTACCCATCGACAACTTTACCCATCGCTAATTCCACCTCTTCATAAAATCTTTCGACTTCCTGGTCATCATGACTGGATGTAGGGGCGTAGACTTGTGCTACCTTCAATTTGTACCTCTTATTAAGTTTCACAACAAGACCTGCCACCCTCTCGTTAATGCTATAGAATTCGTGTATGTTACCAGCTATTTCCTTATTAATCAGGAATCCGACTCCTAGTTCTCGTCTCTCCACTAAGCCCCGGTAGCACAGTACGTGCCCACTTTTTAGCACTGTATATGCTTTATTTGTCCTCCTAACCTCACTGAGCCCAATTATATCCCGTTTACTACCCTCTAATTCTTCCAATAACACTGCTAGACTCGCCTCACTAGATAACGTTCTAACGTTAAATGTTGCCAGGTTCAGATTCCAATGGCGGCCTGTCCGGAGCCAGGTATTCTTAGCACCCTCGGCGGCGTCACAGATCTGACCGCCGCCGTGGTCAGTTGCTTCGCGGCTGCTGGAGACTGAGGGCCGGGGTTCGACTGTTGTATTCATATAGAAGGTTGTGGCCAAGTACTGCACCAGGGTGGCCAATTATCAACCCTCTCAGAGCTTATGAATTATGGCGCGCAACAACGCCTCAAGCAAACACCTCTCCCTTTGTGTTTTGTGTACTACGCAGACAAACAGCAGTGGTGCACGCAAGCTAACGTTTAACATCTACTCACCGCTCTTGTTTTGGACAAAACGTTGCATAATTTATACATTCGCCGTCAACATCACCGATAATTATCGTCAGTCAAAGCAAACAGCACAAGAAACTTCGTTTATATCGATTCCCAAAGTGCGTGGGATCTGCATAACGTTTATATTATATATCTTATACATCTTTTTATATACATGCACAACACCAACTGTCGACGGGTCCATAAAACGCTTCTACTCCCACCGCTACATAAGAGCCTGATCAAATGATGAGGGAGCCCGCATCAAATGCTGCCGAACAACGATGGCGACTATGGATTCACAATTAATCAGTAATTTGCTCCGAGGCTAATCCCCACCCATTTATCCGGGCCTACCCAAACGTCAACGCAGTTTGGACACCGACTCTTGATGGGTCGACAGAAATCCACTACCGCTACCACTATCTCACAGCCTGAAATAATGATGAGGAGGGGCCAACATCAAACCTTACCGAACAACGACGGCGACCTTGGATTCGCAGGTTGTTATCCTGCCGCATATTCCATGCCATCTGGCTTCGGAGGCGGTGTTACTGTAGAGCGTTGAGATAGCATGGGTGTGGTGTCGCAACGGATTGGGCGATTGTGATTTGCTGCTAGACAATCTTCAGATTCCCTAGTCGGAGTCGCCTAGGGAAGAAGATGGTATTAAAAGCGGAAACTTTCGTTCAGTAAGTCCTGTTGTGATCTCGGACGTTTGACTTGCTCCTGCATGGAGTTGGCTTCCGTAACTGCAGCCAAGTAACTAAGCCAATAAACACTTTTTCCTTCATTCCTACTACCTGACCAGTGGCGCAGTCAGAAATTTCAATCGGGGGGGGGGGGGAGTTGACGTCGGAGCTCGGCCTGCTCCTTACAGAATTGGTCGAGGGATAAAAAACATCAATAGTAACTGCATTGCCAAAGATGCTGCAAACGAATTTTTGGGTGCTACGCATTGTCAAGACAAGTAAAATATGTATTTTTTCATTAAAGAATATATTCGTATGTTCCAAAACTTTTTCCATTAACTGATATCAATGTTTCCACATTCTTTATTTATTTAATAAGTAAAGAAAATATCACACGAACTTTAGAACTATATTAGTTCGAAATAAGCAAAGCAGTGCACGCCACTGATATGATAAATGTAAAGGCTGTGAAATGTACCAGTTGAGGACCAATATTTTGTAACACTTTGTCATTGAAGAAGCTTCTTTACGTTTTGTACATATGCAACGGCCAGGAAAAAATCCCAGTACCAGACGTGTGTTGCGATTGCACCGAAATTATAGGCGCAAGAGAGATCAAATACAAGAAACAGGAGTTGTGCAAAATATACATTAGCAATGCGAAGATACAATGGAATACACAAATGCGAAGATAAAGCTTCGTAAAGGGCAAAAGTGTCGCTGAAAACAAAATGCACTGCATGTATCCACAACACCTCACAACAAGGTATTGAAATATACGTATAAGTCTCCAATAAAACTACGTATCTAAGCAAAAGTCACTGTATACAGGGTGTCTCAGCTAACTTTAGCCAGAGTTTAAAAATATGCCGATGCACTCTAAGGCGACGCGACCAAATGCATGTTGCTTGCTTTTCTATGTAGTGTTCACAATATTTTTGTATTTTTTCTTAATTTAAATTTTTGGTCAAGATAAATTAACCAACTTATGAAGTAACGAAGCTAGGAAAAACTTCCAATTCGCAAGTTGTAGAGTAGATTGCAAAACATCCGAATAAATAGTTTCCCTCTTTCTATCCATTAAGTATTAGTGTACTTCCGCTTACTTCTGATGCCCGCGAAATACAAAACACTACCTGACAAGCCAGCTTACGCGTCGTGATTGCATTGCTCCCAAACGTTCCATAGGCCATAGGCCATAGCCATAGGAGCGCTGCCGCTTAAAAGGCGACAGGGCAGCGACGCAGGCGTTGGCTGTTTCATTTACGGCAGCGATGTGCTCCCCTCGCGACAGTTCGTTATAGCGATAAGCAAACGCAGCGGTTATCGTTTGTGCTTCCGGAAGCAACAAGTCCGTCACTTCGCATAGCTGTCAAAAAATTGAACATCCCTAAATAAAAAAAAACTCACTTTTCAGAAGGATGAAAATGGTAGAATAAGGGTATCTTAAATGGCCAGACCCCATCTTTCACTGAATTTACCTTTATTTTTCATTCACTTTGCCAGCAAGTGCTCGAGAAGGTCACCTTCTGCAGCGATACAACAAGGGGATCTTCTGAGAAGGCTTGCTGTCGCTACCTTGAGCACTGTCGGTGAAATTCTGTGGCAGACATCAGTTATCTTCTCCTGCGTGGCTCCTGGAGTCAATGCCGTCGTGTATGCGTGATCCTTAATATAAAAACTCAAGAGCGTTGAGGCCGGGTGAACTTGCCGGCCACAACAAAGGCCTGTTTCTCCCTATCCCTTGCCCTGGGAAAGTAACATCAAGCCGTGCTCGTGCTCGACTGAATGTGTGGGCTGGGGCCCCGTCGCGCTGATACCACAGCGTAAAGCAGTGGCATGTTGCAGCAGAAGTCTTAACCTGCCCTTTGAGGCTTGGCTTTCTTACTTCATTGGCTTTCGTACTTAATTCCCTTGAGAGCTTTCTACCTCTTTTCATGTTATTTTGATTGGCTTTCAACATGCGATACATTGGGCAGTGCGGGTATCCCTCACTTTTATTTAATTTCTGTTTTGCATTGAGGGGCTAAAAAATTTTGCCACCACGCGAGCGCAGTGCAGAAATCGAGGCTTGCAGCGCTCCGGCGTCGCCACCGGGAAACACAAGCCGTACGACTGTCGGCCGGATGCAGTCTCCATGCGTCACCAACCCTCTCGCCCTCGGAGCGTGCCACAATGCACAAGCTCGCTATCACGAGTGCTCACCGGTGGCGCAACAAGCGCTGGCAGCCTAAAATTCCTCAATGATTTTAAAGTATCGACAGGCTTTGACCCAGCCGATGACGCCAGTGATAGGCTGAACGGTGACATGTGACCTTGCTCCGCCCCTTTGCCGCCATGAAAGTTCCTGCGCGCCGGGCGAAGTGCGCGCGTTTCGCCTGTTGTGCTATGCACATTGCTGCGATAATTTCGTTTCGGGAGGGCCGAAATGCCTTGTTGCTGTGCGGTTGGGTACCGAAACCAGACGAAGGATGGCAAGAAGTTATTTTGCATCCCGCGCGGCAACCAGAACCTAACCAGAAGAAAAGTATGGTTGCACTCAATTTAACGGAAGGACTTTGAACCGTCGCTAACTGCACGACTATGCGAGGCAAGTAACGTTGCGCGATACGAAGGTGCGATAGAAAGTATACACGTGCGTGTGTCGAGCTGTGATAGTACTTCACTCGCGTGCATGAATATTAAAAATTATGGGGTTTTACGTGCCAAAACCACTTTCTGATTATGAGGCACGCCGTAGTGGAGGACTCCGGAAATTTCGACCGCCTGGGGTTCTTTAACGTGCACCTAAATCAAAGTACACGGGTGTTTTCGCAGTTCGCCCGCATCGAAATGCGGCCGCCGAGGCCGGGATTCGATCCCGCGACCTCGTGCTCAGGAGCCCAACACCATAGCCACTGAGCAATCACGGCGGGTGTGCATGAATGTTGATGGCCGAAGTTTGTGGTGAATATTTATTTTAGTTCGTTATGAGCCCGCTGAATAGCTCAGTATGACCTAGGATGCGAAGAACAGAAATGCCTTGTTGCTGTGCGGGTGGGTGCCGAGATCAGACGGAGGACGGCAAGAAGTTATTCTGCATCCCGCGCGTCGAAAAAAAAAACCTAACCAGAAGATAAATATGGTCGCATAGAATCGGACGGAAAGAGTGAACCGTCGGTAACTGCACGACTATGCTAGTAAAGTAACGTAGAGCGATACGAAGGTGCGAGAGAAACTATACACGTGTGTGTGCAGAGCTGCGATAGTATTTCATTCGCGTGCATGAGTGTTGACGGCCGAAGTTTGTGGAGAATATTGATTTTAGTGCATTATGAGCCCGTTGACTTAGCAAGTGCAGCATGACCTAGCATGCAAGTAAATAGTGTGGCAGAAGCGCATTAACTCGCTGACAAATATCCGCATTGCGTTACGTGCGCAATTTCAGCAAATTTCAGCAGCGAATTCTGCTTTTATAGTTTCCTGTGTTTGTGCGCGCGTTATTAACTGCGCTTCACAATATGTCCAAAAACTCATCCAACTCTGCATATCCTAATCGTATTTGGTGCTTTGCATATGTGAATAAATATATTCCTAAGTGCCTGCATTACTCTGCTCTTGAAAACAAATTCTGCATAGCCACTGCTATCGGCCATCAAATAATAAAGTGTAACACAATATATCAGAGTAGGTTACATACAGCTGTGAGCTCATTCCTTCCAAGTTTCCCTTACACTCGAAGATGTTTCAATAATCGGCGAAGCCATTTTACTGATGAAAAACACACAACTGCAAATTAGCATAAGAAAAACGCCGGAACAGATACACGGATTGCCAGCAAAACACAGTGCAGTAATAGCTAGGCTAATCCGCGTGCGTTTCGTATGAGGGGCCTTTAATTCTTACGGGGCTTTAGCGGTGCACGGAGGCGAAAAGGCATAAACACAACAATGCGCGTCATGATTCAAGTTTGCGTGGCGACGAGAACAGTCAACCGCATTCACACACGCGCACACACTACGCTTGATGTTGGTGTGCCGCGAGATTAGATCGCTCTGGCAGCCCGAACACGATCGAGGAGACTCGCTGACACGATACCACCGCTTCAGAATGTCACGAAATGTCACGACTGTTGCACTGCCTCGTAGCATTGAACCGCAAGACACAACAGTCGTCGTGCAATCGCTACACGACAGACACACTCAGCTCAAAGAAGACTGTTGGCGCACTCGTTTCCACACACACACACATGCACCAGATATTTAGTTACCGTGAGGGTCGCACGTTTTAGCGACGTTATGTCTAAAGTTTTTCGGTCCAAGCGACTGTCAGCCTTCTTTTTTACACCAATTCTTCGTTCAAAGTAACCGCTATGTGTACGCAGCACACTTACAAGCAAAATAATTAACAGAGCAAACGGGATTTAGCGCAAGCAATCACCAAGGCTCGCGCGGTGATTGAGCGCAAACGAACGAAATGTAAACATGCGGAATCGAGGCGATCAAGCCCTCATTCTGCTCTCTTGAGCGTTTTACTTTCAGCGCGCTCATTTGAAATTAAAGGACTAGATTTAGCAGTTCGGGCCCTTCTTTCATTTTTCACCGCAGTCAGGCACCAGTAGGCTTTATTTCCGCGTTTGCGCAGATATTTTTTCACCTCACGAATGCCGCGGCGCCGCAGTTTAGCGTGGGCGCCGTCTGCTACAGGAACTTCGTAGGTGGCGCGCGCTACCTACGAAGTCCTATGTCTACCTATGTCGCTACCTACCTATGTCGCTACCTTGAATATTATAGAGGGAGCTTATGGCGGCCACGAGCCCCTAGGGTCACGTCGCGTTTGCTGAACACTATGCATTTCAAGTAAGCTTCTTGGTTCGCGGAGTTCGCGCTGCTTCACGCTATCTTGATAACAGCGTTAACTCTCCTATGGTATTTGGAATGCATGAGGGTTGCCAACGGGTATTAAATCTCTAAATAGCCCCGTACGTCACTTTATGCTATCAGTGCATCGAAAGCAGAGTACTGTTCCAAAAATATAGGCGCCCGATCTGCATAAAATGTTATGAGTTCACTTTTCACATCCGTTTTTACTGTCATCTTATACAGACGACCTCCTGGAAAAGTGTTTTTCGTGTGCATGACACGATTCAGGTCAATTGTCATCTAATCTAGAAGGAGCGAACTGTCAAAGAATATCGAGGGTTAGCTTGAAAAAGCACACGCTACTCTTTACGTTCTATAAACGTAACCAACAAAACAATATCCTGGAACACACTAGCACATATAGTGACGTTATGTTGAAGGGCAAGAACGTAGTACAGGAAAACTGTGAATCAAGAAACAAATCTTTTATTGGGCGAACTTGAGCCCACAAAGCAAGCAACACTTGACGCATAACGACAGCAGCGAGAACAATCGTCGAAAGGTCATCGGAGGCTCATCCGCCTCCGTTTTGGTGCATGACCCGTCAAAAGTTCGAGGGTAATCGCTGGTGCCCGCGTGCCATTCATAAACTACTGCACAATTGCTGTGGCGCATACACTGTAGATGGAAATAACTCCTACGTGGGAGTATATTGCTTTTCCTGTAGCGACCCCTCGGTGGGGAACTTATTATGCTCCGCCTCATCGGAGCAGAACATTTACTCCGTGCGAGCGGAATTTCTGCGTGGAACCATTCACTCTAAAAAACGTTTGCACACTTTGGGGTGTAAACCTGCCACACAGCAATCGTCATATGCTTTGCTTGCGTTTCCTTTCTTGAAAACGCCGCGCCCGCTACTTTCCTGTCGGCAGTGCTTTGTCATGCTGATAACACGCATGCCGTTCGTTACTAGGAAGTACCGGGCTGGCAGCGTTAAAGAAAGGAAATGCGGACAATACAGATGACGTTTATTGTTGTGTGGCAAGATAAGATTCTAAGGGTGTACACTTTTCTTAGAGTGTGGGAGTTGTTTTTGTGTCTGTTTCTTATATTTTTTTACTTTGCACTGGACGGAGCTTTTTCGAGGTGCAACAGGAGTATAAAAAAGGTATCGTGTTAGTTTGCGTGAAGATTTCTGTATGCAGAGCGAAATATACACACAAGAACGCGTCAAATTCAACGAAACAAGTCAATTAAAGCGCATAAATCACGACATACATAAACATTTAAGAAACGCCAATGCAGAACTCTGAAAGACATCCAACACACGCTCTTTTTTTCTTTATTACCGACATGGCAACATACAAAACAAGACATTTTGAAAATACACAACAGTCGCGACAAGATCTCTGCCATTGGTTGGCGGTCACAGGGCTAAAAACGCTTGAAATTCGCTAGCTCAGACATCACACTGAGCGATGTTGGTCTTTCGTTTTGCAAATTATACATTTCCTTAATATGACAAATGCTTTCAATGAAGTATTCTCTAACAGGCCGGGCGTTTATTTCGGCATGTCTCACGGCCATTCTAGTTTTCCTTAAACTATGTAAGGACACCAGCATGAACATATCATAGGGTACTTTGTCTTCATTTAGAGTAGGCAAGAAACGAATCCCATATGGTGTAATCGGCAAGTCCTTCTTTAGCGATCAATGCAGAAAGCTGGGCTAGTTGGTGTGTCATCATTATTCAAAAGACTAGCGCAAAACTAGCGCGACTAGCGCGAGTGTCGTTTTCTCAGTCTTTGTCCCTGCTATTTTGCGCTAGTGTTTTGAATAATCATGACCTTTTTTAGCGTTCTCTGTAAGATGTCTCAATGTAACACAGCATCCCAGCAGTTAAGAAAAATGTGTTCTACTGTTTCGGGTTTCCGGCATAGTAAACAGTTGACGATCCAAGGCACGGAAAGTCCTTTTTCATCTAGCCACGGTTTCACAGGCAACGTATTGGTGTGGAGCTGGAAAAAGATGGACTTTACCAACGGGCGTACTGGCATTCGTTTTACTTTTTTTAGTGCGCCCTTTTTAGGTCTAATGCAGAACATCGAGCGACACAATGGCACCGGCAACATTGTGTCTACCAGGTCCTTATATAAACGCTTTCGTGGTACCGTACTTAAGCATTCCATGGAAAACCGATACATTAAGAGCTGAAAAGCAAAGACCATCTCTTTTAGAAAACCATGCGCTCTGCCTTGACTGCACCGATGTGACGATACAATAAATTCAGGTATAGCTTCGCTCAGCCTTGTTTGAAACATGGTTAATAAAAATGGGTCATTTTGGTCCTCTAAGTAAACAAACCTCGACACAATCTGCCTAATGAACAAATGTGCCAGACCTAATCCTCCATTTTTAACCGAACGAAAAAGGTTACTGAGACTGGTGCGCTCCCCGCTTGAACCCCATACAAACACTGCGAGTACTCTGTGTAAACGTTCTATGTTAGCCCTTGACATCTACAACGCTTGGAGCACGTAAGAAATTTTGGCAACGGCAACCAGGTTGCACACTGTCGCACGAGCAAACATAAAGAAATTGCGGCCTCCACATTTAAGTGTACATTCACGAACCCTTTCAGTTTCGGCATTCCAGTAATCAACGGCGTCACGGTAATGCTCAAGCGGCACCCCTAGGTACTTTGCCGGTAAGACTGTCCAGTGGATATTTGCAAACGTACTAGGATGGTCTTCCCAGTTGCCGATCCATACTCTTAGGGATTTATCAAAGTTGATAGCACTGCCTGTCATTCTGCAGTATGATAAATCCTCTGCAACCGCGATTTCGATGCTTTTTTTATCCCGACAAAACAACGCGATGTCATCCGAGTAGGCCAGCACTTCCACTTCCGCGGACTGCATTCTGAAACCCGATATTCTAGTGTCATTCTTGATTTTCCTACAAAGCGGCTCTATGTAAACTGCGAATAAAAGAGGCGACAAACCACACCCCTGGCGCGCAGATGACCGGACGCTAAAGCTTTTGGTGACCTGCTTGTTTATAATGAGACTGGCGGTACAGTCTTGATAGCACATCTTTACCCCATCTAAGATCAAATCCCCTACCTTTATATGTTCTAGAATACCGAAAAGAATTTTATGGGCCACACGGTCGAAAGCCTTCTCCATATGTAACTGTAACATGGCACAGTGTTCACCTAGGTCGTTACAGTATTCTAAAATGCTTCTGGCAATATGAATGTTTGTGTAGATAGACATTCCTTTAATGCCGCATGTTCGATGCGACCCTACTATTCTGGTCACCACTCCCTGCAATCGCTTTCGGAGCACTCTTGTAAATATCTTATAGTCTACATTCATTAGTGATATCGGCCGGTAAGCGTCGACAGCTAATAATATTTCTGGGTCCTCTGATTTCGGTATCAGAACTACGTGCGATGTCCGAAAAAAATGGAGGAACCTGTTTTTGCGCATAGGCCTCCTTAAACAACCGTAACAGGATCTCACTGACATCACTTTTGAAGGCTTTATAAAAGGCCGCTCCGAGTCCCTCAGGTCCCGGAGACTTGCCTGCAACTAAATCATCTATGGCTTCTTCCACTTCGGTGATGCTCAGAGGCCACTCCAGACGCTTTTGAATGTCTTCCTCTAATTGCGGCATGTTTGACAAAATGTCCGTCTTGAATTCTTCTGTGACATCTTTAACAGTCCCGAATAATTTGCTATAATGATCAAGAAACGCCTCTTCAATCTTTTGAGGTTGGCTCGTGATCTCGTTCTCGTATTGAATCATTCTGATTTCATTTCGCCTCGCGTATGCCTTTTCGTCAGATAAGGCTCGTTTAGTCGGTGTCTCACCTAGCCAAACCCTTTGAGATCGTGCCCTTATAATTGCTCCTTTGAACTTCTCTTCTTCTATAAGCTCAAGCTGGCTTTTCAGTTCTTTTATTTCTTTTGTTCGGCTCCCAGGTCTCTCGCTTTCCACGGTGTACAAAAATCAAGCTCACGTTGCATTTCATGTTCTTTTTTCCTTTTAATAAATTTCTCTTTAGTGGCTTCTTCTATAGCACTGATCTTGACTCCTTGTTTAAAGTTCTCCCATAATTCTAGCATGCTGCCATCTTCGGCCTCGATCAAATTATCTAACTTTTCTTTCACGGTTTCACAAGAGGATTCATTCATTAACAGCTCTTCCTTAAACTTCCGCAACTTCCAGTTAAATCTCGATTTTCTTTGTTTGGTACCTACACTAAAAATTACAACGCTGTGATCGCTGAACGAGGCGTGTTTCACACTATAGCTGCCGCACATCGGAACACGCTCCAGTGCGACATACCCTCTATCTAGCCTTGCGTGACTTTTCCCTTGAAAATGTGGGAATGCCGGCGTGCCGGTAGTACACAGGAAATTACCGACGTCATCCAGATTACCTTCTTGCACTAGTGTGTTTAAAAGTAAAGCACTTTTGTCACGCACTGGAAGGTTTTTCACTCGATCGGCCGCGAAACCTACACAATTAAAATCTCCTAGCAATACAACTTTCCTGTCACACTGTAAATGCTGATTTATTCTCTCAAAGAAAGGCGCACGCTCACTTTCAGTGTTTGGGGCGTAGACACATATCACGCGCGAACCTACACCCACAAAAAAAAAAATCCACAAAAACCAGTATTCCACTTTTACAAGAAAAAAACCCTCCTTCTCTAATTTCCAGCTTGTTTCTAATGAAGATAGCGCACCCCTCGGAAGTCCCAACAGCATGTGATACACAAACATTGTATCTATTGCGAAACTGCAGCACCATGCGATCCGTCTCTTCCTCACTTTCTCTCTTTGTATCCTGCACCACTGCTATATCAACATCTGTTTCTAAGAAAAGCCAGCTAAGCTGGTATTGCCGCTTTCTGGCACAATGACCGCGGACATGGATATGGACATGGATATGGCGTGTCCCAATATCCATGAGAACATTATGGTGCTCAGCACTCCGTGCGAGGAGCGAGCGAACAAGTATGCTCGAATACAAGCTATCAACGTCCAAGGCAAAATATACGAAGTGAGCGCTTACGGAACGACCGCCCACGACACAGTCAAGGGCGTGATCAGGGGCATAGCGCTCGAGGACAGCGAAGCCGAAATAATGCAGCAGATCGTTACAAAGTACAACCCCCTCGCCGTGGGAGCGAAGCGTATCGGGAACACGACGACAATAATCGTTGTGCTCGACGGTATCAAGGTTCCCAAGTATGTGCGTTATGGATCTACGCTCTATCCGTGCAGTCTCTACAGGAAGCAAATAGAACTGTGCAAAGTATGCGGCAAGGTCGGCCACAGGCGCGACGTGTGCGCCACACCAAACGTACGTGTTTGTCTTTCATGCGGTGTTTCTAATCCCAGAGAGGGCCACAAGTGTGTCCCCAAGTGCAAGCTCTGTGGCGAAGAACACCCCACTGGAGGCCGTCTCTGCAGAGCCAAATACAAGGTTCCGTACGTCGTGCGGCGACGGCGATGGGAACGCCGTAACGCCGAAGAAGAGCGAAAGCAAGCACTCGAATCAAGCGCCTTTCCACGCCTAGGACGCTCCCGCTCGCGCAGCGCTTCCCGTGGCGGATCCCGCAGCGCGTCGCGCCATGCCTCACGCCACGCATCACGTTACGCTTCCCGTCATGCCTCGCGCAGCGCATCCCGCGGCCGTGACTCGTCGGACAGGAACAGCTGCGGCGCAAAGCGATCGCGCTCCCGTGACAAAGTCAGCTGGGCCGACGTAGCCAAGGGCGAAGTTAAAGGCAGCAGCGCCAGCTCCAACAGCGCCACTGGTGGCCGAAGCACTCCGAGCAGCTGGCAGGCGTGGACTACCAGCCCCTACTACAAGGAACTCGAACAACTCCGCGCAATCAATGCGACCCTGGTGGAAACCACGCGCCGGCTTGCCGAAGAGCTAGCCGAGGTCAAGAAAGAACTTCAAGCACAGCAAGCCCATCCAAGGACAGAGCCAGCTCAGTCACCCGAGACACCTACACCCGACACCGACTCGCCATCACACCAAGGCATACAATCAATGGACACAACGCAAGACGAGCCCCAGGAGGAGAAGACCACTGATCCAACCCACTAGAAACGAGCACGCACCGAACCAACACCCACCGTTGTCCCCGAGCAGAACTCCGACACGCTATCGCACCAAGTCACAGAATCAAAGGACAAAACCCAAGACGCGTCCCAGGAGGAAAAGATGACTGACCCAACCACCAAGAAACGAACACGCACTTCATCACGACATAACAAGGACCTGACCCAATTGGAAACTCAGCTCGAAGCCAAAATTGAAGCGCTCGCCAACACCTACGCAGCACGGCTGCCAAGACCGACCAACGACTGGCACGGCTGGAGGAACTGATCACCACGTCCTTCCGCACCATACAAGAGCGTTTAGAATTCATTGAACACACCCTCAAGCCCATAGTCCGCAGCCCCATCTTTTCAGCGGAATTCGCCAAACACTCATACCTCCAAGAACAGACGCAAGCCCCACCCTCGCCACAACTATGTCCCAAAACCAATCCACAATAGCATCGCTACCGGGCCTTACGGTCTGGCAGTGGAACTGCCACAGTTACAACAAGAAGAAAGCAGTGCTGCAACAACATATTACCACAGTAAACAAGAAACCCGACATTATCCTGCTGCAAGAAACGGCGACGGTGACCGCCACCCACCCTGGGTATCGCGCTCACGTTAGCCAAGCGGAGGGCCGGGGCGTCTGCACGTTCATCCGCAAAGGGCTCACGTTCATCGAGCGCCAACCCAAACACGGCCTCAGCAGGGTAGAATACGCCTTCACCGAAATCATCCCAAGCAAACAACGGAAAGGCAGCCTGTTCATCGCCAACATCTACAGTAACCCCAAGCACCAAACAGAAATTCAAGACCCTACTACACACAGCCAGCACCCAAGCCAGAGACAACACGTTGCTGATCGGAGGGGACTTCAACGCCGCCCATCCAGCGTGGGGTTATATGAAGGACACGGCCAAGGGACGGGACTTACTACAGGATACCCTGGACCACAAACGTGTCCTAATCACGGACCCCGCGCATCCTACCCGCATCGGCAACTCCGTAGCCCGAGACACCACACCAGACCTTACATTCATAAAGAATGACCACACGGGCAAAGTAACATGGCACAACACGGGCGTCGACCTGGGCAGTGACCACTACATCCTCGAAATTACGATACCCAACCAATCACGGAGAAATACCATTATACGTAAGTGGACGGACTGGGACGAATTCCGTAAGGGGCGCCTCACCACAGCACAAGACATCACAGAGATCGAAACCTGGACGGCGGAACTCCGCGATGCAGTGCGCTCAGCCACAAAGACCATAGAAACTGACGAGGACGTCATCATCATGGACAGCCGCCTGGCCCATCTGATAGAGGCCAAACGTTCGATACAGGCGCGTTGGAAGCAGCACCGGCTGAATCGCAAATTGAGGAAGAAGGTGGCTGACTTAAATAGGGCCATTGAACAACATTGCAGGCTCCTGTGCCGTCAACAATGGAACGAGATCTGCAACCGAGCTGACAGGGAATTGCATCGCAGTTGTACATGGAATCTATTTCGGCACCTCCTAGACGAAACAAAGACCAAGTCAAACCAGCGCGACCGCCTGGCCCGCCTCATGCACACCATCACACAACAACAAGGAAACGACGCTGTTATCAGGAGCCTGGAAGCCAAGTATCTGCCAGACACGCCAACGGAAACCCACCCGCCGTATGGGGGGCTGCCCAACGCGTGGCTCGACCGAGACATTACCATATCAGAGGTACGGGTAGCGCTGCACGAGCTCAACACCCGCTCAGCAGCCGGCGCAGATCTCGTTACAAACAAGATGCTACGCAACCTGGACGACGCTTCGATAGAGGCCCTAACCGATTACTTCAATGAATGCTCGCATTTGGGCAAGCTCCCCCGAGAGTGGAAAACGGCAAGAACGATCCTGATTCCGAAACCGGGCAAACCACTGGACATCGGCAACCTGCGTCCGATCTGGCTGACGTCCTGTGTGGGCAAGGTGCTGGAGCACGTGCTCGCCAACCGGTGGCAGGAATACCTAGAGAAGGAAGGCCTCTATCCTGACACGATGATCGGCTTCCGGCGCAGACTCAGCACACAAATGCCATGTTACAACTCAAACAAGATATCGTCGACAACAAGACACAAGTCAGCAAAGTAATTCTGGGTCTCGATTTACAAAGTGCATTCGACAAAGTCAAACACTCAGCCATATTAGGACAAGTATCAAGACTCAACATGGGGGTAACGAGCTACAATTATATTCAATACTTCTTGACCAACCGCACGGAAGAACTGTACGCCGGAGACCTCAAGCTCCCCGAACACAAGCTCGGCAGTACGGGTACTCCACAGGGTTCGGTCGTATCGCCGTTGCTGTTTAACCTCGTCATGATCGTGGTAGCGAGGGCAGTAGCGGGGACCGGCGTCCGGCATACGATCTACGCCGACAACATTACCCTGCGGGCGGCTGGCGGCACCGACGCCAGCATCGAGCAACAGCTGCAAGCGGCGGTTACCGCCATCGAGCAGCACCTTGATGGCACAGGCCTAATGTGTTCGCCCGCCGAATCCGAGCTGTTCGTCGTCACACCGCTTCGACCGGGATGGAAGCGCGCTCCTCTTCGGGAGTGTGATCACATCAAAAGTGTGACTGCATCGGGGCAACGCATCCCCGAAGTTCCCAAGATCAGGGTCCTGGGCCTGCTGCTCAACAAGAGCGGCCGCAACGACGAGACCATCAACAAGCTTACCACCAAGGCAATGGACGCCATCCGGCTCATACATCGAGTCTCTACACGACGGGCGGGCTTGCATGAAGACAGTCTCGTGCGCCTTGTCCAGTCGTTCGTGATCAGTCACATCGCCTACGTTGCGGCCTACCTTAACTGGCACGTCACTGACAGGACCAAGATCAACACGCTGATCAGACGGGCTTACAAGACGGCGCTGGGTTTAATGGAGACCACGAGTAGGGCTCGGCTCTTGCAGCTCGGCGTCCATAACACCCTAGAAGAAATAGCCGAGGCGCAGCTCACCGCGCAATTCGAGCGCCTCTCTACCACCAAGACGGGCCGCAGTATCCTGACGTCCCTGGGTTACAACCCCCAAGCTCCCAGCCGGCAACCGTGCGAGATCACAGATGAGGCACGGGCCCACATATACGTGGACCCCATCCCGAAGAACATGCACCCAGAATACAACCAAGAACGGCGGCAGGCGCGGGCCAAGGCCCTCACCGAGCAACACGCCTAAGACCCGCACGCCCGGTACGTGGACGCCGCGGAATACAAGCGGGAAGGCTTCGTGGCAGTGGTCGTTGCGGCGGCTAACGGCACCAAGACAACGGCAGCGAGCGTGCGGTGCACGAACGCCACAGACGCCGAGGAGGTTGCCATCGCTCTGGCCATTACCGAGGCCGAGTGTCGCACCGTGCTCAGCGACTCAAGGAATGCCGTGCGCAACTTTGCCAAGGGGCGAATATGCGCGCCGGCGGCCGCCATCATCGGCAAGCTCCAATTTCAAGACCACTGCAGCACCTTCCGTATCAAGTGGTTTCCGGCGCACGCCGGCGAGTGTGCATCCTCACCGAACCACAACGAGACGGCCCATTCGGCGGCGCGAGCGCTTACCTTCCGCGCCCCCGAGAGTGACCGTTCCGTGTGGTGGTTCGAAACCAAGGACAGATTGACTAGTTATGCCGAAGTAACCAAGTGTTACCGCTTAGCTCGACGGACAATGCCGCCTCCCCACCCGGCACTCAGTCGGGAGGAGGGCGTAATCCTAAGACAAATACAGACGGCGTCACTCCTCGCCCCCGCAACGCTGCACGTGCTTCACCCAGCGCTCTATCCGAGTGGGCTGTGCGGTGTTTGTGCAGCGGGTCCGGCGAACCAATGGGACATCATGTGGGACTGTACCAGGTTCCCGACGGCAGCTACCTCCAGGACTTACCCGCCAGAACTTCAAAGTGCACTGCAGTCTGCAGACAAGGACTCACAACTATGGGCCATCCAGCAGGCCCGGGGTGCGTTCGAAAAGCACAAGCCTCATGACCCACTACAAACGGGCCCAACTGGGCTAGTGCAGAGTAGGGAATAACCCCGGGTCGACGCTTGGCCAGCGTCACGACTCGTTAAATTGTCGTTTGCCGGCACTTTATTAAAGTGATTCCTATCCTATCCTATAGTAGCAAAACGAAGTGCATTGTTTTTTGCCATTGTTATGTTTTATGAAGAACAAACGAACCGCATGGTGCATACCTCATGCGTCTGGGGCCAAAGCTGCCTACGCATTTTGCACAAACCTTCCGTAGCTGCCATGACAGCCTTAGGAAGGCACAATTGATGTCCCTGTCATGGCGTTCCATCGTCCCTTGAATTTGGCTTGATCACTAGGTGGCCTAGAAGAGACGCCGCGAAGCACACGCTCTCGCGGCTACGTCGGCGGCGTCTCCGCAGCCCTCCAGTCCGGAGGTATGTTCAGATGCGGTCTCAGCGTTGACCGCCGAATAATCGCCACCTTTGGCGGCGGTCCTTCTGAGATCCTTGCAGCCAGGGCTTCATGCTGATCCAGCGTAGCGTCGTGGCCGCGCTTGGAGACTGAGGCTCCGCTTGTTCCCTCGCTTACTTCCATGACTGCTGGCTCCTCAGGTGACTTTGACGGCGTTCAGGCATCCTGCACTTTCACGATACCGGTGGCGCCGCCAGCTGCGTCGGTCAGCTTTGGGCTTTCCTTGTTAACACTTGCGTCTTGGGGCATGTCGGGCGAGGTTAACGTTGCCGCATCAAGTTCTTCGAGCTTCGACGTTGCTTCGCTTGCGTATTCTTCAGCGTCAGCCTCGTCTATGACGAGTTCCGCAGTGTCTTCTCCTCCAACTGGCCCGGCAACACTTGCGTACGTCTTCACGCACTGAGATTCTTCGTGTACAAAAACGTCGGCAGTGCGTGCAGCGAGGAACTGGGCATTCTCGTCTGATATGGCCCTCACTGTGACACCGCAGGCACAGTGGCGCTCTTCTAGGCGCGACTAGAAGGGCCATGTCACCGGCTACGCGAAGGTGGTGTGGAAGATCATCAACCCTAATGCCGTTATGGAGCTTGAAGCGCACGGGGCGTGTCGTCAACCCCTTGTCTTGGATCCCTTGAACTCTCCACTTTTCCTTCGAGACCTCGGTCACCTTTCCGAATGGAGCAAGCGCTACACGCACATCATCGTCGGCCACATTGAAAAGAAGCCAGTGAAGCTTCAGACGCACGTCCTGGTTTGCTGGATCAATAACCAAACAAAGTTGGCCCTTCACCTTCATTTCGCCGCATGCCAAAGCTTTCTTCATCCCTTCCGTGCTCTTGAAAGTCACAGCCCATACGTGGCTCATCTGATATGCCGCCAACGCTACCACTTAAAGGAGCAAACCAAGACGCACCAACGTGTCCCGGCAATGTTCGACTCGGTAAGGCCTCGATCGGACATCCACATGCAAAAATAAAGTATTCAAAACACTACGACCTGATGGCAGAGTAGGCAAAACCACTTCGTATGCCTCGGTATCCATTCCGTCGATCCTGTCACCGCGGCCGCTGTTAGCCGCCACCACGGCTCCTTGGGAGCACATGAAACGCACGTCCTTCCACCTCGGTAGCCAAGACGCGTCCACATCCAACACACACGCGACGTAGAAGAAGCAACGCTGCCGGTATATATAGCCATGATACTGTGTGCCTCAAACCGCCTAGTGATCAGCTGTGCTGTTTTCATAATTACGACTCACATGCTCGGTCATACGAGATCTGCCTCTCTGAAATTAACAGAAGACCTTAATCAACACAATGTGTTAATTCAAAATAGTCAGAAAAAAGGTTATGACATAAATTTTCACAATTAGCATGCTATTCTGAGTGCTGAAGCGACTTCGCACACCGCCGGCGTTCGCGACGAAAACGTAGTGCGCTCGTTACAGCAAGCATCAAAAATGTAGGTGCGCGTGCTTCATGGCCAAATTTACTTTGTGCAAAATAGTGGTAGCGTAGGAAGAATTTATTAAATGTCAGCGTGACCTACAGCAGCCGGCGTAACACCGAAAAGTGCGGAGCCATACATTTTCTAGACCGCACTACTCGCTCAGCGTCCAAGAAATTTCTCTCGGTTGTGAAAAGGTGCTACATCACTGATCTGTCGGGCGACTCCTCAAGCGCGGATCAGTGTCTGGGATAGATCATAATTCTAATGCAATATCTGAAGCAACAACGTGATCAAAACCGAAATGCGCGACAACAATTCAATTCACATCGCTCAGTAAGAAGCTTTATTTACAGTACACATACCCTACCGTTTTTCTTTGGCGAGGACATCCGTACACAGATACATAAAAACAGTTGCTTGCATTCCGGTCTTTCTCCCTGGCCACACAGCGCCTCAACGAACTTGGAGCATGCCATTCATGTGCGACTATAGCGCGGACGTCGTCGCTCGAACAGTCGCTGCTTTTGCCATTGCTACGCGGTCCTTCCAAACATTACACCGGCCGTTGTCAGCATGTGTTCTCAAGGACATACAAGTCGCATTTCACGTACTGAAGAACACAAGCCACGGTCACGCAGCACGAAGACAGTCACAACCTGAGCGGACATCACGAGTCAGTGAGCAGCTTCGAGGTATGCCTAAGCCTTTTTCCGCACTTGAGAACGTTGCTCTTGCATTCATCGCTGTCAGCAAAGTGATCACAGCTAAAGCACTTGAAGCTGAGATACAGTGAGCTTCAGGCACGCCTATAACACTTCCTGGAAGGAAATGCGGCAAAAACATTGACGAAAAGCTGTCACGGAACGACACTTTACAGGTGTAAACAAACCGTCAGCCATGAGCACTGCCGGCTCCACCGAACGTGCCCGGTCGCTGGCGCGGCGCACAGCCTCATGGGTAGTGTCACGTGAGCAACGTGTTTCGGCAGAGGGGAGTTTTCTAAAACTCCCTGTCGGAGTTTCACAGGAGAACAAGATTTTGAAGCGGAGTAAAACCGCGTCATGTCGCCTATAATCCTCCCGCAGCTAGCCAACGTAGTGAAACGAGGGAATGGCGCTCTATTGCTCCCATACATCGGAGTAAAGATTCGAGGATGGGAGGTTTCAGGGCATAGCACCTGTTAAAAACTCTCAGGTGGGTTTATTTTCGTTTACAGTGTACAATCTGATTATACAAGTTTTGGCGAGAACGTACGCAGCAGGTAGAACAAAAAGTCACCTCGTGAAAAGTGAACTCATAACATTTTATACAGATCGGGCACCCTAGCAATTGCTACGTTTGTAGCAATTGCTACGGAAAGGTGGATGTCTGATTTTCCCTTTATGAATTACTGCTTTCCACCTTGCGGGTTTTCGCAGAACTATTACGTCAAACAGATAGAACGATAAGTTGCTAGCCGGTGAATTGCAGTCTCCGAGAAATGGATAAGTACATGTGTCCATGACCCCCTCCTAGAAAGCATCGTCCCACGATAATACAAACAGGAGAGCAAAAAGCTAAAGTACAGGTACGAAAGAAAGAAGCTCACAGTCGCTTTAGCATGCGCTAAAGAAGATCAAGGAAGTCTGTGTGCTCACGAGATATTCATTAAATTGACATTATCATTCGAGTGCGTTGTTACTTCCCATTGCTTGTTTTCTCACCAAAGGTCGTACGTTCGAGTACCAGGCCTAGTTCAGTCTAACTTAACTGTGCCTTAGTGAAATACTCCCACCAAAGGCCCATGGTTCGAGTTCCACGAAAGACCGTGGGTTCGAGTGCCTTAATTGACTCTACTTTAAGGGTGCCTTAATTAACTTCCCCTTAAGTAACACCGAAGGCCGGGGGTTCGACTCTCTCCAAAGGTCGAGGGTATGACTCCCACCAAAAATCGTGGGTGCGAGTGCCTCAATTTAATCGATCTTAATTAAATGTGACCTAATTAACTTCGCCTTAATTAACACCAACGGTCCCGGGCTCGATTTCAACACAAGGTTGAGGGTCCGACTCCCAGAAAGATCGTAGCTTCGTGTGTCTTAATTACATATCTTAACTGTGTCCTAATTACCTTCGCCCTAATTCACACCAAAGTCCTGAATGCCACGAACACCAATGTTGGTGCTGTAACGCTGGACGGTCAATTTTTCTATCCATGAGCCACTTAAGGCTTTCGCGTTAATAACAAAGATACAAAGGCCCAGAGTTTGTTAGTGCTGGTAAAAGGGCTTAAAGCGCGCAGCATTTACTACTTCAGGCAGTCACTTTGACGGCATTGCGCTTTGATTGCGTAATGCCTCTGGCACGACCTCAAAGTCCAGTGTGCCAGTATGTAGCATGACTTTGTAGCGTCCGACGTAGCGTCTCAAATGTTTCTCGCTAAGCCCTCATCGTCGTATCGGCGTCTAAACCCAAACGTTGGCCAGGCTGGTAGTCGGCGTAGCGTCGTCGAAGATTGTAGTGCTGGCTGCGGCCTTTTGTTGGCTCTTGACCCGCATGCGGGCGAGCTGTCCGATTCTTCGACGCGTTGAACATAGGCATTGTCGTCGAGATTTTTTTCGTCGGTAACGTGTGCCAGCATAGCGCTGAGTCGTTGTTGGGCTTCTTCCGTAAACCAGATTCTACCGCACGATTTGCGTTGTTCCTTTCACTGCCGTGTTGTATGCGAAGGTTACGTACTGAAGGACTGCATCCAACGTCTTGTGTTCGACATCGACGTGTATGGCTAACAAGTAGGCGAGCGTCTTGTTCAGGCCTTCCGTTAGGCTGTTTGTCTGCGGGTACTAGGCTGTTTTTCCTCTTGTGACTTGTCTGGCTGTACCACAGGATGGCTGGAGTGAGCTCAGCTGTAAGAGCTGTTGCCCTATCGGTAATGAGGACTTCTGGCGCACCATGTCGAAGCAGGATGTTCTCGAGGAAAAATTTTGCCACTTCCGCTGCACTACCTTTGGGCAGGGCTTTCGTTTAGGCGTAGCGGGTAAGGTAGTCAGTCGCCACGACGATCCACTTGTTTCAAGATCTCGACGTCCGAAATGGCCCCAACATGCCAATCCCGTATCTGCTGAAACGGTTGGAAAGGAGGCTCGATCGGCTGTAGCGATCCCGCTGGCCTTGGTGGTGTCTTGTGTTGCTGGCAGGCTCTGCATGCCTTAGCGTAACAGTGACGCCGGCGTTGAGGCGCGGCTTGTAGTACTTCTCCTGCATTCTTACGAGCGTACGGGAAAACATGTGGGGTTGGCTGTCTGATCATCATGCAGGGCGTGCAGGGGTAGTATTCTGTAAGAGTACACCTAGTGGACTGTCCATTTCGGCCAGGGCAGCTCGTCTCCTCCTCGCTCTTATAGCTGCATCCAATCAGTAGCGGCCGGAATGGACAGTCCACTAGGTGGACTCTTACAAAATACCACCCAGGATCTTTGGCCGCAGTGTTGCGAGCACAACGAGAAAGCAGTTTGCGCGGACTGGCAGAAGTTCTTTACGAGGACGCGGTTCTCTAGCGAAAATGAAGAGAATCCACGCCTCAACACCCTCCGGACAAAGTCGGCCTTACCTTGCAAATACTCAGCAAGGGTGTTTAGATGCGGGTCCGCTCACTGCTCTTCGGAAAAATCATCGGTGCTTGTTGGGGGAGAGCTCCACCACAGGAAAAGCTGGCGCCACCGTAGCTGTGACGTGCCATGAGGGATCACCTGGACACAGCGGCTACGTCGGCTACTTCGGAAGTGCCGAAGCGAGTTGAAATCGAAAGTCTAAAGGACTTACAGCCTACCTTTATTTGGCCTAGCAGGGTACCGAGGCCTACGCTGCTTGCACGGTATGGATTTCCGTATCGGAGTTTTTGTCAAAGCGGGCGAGTACTGGGCATGACTGCAGACGTTGTTTAACCTCTTCGAGTTATTTGGCTTATAACGACTTCTGATTTTGTGACATAGGTCGCTTGCTCGGAAATGCGAAAACAGTCATTGACAAAGCACCTTTAGTAGGCAGAGAGGCCAAGGAATCTGCGCACTGCTTGCTTATCGAGGGCATGCGGGAATTTTGCTATCGCAGCTATCTTTTTGTATGTGTGGGTCCGGACGGGCTTCGACCTTGCTTATTCCGTGGCCAACGAACATGAGCTCTCCGTACGCGAAGCGGCCTTTTTCCTGCTTCAGGGTGACACCGAATGTTTTTATTGCCTCGAAAATGATTCCAAGCTGCCTGAGATGATCGTCGATGTTTCTGGTTACGACGACGACGTCATCGAAGCAGACGAGACATGTCTGCCGCTTTTGGACTACCAGGACCGTATCCATCACGCACTGTAATATTGCAGCTGTCGAGGAAAGGCCAAAAGGCGTGACCTTAAATTCGAAGAGGGTGTCCAGCGCAACAAAGGCGGTCTTCTCTCTGCCCCTCTCGTCGACTTTGATTTGCCGGTAGCCACTCTAGACATACATCGACGAAAAACGTTTTGCACCGAACAGTCGCTCCAGTGCGTCGTGTTTTCGTGGGAGCGGGTATACGTCCTTTTTGTGAGATTGTTCAGGCGGCCCTAATCCACGCAAAAAACGTAGACTCCGAACCTTCTTCACCAAAACGATAGGAGAAACCCACGGGCTTTTCGATGGCTGGATAATTGTGTCTGTTGCTTTATGGCTTCTCCTTCTCCTGACGAAACTCGTTAGGGGCCCTGGCGGAGAGGTCGAGCGCAATCTTTAGTTATTATGCCATGCTTAGCAATTGGCGTTTGCCAAATCTTTGATGACGCCACAGAGCCATCCTTATACTGGTTACTTCGAGGACTTTGAGGCTCATCCTGTTCTGGGAAGACCTCAATTCATGTCGAAAGCTGGTTCGGGAACCAGGGCCGTCGAAGTAGATGTGGCACAATCCGAGAAGACAAATGTGTTGCTGTGTTCTGCAATTTTTAATCGACGCAAAAAACGTATACTCCCATACTTCTTCACCAAGACAACAGGAGGGACCCACGGGCTTTCAGACTGTTCGA
Organism: Dermacentor variabilis; assembly: GCF_050947875.1. Taxonomy (NCBI): domain Eukaryota; kingdom Metazoa; phylum Arthropoda; class Arachnida; order Ixodida; family Ixodidae; genus Dermacentor; species Dermacentor variabilis. Next base: position 240,019,318 of record NC_134569.1, on the reverse strand, counting down.
TAATTTTGTTTCTTGCTTTATAGCTTCTCCTTGTCGTGAGGAAACGCGGTAGGAGCTCTGGCGGGGAGAGGTCGAGTGCAATCTTCAGTTATTATGCCATGCATAGCAGTTGAAATTTGTCAAATCTATGATGACGCCACAAAGCAGTCTTTGTACCAGTGACTTCGATGACTTCGAAGCTCATCGTTTTGATGCCTGGAAAGGCTTAAATTCGTGTCCAAAGCCGGTTCGGGAACCAGGGCCGTCGAAGTAGACGTTGCACAATCCGAAAAGACAAACGTCTTGCTGTGTTCTACAATTCTTAATCGACGCAAAAATGTAGACGCCCATCGTTCCTCATCAAGACAACAAGAGAGACCAACGGGCTTTTCGACGGTTTGATAATTTTGTTTGTTGCTTTATGGCTTCTCCTTCTCGTGCCGAAACTCGGTAGGCGCTCTGTGAAGAGGTCGAGCGCAATCTTCAGTTATTATGCCATGCTTCGCAATTGGCTTTGTCAAATCTTTGATGACGCCACAGAGCAGTCTTTCTACCGGTGACTTCAAGGACTTTGAAGCTCATGCTGTTGATGCCTGGGAAGACTTCAATTCATGTCGAAAGCCGTTTCGGGAATCAGGGCCGTCGAAGTAGATGTGTCACAATCCGAGAAGAGAAACGTATTGCTGTGTTCCACAATTTGCTCAATGTATGCGATCGCGGGGCTCTTGCTGACGAGTTTGAACTCCTTGCTGAAGTTTGCTAGCATCACTTTCGTTTTTCCTCCGTGCAGTCAAGCGATTCCTCTTGCGACGCTAATTTCGCTGTCGAGCAGTACACTTTGGCCACCCTCGATGACGCCTACAATGTCTGCGGGTGTTTCGATGCCGATGTAAATGACGATGCTGGAGCGAGGCCGGATGCTGACTTGAACTTCTAGCACATTCAAGGCATGGTGACAGTATTATGCCAGGTGAGTAAACGCTGACCTATGCTAAGAAAAAGATGATATAGGAAAATCGGTGAACTAAGTAAAGACAGGCGTCTCTCGTTGTGCTCGTATTCTTCACACGGAGAGAATGCATGAACACGTTCCAGAATTGGTTAGTAGCGCCCGAAGGGGGAAGCAAAGAGGCATGAAGTGCATGAGCGGTATTTTTGGATGGCAATTTGAAAGCGACATGTGCGTTGTTTTTTTCATGGTGTACCCGCGCGCATACGTATGTTTTGTATGTTGATTCTGGGCTCCTAGGGGATCCTAACAAATCACTTCTCAATGTAGCGCACGTGTTTCCCACTGTATCTGTTTTAATAGCAACGCAATGTCCTTACCAAGGCGAATCATGAACAATTTGTAACTGCAGAATTCGTTACTTGTGCAGGCAAAATTTTGGATCAACAAAATAAAGATAGCTACGACATCCATGTTTACGGCGCCTCTTCTGCATCGTGCTGAGCTCAATTTTCTCGTTTGTGGCGTAAAATTGAATTGTTTCATCGAGGCGTAAAGTGACCGTTGCTATCGATTACCTCTTTTTGATCGGTGGCAAGGATTTCAGCGACCAAACCGTGGAATGAATAGCATTGTGCATGTAAAACGTCCGGACTGCCTCGTGAGTCCCGTTAGATTTTTTATAGACTAAGAGCCTTTCAAGCAGCCCGGATGTTAAAAAAGGGAAGTGTGTGTGCCTAGCGGGCCTCTCCGAAGAGTGCGAGTGTTGGTTCTGGGCGTTGCATCACCGCGACAGATATGTCACTCGACCATTTTGACCATCATACGCAACTCTGCACTGTGACTCGTATTGAAGTATATCACATAGCATTGTACAATATATATGTATTACAGGTATTGTGCACTGATGCATGGCTACAAGCTTTTAAGTTGCTTGGTCAGTGTGTTTTGGGAAAAAGTAAATGAGGGTACTGTTTTAGAGTCGGGGTGCACCTTTATCTTTACGGTTAGCTTATTCATGCGATAACATATAGTCTACGCCTGATGGCTGGCACTTGTTCGTGCTCGCAGTGTGCAGTGCTGGACGCAGGGTCCAAGCTTCGCAACACAGCAGGCACCCGTCAAACAACTAATCGGACCAAGTGGTGTTTCTTCCAATAGGCTTCCGAAATTTAGCGAGGGTTTTCTTTTGCGCGATGACATTTGCATTAGTGTAACTGCATGACGTGAATACGACTCGAACCATTTGTAATGGAATTTTAAAATTCTGTTGTTTTACGTTCCGAAACCACGATTCGATTATGAGACACGCCGTAGTGAAGGCCTACGGAAGTTAGATCACCTGGTGTTCTTTAACGTGCACCTAAATTTAAGTACACGGGTGGAATTTTGCTGTGTGCACAGTGTACAAAGGCAACCTGGCGGCGCTGTGTTTAGGCTGAATGCTCAAGTCCGAATGAGCGTTGTATGCAGTTGCTTCTAAATTTCTTGGGAGCAAAACTGATGATTGATCGCGTTCGATGAGCAAAGGGCATCTTCTGCCTGCACCTCTAAACTGAAGCATGCTATCAGAACGATATGTCTCCTCGCGGCCTAACGTACGGTGATCAACTTCACACCTTCCGAGCTAGTTATGGTTCTTGCTGCCGGTGCCTGGCACAAAAATGCATTAGTGAGAATAGTGCTGCTGCTTAAGGGATTAGTACCACTAATGCTGGGATACAATACTGAACCAAACCGAATGAAGCTTAAGCGTTCATCACTCATTTATTAAAGCGTCGGCGTAAATAAAATACAGCCTGCGATTTGAAACGCCAGCAACATATTTAAAATGCATAAAAACTAAGCAATGGTATACTCGCCGGGAACAAAAAAAAGGTCGTCCCAGAGAAACGTATAGAACAAACCACCATAATGTCAGTCACCTTTTTTGCAATGCACAAGTTCCTTATCCGTGTCGCTCTACATGGAGCGTCGTCTTCTATTATCGGGAAACGATGAAATCATGAATCGCTGTCTTATTCCACGCCATAATGGTGCACAGGAAAATTATTTCGTCATCGTTTTTTTTTCGGGCTTGTGCGCGGCGGAATCGCAAAGATTTGAGAACTACAAGGCAACTTTGCAACACGCGCTGCAATGCGAAAACCTTTGGCTGAACCTGGATTGGCTCGTTCTCGGTGCGGCCGCTGGGAGCAAGCATTCAGTTCGAGTTGCGAATGACAGGGCTTGTCGTTGTGCTTAACTCGCAGAACGTCGTTCTAAATATATCGCCCTATTTGTATACACCGTCAGATGCGATAAGCGTGGGTTCGTTGTCATCGATAGAAATTCACCAGCATCCAGACCAGACATCAAGCGGTGATAAATATTTCGCACCATCGAGACAGTCAAGAGCATCATAAATTCTTAGAGGAAGATATACGTCATATGTGGCTTCGATACGTTGCCGTGCTGCACCACGCAAGGCTACTGCCACTGCTCAGAAGTATCAATTCCCTCGCTATAGTTAACTATACCCTGGCTCTACCCGTCTTGTGACGTTAACCGTTCACTGCACCCGTCTCGCAACGCAAGTGAGAAATCATGGTAGCACCACTGAAGCGAATGTCATGAAGAAAGTCTTGACAACGAGGCGCATTGGCGAGATTTAATCGCACTGCGGCATGCCATGTGAATAAATTGACATTGCCCGACATTGCTCGGGGTCTGCAGCAGTAAAGGTCATGGAAGGATGCAGAGTCTCAAAACCGCCATAAAAGTGCACAACTGGGCCTGTTAGGCGCCAACAAAGTGATTTGTTTCTTACTACTTTTAATATTCCTGCAGCGCTCACCAGTTTGGGCTTCTGCCGTAGCCTGGTTTAGTTCAGTAATCAAACAAGCCTGTTTTATCAGCGTTCATTATTAATTGATTTTTTTCAGCTTTATTGCACTCAAATATGGAACGGCGCGCTGAACTTTGCACGTGACAATGTTCTGCAGGCACGGAGGACCAGCGCCGCTAGCGACGGGGTGTCACCTCGGAGGTCACACCAATGGACAGGCGCCATATTGTCCGACCAGCGAATGGCGCTGTGCTCGGCTTCAGAGCCAATGCAGGCGATAACCTTCGACGACCGCCGCCAAAGCGGGATGGATATGACCACCGAAGCGCACAGTCCGCTCATTGAGGTGGGCGCCAACCAAGAGGTGCGTGCGCACGACATGCTTTAGGGTGCGTGGGAGAGGGATTCATTTGCAGAAGGATTGAAAAGCGGCCGAGTCGGAACCTATCCATAAGCAACGAAACGCAAGAGATAAGAAAGAACAAGCGGTTATCTAACAACTCAAAGCTTTCTTTTTTTGGAGAAAAAGGTTACATTGGAAAGAAATAATGAAAATCATGCTGATTGCATGCGAAAAAATTTCCTATACTCAGGAGCGGTCTATAATCTAATGGAATCTAATGGCTTTCTTATACAAATGTTTTTCTTGTTGTCCATGTTGAATGCCTCAGCAGTCTGATGCGTGTGGTGATCGTGGCGTTTTATAATAATTTAGGTATCCTCAAAAGAACGCGCGCAGTCCCGAACACGACAATGGCTGGCAAGATGGGGCGACACCATTCCCGTTAAGGAATCAGCACGCTCGCGTAGCCTGATATTTACAGATTGGCTAAGCTTAGTCTGATGTAGACGTTGCCATACGTGCGGGAAATCCCACATACCACTCTAGAAGAACAATCTGTGTACTTACTAACACGTTTAACTGAGCAAGCGTTATCAATTGCTCCTGCGCCAATCTTTGCAGGCCTATCAATTGCAGCGCATAGACTAGCAAATAGGGGATTACAGCGGTTCTTCTGCGCTCACTCTGTGACGTGATCGATTGATTAGCTAGCAGCCTTTTGCTTTTCGGCACGTTCAACAAACGCTCAGAAGCAGATAAAGAAAGCAAGCAAGAAAACCAGCAGTCTCTAGACGGCCTGTCTGCTTGTGAAAGCTGGCTTCTGTGGCATGAAAACAGTCTTCAAACGAGCCGACAGCAACTATGATGTTTTATGAAGTGAATGTTTGAGAGCCTGAGGAGCGCGAGAGAAATTCCGGCGAAGATATACAAGTGCTTTGTTGGCACTGGCAATTATGGATTCAGTGTGATTATTCTAGGTTAGTTTTGCAGATATAGCGATGCCAAGATATCTAAATGACGATACAACTTCCGAAGGAAAATTATCAAGATGATATGAAACCGTTCTATTAGTAGATCGAGATGGGGGCGTAAATTTGCATTTTTAGTGTTTAGTTCCATGCACCAAATGTTACAGCAAGCGGACATCGCTTGAGGATCAGACGGTAAAATAGTAGTATCGTTAGGACTAGTTATTTCTCGAAACATTACACAGTCACCTGCAAAAAAAGTTTATATGGGAAGACGCGCATGAAGGGAAGTCGTTCATGAACATAAGAAAGAGGAGATGGCCAAGTACCGATCCTTGAGGATATACCCGAAGAACGAGGACTCAGGGGAGAGTCGGTGTTATTAACGGAGAGAATCTGGAAACGATTTATTAAAAACATTCAAGCAATGCAAGCCGTTTGGACCCAAAATTTAGTATTTGCAACTTATACAAAGGAGTATATGGGATACTTTATCCATTCTAATATATAATAAAATATATAATATATAATACATATATAATATATAATATAGTATATAGAATATATATAATATATAATAATAATTCTAAATATATATGGGCACCTAAAGATGAATGATTAAGGATAGCATGAAGACGGTCAATGAAATATACGAGCTGACTTTCGCACGAGGATCTATTGCGGAAACCGTGTTGTGACGGCGAAAAAAGTGATTTCAAGGAAAGAAACAAGATTTGAAAGTAGAATATGCTTGAGGAGGAGGAATAAACATTTATTGATGAGGCAACAAAAAAAATGGCGGAAGGGAGCGGTGCAGGGTGGGAAGATTTTGCATGGAATGCGAGTTCGAGAAATGGGGCGATAACTTATAGGTGAGCGTTTGTTGCCAGAGAGTGGAAGCACCGTCTCAATTTTCCAGTCGGTGGGAAGGGAAGTAATCTCGAGCGAGTATTGAAAATTTTCAAAAATATAATTGGTGAGCAGCAGAGTGTATTTATTAGACACCTAGGAATAATGGAATCGCAACCAGGTGAGGAGGATCCTGTCAAATTTTTACATCTTTGACCACGCCGGTATAGTCAATTATAATGGGAGACATGACTATAAAATCTGAAGCTTTAACATGAAGAAGCATTCTTGGAGTTGTTATAGAAAAGTTGGGGAGAGAGACTTTTTTAACACACTGCGCACGAGGTATAGTGTTCCCTTCCGGATCAAGAAGACTCTGCGCTATAACTGTTGGATAAAACATGTGCCAAAATTTTGGGATCGTAGGAGAGCACTGGAGGCGGCGTGGTACAGCGAAAATTATATTTAGCATTCTTTATGACTGCCATGTACTATACGGCGGAAGCTTGTTCGTAGTTTGCCCAGCGAAAGGTAGGTGTGTTTTCTTCTTATTCTACAAACGTTTGATGTAGTGGTTGCACCATGGTGCATCAGCATTTGCACTTATCGTACGAGTAGGCATGCATTTATTTGTTGATTGATTTGCCGTGGACAAAAATAAATGCTAGTTAGATTATACCATGCGCTCTCCAAAATCACCTTGAAAACCGTCTATAAAAGCTCAAAGTTCCTCGCTGATTTGTAGAAAGTTTGCAATCAGGTAATCTTTCATACCTTTCTTTGTGTTTTTGCATTTGGAACGTGAAATGTTCATGTAAAATAACATAATGAATTGGTCGCTTATACTGGGCAGGTGAGTGACGTTAGAAACGTATTCAGTGTGTGTTGATAGTACGAGATCAAGAGCCTTGGCTGTTGGTTCTGCTATGCTAGTTGATTGTTTTTTCAATTGTGTTAGAGAAAATGCTATGCACATATCCGAAAAATCCCTAGCGAGTGAAGAAGGAAGATTCAACATGGCTCACAGTCCCACGAAACAATAGGGATGTTGAAATCCCCCCTTAAGAAAAGCGGTTACCTGTGGAATTAAAACAACAGAATGAATCACGTCGTACAGTTAACGAAAATGGGACTGTACCTAGGGGGACGCTAACAGACGCCAATAATTGTTTCTCACGTGGTAAATTCGGTGACTACCCATACGGTTTCCAACTTACTTGAAATGTTAATGTGGTACGATGAGAGTACTTTCTAATGGCGATACCACCGCCTGTCCACGATCGCAGTGGCACACAGAATACTGATGAACTGAAGATAAAAACTTGCTAATCATTACTTCTGGCCGAAGTCAGGTTTCTGGTATTACGTGCACGTGGCATTGCAAGTATCTATAACTGAGTATAAAAGGTCACGCTTACTAAACTGACTTAGAACATTAGTAAAACGTGCACATGTATGTGCACACGTATGTGATCATGCCCACAGCCCCTCGAGCACCTCTACCTTGGCGGGCCTCTAGTTGGCATTTGTATGATGGTTATCAGATAACGCAATTTTCTTAGGTTCAGCGATGCTGTCTGTTCCTGAGGTGTACACGTAAGGCATTTTTTGTGATCGCAATTATATGGAGCCTCCAGACGCACTCCCAACGAACGTTTAGACACGGCGATCCCGAAATGAGGCGTCAGTGCCTACTGCTTCACCTGGTTCACCGCGCAGGCAGCCAGCGTCGGAGCGTAAACAAACTAGACCCCACTCCGCAATGCCGGCACGCCTAGGGACAAAGGCATACAACACGTGCAAAGAAACTTCCCCTCCGTAGTATGTAGGGACAGCTGGATATTCAAGGAGCAAAAGCACCCAGATTTCCTCTCTCACACACGCTCTTTTTCGCACCTCCGCTCAAACGCAGGGCGCCTCCGCAAGTGCCACGCACCGCTGTACTTACTAGCAATTCTAAAGACGCCTCCGTGCGACCCGGGCGGCCGTGCGCATCTGTCCGCGCATTTACAATTGCTAGTAGGTACAGCGTGGAGTGCCACTTGCGCAGAAGACGAACGTTTCCGCGCATGCGCGAGTAAGAGCGGGTGCGAGAGAGGAAATGTGCGGACTTTTCTCCTTAATACACGACCCTGCCTAGGCACTACGGCGGAGTTCCTTAGCGCGAGTTGTATGCGTTTGTTGCTAGGCGTGCCGGCAGAAGTCGCGGGCCACGGTAGTGTTGAACTTAGCGTCGCAAGTTGGCGGTTGGACATAATTATATTTATTCAATCGTCTTTTGTACTAATTGAAATCAACGTGTCATTATTTCACATTATTGGCGACGCCTCCAGGACACCAAAGCGGCAGCGGGGACATTAAAGCTGGAACCCGGACTGGTGCGTGGCTTCGTGCACACAGCACAGTGGCCTACAGTTCAGAGCACAGTGACCTACAAATGCGGCTGTGGAGCCACGAATTGTCTCATATCATGCAAAGACAGATGCCGAAAAGTGCTTTCGAGCATACAATAGGACATCAACTTATACAAGCACCCCAATTTCTTGGCTGCGATCGGCACAGATAAATTTGCCACCTTGCATTCAGGAAGGAAAATTTTGGAGCATGCTTAAGCTCCGTCTTTAAGAGTGGAACGAAATAGCATTCCGAGATCCCTGACTACTTCCCGCGCTTCGTGGCAACTGCAGCTTATGTTAGCGTAATGTTTCTGGGAAGCAATGGCAGCGAACGCTATGCACAAAGACGAGCTTTCGATAGAAAGGCGGATGCGCGGAGGCAAGCGCAATCTGGATGGTGTCAGAAGGAACCGGGCTCGCCGCTCTATGAATGGTGGAAACGCTGGAAAAGGGTTTTGTGTTTGAGTTCATTCGTTTTATATTTTCTCGTATATTCGAATTAAAATACGACACTGTCACATTCGTAAGATGTGTGTAAACCGTAGCTTACGATTGTCTGACGCAGTTTACTTGGAGAAATTTAATTAGTTCAGTGCCATCTTTGCGCCACACAGAAGGCCCACGCGGTTGGGTATTCGTGGTTCGGAATCTTTTTTCCATTTTTCGCTCACAAGATCATGCACGCTGGACGCCGTATTTTCTGCGACAATTGATCCTTAAAGCTATCGCGTTAACACATTTTCCTGGTAATAATAATAGTAGAGCATAATATTATGTAATATCTTCTGCGACAAGGGATCCTTAACGTCATCGCTTTAACACATTTTGCTGGTATACAAGTGTGAGGTCAGATGTGGAAAAACCTACATGTTAAAAATCGACGGCATATAAATGATAGGCACCGGCAGAAGAGTGTGTTTCCGCGGCTTTATACCCATCAGAACTTATTCTGTACCTCCAGAAAAAAGTATGCTTCAAGAATGACTTCACGTACAGCAGCTTTTTTCTAGTAACAATACATTACTAACCACATAGTGGAAGTCGTACAGCAACATCACAAGGAAGACAAACTACCTCTCGCCCCAGCTTAAGTCGATGTCAACTTGAAGGCAACGAACAAAAATTACTCTCTATTCCGGCCGTGTGAAAGTGCATGAACAGCGAAGCTGTGGAAAGCGGGCACTACAACTGCAAAGCGTCGTATTCTTTATGAACGCGGAAGCATAATATGGGCCCATGAAGTGAAAATGTGACGCTAACCTCCAATGGTACCAAAAGCCATGTGACCAAGTGGTGAGGTCACGTTTATGAAGATCACGCAACGTTATTGCTTCGTCACGTCAAATGTCGCGCGATGATGTCGCCACACCAAAGTTCGCGTGATGAAATCATCACTTTAAGGGCTGCGTTAAGTGATAATGGCATTGTCACGTGGCGCTATCGCCTGATAACTTCATGATAATTTCATAACACTTGACCTGACATCACGCGATGACGTCATCGTCAAGTGATTATGTCACCGATGATGTCATGTGATGCCTCTTGGTGAAGCAGCACACTGGGGGTTGCCGCGTTATTGTTAGTCTCTGGGATCGGCCCACATCTTTATGTGAGCACGCGACAAAAAATTCCGACCCACTAGAGGCTAAGAACTTCGCTGTAAAATACCAGCGGTGTGATCATATTTATGTATTCAGCCTAAATATTACAAAACTATGCAGTGCTTACAGTAAACACTCAAGTTATATCTAACATTAAACATTACCGTGAAGACAAGGAAAAACTCGTTGCATCTGAGAAAAATACATGTTCACGAGCTAAACGCAGGTCTATGGAAGCAAACACTTCTTTAGAATGAAAGTGAACAGTGAGTGCTCGTCTTTTCTTGTCACTACAGGAACATTGCAATATTAATAAAAATTTTAAAGTAAAAGCAAATTGGCATAGACTACTAACACCAAGACAGAAGCAAGTTCAAAACAGGAAATGCTGTTGGGTTTCTGGTTATGACATTCGCAAATTGCTTGTGAATTCTGCCTAGGAGTCTTTATAAAAGTGCCTACAGTGTTTTAATTTGTAAGACAAGAACAACAGTTTTTTGACGTGAAGCCAAAACAAGTTCAAGAGATTAGCAACACATATTGCAGCAGTAACCTTCTGTGAATTATCATGGACACGTCATCTAAATTCAAATCGGAACATGATTCTGAATAACAACGATCCTAAAAGAGGACAGAAAGCTGTTAAGCACCTGAGTATAGTACAAAGCACAATTTGCCTCCTGGGTGGTAGTTCAGATGGTAGCACAGTGTTGATTCCGCTCTCGTGTCACGGGAACAGGAAGATTATTTTTTCAACTGCAAATTGCTTTATAAGAAAGACGTACGATTGTCCTTAACTTTGTGCTACTACAAGGCGAATTACATTTTTACCCTTCAATTAAATTTGATATCTTGCGTACTTCCACAGAACTGCTTTTGCCTACAACAGTTATCAAAACCTAGAAATATTAGAACGAACGACATTACTTTTTGTCTTATATGCATGTGACGAACCGCACAAGGATGGCACGTTGCACTATCGGAGAAAGAGGAAGACGAAGAATAAAGGCACCGTTCGGGCGTCCATGTTTTTCGCCGTCCGCAACCGCCTGCTCGCGTCGCACAAATCGGCAGGATAGAGACCTGGCCACCACCTCGTCGGCCTCAGATTATCATGCTACACAAAACCACGCTGTGAACCTAGGGCGCACAGCTCCACCACCGACACCGACCGGCATCATGACCGCATCACTGCAAGCCTTGGACATACCCAAGTACACCGGATCAGCGGACGATGGGCCCATGGAATATTGGCTCCGCCTCTTCGATCTCCACGCATCCGCTGCATCATTGTCGGAACGGCATATGGTCGCGTACTTCTATGACTACTTCACCGGTGAGGCATTTCTGTTCTACCTCACACATATCTTTGAAAATAACGAATCGTGGAAGAAAATCGAGGAAGAGCTCATCAGTCGATTTCACTTATACGTTGCAGACCCCTCCATTGTCCAACAGCTAGATAAGTTTCAATTGTCTCGTCGCAGTAAACCACAGCCTCCACTTAGCAATCAGCATCAGCGCCAGACAAAGGTTCATATCCTCCTGAGACCCCGCTATGGGGATTTGTCCAATATATTGGACATTGAGATATGACACAGTACTCCTGTGACAAGGCTTTCATCCTCATAAAACCGCACTGTCCAACTTATTGGACACCTGCTTGCGCCATCTATGCAGCATTGATGAAAATACATCGTTCAATTTCCCGCCTAAACAATTCCACAATGGCGGCATTCAGCGGCGCGACGTTTTACGGCCGCTGCCGGAGAAGTAAGCACTGTTTCTCGTATTTCTACCTGCTTTTAGGGCATATCTTTGATCTTATATTAAAGTTAATACAACAGCGTACGCGCAGAATACGAAATTCGAACTGTTCGCGTGCTTACTTTGTTTTACACTTCCTTTGATTTCGCGTGTCCATTATGTTGGACGCTAGGACTCAACCCGGTTATTCTTACCGCGCTTTTGCGATGGCCTTGTTATGAACAGCAGGCGAGTACTGTTGGCATTTAGCGCCTTGTGGACGAAATCGCGTCTCTTTTTTTCTTCAGGGGACCGGCCTCGCGTGTCTGATGAATTAAGCCGATAACTTATTTTTTCAATCCATGGCCTGGACCCGCGAGACACCTACAGTCGCAGGTGGTCTCATAAGGGAAAAACATATCGATATCCCTCTAGCAGATATTGTTCACATGTACAACGTCAACATGGGCGTTGTGGGCAAGGCAGACCAAATGATAAGTTACTATAGGATAAAAGCAGGCGTCAACAAGTGGACAATCAGAGCCATCTTCTACCTCTTCGACATTTCCCTCAACAGCTCCTGGGTGCAGAACACGCGGGACATACGCTCCCTAAAGAAACAGCAGAAAGGTATACTCAAAGATATGCAGTTCCACCAATCTGTTGCTGAGACTCTCGTGGCTCAAGGGAAAAAGCAGGATGAAACGGAGAGTGAGAACGAAGCCGAGTGGCATCCACCATCAAAGCAGGCTCGACTGTCTGCTCGAGAACCCCAAGAGCACTACCCACAGTTAAATACTGGCAGACACAGCTAACGCTGCCTGTTGCAGAGTACAGGGCTGCGACATAAAAACAAAGTTCTTTTGCGCCAAATGTCGGGTCTTCTTCAGCATCACCAAGGGCTAACAGATGTTTTGAAATTGCCCGCAGGAAGCGAACACAAGATCAAAATTTTTGTTGAGCGGAGGAATGCTCTTTTTTTATAGTTTATTCACTACTTTGCCTTTCGAGTTATTAAAATATTTTTGCACACGAGTTTGAGCGCAATATCTGCGGTGCGTCATTACGTGCGCGCTGGGTGAAGAAAGACCGGGTAGCATCCCAGTGTCCAATATATTGGACATCGCGCTGAGCTGAAACTATCAGGGCTATTGAAAAAACATTTAACACTTTTCACCTTCATAACCATACTGATTTATTCTGAAAATTTGGAAAAAATTTGTGCACCCAAATGCATACCGGGTCTCAGGAGGATATGAGGAGACCATCGATGAGTTTCCCATGTCATGATCCTTGCGAGAAGACGATGCAGATGTACATGCCTAGCATGATGATGGCTACCGCAGTGCCATTTTCGCCATCTACGCCTTCGACACGCCGCAGGAATTATGTCCCGGAACCTTCTGACGTGTTCACAACGTTGTCTAGTGCGCGTTGCCCACCACCGAGTTTCGCGTCACGTGACACACACACAGCTCTAAGACAACGCCGCATCTCAAGTGCGACTATCGTTTATTCAGATGAAGCGAATTCGACTTGTTGTCCGACAATAGGTCAGTGGGAAACCAGCAAAGACTTTCTTTTACTTGGTAGGCAATGCAATTTCAGCAGCAACGGATGAACCACGTACATTAGGAGACCACACCACTTTGCAACGCACAAACTTTATTCCGCGTGCAAAACACAAATGAGCCTCTGCCTCTGCAGAAACGCCGCACACGCAAAGCAGCATCACGCACTGTGGAATTACCGAAGCACCCATTCGTCATGTCGTTGCAGCAGCCTCAGGAGAGACTTCTGTGAAGCCTGGCACAATGCTTTTAGCATCAGACTAGCCACAGGAAATGAAGCAGTGTGCCAGTAGCCCACCGCTGGAGACACAAATATGCCAAACAGATACCAGGCTTATTTCTGAATCCGTCCTACAGCATTAGCTGTCACAGTCACATCAGAAAGACCTAAATCAGTCACTCCAAGATCAATCTCGACAACCTCGACGATGACTTCGACATACACGACGACAGAGAGCGCCGCCAAAATCGCAGGTACGACGAGAAGAAAGACTTAACGCGCAACCCCACTCAACGCAAGCCGAAGTCAACGAGTATATTTTCCCAGCAAGAAACCTTGCCGAGGACGGCTTAGGCAGCGATCAAGACTGGGCCTAGGACGAGGACTTCAACGGCGACGCCACACAATAAGATGCTAAGGATACGGACCATTTTCGGGCACGATAGCCCAACAACAATTCAAGGGAGAAGCAGCACGTGTCTACCAGCTGCGACAAGTGGACCGCGGTCAAAAGAACATGACAAATGACAAACATGAAACAAGCATAGGCCACACCGTGTACCGTTCCGTCCCTAGAGACGTCAACCATAAGCTGATCCATCGATGCTACGTGGCTCCTCTGCCTCATTCATTTGCGACCAGGGCACACGCTGTGATACCAGCTGTATTCATGTACGGGGCACTCATATGTCGCCCTGAACGCTACAGCCAGCCTCGCCCACAAGAGCTATGGTAGAGATGATCAGAAAGCTGCACTCTTCTATGAAGCCGATGAGGTTACAGAACTATCGTGGGTCAGTGGACTAACTGCGCATCTTTATTTTTCATTTATCAGCATCTCCTATTTCCCTCGTGCGTTGCGTGTTGCTCGCACTCTCTCGGGGGCAGGGGGAAGCGTGTGAAGAACCGCACAAGGACGGTACGGTGCACTAGCGGTGAAAGAGGAAGAATAGAGGCAGTGTTCGGGCGACCATGTTTGTGTCCGTCCGGAACTTCCGGCTCGCGTCCCATGCATATATTGAGAGGGAAGTGCACTCTCTTTAATCAATTTGAAGCGTCCGGGAAGTAGTTCGGTAACTCCGGCACATCGTGAAGAACACACTCCATTTCTATGAGGTTATAGCCTCTAGTCATACGGGCACATCGAGAAGCTATGAGCAGGTAAAACACTGAGTTATCTCGTTTCATGAAATTGCGTCTTGATATTGCTGAACGCTGAGTATATGCAGACGGTGAAAAGCAAGTAAAATATTATGAGTGTTCAAAAACGGTTTCAGGGTTTAATATGGTCCTAGGTGTTTTAGGCTTTACTTTAAGTGCACAGGTGTGGGCTGTGATGGTCTCGCGCGCGTGCATGTTGCATGTAGCTGTCTTATCTTTCGCACGTGACACAATTCAGCTGCAGTACCTCGTCGCGTTCACGCGCTTTCGCTCACATTATGCGCTTTCAGGCGCACATCGCGGAGCAGACTGTTCATGACGAAGAGAGCGGGACCCGTGGGCACCGTTCCAAGCATCGGCGCCACTCAAGGTGAGCTCCCCGCAAGGCATTTTGTTTTGCTATGCGCATCTAAGCGCTACTTCCGCTTCAGAGGTGCAAACCTACGAACGTATTATGACTGCTGGCAGTGCGCGCACACACACGCACCAACCAGCCCTTGCACGAAGAGCGGATTGGCTGCTTTGATATATACGGGAGAAATAGACCTCACGTAAGACGTGCAACCTACAAGCTTCATAATTTTGACTGTTTGACCTTAATGGTCTGTCACCATGACAAATCGTAACACAGAGAAAGGCAAACGGATAGAAATATGACAGACTAGCGATAATTACAAATATTTATACTGAACACTCATCGCCATTACGCAGATGCGATTCACTTTAAGGGAGAGTAACTCCTTATCTGGGAGGTGCATTGATTGGGTGCTTAAACACCAATAATCCACTCACACAACCCAGGCTCAAAGCATCCCTCAGATGCGAGGCACTTTGGGCCTCAATAATTTCACGAGTAACGTTATCGATGCTTCTGGTGACAAAACATTATGCTATGCAAAGAGGGGTTCAGAGGCACAATAAAGATCAAGCCTACGAGGCTGCAATCTTTCTTGACATTGATACAGTGTTATTTAAGCTGGTCGTTGATGCAGAATCCCCTTTCTCCTGCATATTGTTTACTACAAGGGGAATGCAAATGACCGCGTCACTAGCATCGGCCACGAAAGAAACGTTGTTCTTTTAAAAGTATAAGTATTGTATCTGACTGCTCTTCTCTGGCGACTGCAAAGCTTGATAAGCTTCTCAGGTGCGGAAAACACTAGATTGACTTTCTTGCGCTCTGCACTCCTTTTAGTATTACGGGAGAGCTTGTGGATGTACGTAATGACAACCACTTTCCTACCTCTATCAGATGGTACAACCTCATGACTGTCATACGACGCGCGCATGTTTCGGAGCTGAAGTGCTGCATTGGAACAGCGATGAATTCTGAGTGTAAACAGGAGTTGCTGAATATAAGGCTTGGTTGGAATGACAATTGTTTAATATTGATTGTATAATTAAATTATTTATTGAATTTTTTTTTATTTACTGAACATACTTTCTGTACGCAAAGGCACTGCAGAGAGGCGTGGTATGGTATACATAAAACATGCAGTAGAGCACAAAAGACTATGAAATGACATAATGTAATAAAATCCGGAATTTTTCTGAGTCAGTGATGGTGCTGGCGCCAGCAGGAATGTAGTTCCATTCAGTACTGGTCCTTGGCGAAAAACGAGTCATGATACTAGTTAGTATGACAAGTTTGCAAACGCACTTTGTAATGGTGGTCACCTCAAGATGTGCAGCTACGGTTTACAAAAACTCTTGGAGAACCAGATTGCAATAGTACATCTTATGATGGGTGAAACGTGAAGATCAACATTGAACCTAATTATCCATCAATAGGAAACAAGTTATCTTGCTTATACCTTACTCGAATAGGTCGCAGCTTCTTTGCAGGCTTATTTCAGGCAATAATGCGTCATTTGTGTTAGTCATGTCACGCTTTATTGGCTACACGTTGGACGCCACTTAAGAGGTGCCCTAACATTTTTTGGGGTATCTCATCTGAGCCTTTTCGCTTGAAGGTATGGGAAGCTTTTGATGTATCAGTTACTACATCTGGAAATAATTTCTCGCTGTTTCAAAAGTAGAACGCAATAAATGAACCTTCACCTGATATTTCTCTTTATTGTTCCCTTAATCCTACATTACCCGGTCGCCTAAAGCCAATAATGGTGATTTTTGACATGAAGCATGTTTCACTTCGCCTATAGTTAGTTGTATTCTAAAGCTTCAGGTAACAAAAGCCTGTTCTTTCCCCGCCTTTGTCGCGTCGATGATAAGACGATGCCACTCTTGTAGCATACACTGATGCCAGTGTTAATGGCACCATGATTCACGCAGCTCTCGTGTGCCCATTGGTATCAGAGGCAGACCAGATGTGCTCGTATGTTGCCGATACCGCACCGCCGGCCTATCTTGCAAAGCTTGACGCCATACAAGACGGCTAACCCGCGTTGCTCCCTTCTGTTCAAGATTCTCAGCTCATCATTCGCATGGACTCGACTCAAGCCATCCATGACATACGCAGTGTAGGTCGGTCCACTATACTTCAGTATAACATGCACCGTCTTCCTGCCACTACGAACATCAGGATTCTCGTCCAGTTTGTGCCTCGAGCAGCCCGGCAGGGTTTCCTTGAAGCAGATTTGGCAACCCACCCAGAGATTATAACGTAACCACTTCCGGATTTTCCTGAATATGCCTGCGGACAACTAATCTGGGGCAAAGGAAACCTCCGACGTACGACACGAGCTCTTATACCTCCGTGTGGGTCAGACTTGCCTGATCGATTAACTCCCCTCTAGGAGGTTATGTTACGGAGGCTGCGCGTCATGGTCGCGCTCACCCCGTCTGTGACCGCTACCTGGCTACAACAGTATCATCATGGTACATATGCTACATATTGCCCATTTTGTGACACAAAAATCCAAAATGTGGCAGTGACACACCTACTATGGACAGGCGCAGGACCACCTAAGCAGTCTCCGCCACCTCCGGGGGACAGGTCTCAGGTCTGGCCGTCCACCTGACCTAGGACGTTGGATTCATGGATCACATCATCGTTCACTTTCAGAATTCTTGCATGAGTGAAATCTGTTCGTGTACATTTTACATGCTTTTTGGTATGCCTAAGGGCAAGCTTTCGAGAAATAAAACTGTTATAATATTAGCGCCCATACCTTTGAAACTGTACTACCCACCTGCCCCATTTTGGTATTGCTGTGTAAAGCCATTACTCTATCCTGCATTCGTCGCATGCAGGATCATGCAGCCTTTCGCTCAGCTCTGCAGTACGTTTTTCGATCCCAGCAGAAGTGTTCTCATTTGAGAGAGCCCACTCAGCCGTTGTAGGTACCAGAAAGTTCTTCTCACAGGGTCCACAAATGACGTTAGCCCATGTGCGCTTAGTGCCCTTTATGTAGTACACATCTTTTCTTCGAACTAACTCGTCAAATTTCTTATAGAAAAGCTTGTGGTTCCCAGTCTGCAATTATAATGCCATAACTCTTTTTTGCGAAAGCTTTGGTAAGTGCGGATGTAGTGGTTTCTCCGTAACGGCTGGTGCAACAACGTGGATGTTGCAACTTCCGAAGAACAGCACCTCACGCTAGAAAATGTTACTACAATTCATTCAATTATATCAGATTGTTGCGAGAACATGATTGCCTCTTTTTAAAGGAAGAAATGCATGTATAACAGAATATCTATGCTCTGCATTGAAAATATTTTCACTTACTGTGTTTGAAACAGCAGCGTGCTACAGTGGGACACTAAGCACATTGGGGGCGGTTTCCAGAGCTGACAATACTGCGTACGCCGGACATCCTATCAAAGAGAGGATAACGTAATCACGAATTCCTATCTGTCGCATAAGCTGTTTTGTTCCTTTGTATTGGGATGCAAGATATTCATCTCTCAGACATTTTGTGCAGAAAGATCCACAAAGGCGTAAAATGTTCAACCATATCGGCACACGGGATGAGGTGCCCTCAGCAGCTTCCAATAAACCACTTGAATATTGCGCTGGCGTAGTAACTGACTAAGAAAGCGGTCATGAATATGCCGAGGGTATGAACTATTTGCCGCGAGAACACTATCGGGGCTAAAGCAGCGGGCAAAGCTTTGTAAGGCAGTATAACGATGACAAGGTTATTACTCAGCCACCAGTAAAATTTGAAAAAAATAATGCAAAATATCAGCGTAAGCGTCACCTGAAGTTGTTTTCCAAGCGACTAGTCCTGCGGCATGTCAATTTGTGAAGAGGCTACCCTGAGTGAAATAAGTACGGAAAAGTTTTCCGTAGATGAAGTAGTCGCATTTGCTATATAGAACACCATCTACCGTGCTCACGAAATTAATCTATGTTGAGAAGGTAAATGAGGCATCATGAACAGCTTTCATGCGCGCTTTATTCTGTGTTAATTTCCTTGGAGTATTGGTCAAAGCTTGTTGATGTAATTGTCAAATAATGGCTCGAAGTCTTGATGCCGATTAGATTTTGGTTGTGCTATAACAGTCTATCACTGCAGACTCTACACAACTGTTGCAGTCTCGTCTATCCCTCTGGGTGGGAAACCCGAGCAGCTCGTAATAAGACATACGGTAGAAAGCAATTCAAAACTTGTAGTCGATACTCGAACCCTTTTATAACTAACTACCCGATATTAGCAAACGAAGAGAGTGGCGAGACTTCGCCGAACCACGTACTGCCACGTAATAATACGTAATAACCACGTAATAACCGCGTAATACCGCCTCTTGCTGTATCAGCAAGAGGCGGTATTCTTTGCCGCTTACACTTGAGGCGTGTGAATGTGTCCTAGCACTACGGGGTAGGAAGTGACAAAGCTGACCTGCTTGCTTTCCAAAGGCCCACAGCCCACAACATAAATATCCCAGAATCCTGATATCTGTAAGACATCGGAAGCGAAGAGCTCACAATATTTGTTGAGAACAAAAATCGATTTCACCAATTGAAACACGTTCGGATACTGTACCACAACCATTCTTTTCCACTGCCATGAATAAACTACCGTGCGTTGAGAGAAATCCGACATCAAAATTCAGAAGAAATTTCTGAACTTCAAATAGTTTTGTTACAATTTATTGTTACAATCTATATAATGAATAATAATTTGCAATATATATATATATATATATATATATATATATATATATATATAATGTCTATACCATCCCGGATAAGCATTGCATTTGTGTAATGTAGGACACGTAGGACGGCTCAAATCCGGCAGTTGCAAAATAATTTTCTATTAATGAACGGCGGATACTACACTCTGAAGCCATTGAAGAAAATGTTTGTTAAATAATATTTTCAACAATTTACGTTTTCAAAGTTTAAGCATATATAGGCTAAGAGACTCGCGCTGAAAGACAAAGATGCAAATTGGCGCCCATCACATTTGACCATCGTTGGCCCACTACGAATAAAAATTTAGTACAATTGAAAGATTACACCGTGAGATCCTGACTTGTATGTCAAAGAATGTAAGGTTTCTTACTCATGAATGGATGTCATGCGCCTTACCGTGGTATCGCTTTGTAGAGAAAAAAGCCGTTACTCGATCGTGCATGTGTCATGTGCGCTGATGGTTCCGTCGTCTTCCTACGCATTGCGTAGTCCGAGCTAAATGTAGCCGCTCGATCGGCTATCAGAGAGGCATACCTCAGTGGTATATACGTTTTTCGATCCCTTTTTTATGGTCGCGTAGAGAGAGCCCGCTAAGCTATAGTAACTTTATTTCATCACATTCAAACTGCTCGGCATCAGGAGCTATAAGGCTTACAAGTGTAATTTTTTTTGCAAAATAATCACACTTGCTTGCTTATAGCCACTATGCGTTCGACACGTACGGTGCAGAAATCGCATGAGGAGACAGGGGCAGCAAGATAAAGGGATATCCAACCTCTTTGAGCACGGAGGAACGCGTTCGAATCTATAGGGAGCGCAAACGTAGGAGATAAAAGCAAGCGCAGGAGTCCCTAACATCTACCAGTGCGGAGGGCTGGAACGGCGCAGGGCAGTCGCGGGAGCCACAAGTAGGAATTGGGGAGATCGTTTCTTTGCCCTAGTGCCATAACACGCTTTGGAAAACAAACGGACTCACTACAACATTGAGCGATCACGATTGCAAAATTACAGCATGAGACACTCTCTAGCTCTAAGATGGGCATGTAACCCTTCGAGTGCATGAATAAGTGTAACTTGTGTTTTTTACTACGTCATTCCTGTACCCGTCTGCAGCATGCACAAGGCGCTTCACGTATCTCACCGCGGCTGCGTCCCCATCTGATACAGCCTAGCCAGTATTTATTTCCCCCGAGACACACGTCTGCAAGAGTTGAAGTCACATTCTGCATTATACATGCAGTGTCAATGATAATTTCAAGTGCTGCCGCGTTATCCTTTCCGGCACAGGCACAGGGATCCTAGTCTGACTGACAACATGGAACTCGTGCCATGCACGGAGACGCGACCGGCGCTGCGCTGTCCCCCGCATCCGTTCAGCGAGATCGTGGCCTCGCTGAAGACAACCGCTCACGAGCAGGCAGGTCGCAAGGCGTAAGTCCTTCATCGGGAACACGGCAAGTAGTGCAAGGAGATGCATCATCGAACTTCACACAGGACGGTTCCTTTTGCGTGGCGAAATATATGTTGATACGTAGTGCTCTAATACAATTACCACGCCTGGGGACCTCCACCCACGTTGCTGCAAGTATGTGTGTGTTTGTGTGCTTATGTATGTATGTATGTATGTATGTATGTAAGTATGTATGTATGTATGTATGTATGTATGTATGCATGTATGCATGTATGCATGCATGCATGCATGTATGTATGTATGTATGTATGTATGTATGTATGTATGTATGTATGTATGTATGTATGTATGTATGGATGTATGTATGTATGTATCTATGTATGTATGTATGTATGTATGTATGTATGTATGTATGTATGTATGTATGTATGTATGTAACCTTTCAAGCCCCACTTCAGTGAAAAAAATGAAATTTCTCCGGTGCTCTGCGTAATCTATCCCCGTGTCAGACGGTTTCCTCAAGCACAACGGCCCCACTGTTTAACTCTGTGTAACGAATACGCACAGGAAGCGAGGAAACAATGAACGTTCGCACGCAGCGAGTGCCACATATTTCAGAGGCCACACACGCACTTTGTGCCGGCGCCGGTAGATGACGCAGCTTGAGAGCAGAGCCCCGGCTGCAGTACACACGTCATATATAATGCGTTTCCTTGCTAGTAAAGCGGTGTTGCTACTCCGCATTAGTTCGATTCACATTAACGTCCGCTTTATAATGGTATTGGGTCTGGTTAATGCGTTAGCATTCTTTACATCGTTCACGCACTTTGCGGGGCTATGAAAATATGGACGTTTTTCATCTAGCCGTTTTTCCACCTACCTGGGTCAGAGTAGCCCGAATGGGTAGCGCATCGTGCTGCAGTACTGAGGAAACCGGGTTCGAGACCAACCAACGAACCAACAGGGTCAGTGTGGCAATGTTTACGTATATGTGCTTCTCTTTAATAAACCTGTTTGACACCGGCATGTGGGACTGGGTAGATGTGGGACTTAATAGGAGCCGCTGTTCGAAGAAACTCTTTTACGCGGACGTCGAGCGCTGGGCAGGCGCCACTCGGTCTGGGCTCGTTTACCGTTTGTCAGGCCAGCTTTTGCCAATGGATGCGTGCCACTAGGTGTGTGCAGCTATTAAATGAACGCGTTTGGACGTGAACTTCGGTAACTAAGTACGTGTCGCTGGGAATGCCGTGATGCTATGACAAACAAGATCCCTGTAATTTATCCGATGTTTAGAAGTATCGAGCCCTCGTCACAAGGGTTCCTCTCAAGGACAGCAAACCGACGCATTTCCAGACTGCCCTGCAAATGTACTGCACATGTGCCGCTTTCAATGAACGCCTTTACCGTCAAAGCTTTAGCTAGCTGCGCCATGAACGCACTGGTTATGTGCAGCTCTTGAATTAACCTCTCGCCAAGTCGGGCCACTGAGTATGTGTGCCTCTGAGTATATGTGCCACTGAGTGTGCGGCAACCGACGGATTGATTGCAGGTGTCCTAGACGATGCAGCGTGTCTATAAAGAAGCGCGAGAGCAGAGCCCCGGCTGCAATACATGTCTCATACATAACGCGTTTCCCTGGTGGCAAAGCGCTGTTGAACTTTGCTATGCATGTATGTATCGAATTAACGATGCACCCGCACGTCATTCATCTCGTCGCTGAGGCCACGCCCGCACTTTTCAGCAGTGCCACTAGATGGCGCAGCGCGTCCAGAAAGAAATGCGAACGCGTCTGCCCAGCGGTTGATTTAGGCACCACGGGCCTCGTTGATGGCCCTGGGTTCAGCGAGAGCAGTGTAAAAGTAAACATGTGCGCAACAGAGATTAGTAAGACACGATTGGAAGGTTTGTGGAAGAAAAGTAGGGAAACAACAAAGAACGGAGACGTACAAAAGCAAAGTTCGCAATAGGGGTCAGAAAATTTGGTTGTGGGAGTTCATAGTGTTTTTTTTTTGTTTTTTTCACCTGGGTAGGACATTAGGGAGTTTAATAGCAAGAGCTTAGTGGCGCAGCCCACCCCGCTGTTCCAAAGAGGATGCTCATAACATCCATCCATCTATCCGAATCAAGGGAGACGCGCACAGTCTCCGCTTGACGCGTTTCGCAGCGTTCGCACACAGCGGCTCGTCACGTCTTTCGGATGCCACCCCAGGCTTCACGACGGCAGCGCTAGATGGCACCGAGTGTTCTCAGGGAAGCGCCAAAGTCCCGCTGGAGTGAGTGAACGTCCCATTTGTAACTTCTTTCAGCGGTGGCAATATTGTCACGTAGTAGTGGCGGTGAAGAAAGCAGCGAAGCTGTAAATGATGAAACTAGCATTTTTTTAGGCAGACCTGTGCCCTCAAAAACAGGCTACACTCAAAGAACAATGATACTGGCTAACGAAGTCCGCGATTGTCAAAATCCTGATATGCCGGTCAAGCGTTTCAGCTTTTATACATAAGTCATCGTAATTTCTAGAGTAATCGCTGGTGCGCGCGTGTCTTCCAGAAACTACTACACAATTCGCGCCGCCTGTACAATCAGATTACAAAAACTTTTGTGGCAACAGAGAACGCATAGAACCGCCGATAACATTCCAGTAAGTTCCACTATTGCAGGTGCGGCTTGCACTGAGCAATCACATTTGTTAGACGGTTAACCACGACACCCGATGAAATATAAACAAGTACACGTGTCAATATGTTGTTTCAATATATTGATTCAATGCTAACGCTTACCTTCGGTAGTCGTCAAGAGGTGGGTGCTGCCGCATCGCATGACGACTGTCGACGGTAATGCGAATAGCATTTGTGCAATTCAACGAGAGGCCGTATTCCTGAAGTGACGTTTATTTAACACATCTAGTGATAGTTCTGGAACATTATTTGCTTCGACTGAGACTTTCCTTCTCCATACTTCGACATCGTTCCTCTTTGCTATGTCACTGGCTTGCCGAAGTACCCATGAGAATGGCGGTATCAAGATGACTGCACGCGCCGATGCCAGAACGATGGAATAACGAAGAAGGAATGACGTCAATGGGAGAAGACAAGCGGTAAAACGACGACCGCATGACAACCATGAGATGCGGATCTTTATTTTATGACCATGGTGTAACGACAACAGCGTGACGACTAAGACGTGAGGACAACGACATGACGACGAGTGTGGAACGACAACTGGATTAAAAAGCTGGATTGACGACGATGGCCCGACTTCAGCGGCACGACGACGACGGTGTGACAACGAATGAATGGTAATGTCTGTAGTAGCATGACTACGATGGCAGGATTTTCGCAGCATAATCACGATTGAATGACGACGACGAATGGTTACAATAAAAGGGCCGACAAGAAATCATGCCGATGAATCGAGTAATATGGTATCATCACGATGGGAGGACGACGGTGAAACGACTTCGTGTCGACATGGAACGATGGCGACGGTATGACAAAGGCTATGTCACGACGATGGCTCACGAGGACGGTATGACGAGAGTTCGATGGGGACATTACAAGAACAACGATGTAATGTCTACGATGACCTCACAATAGCAGTATGACCACGACTGCGTGACGACGACTGTATGACGACGCAATGACGACGATGGCGTGAAAACAGCATGAAGACAATCGGATGACGACACTTGCATGATGACAATGACGCAACGATGACTGTAATACAACACCTCTATGACGACGTTCGCGTGACCCCGACGGCATGACGAGAGTCGAATGGCGAAGCTGGCGTGACGACGATGGCATGACGACGACTGTCCATGCATATATTAGCGATTCTCTGGCGATAACTGCATGACAAGGGCGATATAACAAAAACTGAATTTATTTATTTGGATAATTTTAATTTTTTTGAATATACTCAAGGCCACACCGCTTATAGAGGGGGTGAGTTACATTGCAATAAAATAGCATAACAAACAAAACAGAAGAAATAATAAATCCTAATATACATCCTAAAACGCGTCAATATATACACGACATAGTGGAACAAGCAGTGAGATGGTATAATTAGGCAAATAAAATCAACAAAGAAAGATAGAAACATCCAATTACATCTAAACATAATACAGGAGTGGTGGAAAAAAGTTAGTTACATCCAATTAGAAAAGAGAATCATGATTGCAGTCTTCAAGGACTTGCTGTCCTGTAGCAGCAACGCAAACGGGAAGGTGATTCCAGTCTTTGATGATCTTTGGTAAGAGTGAATCTAAGAAAAATTGCTGCGACAAAAAGGAAGGCCTACTTAGGATGGCCCACGCGCGATGACAAGTAGGGTGGTGCTGAGAAGAACTCAGCCCGAAGAATTGGATTGTGAAAATAAGACACGTGAAAGAGAGAAAAGCAAGAACCTTTGCGTCATATTATCAGGTTAGGAAGGACCAGAGAAGACTCATTGTTACAATAAAGTTACGAAGATTGACATCCACGGAACGACGAAAGCAGTATAACGACGAAGAACTATGCATGTTAGCGACTCTCTGACATGACAGCATAGAAATCGTGCTATAATCAAGATTGTATGACGACAGCATGGTTACAATAGAATGATAAAGTAAAATTGACTTCTCTAGAACGACGAAAGCTGTATGATGATGGCACCTGATGACAATGGGATGACGTGATTGACGTGGTGACAAAGATAAAACGACAGTGCTACGACGACGGCATGGCGACACTGTGTGAAGACACTGGCCTGATGACGCCAGCATGGCGTGAGTCGGATGACGAAGATGGAATGATGATGATGCAGAAGGCACGACGGCACCACGACCACGAATAGGTGCCTAGTTGCCGAAGCACTTAGACAACTTGGACCACTGTCGCACTAAAAAGTCATGACCACGACTACAAGACGAGGTTAGATCATGAAGCTGGATTGACAACGATCGAATGACCGCGGCGCCTTCACGTTGGCGGTGTGAAAGGGAATGTATGACGAGTGTATGGCAAGGATGTCCTGACAACGACGGCATCACGTGAGTCGAATGACAAAGCTGGAATTACGAGATGCATCGACACAAACGACTACGATTGCATCGCAACCTGAAGCGCATACCAGTGGCCCAAGCAAGCAGACAACTTGGGCCACTGCGTCGACGTTAGGGGCTAGGCAGGCAGACAGGCAGGCAGGGAAGGGCAGGCCTTGGTGGGCTGGCTAACTGGCCCACTGGACACATTAGTCTTTTAACCGTCTCCAAGATGTGTTGAGAAGGTTAGCAAGACGTCTTGCAGTCACCCTATGTTGTCTATAAGACATCTTCTAGACGTTTGTTAAAACATTTAAGACATATTGTAGCCATCTTGAAACTTTGTCGAATGTCGTGAAACATCGGGTAGCCGTCGTGAAGGTCGTCTAGTGTACCGCCAAATAAGAAATACAAGATGTCTTGCAAGACATCGCGCAGCCGTTGTAAAACGCCGATAGGATGTTTTGCAAGACATCCTGTAGTCGTTCTGGAAACGGTTATTTTGTAGCCTTTTTATAAACGTATATCTGACAGAATAAACATATTTTTGAAGAGCAAGGTGCACCTTCTAGTCAGTATTTATGTAACCTAGCGCTGTAATTTGTACACGGCCTTTAGGGCCCCAAGGTGACTTACGTACGTCATTTCCAGGCTCTTTAAAAAGTGGCGGCACAGTGTCTAGTCAGGACTGTTTAACATTCATTAGAACCACCAGCACCTTAAAACTGAATCGATTTCTCTTGTTCATTGGGCGAGGGAGCAGTTGCAAAAATGACAGCCACATCTACCAAACATGTCAATTAACAACACAAACGCTATTGTCACTGGATGCATTAGCATAAAGATGACATTTTAATAGTCTCTAGACGCCAAAACTCAGTCATAGTGTTACGAGGGGATCTTCAGAAAAGGGGGTTTTTTACACTATGTACAAAGAGACAAACTGAGGCAGCAACAACAGATATGGCGGTCGATAGAGCTCACTTCATCCTCCTCTTGTCTGCTCTACGCTTTAGCATCTTCTTCTATATTCGCAGGACAATTGACTTATAACACTACCATGCAGTGGTGAACGCGCTGACTTTGTGCAGGTGAACAAAGGCTACATGAAAAAAAAAGTTGCGGATAAGGTATTAAGGGCTGGTCGGGGCGCGATCGGGCTTGTGACGGACAGCGTCCACAATGTCCGTGAAGGGATGCGCAGATGATGACGAAGCCAGAAGTCTAGCGATTTCATAACTTACATCAGTCACTTGGTGGCACGTGCGTACAGGAAGACCAGCTCTTCCGACAGTCCGGCACGTCGTGCTGGGGAACACAGGAAGAAGAGCTATCCGAGGAAAAAGGGGGTGATCCCTTGGTCGCTGTTGTAGCGAGAGTGCTAGTAGATTTGGGACTCAGAAAATCGAGTGCGCGCGACTTGGCAAGCATATTTGGCACGGGCAATGGTCTCTGGAGCATGTTCAGTGGGCGCGCAATCAAAAGAAGGCACCAGGGTGCCCACGGGTAATGAACGGTTCCGACAGTATAAGAGAAAGAATGGCGAACAACCAGCAGTGTCATGCCTAGAAATGTTGTACGCGAAGGTCACAAAGGGTAATGAAGCGTCGCAACCCTGGTGGTAGACAGATACATACACGGCCAACATGTCGGTGAGTGTTCAGACGTTCTGTCAAGCTGTCTGTTTGTAGATGGTACACCGTAGTGAATTTATGGATGTCGCGCAGGATTTTAGAATCTCCATCACCATGTCCATCACGCGCTGGAACGTTACATCTGCCGAGCACAGTCCAAGTGGCATGACCTTGAACTCACAGAGACCGTCTTGCGTGATGAAGGCGGTCTTGGAGCGATCTCTCTCGTCGACTTATATTTGCCAGTAGCCAGACTTGAGATCCATTGACGAGAAGTACTTAGCGTTGCACAACCGATCCAATTCATTCTATATCTGTAGGAGGGGGTATACGTCCTTCTCCCTGACCTTGTTCAATCAACGATAATCGACGCAGAAACGTAGCTTCTCGTCCTTTTCTTCACCAGGACTACAGGAAATGCCCATGGGCTTTTCGACGGACTTATGATGTCGTCGCGCAGCATTTGGTTGACTTGTTGCCTTATAGGTGCACGTTCTAGCATCTAAACTCGGTAAGGGCTCTGGCGGATTGGTCTATTGCACTCTTCGGTTATGCGATGCTTTGCAACTGGTGTTCGTCGAATCCTCGATGGCGGTGAAAAGCGGTCTTTGCATCGTCGGAGAATATTTCTGAGCTGCTGCTGCTTACTCACGGGGAGACTTTGATTTATGTCGAAGTCTGGTTCGGGAACTATGGTTGTCCAGGAAGATGAGGAAGAATCCGAGAGGACAAACGCATTGGTGGTTTCAAGTTCCTTGATCTATGCGATCATAGTGCATTTGTTGACGTGCTTGGACTCCTGGCTGGAGTTGGTCAGCATCAATTTCGCTTTTCCTCCATGAAGGGGAGCGATCCTTCTTGCGACGCAAATTTTAAGATTTTTAAGATTGACCAGAAGACGGTGATCACTCTCGATTACGCCTTCTACGTCTGCAGGTGTTTTGGTGCCCATGAAAATGACCATGCTGAAGCGAGGCGGGAGGCTCACTTGATCTTCTAGCGCACTAAAAGTGTGGCGACTACGAGCGCTGTCCGGCGGTATCACTTGATCTTCCGACAGCGCTATCGACTTCGACTTCATGTCGATGATTGCGCGGTGTTCGTTCACGAAGTCCATGCCGAGAATGATGTCTTGTGGACGCTGTTGGGGGATAACGAAGGTATAGGGGTAGATCCGGTCATGAACAGTAATTCTCGCCATGTGGATTCCAGTGGGCAATATTAGCTGTCCTCCAGCTGTCCGGATTTGAGGGCCTTCCAATGCAGTCTTAACTTTATTCAACTGGGCGGCATCGGGTCCGCTCATCATGGAGTAGTCTGCTCATGGGTCCACTAAAGGGGTGACTGCATGGCCATCGAGAAGCGCCTCAAGGTTGGTGGTTCTTTGTACTACGTTGCAGTTGGTCATCGGCGTCGGATCACGGGTGCGTCTTGTTAACGTCTGGGTGGAACGTCGCATGATCAGGTGTTCTTTTGTTATCGTATTCTTTATTTTAGGCTTCGTCGGGACCGCAATGTCTCGTTGATATATCGTTGAGATAACCTTTTCGGCGTCGTCGTCGGCGGCGGAGGATCTTCTTGAATTGGCCGAACAGCAACCGGACCTCCATCGGTTGTTGCTTTAGTTTTCCGCATATGGGGTCGCCGACCGGCCCCCCGGGCTTGACTAATGTATGATCGTCCTTGCAGCGACAGGTAGGGGCGTGGTGACGGTGAACCTGACGGTCGTCCAGGGCTCTAATGAGCGGCGGCGAGGTAGTCGGCGACGTCACGAAGGTGCTCCTGAAAATTTGGATGTGGCGCGTTGACGGCGAACCCTTTTATTCTCATATTGTGGTATGGGCATCGGGGGTACACATGGCACGTTTCGCAACAATCGTAGCAGAGCGAGCGGGGGTC
This sequence comes from Dermacentor variabilis, assembly GCF_050947875.1. Lineage (NCBI taxonomy): Eukaryota > Metazoa > Arthropoda > Arachnida > Ixodida > Ixodidae > Dermacentor > Dermacentor variabilis. The sequence continues at coordinate 239,989,634 of NC_134569.1, read as the reverse complement.
GGGGGCGCGCCGAATGTCTGCCTTCCTCGGGGCTTTTCGCTGGCCGACAGGTGGGGGGGGGGGGTTTCGGCATCTGGCGATGCAATCGCGGCTACGTGGTGCGCTGGTACGGGCGCGGCGGTGGTATCTGGCGGCCAGCGATGGCGGCGTATGGCATCGCTTCCCGCGGTGGTGATGGAGGTTGCATCTCAATAACCCGAAGTGATGGTTGAGCCTCTTTGACGATTTTCTTCGGTCGACCTACAGTCACTCACGCTTCGAATCGACTGATTTCTGGTCGGCACTACTAAAATAAATATGGTGATCTTCGTGGGTGTCTGCTCATGCATGAAGACACAAGAGCATACCGCTATGCGCATATTTTTTCTTGGTTGTCACACACTTGAATTAATAATGGTGGAAGACCTAAGTTAGTCTGCATCGGGTTCGTACAATAAGTCAAGAATCAAATATTTTAAATTTCACGAGCTAAACAGGAAACTTTAGGTGAACTTGTAATCAAAATTAGTGAAAATGGGGGAATTTAGGAGCCAGAAGCACGACGTGATTATCAGGTACGCCTTAGTTGGAGACTTTGGATTAACTTTGACCACATTTCACTCTCTAACGTGCACCCAATGCAGAGCACCACGGCTGTTTTTACCTTTCACCACCACTGAAAAGCGGCCGCCACCGCCGCCGGGATTTGGTCCGGCGTCCTCATATCCAGCTTTCCTGGACACGTATCAACTAGCGCCCCAAGCGGGCCCGGCACGAAGGTAGCGCGTTTTCAATGGAACGAGCGGGTGTTTCGCGAATAACCAAAGCTGCAGATCGATTATTGAAAAAGGCAGGTGACAGACGTGTTCGAGAAGACAATTCACACGAGCCAAGTGCTGTGATCACGCTATGGCACGTAGGAATTTTGTTCCCACAGCGGTTAAAGATTTAGCAATGGAAGCCTTAGCACCCTCTGCTGCGTCGCAGGTCCGACCGCCGCCGTGGTCAGTTGCTTTGCAGCTGCTGGGGATTGAGGGCCGGGGTTTGATTGTTGTGTTCATATAGGAGGTTGTGGCCAAGTACTGCACCAGGGTGGCCAGTCCTGCTCTGGTGAGGGAGGGCGTTACCGGCTCTGGTCACCGGGATCAGGCCACACACCAGGCTTGTTTATGCAATTTTATCAACACGCGGATTTTTTTAATCCGATGGAAAATTGCCGGCATCGGGATTCGAACCACGGACCTCTTTGCACGCGAGGCGGGTGTTCTTCCTCTACGTCAACGTGCACGCTGCCGTCCCCTGCAGGGGCGGCAGAAAATTAGGTGGGCGGATGAGATTAAGAAGTTTGCAGGGACGACATGGCCACAATTAGTACATGATCGGAGTTGGTGGAGAAATATGGGAGAGGCCTTTGCCCTGCAGTGGGCATAACCAGGCTGATGATGATCATGATGATGATGATGATGAATGGAAGCCTGTGGATACGACGAAAATTAGCACTCGATTTTCGAGGCAAGAACGATGCCTGTGATAAAACTATGGCGTCTATCGTATACCTAGTGCAGGACATGTAGTCCGGATACTCAGCTTTCGATTGATGCCTATTTTGACTCTCCACACATGGTGTAACATTCTTCCCAAAAGCGATTTTTGTAACACTGTAGTGAAAATTCACGTGGTATCTATAAAAACAAGAGCGTACCGCTTGGCAAAGCTTCGGAAGCCGTGGCCGAATGGTAGAATCGCGCGCACCTATAGTCCCGCGTCATGGTGGCGGTCGTTCGATTCCTGCTTCGCACTTTTTTTTAAAGCTGCATAGGGCCAAGTTTTGTAGTCTCTCACTAGATGGCAGAAACACAAAACTCAAGATTTGCTTTCGGTTCGGGTTTTCCAGTGGTGCTCTTGAAATATTGTTTTCCATTTTCCTTCCTAAAACGTAGCAGTGTCGTGTCTATTTGTTAAGCCATCGCTTTTATGAAGATTTTGTTCATTGGACATCACAACTAGAACCTTGCGCATAGCTTTGTGTTATGGAAAAAGAAACTTTCGTGCTTGGAAGCGTAGAACCTTGGAGAACAAAATGGCTATTCTTATTGCGTTCTTCTGGAAGGTCCGTTTTCTTCGACTTTCGGCTGTCTTTAATGGCACACACTCCGAGTGAATCAGGTCTACCTAGGCCACAATGCCACCCAGTGGCCAGTGCTATTCCAATGCAACATTCGTGTGGAACAAAGGGTCTGCTAGGCTGAGTCGCTGCCCGAACGTTAATTGTGTTAATTTCTAAAGATTCATCCGAATAAGAAATGCACCAACTAGGAGAAGATATGCAGCGTCTGGATTAATAGCTACTGTTAATGTGTTCCCTACAGCCAAGTGGTATGAATCCGTAGGTGTGGCCGTAAAAAAACCAATTCAATAAATGTCCCGTGCTCTGTCTGCCCTGGCGCTCTTCAGAAAAAATAGCTTGGCCAGCCGTCAGCATTTAGTATCAACATATGGCGTCCCTCGTTCGGTGCACTTATTTTCAATGCGCAGTATTCTTTGGCGAGTACCCCTGTAATTTGGTAGCAAAATCGTGAAAAATCGTGTCTGTAACGCCAAAACCCTTGACGCATTTCCCATATAGATACATAGGTCTTCATAAAAAGGGTTGGGGTGGCCAACTTGAAGTGGTAAGTGGCATCAACATAACTTTGCGCGTAATACAGGGATGGGCCAAGCTGAATTTGGTAGTGATATGGGAGTCGCGCAACCTCAATTTGGGGTGAAATGCTAATGAGTCAAGTTGAATTTGAGGCAGATATAGGGGTGGCTCAACCTAAATTTGAGGTGATATACCGGTGGGTAAGCCTAAGTTTAGGGGAATATGGGGGGGGCAGCCTGGATTTGGGGATGATATGGGGGTGGGAGAGCCTAAACTTGGGGTGATATCGGGGGGGGGGGAGGGGCTACCTAACCATGGGGGTGATATGGGGCTGGGCCAAGCTGAATCTGGGGTGTATGGGGGTGGGCTAACCTAAATTTAGGAGTGATTTGCGGTGGGACATCCTAAATTTAAGGTGATAGAGGGGTGGGCCAGGCTAAGTTAGGGGCTGATATGGGGGTCGGCCAACCTCGATTCGGGGATGATGCGGGGGTGGGCTAACCTAAATTTGCGGGGCGACATGGGGACGGGCTAACCTAACCATGGGGGTGCTGTGCAGCTGGGCCAAGCCAAATTCATCATCATTATCGTCAACCTGGTTACGCCCACTGCAGGGCAAAGGCCTCTCCCATACTTCAACTAGCCCGGTCATGTACTAATTGCGGTCATGTCCTCTCCCTGCAAACTTCTTAATCTAATCCGCCCACCTAACTTCCTGCAGCCCCCCGCTACGCTTTCCTGCCCTTGGAATCCAGTCCATAACCCTTAATGACAATCGGTTATCTTGCCTCCTCATTACATGTCCTGCCCATGCCCATTTTTTTTCTTGATTTCGACTAAGATGTCATTAACTCAAGTTTCTTCCCTCACCTAATCTGCTCTTTTCTTATCCCTTAATGTTACACCCATCATTCTTCTTTCCATAGCTCGTTGCGTCGTCCTCAATTTAAGTATAACCCTTTTCGTAAGCCTCCAGGTTTCCGCCCCGTAGGTGAGTACTGGTAAGACACACCTTTTATACACTTTTCTCTGGCGGGATAACGGCAACCTGCTGTTCATGATCTGAGAATGCCTTCCAGACGAACCCCAGCCACCCATTCTTATTCTTCTGATTATTTCAATCTCATGATCCGGACCCGCGGTCACTACCTGCCCTAAGTAGATGTATTCCCTTACTGCTTCCAGTGCCTCGCTACCTATCGTAAACTGCTGTTCTCTTCCAAGACTGTGAAACATTATTTTAGTTTTCTCCAGATTAATTTTTAGACCCACTATTCTGCTTTGCCTCTCCAGTTCAGTGAGCATGCATTGCAGCTGGTTCCCTATGTTACTAAGCAAGACAATATCATCAGCGAATCGGAAGTTACTAAGGTATTCTCCATTAACTCTTATCCCCAATTCTTCCCATTCCAGGTCTCTGAATACCTCCTGTAAACACGCTGTGAGAAGCATTGGAGAGATCGTATATCCCTGTCTGATGCCTTTTTTATTTGGATTTTGTTGCTGTCTTCACGGAGTATTACGGTGGTTGTGGAGCCGCTGTAGATATCTTTCAGTATTTTTACATACGGCTCGTCTACAGCCTGATTCCGCAATGCCTCCGTGACTGCTGAGGTTGCGACTGAATCAAACGCTTTCTCGTAATCAATCAGCTGATTGATAGTATGAATATGGTCTGTTGTTGAATAGCATTTACTAAATCCTGCCTGGTCCGTTAGTTGACAGAAGTCTAAAGTTTTCCTGATTCTATTTGCGATTACCTTAGTAAATAGATTGCAGGCAACGAAGAGTAAGCTGATCGGTCTATAATTTTTCAAGTCTTTGGCATCCCCTTTCTTATGGATTAGGATTATGTTAGCGTTCTTCCAAGATTCCGGTACGCTCGAGGTCAGGAGGCATAGCGTATACAGTGTGGCCAGTTTTTCTTGAACAATCTATCCACCATCCTTCAGCAGATCTGCTGTTACCTGATCCTCCCCAGCTGCCGTCCCCCTTTGCATATCTTCCAAGGCTTTCTTCACTTCTTCGGGCGTTACATGTGGGATTTCGAATTCCTCTATACTATTCTCTCTTCCATTATCGTCGTGGGTGCCACTGGCACGTATAAATCTCTATAGAACTCCTCAGCCACTTGAACTATCTCATCAATATTAGTGTTGATATTGCCAGCTTTGTCTCGTAATGCATACATCTGATTCCTGCCAACTGTTAGTTTCTTTTTCACTTATTTTAGGCTTCCTCCGTTCCTGAGAGCATGTTCAATTCTATCCATATTATACTTCTTTGTGTCAGCTGTCTTACGCTTGTTGATTAACTTAGAAAGTTCTGCCAGTTCTATTCTAGCTGTAGCGTTTGAGGCTTTCATACATGGTGTTTCTTGATCAGATCTGTCGTCTGCTGCGATGGCTTACTGGTATCCTGTCTAACGGAGTTACCACCGACTTGTATTGCACTCTCCTTAATGATGCCCGTAAGGTTGTAGTTTATTGTTTCAACACTAAAGTCCTCTTCTTGAGTTAAAGCCGAATACCTGTTCTGTAGCTTTATCCGGAATTCCTCTATTTTTCCTCTTACCGCTAACTCATTGATCGGCTTGCTATGTACCAGTTTCTTCCGTTCCCTCCTCAGGTCTGGGCTAATTCGAGTTCTTGCCATACTATGGTCACTGCAGCGCACCTTGCCGAGGTCGGCCACATCTTGTATGATGCCAGGGTAAGCGCAGAGTATAAAGTCTATTTCATTTCTAGTCTCGCCATTCGGGCTCCTCCACGTCCGCTTTCGGCTATTCCGCTTGCGGAAGAAGGTATTCATTATCCGCATATTATTCTGTTCTGTAAAGTCTACTAATAGCTCTTCCCTGATATTCCTAGTGCCTATGCCATATTCCCCCACTGACTTGTCTCCAGCCTGCTTCTTGCTTACCTTGGGATTGAAGTCGCCCATCAGAATAGTGTATTTTGTTGGCTTACTCATCGCCGATTCTACGTCTTCATAGAAACTTCACTTCCTGGTCATTGTGACTGGATGTAGGGGCGTAGACCTGTACGACCTTCAATTTGTACCTCTTATGAAGTTTGACAACAAGACCTGCTACCCTCTCGTTAATGCTATAGGATTCCTGTATGTTACCAAGCTATATTCTTATTAATCAGGAATCCGACTCCTAGTTCTCGTCTCTCCGCTAAGGCCCGGTAGCACATGACGTCCCCACTTTTTAGCGCTGTATATGCTTCTTTTTTCCTCCTAACTTCACTGAGCCCAATTATTGGTGAATTGGGGGGTGATATATGGGTGGACTAACATTAATTCGGGTGTGATTCGCGGTGGGCCATCCTAAATTGGAGGTGATCGAAGGGTGGGCCAACCTAGATTTGCAGGTGGTATTGGAGGCGGGCCAATCTGTATTTGGGGGTGATATGGGGTTGGTCCCACCTAAATGTGGGGGCAACCTCGAGGTCAGTGAATTTGAATTTGGGGGCGATATGGGGGTGGGCCAACCGATATTGCGGGGTGCATCGACTCGAAATTTTGGGGCGATTTGTTGAACTTCGTGGGTGGACCACTTCAAAATTAGGGGTGGCCGAATTGAAATTTGGGATTGGGCCAACTTGAAGTTTAAGGCTGGGCGAAACGAAAATCGGGCGTTGTCGACATTAAATTTGGGGGTGGGCTAATTTAAATTTGATTGTGTGACAACTTGACATTTGGGGGTGGCCTAATTAATGTTTGGGGATGGGCTAATTTAAGTTTGATTGTGTGACAACTTGAAATTTGGGTGTGGCGTAATTAATGTTTGGGGATGGGCTAATTGAAATTTGGGGGCCTGTCTACGAATAGTTCGACAACACCAGTGGTGTTTCTGCATCCTTTTCATCATCGCAAAGCACGCATATTAATAATTGTTAGCCAATACCCCTTATGGTGAGCTGCCACTCGAGCCTTCTCAGCCCACTGAGCTAATAATGTCAGAGGAGTGCTCTCATAGTAACGATTGCGACGTTCAATGTGGAGATCGACAAGAACTTACCGCAGACGGAGCTGACCATTTTCACACCAATGTCATCGCTAACACCACTCGCTCGTGCTAGACGCAAGAGAAGCTTACAATGATCATAATTCAACTTTCAATCGCACGCCAGTCGACACGCTCACAGTGCACAATTTCACCAATCATCTGAATAGGAACCTTGCTGGATGTTTTACTGTTATGTTGCGTCGTTTTTCACGAAGGCCTTCTCCCGCAAAGAGAATACATTTTTGACATTGACGAGGCAAGCTAGTATATAACAAAAACGAAGCAAATGTATAAACGGTTATAGGGATTTTTCAAAAAAATATTTAAGTAAATAAGATTTCAGATCGTATTGTTTCGACCGGGGATGACAATGATTTCTTCCCGCCTGTCACAGTGCTTAGACCGAAATCGTAATCCTTTTGCTCAAGCTTGTTGCCCCAATACTACATGGGCTAAATGCGCAAAAGTACTGTGCGTGGTCACAGCTTCAAAGCCAGTCTATTTTGTGTACTGTTGTTAATATTGTAGTAATGTGGAGTTTTCCTCTTCATTAGAGCAGAGAAAGAAAGATATTACAGTTGGTAGCTAAGCGCAAAGTACATTGGGAAATCTGATACCAGCGATATTTTTTAATTTGCAGGTTGGTCTTCTCGGCTGGTAGATCGCTGTCCGATCACTTCAACAAATTTTGTTTGTGTGCAACTGCAGTAGAAACGTCGATACTACCGTTTCATTGCCAGGACCTTGATGTCCTCAACACACACAAGAATGACACCAGATAATTGGCACACGCAGTTTTATAAACTGATATTGTTTTGCTAATTTGAGTGTAGGGAGGTGTCTGTGAACGGAGCATTTTCTTAGTATCAGTCCAGTGTTAGCAATGAGAAGCAGTTCGGTCGACCATACTCATGAGGGCATACTAGCCATTGTGGCGCTTTACTGTAGAGCAATTGAAGTGTTGAAATCTTGGTGTGCCTTACCCTTTCCGCAGGTCGTCCATCCATTATGTTATGGTGACGATCAACGTTGTGTCCGTCAGGCCTCCTCCTCATCTTTAGCTTCATCATCGCGAGAGCGGACAGAGAAAGGAAGCCTTCTTCACAATCAGCCCCAGCGGGATTCCACCACTCGTAACTGCAGCGATTTCCATTCAGTGCCTGGGCGTGCTAATCACATCTTTACTTTCACAATCGCTAGAGCACGCAGAAAAAGGAGAGATTTTGGTCGCTATCACTACCACGAACCCATGTCAATGCAGGTTAAGTACGTGCAGGGGCTGGGCATGCCAACTCCTGCGCTACCACCTGCCGCCGCCACCTTAGATTTTCCATGCATACTTGATTCTTGTTTTCATCACACACGCATGCCGGACAAACGCGGATAAGAAAAAAATCTCAGTGCCCTTCCACTCTGTGAAGAAGGATGACCAGCAAAGCTGTGTATGTGGTCCCTTAATGGGGAACTGCACCTCCGCCTCGGGTCGGCCCGCCATTGCACTATCTTCGGGATCGGCCCACGCATGGGGAGTGCTTAACGCCTGCTTTACCGCCGCCGGGGGTCGGGTCGAGTCGGTATTTTGCTATCTTCCGGATCGGCCCACGTATACGGAGCGCTTCAGAGGAAGCTTTAGCTCGGGTGCTCCTATCTCTCCCGAGCCCTTGGACCTCTGACCGCGGACCCGCTTTTGCGGAAACGAGCGCTCTGTCGTTTCCGCCTTCATCATCATCATCATCATCAGCCTAGTTACGCCCACTGCAGGGCAAAGGCCTCTCCCATACTTCTCCAACTACCCCGGTCATGTACTAATTGTGGCCATGTTGTCCCTGCAAACGTCTTAATGTCATCCGCCCACCTAACTTTCTGCCGCCCCCTGCTACGCATCCCTTCCCTTGGAATCCAGTCCGTAACCCTTAGTGACCATCGGTTATCTTCCCTCCTCATTACATGTCCGGCCCATGCCCATTTCTTTTTCTTGATTTCAACTAAGATGTCGTTTACCCGCATTTGTTGCCTCACCCAATCTGCTCTTTTCTTATCCCTTAACGTCACACCCATCATTCTTCTTTCCATAGCTCGTTGCGTCGTCCTCAATTTCAGCAGAACCCTTTTCGTAAGCCTCCAGGTTTCTGCCCCATATGTGAGTACTGGTAACAAACAGCTGTTATACACTTTCCTTTTGAGGGATAGTGGCAACCTGCTGTTCATGATTTGAGAATGCCTGCCAAACGCACCCCAGCCCATTCTTATTCTTCTGGTTATTTCAGTCTCATGATCCAGATCCGTGGTCACTACCTGCCCTAAGTAGATGTATTCCCTTACCCCTTCCAGTGCTTCGCTACCTATCGTAAACTGCTGTTCTCTTCCGAGCCTGTTAAACATTAGTTTAGTTTTCTGCAGATTAATTTTCAGACCCACCCTTCTGCTTTGCCTCTCCAGGTCAGTGAGCATGCATTGCAATTGGTCTCCTGAGTTACTAAGCAAGGCAATATCATCAGCGAATCGCAAGTTGCTAAGGTATTCTCTATCAACTTTTATCCCCAATTCTTCCCACTCCAGGCCTCTGAATACCTCCTGTAAACATGCTGTGAATAGCATTGGAGATATCGTATCTCCCTGTCTGACGCCTTTCTTTATAGGGATTTTGTTGCTTTCTTTGTGGAGGACTACGGTGGCTGTGGAGCTGCTATAGATATCTTCCAGCATCTTTACATATGGCTCATCTACACCCTGATACCGTAATGCCTCCATGACTGCTGAGGTTTCGACTGAATCAAACGCTTTCTCGTAATCAATGAAAGCTATATATAAGGGTTGGTTATATTGTGCACATTTCTCTATCACTTGATTGATAGTGTGAATATGGTCTATTGTTGAGTAGCCTTTACGGAATCCTGCCTGGTCCTTTGGTTGACAGAAGTCTAAGGTGTTCCTGATTCTATTTGCGATTACCTTAGTAAATACTTTGTAGGCAACGGACAGTAAGCTGATCGGTCTATAATTTTTCAAGTCTTTGGCGTCCCCTTTCTTATGGATTAGGATTATGTTAGCGTTCTTCCAAGATTCCGGTACGCTCGAGGTTATGAGGCATTGCGTATACAGGGTGGCCAGTTTCTCTAGAACAATCTGAACACCATCCTTCAACAAATCTGCTGTTACCTGATCCTCCCCAGCTGCCTTTCCCCTTTGCATAGCTCCTAAGGCTTTCTTTACTTCTTCTGGCGTTACCTGTGGGATTTCGAAATTCCTCTAGGCTATTCTCTCTTCCACTATCGTCGTGGGTGCCACTGGTACTGTATAAATCTCTATAGAACTCCTCAGCCACTTGAACTATCTCATCCATATTAGTACCGATATTGCCGGCTTTGTCTCTTAACGCACAAGTCTGCTTCTTGCCTATTCCTAGCTTCTTCTTCACTGTTTTTAGGCTTCCTCCGTTCCTGAGAGCCTGTTCAATTCTATCCATATTATAGTTTCTGATGTCCGCTGTCTTACGCTTGTTGATTAACTTAGAAAGTTCTGCCAGTTCTATTCTAGCTGTAGGGTTAGAGGCTTTCATACATTGGCGTTTCTTGATCAGATCTTTCGTCTCCTGCGATAGCTTACTGGTTTCCTGTCTAACGGAGTTACCACCGACTTCTATTGCGCACTCCTTAATGGTTCCCATGAGATAGTCGTTCATTGCTTCAACACTAAGGTCCTCTTCCTGAGTTAAAGCCGAATACCTGTTCTGTAGCTTGATCCGGAATTCCTCTAGTTTCCCTCTTACCGCTAACTCATTGATTGGCTTCTTGTGTACCAGTTTCTTCCGTTCCCTCCTCAAGTGTAGGCTAATTCGTGTTCTTACCATCCTATGGTCACTGCAGCGTACCTTGCCGAGGACGTCTAGATCTTGTATGATGCCAGGGTTCGCGCAGAGTATGAAGTCGATTTCATTTCTAGTCTCGCCATTCGGGCTCCTCCACGTCCACTTTCGACTAACCCGCTTGCGGAAAAAGGTGTTCATTATCCGCATATTATTCTGTTCTGCAAGCTCTACTAATAATTCTCCTCTGCTATTCCTAGAGCCTATGCCGTATTCCCCCACTGACTTGTCTCCAGCCTGCTTCTTGCCTATCTTGGCATTAAATTCGCCCATTAGTATAGTGTACTTAGTTTTCACTCTACCCATCGCCGATTCCACGTCTTCATAAAAGCTTTCGACTACCTGGTCATCATGACTGCATGTAGGGGCATAGACTTGTACCACCTTCAATTTGTACCTCTTATTAAGTTTCAAAACAGGACCTGCCACCCTCTCGTTAATGCTATAGAATTCCTGTATGTTACCAGCTATTTCCTTATTAATCAGGAATCCGACTTCTAGTTCTCGTCTCTCCGCTAAGCCCCGGTAACACAGTACATGCCCGCTTTTTAGCACTGTATATGCTTCTTTTGTCCTCCTAACCTCACTGAGCCCTATTATATCCCATTTACTACCCTCTAATTCCTCCAATAACACTGCTAGACTCGTCTCACTAGATAGCGTTCTAACGTTAAACGTTGCCAGGTTCAGATTCCAATGGCGGCCTGTCCTATCTAAATACATGTAAAACGAGAATTCGTTTTTCTCGGCAACCACTGCACCAAATTTTACGAGGTTTGTTGCATTTAAAAGAAAAAGGTGAAGTATAGTGAATGTTGGTTCCGAATTTTTGATTGATGTGATCATTTGTTTATTGAAAATTGGCAAAAATCGCAAATTTTCAGAAAACGAAACTGTCAGGCTTCCAACTCTGTCTTTCGGCAATGAAAAATGATATCACAATTCTCTGAGTTGCATATTATAGCACATCTAAAGCGGACAAAATTAATATATTACACATGAATCTAAAAAAAATTATTAATATGGAAATGCAGCTTTTGCAGAACCCTTGTACACAAGGTAACGAATTCACGTAAGATGTAAATCGACATATGGAATTTGTCCGCTTTGTACAATCTAATGGATGCCGTTTACAGAACCGTGATATATATTCTTGATGCGGAGATATTAATTTGTAAACTTCGCACTTTTCAAGCTGTCGCACTTTTCGCACTTCGAATCTCTCAAATTCTTCTAATAACATTCAGGCCCTAAATAGAAAGTCCGCTTCGAAAAGACACTGGAATTGACCTTTCTCTCAAGAATGCAGCAAATTTCAGTAACATCGGTCCAGGGATTATCTGAGAAAAGCATTTCGGCGTTTTACATCTGTTTGAATAGGCCGCGCCAGAGTGGGACCCTTTTAACGGCTTCGATATATATATATATATATCGAAGATATACCCAGATTTCGTAACGATGGCAGCGTCACCATCGGCACGGCTCCGTGTGCCGCTACCAAGCCGTTCACTTTTGTTATCTTCCTTTCCTCGGCGGCAGGCCATTGTTTTGATGCCAGCGACGCATCATATCTGTACGATCATTGCGTCACGCATCGCTTCTGCGACCAAGCAAGCTTTTGGTGGCACACGTTCGCGGCTATATTGAGAATAAAAATTTAAACTTCTTGCCTTCGAAACAGCAGCGTGAATAAAAATCGAAAGCGGACTGGCCGGCCACAAAGACAATGCTCACAGGGTCATACTATTGATGACAGCATAACAAAAGGCTAAGTGCGGTCAGGTTGACTTTACAGGTTTGCAAGTAATTACTGACGGGCTAGTTGCATCATTATCACAGAAGGACAGCACTTCAAGTTGTTAGCGCAGTTTGTGTGTGGTTCCCCCTTTGTGTCCCGTCTTGAGGTGCTGTTCTGTGACTTTACATATGTTCATTTTCTGCGTCATTTACGGCTTCCAAGAGCGTTTGCTTAGAAAATTTTTGTTCGCATGCCTCTTACAGAAGTATGTTTAATCAAAATTTCTTCGCTTGGCTGCATAATCTCGAGGACGGGCTCCAAGCTGCTCATTTTCTTTAGCCATGTAAGATCTATTACTGAAAAGGTAGTTAACGTAGCTTGGTAATTATGCACACAATTTCTCAACTTACTTGGCATCCAAAGGTTACAAATCTGAACACTCGCATGATTAAGTGATGTCACCATTGCTTGTATTGGTTTAATAGTTTTGATTGGTGCAGGTAAAAGCAGTCGGCATATTGGTGGTGCGTTAGGCTTCTTATAAAGTAAGCATGAAAGTATGGGCAGGTTGGCACAAATAAACTTCATGAGCTTAAGAGGGAGCTTTAGCTCGGGCCCAACTTCGACGCGGCCTATTCATATACATGTAAAACGCAAAAACGTTTTTTTCTGAGATTACTCCTGGACCAATTATAATGAAATGTGTTGCATTTGAGAGAGTAAGTTCAACTCTAATGACGGTTGGAAGTGTCATTTTGATTTAGGGTCTGAATTTTGTGAGAAGAATTCTAAATAATTTGAAATTTCGAAAATAATGGACGCACGAAGTTTATGAATTAATAGCTCTGCATCAAGAATAGACATCGCGGTTCTGTAAACAGCATCCATTAGGCCATTCAAAGCGGACAAGTTCTCTATGTCAATTTATATCTTACGCGATTTATATCTTATTAGGGTTGTTCAAGATCTGTATTTCCATATAACTGAATTTTTTGAGATTCATGTGTAACATATCAATTTTGTCCGCTTTAGATCTACTATTGGATAGAATTTACAAAATTGTGATATCATGTGTCATTGCTGAGTTACCGAGTTGTAAATTGATAGCCTTGTTTTCTGAAAATTCTCGATTTTCCCAAATTTTTAATAAAAGATTGACTACCTCAACCAAATATTTGAAACACCAGTTACTAGATAATAAGTCTTTCTTTTAAATGCAACAGACCTCGTCAAATTTGGCGCAGTGGTTGCCGAGAAAAACGAATTCTGCTTTTATATATATTTAGATAGGAGCATCCGAGCTAAAGCTTCCTCTTAAGCACCTGTGCCCAACCATGCACTTCTGCCTTTACAATGGACTATTCTCAGCGCTACTGTACAACACACAGAGTGTGCGAGAACATTGTACACGCTCCTGTTTAGATTTCCGAGCGCTGGTGGCGTCAGGCTCGGTTTCGTGCCATCACCGGGAATAAAAACAACTGCATGGGGGAAAGCATTGAAAACATTTTCAGTACTTTGTAACACATGGATCAGTGCAGACATGTACGTGAGAACGAAAAGTACGGAAGTATTAGGATGACGGTTTCGCTGAATGTATTTTGGCTGTCTAATGTTAAGATCTAAAGAAAAAAATGCTGTGATTTTGTGACAGTTAATGCTGACATGAAATATGAGCTCCGACACAGTACCCGTCGTGGAACTGGCCCCTAGACTACAGGGCTACATTGAACCACGAAATACTGGTTTGATAAAAACCAGTAATTGGAAAGTGTTTAGCTCTTGAATTTTCTGAATGTCGGCGCCGCTGTGCAGTACTTGGGGCAGCGGCGTAGCCAGAAATTTTGTTTGGGGGGGGGGAGGAGGCTCACATTGCCGCTCGGCCTCCTCCGTAAGAGGAGGCTTTAGCTCGGGTCATCATCATCAGCCTAGTTACGCCCACTGCAGGGCAAAGGCCTCTCCCATACTTCTCCAACTACCCCGGTCATGTACTAATTGTGGCCATGTTGTCCCTGCAAACGTCTTAATGTCATCCGCCCACCTAACTTTCTGCCGCCCCCTGCTACGCATCCCTTCCCTTGGAATCCAGTCCGTAACCCTTAGTGACCATCGGTTATCTTCCCTCCTCATTACATGTCCGGCCCATGCCCATTTCTTTTTCTTGATTTCAACTAAGATGCCGTTTACCCGCGTTTGTTGCCTCACCCAATCTGCTCTTTTCTTATCCCTTAATGTCACACCCATCATTCTTCTTTCCATAGCTCGTTGCGTCGTCCTCAATTTCAGCAGAACCCTTTTCGTAAGTCTCCAGGTTTCTGCCCCATATGTGAATAGTGGTAACACACAGCTGTTATACACTTTCCTTTTGAGGGATAGTGGCATCCTGCTGTTCATGATTTGAGAATGCCTGCCAAACGCACCCCAGCCCATTCTTATTCTTCTGGTTATTTCAGCCTTATGATCCGGATCCGTGGTCACTACCTGCCCTAAGTAGATGTAGTCCCTTACCCCTTCCAGTGCTTCGCTACCTATCGTAAACTGCTGTTCTCTTCCGAGCCTGTTAAACATTACTTTAGTTTTCTGCAGATTAATTTTCAGACCCACCCTTCTGCTTTGCCTCTCCAGGTCAGTGAGCATGCATTGCAATTGGTCTCCTGAGTTACTAAGCAAGGCAATATCATCAGCGAATCGCAAGTTGCTAAGGTATTCTCCATCAACTTTTATCCCCAATTCTTCACACTCCAGTCCTCTGAATACCTCCTGTAAACATGCTGTGAATAGCATTGGAGATATCGTATCTCCCTGTCTGACGCCTTTCTTTATAGGGATTTTGTTGCTTTCTTTGTGGAGGACTACGGTGGCTGTGGAGCCGCTATAGATATCTTCCAGTATCTTTACATATGGCTCATCTACACCCTGATTCCGTAATGCCTCCATGACTGCTGAGGTTTCGACTGAATCAAACGCTTTCTCGTAATCAATGAAAGCTATATATAACGGTTGGTTATATTCTGCACATTTCTCTATCACTTGATTGATAGTGTGAATATGGTCTATTGTTGAGTAGCCTTTACGGAATCCTGCCTGGTCCTTTGGTTGACAGAAGTCTAAGGTGTTCCTGATTCTATTTGCGATTACCTTAGTAAATACTTTGTAGGCAACGGACAGTAAGCTGATCGGTCTATAATTTTTCAAGTCTTTGGCGTCCCCTTTCTTATGGATTAGGATTATGTTAGCGTTCTTCCAAGATTCCGGTACGCTCGAGGTTATGAGGCATTGCGTATACAGGGTGGCCAGTTTCTCTAGAACAATCTGACCACCATCCTTCAACAAATCTGCTGTTACCTGATCCTCCCCAGCTGCCTTCCCCCTTTGCATAGCCCCTAAGGCTTTCTTTACTTCTTCTGGCGTTACCTGTGGGATTTCGAATTCCTCTAGGAGATTCTCTCTTCCACTATCGTCGTGGGTGCCACTGGTACTGTATAAATCTCTATAGAACTCCTCAGCCACTTGAACTATCTCATCCATATTAGTAACGATATTGCCGGCTTTGTCTCTTAACGCACACATCTGATTCTTGCCTATTCCTAGTTTCTTCTTCACTGTTTTTAGGCTTCCTCCGTTCCTGAGAGCCTGTTCAATTCTATCCATATTATAGTTCCTGATGTCCGCTGTCTTACGCTTGTTGATTAACTTAGAAAGTTCTGCCAGTTCTATTCTAGCTGTAGGGTTAGAGGCTTTCATACATTGGCGTTTCTTGATCAGATCTTTCGTCTCCTGCGATAGCTTACTGGTTTCCTGTCTAACGGAGTTACCACCGACTTCTATTGCGCACTCCTTAATGGTTCCCATGAGATAGTCGTTCGTTGCTTCAACACTAAGGTCCTCTTCCTGAGTTAAAGCCGAATACCTGTTCTGTAGCTTGATCCGGAATTCCTCTAGTTTCCCTTTTACCGCTAACTCATTGATTGGCTTCTTTTGTACCAGTTTCTTCCGTTCCCTCCTCAAGTCTAGGCTAATTCGAGTTCTTACCCTCCAATGGTCACTGCAGCGTACCTTGCCGAGTACGTCTACATCTTGTATGATGCCAGGGTTCGTGCAGAGTATGAAGTCGATTTCATTTCTAGTCTCACCATGCGGGCTCCTCCACGTCTACTTTCGACTAACCCGCTTGCGGAAAAAGGTGTTCATTATCCGCATATTATTCTGTTCTGCAAACTCTACTAATAATTCTCCTCTGCTATTCCTAGAGCCTATGCCATATTCCCCCACTGACTTGTCTCCAGCCTGCTTCTTGCCTACCCTGGCATTGAAGTCGCCCATCAGTATAGTGTATTTTGTTTTGACTTTACCCATCGCCGATTCCACGTCTTCATAAAAGCTTTCGACTTCCTGGTCATCATGACTGCATGTAGGGGCGCTCCTATTTAAATACATGTAGAAGAATAATTCCATTTTCTAGGCAACCACTGCACCAAATTTGACGAAGTCTGTTGCATTTAAAAGAAAAACTTAAATTCTAGTGACTGCTTATTTCGAATTTTTAGTTAAGTTGTCAATTCTTTCTTAAAAATTGGCCAAAATCACAAATTTTCAGAAAACGAAACTATCAAGTTTAAAACTCCAACTCAACAATGAAAAATGATGTCACAATTCTGTGAATTGCATCTAATAGTACATCTACAGAGGAAAAATTGATGTTTTACACATGAATCTCAAAAAAATTTTGTACCATGGAAATACAGCTTTTCCAGAATCCATGTACGCAACGTAAGCAGTTCATGCAAGATACAAATTGACATACCGAATTTGCCCGCTTTGACTGTTATAATAGATACCGTTTACAGAACCGCGATATCTGTTCTTGATGCAGAGCTCTTAGTTTGTAAACGTCGTGCTTCTATTTCTTTCGAACTTTCGAATTTTTCAAAACATTTTAAACAAAATTTAAGCCCTCAATCGAAATTTTGCTACCAACAGAGACTAGAATTTAACTTTCTCTCTCAAATGCAACAAATTGCACTAAATAGGATCCAGGGATTATGTGAGAATAGCGTTTCTGCGTTTTACATGCATTTAAATAGGTCACGTAGGAGTTGAGCCAGAGCTAAAGCTTCCTCTTAAACAATTTCTCGAGGGATCAAATACATGATTAATAACTACATTGTCATTGCCATAGATGCTGCAAACAAATTCTAGAACGCTATGCACTGTCATAACAAGTACAATATGCATTTTTTCATGAAAGAGTATACTCGTATGTCCCAAAAATTGTACCCGAAATAACTGATACCAATGCTTTCATGTTTTTGTCTGTTAAAAAGTAAAGAAAATATCACACGAACTGTACAACTATATATCAGTTCGAAACTAGCGAAGCAGTGCATGTCGCCAATAACAAAAATGTAAAGGCCATGAAATGAATTAGTTGATAAATATTTTAATGAAAGTTTGTTATTGAAGAAACATGTTTGCATTTTTGTACATATGTAACGGCCAGGGAAAAACCTCAATGACGCTGTCCTTTGTTCCAATGTATTGCGCAGGAGCAGCTGTGAACGGTCGAGTATTCTAAGTAACTGCACCGAAATTATAGTCGCAACAGAGAGCACAGATAAAACGCAAGAACATTGCAAAATATACGAGTCCGAGTCAAAGGAAAGAGAGCCAATCGGAGTATATAACAAACGGGATACTTTATTTAAAAGTAATGTCCATGAGCATTTAGACATTTGTCCCACTGACTAACGAGTCGTGGGATTCGCGTCTCACAAAACTCCTTTGGTAGCCGCTTCAAAAAGTCTGTAACTCTTTCACGTCATCGTCCTACACGAATCTGGTTCACTTGAGCTGTTTTTTCAATTGCTCCAGAACACGGAAGTCGCAAGGCGACAGGTCTGGACTGTATGGCGGACGTTGCAGCGTTTCGCACTTGAACTTTGCCAGTTTTGTATTACAGATCAGCGACGTGAGGACGCGCATTGTCGCGCAACAAGATGACCCCATTCGTCAATTTACCATGCCGTTTGTTCGTGATTGTGACACGCCGCCGATCCGGCGTTTCACAGTATCAGAAATAATTGATAGTCACTCAAGATTTAGCAAATTCCATCAGTAATGGTCCCTGACGATCGAAAAAGAAGTCGAAAACACCTTTCTGGCGGAAATGACGGCCTTTGCTTTTTTTGGGGGTGGTGAAATCGAATGTTTCCACTGTAAGCTTTGCCATCATGTTTTAGGCTCGCAGTAGGGCACCATGGTTCGTCCTCGATCACAACTGCAGACGAGAGGTCGACACCCTCATTGTGATACCGGATTCGGCGAGTCAAGGCAGCGCCGAACTTCTTTGTCTTCTGCCGTTCGTTTAAAATCTTGGGTATCCATTGCGCACACAAGAGCCGATAACGGAGATGTTTATGAATTATGGCGTGAACCAAACCGTGACTGATGTTCACACGCTCTGCCAGTCCATCGATGCTTATCCTCCGTTCTTGTCTCATCAGCTCATCAACCTTTGCAATTTTGTTGGGGGTGATTGCACGATGGCTTTGGTCCGGTCTTGGATCGTCTTCGCAACTTTCACGTCCTTCTTTCAACCGTTTGCTCCAGCCCTTCACAGTGGTCAATGAAATGAAATGTTCAACATACACGGCAGCCATACGACGACTGATTTCTTTTTGGGAAACACCTTCAGCTGTCAAAACCCTCGTGGCACCACGCTGCTCAACTTCTGGAGCGTCTATTACGTCACGCAACCACGTTGAAACCAGCGTATGAGAACATTAAAAAGCATTTATCCTCCCCCTTTTGTGTCACTTTTGTAAATACCTGTGTGCTACTCGCATGCCTCGCAGATAATGAACCGAACCATTATTACGCGGGGTGGGTAGGCTCGCTTTCATTTGACTCGCCGTCGCTCATTAAAAATCCGAATATGCAATGGAACATACAAATGCGAACATAAAGCTTTATAAAGGGCAGGAAAGTGTCACTGGAAACAAAGTTCACTGCGCGTATACACAAAACCTCGAAACAAGCTATTTAAATATACGTTTAAGTCTCCAATAGATCTACGTATCTATGAAAAAGTCAGTGTATATATTGCGTTAAACAAGGCAAATAAACATGTTGCGCAATCACAGACAGACAGAATTCTAGATCCCGGCTCCATTCCAGCGATGTATCGCGCGCGACGGAAAGCGTCGCGCTTGCTTCCCGCTTTTCATCTTTGCGCACACAAGGCTGAGCCACCATCGTGGGCTCACCCATTCTGCCCCCCCCCCCCCCCCCGCCCCACGCTTTCACTCGCACATACAGCATGCGGCGCGCAGTTACGATGTTATTGCCCTTGGACTTTATACGAAACATGAGGGTGACGGTGGCGGCAGGAATGCGCATTGAGTGTCCATATTATTGCTATCGCACGAATATAATCAGAGTATCCGGCAACTGAAGCCTACTATGGCCCATTACTTTCCGCAGAAGAAGACGTAACAAAATCGAACTTTCACCATGCGACAATTCGCTGCGCCGCAACAATGTATTCTGTCAGTCTGTGGAGCGGGGGCACCGAAACTAAAAAACGCAAAGCAAAGTATGTTGGCCACAGTCAGATTCCTACTTTGGGCACTTAATGTACCTACCGAAGGAATATCGAAGAAAACGTGAGACGCTTTGGCAACCTAGAACCACACGCCTACTGCTCGGCATCCTTCACCATCGAGAGAAGACTTTCCGAAGAGATTGCGCTCAAGCGAACACGATGCAATCCGTCGAGTCCTAACAGTGATGGCGGCGAGCGACCATTGTTTCTTTTTCTCGTCTGCCAGCCAGAAAGCGTCCAAAATTCTGCCAGGCGAAGATCCACTCGGCCAGAGAAAACCGAACGCGCACCGAAGTGCGCCGCGTGGTGGTCAGGGCAACACGAGAAAGACGCATACGCTCTGGTTGGCTCTGACAGCCCGCGGGTAGTGAGAACAAGAAAATTGAAGAGGCTCAATGTGGTCCTCGTGAGTAAAAGTCTTAGTAGAAAAAATAAATAAGAACATAGTTACCTTGGCTGGCTGTAGTATCTTGACATGAATGATTTGGCGTAGGTGAAAAGAAATGTTGATATTTTTTGTGTGACATAACGGTACAAATGAACCATCACAACGCTTCGTCTCATCGGACGACGCTGCGTGCTTTGTCAACTTGTCTGATAGTGTGTTGAATTCGCTTGTCTCCTTGTATGTCCGGTGCAAGACTTTAGAAAAGTCAATGCATCTTTGACGTCAAATGCTTATAACAATGTTAAACCCACGAAGTTCCTCAATTGAAAATCTATAGCACAACTTTGTAAATGTCAATGCAGCTTTCAAATCAAAAGTTTGGGAATTTCATATCCACAAAGTTTCGGAACTGACATCCATGCGCTCCATAGATTCCGTGCCCTCCACGACGGAGCTCCTTGCGTTATGTGACTCCCGGTGCATGGGCATTGCCGCGAAATCCAGCCAGAGTTCGCAATGTTCGCAGTGAAATGTCTTTTCGAGCGTAAAAAAGACATTCTGCAATAAATGCAGAATGATTTCCGGCGCCGGGGGTTGCTTTGGTCACCGGTGCATGGACAGCACGAACACATTTCGGGGGGGGGGGGCTGAAGCCTCATAAGCCCCCCCCCCTCCTGGCTACGCCCCTGCTTGGGGGCCCTTTTTACCTCGAGCACCATGTTTCAGCTAATATTAAAAGCAACTGTATTCTCTTCTCTCTTCTTTTTTTTTGGGGCGGGGGGGGGGGTTGAGCTTTTTTTAGCGTCTAATCACTCTTCCAAAGTTATAGGTTAGCTCAAGACGCGCCTGCATGTGTTTCTAATATCCATTGTGCTGTCACGGATTCAATAGCGAAAGAGCGTTATCTTATCAGCTTGCGCGCGTCAAGCGAATACTGGCGCACATTCTCCATCACATTTGAGGATTCGAGATTGCGCTGCAACGTGCGGGCATTCCAATCTGTTGAACCGATGTCTTGATCCGTAGGTCAGATCCAGAGGAAGCACTACTATGCGCGCAGCCATCGTTGTGCTTTGGATGTTTTCCAGCGCAAGCTCACCTTTTATAATATGTTATATTCGTGACTCACTCTTTTGGAAGTGTTTTGTTCTTCCCATCACTACAACGGGTGCGAGTATAGATGTTCTCTATCTTCACTGAGTGAACAGTGGGAAACAAACTAGGACTCTTCTTGGCGTCTGCGTCGACACATATACCAGCAACAATTTGTTATTCATAACTCACTTTTTAATTTAGGAAGCTGTAAAAGACAGCAATTTCATATTAACATGAGACCTTAACACCACAGAAAATTTAAATGCTTGTTAGTCGGCTTTCACCTCATGTAAAGAAATTTCAACAAAGATATCCTTATGATAATTAAAAGCCTATCCGCTTGACAACGCTTCATCTGAGTTCCCCTTTGCAAGCTGATACCGACTTGCAGGTGGTTCATATCGGGGGCCCTTGACAAATGTCCAACCATTAAACAAAGAGTTATTCCGAATGTTTCATTTCAGGAAGGCGTGTTACCCCCCTGCCTTTCATTCCCGTTAGAAAACAGGCGTAAGACGAAAGTGCTGCATGAAGAGCGTCGTTAGTCCAAACCAACGAGCTACCGTAACTCGCATCGCCTATATCGCTGTGATTTAGGCTTAGATAAGAAACATATATTTTAAAGCGACGCATCACGAATCCGAAATGAGCTGCCCCCGACCAGCTCAGATAGGTTTCTTTCATTTCGTACTGCGTGCTATCGGCTAATAGTAGCTCACGGAGCAGAGCGCAAAGTGTGGATGTGACAGAGAAGGCGCTTTATATACTATCTCGACACCCACCGAAAATTGCACGCCGCGCTGCTGGCCATTCCTAAAAAATTGTATACGTGACGCCCAGCCATTTGCAACGCAGCAACATTGTTTTGCAATGGGAGAACCCAAGTGAGAGACAGGGTAGTTATGGAGATGAAGACATGCTATTTTCTGCAGGAACTTAAGAATGAATGAATGAATGCCTCCATTTATTGAGAAAAAGGAGCAGCAAGCATCAGTGAAAGTACGTCTCAGCACATTGGGAAAGAAGCGAGGCACAAAGAGACGAAAAGCTGGAGCCCAGGTGGTAGGCGAAATCGCAGTTTAGGGTCGAGAGAATATAAGCGAGAGTTGGTGAAACCAGTTGAATTCCAGTGTAGATGTGTGATGTGGCG
Organism: Dermacentor variabilis; assembly: GCF_050947875.1. NCBI lineage: Eukaryota > Metazoa > Arthropoda > Arachnida > Ixodida > Ixodidae > Dermacentor > Dermacentor variabilis. The sequence goes on along the minus strand of NC_134569.1, from coordinate 239,967,157 downwards.
AGTAAATGATTGGAGTTGCCGCCCAGCATCCGTCCTTTGCGGTAGTATAAGCACCCGCCGTTCTTGGTAACAAACGTTTACTGAAAACTAATCTTGGGAATTACGTTTTCGTCAGCCATGCCTCACCGCTCATTCCTTACTAGCAGGGTCTGTTGATTACAACTACGCTGTCGCTTCAAGTTACGACTATAATAGTTACGACTTCAAGGTTGCGGTTACGCTTGCTATACTCGGGAGTCTTGCTATTGCGGTAATGCTATAAACATGGGTTTGCTGCACAAGTTAGAGAACAGACATTTTAGAACAGCGTTTCTCGCCTTACATACGCTCAACACAAGCACCATTGCAGCATGTTACGGTACGCGTCTCTTCAAGACAGAGACGCGAACGCAAACATAAGAACGCGTTAGAAGACAGGGTGCTGCCTTGGGCCTCGTGAAAAACGCCGAGACGCGCTCGCCGAGTCAGCACGGATCCACATCTGCTCCTCGAAGTTTTCACCCTATCAACGGAACCTTCTTCGATAGGACTCCAAACTTGTGCTAGGAAGACGTCTCAAGGTACCCACCTCCCGGTGAGACGAACTTTTTCATCGTTTTTCCGCAATTAATCGAAGAACTTGGCCGGCTTACCCGGCCGCCGGCCAGTAAGCCTAGTCATTGGCTGGACGCCACCTCGACACCACCGACGCCACACGCGTTCGTCGGCTTCTGAAGCATGGAAATCGAGCAAGCAGCGGCGTCCGCTTCGACACTCGGCCACTGGCGCACCGTAGGGACAACGCCGCGCCACCAACAAGCCATCACTGTGATTGTTAAATTCACGGCATGCCTGAGCCTTGCTGCAATCGACGTCGGTACCCTCGGCAACGCTATCCGCTCGGCGGCAGGACTCAACACAGTGGAACGCAGCGACACATACTTCAAAATCCGCACCACAGAAAACCTGGTGGCCGTTGACACCTATCGTCGCTCTGCTGCCGACAAGCTCGCGGAACTAAAGAGCATCACTATCTACGATGCAGCTGACGAGACAAAAACCTACGTGGCCGCTGATCCTATGAACGCAAGCGGCGTCATATATGGAATACCCACCTCGGTCTCCGACGGAGAGCTGCAGAGTATTGTGGAAGTAGAACAAGCGAAACTCCTGACCATCCGCCGAATAGGCACGTCCAACACCGTGATGGTGACGGTGGAAGGCCCACGTTTACCCAGATTTGCCCTTATTAATAGCGTTGTCCAGCGCCTCTACCCATTTCGACACAGAAGTTCGCTGTGCTCGCACTGCTTCACGCTCGGTCACGCCACCGACGTATGCCCAAATCGTTCGACGGATTGCATGTGCCATCAATGCAGTAGAAGATTTCCCAGTGCGCAAAGCATACCCTCCCATGAGTGCTTCCCCTACTGCCATAATTGCGGCGGTGAACATTCGCCGACTTCGAAAGACTGCCCAGCAAGAAAAGAAGCGGACCGCGCGGCGCGTTCGCGGGCATCCAAGCACCGTCACCGACGGATACGCAACACGAAGCCCTTCCAGTATACATCAGATTTCCTTGGATTGCCACAGGGGACACACCGTCCCCGTCAACAGGACACAAGAGTCACTATAAGTGACAAGACCCCAGACACCTCCATCGCTACTTCCAACCGGTTTTCCGTGCTTCGCCAGACGAGTCGCAGCCGGAGTCGCAGTCGCAGCCGGTGTCGCAGTCGCAACCGCAGTCGCAGCCGCAGTCGCGGCCGCAACCGCAGCCGAAGTCGCAGTGCCAACCAAACCATCACAAAAAAATCTCCAAATGGAAGCCCGCCGTCTAAGGCCGCCAAGCGATCTACCACTCCGGAGCCGAAACGTCCCAGAAATGACAAGAGTCAGCCAGCCTCTGACAACGGTGAGCCAGTCCGTCCAAACCTACCTACTAGTTCCTCACAATCCTCACCTAACACTTCACAGTCAACCCGTTCTATTTTACGGACTCCAGTCCTTCAATACTCGTACTCTGAAGCTCTTCAGCGCCCTATGACACCATCTACAACACCATCGCACATGCCGGACCAAACAAGCATGCAGCGCCTTGAGCGAGCGGTCCAGGTTTTAACGGCTAAAGTAGACAGCCTCGCGAATGAGGTTGCAGTGATTCGCACGATACAGGCTGAAATGCAATATCTAAAACAAGAAAATGCTCGCACTGATGTCGTCGTTCAACAGCTAGTAGCGAACGCGCAAATATTCGCCCGTGCACAGACATCCACGCATTCCAAGGTCGATGAGCCCTCCGGCTTGGCAAATCTGTAATATGGCAGGCCCTAATCGACCTTTAGTAATATGGCAATAGGATTGCAGGAGCCTTCGAAGGAAGAAGGCTCTCTTACAACAATTCATCTGCCGAGAAGCGCAGAAACCAGATATCATTTTAATTCAAGAAGCTTGCGGACTTATATCATTACCGGGATATGAACACTTTACCCAAGGAAGTATTACTAAACGAGACAAAAGAGCTCCACAGGGTGTGACCGTTCCCATTACCACTGTAACATACGTGGCCAAACATATTCCGCCTATGCAAATCGATACTGATTCCATAAACAATTCGACTCAGGAGCACGTTACTGTCCAATGCCGCTTCGGCAGCCGTGACGTTCTAATTATCAATGCATACTGGGTCCCAAGGCTCGACTGTCCTTCTTCTCTGAAATGGTTGGACACGTACACAAAGCTACATAAGGACAAAGACATCATTATAGCTGGGGATTTCAATACACATAACATATCATTGGGCTACCAGCGCACAACGAAAGCAGGGCAGCTCCTCGAAAGAAAAATGCAAGATAACAAGTATACGTTCCTTAATGACGCAACCGAGCCCACGCGCCAAGGAAACAGTGTCGAACGTGACTCTAACCCCGACTTAAGCTGGCACCGCGGAATTGGGGATGTAACTTGGGCGATTCTTCACGAAAGTCTTGGAAGTGACCATTACATCGTTGAAGTTACTCTAAGCATTCCTCGCTCTAAGTCTCTCCTTGCTAACGCAGCTTCTAGTACACAACTTACTGACTGGCACCGATTCCGATCAGACCTAGACAGGGCCGACGAACAACCGGACCTACATTCATGGGTGAAGAATATTAGCGAGACGAGGGAAAAGTACACCAAAATGATTTCGCGTACTGCTGAAAACCCACACATAGACTCTCATCTGCTTAACTTATGGGATAAAAGACACAGGATAGTGCAGAACTGGAAGAAACATAAACAGAATCATAGCCTTCGCAAACTTATTGAGCAAATAACAGTAGCACAAGAATACGCGCAAAAACTTTGCACCGAGAACTGGTTAGAAACATGTGACAAGCTCAACGGCCGCCTACATGTTGCGAGAGTGTGGAATATCTTTAGATCACTTTTGGGCCAAGGAAAACCACGACATACCATGGACAAGATAATGATGAGCTCTGGCCAGACAGGCGAAGAAATAACTGTTGAATTTCGTCAGACGTTCTATCCCTTGGACCAAAATGCAGAACAACTTCCGGATTACCCAACTGAGTCACTCGAAGAGAGTACAACAGGCATAAACAGCCTGTTTACTTTAGCTGAGCTACATACGGCTCTCTCTTCGCTGAAACGAAACACAACACCTGGCAAAGATGGGATTACTTATAGTACACTTCGCAACTTACCCTCTTCTCAGTTAGAACAACTTTTAAAATACATCAACAATATTTGGGAATCCGGAATCCTTCCAGAGGAATGGAAAACGGCAATAATAATACCAATCCCGAAACCCGGCAAACCGGCCAACTGTATCACAAACCTACGTCCTATATCTTTAACGTCGTGTGTAAGCAAACTGATGGAACGCATGGCCCTTAACCGTCTCAACTGGCACTTAGAAAACAGCAGTGCTTTTCCTTACACAATGACAGGCTTTAGATCACATGTTAGCACTCAGGATACCATGCTTCGTATCTCGGAAGATGTGTATCAAAATCACAGTCTCGTACAAACCAGAGTAATCGCAGGTGTAGATATACACAAGGCGTTCGACGACGTGAAACACTCCGCTATCCTCAAGAACCTCTTGACCTTACGAAGCGGCGCCCGCCTCTACAATTATATTAAAGATTTTCTTACCGGTCGCTCTATACAAATTGAAATCAATGGAGAGCTTTCAGCGCCATACCCTCTGAGTACAGGAGTCCCTCAAGGCTCAATCCTATCACCCACTCTCTTCAATATTGCTTTGCTCGATCTGCCTGCCCGGCTCTCTTCCATCGCACTACTCGAACACAATATTTATGCAGACGATATTACTGTATGGTGTTGCAAGGGGTCTCTAGGTCAACAGGAGCACACCATCCAGTCAGGCTTAGATACAATTTACGAATACGTTAACGGTATTGGGCTTAAGTGTTCTCCAACAAAATCTGAGTACATAGTAGTAACTAATCAAATAGGCCGTCGCGCGGAAGAGCAGCGCCAAAGCATCAGTCTCCATATCGAACACACTGAAATACCGCGCCGATCTAACATCAAAATACTGGGCTTCATCCTTCAGGATGACGGTAGAGCTGAAGTATGGTTGGAACAAACGATCCGACAACTCAACCAGATATACCACATGTTATCTAGAGTAACACGTAAACACAGAGGACTAAAGGAGCAAGAACTTCGAAGGATTATTGAAGCGCTTGTCTACTCCCGTGTGCTCTACCAACTTCCATATCAATCTCTCAATAAGACCCAGCACTCCAAATTAGAAACGGCGCTCCGCAAACATACGAGATTAGCTTTAGGAGTACCCCGATTCGCCGCAAACGACCTTGTGGCCGCCACTGGGCTTTTCAACACACTTGATGAACGCATTACAATTTGCAGACAAGCGCAAGTTCAAAGGCTTCAAACATCCCCACAAGGGCGCAAACTGCTCGAAAATCAAGGATACCAGACAGGTGCCCTACCGCCTTTTCCACCGTTATATTCACCACCATGGGACTCACTACCAAGATTCACAGTCCTACCCATACCACAACATATGCAGCCGCACAAACACGAAGCTCGCCGCTTCCAGTTAGTCAAACGAATAAATAGGGAAAACCCACTACCAGACACTACGTATTATTATACGGACGCTAGTCACTCGGAGGGTAGATGTCTAACTGCAGTAGTCGGCCCTGACTACGAGCATGTAAACGCACACATAAGAGTCCCCGACCCATCCGACGCAGAGGCTCTTGCTATTCTCGAAGCAGTCAGCAGGCCTCATGATCCTACCCAACGCATCTTAATTCGCACCGATAGCCAAGATGCATGCCGCATGTTTCGCAGCAACTTGCTACCTGAGCATATACACAGCCTACTTCAATGTCACTTGGATGCACACCCTTCGCTCTGTGTTACCTTGCAGTGGATACCTGGGCACCAAGGCATGGGGGGGGGGGAACTCCCGAGCTCATGAGCTCACCCGCGTAGTTACTTTTCCGGGTCCCCCGTGCCTATGGCCATCCGAATTTAACCCAAGGGAACACAGAAAGACTTTGCATAAGGAGCGCACATCACTTTTAAAGCAACTTCGCGCCAACGCCGTTGCCTTTATTACTCCCCCTTCTAACCTCTCGCGAGAAGACAGCGCTATTCTCCGAAGACTTCAAACAAACTTGATAGCGACTCCTCTTCTCCGTCACTATATTCAAGGCCTACCTGGGCCACCGAAATGCCCGAACTGCACGGAATATCCGTCCCTAGAGCATTGTCTATGGCATTGCCCTCACACTCAACCCAAACTGCAGTCAGCCCTCTCTAACATTCCCACTAACATCAAGCCACGGTCATGGACGGACTGGCTCACTCCACCACCCCATGCAACTAACATTCTCCTGCCAGTGCTTATCCAGCACGTCTGAGACGTGTTGGGTGAGGACTGGTAGCTGACCGACCAGGGTTGAGCGCCGGACGCTGGCGTAAAAATAAAAAGTTTTTTCTCTCTCTCTCTCTTGGGCCTCGTGCCAAAGGTATCCAAGCCAATAATATACTAGCAATCATGCTGTCGCTTCTATGCAAAGGGGTTATATATTTAAACATCTGGACTTACAGTCCAATTCACCGCCTACGGGAGCGCGTGGAGCCGCCGGCGGCCATATTGTTAGAGGAAAAGGAGGGCGGCTAGAGTACGTGGCCGCGGTATACGGCGCGGCGCTCCCTGTGCTTGCGGTTCTGCGAGAAAAAATAAAATTAAACCCCTTTAAGACGTATATCAGTCCGCCTATGTGTGTCGCTGTTGTCATAAAAATGTCATGGTGGTGGGCGCCTGGAGTTCTGTGTCTAATAAGTTGCGTGAACTGAAAAACAGTCGTATTTTCTGTTTTCATCATTCAGTAAACCGCTAAATGCATCAGTAGTGTGATGCCCTTTGGTCAATACGTGGCGCTGGTCCGTATTGGCAGCGACATGGCCTCGAAATATATTATTCTTATGCCATTTCTTAAAAAAAGCTACTGTTTGTCCGAATGAGTGTTTTTGGTTTAAACTTAGAAAACAAGAAAAAAATACAATGGTAGGTCTCATTTTTGTCCGGCGTTTCAGTGTTAACCCAAAAGAATCGGTGAAAGCAAATTTACAATAAAGTTAAGGCGACCCACGATCTGCGCTTAGCCGCAAGCGCATGCGCTCCGATGAGAATAACCTGCCAAAGCTCAGGTGATGTGTCAGCTGGCGGCTCAAGCAATCTTAACTTATTTTTCCTTTCTGCGTCCGTTCTGCCTGCGTCAGAGACAAAAAAGAGAAGTGGGAAGGCAGACAAACAAAAAATTGTGGAGGGAGGTAGTAGCGTAATGGTCAGCGCGCCCAGCTCTCAAATGGAGGATGCTGCGAATACATCGGCCCGAATCCCGGTGGTTTGTTTGTGAAGACAGTTTTTTGTGCTCTCTGGTGACTACAAAGCTCAGAATGAGGCGGCAGCCTGACGACAACGGTAGCCGTCAACGTAACAGAATAAGCGGGCGTGCAAGGTAACACCTAAAGCCGAAAGTATATTTGGAGAAAATACAGTATGCTGCTGTCGACAAAAAAAAGTGATGAGTAATGAGCAGTGTTGTTCAGCGAGACTGTAGACCGATATTGTCCCTATAGACAGGCCCACGTTAAAATCCCGGTGCTCAGCGGAAAGGTACATCGACAGCATGTCAGCTAGCGTGTAATTGATACTTCATTAAGGTCGTTGCGTGTATGTGTTGTGTCTAGCAGGAGAAAGTAGTGTAAGAGATGGCACTGGAGATAAGGCGGTGAGCGAAGTCCGCGAAACGTACTTAAGGTTAACCATATTGAACGACGACGACGGCGGTTGAAAAAAGCCTGCGACTTCAGTTGCCCAGGTCGCCAGAAAGGCTTGACTAGTAGCACACCGCTGGGCATATTTGGTAACCACAGCGATAGATGCACACTTCCGCGGAAGTAAACAGAAGAAAGGGACCTAGTGAGTTGGCCGGCCTTTTCGAGCTCTGGCATAGTTTGAAAAATGAATGTGGCGAAGTATGACGCATAGAATAGTGTATGCCAACCCAAATGAATCAGCGTGGTCTTACTTGCGCGACAGGCCATGGCGGCCTGCCACCAGGACATCTTGAGTTTCAGCGATGACTGTTTTTATTGGGTGCTTGAGAATGAAAATGACCACATTAGAGACGTCCGAGAGACGTTTCTACGGTACAAGAGCACATTGCCCCCCCCCCCAACAAAAACACACGAAAATAACCTTGCCAATACGGGCATCATAAGATCGAGCGCGACGGCGTTTGATGATATTGTTCAGAATGACGTCAGCGTTTCATTCTGCGTTTATTTCTGAGAAAATGAGTTGAAGTTACATTTATTTGCATCATAATGGCGGGCGTAATCAGGCACACATTGATAACACTTCATTAGAGAGTGCCTGACTACTCTGTCGAGATTACGTATTACAATGCTTAAGAATGGCTGCCATTAATGCAATATTGGCATTCACAGTGACCAGAGCGGCTGTCGTCTTTACGGTAGAATTGATTTAAACGGCTTTAATGCCCTGGACATTACATCGTTGCCAACTTCCGTGGGATTGTAGTCGTCAAAATTGGATACAAGTGACAGGGAAACCCAGAGGTTGATGAACGACAAGAAGGCATCAGCTTGCACAAGACCTCAGAAAAATAATATGCCTTTTTGAACAGCGTGGTCAGGGAGCCATCAATGGTTTCAACGTCTATTAAAAATCCTCCAAAATATGAACAGAGGCCGACAAAAATGCGTGCATTTTGGCAAAGGTGAAACCGCTGGAAATCTCAGGACAGCATTATCCAAAATATAAAAGATGACCTAAAAATAAGAAACCATTATGTTGACAGGGTGACCAAATTTTGGCAAAAATAAATGGGCTGTTGAAGCAGTTCAGGTAAACGCGTATGGTGCAAAATAAGGAGAGAATGGCGGCAAGTGTTGACAAAAGGTCAAGTAGGTCCTGTGGCCGACGCAAGCGCCCGACAACTGTCAGGCGACTCCACTTGTAAGCGAGCTGCCTGGTCGTCAGCTACATGGTGATTCGGGTCTGAAGTATTGGACGCGGACTCCACCACATTAAATACAGTGCATTCTACGGTGTCATTCTTCGACGGCTGGTACCGATTGTCGTGCAATGGGGATGGGAACAAATTGTCTCACGTGCCGACTGTCACCTTCCTCGAACTGCCAACATTCCTTCCTTTCCGTTATTGATCTTGGCTGCTAATCACGAGGTATCGGAATCGAATCCCAGCCATGGCAGCCGTATTTCGGTGGGTGGGAAATGCGAGAACACCAGTGTAATTAGTTAGGCGCATGTTAAAGAACTTCAAGTGGTCTAAATTATTCCCGAATTCCCCACTATGGCGTGCCTCATAATGAGATCGTAGTTTTGGCACGTTAAGTCCCATAATATGTTATGTACCATTCGTTAACGATGTCCTTGGCAGTCGCATAACTTTTGAATACAAGTGATTGCCAGGAGCTGTGCGCGAGGTCATTGAGTATGTCGGTAGCCTTTATGGCGTTCGATAAGTGCTAGTCTACATTGCGGCTATATTATAAACGCGGAACGGCAACAGGGTAGACAATACGGAGAGCACACAAATCCTGCATATATTACTGCACAATAATTTTAAATAGCGGTCTTCCTTCACGCACGTGGATAAAAGTCATAGGCGACTACCTTGGAAACTAACTGCAAGTACTGTATATGTCATGCCCAAAGGTGTACCTGGCCTGGTGGCCAGTAAATGTGACGTAATATTGCGAGCAGCTTCGGCCATTGCATGCTTACAGACGACGCCACAGAGGCAGTTTGCTCAATTCTTGTGTCGTGACTTTTGCGTCAAGGTACAAAACCAACATATCCATGTTTATGTCTTAATACTCAAGCACATCTCGATTTGCGGCTATGGCGGTAGCCCGTGAGCGCGGATAACAAAGTCGCTAGCGAAATAATTGGGGGCACCTTAACGAAATCGATAGGTCAAAATCACAAGCCGTCCACGGCGGCGTCTCTCGTAGACGCTGTGCGATGTTCGGACGTTAGCAATGTGTGCCGACTGAACAAAGGCTGCCACGGAGCGCTTCTGACGGTTAGCCTAGCTTGTTTACTCCGTAGCATCAAAAAGCAAAAAAGAAAGAAAAGAAGAACCGTATCAAAAGCCCCGATTCCATCATCGCTCGTCGCGACTAACCGATCTTAGGATGATAGGTCATTTCCAAGCGACGAGTGGCTACGAACACTGATAACGCCGGCGTGGCGAGCATTGTGGCAAAGTTCAATGCGCAGGGATAGCTTTTAATTATTTTAGTTTCCTTTTGTTGACGTCATCACGCGTCACCACGGCAAGTTTGAAATGTTTAAGATCAGTACGCCACGTGGTGGCACTCACGCGAACTAGCCCCTCCTGTCCAGAAAAGCTGAATATGCTAAGCGATGTTACGTTCGACCTGCGGAGGCTGGCGATCTTCGGGGAAGCGACAGCCCCAACTGAACGGCGCCACCATGTCTACTGCGGCGACTCGCTTTCTCAAGACGACAATACGACAGTCCCCAGCACGTCGGTGCCACCATGTCTAGGTGCCGTCGGTGCACCAAGTATTGTTAGTAGATTCGCCGTCACCGTCACGGTTTCTTTGAAGCGGTGGAACTCCTGAAAGAAGGTGTCTTGCAGCGCCATCTGACGGGTCTGACAAGTCGTCAGTCAATGGACAGACGCGGCGGCCACTGTCCGCGGGGTCAACTCTGGGAGCAAGAGGCGCCTGCTCAGGGCAAGACCCGTGTCTGCGGGAACCCTCTCACCTCGGTGTGGTTAGTGAAACCAGTGCGAAAGTGATTGTGTTAACCCTCCCCCTCAAAGGCGGGTCGGTTACGATTACTTTGGAAGCTTCGAATTGGTCGACGGTCGAACGGCCGTTTTCCCTCACTTAGGGATCTAGGGAGGACAGAATGTTTATAAGCAGCCGTGGCGCGGCTGGTGAGTTTGCATTCTCTTTCAGTCATGCTAGACTGATGAACTGTAACGTTCTCATGCAGATGCTCTAAATAAATCTCATATTCCTTGTTCTCGCTTAGAACAAGTCCTTCCCTTCAACAACGTCCTGAGCGTGGATGAGTTGGACGACGGCATGGGCTAGCTAACATCTATTTCACGCTCGACGCCAATCATTACAACTGGCTTACAACGGTGAGATGGACTTTACGACGTGCTGCTGTGTCTGCGGTGAGTGCTTGGTCCTTGCTTTGGCTCTCTGGGCTTCATTTTGTGGTTGTTCTGTTTAGAACAGTAGGGAAGCTGGATTGTTGATTGATAGCTAGGTTGTGTTTACCTAGGTAGGTCTAGTGAGCAGGATCAGGGAACTAAAGCAGCAATCATGGAGTTAAGGACACTGTTGAGAGACGAATTCTTGATTGTTCGTGAGGAACTGGGCCTAGAGTTACGAAAGGAAATGCTAAAATCAGAACTATACTGCAGCTAATTTCCAAACAGGCCAGTGAGGAGAACATTGAAATTGGGTTACAACTTCTTAGGAAAAGAGAAGAACGGGAAAGAGATGAACGGGACAGAGAGGAACGCGAGAAAGATCGCTAGTTAAGAAAAATGCAACTTGAACTTGAAAGCAAACGTTTTGAGTTGTCTCAAGGAAGTGAAGGGGCTCTGGGACGACCAAGTGAGGCAGAATCATTCCGCATGGACAGGCCTTTCAAGCGATTTGAGGTCGGGAACGATATAGGCTTACTTCTAGGAAATTTTGAAAGGACTTGCGAGAAGATGAACTTCGGTCCGAGTACATGGCCACAGCGGTTGTTCTCTATGTTGTCTTGTGAGGGTGCGGAAGTAATCAGCAGACTCAGTGCGCAGAACGCATATGATTATACGAAAGTTAAGGCTAGCCTGTTGAAAAAGTACCGCCTTTCAGCTGAAGCTTTTCGGCAGAGGTTTAGAAGCACAGGTAAGAATTATACCGAGGGATATCCGGAGTTTGCATATAGCTTAAAGGCCAACCTAGTCGAATGTTTGAAAAGCGCAGAAGCGTACGAGAGCAGAGATAATATGAGCAGATAAATCATCATTGTCGAAGGCGTGTGTTTCACAAAAGCATCCCACAATCTGTGAAGCTGTGAGTGCAATACAGAGAAAATGCAAACACTGTGGAAAGGGCAGCTGAATTAGCCGAAGAGTACGCAACGCGTAGAAAGCTCAACGCCGAGGACGGAAATTGGGACGGTCGAAATGGACTGCCGAAACCATTTCCGTTGAAAAATGATTCGGGGACTAGACGACCGAAGCCTGTAGACATGGAGGAAAAGCCCTGACAAAAGAGCGAGGAGGAACCAAACGGGCAAAATGTGCAAAAAGAGCAGAAAAGATAATTCATTTCGAATTTTTAGACCAATCTGCTGCTATAAGTTTAACAAACTCCGACATATCGCTATAAGCGGCGGGAAGCCTAGCGTAGTTTTCTCCTACGTGGATGAAAAAGACGAGAATATGGAACTTTTAAGTCCATATCTGCACGACCTGCAAGTTAATGGCAAACCATGCAGAGTGCTAAGAGACAGTGCCGCCACGATGGACATTGTCCATCCATCTTACGTGACGGTAGATAACTTCAGGGGAGAAGTAGCATGGATCAAACAGGTTGTACAAGAACACAGAGTGTGTCTGCCCATTGCCAAAGTTAAAATCAGTGAACCGTTCGGGGAGCTCATGACCGAGGCAGCAGTTTCCAAAATTTTGTCGCTGCAGCACCCTCACATTTTTTCGAATCAGTCGGATAAGTTACTGCGTGACAAAGGACTTAAACTGGGAGAGGGCGCAGTACAGGCGTTGACGCGAGGCCAAGCTCGTAAAATCGCGTCGCTTTCGGCTGAAAATGCAAAAGATGCTCCAGAGGAAGTAGCAAACAAGGTAATTTAAGTAACCCAATCCGAGCTAGGCTCGAGGGATGAAAAAACAGTTGAGCAACCTTGCCAGCTGCCCAGCTCAATCAGAGTGGATCACTAGCATGGCGAAGTTCACGCCTGTGGGCAGAGCCAGCTGACGCACTCGCAAGCGAGACAGGGTCGTTACTGTCAACAGCGTCAAATGAATTTTGGTCAGCTCTTACGTATGGACAGAGAGTCACTGGCAGCCAAGCAAAAGAATGATGACAGCTTAGCTAAATTGCCTCATAGAGATAAAGAAGGCATTGCTAGGCGATGCGTGACGGTACAAGAGAGAGGACGATTGTTGTATGGGCACTACAAAGACCGAAAGGGTTGGGTTCTAGATCAGTTGGTCGTACCTACTAAGTACAGGGAGGACCTTTTGAGTCTGGTTATTGGAATGGGTGATCTGGCCACCTAGGCATAAACAAATCGCAGGAAAGATTACTTATGATATACTACTGGCCTGGCTATTTCAAAGACGTAGACAATTTTATTAGATCATGTGACGCCTTCCAGCGTTCGGGTAAACCAGGAGAAACCTGGAAAGCTCCACTAAAGGAAGTGTCCTTATAAGAGAACCTTTCAGACGACTTGTGATAGACATGGTAGGGCCTCTACCAAAGACAAAGTTGGGTTACAGGTACTTGTTTGCCATGCTGTGTCCGGCTACGAAGTTTCCGGAAGCAGTCCCTCTGAAAGAACTCAGCTCCATCGAAGTAGTAGAGGCGCTTTTGATAGTATTCGCATGATTTGGGTTTCCAGGTGAAATTCAGGCGGATCAAGGGTCAGTCTTCACCAGTTCACTGACTTCCCCACACTTACAAAAGTGCGGGCAAAGTTGGTACACAGTTCCTTCTATCCCTACTCAGTCAAATAGTGTAGAGTGGTGGCATTCATTGATTAAGCGAGTTTTGCAGGCGCTCTGTTACGAGAACAAGGAGAACTAGGAGAATTGTCTTCCGGCCACTTTGTTTGCATTGCGAACGGTTCCTCATGAGGCTACAGCGCGTTCGCCAGCAGGACCAGTGTATGGGAGGACGCTCCGTTCTCCACTGGGAATGTTAAGAGCGATGTGGGAGGAGAGAGTCCAACAGTGGTAGAATACGTGCAAAATCTGCTGGAACGGCTAAGAGCAACCCAAGAACTAGTCGAAAAGAACATGGGAGTAGCTCAAAAGAACACTAAGTTCTATTACGAAAAGAATGCAAGGCTTCGTACGTTTAACGCGGGAGACCAGGTAATGATCCCCAAACCTTCAAGAAAGAACAAGCTTGAAGTTCAATGGGACGGACCCGTTCAAGTGTTGCACAAACTTTCAGATACTAATTATGCTCTGAAAACGCCTGGTCGCAGGAAGGAGGTGAGGTTATATCACTGCAATTTGATGAAGCCGTGCGTAGACCGGAGCGGAGTCGTTAACTGTACCATCAAGGAGCAGGATGACACTAGTACCCAGTTTAATTAGTATAAGGCAACCTCCAACTCTGAAATCAGCCTGGAATAAGTGGTGAAACATTCGGTAAGCTTGCACTCTCTTAGTACCGAGCAGCTCGATGAGCTAAAATGGATATTAGGAGAATATCTCGACAGATTCATCGATTGGCCAGGTAGAACCGAACTATTAACGCATTAAATAGAGCTGGCATCAACCGACCCCGTAAGGTCAAAGCCTTACAGGGCGCCTCCACTACAGAGAGAACTTATGGAGGCACAGATACAGCGCATGCTAGAGTTGAGTTACTGAGCCTGCTGAGAGTGACAACACGTCACCGCTAATACTTGTAGACACCCCTAATAAGGACAATCGTCCATGTATTGATTACAGGAAGTTAGATGCCACCACTAGGGATCAGCTGTACCCTATACCCAGCATTGAAGAACGAATTGAAACATTTAGCGCTGCTAAACACATTTCAACTATAGATCTCGTGCGGGGATACTGGCAAGTTCCCCTTTCAGAAAGTGCCAGCCGTTATGCCGCATTTATCTCAACTGTAGGCACTTTTCGCCCTCTCGCCCTCAGCTTAGGGCTGAAGAAAACTCCGTTTAGCTTCTCTAAGTTCATGAATATTGTCCTAAAAGACTTCCAGCACTCCGCCTTGCCATATCTTGATGATGTAGCAATTTTTCGGACAGCTGGGAACAGCACGTATCGCACCTCAAACAGGTGTTCTCGCACTTGAGCGAAGCCGGCTTAACGATGAAGGCGGAAAAGTGTAGGTTTGGCTGTTCACAGGTTACTTATCTGGGCCATGTTGTCGGCCAGGGCACGAGACGGCCATCTGAGCTGAAAGCAACTGCGATTGGTGAATTTTCACAGCCACGCATGAAAACAGACATTCGTTCATTTTTCGGACTTGTGGGGTACTATCAATGGTACATTCCGAATTACTAGCAAATGGCATGTCCTTTAACGGTTTCCTCCGAAAGGGGGCCCTGAATAGCATGCACTGTGATAACAACAAAGAAAACGCTTTCCAAAGTTTGAAAACACTATTGGTTTCTCGTCCTGTGCTTCGCGCGTCAGACAACGCAAAGGAATTCATAGTTGAGTGCTACACAAGCGACAGGGGTTCGGGCGTTGTACTTAGTCAGATCGGCGACGATGATGAGGAATATCCTATCCTCTATGCCAGCCATAAGCTAACCGTAAGAGAGGAAGCTTACAGCGCTTCAGAGAAGGAATGTGCTTGTTTGGTTTGGGTAGCCCAGAAGTTGTCGGGTTACTTGTACGGAGCGAGGTTCATCTTCGAGACCGACCACTGTCCTTTGACGTAACTAAATCAAATGTCACACAGAAATGGCCGCTTGCTCCGATGGAGCCTCACTCTCCAAGAGTACAACTTCTCCATTAGATATATGAAGGGAAAGTTGCATAGCAGTGCGGATGGTTTGAGCAGGCTCATTTGAAATCTGCGTATAAGAATCCAGCCTCAATTTTGGGGTTGTTATAATCAATTTTGTTAAGCCAAGAACATACCCTCTCATTTAGCAGCACTCCCTCCATGATTGCCCAATTTGTCAGCACGAAGTTCCTTCAAAATTGGCGTACCAAAATGCAGAATTTCTTGTTTCGGCACTCTTCTTTAAAGCCTAGCGAGTCTAAAGTGAGATCCAAGATACGTCATCTCGGCGCAGAGTCGTGCTGTGGGGTTCGTTTTGCAGTTGCCTGCCCTTGTTGGATGTTTTGGGGCGGTGCCATTATTTCACAGCTGGTCGCTGCAAGCCACGGCATCCCCCCCCCTTGCCACGAGCCATTCTCTTCCTGCCCAGCGGTTATCAGCACTGGCCAGTCGAGATTTTCCGGGCCATAGAGGAGCTGTTACGTTCGACCTGTGGAGGCTGGCGATCTTCGGGGAAGCGACAGTCCCCAGCTGAACAGCACCACCATGTCTACGGCGGCGACTCGCTTTCTAAGGACGACAATACGACATTCCCCAGCACGTAAGCGCCACCATGTCTAGGAGCGGTCGGCGGACCAAATATTGTTAGTGGATTCGCGTCACCGTCACTGTTTGTTTGAAGCAGTGGAACACCTGGAAGAAGATGTTTTGCGGTGCCGTCTCACGGGTCTTAGAAGTCATTAGTCAATGGACCGACCGGCGGCCACTGTCGGCGGGGTCAACTCTAGGACCAAGAGGCGCCTGCTCAGGGCATGACCGGCGTCTGCGAGAACCCTCTCATCTTGATGTGGTTAGTGAAACCTGTGCGGAAGTGAGTGTGTAAACCTCTCCCCCCCCTCGAAGGCGTGTCGCCTATCATGACTTTGGACGCCCCGAATTAGTGGACGGTTGAACGGCCGTTTTCCCTCACCTTGGGATCTAGGGACGACAGAGTGTTTATAAGCAGCCGTGGCGCGGCTGCTGAGCGCGCATTCTGTTTCACTCATGCTAGACTGATGAACTGTAACGTTCTCATGTAGATACTGTAAATCAAACCCATATTCCTCGTTCTTGATGAGAACAAGTCCTTCCCTTAAATAACGTCCTCAGCGTGGATGAGTTGGACGACGGCATGGGCCAGTTACTATCTATTTGATGCCCGACCCCAATCATTACAGTGACCTCGTAGTTCTGCGATTCTGCACAGCGGCTTCTTTCGGCGCAGTGAACTCTGCTATCGTCGAGCCTGCACGCGGCGCTCGCGTCTTACACAGTCACATTACCGTTACCAAACACAAATGAAAAGAATAAAATAGGTTTATCATACGCAACCAGTGAAATACGAGTTGAAACGAAACACGTTCCCATAACAGCAAGCGAGCTATTCAGTGCGAGAACGAAGGGGAACCAGATTCGAGGCAAGAATATTTTTGAACGGCGCTATCACGCCACCCACGTATTGCAGAATAAACCGCATGCCAAACAAATTATTTTGGCTACGCCATTTTCCCTGATAGCGTTCGTAACCGCCAACAATGCGCGAATGGTGGGCCACTGGAAGAAAAGGCAGCCGAGAAATATACAGGGCGTCCCAGCTAAGTTTAGCCAGAGTTTAAGAATATTCGAATGCCACGTTGCTGGACAGAATGAAGGTAATATTGTTTGCCGTCGCTTGGAGATACTCAATGATTATTTATTTCCGCATAATTACATAATTCCACCTACTTAATAAACTCCTAATATATTATGATCACATGAAAAGTGTCTATTTGACCGATTTCGATGACGTTCGTTGCATTCCAATAAAATGTAAAATCAAGGAAGTCTTGGAATCAGATGTTTCATTAATTCTGTCGCTACCTTTCGAAAAAGTCCCGAAGTTTGCAAAGTATCAAGTTCATAACTCTGCGACATAGAAATACTAAACGACATCACAATTTTTTAAATTGCACATAATAACAAATTCAAATCGGACAAAATAGATTCAGCACACACGGCTCTGAAAGATACCGCTTATTAGCGAATGTGATTTATGCGAAACCCTTGTAAACGTTCTGATAACTTTACGTGGACTGCAAACTTACTTCTATAGCAAATTTGTCCGCTTTAAGTGATCCAACCTAGGTAGACACTTGCATAATATCCCCCCCCCCCCTGCCATGCGTCGTCTTTATATGGCTGTACTGAGCTGCTGACCGACCATGCTCCGTCCTCGTAACTGCAACATTCGTCTTGGTACACAGATGAGTTAGGAATTTGTTAACTTTGCACTTCTATTTCCTGTGAAAACATATTTGATGTAAATGTGCAAAGCGAGACCAATCAAAGTCTTACAAATACTTCACAAATAAACTTTGCTGCATACAAATTTCTGTAAACGCTCACTGTAATGTGCGGTGAACTTTTATTAGCTCCGTGCATGTTGCAAAAAAAGTTGGGCAACATGAACACGTCTAGATGAAATTTGGCCCCCAACTTCCGGGAACATATCAAGGTAGCCCCTATCCCCAGAAGCATGCACCCGGAACATCATGCCGATCATCGCCAAGCTCGCGCAAAAACTCTACAGACAAAATATGGCAGTCTCCCCACCACACTATACACAGATGCCGCGCAGTACCCCCAAAAGGCAGCCATGACGGCCAGCGTTGTCGACTGTAACCTACAAGAGGTGGTCTCGATGACGGTCCGCACTGCCAGCGCCCTCGTAGCGGAGGAGACAGCTATTGCCTTGGCCATCACATCTAGTCCGACCAACGAGTACGTCACAATCATTACTGACTCCCAGGCAGCTTGCCGTAGCTACGCGAGAGGCAGAATATCTTCAATCGCCCACCGACTCCTCAAACAAGCCTCCCAATTCCCGGACGTTGAAATAGTGTGGACTCCAGGACGCGAGTCCCTCCGTGGAAATCAGCGTGCGCACGCTGTAGCCCGAGCTCATGCCTCCCGGGCGCCACAAGAGAGGGATACGGCCGCCTCCATGGAGCCCGTACCTTTACAATACAACGCCACACTACAACACCACAGATTGAACAGACGACAATACCCGCCTCCACACAAGACCCTCTCACGTGAAGACGCCGTAACATGGCGACAACTACAAACCACCACATACCCCCATCTAAGCAGACTACACGCAATACACTCTACACTATATTCATACAAATGTCCCGTTTGTAATGATTACGCCTCCATATATCACACCACATGGGCGTGCCCCAACGTGAAGGCGGCCCCGCAAATACCCAACCCCACACCCGAGCAGTGGGAGGCCGTGCTGACTAGTTCGGACCCTCGTAACCAGCAGCAACTGGTGCGGCGGGCCCGGGAGACAGCAAGAGCCGCAGGAGCCCTGGACTAAGGGCGCCTCCCGCACAAGCAGAAAGACACCTGCTTGTCCTTTCCGTTGAATAAATGTTTCTCCTCCTCCTCCTCCTAGATGAAATTCATCATATGCCGCTCTCGCTCAAGGTTCCCACGAATGTTTATAGTACCCATTTCAGCTGTAGCTTTTGAACATATATATAGATATTTAATTTTAAACAGCCATAAATTGAATAATTCAGTCTTACAATTTCGGAGTACACGACGGTGAAAAGCGTGATAAATTAGGAGTTAATCAGGTTGCGATGCTAGTTTTTTTACTACTTGATTGAACAGCTGACAGGGCATTTGTGATGCAGCTCAATGTGGAGATTTCCGTATATGCGAAAAACTGCTAAAGAACGCGCTGGCGTAGAGGTTGAACCGGCACCGTGATAAAAACACCGCTTGTGAAACCCTGCGGAAAGCCGACCAGGTAGAAAAACGATTTACGTCACGCGATCTTCAGCCACAAAAATATATTGTTACGGGGATATTACGAGTATAGGAAAACTATATTTACAATATATATACAGGATGAGTCAGAGCAGTTAAGATGGCTGACCAACAACAAAACGCAGCAGCCACTGTCTGGGATCTTCTTCCTCTCTCCCTTCCTTCTGCCTTCGTTAACAATATCATTGAACTCACCTATCAATTTGTCTGAAACCAGCGCTCACACTAAATTTGCGCAGCTGCTCAGGGTAGGGACACGCTTTCTATTACACGCCGCCGTATACCTGATTGGCTATACAACATCGCGCTGCTGAGCTCGAGGTCGCGGCTACGATACCAGCGAAATGCAAGAACGCTCGTGTACTGAGATTGGTGTGTGCGTTAGAAACCTCAGGAGGTCAAAATTAATTCGGAGTCTCCACCTTCGGCCTGGTTCATGGTTAGATCGTGCTTTTGCAACGCGAAACCTTTGGATTTATTTTTAATGTTTTCTCTTTTGTCAGTTAATGTCGTTAAAGGAGTTAGGTCTTCTGTGTGTGCTCACGTCCGTCTAGCACTACTTTTTACTTTTGCTTCACGTTTTTTCTTCGAACTCGAACCCGTGATCCTTATTACTAATTAAGACAACCTTAATTAAGGTGCAGGTAATTAATATAGCTAAGGCATTCGAACCCATAATCTTTGGGGTTAAGGCACAGTTAATTAAGGTAGTGTTGTGGCACTCGAACCCACGACTTTTGGTGTTACCTAAGCCAGTTGAACCCACGACATTTGGAGGGAGTCGAACCTTCGAACTTTAGCGTTAGGGCGAGATTTAATAAGGCACATGTAATTAGGGTAGAGTTAACTAAGGCAATTGAACCCACGACCTTTGGCAGGAGCAAATAATGGGAAGGAAAAACGCATTGGAATGAGAATGTCGAGTAATTTAATGAGTGTCTCGTGAGCGCGCAGGCGAGACACTCATGATCTTCGTCCTCTTTAGCGCATGATAAAGTGACTGTCAACTTTCCTAAGGCGAACGCCTTAGATGGCTCATGGGCCGCAAAATCCGACGTCCGGCGTTATGGCACAAAAATTCATATGGTTTCGAACCCTCGACCATTGCTGAGAGTCGAGCCCACTACTTGTGTTCATTAAGTCGAAGTTAATTAAGACCCACGATGTTTGGTGGCAGTCCAACCCACGACTACATATTGTTTTAATTATTGCAAGGTAAATTAAGAGACAGTTAATTAGGATATAGTTAATTAAGGCACTCGAACCCATGACCTTGGGTGGAAGTCGATACCACTTGGAGATATGGGAGAACCAACCATATCTCCCAGTTGGATTCCAGTTGACATCGTGAAGGTCAAGGGTTTCACTCCCACTAAAGTCGTGAATTCGACTTGGTTAATTAGGGCGAAGTTAGTAAAGGCACTCGAACCCATGACCTTTGGTAGCGGACAAGGGTAAGTAACAACGCAATCGAATGAAAATATCAGTTAATGTAGCGAATGTCCCGTTAGCACGCAGGCTTTCGTCTTCACCCTTTGTCGCGTATGCTCAACGTTTTGCTTTTTCTCATCACTTTTGCCTTTCATTACCTTCGTAGTGGTGCGCTCTGGCAAATATTGGCATCATTCTTATTTTTCGTTGCTTTAAGCATCCCACCCTCGGTTACAATGCGATACTGGATATGTTCCTCATGTAAATAAATAAACTTGTACATTAAGCTGAATGGTAAAACCTCCCGCGTCTTCCCTAAAGACCATTTCAACGGGCCGAGGGCTTCAGCATTAATCAATAGTGCACCACCAAAATGCCCCTTTAACGACTTCCGCAGCAAACTGTACGACTTTTTGAACTGTGGGAACTTTTCTTTGTGGAGATGCCGAAGAACAGATTTGTACAGATGGCTTTTATAACATTTATAACGTCGATAACATAGGTGAACGTTTTCGGTGAATGCGTCGGTGTGCCTCACAGTAACCTTTATGCCGAGCACCACGTTTGTTGTAACCGCCACAAAAACTAAAAAAAAACACATAATAAAGCGGGGGAGGGGACAGGGTACGTTTCGAACTAGAAAGTTTGCTCAGTGGCTGGCATAAAAGGCAAAAAGCACGATAATCTCTCTCTAGGGCTTCAGTCATCTTGTACTGGGCGATTTTCTTTTAGTTACTTATTTAGCAGATGGTGTTATGGCTCTGGAATGGAATTCGATCAGTGCTCGGGGCAAGGCCACCTAGCAGATATCCCAAGATTGCCTCAGTACAAGATGTAGGTTCGCATACTTCTTGGAAAATCCTTCCATAGTTGCAGGGGCAGCACTAAACTGACACGGGGTGAAAGGAGTGCGCAATACGGTCGTCAAAGAGCTGACTTTCGACTGACGGATTTTATTAGGAATGCGTTTATGAACGCCACATGCCAGCCGCATGCTATTCTTATGTTGGAAACGGGGTAATCGAAAAGAAAGTATTCGAGCTGAGTGCACCACTATAGTTGCGAAGCAAAAAGCTCACAAAAAAAGAAAACAAACAATCACACACATTCGTTATCAAGCAAAATCTGACTATAATATTCACCGTCCAAGTTTATTGACAGCTGGCTCACACAATTCGGTTGATTTTATTGCCACAGAAACTATACGGATACTCCAAGCGTATTTCTGTCGTCGTTGTCGTCGTCATTATGTTCCGTATAAAGTCCAAGTAGGATAGAATTTTCTCCACGCGCCGTACGCTGTATGTGCGAGTGAAAGCTTCCGAGGGTCAGCGGACCACCGCGGCTCAATATCGCGCTCTAGGGAGGAAGGCAGAGCGCAAGCGCGCCTTCCTCTGCCACGTGCGAGGCACAGTAGGAGGGGGGCGTTCAATTCCGGCGGCTACTGCTAACGGGGCGACGGCGCGGGCGCCGCACCTTGCAAGCGTTCTACGACGCAAAGTGCGTGGCCACGCGGGCCTAATCTTCAAGGCCATATGCGATGTGGACGAAGTACGCGGTGTGGCTTCGACGTGTAGTTCACGTTGCAGCGAGAAACAGCGTAAAGGTGAATTCGCTCGCTGCTGCTGGCGTGTTTACTCATTCCAGTGTTTTGACAGCGAGTTTCCGCGATCATCGAGCGAGATCACCTGTGCGCGGATGACACCATTCTTGTTAATTAACTTAATAAGCGAAAGAGCGCCAGTTCATGCGGCCGATAAACCGAATATGCTTACTTCGTATAGCTGTCCACTAATTTGTCATCGCATCCGTGCTTCGCCTTTCGGGTGAAACTGCGACTTTTTTTCTTAGAACAATGTCTCGCCATGGTTGCTTAGCGCCGTTGCTGTGGCCCTACCAAGCACGAGGGCGCAGGATTATCTCCCGGTCACGGCGGCAGTGGCGTAGCCAGAAATTTCGTTAGGGGGGGGGGGGGGGGGAGGGCGGGGCTCACGTTGCAGGTGGACCTCCTCCTTAAGAGGAAACATTAGGTCGGATGCACCTATCTAAATACATGTAGAAGTAGAATTCGTTTTTCTCGGCAACCACTGCACCAAATTTGACGAAGTTTGTTGCATTTAAAAGAAAAACTTAAGTTCTGGTGACTCTTTATTTCGAATTTTCAATTTAGGTCGTGAATATTTCATTGAAAAGTGGCAAAAATCGAAAATTTTCAGAAAACGAAACAATTAAGTTTAAAACTCTGTAAATCAGCAATGAAAATTGATATCACAATTCTGTGAATTGCACATAATAGTACATCTACATCGGACAAAATTGATATGTTATGCATGAGTCTCAAAAAATTAAGTATTATGGAAATACGGCTTTTGCAGAACCCTTGTACATAACATAACCAATTCACGTAACATGCAAATTGACATATCGAATTTGTCCGCTTTGAATGGTGTAATGGATGCCGTTTACAGAACCGCGATATCTCTTCTTGATGCACAGCTATTAATACTTAAACTTCGTGCTTCTATTTTTTTCGAACTTTCGAGTTCTTCAAAATATTTCAAACAAACTTCAGGCCCTAAATCGAAATTCCGCTTCCAACAGACACTAGAATTTAACATACTCTCTCAAATGCAACAAATTTCATTAAAAGCGATTCAGGAGTTATCTCAGAAAACCGTTTCGACGTTTTACATGCAACTGAATAGGCCGCGGCGGTGTTGGGCCCGAGCTAAAGCTTCCTCTTAAACAATTTGCCTAGGGATCAAATACACGAATAATAACTGCATTGCCATTGCCAAAGATGCTGCAAACGAATTGTTGAACGCTACGCAATGTCAATACAAGTAAAATATGTATTTTTTAATAAAAGAATATACTCGTATGTGCCAAAAATTGTGCCCAACATAACTGATGTCAATACTTCCATGTATTTTGTCTATTTAATAAGCAAAGAAAATATCACACGATCCTTAGAACTACATCAGTTCGAAGCCGGCAAAGCAGTGCATGCCGCTGATATCAAAAATGTAAAGGCCATGAAATGAACAAGTTGAGGACAAATATGTTAATGACACTTTGTCATTTAAGATCCTTGTTTACATTCTTGTACATATTCAACAGCCAGTGAAAAATCTCAATGACGCTGCCATTCTTTCCAATGTATTACGCAGCAGCAGCTGTCACCGGTCCTGTATCGTGAGTAATTGCACCGAAATTATAGTCGCAACAGAGACCACGTATAAAAAGCAGGAGTTCTGCAGAGTATACGATGGCGAGTCAAATGAAAGTGAGCCAATGCGAATATATAACAAACGGGGTACTTTAATTAAAAGTAGCCCCCACGACCATTTAGACACTTGTCCCATTGACTAAAGAGTCACGCAATTCCCGTCTCATAAAGATCCTTGGGTTGCTGCTTCGAAACGTCTGCAACTGACTTTCACGACATCGTCCGAGACGAATCTGGTTCCCTTGAGCTGTTTTTTCGGATGCCCCAAAATGTGGAAGTCGCAAGGCGACAGGTGTGAGCTGTATGGTGGATGTTGGAGCGTTTCCCGCTTGAGCTTTGCCAGTTTTGTTTTAACCACATCAGCGACGTGCGAACGGGCATTGTCGTGGAACAAGATGACCTCATTCGTCAATTTTCCATGTAGTTTCTTCTTGATTGCGACACGCAGCCGATCCGGCGTTTCACAATATCGGAAACAATTGACAGTCTCTCAAGATTTAGCAAATTCTATCAGGAATGGGCCCTGACGATCGAAAAATAAAAGTCAACAACACCTTTCTGGCGGAAATGACGGCCTTTGCTTTCTTTGGGTAAGGTGAATTTGAATGTTTCCATTGTAAGCTTTGCCGTCGTGTTTCAGGCTCTTAGTAGTGGCATGATGGTTCGTCTCGAATCACAATTCCAGACAGGAAATCGTCACCTTTATTGTGAGACCGGATCAGATGAGTAAAGGCAGCGCTGATCTTCTCCGTATTCTGGCGGTGGTTCAAAATCTTGCGCATCCATTGCGCACACAAGAGCTGATAACCGAGATGGTCATGAATTATGGCTTGAACCAAACCGTGACTGATGTTCACACGCTTAGCCAGTTCATCGATGCTTATCCTCCGTTCTTGTGTCATCAGCTCATCAACCTTTGCAATTTTGTTAGGGGTGATTGCACGATGGGTTAGGCCCGGTCTGGGATGGTCATTGCAAATTTCACGTCCTTATTTGAACCGTTTGTTCAAACGCTTCACAGTGGCCAATGAAATGCAATGTTCCATGTACACGGCAGCCATACGGCGACTAATTTCTTTTTGGGAAACACCTCCTGTCAAAAACCTGACGGCACCAGGCTGCTCAACTTCTGGAGAGTCCATTACGGCACGCAACCATGTTCAACCCAGTTTATGAGAGCATTAAAGAACATTTATCCTCACACCTGCATGTCACTTTTGTAAATGGGCGATGCTTGTGTGCTACGCGCAGGCCTTGCAGATAATGAACAGAAACATAATTGCGCAGGGTGGGTAGGCTGACTTTCATTTGACTCGCCCTCGTACATTAGAAATGCGAAGATGCAATGGAATATACAAATTTATTTATTTATTTATTTATTTATTTATTTATTTATTTATTTATTTATTTAGTACATACTGCAGACCACATTGTGGTCCTCGCAGGACGGGCAGACATTGAGTACAAGACATATACAAGATACGTTCGTATGCATTCATAAAATATATAGACTCTACAATGATATATTGCTCAAAGAAACATTTAGTAAGAAGATCAAAACGCAATACCTAAATCAATTAATGGTGCAAACATAACGATGTAAAAAAAGGCAAGGGAATTGCACATCAAAGGCAAGGGAGTTTGAGAGCCGAGCACCTGCCCCGCTCATTCAACAGGAAGAACACATTCTATACAGAAAAAACAAGACAATAAAAACTTACATAAAACACAGTCACATGTTGTAAGGAGCGGGCAGCGAATTCCATTCAGAAATAGTTCGGGGAAAGAAGGAGAACTTATAGCTCTCTGTCTTAGCATAGATAGGTGTCAGTGTATCCGAACGATGGTGTCGTGTATACCTAGTGGAGAGATGGCTTACATATAGTGAACTTATAGCTCTCTGTCTTAGCATAGATAGGTGTCAGTGTATCCGAACGATGGTGTCGTGTATACCTAGTGGAGAGATGGCTTACATATAGTGAAGGGTCTAGAGCCAATTTGTGATTAATTAGATTATGTAAGAAGTCTAGCCTGTGTTTCTGTTTTCTTTGTTCAAGCGAAGGAATATCGTTAGCCAACATCAACTCTGGCGGGGAATCCGAACTTTTGAACTTAGAATAAATAAAACGAACAGATTTTCTCTGTATTCTTTCAAGTTTGTTAACATTGACTTTAGTACAGGGATCCCATGCAACGCAAGCATATTCAAGTTTTGGCCGGATATAGGTTAGGTAAGTGAGTAGCTTAACATTTGAAGGGGCATTTCTTAGTTTAAGTCGCAGATAGGTTAGCTTCAGAAAGGCGGAAGAACATGTGTTGTCAATGTGAAGGTTCCAAGAAAATTTATTAGTGAACGTTACGCCAAGGTACTTGTAACTCTCAACTTGTTTTAATGAAACAGATCCCATTTGATACATGTATTCCAGGGGATTCTTTTTATGCGTTATGCGAAGAGAGACTGTTTTATCTATGTTTGCAGCCATGCCCCATTCTTCGCACCACAAAAATATATTATTCAAGCTAGAGTTAAGTTCCTTCTGATCATCCACAGACTTAATAGTACTGAATACAACGCAGTCATCTGCAAACAGCCTTATTTGTGTTCCTGGTTTGACGACGGTAACAATATCATTAATATTGTGACGTTCGCGTATAATTCATCGCGTCACGACACCGCCGGCTATTCACCATTCTACCTCCTATATGGCCGAGAACCCGCGTTGCCCTTGGACACTTTGTTGCCCTCGGCCACACGTTCAACTACTGAATATGCCCGTGACGCGATCGCACACGCCGACCACGCGCGCCAGCTCGCCCGCACCCGTTTCGAGGCCTCGCAGGAGCATCAGAGACGCCTCTATGATTGCCACCATCGCGACGTACAATTTACTCCGGGTTCTCTGGTGCTTCTCTGGTCCCCCATTCGACGTGTGGGCCTTTCCGAAAAGCTGCTGTCCCGCTACACTGGCCCATACCGTGTGGTGCGACAAGTGACCGATGTCACGTATGAAGTCATCCCCGCCAGCCTCTCAGCGTCATCGTCGGCTGCAAGTGACATCGTTCACGTGGCGAGACTAAAGCCATATCACACAGCTTTCGCCGCGGATGTGTAGATTAAGCACCGGGACGGCGCTTCTACTGCCTGGGGTGATGCTACGGAACAGCCGCCACAGTGTGGCTGCACTGAGGAGAAGGAAGACGACGTGGCCACCGCTTGATATAGCGTCGCCATGATTGCCACCGCTTGTCTACGTGTAAATATATTGTAGACTCGTACGTCAGCTACACGTAACAATATATAAAAGAAAGAGCAATGGACCCAGGACACTGCCCTGGGGAACACCTGAAGTGACTGGTAGATATCCGGAGTTGTGATCATCAACTGAAACATACTGTTGGCGATTATCCAGATAGTCTGTAATCCAGGTAATTATGATATCCGGAAGATTAATGTTCCTTAATTTTAAAATTAGCTTTCTGTGAATTACCCAATCTGGGAATGCTTTACTGAAGTCCAAAAATACTGCATCAATTTGACCGTTGGCATCCAAAGCTTTGGCAATTGAATCAATTATTCTTACTAATTGTGTGGTAGTGGAACAACCTTTTCTGAAGCCATGTTGAGCACTTGTTAGTATGGAGTGTTCATCTAAAAATTCATTAATGCGAGTTGCGATTATGTGCTCGAAAAGTTTGCAGCAAGATGACGTTAATGATATGGGGCGGTAATTCTCAAGCAATAATCGATCGCCTTTCTTAAAGACCGGAACAACTCGAGCCATCTCCCAATATTCAGGCTCTTTCGCGCTTAAAAAAGATGCTCTGAATAATACAACTAAGAATTTGGCAACAGTTTCGGCGTATCGCCTAAGAAACACATTCGGGAGGTTGTCAGGGCCAGGGGTTGTTTTGATTTTTAAATTGAGTAACATAGACACAATGCCACGGTAAGATATAAAGGTCGCCTCATGCTCTTCAAACACTGCAGAACTCAAAGGTGGGCCTGATCGTGCACGGGAGAATACGCTATGAAAATAAGTGTTAAAATGTTGTGCGATGGCATTCAAGTCGTTAAGAATGGTTGCATTAACTGCAATTTCCGTTATAGTCTTCTTGCTATTGCCAAGGTATCCCCAAAACTTATCCGCTGCGTTTTTGATAAAGTTGGGCAAGGTTGTGGAAAAATAAAAATTTTTTGAATCGCGCACGGCGCATGACAGCTGTTTTTGGAGTTCCGTGATAACGACTGTGCGTGGATGCTTCTTTATAATTCGTTTGATTTTGTGCTTTAGTTGTATTATTCCACGCGTCATCCAAGGCGTACTTTTATTGACTTTCCTAGTTTTAGTGGGTATGAATGTATCTATGCAATGCCTGCACATTATAGTAAACGCCGTCCAAAGTGCAGACACATTACTATCACTCTCTGCAAAGTGCGTAAGAGAAGTTTCCATGTAGTCGACTATGCTGGCGTCATCCGCTCTGGTGTAGTCTTTAAAATATTTGGTATTGGAAGTTTTAGGAACAGTAGTTTTGACAATGGGCAAGGAAAGTGCAATAAGGTAATGGTCAGATAAGCCATCTTCGATTGACACGGTATGCTCGGAAAAGGTTCGGTTTAAAAAAATAACATCTAATATAGAACATGATGACCCTTGCACACGCGTGGGTTCATTAACCACTTGAATAAGATCATGTGTTAGCATAATGTCAAAAATGATGTTAGCATTTGCATCGGCCTTATTGTTTGCTTGGAGGAGCTCCCAATTGATACCAGGCAAGTTAAGATCGCCGATCAGAAAAATTTTCTTATTTTGGTAGAGAGACATGTGCTCTTTAAGTTTATTCAAGTAATCTGGTGTAGCATCAGGTGGTCTACAAAATGCGAACAGCACAAAGCATTGACCCCAGCACGATAACCTGACGCATAGGTACTCAAGTTCGGGAGTTTCACCGATAAGCGTGGCTCCGATTTGATCTTTAACTAGAACCACTATACCTCCGCCTCTGCGCAGTCTATCCTTACGAAATACTTTGTATTGGGGTGGAAAAACGAGTTCATTTGTTGTATCGCTGCGTAACCAGGTTTCCGTTATGACTGCGATGTGAGCATCGTGTTGTAGCAAGTGAATTTCTAGGGAATCTATCTTGTTCACCACGCTACGAGCATTAAAATTAACGATACGCAGATGTTTCCCCTTGGCTGAAACTGAATTTCTGTGGATGACGGGTTCGTAGATTTCTAAACACGAAAGTTCTGATACATTGTCTCGATCATCGGCGACTCTCGTGCCTATTTCTGCGCGTGCGCGTGACGACGGGTCGCGGGGCGGTAGGGTTTTTCTGCGTCGTTTTTTAGAACAGGAATTCTTTCATTTGTTTCCTCGCTCCAAATATAAGCTGTCCTACTGATGTATAATTTGTCAAAAGCTAAGGAAACTTTATCACCCTTCTCGCGGCTTTCTTTCGCACTTGCCTACAGCTTCCTTCTAACTTCTCGAACTTTTCGCGAATAGTCTTCACTTATTTATATAGCAGTGTTCTTCAGTTTGTGGCATTGTTTAAAAATTAACGCTTTGTCTCTTGTATCGAACAATCTCAGGATGACAGGTCGTTTCTTATTTGTGGACGGACGACCCAATCTATGTATTCGTTCAATAGCTATCGGGTTCAGTTTGAGAAGTTCTTGAAAGATACCTTTATTTACGGCTGTTTCCAATGATTCGCCGTTTTCACTCTCTAGTTCTGTTAGGCCAAAAATAATCAAATTAGGTCTTCTACTGTGGTTCTCCAATTCGTCTATTTTCTTTTCAAGAGTCAGCACAACTTCGTTAATATGTGAAAGCCGATTTTGGCATAAAGTGACCTTGTCTTCAAGTTTCGATAAAGCGTCTACCTTTTTTTCAATTTCTACCAAGCGGTTTTCTTTGATATCCTTAATATCAGCTGCGATTTCCTTAAGTTGTTTCAAGATTTGAGAAACTTCGGGCCCGGGGTTAGTTTCAATGTCCCCTCCTAAAAGCAGTAACTTCCGGAGGCAAAAAATATCAAGCAAGCAACTCAGCCATCGGCACGGCAGCACTAGCAGAAACGGGTCGCTTGAACGGTAACACTTGCCGTAATCCTTTCTCACCTGCGCAAAGAACAGCAGATGGTTTAACCGCATTCTTTCGGTGCCACCGTGCCCAGTGGTCGTGCGATGATACAGCTGCGATGATAGAGCTTGATAAAGGGCAAAAAAGTGCCACTGGAAACGAAGTTCACTGCACGTTTACACAAAACCTCGCAACAAGATATTTAAACATACGTATAAGTAAGTCTCCAATAAATGTACGTATCTAAGAAAAAGCCACGGTATAATGCGTCAAACAAGGCAAATAAACATGTTGCGCAATCACAGATTCACAGAATACTCGATCCTGCCCCCATTCCACCCACTACCCCCGATGTATCGCGCGCGACGGAAGGCGGCGCGCTTGCTGCTCACTTTTCTCCCTTGCGCACACAAGACTGAGCCACTATCGTCTGCTCACCCACTCCCCCTCCCCCACCCCCCACACGCTTTCACTCGCACATACAGCATGCGGCGCGGGGTCACGATGTTATCGCACTTGGACTTTATGCGGAACATCAGGGCGACGGCGACGGCAGGAATGCTCCTAGAGTGTCCATATAATTGCTATCGCAATAATATAATAAGAGTATCCGGCAGCTTAAGCGTCCCATGACCCATTACTTTCCGCAAAAGAAGTAACAAAATAGCCCTTTCACCATGCGACAATTCGCTGCACCGCAACAACGTTTCTTCTTTCCTTTTGTGGGGCTTGAGTACCGTGATAAAAAAAAAACGCAAAGTATGTTGGTCACAATAGAATGCCTACTTTGGGCAACTGATATGGCTATTAAAGGAATATCGAAGAAAACACGATACGCTTGGTCCACCAAGAACCATGCGCACACTGCTCGGTATCCTACACCGGCCAGACAAGGCTTTCTGGAGAGGTTGCGCTCAAGCGAACGCACTGCAATCCATCGAGTGCTCACAGTGATGGCGGCTAGCGTCAATTGTTTTCTTTTTCTCGTCTGCTAACTAGAAAGCGTCCAAAGCTCTGCCAGGCGAAAATGCACTCGGCCAGAGAAAAGCGAAGGCGCACCGAAGTGCGCCGCGCGGTGGTCGGGGCAACACGAAAAAAACGCATGCGCTCTGGCTGGCTCTGGCAGCGCGCGGGTAGGGGAGCGAGAACAAAAAAAAATTGAAGGGGCACAATGTGTCCTCGCGATTAAGGGTCAAAGTAGAAAACATAAATAAGAACGTAGTTGCCTTGGCTGCCTTTTGTGTCTTCAGTGGATGCTTTGGCGCAGGTGAAAAAAAAATGATATTTTTGATGTGACATGACGGCACGAATGAACCTCCATAACGCTTCGTCTCATCGGGCCTCGCTGCGGGCTTTGTCAACTTGTCTGATAGCGTGTTCATTTGGCTTGTCTCGTTGTATGGCCGGATGTGCGACTTTGGAAAAATCAGTGCACCTTTGGCGTGTAATATTTATGGGAGCATTAAACTTACAATGTTCCGCAACTGAAAATCTAAAGCACACGCTTGGAAATGTCAATGCGCATTTCACATCAAAAGTTTATGATAACTTTATACCCATAAAGTTTCGGAATTGATATCCACGCACTCGGTAAATTGCAAGTTAGAGTGTAGATTCCGCGGCCGCCGCGAAATGCCGCGGCGAGCCCGTTCGCCATGAAAACATCCTTGAAACATTGTGCTCGGATGGGGGTGCTTGCGTTATGTGACTCCCGGTGCATGGACGTTGCCCCGAAATTCAGCCCGAGTACGCAATTTTCGCGGTGAAATGGCTTTTTGAGCGTGCAAAAGGCGTTCTAGACAAAATCCAGAATGATTTCCGGCGCCGGGGGTTGATTTTGTCGGCGGTGCATGGACAGCACGAAAAAAATTTCGGGGGGGGGGGGGCTGAAGCCCCATAAGCCCCCCCCCCTGGCTACGCCACTGCACGGCGGCCACCTGTCGATGAGGGGAAAGGCAAAAATACCCTTGTATTAGATTTTGATGCACGTTAAAGAACCCCACACTTAAAGAAGGCCGTAGTCTTGAGGTCAAATCTTACGTAAATATTACGTTGACCGTTCTGTTTCATTAAAAACAGCGGCATCCTACGTAAAAAAATGGACGTGAGCTCTGTTTTTGAAATACGGAGAGCCGTCCCTAATTTGATGTGGAGGGCAACTGAGCATGTTAAGAGCGAAAAGTCAACACGCAAAGAATATAAAGGAAAGACATTGCCTACTCTCACGGGGGGCGCTATTCTGGACATTCCGCCATTTTCTTCGATCCGTGACATTGCCGCGATGGGAATAAAATGACGCTGATGGTCCCATTTTGATTTCGTAACGCGACGCCAACCTAACGTTTTGCCTAATAAATTGAAATGAAGGCACTGAACGTAAGGTTGTCGGTAAAGCAAAACAGTTTTCATCCGCAGTAAAAATAAAGCGGTTACCTCACAGCGCATGATTATTCCCTCGAAACGCTTCTCGCTTCCATCGTCTGCTTCATTAGTTAGGATGAGTGTCTCCGTGAAATGGAATGAGTAGTCGTACGTTGGCGCCAACGCTCTTGTTTTCTACCTTGACACAACATACGCGACCACCAGTGGTGATGCACGCACGTTCAAGGCCACGTTATCACTATCTTGTGAAACGTGAGCGAGATCCGCTAGCTAGATATCCGCTAGCGCGACGCAAGCGCCGGCGCTGCCATCTCTTGTTCACTTCGCTGGTTACTCGCACCGGGGGAAGAAACTTCAAGGCGACGCCTAAAGTACACTTTCTTTATAAATTTAGATGCCGCCGTTTTCATAACTTTTGATAGTGCGAAAAGCCATTAATCTTGATTACAATGCAAACGCAGCAGTGAAAAGTGGACAAGGTTGCATAAATATTGCTATATTCAACAAATATTATTTCCTATAAACGCTCTCTCTCAAAAAATGATGGCCCAAAACACGAATGCCAACACCACCCGAGAGCGATGGTAATACTATGAGCAAGCGTTATGAACAAAAGGTTTTCATGCGCCAAACGACGGAGAAAATGTGGCGATACGCTGTCCTCTCGGCCGCCATTGCATGTGGCTGCTCATTAGCATAACTCGCGCGGCTGGTCGCACCACAAATTATGGCGCAAGATCTCTGCAATGGCGGCCCAGCAGAACCTCACGCAACGTCAAATTAACGTTTACGATACGGCCCTTCCTGTGACGCTCCCCACAGCATATTCCTTCAGCCAATCAGTAAGCTGTCATGGCGGCTATCTTCGATCGCCATCACATATTCACGAGATTGCAGATGCATTGCACTGGCTTCTGTACGCTACCGCTCACTTTCTTTTTGAAGCGCTATCGTCGCAATATATCTGCCAAGGACCAAAAAAATGTATTACTCGATAAAATTTGCAGCTCCACGTCGCGTTTTGTCATCTTGATCAAAGCGCAAAATTGCATTTTGCAAAACTTCCGTTTCCCGGCACAAATTTCAAGGAACGTGAGCTCTCCACAGCCAATCAGGGAGTCAACATGGCAGTGGTGCAGATGCCATTAGTGTCGAGAATAGCGCCCTTTGTACACAAATGACCTTGTAGTAGTTTAGAATTGAACGATGATGCTACATCTTAAGGCTCGAATAACAGCAGATAAATCACACGAGGACAAAATTAACAACTCGTAAACAACACCTTTGGATATATTAAAGGAAGATCACGCATGTCTTCTTCTGACGACGACTCTTTTCGCACTGGCCCCGTCTGCTCTCCTTCTCACGCTTACTGTCTACCAGACGTTCATTTTTGATCTTGCACCCCGGACGTGCGCATCGCTTCGTGGTCACAGTACCGCGTCTGGCTTGACACTTGTACGCCCTGACCGGCGCGTCAGTCCCTGAGAGAGTGCGCCCGCAGGCTGTTCCAGTTTACCTTATACCTTATGTACCTCATCTGAACCAATCCCAGCGAGCTGCCATATATCCAGTGCTCCTTAAGCACGCGTGTATATAGATGACAAGCGCGAGTAAGAGAGGAAAGGCGACGGGTGAAACTCGCTTTCACCCCACCACGTCGAATGTGCACAATGCCCTCGGAGCTCCCTAGCCATCGCCATGTTAGCGGCTTAACAGCTGTAATTATCCGTGACTCCCCTCAGAAGCGTAGACAAGAAGGGCACCGCAGAGCACCGCTGTCGGAAGGATGGATGGATGTTATGAGCGTCCTCTTTGCAACGAGGCGCTGTGTTGTGCCAGCAAACTCTTGCTATTATACTGCCTGTTGTCCCCTAGGTCAAAAACAAATAGAAAGAAAACCTTATGAACTCCCACAAGAAAATTTTCTGATCCCCTATTGCGAATTTTGCTTTTGTACGTCTCCATCTTTTTGTCGCTTCCCTACTTTTCTTCCACCAATCACCTCTTACTAATCTCTATTGCGGACATGTTTACTTTTCCCCTGCACTCACTGAAATCAAGGGCTTCAAGGAGGCCAGTG
This sequence comes from Dermacentor variabilis, assembly GCF_050947875.1. Taxonomy (NCBI): domain Eukaryota; kingdom Metazoa; phylum Arthropoda; class Arachnida; order Ixodida; family Ixodidae; genus Dermacentor; species Dermacentor variabilis. The sequence continues at coordinate 239,932,761 of NC_134569.1, read as the reverse complement.
GTGCCTAAATCGACCGCTGGGCAGATGTCTTGACATTCTAATAAAACAAGCTCCGCCCTTTCCGTAGCTATATCGCAGCCAACCACATGCTTCCTCTTCCTTCTTATATTTCGCTTTATAGGTGTGTGCTCTAAGGCGTCCTAATCTCGCTTCGAAAAGTAATGAGCTTCCCTTTGAGTTATCATAAGTTGTTTCTATCCTGATTTCGTTTTTTCCACTTAAGAGGTTACTCATGGCCGGTTTCTTTTCCATTGGCGCCATCCATGAGATTGATTATTTCAGCCTCTCTGACTTTCCGCTTGACATTCTTCATTGCTGTTTTGCTCACCCTACAGGCCGCATACTTGCTGGTAAGTTTTCTAGTTCTTTTGCTCCACTGTGAATCAATGTTGTTCCTGTACAGGTATTTCAACACTCTCCCAGCCCAACATTCTTCCATATTCCTCAGTCGTTTTTCATAATCAATTTTACTGTGAACTTTCCTCACTTCACAACTAGTCCAGCCCACATCACCATGCGCAGCTTCACTTGTAGTCTTCCTGTGAGCGCCCAATGCGAGGCGTTTGACTTTTCTTTGATTCCCATCGAGTCCTGATTGTATCCCTGATTTCAAGCAAACAACCGCATTTCCAAAAGTAAGTCCTGGAACCATTACACATTATTTTTAATTGCGATAAAAACTTACCCTTAAGGCATAATTCTTGATGCGTATATGTGTATTCTATGTGTGCTGTGAGGCCTGTGTTGTGTATGAATTGATGCAGTGTTTTGTGGAATCTGTTGTCATGTATCCAGCGGTCATAGCTCGTTGTGACACTGTAGCGGAGGCCGGCTTGCAGTAGGAGACGCGAGCGTTCCGATTTTAAACCAGTACATGTCCATATTAGGTGGTATGCATCTGCTTCCATCAAAGTAACGGAACAGTATGGACACGTAGCTCCCAGTGATAAATGCGACCAGTTCCACCTTGAGATAACAGCCGGTGTAAGGGCCACCCCGGCCCGAAGCCTCCTAAGCACAACTTCCTCCGCCCTAGTAAGGTGAAGGGGGAGGGAGCAGACACACGGTGGGATAAGAGCGCGTGTGTCCTGCCGGAGAAAGTTTTTACGGACTCGGCGCGAGTTAAGGGGTTGAGGTGGGAAGGGAATAGGCGGAAGATCAGGATTAGGAGGGCAGTGTGCCTGCTGCTCAGCAGCAATGTTATGAGGCTTCGCTGAATGGCCTTGAATCCAGTGTACCTTGACGCAAGTAGCTATCTTACTGTTCATAGTGTGTATTGTCTCGCAGATTTCCATCGCCTTATCAACCTTCTTGAGTTCCTGAATAGCCGCTAAAGAATCAGTGAAGATATCTAGTTGCTTGATGGTAGGCAGCTTAGATGTCGCATCATCTTGCACAGCGTCGTGGATGGCTTGAAGTTCCATTACTATAGCGCTGGCTTCCGTAGATAAATAGCGCTGGTGGCCGCTGATGGAATGATGCGTAGTACTCGGGAATGATGACCTTCCGCCGTCTGGGAGAATGGCAGCATCCATATAGACTTTGCAGATGTTAGCGCATGATGCATCGACAATATTGTGTTCGTCAATAATATCTGTTGTATCGCTGCGTCGTAACTTCGTTGGCTTATTAGTTGTGATGCTGGTGAATTCCCAGGGAGGCATTGGATAGGGCTGATTGTCAATCCGAGAGCCGCGGTGAAAATGAGCATGCAACGCAGCGACAGCCGGAATAAGTTGTTTGTTTATTTCACGTGCTTTTTCACGTTGCAAAATTAGCTCTGCAATTATCATTACACATTTCCACATACCCCGGAGCACCTCGTACCTATGGTATCCCCACAGCGCTTTGTGCTTGAATATGGCTGCATTTCTCGTCGCTGTACTGTTATTGCTTTTTTCCTGTGTTTTCATATATCTATTGTCTTCGTTTATTCATATACCAAGGTATTTATATTCTCTTACCCGAGATATTTCCCGGCCCTGTATTGCCATTGTCTGTTCACTGTTCTCATTGAATACCATAGCACCTGATTTTCGAACGCTAAATTTTAGAGCTAATTCTCACCTTTCTGTCCACAGACATTGCAAATGGCCAGACGTTGCAAATCACTTTGCTTGTTAGCAAGCAACACAATGTCGTCCGCATAAAATAAACCTGGAAGCTGCTGCTCTACTACTGTAGCCGCCTATTTGTATGAGATATTAAACCCGATATTACTTCCTTCTAGCGCCCTCTCCATCCTCACCATGTAGATCATAAACAGCAGCGGGGATAAAGGGCACCCTTGCCTCAGTCCCTTGTTGATATCAACTTTCTTCTCGCTCCTGATCCCTTCCCATTCAACGCAAACGGTATTTTCGAGGTGAATCTCTCTCCCTATCAAGACAATCGTCACCTAGGCTTTCCCCTTCCAAAATATCCCACAGAATGTAGCGGTCTACGTTGTCATAGGCTCAGTATTGTCGAAAAAGGCCACATATCACGATCTACTTTCTACTTTTGTTATTTCAATCCCCTGAGTAAGAGCAGGTAAACTATCATCCAAACGCCTACCTATTCTGAAGCCATTCTGAAGTTATCCTAAAATATCATTACACTCTGCCGATGCTTGTAGCTTTAATTTGATTGCCTGCATTGGTAGCCTGTATATTACTGATGTAATAGTCAACGGTATATAAGGGTGAATTCGATCTTTCTCCCCCTTATCTTATAAAATAAATTAATCCTTCTTTGTAGCCATCTCTGTGGTATTCGTCTATGTTTTCAATGTTTTTTGCCACTGCTTGCACCAGAGCTTCCTTATTTTTGGTCCTAGTTGATTACTTGAAGGAAAGAGCGCTGCGAAGACGCGGAATAAAAGAGGAAAATGTACCACGGACCAGACAGTACAAGAAGCGGACAAGGACCGCCTTGTCCATCGTACGTGTTCCTCTTTTAGTCCGCGTCTTCATAGTGCTCTTTCCTTCAAGTATGCGAAGCCAACTCGGCCACATCAAGCTTCTGCTGCCTAGTTGATTAACTATCCAAACGGCAACTTCGTCTAGTCCTGTGGCTGCGTGCTTAGGAATTTCCTCTTCGGCTTTCTTCCAGTTGAAATTTCTCAGCACCAGCTCCTTTTCCATTTGGTTCTCTTCCGTGATGTTCTTAAAATACAACCTCGTCATTTATTTATTTATTTATTTATTTATTTATGTATTTATTTATTTATATGTGATACCCTCAAGGTCTAACTTGTGCACTGCAGAAGGCAGGGGCGAGAATACATTCCAAGAGTAAAAAATACAAGATAAGTTCACGATAATTGATTGCCTTGGAAAGATTCGCCTGTTATGTTTCGGATGTAATTTATTGCCGTTTCCCCTTCCAGATTGTTTCCATATTCGTCTAGGATACGTTGTCGCATTGTTGTTGACTTCCTGCCCAGTAATATTATGTGGTTCCAATATCATAGGTGCGGCCTTCTTTTCCTCACCTAATTCTGACAACCAACGTTCAGTTTCACCTTTTCTCTTTACTTGCACCATTATTTGAACCATATACATTTTGTCCTGATATATTTCCCGTTTACTGAACACTTCATCCTGCGGCAACTGCGCCTTCTTTGCCTGCCTGTGCTCTCGGGATGCTTTCTGTCGTTCGGCGATCGCTTCTCGTATCTCCCTGCTTCACCAGCTTTTCGGTTTTTTTTTCTTTCCTTTCCAACGAACATGTCTCTCTTTCCGTATTTCTGTCGTTATTACACTTAGAAGCTCACTATATTCACGCTCGGCCGGATGGATGGAAGGTAAGAGCGTTCCCTATAAAACGAGGTGATGGCAGTTGCCACCAAGCTCAGTTTTTTATTTTTTTTAACTCTGTTGTAAGTTATTCATATTCGCCATTTTCTTTAATTAGTCTTCGTACACTTTTAACCTAATGTCACCTCCCTGCTTTTGAGCCACGAATTCTCCAATCGCCTCTTGCTAATTTCACCGCATATTTATTTACATGACTACTGTTATTTCTGAACCCTAGGGCCTCGGGAAGCGTGACTGTGCCCGCATCGACATTGGGATCGATACCATCACATTTTAGTGTGAGGTGTTCTATTGTTTCTGCAGATTTATCGCACACAGTACATGCGTCTTCTTCTTCGTTCAATTTCTTTTTATAGCTCCACGTTAGAAGACATCCTGACCAAGCTTTAAAGAGTAGGGCACTGCCTCTTGAGTTATCACGAAACGCTTCTTTCCTGATCTGCTGTTTCCAGTATCGATATAGTTCCACACTATGCTTCTCTTCCATTGAATTTATCTAATTTTTATCTTCCGCGTTTTTAACCGGTTGCTCTGTCTTTCTCCGTCCTCACGTCTGGCATAGTTACTGGTTAGCTTCCTAGTTCATTTCCGCCATTGTGAGTCAACGCTCTTTCTGTACAGGTATTTGTTGCCGCATTGGCTCATGCGGGCCTCCCCGGCATTCAATTGCAACTTGCGCCACACAAGCAGCAGCGCGTTTTTCCTCAGTCTCGACCACGGAGTGGTCTTGGCACGTACGGGGGACCTCGTCGCTTCCGTGCGCGTAGCGTTTCGCAGGAGCTTCTCGGTTGGTTTTGTGACAACGTGCGGGAGGCATGTTTCCGCGATGTGAGCGACGCGGTGCGCCGCTGCAGAAACCCCACACCGACAGGCACTACCGTTGGGACTATACGTTCGAGAAAAGGATGGCACAAACGGGCAGGCTCTGCGTAGCTGTCTTACGATTCGTCCCACCTAAGGTCTTAGAATGTTTAACCTAAGGTCTTAGAATGCAGTTGATTTTGTGCACCAGTGTGTGCGATGGGAACACGGAGAGACTTAGACATATTTAGTCACCTGACGCAGAAAGCGTGCAGTTAATGTGAGTAATATTATTCATAAAACGTTATAAAACTAAAGAAGTCAGTATTTTTATGTGTAAGTATCGACGACGTGATACAAGCTCAGCCCCAAGCTGGCTGAGTGGATTATGCGCGCGCATCAGGAAGAGCAAGCAGCTCCCGTGCAATAGGAAGCATAGTGAGCCCTTTGTGGACTGTGCTGTTGGTGTTGTGTACGAAATCCCACTTAAATGTGGGCGGCCCTATATCGGGCAGACTATAAGGTGCGTGAACGACATAGCATGGGAGCACTATTTACGTTAGAAAATAGAGCTAGGTTGAAGTTGGCCCTTCACTGCAATGCGTGCAAATTTAAGCAGGTGCTTCGTGCTACCAGGATCCTGGGCAGAGGTCACGATTAGTTGGCACAAGAGGTACTGGAGGCCTTTCTTCTTGGTAGAAAAGGGCAAGCATGTTGCAGTGACTCGTCGGTTGCCCTACCGAGAAAGGAAGTTTACTTCATGGGATCTTTTTTGTAATCATAAGGGCTTAATAGGAAACCGCTAGGTGTGACATGATGTTCAGTTCTGCTTGGTGTGCTTGGTCAGTTGGTTTTTCTTGGGCACTATAAGTGTTCCTGGGTGTTGTTTTACTGCTTTGTTGTACTGGTCATTTTTTAGTTGTTCTATCGGTTTTGACTCTGCTCTTACTATGATTGTGCGATTCTGCTTTGCTATGATTATCATACATCTGTATTGCTAACATATTCATCACTCGGGTTAGGCGAACGTAGACGTAAGATCCCTTGGAAGACAGCAGGTGCATGTAGCCTTTGGAATTTATTGTTTTTTTTCTTGACGGTTGGTTGTGAAAAGTTGATCGTGCGATTGTTATGTGACAGAGTATCCTTTAGAAATTAGAATCTCGTTCTGTCGAATAAACATTTGGTAGTCCAGTCTCTTCCCTGTCTTCTTGTATGTTTCTTGTGTGCGTCATTTCTGGCTTACTTTTCCTAAAGCACATGATTCTTTTTCGTTCTTGAATCTCGCTTTATAAGGGCGTGTTCTACGGCATCCTGATCTTGCGTCGAAAAGTAATGAGCTTCCCTTTGGGTTATCATAAATATTTTTTTTCATCATTTCGTTTTTTTCTTTTAAAGAGTGACTTATAGCAGGCTTCTTTTCCGTTACCGCCAACCATGAGATTATTTCAGCCTCTCGTATTTTCCGCTTGACATTCTTTGTTGCCATGTTGCTCACCATACAAGGCGTGCACTAGCTGGTAAGCTTCCTAGTTCCATTTCTACACTTTGAATCAATGATTATCTTGTACAAATGGCTGAAAACACCAAAACCATTTACTTTCTTTCATTTTCTCAGTAGTTCTTTATAATAAATTTCGCCGTGAGCGTCGCTCACTTCAAAACTTGTCCAGCCCATATCACCCTGCACAGCTTCATTTGTAGTGTTCCCGTGAGCGCTGAATGCGAGGCGTCCAATTGACCTTTGGTTGCCATCGAGTCCTGATTGTACCCCTGATTTCAAGCAAACAAGCACATTTCCAAATGTAAGTCCTGGAGCACTCTCCTTGCAGCCGCGACCCCTCGCATGACCATTGTTAACATGTCACCCCCTCAACCATTTCATTGGCTACAGCTTTCGTCTTTCCTCGCTTGTGGACAGGACTGAAAGTGCAACTATTCACGGGTGGGTCACTCGCGCGCCCTCTAGGCACAAGCAATCAGCCGCAGAAAGAAATGTACATGATGAGTAAGCGAATAACCCTCACATTGTAATTAAGCCTGCGGATAAAGGTGGCGCTATTGTTATTCTCAGTCCAAGTGACTAAGTAAACGAAGGTGAAAGGCAGCTGTCGGACCATAACATTTACAAACCCCTTCCGTCCTATTCTACAAAACGAGTTTAAAGTCAAATTGCAAGCCACGCTCGCTGTACTGGTAAAAAAAAGATAGCTGAAACGACCGCCCATTCCCTAATCCCACTGAGCCCAGTGGCAAGTCGATTTTATCTCCTGCCTAAGAGACAAAGTCAATAACCCGGGAGGCCCGTTATCTCTCTGCATAGGCATATGCACCGTAACTGAAAATCTTTCTAGGTATGTAGATTGTCTCGCAAATAAAATACTGCCCACTTTTCCTTCAATCATAAACGACACAAATCATTTTTAAAAGGCATTTTGGACGTAAGTGTTCCCGACGGTACCATTCTCGTGACACTTTATGTCTCATCTATGTAAACAAACATACCACACTGCCATGGCATTTCCACTGTCATAGAGGCACACAGGGAATGTAATTTTGACAAGCCAATTGACGGTGAAGCTATTGGTACTCTCATGAAGCTTCAACTGGAATAAACAATTTCGAATTCAATAAATCACGCTATGTCCAGAATAGCGGAACCATGGACACTAGGGGAGGTCCAAACTATGCTAATATATTTATGGGCATATTGGACGATAATTTTCTTAAGAACTCACCTTTAAAGCTACCTTTTTATAAGCGTTTCAAAGACATTTTCATGATATGGCCACACGTCGAGGCAAGTTTTTAAGTTTCATCAGCAACTTTAACAATGCCCATCTATCTACCTTTTCTCACCATTACTCCTTCATAACTGTAAACTTCCTGGACGTTACCGTCGAAGCCTCTCAAGGACGGCTATCCGCTAAGCTTTTCCGCAAACCAACTGACAGGCACCAACTCTTACATAACAGTCACGTCCGACATTGCAAGACGGGAATACTTTATTGCCAGGCACATCGGTTTAAAAGAATACGCTCCAACTGAGATGAGTTTGTTTCAAACTGCCGAGAACTAAAGGATTCTTTCATTCAACGCAAATACCCACCGGGACAGGTTGATGACGCCATAAAGCGCGCAGACCAACTAAACCGGGTCGATCTCCTGAAGGCTAATTCCATTTCTCCCACAACATGCCAGACTAATCTCGTTTTGACTTACTCAGCGTCCGCATCAAAAATAGCAGCTATATTGAAACGATACCATAACATCCTAAACCAAAGCGAACGCTTGAAAAACATTTTCTTTTCCAGAATCGCTGAGGGTCGTCTACCGACGGTCCAAGAAACCTCCGCGATATCCTTTCATCGCCAAAGCTAGCGTTCAATAAACAAAATAGCTGGGCTCCTTGTGAGAAATTTCGGTGCAAGGTGTGTGCGCACATGGTAACGACGCAAACCATCGCCCATCTCATCCAATGGCTTTCAGCTAAAAACCAGGGGCAACTTAAACTGTGACAGACCCTACGTAGTATACATGCTTGAATGCGATACCTGTAACATGCAATATATTGGACAAACAGGAACGTCGTTTAGAACGCGATTTATAACCATAAGTCTCACGTCAAGACACTTTCAAAATTATATATGTTGACACGTGTACTTGTCTTTATTGGGCGACACGTTTCACCGCCTAACAAATGTTACCGCACAGCGCAGGACGCGCCTGCATGTATAGGAAGTTTCTGGAATGTTATCGATGGTTCCATCCGCTGTCTGTGGCCGATCCTTGTGTAATATGATTGCATGTGTGCGCGACGTGAATAATGTAGAACTTTGTGGAGGGCAGCCGGGGCCCAGCGATTACTCTGGAACGTTCGACGACTGATGTATAAAAGCAGACGTGCTTGACCCGCTCATCAGATTTTCGACGCTCGCCGACCGTGTTCGCCGCTATCGTTGTGCTATAAGTGTAGCCTGTTTTGTGGGAACAAGTTCGCCCAATAAAAGTTATCTTTGTCTTTCACAGTATTGGTACTGTGTTCTTCAACGTCACCACCACGTGACAATATATATATATATATATATATATATATATATATATATATATATATATATATATATATATATATATATGTATATATCATCAACCGCAGCAGCAGCCTAGTTACGCCTACTGCAAGGCAAAGGCCTCTCCCATAATTCCCCAACTACCCCGGTCATGTACAAATCGTGGCCATGTTTTCCCTGCACACGTCTTAATGTCATCCGCCCACCGAAATTTCTGCCGCCCCCTACTACGCTTCCCTTCCCTTGGAATCCAGTCCGTAACCCTTAATCACCATCGGTTATCTTCCCGCCTCATTACATGTCCGGCCCATGCCCATTTCTTTTTCTTGATTTCAACTAAGAAGTCATTTACTCGCGTTTGTTCCCTCACCCAATCTGCTCTTTTCTTATCCCTTAACGTTACACCTATCATTCTTCTTTCCATAGCTCGTTGCGTCGTACTCAATTTCACCAGAACCCTTTTCGTAAGCCTCCAGGTTTCTGCCCCATACGTGAGTACGGGTAACACACAGCTGTTATACACTTTTCTCTTGAGGGATAGTGGCAACCTGCTGTTCATGATTTGAGAATGCCTGCCAAACGCACCCCAGCCCATTCTTATTCTTCTGGTTATTTCAGTCCGATGATCCGGATCCGTGGTCACTACCTGCCCTAAGTAGATATATTCCCTTGCCACTTCCAGTGCCTCGCTACCTATCGTAAACTGCTGTTCTATTCCGAGACTGTTAAACATTACTTTAGTTTTCTGTTGCTTAATTTTCAGACCCACCCTTCTGCTTTGCCTCTCCAGGTCAGTGAGCATGCATTGCAATTGGTCTCCTGAGTTACTAAGCATGGCAATATCATCAGCGAATCGCAAGTTTCTAAGGTACTCTCCATCAACTTTTATCCCCAATTCTTCCCACTCCAGGTATCTGAATGCCTCCTGTAAACATGCTTTGAATAGCATTGGAGAGATCGTGTCTGCCTGCCTGACGCCATTCTTTATTGGGATTTTGTTGCTTTCTTAGTGGAGGACTACGGTGGCTGTGGATCCGCTATAGATATCTTCCAGTATCTTTACATATGGCTCATCTACACCCTGATTCCGTAATGCCTTCATGACTGCTGAGGTTTCGACTGAATCAAATGCTTTTTCGTAATCAATGACGGCTATATATAAGGGTTGGTTATATTCCGCACATATCTCTATCACCTGATTGATAGTGTGAATATGGTCTATTGTTGAGTAGCCTTTACGGAATCCTGCCTGGTCCTGTGGTTGACAGAAGTCTAAGGTATTCCTGATTCTATTTGCGATTACCTTAGTAAATACTTTGTAGGCAACGGACAGTAAGCTCATCGGTCTATGATTTTTCAAGTCTTTGGCGTCCCCTTTCTTATGGATTAGGATAATGTTAGCGTTCTTCCAATATTCCGGTACGTTCGAGGTCATGAGGCATTGTGTATATAGGGCGGCCAATCTTTCTAGGACATTGTTCCCACCATCCTTCAACAAATCTGCAGTTACCTGATCCTCCCCAGCTGCCTTGCCCGTTTGCATAGCTCCCAAGGCGTTCTTTACCTATTCCGGCATTACTTTTGGGATTCCAAGTTCCTCTAGACTATTCTCTCTCACCTTATCGTCGTGGGTGTTACTGGTACTGTATAAATCTCTATAAAACTTTTCAGCCACTTGAACTATCTCATCCATATTAGTAACGATATTGCCGGCTTTGTCTCTTAACGCACACATCTGATTCTTCCCTATTCCTAGTTTCTTCTTCACTGCTTTTAGGCTTCCTCCGTTCCTGAGAGCCTGTTCAATTCTATCCATACTATAGTTCCTTATGTCCGCTGTCTTACGCTTGTTGGTTAACTTAGAAAGTTCTGCCAGTTCTATACTAGCTGTAGGGTTAGAGGATTTCATACATTGGCGTTTCTTGATCCGATCTGTCGTCTCCTGCGATAGCTTACTGGTTTCCTGTTTAACGGCATTACCACCGCTTATATTGCGCACTCCTTAATGATGCCCATAAGATTGTCGTTCATTGCTTCAACACTATGGCCCTCTTCCTGGGTTAAAGCCGAATACCTGTTCTGTAGCTTGATCCGGAATTCCTCTAGTTTTCCTCTTACCGCTAACTCATTGATTGGCTTCTTATGTACCAGTTTCTTCCTTTCCCTCCTCAAGTCAAGGCTAATTCGAGTTCTTACAACCCTATGGTCACTGCAGCGCACCTTGCCGAGCACGTCTGCATCTTGTATGATACCAGGGTTCGCGCAGACTATGAAGTCGATTTCATTTCTAGTCTCACCATTCGGGCTCTTCCACGTCCATTTTCGGCTAACCCGCTTGCGGAAAAAGGTATTCATTATCCTCATGTTATTCTGTTCTGCAAACTCTACTAACTCTCCTCTTCTATTCCTAGAGCCTATGCCATATTCCCCCACTGACTTGTCTCCAGCCTGCTTCTTGCCTACCCTGGCATTGAAGTCGCCCATCAGTATAGTGTATTTTGTTTTCACTTTACCCATCGCCGATTCCACGTCTTCATAAAAGCTTTCGACTTCCTGGTCATCATGACTGGATGTAGGGGCGTAGACTTGTGCTACCTTCAATTTGTACCTCTTGTTAAGTTTCACAACAGGACCTGCCACCCTCTCGTTAATGCTATAGAATTCCTGTATGTTACCAGCTATTTCCTTATTAGTCAGGAATCCGACTCCTAGTTCTCGTCTCTCCGCTAACCCCCGGTAGCACAGTACGTTCCCGCTTTTTAGCACTGTATATGCTTTATTTGTCCTCCTAACCACACTGAGCCCTATTATATGCCGTTTACTACCCTCTAATTCTTCCAATAACACTGCTAGACTCGCCTCACTAGATAACGTTCCAACGTTAAATGTTGCCAGGTTCAGATTCCAATGGCGGCCTGTCCGGATCAGGCCGCACTCCAGGCCTGTTTGTGCAATTTTCTCAACACAAGGTTTTTTTTTGGTATTTTCCGGTGGAGAATTGTGCGGCACGGGGATTTGAATCACGGTCCTCTTGCACGGGAGGCGGATACTCTACCGTCCCTACACGAGTTAAATTAAAAATAAAAAAAAATTAAAAAAGTATGGGGTTTTACGTGACAAAGTCACTTTCTGATTATGAGGCAAGCCATAGTGGAGGACTCCGGAAATTTCGACCACCTGGGGTTCTTTAACGTGCACCTAAATCTAAGTACACGGGTGTTGTCGCATTTCGCCCCCATTGAAATGCCGCCGCCGCGGCCGGGATCCGATCCCGCGACCTCGTGCTCAGCAGTCTAACACCATAGCCACTGAGTAACTACGGCGGGTTCCGCAGGAGTTGTACGCCTCATTTAACCTAAAGTGGTGCCTTATTTGATCATTCAAGGTGGACCAATCTGATCTTAGTTATACCGCACGGATGGCACTCGGCTAGAGAACCTGGTATTTATGACCTGCACATGTGTGGCCATACATTACTGAGGATATATATATTTCTTATTTTAGGAGGGTTCCCGTACAGTGATAAAATAAAAGAAAAGACATTAAAAAGAGGGGAGGAAAGGAACATAACAGGTGATTTGAACTCATGACCCTTGGATGTTGCCCGGAAAGATAGCTCAGTCGGTTAGTTCGTCAGGCCCCAGGTTACTTTCAAGTGCCATAGCTCCTGCTTCGAGCCTCCTACTTACGTGGAAAGGGACTGTTGTTGTCCGCGATAGTGGATTTTCGATATCGATAGTCGATACGCACACGACAAACTGCCTTAAAATATATAGACTAGAGGGAAAGCTTCGTTAACAAACTATAACACGGCAATCAGCACTCGAATACGACGAGAGAAATTATTGAGACGTGGAAAATTCCCTTGAAATAAATATGGTTTACGAGACAAATGCTTGTAAGTGTTGAACCTTTTAAAAGATGAGGGGGAATATGCGCTCACCGAGAGGAAATCGTCCGCACGAGATCACCACCAGGCACCTTACCGAGACGTGGAGGGCTCTGCGGCCGGAACAAAGCCTCCCTTCTCCGCCGGCCAAGAGGAGAAAACGCGCTTCCCGATCGCTCAAGGTAGCGCGGACATAGTATAACTCTAGCGTCTAGGAAAAGCTTAAACAAGTGCGAGAGCTGCCCGCATAGCGTGGGAAGCTAGCCGCCAGAATAACTATATCAAGGACTGCTGCTGTCGAGGGCGAAATACCTTTGTGTAAATATAATAACCCTAATAGGACTACTTTCAAAGGAAAAAAAAGGAAACGGCCCAGAGGGCTATACTAGGAGAGCTATGACTGATAACTATATCTATATATATATATAAACATATATATTATGAGACCAAGACTTACAAAGTTGCCAAGCGCTTTTCTTTAAAGGAAACGCGGCAGCTCATGCCCCAAAAAGCAGATCAGGGGTGATAGTGACTCTGCACATATGAAAGCGATGAAGCACGTTAATAGTGCTTCATCGTGGAAGCATCATCATGGAAGCGGCCAGCCTGGCCACACCTTAGAGAACATCTAAACGGGGAGTGAAAATGCTTCATCCGGGAGACGTGAACAATTTCTGCATTCCGGCAGCGGCGGTCAGTGACGGAGTGCTCTGGGACGACGAGATAGTTCACTGCAGAAGTTTATTGCGTAACGGTGTATGGGAAGATGTAGCGTTGAAGGAACTTCGCACAGAGGCCTGGAGTTCGGAATGCAGTACAAAGCAGGACTTGGTTTCCAGGGTGAAAATTTACGTCACAACGTTTGTTGTCGCAGTAGCATTTCCTCTAAGCATTGGTAACTTATGTTCTCCGCCATACTATTTCACGGCAAATCTGCACTTCAGACGGCAAGTTCTGGAATAGACGTGTTGGGTGAAGAAAGTGGTAAAAAGAATGCTACGTCGAATATGGAAGAAGGCTGTTGTGCATGCGATCTCCTGTAACCGGTGGTTCATTGAAAAGTATTATGTGCGAATTTCACAAATGGTCTAACAATTTTATCACTGTGAGTGTGGCCAGGATGGACGTACATGGAAATCAAGTCATAGTGTGTCTAAGCGCTCAGTAAGGCCGTTGTATTGCGGATGATAGGTAGAAGTAAATTTGTGCAGGGCACCAGTGGCCCGAAGAACTTCCTGGAGAAATTAGGAAACAAACGACTTGCCACGGTTATTCAGAAGAACGCGAGGAGCCCCATGGCGCAAGACGATGCAGCGCATGAAAAGGTCAGCGACCTCACAAGAAGAACCGGATCGAGGAGGTACAGTCTCGGCATATCTTCCTAAATGGTCGACCGGAGTGACAATAGAGCAGTGACCGGAAGGCAGCAAAGGCAAGGGGCCATACAAATAAATACCAAAAACTAAAGAGGTGCATCCGGGCCAAAGGAGAGATTGTAGTACACCGGCAGGATGGGAGTTCGAGTGTTTGCGTTGCTGACGTGACGCACAAGAGGCAACGTACTTGGCCATCACGTGGATAGGCCAGGCCAGAAGCAGCGAGCCTTGATGCAGCCGTTCATCTTGTAAAAGCTTAAGTGGCCAGCCGATACGTCGTCTTAAATACCTCTAATACACGAAGGTGAAAGCAGCGAGGCAGGACTCGGACCAACGGGTTTACTGTCGGGTGATAAACGTAGCGGTTTCGCACATTATCCCGAAGGCGGAATTGTCGAAGCTAGCATCGCGAGCCGCTGATGGGTTGTTTGGTGAACCCGCTAAGGCGATCCATGAGAATTAGGCAGTAGGAGTCTGCTTGCGGAAGGCAGATAAATCAGAGCGGGATGAAAGCGCAACTTGTTCCAGGGGCGCTAGCGAGAGCTGGGGGTAGGGATATTCTGCAAGTTTCCACCTAGTGGGCATGTTTATTTCGCCTGCTGCTGAACTGCTGATTGGCTGGGGGTGCCTCTCTCCGTCGGACGCATACCCCTGCCGAATCCCTCAGAACTTCAACAGCAGACGAAATAGACCTATCCACTGCGTGGACACTGAGGCGGACGTCGCATTGCAACGGCGTGGCGAGGAAGACGACGGCACGTTACCGGAGAACAGCGAGACTGGGCAGCGTGACAATGCATTTGCATTGTGATGACGTTTGCCAGACTTCTACGTTAAAGTATAGCCATATTCCTGCAAGTGGCTTATCAAGCATCCCAAGTGTCCTGACATGTTTTTCGTCCAACAAGAACATTGTCTATCATGCGCTTAAATGTGGCAGGGGTGCTACAAAGGGCAAAAGGCATAACGCTTAATTCATCAAGTCCGTCCAGTGTTTCGAATATGGTCTTTTCTTTTACGCTCATTTTGATGGGAATTTCTAAATATCCTGATCGAAGATAAGGGCTTGAGAAATACTCGCACCCTGTAGTGTGTCAAAGCGCCGTCAAATTAATGTATTGGATGTACGACCTTGTGTGTGATGTTATATAGCACCTTATGATCGACGCAAGAGCAAACAGACTCACCTTTTTCCTTTATCAGGACTACAGAAGCCCAAGAGCTAGATGAGGCCGTATTATATTTTGCGCATACATGTCGGCAACTTTTTATTCAGTTATCTTCCGTTCGGACGGCTATACACGATAGGGGCGGCGTTACTCATTAGGAGAACCATCGATTTCAATGCGGTGTGTTAACAGAATTCCGCTCAACACAGCGAAACAGCTATTGAAACCGGCTTTGTGCTTCGTCAAAACAGCCAGTAAGGCTTCGGAATGAGCGGCCGTTAAGCCAAAGGGATGACGGCTGTGGGAGGGAAAGAATCATCCAAACCTGAGGTTGGCGCTGGCAATGAAGGCCGGAAAAGCGTGACAATAAACGTAGGTTAAGGTTGGAGAGCGTCGCCATAGTCATCCCTTTGGGCAACATCCCTTTGGGTTGCAGGCAGACAGAAGAGTGCGGCCGCTTGTGAACGGAACGAGAGAAGCGGAGATGAGAATTTCGAGAGAAATACAGCGGGGAGGGGCGACTAGAGCGCCTGCGTCGGCGATATGACTGGATGTTACGGCTACAACATCTTTGTGACCAGGACGCAGAACCTAGTCTGACACCCAAGTTCAAACATGAAAATGAAGTTTCTGTGCGAGCCTTGTATCCGTTATATCTACAACTTTCCCTCTAAGAACAATGACAGCTGAAGCAGAATGTAGGAAGTGCCGGCGCAGGATAGGCTCATGGGTAGACGTGAGAAGGTAAATTAACCGAGTGTAGTAACGAATGCCGAGCCTACAGGCGAGGCTCGTTACTACACTTTTACACATTTTCAGTACAATAAGGGCAACACTTCAGTCAACCAAGGGAACAAGATGGCTCCAGGATACTCTACAATGGGTCACGTCCATGTCATCAATCAGATAATCGAGAAATCTACACAGTACAGTCAACCTCTCTAGATGGCTTTCATGAAGTGTGAGAATGCATTTGATTCAGTAGAGATACCAGTAGTCATAGAGGCATTACGTAATCAAAGACTACAGGAGGCTCACGTGACTATCTTGGAAATATACACAAAGATTCCAAAGCCACCTTGATTCTCCACACGAAAAGAAGAAAGATACCTGTAAAGGAAGGGGTCAGGCAAGGAGACAAAATCTCTACATTGCTCTTGAATGCATGCTTGAAAGAGGTACTCAAGCTATTAAACTGGAAAGGCTTAGCTGTGAGGATCAACGTGAATATGTCAACCTTCCGTTTGCAGATGACATTGTCCTGCTAAGCAACACTGGGAACAAGTCACATCAAATGATTGAGGACGTTGACAGACAAAGTGCAAGAGTGGGGCCGAAAATTAATGTTTTGAAGACAGATAATTATCAATAGCGTGGCAAGGAAACAAGAGCTCAGAATCACCAGTCAGCATCTATAGTATGTGAAGGAGTACGTTTACTTAGGTCATTTACTCACAGGGGACCCTGATCATGAGAAGGCAATTCACAAAAGAATAAAAATGGTCTGGATTGCATACGGCAGACATTGTGATATCATGACTGGAAGCTTACCACTATCATTGAAAAAAAGTTGTACCATCAATGCATTCTACCGGTGCTAACATCTGGGGCCGAAACTTGGAGGTTGACAATGAGGCTGGATAACAAGTTACGGACCGCGCAAAGAGCGGTGGAACGAAGAATTTTAAGTGTAAACTTAAGAAAGGTGAAGAGAGCAGTGTGGATAAGAGAGAAAACGCGGATAGTTGATATTCTAATAGACATTAAGAGAAAAAAAATGGAGCTGGGCAGCCAATGTAATGCGCAGGTTAGATAAGCCGTGGGCCATAAGAGTTACAAGATGGGTGCCAAGAGAAGAGAAGCGCAGTGTCGGGGATGGCAGAAAACTAGGTGTGGTGATGAAAGAAGGAAATTAGCAGGCGTAGGCTGGAATCAGTTGGTGAAGAACATGGGTAAATGGAAATCGCAAGCAGAGGCCTTCCGGGGCAGTGGCCATAAGATAGGGTGATGATGATGATTATGATGAGTGGCGAATGTCGTCGATGAAAACAGGAGCAGTGCAGTTTTCGTCAGGGGAATGACTACATTACTAGTACCGCTCAATATGGGTTCAAGATAATGCGTTTTTACTTTCCAAAGCAGTGAATACAGACCACTGCGAACACAAACGGCGGCACCGGTACGGTATCGACGAGAGCTGACACGGAAATATTTTCAACAGTTAAATAAAGCATCTTGGCCGGGCGAACAGGATGAACTTGAGGTGACCGATAGGAAGTAGTTTTGCCTTCAAAACTGCAACAGCTAGTTTTCCGAGTGCTGCTCCGTAGGATCGGAAGTGGGGCGAAGCTGTGATGTAGAGCACCGGTAGGGTGAATGAGGATGACGTCTTGTCGAACGGGAACCAGAAGTAGATTGAGGGCATCTAGAGGAGACGGAGAACACTGCTGAGGGAACCAGCATGATCCAGTGTGGAGGGTGTCAGATCGGCGGGTGTGGTTTCTCTCGTACTAACATAGTCTCGTCTTTCCTCCTGCTGGCAACGACGGAATAAGAGAGAGAGAAGGCCGCGTATATACCACAGTAAAAATACACCGCATAGGGTGGACGCCACTGAGGGTAGGATAGTGCAGCAAGCGCTCTGGTGCTCATCAAAGCGAAATCCACAGAGGCAACTTCAGTAGGCACAGAGGTCCCGTTAGGGGTTGGTACCGAAGCAACATCCGCGTACGTGGGTTTTGAGTGCGCTACGGAGTAAGGCGTCGTGGGTGCAGTCATCGCTTTCAGCTCTTGCTTTACGACTTCGCGCAAATTGAAGGTTTGGGTTGGGACTCATGCCGCAGGAGAAAACCTCAGTCTTTGTGCTTGGAGGTCTTCGCGGTTGATGGTGTGGATGAGAGCATGTACATCAGAATAATGGGAAACCTGAGGATAGCTGCTGTCCTCTTGAAGAAAAAACTGCAGTTCGTCTAGGCGCTATTAGATCTTGCCGTTGAGTGCGGGAGTTGGCCAACGTTGAGGAGCATTCTTGCGAACCGAAGGCTTATTTACATTATTCACAGTAATAACCCAAAATAATCGACAGTCAAAGTCAGCGATGGCCGGCAGAAAATCAGACGCTGCGGCCCGTGGCAAGAACAACGAAAAAAATCAATGAATGAATGTCTCTTCTACCTCTCTCTCGCTTTTAACTTCTTCGGTTTCTAGGCGTCACGTCATTTTCGGCCTATCGTCGAGCCAGCTCAGGTGTCGTCATTTTCCTCCAATGGTAGGCGCCCGTGCAAGCGCCGTCACATTCGGCCCATGGGCTCGCTACAAGGGATCCATTGCCCAATGGGTAACTTGCCACCGGCATAGCCTCCTTGCTTGCAAGCGTTCAGCTGGAGGAGACGGGTTGTTCTCGAACGACCTTTCAGAGCCGCAAAACAGCTTTGCTTGGGACCAAGATCAACTACATGGAACCGTGCTAGCCTCCGGTTACACTTGCAGGAAGAGTCAAGCAAGGCGGGAGGCAATAGCTCGACGTGCGGCGTATGAGGTGGCGGTCGCCATCCTGTCTCACGGGTTCGGCAACGTGGTAGACGCGCCCCTGCGCACCATAATTGGAATGCCACCGCGATTGGGTGTGATCCGGGAACTTGAGTGATGCCAGATAAAGGGTCTGTATCCAACAGCTCCTCCTCGCCCCAGAAGTTCGGAATGGCCGGCGAACTCAATTTGCTGGCCATGAGGAACGCTGCTGGAACGTGTGGTGTACTGGTGACGAGCGTCGTGTGAAGAATTTCTGGATCCTGGGCCCTGGAGAACGCACGTCAAACAAACGAAACAACGTAGCGCTGCGCCACGTGCAAGCGCATGCTCTTAACCCCTGACTCGCCAGACTATTACTATGTCAAAACCCTGGATTTAAATTTTTTTCCCCACTTTGATAAAGCAGTTCTAACCACCTTACAAAACAGCTTTCTATACCACCCCGAATGCCGACAAAGCCAGACTGATATTGTCGTTGAGAAAAAACGGGAGAAAGTTAAACGATTAATGAAAATAACTGTTATAACTATAAACAAGCAAAGTTTTTATACTACAAGTATGACTTCCAACCCATAATAACACTTCATACCCCGGTAGTCAAAGGAGGGAAGGCAATACGTCGGTTTGCCGAAACAACCGGCTCAAACCATCCGCGTTCCCATTTAAGTTGCCCCTTTTGCAACGGACGGTGAAGTTTTATTCCTGGAGAATTCTACATCTGAGCAAGCGTCCGTTATTAGGGGACATGTGTCTGAGCGAGATTAGAGGAGAGTGGTCGCTCTCGAAAGTGAATTTCGCTCCGTACAGCTAACAAGATAATTTCTGGACCACCCAAACTAAGCAGGCGCATTCTTTTTTGGAAGCGCTGTACGCCTCCTCTCTGCACGTTAATTTTTGGCTAGCATACAGTACCGGATGCTCCTCCGCGTCGTCGCCCACCTGGCTGAGGACGACTTCCAACCCTCGGTCACTAGCGTCGTACTGCACGATAAATTCCTTAGAATAAACGGGGGTCCGAAGCACTGGTCCTGTGCTCAGAACCTCTTTCAGGTTCTGAAATGCGCTTTCTTTGGCCTATTTCCATCGAACATTTTCGGGATCTGCCTTTCGGAGGGTGACTGTCAGGGGGCTTGCTGCCTGCGAGAAATTGGGAATGCACCGCAGGTATTATCCCACGAGCCCCAGAAAGGCTCTGACATCCGTCTTAGTTCGTAGTTGCGCAAAATTATTGATAGGCCTTATCTTTATTTCGGAGGGCCGCCGTGTTCCTTGTCCTACGACATGCCCTAGCTAGGTAACTTGCAGAACACGCGAAGTTGGACTTTCCGGCCTTTACCGCAAAACCCGCGTCTTGTAGACGTGCGAGCACCTTCATTAAGCGCTCCATGTGATCGTTCCAGCTGTTAAAAAAGATGGCCACATCATCTAAGTAGGGGATCGCGTAATGCTGTAGGTCTTTCAAAACAATATCCATCAACTTGATAAAGCTAAACGGTGCGTTCTTAAGCCCGAAACTTAAGATTAGTGGTCGAAATGTGCCAAGCGGGGAAGTGAATGCTGCGTAGCGACTAGAGCATTCTGACATAGGCACCTGCCTGTACTCCCTAATTAAACCGATTGTTGAAATGTACTGGGCTCCGCCCACCCGTTCAACTCGTTCTTCCATGTTAGGTATAGGGTAAAGTTGGTCCCTTGTAATCACATTACATTTCCCATTGTCCACACATGGACGCGGCTCTTTCCCGCTCGCCACTACGAGAATAATCGGGGAAGTGTAATCACTGTCTGCTGGCTCAATTATTCCCAACTCAAGCATTCGTTTGATCTCTACTTCTATTATTTCTCGCTGACGAGGTGAGACCTGGTACGGCTTGGATTGGACGGGCTCCTCTGATGTCAACTCAATCTCATGAGTAATGAGCGTCGTTCTCCCCAGCCGGCTACTGTAGCATTGGCGAAATTCCTCACACAGTTTCTAGAGGTCGTTTACTTGATCGGCCTCGAGAGCCAGTCGGTTTACACATTCAGGTTGTTCTCTAGGGAGTGTTCCGCATCTCTCACTGT
This sequence comes from Dermacentor variabilis, assembly GCF_050947875.1. Lineage (NCBI taxonomy): Eukaryota > Metazoa > Arthropoda > Arachnida > Ixodida > Ixodidae > Dermacentor > Dermacentor variabilis. The sequence goes on along the minus strand of NC_134569.1, from coordinate 239,912,061 downwards.
CACTAAAACTGGAAGTTCGAAGGAATCGAAGATTTAAGCCATGCAATATACGCCGACGATATAACGTTATGTACAAAAGCGTTCACAACCGGCCAACAGCAAACTACCCTCCAAGAGGCAATCGATCAGATAGAACAGTACCTCTCAAGATGCGGGCTCCAGTGCGCCCCCGAAAAATCAGAGCTACTTATACTCAAGGCAAAGACCCGGGAAAGACCACCAGCCTACGTCGCTCCAGATCCCAACGTCAGACTCAATGGACGCGATATCCCTCAAGTTGGCTCACTCCGCGTCCTTTGCCTCACAATACATAAAGACGGTTCTGGCGCAGCTACACTTCCGAAGCTTCAGAGGACCGTAACACAAGTAACCCATCTCATTCGGCGTATAACCACCCAAAAAAGAGGACTTAAAGAGCAAGAAACCGCCCAATTAATCCAAGCACTCCTTATAAGCCGGATCACATATCGCACCCCGTATCTACTCTTCAAGAATGCTGAAATTGAAAAACTCAACATCATCATCAGAAAAGCAATCAAGAGCGCACTAGGACTCCTAAAGCTCCTAAAGCTTGGCCTTCATAATACCTGGGAAGAAATGAGTGAAGCGCACAGAGCCAGCCAGCTGGAACGCCTTAAGCAGCCTCAAACAGGCAGAGTAGTACTTCGCAAACTCGCATACAGCGAAAACTTCATAGCAGACTCGGACGCGAAAGCCCGATTGCCGCCACTTCTCCGTGACTCTATCTCAGTCGCTCCAATACCTCGCAACATGCATGCAATATACCACAAAGACAGAAGACAAGCAAGAGTCAGAGCGCTGAGCAAGAAATACTCAAAGGACCCCAACACGAGATATACAAATGCGGCAAAATACCCAGGTAGAAGAGCATACGCAATTACCGTGACCAACAACCAAGGGAAGGAGCTAGTCGCTGCCACCATACCGGCCAGAAATCCAGAAGCGGCGGAGGAAGTGGCCATCGTCCTCGGCATCGCCACATGCAAAGACACAGCAATCATCTTGAGCGACTCGCGAACGGCACGTAGAAACCTACGAAAAGGCCGAATTTCTGCCGCAGCAGTGAAGATTCTGAAAGAAATAACAAGACGCCAAGAACTACCCGAAACCCACGTCTCATGGACCTCAGGCCACAACCACCTGGCAGGAAACGAAGCAGCACATGCTGTCACCCGAGAGCATACCAGCCGGGATTTCCTGCCGCACGGTCTCCGGAAATCGACGAGGGTGGAGGACGTTCCCATCAACTACGCCGCAATATTGCAACATTACCGACTGGAAAGAAGACAATATCCTCTACCAAATCCAAAATTAAGCAAGGAAGAAGCCACCGCCCTCCGCAGACTACAAACGAATACTTATGTCCATGGAATTATCATGCACCGAATGCACCCCACCGAATTATCATACCTATGCCGATATTGTGTGGTACCAGACACCCTCCAACCCATGGTGTTGGTGTGCCCACACCATGAGAACAACAGTCAAGATGATGCCCCAGAACCGCTACAAGCGATTGAAGAAACATAGGAGGCAATGTTAAAGGCACAGAGCCTGGAAGATCAGCGAAGTCTGGTGGATCGGGCCCGGGCTGCGGCATTAGCCGACGGCTTTCTGGACTAAGAGAGCCGCCCACCTAGGGCGAAGAAAGAACACTTTCTCGCTGTTTCACACAATAAACGTTCATTCCTCCCCCTCCTCGACCACTACTTCTTCAGACGCGTTTACCATCAACTTCTAAACCTCTTCCTTTCCACAATAAGGTTTCACTAAATTGCTGTGGTAAATGATTCCTTTATTCCTTTTTCTGGGAACTTCTAGGGTCTAGTTAGTCTCCGATATCTTCCAGGTAACCTGTAAGGATCTGCCCACTGTACCTCAAGTTTGTTTTTTTCGTGAAGGCTTTAGGATCGTGAATCTGTCGCCTACCTTAAATGTTCAGCTACGCGCATTTCTGTCATAGTACGCTGTCGCGGTTTCCGTTTCCTTGGCCTCTTTTAGGTTTCTTTCAACCAGTTCTCGCGACAGACTTTATCGATCCAGCAATATTAAAACGTAACTCACCACAGTCTGGCTTTCACCTGTTCCTTCGCACATTTCTCTTAACATTCTGAGGGGTGGAACAGATCGTCAGACCGTACACCAGCTCGGAAGGAGTGAACCCCGTTACCCTTATTTGGGACCGTTCCCAACGCGAACAGGGTTGCGGGTAAACAGTCCTCCCAGTCTGCTTTGTATTCATGGCATAATGCACGTAACACTCTCTTAAGCACCTAGTGCATCTTCTCAACGCTGTCTGATTGTGGATGGTACACAGAGCTGTGTATCATCCGCACATCACACCTTTCTAGGAACGTCGTGGTTAAAGCACTTGTAAATACCGTCCCCCTGTCAGCCTGAATCTCTGCGGGAAAACCGATTTCCGCAAATGCGGACAACAGAGCGTCGACTGTCTTGGTGGAGCTCAGTTCATTCAAAGGAATAGCTTCAGGAAACTTTGTCGCGGGACAGAGCATGGTCAAAAGGTACTTGCACCCTGATCGGCTCGGCGGCAAAGGCCCGACTGTGTCGATCACCAGCCGACGGAATGGCTCCGTGATTAAGAAAACCAACATTAAAGGTGCCTTGCGTTTATCTCCCGGCTTCCCAACTTGCTGACACACGCCACACGACCTTACATAATTTTCCGCATCCTTAAAGTATACTGGACAGTAATATTCTGAAAAGAGCCTCTCCTTCGTTTTGTTGATTCCTAAATGGCCGAACCTGAAATTTCCGTGAAAAATATCAGGGGATCCGCCCGATACTTCTCCGGAACTATTAACTGATCGAGGATACGGCGCCTACGATCTCGGTAGGGTCTATACAGCAGTCCTCCCTTATCGTGGACGGTGACGTTGCGCCTAGCCATGCCCTCTTTCGCGTTGTAATGTAAACATGTCAGAGTTTGGTCGCTCTGTTCCGCGATGAGCGACTACCTGTCTACCTAGAGAAGCCTATTAAAGCCCCTCGAGGCAGGTGAAAGTACAGAGCTGCTCTCCCTGTTACTTTCACTGACGACCTTCTGTCGCTACGCGAGTTTTCTACGGGGATCAGTTTAATTGGCACTTCTGCTGTCACACTGTTTTATTTTTCCTCCCGTTGTCCGAGGTTCTACTACACCCTTAAAACAAAGAGTTCTAGGCACTCTCTTTGAGGGAGTATCTGCTTGTGCCATATTTCACTCTCTTTTCGATAGTAGATGGACCCTCTTCGAGAGAGAGTAGGTCAACTCCTCCTGACAGAGTTTTGTTACTCCACCGCAAGGGAGTACTAGTACACTTCCGCAAAGTGCTAATACTCTCCCAACAGGGAGTGCTAGTACTCTTCCACAGAGTGCTAATACTCTCCCCACAGGGGTAATAGTACTGCCCCAGACCGAGTGCTTCTACTCCTCCAAACCGAGTACTTCTACACCTCCAAGCCGAGTGTGTCCACTCCCCTAGAGTGCTTGTACTCCAGAACAGAGTGCTAGTACTCTTCCCAATAGTGTGAAAGCACGATGTAAACCCATGGTCACGTTTGAAGTGTTTCGCAATTCTTACATGTGGGGAATATTTGATTCCTTCATAAGCAGCTCCTGCACTTATGCTTGGTGAATAGGATATAATCTGTAGTCGCAGGGTTAGTCAAATGAAACATTTTCTCTATTAAAACGTCAAAATCTTTATTGATAAGTCACAAGACAAATTGAACAATAATTTCAGAAACCTACTGACAAAGACAGAAAATCAGATTAGAATGATGCCCATGAACTTTAGACACATCTTGTAATAAAACATAAGTATATTCCCTAAAGTTTGATCAGTATTACAGTGTAGAAATATCCTTTAATTTCAATTGGCGCCTTCTTATAAAAAATAATGTATTCAATGGAAAGTAAAACATAGAACAAACGTATGCAAACTCACAGAGTATTGACACTATGATCGAAAAGAAATATGCACCACATTACTGGCCAGCAAACGCATTTCTGGCACAAAACGCGTGTACTTGTATGGCAGAAGTTACCAGATGAACAGCTAAGCATGGGACTGGTAATATAGATAAATTGTGCAAGAAACTTTTTTGTGTGCAATATTCTAACAAAGCAGCTCATTTGATAACGTCCCTGTACAGCGTATAGATGTTCCTAACTGAGAGTACAGTGCATTTAGAAATGTGTTGTATATCTTCATGTGAGGCCGCAGGTCTGGCTAGCTTTGCGTATATTTCACATAAAGGTATTCATGTATGGGCTGCACCCCATTGTTTCTAAGTGTGTCTTGTGGTTCTGCAGCAATATCCTGCCCGGTCTCGAATCGGTTATGAGGCGCATTATATTTCCTATTCGGTTGGACTCCTCACGAAAGTAGTGTCTTGGTGCTGTTGGAATTTATCCATTACACTTTCTCACAAATAAGTATACTTAAATTTATAATATTATCTAGTGGGTAGCACATGAGCATAAAACTGCAAAGAGCATTTGCATTAAAATCTTGCGCATCAAATTTCTTCTCATATATGGTAGCTCCTCATTCCCTTCTTTTCATTCCCATTATGGTAAGAATGCTATACTTCTGAGGAGCAGCTTGCACAATTACACGATCAATTACTGTGACTCGTTGAATATGCAATCCACCTAAAGTATAGCATGGCTTCAGATGTCCACCAAAAATCAGATGTGATGAATAGGATGCATCGAAGGCGACATAAGCATAAGTACAGGCAGAGAAGTGCACGAAAAAGCCAAAGAAGTAAAACAAACTTAGAATGGCACCATGCTGTTTCCCAAATTCCTTCCATGCACGTGAATTTTGCATGCGACTATGCATGTACTTGCACAATGGAGCAACTATTAGAAACCAATAATTTTTTTCTCCTGAAGTGGTGAAGATGCGCTAAAGGAAGAAAAATTTTCGCACTTACAGAATCTTCGTCTCAAAACAAGTACATATGTGTCTAGGAAGATTAATACATCGCCTCACTATGCACTCTATCTTAAGTCCAGAGGAATCATCTCTACTGAAGCCACAAAAATAAGGGGCTTTTGCTTAACACTATATGAGGTCTGTTAGAAAAGTATCCGACGTTATTTTTTTGGCGAAAACCTGATGCATATGAAACAAGCGCGCTTGCATCGGCTGACCTTGAACCTTCGTGCGCATATGTGAATTTTTCCCGCGTGCCGATAGCGTCATCGCTGGGACGCATCGTTTGAGTGAGGCAGTGCTATCGTCGGTTTTTCATTGCAAAGAAAATGGCGGAGCGACTGGAGCAGCGCTACTGCATCAAATTTTGCCAGAAACTGGGCGACAGCGAAGTGGAAGCCATTCGGAAGATTCAGACGGCTCTCGGCGAAGGCGCTATGAGCAGCACACAGATTAAGGAGTGGTAGAACCAGTTTAAGGACGGCCGCACACCGGTGCACAGTGAGCGACGCTCCGGTCGGCTGTCAACATGCCGAAATGACCAGGTCGTTGCCGAAGTGAACACTGTGGTGATGCGGGATCGTCGTGTGACTATCCGAGAAATTCTGGAAGAGGTGGGCATCGGCACTCTTTTTCTGCACATTCCCTTATGACCGAATATTTGTCCATGAAGAGAGTTGCGGCGAAATTCGTGCCGAAGCTGATCACGGTGAAGCAAAAGGAACTTCGGGTTGAAGTCTTACAGGACATGCTAGATTCCACAAACAGTGACCCCGACTTCATGAACACCATAATCACTGGTGAAGAGCCTTGGGTGTACGGGCACGACCCGGAAACCAAATCCCAATCATCATAGTGGAAGCATTCCACGTCACCAAGACCAAAGAAAGCCCGCCAAGTGCGCAGCAACGTCAAAGTGATGCTGACTGCTTCGACTCCCGCGGCGTGCTACATCACGAGTACGCAGCACAGGGTTAAACAATCACTAAATAATACTACAGGGATGTCCTCCGTCGCCTGCGTGATGCTGTGCGGCCCAAGAGACCGGATGTGTGACCAACAGGAAATTGGCGCGTCCATCACGACAATGCTCCTGCGCATTCCTCGCACTTGATTCAGGCATTTTTGGCGAAAAAACAGACTCCTGAAGTTCAACAGGCTCCTTGCCCTTCTGATATGGCCCCTTGCGACTTCTGGCTGTTTCCCAAAATCAAGAGGCCATTGAAAGTAGCGTAATTTCAGACAAGAGAGGACATTATGGCTGCAGCTACAGCTGAGCTAAATTCCATTCCGAAAGAGGCCATCTCCGAATGCTTCCAACAATGGTAGCACCACTGGGAGAATTGTGTGGAATCCCCAGGAGACTACCTTGAGGCTGATTAGGTTTCTAACGCTCCAGTTATGCCAGTTTTTCTTTTCGGCCAAAGGTCGGATACTTTTCTAACAGACCTAGCATGTTCACATCCGCCAATTGATGAACAAGTGTTTTACTCTGGTGCTCTCAGTTCCTTGCGTTGAACGCATCTGTACCTTCACCAGCATACTTCGTTGGCAAGTAGATTGGAAAACCACAATTTTACATTTTTAAAATAACTTTCAATTCCAAGTGACTCTCCGGCTTCTAAGACGTAAGGTGTGCACTACGGTGTACACAGTTAAAGGCCTTCATTGGTCCTTGCTTTCGCTTGAGGAGGCAGGAGCGGTTCTAAGGAACTGGTTTCGTGAGCATGCACGTAAACGATAATGACTTCTTAAACACGGATTCTCTTCCCCCAATGCTTCCCCTATCTGGAACCTAAAAGGAAGCCATCATTTCGAAATAAAGTGCAAAATATAGATAAAAAGGAAGAAATGAAAATCTGCATGCTTCATGTCAGCATTTAAAATACTGAATCACGGTGGTTTGTATTTGCACCCTTGCATTCACATGCTGTTAAATGTAATCTATTAAAGCTGTTAAATGTTAAATGTATGTAAGCACCTAACCAAGCATGAGCTGTTGCTTTATATAGTGAACACAGGTACCGTGCCCATTGCAAGTATGTATCATGTCACTAAGTCATATATGCAATTTTATTGTACCACTTTTATTTATCACATTCATAAAGCTGTTGAGAGACAAGACAAAAGACAGTCACTTCTCACAACTAATCAGCTTTTTTTAAACACATTTCTAACTATTAAATGACACTTGCTCCTATGTGTTTGTCTCCAGAGAGCATAGTTCATTTTGACTTTCCCATCAGAGACATTACATAAATATACCATGTAAAGATTACTGCCTAGAGCACGTGAGAATTTTCATCTTGGTGTGACATACTGTATTTTGATTTTGTTGACATTTAGTCAAACGGTACACCCAATATATCCACAGTAGTTTTCTTGTCCAAATCGCTTGGAAATGTGTTTTGATTCTTTGGCGTGCGCTCCTCTGCACTACGTGAAGTCGCGCTGGGCTGGCGCTTTGGCATCCTTGTGTCCTTGCAGCTGCCTTCTTGCGTTATATAAACGGGTGCCTGAAAAATATTGTGTGCGAAGGTCAACACGAGGACATGGTGTAAAACAACATCACGACAGTCAAGGTCATGGCACTAAAAGAAACTCTTAGCTCTTCGTCTTCCTACTGAAGTGCATGCGAAACATTTAAATGACCATAACAGACAACTGCTAAACCAAGTTCAATTTTTAGATTTAAACAAAACGAAAATAACCGACATTTCATGCTCGTTCGACAGCAATGTTAAGATACTCCTGCTAATAAAGAGAATATTGGTCATTGGTCAGATGTCATAGGTCTCTCATTAGTCTGGTGTATCGCAAACACCACTTGTGACACATCCTAAGCACGTGCGCAATGTGCCCCCCGCACCATCTCTGGCTGTGTCGCTGCTCAAGCCACAATTTGAGGATAATATCTGCAAACATGATGCTCAGTAGGGATGAAAATATGGCCCTCCAGTTCAATGTATATGACTGAATGTGCCTATAAGAAAGGCAACAAGACTTGTGTGACAAGCTTACCCACATTTTAATAATATCAAGAAAGGTCACTGCGGCCTCCACCTAAGCTTACTCAAAGGCATGAACTTATTTTCATTTATGAGGTGCGCAATAGAGTTCATTTTTGGCAGACTCGACTACTGCTGCAGTTTGAAATCCAGCATTTTACATTCTTGAAGGCCTGTAAATTTTCAGTTAGACCGCAGTGATCAGTTTATTAGACCAAATATTTGTTTTGTGTACGAAAGACGGCTGGTAACACGGAATTAAAGCAGCGTTTTATTTTGATACCTTATTTCTCTACTAAAAATATTAAAGCGATAAGCACAGTTTGATCTGCCAAGCAGTATCAAGATGCACACATTACGCTTGTAACCCCTAGAGGAACGTTGATTTAGCTGTTCATATGACATAACTCTTAAACGCCAACTCATATTAGCAAATGAACAGGCATGTCCAAAACAATAAGCGTATGCAAAGCGCCCCTGCAATTGTAATTCCACACAGCAGCCGTTATATTGAATGCCGAGGCATAATTCGATGCTTGACAATTAACCGAGTTCGTAGACATAAGCTCCCTTTCAGATTCGCACCATGCTCGAAAACCGCAACAGGAAACATAAAATCAGACAAAATCACACCATGTCAATACATGAGCAAAAACAGTTCAGTCTTAGGGCTAAACACCATGAGAGCGATTTAGTGCGCGACGGCGACGAGCGACGAAACGGGCCGTCGCTTGAACAGATCGCTCGGTTATGGAAATCTAGAAATCGTTGCTCGTCTTCCGGAAGTGCTATGAGCGACTAGCCATAGCACTTCCGTAAGCCGGCACTGGATGTACATCGCTCAAGTACTACCGATTGTCGCGCGGAAGGACCAAACGATTGAATTTTTATACGTGCAAGGATAAGAACCTACTGCAAGACCTTCGGAAACATTTTATGCTACTTTTTACAGTAAGATACATAAACTTAAATTACTAAAACACGCGACCCGCTAGTTTCGATGCATATTTGCAGCCCTCATACCGGCAACACCAGGGAGACGTCACGCAATGTCGTCGCTCGCACGGAGTACGACTTGTCCATCGCATCGCCATCTCCATCGCATCGCTTGTAGCTGTCACCCGCAAGATCGCTTATATGGGGTTTATACATTATTCAGCATAAAGCATAGGTTCCTCGGGCGTTTTCAGTAAGTTCAAGACAACGCGCCCAACTGGCCTCTTGCAGCATGCAGCTGAATGCCTGCGGCAAAGTTTCTAAGTAGCACTGGGGCTGCACGTAACTGCAGTCGTCGTAGATTACCGATGGGCGAGACACCGTCAAGTGCGCGGCTTATTTATAATGAAACCATGCCGCCAGCAAAATGACGCCTTCTGTTATGTGGCACTCCTTATTTCAAAAGCATTCCTTACACAGTACACAGCCAAACTGAATAAATTCAAACACACAAAACGCACAGTAAGCACGATCCGCGTAGGCTCGGACTCATGGGCTGGTGAACAAACAATTTTAAGCGTCCTCTAACCTTACGGCTTATTGAACAGACTATAGTTCTGGCAGCCTTTGCGATTTTCGAAGCACTTACGGGTAGCGCCAAGTGACAAAATCACATGCAGTTATCGCGACGACTGGCTTTCTCGACTGACATCGACATACACAGCGTGCTTGCCTAGTCCCTTGTCAAAGCGTCGGCTAAGCGCCGCGACGACTTCCTGGCCATAGCATGTCATATACGCAGAATGTTCACCTAAGTTATAATTCACTTACCGTGGATGATTTGTTGTTATATCCAACGAATGAATGTCGTGTTTTTGCGACGAAGCGAGATGGCTGACACACGATCTCCCTTGGATGGCCTTCGTTGCAGCTCGCTGGACGATAACCTTTCTCCTGTGCTGTGCTGTTTCGCGATGTTGAGCGCCCGCGTGGTGGAGCAACTCCGAGTGAAAAAGTAGAGCGCTCGCTCCGCGTTCCTTTGAACTGTAGCTGCCTGGTCTCTTAGAACCAAACGATGTGTTCTTTGCTCAGCGTGCGTGAGTGATATATCGCCATGTTCGGGGCCAGCTTACTACAGTTGAAGCAGAAGCTTACACTACGTTTTGTTCTCTATTGCCGCAAGAGTAGAATGTGCATTCTATTCTCTCTCAGAAGGACAAAGGGAAAAGCACATTTCACTTCCTCCCTGCTGACGCAGTGAACAATACATTTCACTCCACTCGACATTTTGCGAGAGTAAAACAACGCTTTGAAGAGTAAATTGACCGCTTCACTCCTGCGATACCCTCCCTAGTTTTTAGAGTGTAGGGAATACGCTTCCTCGCGTTCCGCCACCGCTGCGCTGGGGTCCTCGGTCAGCTGAGCGGCGATTTGGCGGGTTCGCGAGCGCGTTAGTGCCTGCACCCTTCCTTCTCCGAACTCTTGACATCGCTACCGTAACAAACGCTCCCAATGATTTGAAAAGAGATGCGGGTAGTCAATTTATGGCGACTTCGAAACGCTTGCCTCTTTCTCTAGTTCTCAGAATGGACCGGAAATTGTCATTCGTACTACTGGCAGACACGCGCTGTGTTCCTCTAGCACTGACTTGATCCAAGTTACCTTCCCTGTATAGTAATCGGCGTTTACAAAAAAAGTGCAAACTAGGTCCATGGTTGCTCCACTGTCCTTTACTACCTTACAGGTTTTTCCGCTAATCCGTACCTCCAAGCTTTCGTCGCTTACGCCCACGTAGGAAAGCACTACCGGCTTTTTTTTGCAATCCGAGGCATAGTGACTTAGGCCCTGGCACTGATAACATCGGACCGGTCGCCTCTTCTGGAACTCTCGCGTGTCAACCTTCTTTGTCCCCTCCTCCGGAGGGCTGCTAGCTCCTTTATCGTTGTTCCCTGCCTGAGTTTTTTTTCATCGACTCGGCCCTCGATATCAGTAGCTTTTACCTGTGTCTGTTTTTTTGTGGTGGATATACCTTCTCAGATTGTCCCTTCCATTTGAACGCTCGTCCTCGGTAGTGAGTTTTCGTCGCATCACGTACTCATCAGCTAACCGAGCCGCCTTATCTACCGTGTCTACGGCATGTTTATCCTACACCCAATACCTCACTGACTGTGGAATTCTGCGGTAGAATTGTTCGAAACAAATCCACTCTATACTTTTGTCTCTACTTTCGTAGACATCGGTTCCCTAAAGCCACTCAACAAGGTTTGTTTTCAAACTGTATGCAAACTCTGAGTAGCCCTCTTCGCTCTTTTTGCTCGCTTCTCTGAATCGCGGCCTAAATGTTTCCGAGAAAATTCGGTACTTCCTCAACCAGCGCTGTCTTTACTTTCCCGTAGTTTTCCGCGTCATTCGCCGTTAATCTTGCGTCTATACGTTCGCTGCCTCACAAGGCAATAAAGTCACCAACCGCTGTGACCAGGTGCCCTGAGCGAAATTATACTTTTCACAAGTTCTCTCGAAATGAGCCAAGAATAAGGCAATATCCTCTCCAACCTTGTACGGTTTCATCCACTGGTCCATCCGACATGGCTCGGCCTCGCTTGATCTACTACGGTTGTCCCTTTCACTGCCCGCCGCTGGACGCGATTTCTGAAGTTAAACCTGTAGCTCTGTCATCTTTTTCTCGTGCTTTCCGCTTTTTTGCTAACGCTCGCGCTCACTTTCACGTTCGTGACGCTCACGCTCCCGGGTTTCATGTATCACCTCTCAAGCAATCTTAATACTTTCATGATCATTGCCACTATCTTGAATGGCCTTGTGGATAGCTGGGTTTTTAATCTTTTAGTCCGCCTCAACTCCTAAGTCGTCGCACACCAACAAGTCTGACCTCGACAACCTTCTAAGGTCCGTGGCAGCTGCTCTGACTGGTGGTTAGAACTGTTTTCCTTAAATAATTTGTGCAAACAGAAAATATGCACAAAATTCCCGACTCCTAGGACCATCAAAATAAACACGCAGAATTTGAAGTCTGGTGAATCAAGAGGGAAAAAACCACGCGCTCACTCACGGATGCAGCACCACGCCATCCGATTAATCGGTCCGCTGTTCCCGGTTCCTCAGGACTCCCTGGGTCGAAGGCTCTTTCTTCTTCGCTGTTCCCAGTTCTACAGGACTTCTTCGGACGAAGGTTCTTTCTTCTTCGCAGTTCCCAGTTCCTCAGAGCTTCTCTGGACGAAGGTTCATCCTTAGCGCTGGCATTATTTACTAGATCTTGCCGTTAAGTGCGGGAGTTGGCCAATCTTGAGGAGGACTTTGCGAACTGAATATTTATTCACATTTAGAGTATTAAAACAAAGTATTAACAGTCATAAGTCATCTACGGCCGGCAGCAAATCGGACGCTGCGGCCCGTGGCAAGAAGAACGAAAAAATGAATGAATGAATGTCTCTTCTCCTTGTCTCTCGCTTTTAACCCCTTCGGTCTCTCAGGGTCACGTCATTTTCGACCAGTCGTCGAGCCAGCTCAGGTGTCGTCATTCTCCTCCGATGGTAGGCGCCTGTGCAAATACCGTCACATTCGGCCCATGGGGTCGCTCCAAGGGCTTCACTGTCCGATGGGTTACTTGCCACCGGCGTTGCCTCCATGGCTGCAAGCGCTCAGCTGGAGGAGGCGGGTTGTTCTCGAACGACCTTTCAGAGCCTCAAAACAGCTTTGCCCGGGACCAAGATCTGGTACCTGGAACCGTGCCAGCCTCCCGTTGCAATTCGGGGAAGAGTCAAGCAGGGGGCGGGTGGGGGGGGGGGTTGGAGTTTGGAGGCATTAACTCGACTTGCGGAGCATGAGGTTGGGGCCGCCAACCTGTCTGACGGGTCCGGCAATGTGGTAGACGCGCCGCTGCGCACCATAATTGGAATTCCACGGCGATTGGACGTGGTCGGTTAACCTGAGTGATGCAATAAAAACGTCCGTATCCAATAGCGCTGATTCGTGGTAGGGATGTCTTGGACGGAAGGCGGATTTTATACAATTAAGGCGTTGAACGTGCATTGCCATTGCCTTTGAGTATGTGTCGAATGCGTTCGGCATCAGTCATTCCAGGGTTCGTACGTCGACACAAAGCCGAAGCATCCTCTTTCTATGAGGTGCAAGACTCGTGCGGAAGTTGCAAGCACGTGTCTGGCTTCGGTTTCTTGAATTCAGCTCGGCCAGACGAGGAAGCGAAGGGATCGCGCAGGTTGGTGATAAACTTTGACGAATGTGTGTGTCGGACTTGTGGTTGCAATACGTTTTGCAACACTGGTCAAATAAAAATTGACAGTCACTTAGTAACCTTACGTGATTTGAATTCGAAAGCATTACTTATTTAATTAATTGATTGATTATATCCGTGATACGTGGTCATACATTCTCCCGTGTCCTTCACAACTATACCTTAATCCACCTTGCTCTAACTTCTACCAACTTTAATTCATCATAATCCACTTTTCTCCCCCTTAATCCACTTTAATCTAAGCTTAACCTACTTGAATTCACCTGTAGTTCACTTTACTGCACCTTGATTCACCTTATGTCGCCTTACTCTAACTTGTTTTAACTTCAAATTCTATATTACTACTGGCGTCATACAACGCGCTGATGACGTCACAGCGGATGATGACTTTTGGCACCACTCGTTGCCTACAATGCTGCCTTTTCTGCTTCATGGGGCATATAATGGCTTCGCGATGAAATGCGGCGTACGTCAATTTGTCGGTGTAGGTGCACTAATTGCACGAACTCACGCAGTCGTAGTTGTCGAGCCATTCGTTGACGCCGTCACCATGGAGTCCTGCAAAGATGGCGTTGAGGGCTAGTCGCACTTAAAGAGGCCACGGCAGGCACAGTAGTCGGTATTGGAAGGCTAGAGGCTCCTGCCCCCCCGCCTCCCCCAAAAGCCGATGTTGCAAGTTTCCCCTGTTGTACGGGTGGCCGGCCGCAGCCGGTGACCGGAACGTAGGGTGTATATATATACATACATAGGCATGTATATATAGAGCGTGTCTCAGCTAACCTCAGTCAGAGTTTAAAAATATGCCGATGCACTCTTAGGCGACACGAGCAAATGTGTGTTGGTGACTATGGTATGGAGTAAGTCACACTATTTGTTGTATTCTCAATTGGATAATTAGTCAAGAGAAATTAACCAATTTCTGCAGCAATGAAGTTATGCGAAAAATTGCAATTAGAAAATTGTAGAGTGGTTTCCAAGAGGTCCGGTTAAACAGTTTCTAACTTTCTATTAAGTATTAGTTTTTGTCCGCTTACTAAAGATTCCCACGAAATACAAAAAAATACAACGTTACATGCCAGCTTGCGCACAGGGAGTGAAATGCTCCTAAACGTTCGGCATACAAAGGACCATAGCATTTAGCCGGGTATGCTGCCGCTTAAAAGCAGTTTATGCAGCTAATAAAGTTACGAACTCTACTTCGCATAGCTGTCTAATAGTTTCCTATCGCAATCAATGAATTGTCTTTCGGGCGAATCAGTGACTTTTTTAAGATTCCCGCGCCCTTCAATGAAGCAGAACTTCACTTTGGCCTAGTTGGTGTTTACTGCATATGATATTGGCCGCAAATAAAGATGGGGACAGAGGGAGAGATTTCGTTAACTTTTGTTCATGTTCCCTGGCTCGATCATTCAGGCACCATCCTGTCTGCCCTATGTAGGACTTGCCACACGCCAGGGGGACTTCATACACAACTCCTACATTGCATTTTGCATACTTCCCTCGGGCACAGAAGGACTTGGTGCCATATGATTCCTCCCAGTCAAAGATTGTTAAACGAGGAGTAGCGATGCTCTGCTTAGAAGAGGCTCTCCGCAACTCGTGTGTGCACAAGATGCAGCTTGCCTTTGACAATCAGATTTCCCGTCTTAAGATGGCAGGGTTCCCTGACTCGATGGTAACGCCAGTGGTGGATACCCTCCTGCAGAAGGTAAAAGGATCTAGGAGCAAAGCAACGGTGAGGACGACTAATATGGCCGTAAGACCTGAAGTGGTGCCATATATTCACAGGGTCACTCACAACCTAAGGAAGGTGGCAGGCAGGTTTGGAGTCCCCCTTGTCTTTTCAGCCCCTTTTAAGCTGGCGCGGTTCTGCCCCCGCACCTCCTGTGATCCTAAAGGATGGCAAGGCTGAGGCAAGAGCCACACCAAGCCGTATGCAAAATGCAATGTAGGAGTTGTGTACGAAATCCCCGTGGCGTGTAGCAGGTCCTTCATAGGGCAGACAGGACGGTGCCTGAATGATCGAGCCAGGGAACATGAACAAAAGTGAACAAAAGTTAACGAAAGATGAATTCGCGCACTTGCCTGCGCACTGCAATGCCAGTCGCTGGGCACCTCTTTTTAAGGAGATACAGATTCTAGGGAGAATCCATCGCCAGACTGCACGAGAACTGATGTAGGCTTACCACATAAAAAAGAAAGCCCAAGACTGTGTTAGTGACACCTCCATTAGGTTGTTTCAATCGGAAATAGATTTTTTTGATAATTGGTTGCCACGCTAGGCTGATGAGTGTTCTTGTTTGCTGCGATCTGCGCATGTTCCATATGCCTATATATGCCCACGGGCTGCCGTGAATAAAACAGTTGGAAGTTACCGCCCGTGCTGTTTATGTGTTCTCTCCCTCTGTCCCCGTCTTTATTTGCGGTCAATATGATATGCTTCAATGAAACGACCTCATCTCGCGTGGCGAGCAAGGCCCGACAAGGGTTCACCTAGAAAGCTTCGCTTTATTAGAAAGGCGGTGTTATCCAGTCAGTTCGTATACCGTGTTCAAGCCGGTTTTCTGCACGCGCGATTTCCGGCGCCGTGCGCAGGGTCGCCAGCGACGACCAGTCGCTCAAGTACTGCGTGGTGGTGTCGCTGTTCGTGCTGCTGTGCCTCTACTACGTGGGGTTCCTGGCCGCGTACGCGCTGCTCAGTGGCCAGCCGGCGCACCGACCGCCCGCCTCGGGCCGCACCGTCGAGCTCTCCCGCACGCAGTGGGTGTTCCGGCCGCGCTCGTCCCGCGAGCCTGCGAGCAGAACCGCCCTCGCGATCACCGACCCCCGCGCCGCCACGCAGGAGGGCGCCGAGCAGCGTCCAACCGTCCTGCCTCCCCTGTGAGAGGCGTCGTGCATCGCGGGCTCTGCGTCGTGTGAGCGTTTCACGCACCGTGCCGCACCAGAGATGCCGACTGGCTCCAGTGGCCGTGTGTTTATTAATCGATTTGTTGTTTGCGTGCATCGAACGCCAGCGTGGAAATGCAATGCGTCGCAGGAAGGCAAAATGTAAGGCTAACAATTTGCGGGGTAAATAGTAATCGTGAAGTTTCGTTTGTGCAGATCTCTAGCAGCAAACGAAACGAGCAAGGAGGTTCGGGTGCCGGGAATCCGAGATTCACGGTACGCGTTCAAACAGGGAGTTACCAGGAACCGATTAAACGTGGTCGAACAAGGATTGTTGCTGAGCTGCTTGGAGCATGCGCCGAGTCAGCTGCTCGCGCGTGAACGCTGCTAAATAAAGCAGTTGCTGCCCTGAGGAAGGCAAGTCCCCTTGTCAAATTGTTCGCTTCACCAACGATGCTTGCTCAACTACTGTTAATGACAACGGTACATATTTGTGTGACAAGACGATGGCCTCACTTTCATGTACTCTTTAGTATACACGGTGTCCCGCGTAACTTGAGCCAATAATGCAAAAATATGCAAATGTCACCTAGCTAGACAGAACCAAGGTAATGTTGTTTGCCGTTCCTTGGAGATACTCGCATCATATCTTTTTGCATGGCACCTAATTACAGGATTAGTCTTAACTAATTAATGAATTTCTCAAATGTTATAATTACATGAAAATAATAAAATTTTAGAGCAACATCAAAAACTCCCGATACAGCTTTCTGTTGCTCCATACGTGCTACAATAACGTGTTTTTTTTTTTCGAGCGTGAAAGAAGCCCGCAAATACACGCCATATTGCCTCGCTACTGGCCGCTCGAGGCACTTTGCGTGTATTTGGGGGCTTCTGTCACGCTGAGAAAAACATTTTTATGTAGCATGCATTGAGCAACCGAAGGCTCTATCGGGAGTTTTTCATGTTGCACTACAATATGGTAATATGTGAGAAGTTTATTAACAAATCAAGACTAATTATCAAATTATGCGGAACTATCAATATAACCTTAGTGTATTGAAGCGACGGCAAACAACGTTACCTTACTTGTGTCCAGATACATGGCATTTGCATATGTTTAATGTTTGGCTCAGGTTACGCGGGACACCCAGTAGACGTTTGGCGCTTCGGCGAAAGTGCATTCCAATAAAAGGCGCATACTTTGTATGCCAATAGGAAGAATATCTATAGGTTCACATTTGACGGTACTTCAGTGCCTATCGTTATCGTGTTTTGCTTCTGAGCTCGACGTCGCCGGCTTGATTACTGATGTAAAAAGCCGTATTTTGAGGGGACGGAATGCAAAATCATTTGTCTACCGTGTATTGGGCGCACTTTAAAGAACTTCAGGCGGTAGCAATCGACTCCGAGACACTGCCGTGTCTCTCATATCCTTTTTGTTGTCTTTTGACGTTAAAGCCGGTGATTCAATTTGGTTTGATTAGATTTCACCTTTGAGGCCAATTGAAAGTATGTGAGAGGTAATACGACTGACACCTATACCCGTGAAGGCCACGACGAGATTAGACGCATGAAGACTGGATCGCAAATGAATACGAATACACACTTCGTGCTAGAAAAGGCTTACAGACAGAGTGACGGCACATTTGTTTAAAGTTTAGACAAGCCATGGACGGAAAAAACGAGGTGACGACAGGATCTAGCAGCTAAAGCAGCGCCGTAAGCTGGTATCTTCGTCAGTAGAAAATCCTTGTGCTTGCCTTCAGTGCGTTAAGATTTCATTGGTCAACATAACTCGCAAGGCGTGCCGCAAAAAAAGAAGGCTACTGGGCTGTGCGAAGTATCGTAATCCCGTGGCAGGGGTAAGTCAGCGTGCAGAGAGTCTTCTTCCACAACAATTATTGAATTACTGGACGGCTAACGCAGCGGCACACAAAACATCACGAAGCCGTGTAGTGAGGAGGCAAGCTCACGGTGTAATTAAGACGCCGACAAAAAAAAAAGAAAAGAGAAAACGTAGACTAAACAAACAGGACCAAAGCACACTTGCAAGCAGTTAATTCAAAATGTCACTCGCATCTCTTCTCGCAGGTGACGCAGGCGGGGCGCCGTTGGTTTATGGATGGTTTTGAATCAAATACTACTTGTAATCGGGCGCAAATCCTGTGCGTGTCCGTCCTTTCTTCGTAACTGGTTCGGCCGTCTATCCTCGCGAAAGCTTTCTTGTAATCCACCTCCCCGCCATAGCGAGTTGGCTTATGGGTTCCTGTCGATAGATATGCGCTGCTACTGACTGCAACCCGGTCGCCCCCTGTCAGCGCTCCTTGCGCAGAAGCTGGTCACCGGGATCAGGCCACACTCCAGGCCTTTTGTGCAATTTTATCAACACGCGGATTTTTTTTTATCATTATCAGCCTGGTTACGCTCACTGCAGGGCAAATTCCTCTCCCATACTTCTTCAACTGCCCCGATCATACACTAATTGTGGCCATGTTGTCCCTGCAAACTTCTTGACCTCATCCGCCCACTTAACTTTCTGCCGCCCTCTGCTACGCTTCCCTTCCCTTGGAATGCATTCCGTAACTCTTAATGACCATTGGTTATGTTCCCTCCTCATCAACTGTCCTGCCCATGCCCCATTTCTATTTCTTGATTTCAACTAAGATATCATTAACTCGCGTTTGTTCCCTCACCCAATCTGCTCTTTTCTTATCCCTTAACGTTACACCTATCATTCTTCTTTCAATAGCTCGTTGCGTCGTCCTCAATTTAAGTAGAACCCTTTTCGTAAGCCTCCAGGTTTCTGCCCCGCACGTGAGTACTGGTAAGACACAGCTGTTACAAACTTTTCCCTTGAGGGACAATGGCAACCTGCTGTTCACGATCTGAGAATGCCTGCCAAACGCACACCAGCCCATTCTTATTCTTCTGATTATTTCCGTCTCATGATCCGGATCCGCCTTCACTACCTGCCCTAAGTGGATGTATACCCTTATCACATCCAGTTCCTCACTACCTATCGTAAATTGCTGTTCTCTTCCGAGACTGTTAAACATTACTTTAGTTTTCTGCAGATTTATTTTTAGACCCACCCTTCTGCTTTGCCTCTCCAGGTCAGTGAGCATGCATTGCAATTGGTCCCCTGAGTTACTAAGCAAGGCAATATCATCAGCGAATCGCAAGTTACTAAGGTATTCTCCATTAGCTCTTATCCCCAATTCTCCTCAATCCACGTCTCTGAATACCTCCTGTAAGCACGCTGTGAATAGCATTGGAGAGATCGTATCTCCCTGCCTGACGCCTTTCTTTATGGGGATTTTGTTGATTTCTTTATGGAGGACTACGGTAGCTTTGGAGCCGCTATATATGTCTTTCAGTATTTTTACATACGGCTCGTCTACACCCTGATTCCGCAATGCCTCCATTACTGCTCAGGTTTCGACTGAATCAAACGCTTTCTCGTAATCAATGAAAGCTATATATGAAGGTTGGTTATATTCCGCACATTTTTCTATCACCTGATTGATAGATCTTTTTTATCCGGTGGAAAATTGCGCGGCACCGGGATTCGAACCACGGTCCTCTTGCACACGAGGCGCATGCTCTACCTCTACGCCACCGCTGCACTGCCGTTGCCCAAGTAGTATCAAAACACTGTCTTTCAGGAATACCGTCATGCGCGTCGTGCGCCCAAAGAACTCGGACAATTGTTGGTGTCAGCGTCTTCGCGTCGGCAGCCATCATACGCATAGCAGCCGGAGGCTTCGCAGCTTCTGATTGGTGGACGCCGGCGACGCGTTGCAGCCTCTAATTGGCGCACGCCAGCGAAGCATGCCACGCGTCGGCTATCTTCGAAGCTTCGAGCATCGGTAGTCAGCAAAATCCCCGCGCGTCGACACGCTTCACATTGTTCAGGACCTACACTTTTAACGCATTTGAAGCAATGGCACGTGCTGAAGCGTGCCGACGTGTGCCAATGGTTGGGCCTTAAAAGTGCTGACGGATTAAAAATTGGTAGATTGGACGCATGTGCTGCAATCGCCTGTAAACGAAGATTTCATTTACGCTTACCGGCATTTCTTCGCTTCCCCTTCTTCATGACTGTGCAGCTCAACCTGATTGGCTCCATGCACGCTATGCTCCCCCCCCCCCCCCCATAGAGTTTCTAAATAAATACTCTAGAGGGAAATGTGACGCTAGTGTCTACGGGGGCTCTCCTGAGCGTTGCCTCAAGCTACATGGAAATGATGGGAAGTACAGGCTTCGGATGAGCTTCGATCTTTAGACTAGTGGCTTTTGCTTGCCGTGCAGTAAACGAAGCTATAGTGAAAGATTATCGCGTAAAACCTAATTTTATTTCTGCAGCATCTCATATAATGCACAAGGTATTACATAAATTTTGCATGACTTTGACATTGAAGCACGGTTTACCACCTGGGCACATCGCGGTATGCATTCTTCAGCAATTCTGTTCCCGATTTCGCGCCAGAGCATAATTATTTATTTTTACGACAGCAATAACAACCGTGCATGCACTTATATAAATATACTCATGCAGTATTCATGGAAATAAAAATTTTTTACTCGGAGAAAGTGTTGCGCCTTTGAAAGGAATGCTACAAGTGTCTTCTGCTACGACGCCTGTTAGCTGCGAAAGTGAGGCTTTTCTCGCAGACGACCGGCACTTGAGAACTCTCTCGCTGTTTCAAAAGGTTGAATCGGCTGTCAAGATTGCTGAACGTCTTCAAGTACTTTTAGCACATCGGTTGCAGTGCTAGCTAGGATGCTTGTGGCCTCCTGCGAGCATGCTTCATTATATTTTATATTGACCTACCCTTTCTGAAGCGTGCGCCAGCAGCTGTTATGTCCTGGCTTTACACTTGCTCCTTTTGCGACAGCAGACTACAGCCAAGAAGCAAAAACCAGTAAGTCTGTGTTCGCAAATGTCCAGAAACACACATTTCAATGAGGACGTAAACGAGCGATGCGCAATGAAGCCCTCGATCAAATTTGATTAACGAGCCACTAGAAGTGCAACTGTGTATATCTTGTGTCAGTTTTTTGCTCTTCTGAAGTTTCATAAAGCACGTAACGCTACAGCGCCAACCTAACACAATCACGAACCAAGGTAAAAACTGTGAAAACACGTTCTTTCAACGTTTACGATGCCGTCACTTTCTTGTCAGGGCTTCGACACCACACCACGAAAGAAGCATTGCCCCAACCGCTGTCACAGCGTGCTACCGCCACTTCGAGCAACAGAACGAAGGCAGAGAGCTTTGCGTCGCCCTGTCCCACTGCGGGTTACAGCAGTTGCACTTGGAGTGAACCCAAAACTGCCAAAAATACCTGTAGACTAGTTTGCCAGTCAAGAGATTACCAGTCTGTAGCCTGTACTTCCCATCATTGCTAAGATGGTTGAGTGATCGCAGCGCCAGATTTCCCTCTAGTTATCATAATATCAAAATTTATGCTTTGCTCTCATTTTATTGAATTTACATTTTATATTCTAGACTTGGCGGCTTCTGTTACAGACTTCTTTACTCATCGGCAGCCAACGCCTGCACATCTATTCTGGGCAATTGTCCAGTATTGCTCACATACCAAGTGGCCCAAATCGTGTAATAGGAAACACACCAAGTGGCACATACCCTGTATCCCGTTCGCAGTGGTGCAAGTTGCCGATATGGAAGCATACCTAGTGGCACATGCCCGATTGCGGATGCCAAGTGGCTTTGCTTTGTAAATTAGTGTCGGCACTCACTGGCACATAGCAAGGGGCCCGCGTTTTATAATCAACAAGACAACATTAGTCAGAGCCCGCAAATTGAAGGGAAGAGGCAAAGGATGCTCCGCTTTAAAACTTCGAACTTCACAAATTGGAGTTTTGGAAGATTTTATCAAGTTGGCAACAGTTCCAAATATGTTTTCACAGGTGTGTAAAACTACCTAAAAAATGGCAACTTTGTGAACTAGGAAATCCACTCAATGCTGTCACCCTGTCCTTCAATTTTATGCGTATTTGCTGCTACATCCACCCGCGTTAACTGCTACCAACTTCTCATTTTCAAGCAGTAGTCACGCTTGCTGCGGCGCATACCAAACCACCCTGCTTACACATGAGCAGTGACCCACTGTGTATGGTAGAAAAATGGTCATGAACGTTGAAATAATTTGTTTATAAGTTACCGCAAAATGTGTCCTCTCAGTTTATTTGCGGAACAGGAGCGACATTTTTTCCTCTCATGCATCGCCAACAATCCCGAGGAGATACGTCAGATTCACTGTTACCGCCTTTTCCTCACGAGTCCAGCTCGCTAAATAATAACACGATGCAATGGGCGTGGTGCCCTGATGGTTCATTATTGCATTTAACTTCACCAATCGTTACCGTTCCGTCCGGACACTGCGTTTTTTTTTGTGCACTACAATGGCAGGGGTTAGAATCAGAATCAAATTTTATTATGAAAATCATGAGACATATCATTCCGTGAAGGCGGATGAGCAACGAAGCTTGCAAAACACGGGGGGATGCTATCTTGGATCTTGTGCTAACCACTGAACCCGTCAACGTGTCTGTTCATGTGTTAGGCTGTATTAGTGGCCACAATGTCCTCCACTGTGAATACGATCTAAAGCGCGAAACAAGTGTACAAGAAAAGAAAACAATTATGATTATGTGCGAGCAAATGTTGAAATGATCACCAGTGAGGTCTCGGCTTTTTGCGTAGAATTCTTGAGCGGCACGCATGATTGTGATAGCGATGATAACTGGATGATAATTTGTAACAAGCTGACTGAGTGAACCTAAAGAAAAGTACATATAAAAAATACAAATAACTCTGTATACTGCAAGTGCGTGGTTCCCCTCTGTCGTAAGTCGCTGTATTAATAAAAAAGCGCTCTTGTTCAGAAGCTAAACTGCCGACGTCTGATGACGCCTGGAAGTGCTATCGGGAACAATCCAACTTATGCAAAACCGAAATTGAAGCAGCTAAAGACAAAGTTTTGCGCCATAGTATTTCCACCATGTTAGCAAACAGCAACAAAATTGATGGAAAGTAATAAACCCCAAACCGTGCACATAAGGCTTCATTTCCATAATGAAACGCAACGAGTTCCTTCCACCATCAGAGGTCGCCACTGCATTAAATTATTTCTTCTGTTGTGTTCTTAGAAGTGAACTTCCCCTTCCCGATGATATTGAACTCGGTTCTTTCACCTCCATTATAATATATATCATAATCACTCAGAAGGGCATTGAAGCTGCTATTGATCGTCTTTCTAACAGGTCGGCTCCAGGTCCAGACTGAATCTGTCGAAAACTATTAAAATAACTAAAGTAGTGATATCTCGCATTTTTGCCGCTCTTTTCCAACAATCTATTGATTCAGATACTTTCCTGGCGGATAGAAAATAGCTAAAATAATTCCAATATTTAAGTCCAGTGACCCATCACCTGTCTGTAAGTAAAGATTTATTCCACTTATCAGTATTCCATGTAAAATATTAGAGCACACTATATTATCAGAAAATTATGAAATACCTACCAGAGCCAGTCTTCATTTCATTAACCAACACGGGTTTCAACAGGGTTGCTCATGTGAGATGAAGCTAGTCAAGATATTCTCTGACCTGTACCAAGCTATGAACGATTCATCGCATATAGACGCCTTATTTATTGATTTTGCGAAGGCTTTAGACAAAATCGCTCATAACGGTTCATTATTGAAAGTTCGCTATTTTAATATAAATAGTACAACTGCAAATGCGATGAGTAAATTTTTAACGAACCGGTACTAATTTGTAACTACTAATTTTATTTTCCGCGAGCACTAGTCAAATCTGGGATGCCGCAGGGCAGGTATTGGGACCAATTTCATTCCTACTATACATCAACGACATCTGCAATAATATTAAATCTACAATACGACTATTTGCAGATGATTGCGTATATATAGACAAGTAATTAACTCTTCCAACACTGACATTCTGCAATCTGACCTCGCGAAAATTACCGACTGGTGTAAACATTGGCAAATGCAAATAAATGTTTGAAACACTGAGGCTATAGCTTTCAATAGAGCTAGTAACCCGAGGCTTACCTAATACTCGATGAACGGCATTAGTATTGCACATGCGCACACAATAAAATACCCGGAAATCCATTTATCATCAAACGTTTCATGAAATCAACACATCGAAGCGATTAGTAGCAGCGCGTGTAAAACCCTTCGCTACATTAGGCGTAACCTTGACTCGGCAAACAAGTCCACTAAATTATTGGCCTATACGACACTTGGTCGTTCGAAAATGGATTACGCGTCTTTTATATGCCACCCGCATCAGTCGTACCTCATAAGCTAGCTCGATTCAGTACAAAACAAAATTACTCACGATCGTCTAGCATCACTAACAATAAAATATGTCTAAATCTCCCTCTAGAAAATCCAAGCCTGATAAGACTTCTTTCGCATGTTCACAACCTTTGTCATTGCAGGTCGTCTTTCAGCGCATGCCACATCAGGCCGCTCCCGCGCCTTGATCATCCTTTTAAAGTGCTTAAGTCTAACTGTTTAAGTCACTCACCCCTCTTTCTCACGAAATATCACTCGAAAATGTTACCAAATAAAAATGGCGTCAGCTCCAAGTCATTATGATATTATAGGAAAACTAAAACACAAATTTACCGTACTCACGTAGGATTCTCTCACTCATTCGTTATAGACATAACTGTGTTATTTTACCCTTTTTTCTCACCATATTTTGATGTTCCTGTGGTGCTCTTCCAGGCAGGCATGAACCAGGCGGTTGCAGGGAAAGTACGCAAAGGGAATTGCTTTATTCCATTGACAAGGTGACTGGCGAGCGCCAGCACAGCTGGCGCACCGGCTGTGATAAGCTGGGAAGAAGTGCGCCGGTTACACTCGGCGCCGCGGTATATAAGCTCCTATCAAAGGGGCGTGTCGCAGTAGCGCACGTGTAGGTTATCGGTAGACATGCAGCCACTACACTCCCCCGTTCGTATTGTAATTCGGGCGCATGCACTGAAACAAAAAGTAGCTCATGGCACATAGCGGTCTGGAGGGCGCCGCTGCCTTGCAGGATAACGCCGCTCTGCCGTGGCTGGAAGAGAAGACTAAGCTGGCTGCACCGGGTCGCGGCTGCTCGGCGTCGTCCCGCTGTTCAGGGATGTACGAAAAGTCCATATCCCTGCCTGGAATTATGTGGTTCTGGTGGCGCTTCCAGGCAAATACACCTCAACCGGTTTCCACACGAACTCTGTATGAAACAGGTCCAGTCCGCCCTAACACAATCCCAGGCAACCACTTTTTACCGCGTCTGAAATTTCCCACAAGAACACTTTCACGCACAGCGAAACCACGTGCGCGCTGCTTGCGACGCACCGTCTGGACGAACTGCCGCGTTGAAACCTTCTGCTGCAGCGAGGGCTTGACGGCATCTAGACTGGTGCGGAGTCTACGCTGTAGCAGGAGAGTGGCCGGCGCCTCGCCCGTGGTGGCATGTGGAGTGTTCCTGTAAGACAACAAAAACTCTCCCAACGTGGTGCTTAAGCTCGCGGCAGTACTTTTCCGCAGTGCTGCTTTCAAAGTTTGGACAAATTGTTCAGCTTGTCCATTACTGCTCGGATGGTAGGTTGACGTCTTCACATGGCGCGTGCCAATGCTCTTAAGGTAGTTTGAAAACACAGCTGAGATGAATTGCGGTCTGTTGTCAGACACCACAACTTCAGGGTAACCAAACCTGCAGAAGATTTCGTGGATACGGTTTACTGTGTTTTCCGCGGACGTGTCCCACATTTGGCACACCTCCGGCCACTTGGAGTGAGCGTCGGCCACAACCAGGAACATGGCACCCTTGAAAGGTCCGGCAAAATCGATATGCAGACGTTCCCATGGTCTGGTTGGCCATGCCCACGGGTGCAAAGGAGCCGGGCAAGGCATCGCGCGTTGAGTTAAACAGGGGTTGCAAGAACGCACTTGGGTCTCAATGTCGCGATCGCTGCCTGGCCACCACACGTAACTGCGTGCTAGTTCTTTCATCCGAACAATTCCAGGATGTCCCTGGTGCAATTCTTCGAGCATCTGCGACTGGTGTTTCCGAGGTATAATGACACGCATTCCAAGAAGGAGACACCCTAGCTGTGCAGAAAGTTCACAGCGTCTGTGAAAAAACTGCTTTATTTCTTCACTCACGACGTTCTCAGGCCAATCGTTCATTACGTTCTGCATGACGATCTTTAGAATCGGATCTCGGGCCGTTTCGCGTGCCACATCGCGATAGTTAATTGGCAAGGACTGCATGCGTAGGAGATAGAACTGGTCATCCGAGCATTCTTCACTTTCACTTGGCAGAGGCAATCGAGATAAGCAATCTGCTTCGGCATTTTGACTTGATGGCTTACACTTCTATGTAAAATTGTAAGCAGACAGAACTAAAGCCCAGCGTTGCAGTCTAGCTGTGGCAACACTTGGTATTCCCGTCTTGGGACCGAAAATTGTCTGCAAGGGTTTGTGGTCAGTAACGAGAACAAATGAACGCCCGAAAAGATAGTAGTGGAAACGTTTGACGCCGAAAACTAGAGCGAGCGCCTCTTTTTCCAGCCGACTATAATTGACCTCCGCTGAAGATAAGGCACGTGATGCGTACGCAACCGGAAGGCACCGACCATTTGGCTCCACATGAGAGATGACAGCTGCTATACCGTATGCCGATGCATCACACGACAGTTGCAGGGGCGCACTGGGTTCGTAGTGAGCGAGAACCGGTGGCTGCGACAGCAGCTGCTTGATATCCGAGAAGGCTGCTTCGCACTCTTCTCTCCAGGCCCAGGGAACATCGAGCCGCAGCAATCTGTTTAGGGGTAAAACGACGTTTGACAGGTTAGGAACAAACTTGCCATAGTAGTTTATCAAGCCCAACAGTGAATGTAATTGCTGCTTGTCCGTGGGACACGGAGCCTTTGCGATGGCTTCTAGCTTGTCAGTGCCCGGTTAAATTCCGTGCGCGCTAATTACGTGTCCCAAGTACTGCGACTTGTCTTTGAAAAACTCGCATTTTTCTTTCTTTACCCTGATGCCTCTGTCTGATACCGCCTCCAGATTTTTTTAGGTGCTCCTGTTCAGTCTTTCCGGTGACCACGATGTCATCGATGTAACAAGTAACTCCGTCAAGGCCCTTCAGAATATCATCCATCATCTGAAAGATCGCCGGCGCTGAGGAGATGCCAAAAGGCAAGCGGTTAACAACATATAAGCCCCCGGGCGTGTGTGTTCAAGGTCAGGTAGGCTTTGGATTCCTCGTCCATCTCGACTTGCTGATAAGCCCGACTTAAATCAATTTTGGAAAATTTCTGACCGCCCGCTAATGCTGCCAAAAGCTCATCCAGCTTTGGATGCGGGTACGTCTCGACATCTAGGATTGGGCTCAGCGTGAGTTTGTAACCTCCACAAATTGTAATCGACCCGTCCCACTTTACTACGGGAACAAGTGGTGTAGCATACTTGCTACTGGCGACACGAGAAATGATTCTCAACGTCTCGAGCTTTTCCAATTCAGCCTCTACCCTTATCACAAGAGCGAAAGGCACACTCCGTGCTTTTAGAAAACGAGGCACTTGGTCATCCTTAAACTTGAGGCTTGCCTGCTCTCCTTGTATGGTCCCTAACTCATCCTTAAACAGGTCTTCGTTTTTTCGTAGCAGCGTTTCTAGTGCCTTAGGTGGACTGCCTGACGCAGCGGACACCTTGAAAAGACCTCGAATGCCACCCCAGTCTAGCCCGATATGCTGCAGCCAGTTGCGACCTAAGAGTGGTAGGCCGCCTTGCGGAACAATGTAAAGCGGCAATCGTGCCTCTTGGTTATTGTGGCGGACCAGCACATCCATTACTCCTACAGGCTTTACGGTACGTCTTCCTGTGTACGTCTTCAGTTGCATCTTTGTTGGTTGCAAACGAACACCAGGAAAGTACACATTAGCCTGATGGTGTGACATGACCGATACTGCTGCTCCAGTGTCGAGCTCCATGTTTACAGTAGTTCCTTCTACATTTACGCCTACCATTATGGGTGCTGTTCGTGACACATCGACACTGTCGAGCTTAGTGAAGTCGTGCTAGGCCTTGCACTCAAGCGTGCGCATACACCGCTTCTGGTTTTTTGGTTCCGCTCTGCACATTCTGCGTACGTGCCCCTGCCGGTTACATTCGAAGCGAGTAGCTCGTACCTGCGGACACGCTTGCGCATCGTGCTTAAAAGAACCACAGCGATAACACTGCTGGGATTTGGCACGTTTACTTGCGTACTTATTCTTCTGCTTTCCGCTCTGCATTCGGTGAACTAGGCCACCGCTATCTGATAAATCATGGGCTGTCACTGCATTGTTCATTGCGGCCTCGGACGCCAGAGCACGGTCAACTGCCTTCTGGTAAGTTAATTGCTTGTCCTCGACGAACAGCTGTCTCTGGATGTCTATTCGCCGCATGCCGCACACAGAGTTGTCGCGAAGCGCATCGTCGAGAAAAGAACCCAAATCACAGGTTTGAGCTAGCCTGCGTATCTCTTCTACAAACTGAGCTATCATCTGCGTTTCCCCCCTGCACGGCGCGATAAAACTTGGCTCTCTCGGCAATAACGGATGGCTTTGGCGACAGGTGTTTGCTCAAAACTTCCCTAAGCTCGCTTAACGACTTCGATGTAGGCGTATCGGGAGCAGTCAAAGACTACCAGTTGGTAGGTTTTCGGAGCGATGAGACTCACGAAAACATCGACTTGAAGGCCGGCTGGAACCTTGTTCGCCCTCAGGTACGATGAGAGTCGCTCGTCATACGACGTCCAGTCACTGGTCGAGTCGTCAAAAGGTTCCATCTGTCCCAGCTGCGAGGCCATTACGCAGTATTGTCGGTTCCGAAGAAGAGACTGCCAACTTAGCTGCAGGGTCCCGCTGTCGATGCGTTGATCCTCGTCGCCATTATGTGCTGTTCTTCCAGGCAGGCAGGAACCAGGCGGTTGCAGGGAAAGTACGCAAAGGGAATTGCTTTATTCCATTGACAAGGCGACTGGCGAGCGCCAGCACAGCTGAGCCGCCGGCTGTGATAAGCTGGGAAGAAGTGCGCTGGTTAAGCTCGGCGCCGCGGTATATAAGGTCTTATCAAAGGGGCGTGTCGCAGTAGCGCACGTGTAGGTTATCGGTAGACGTGCAGCCACTACAGTTCCTTCCGCCAATGGCTTTGTTTTAGGTTAGCACCGAGTTCCTTGTACAGCATAACATTTGCTCTAGTGGTGTTATTTCATTGTTTAGTGCAGTATCTGCTGGTATGTGTGCCTTTTTTAGCAAGCATTTTCCTTGTATACGAAGTAACCAAGTAACGTTGACTTTGTGTAACAACGACTCTGATGCTCTTCAACGCTTAAGATGTGTCGCAGCATTGCTCTTACGGTGTTATTCTTCTTCCCTGTTTTTCCGCTTGTGTTCTTTATATTTTAGCATGCATTATCTGTTTAAATGCGTATACTGTAACTATCCCTCATTTATTGTAACACTCGTATGTAATGCCCGTATGGGCCTTTAGGGTACTTCATTACAAAAGAAGCTATGTAGCGCACGACAGAGAGGCGGCACAGAATTTTGTTGAACAACGGTATGGACACCTTTATTGTCTTGGTCGGTGGTGATCGTGGCAGAAGGCACGCAAGCGCATTTATTTATATAGATTCGCAATCACCCGTGGTACACGTTCCTTATACACGCTCGTCATATACATTCGTGATTTCCATTTCGCGATATAATGAGGCAAAAAATTTGAGACCAAAATCACCACACCCACTGGAAATGGACCATTGCCATCAGCGCCTTCGCAGAGGGAGGGGCAGTATGGGAACTCTGGCATGGCGAGCGCCATCGGAGTCAGCTGTGGAAGACGACGAAGACGAATGCGCGAGCAGTGGCACGAACGCGTTCGCGTGGTTACGCCGAGGGGCGCCAACGTGCCAGCTGTGGAAAAAAACGACAGCGAACGCGCGAGCAGTGGGACGAGCCGTTGCTTATGATGATAGTTTTTGCTCGCACACATGAGAGAGAAAGAAATTTATTTGCAGAAAGGCAGAGAGGTCGGCTCTCGCACACGTGAAAATTTCACGGAGCCTTAGCCATAAACAGCTTCGCTGTTATATATGATGATGTTACAAAATACATATACAGGAAGAGGTCCCAAAGTCAGAGACGGAATTGGGACCCCTTTACGTGGTATAACGAAAATTTAGTCATAGGAACGACAGTAAAAGAAACAATAACTATAAAAACAAATTACAAAGTCGCAATTACGAAAGCATCTGAACAAATTGAACAGAAAAGCGGCGTCATTTAACAATTTTACAAGTGAATAATAAAGTTAATATTATAAAAAATGGCAGTGAGTTCCATCATGAAAAAGCATCGAAATGAATAATTTCCTTGCCGTAGTTAGCTCGACCTTTAGGCACTATGAGGTCTTTGTTGAGAGCAAATCTTGCGCTCTTAGTCCTATCTAGTGAAGTAGATGGAATGAAAGAAAACGGGAATTGATTATTGATGTGCCTAAATTACCGGACACCTAGATTTTATTTAATTATGCCGGACACTGCAAGGTGATTATTGGCTTGCAATAATTACTTGGCGTTGGTTTAGTACTAACTTAAAGTTACCTCGATTGCAATGGCGGAGGGTGACTGCAGTATGTATTACCTCATGTAATTATACAGTGGCATATATGTAATTGAATGAATGCGTAGTACAATGATAAGAAAATTAGAGGTGCTAAAAATGCAGTAGAACTCATCTCACGATGACTGTCGATGGCAATGCGAATTGCAGTCGGGCTATGTAACGACAGGCCATATTACTGAAGTCACGCACTTGTAGTGGTAATTCTGAGACATTCGTTGATTCGGCTAACCAACATACTGCTATATCGTCACACTTTACTATGGCACTCACTTGCCAAGTTCACCCATGAGCATGGAAGCATGACGATAACTGTGCGACACTGACGTATTGGCGACGGAATCGTGATGAAGGAACGTTACCGATGGAACGCAAAGGCGTCTAACGGTGACGGCATGGTGACCACGAGATGCCGATTCTGAAATTATGATCACGGTATAAAGACGATAACGTGACGATGATGACCTGAGGACAATGAGTTGACGACGACTTTACGACGAGCATGGTGTGATGACGACGGTATGACGTCAACCGAATGAAGCAGCGGGAGCAACGACGATGACATGACCAAGATGGCATGA
Source organism: Dermacentor variabilis (assembly GCF_050947875.1). Classification (NCBI taxonomy): domain Eukaryota; kingdom Metazoa; phylum Arthropoda; class Arachnida; order Ixodida; family Ixodidae; genus Dermacentor; species Dermacentor variabilis. Next base: position 239,880,685 of record NC_134569.1, on the reverse strand, counting down.
CGACGACAATACGACAACGGACGCGTGACAGCGTCTGTGTGACAACGACTACGGCACGACGACTGCAGCATAGTCTCCATTGAATGGCGACAGCATTAATACAATAGAATGACCAACAAGGAATGACGTCGACGGATTGACTAAGGTAGTATTATGGCAAGAGCATGATGAAAATGGAATGACAATACTGAAGTGATGACAATGGTTACGAAGATGCTGAAGCAGTGAAGAAACTAGGAATAGGCAAGAATCAGATGTATGCGTTAAGAGGCAAAGCAGGCACTATCATTACTAATAGGGATAAGATAATTCAAGTGGCTGAGGAGTTCTATAGAAATTTATACAGTACGAGTGGCACCCACGACGATAAGATGGTATTACGACAATGCTATCATGACGACGGCATGCCAAGATTCCGAGTTCAAAGTTACAGTGACGACGATGGAATGTCTACAGCAGCATCCTGACGATGGTATGATGACTAATGCACGACGACGATGTATTAAGGGCGATGGCATTAAAACGGCATAAGGACAATGGTATGATGACAACTGTAGATAACAATAACATGACGATGACTATCACGAAACCACTATGACTACGATGATATCACGATGACGGCATGACGAGAGTCGGGAGATTTAGCTGGAGTCGCGATGATGGCAAGACCACGACGGCATAATCACGATTTAATGATTCCAGTATGCTTACAATACAATGCCGACAAAAATATTCACGTCGCGGAACGACAAAAGTGTTATGACGAAGACGGCGTGACAAAGGAAAGGCATGACAACGACATGAATACTGAAGTGATGACAATGATAAAATGAATCGACAGCGTGACAACAACCGCAAGATGACGACTTTGTGACTACGATGACGTGAAAACGGTATGACGAGAGTGGGCTGAGAAATCTAGAATGACGATGATACAACTACAATGACGCTATCACGACCCCGAGCACAAACATACTAATCCTAGCTATTATATCACTTGGGCGACTGGGTCGGAGGAGAAGACCTGACGACGACAGCATGACGAGAGTAAGATCACGAAGATACGATGACGAAGACTGCAAGATCACGAAGGAATTACCATGGTGGTGTGACAACGAATGCAAGATTCTACTTATGACGATGATGGCGTGACGGCAACGGCATGACGTTGGTGTGATGAAAAAGTGGAACAGCATCGATGTAACGATGACGGCATCTCGAATTAGCCTAGACTTGAGGAGGGAACGGAAGAAACTGGTACATAAGAAGCCGATCAATGAGTTAGCGGTAAGAGGGAATATAGAGGAATTTTGTATCAAGCTTCAGAAAAGGCATTCGGTTTTAACTCAAGACCTTAGCGTTGAAGCAATGAACGACAATCTTATGGGCACCATTAAGGATTGTGCACTAGAAGTCGGTGGTAACTCCGCTGGACAGGATACCGGTAAGCTATCGCAGGAGACGAAAGATTTGATTAAGAAACGCCAAGATATGAAAGTCTCTAACCCCACAGCTAGAATAGAACTGGCAATACTTTCCAAGTTATTCAACAAGCGTAAGATAGCTGACATAAGGAAGTATAATATGGATGGAATTGAGCATGCTCTAAAGAACAGAGAAAGTCTAAAAGCAGTGAAGAAGAAACTAGGAATAGACAAGAATCAGATGTATGCGTTAAGAGAGAAAGCAGGCAATATCATTGCTAATATGGATAATTTAAATGGCTGAGGAGTTCTACAGCGATTTATAAAGTACCAGTGACACCGACGACGATAATGGAAGAGGGATTACTCTAGAGGAATTTGACATCCCACAAGTAACGCCGGAAGAAGTAAAGAAACCCTTGGGAGCTATGCAAAGGGTGAAGGCAGCTGGGGAGGATTAGGTAACAGGAGATATGTTGAAGGATGGTAGCAGATTGCCCTAGAAAAACTGGCCACCCTGTATACACAAAAACTCATGACCTCGAGCGTACCGGAATCTTGGAAGAACGACAACATAATCTTAATCCATAAGAAAGAGGACGCCAAAGACTTGAAAAATTATAGACCGACGAGCTTACTGTCCGTTGCTTACAAAGTATTTACTAAGGTAATCGCAAATATAATCCGGAACACCTTAGACTTCTGTCAATCAAAGGACCAGGAAGGATTTCGTAAAGGCTACTCAAGAATAGACCATATTCATAATATCAATCAGGTGATAGAGAAATGTGCGGAATATAACCAACCCTTATATATTGTCACGTGGTAGTGACGTTAAAGAACACAGTAGCAATACTGTGAACACAGTAGAAATACTGTGAGAGGCAAAACTAGCTTTTATTGGGTGAACCTGTGCCCACAAAACAGGCTACACTTAAAGCACAACGAGAGCGCCGAACACAGTCGGCGATTGTCGAAAATCTGATCAGTGGGTCAAGCGCGTCGGCTTTTATATATCAGCCATCAAATGTTCTAGAGTAATCGCTGGGACCCGCGTGCCTTCCACAAATTTTCTACATTATTCGCGTCACGCATACATGCAATCAGATTGCACAAGGTTCGGTCACAGACAGCGGATGGAAGCATCGATAACATTCCAGTAACTTCTTTCACATGCAGGCGCGTCCTGCGCTGTGCGGTAACATTTAGGCGGTGAAACATGTCGCCGGATAAAGACAAACAAGTACACGTGTCAATATATAGCTTTCATTGATTACGAGAAAGCGTGCCATTCAGTCGAAACCTCAGCAGTCATGCAGGCATTAAGGAATCGGGGTGTAGACGAGCCGTATGTAAAAATACTGAAAGATATCTATAGCGGTTCCACAGGCACCGTAGTCCTCCACAAAGAAACGAACAAAATCTCAATAAAGAAGGGTGTCAGGTAATGCGATACGATCTCTCCAGTGCTCTTCACATCGTGTTTACAGTAGGTATTCAGAGACCTAGATTGGGAAGAATTGGGGATAAGAGTTAATGGAGAACTTGCGATTCGCTGATGATATTGTCTTGCTTAGTAACTCAGGGGACCAACTGCAATGCATGCTCACTGATCTGCACAGGCAAAGCAAAACGGTGGGCCTAAAATTATACTGCAGAAAACTAAAAAAAAATTTTAGTCTCGGAAGAGAACAGCAGTTTACAATAGGTAGCGAGGCACTGGAAGTGGTAAGGGAATACATCTTCTTAGGGCAGGTAGTGACCGGGGATCCGGATCATGAGTCTGAAATAATTGGAATAATAAGAATGGGCTGGGGTGCGTTTGGCAGGCATTCTCAGATCATGAATCTCAGGTTGCCGTTATCCCTCAAGAGAAAAGTGTACAACAGCTGTGTCTTACCAGTACTCACCTACGGGCTGGAAACCTGGAGGCTTACGAAAAGGGTTCTACTTAAATTGAGGACGACGCAATGAGCTATGTAAAGAAGAATGATGTGTGTAACGTTAAGAGATAAGAAGAGAGCAGATTGGGTGAGGAAGAAACTCGAGTTAATGATAGCTTAGTTGAAATCAAGAAAAAGAAATGGGGGGGGGGGGGGGGGCATGGGCAGGGCATGTAATGAGTAGCGAAGATAACCGATGGTCTTTAAGGGTTACGGGCTGGATTCCTAGAAAAGGGAAGCGTAGCAGGGGGCGTCAGGAAGTTAGGGGGGCGATTGAGATTAAGAACTTTGCAGGGACAACTTGGCCATAATTTGAACAGGACTGGCGTAGTTGGAGAAGTATGCGAGAAGCGTGTGCGCTGCAGTGGGTGTAGGAAGGCACGTGATGATGATGATGATGATGATGGTGTTGGTGTTGGTGGTGGCGGTGGTGGTGGTGGTGATGATGATGATGATGACGATGATGTTGATGATGACGACGACGACGACGACGACGACGACGACGACGATGATGATGATGATGATGATGATGATGATGATGATGATGATGAAGGACGACGGCAGCATCATGACTACGAGCCAACAACTTAAGTGACTGGGTCGGAGTAGAAGACATGATGACGACTGCAGGACGAGGGTGACATCACGAAGCTGGAATGACCACAATGAAGCGACCACGAGGGCATTACGACCTGGAGCACATACCTGGTGGCCCAAGCAGGTAGACAACTCGGTTCACACGGTTGGCGTGAGGGGGCTGGATGGATCGATGGAAGGATGGATGGATGGGCACGGCACTAGAAAGAATGACTAGGCGCCTCTCCAATTGCTTCCTGTCACTTTTTTTCCTGTTTTCCATTTCTGAAACTGATCACCTTTTTGCGGTATAATGCTTGTGCAATATAAAATATTAGTTCCTCATCACAAGTGCATTCAGAGCAGAAACGTGTAATCCGCATTTCCGGGTGCGCAACCCTCCGCAAATATCACTTTCGAATTGTTTTGTCTGGCTGTGTTTTCATTATCTCGATGACGCAATGAATTTGTAAAAACTATATTTCAGAAGAAAGACTTACTTCTTGCCTTATGCGGCAAGCCGTTGCGTCAAATGTGATTGCCCCTCCTCAGACGCCGTGAGCGCCAGAGACGCCTGCTCGAGAACTAATGCTTCGATATTTAAAGAAGCGCGTCTGTACAGTTTATTAGTGCTCATACGGGGTGTTTCAGAGAACACTTTCAAAAATTTTTAATGGTGGCCTGTGGCAGATAGCTCAATTCTAGTTGATGAGCTGGTCTACACGTAGCAGTGGACACTACTTGCCCAAAAAATTGAAATGCAGAATTGACTAACAAGAATTCACTCATTAACGTTTTAGCTAATTATCTTATGACCCATGTTGCAATTTACAAATTGTAGCGCTGGACTTCGCAAGGCGGATCCACTTCGAAAGAATTCTCAGGACGATATCAGTTTCCAGATGTAAGTTCCCGAAGTTTGCGGAGAAAAATTGGTGTTCCAGTTACTTGGGTGTTTCAGTGCATGAAACGACGTTCTGTTAACGAATTAACTGGAACGCCAATGCATTTCTCTGCAAAGTTCTGGAATTTATATCTCGAAACTGGTGTCAACTCGAAGATTTGTCACAAGTGGATCTACCTTGCCAACTCCACGGCTATAATTTGTAAATTGCAATATGGGCCATACTGTAATTAGGCACAAACTTAATTGGTGAACTTTTATTAATTACTTCATTTCGCATCTCAATTGTTTGTGCAAGTATTGTCCGCCGCTTTGGGTAGACCAGCTCATGAAGTAGAATTGATACCTGCCACAGGCAACATTTAAAGATTTTTGAGACTGTTCGCTGAAACACCCTGTATAATGAGCGATTCACATAAAGCGTTGCGCAGTTACATAGCGCAGCTCTTAGGCTCCCGTTCTTGCGGCGAGCGTTGTCATAACCCAGCGGACGAGCACAGCGAAGAATGAAGGAGCGAACGTGGAGCGCAGCGGGGGATGAAAGACGCGAGGAATAAAGTGGAGGAGAGGGCTGTAGTGTAACCATCAGGCGGAAAGCGGAGGAGGAGGGTATGTCGAAAGCGTGAGAAGAAAAACGTATTGCGGCGACTATGGCTACGAGATGGCGCCAACGCTAGCGTGCGTCTTAGAGGTCTGTCTGCGGAGGCTGCTGTAAACCGCGCCCGCGCCTCACCCACGCTCTGCCTCTCGCGGTCTGTCGATTAGCGACGCAGCCGCGCCACACTTCGTTCGCAATGTGCCGCAAGAGACAAGTTGACCGCGCAAGTCAATATATCGAGAAATGAAAACACGTATATAGCAGTGTTCAAATTTTGCATTAGGAAGCGTCGTTATCTTCGGTGATTTTCTTCTTCCTTCGGATAGACAGCGTGTAGAGCCACATTGCATTGCACTCACACTGACACGAGTACTTATTTATAATTGTCTCGTGGACAGCGTTTAAGCCACTGTGTTTGAGACGGTTCCCTGCGGCGGAGCCTCCGAGAATCCCGTTGAGGAGAAAGCCGTTTGCTCCAGAACGCGCACAAACCATTTAATACAACTATATTATAAACAGAAACACAAAATAAATGCTCAATCAAAAAATAAATTCACAGCGAGAAACAAATGCACTCAAAGCTAGAACCGTATATAGAGCCCGCGAGTTAGGGCAGGCCACGAGTGTGATCGTGCGGAACAGTTCAACGTGGAGGGACTGAAGCGACGAAGGAAGCGGTGTTGTCTTCACCGAAAACGCCGATTTGGTTAACCGATGAGCGGCCGACCACAGCGTAGCAGCTCTGGCTGGGTGGGATGCAGGTGCCCTGGCAGCACGTGCGGATTGAGGCGGCTGGTCAAAAAACTGGGCCCGTAGCCCGACAGCTCGCGCTCTGCCTGCGGGCGCAGGAGTTCGCCGGCCTCGGCCAGCAGTCCGTGATCGGGTAGAGTTGAGACGCCTGGCAAGGGGTTTGAGGGGCGCCCCTGTCTTGTTAAGCCCTGGAGGTTCGGGTCCGGAACCCGACGGCCCGCCTTCACCACCCGGTCCGGTGGCCGATCTGCTCCTTTGCGTCACTTCGTGAAACTCTCCCTCTTCTGATAGCGCGCCTTGCGTTTCTGCCGCTCTGGCCGATTTGTCTCTGCCTGATTGGTTACCTTCGAAGATCCGTCTTCACAGGCAATTGGCGCCTGGAAACTCCGTGGGTTCTTCCGATTGGATTCATTTCCTTTTATCTTCCGCGTGCGCCCTCTTTGCCGTCCTCTTCATTTCGCCTCCTACAATGGCACTGTCTCGCGCACATACACACATCCCACTAAACGCGGTCACTTAGTGGTTATGGTGTTGGGCTGCTATTCACGAGGTCGCGGGATCGAATGCTGGCCACAGCGGCCGCATTTCGATGGAGGCGACATGCCAAAACACTCGTGTGTTTAGATTTAAGTGCACTTTAAGGAACCTTAGTTGGTCGAAATTATTCCGGAGTCCGCCACTACGGCGTACCTCATTATCCAATTGTGGTTTTGGCGCGTAAGACCCCATAATATCTTTTTGTGTTTAACCCGCTAACAGCATTAAAGTTATTGCTCAGCGCAAGACGTTCCATGATTTGGAACTTACTCTAATGTCGTCGTCCATTCTATCAATTGTGTAATTTCTCGCTGAACATTATGTATTCAGGCTGTACGCATGACACCAATTGTGTAGTGCTTTCTGGAAGACGCGCTGTTAGCGGCATCGCCGACAGCACTCGCTGCTATCGTTGTGCTTTCCTGTTGCTTGTTTTTTCGGTGCACAGGTTTACTCAATAACGGGTTACTTTTGTGATTCACAGTTCTCGCTACTGTGTTCTTCGCCATCACTACAACGTGACAATGTTATGCGTTGAAGATTTGCATAACTGGCAGAAGGCTCTGATAAAGTTCGCGCCAGATGTTGCTGGCGTTTTCTAACTTGTAAAATTTCTTATGCATTGCCAACACGGTTCCGCTTTTCCGCGTAATCTGAAAAACAATTACAAAAACAATTTAATATAATTAATTCTATTTGCCTAGAGGCCTTACACAATGTTCTAACGGTTTCTATCCTTGGAGTTTCTAGAACGCGCATGCAAAGCTGTTGACAAGTCTGCATATATTCTTGGGAAGTTCAGCTAACTACATGTTCTTAATGCAGAATCGCGCTTCACATTGCTTTAACTTTGTTATCATGCCTTCAATTTTTGACGCGGATATTTTTTCGATGCAGGAATCCATAATGCAACTACGTTCCTATGGAAGCCGGCTCTGCGCTACCAGTGCTTGTATGGCGAGCATAGCAGCTCATTCACAAAAGCAGCAGCCTTTTAACGGCGTACACAATTTCTGTTCAATAAATATCGAAATATATTGTGGCAATGTGGCTGTGTATTTATATATCGCACAAATACTCCAGACAACACATGGTTTAGGACCTTGCGATAGCACCTTGCCTACCATGGCAGCACCATTGCTTTTTTCGTGAAACTTAGGTGTCGGGGCCAACTATGGCGCCAAAAAAATATAACAATTACATTTTCTTTTAATGTTACCTAATCCACGGCCAAGCACTCCCTACAGATGGTTAATCAGCGAAGCTGAAACATGCGGCCCCGGTTCATTAAACGCCAGCTTGGAAGGCTGCCGGATCCTAGGTACGCAGTTGCTGCTTGCGCCCGGCTGCACGAGCTTGTTCTTGCCCATGGGCTGCAGCATCGGCACGACGTAAACAAGCTCGTTCCAGGTTCTGCTCGTGGCATTGCTGATCGAAAACTGCCTGCTCCTCAGGAGTACGTATGACACGTGGCCTACGCATTTCGGAGCCGGCAAGAAACTGCTGCGCGTGCGCTCGGCTGCGACGGAGAGCAACGACGTCTCCACTGGCGCAGTTAATCCAACACCACCAACGAGCACAAGGCTGTGTCACTCCGATCCACGATGGGCGGTAGCGAGCTTATCGTACTTGGACTTTACAGATTGACTTATAAACGCAGTTTTATTAATGGCGCCGCGATTTTGTGATCACAGCGCCGTCGATCCTCCGGCTTTATGCTGGTATGTGGGGCTACGTAGGGGGGTGCTCGGCGAGCGTGCTGTGCACGGCTGGTAGCAAGTTTCCACGTTTTTCTGAGAGGTTTCAGCAACTTTTTTGGATTGGGAGACTTCTGAGCGTGTCCTTACTAAGCTTTGAGCTTCTGTACAGCCACAATATCTAACGGTGACGGGTCCATATGTGCTGGCACAGCTCTGCCCGCGATCAAAATAAGAGGCGAGTCATGTCTGAACATTGCCGATACGTAACATGTGTGTAACGTTTAATTGTTCTGTCTAGACTTAAACTCTCCTAAAGTATAAATGACAGCATTCAGTGTTGTGTCCCTGAGCTGTGTGGTATGGCAAACCGGCGTGCATCCGAATAAAGGTAACTGCGAAGCACTGAGGAAGCGCGTTCCACTACCTATTGAGCTCGTAAGATTTTCGTGATATGATTTTCATAAGTTATTTTTGCAGCCGAATAGGGCAGGATGGGGACGATTGGAGATCGCAGGCACAAGTCTTCGTCCTGCAGTGGATGTAAAATATTATTATTATTATTATTATTATTATTATTATTATTATTATTATTATTATTATTATTATTATTATTATTATTATTATTATTATTATTATTATACTCCGAGCAATTCCGAGAAAAATATGTAGCCCCTCGACTTTTGAGGGACAACATTCGTTTCAATGTTCCTCGTTAGTCAACTCGGTATGGCGAGGCACGGCGATGCGTCTATGTGCACAAAATCTTTAATGATCTACCTGACGAATTTTTCTCGGTTCAGTCAAAAAAGGTTTTAGCGAAGATGTCATCTTCCATTTGAGTTTTCTTTTATGTATGGGTATGTGTTTATTTGAAGTAATTTGGTTGTATTAACCTGTATATCTTTATAAACTTACAAAAATGTTCATTACGTTGCCATAACTTGTTTTTAATTTTTGTTTTTTGTTCTATGTAAGCATAAAAAAATGTTCACTATGTTGGACTACCATGTATCAAATTTCCTGCTTTTTATCTATATAAGCGTGAAAATGTGTTCACGCTACATTGTATTAACATGTATCTAATTTTCATTTTGTTTGCACAATGTTTTGTCGGCACTAAGGCTACACATGTATGTACATACACTGACCTCATCGCTGTTGCCGGCACTGCCGGGCCTAGTCACACAAGCCATTTAGGCTTCGACAGGCCCGCTTGCTATGTATTTTTTCTTGTGGTGCATAAATAAATAAATATTATTATTATTATTATTATTATTATTATTATTATTATTATTATTATTATTATTATTATTATTATTATTATTATTATTATTATTATTATTATTAGAGCAGAGTGGTGACCTGTTGGCACTGAGTCATCTGACATGGAAGCAACCGCACACGGAACACGTTAGAGTCGCAACTAATTTGCTCTCACACAGCTACCATTCGAAGCTGTCGCTGGGAGACGCGGCGACTCGCATACACCAGTGCGAGAACACTAACGCGGAACGCTTGTTCGAGGCTACGTTCCTCCTCGTCGATAAAACAGTCGATACGAAACACCACCGCGACGCCGACGACGCCAGCGAAAATTTGCCTGGAGTGTCAATTGGTGTCGCAATAAAATTAGAGATGTAACATTTTCATTAAGGAAAGCGACGGTATGTATTGTAGAGTAAACGAGTGTCAGTATTATGCTTGGTCGACAGATAACAAGACATTAAAAACTCAAGTTGTGGACTGTGTCTTAATAGTATAAAAGTGTCTCGTATGTCGTTGCCTATATTCATGTCTCGTGCGCCGCAACCGTAACAGGCAGCTCATGGTATACTGGTCGAAGACGGTAGAGAATTAGCTTATGTGGTAGCAACTTGGGCGAATTGGTTCATATTGATACATGCACATTGCGTGTTTCTTGTGGACGACGCACGTGGGCGCCCGGACAAAGATGACGAACGTTCTCTGGCTCTCGAGCTGTCGGCTGAACTGGCCAGCGCTGCAGTTAGCCTTTACTTTGTAATATACTGTGTAAATAGTCTACGATTCTTAGTCCTTCGCTCGCGTAACGTTTTGGTGGAGGGTGCCGTCGTTCCCGTCCTCGCCAGGGAGCTCCGCAGCGGCCGCACCGTCCTGCTTTCCGCCCTGGCTCCCAGTGACGACACCTCGTCTGCTTCTACTCCTGCGACTCCGACAACAACGTGCGTTACGGCTACCAGTCCCCGCGATCCTGGCTTTTTCTACGGCCAAGATAATGTCGATGTTCAGTACGGGCTCAGCCTGTATGAGCGTGTTAGCCGAAACAACCGCTAAACCGCACCATTATGCTAGCGAATGTCCTCTTCTACTTGGGCCGAACTACTCGTGCCTGGTTCCGGACACACGAGAACGAGATCCCTAACTGGGATGCTTTCAAGGAGAACCTCAGCGACCTCTTTGGAAATCACACGGGTAGGCAGCTGGCTGCTAGAAAAGAGCTTGCTACCTGTGTTCAGCCTTCTACTGAATCGCATATCTCGTACATACAAGACGTGCTCGCTCTTTGCCGGAAAGTCGACGAGAAAATGGCCGAGGTTAATGAAGTCAGCCACGTACTCAAAGGGACCGTGGACGACGTGTTCAACTCGTTGGTCTCCAGAAATATGTCCACCATCGACGTCATTGTCAAAGAATGCCACCGCTTTGAGCTCGGCAAAAGCCGCCGCGTCATTCCGCATTTCACCCGGCTCCCTAACCCGGCTACGGCGTCGTCTTGCGTCGACCTTCCCGCTTCATCACCTTTGGATGAGCACGTCACACGTATTGTTCGCTGCGAGCTCGAAGCTACAAGTCCTGCGCCGTTCCATCCACGCCCACTTGACCCCACCGTTGACCAGCCAGCCCCAGCGATCTCTCTCATTCCGGCAGTTGTGCGGGAAGAACTTGTAAACCGCGGTTTTCCCGCTGCCTGCTCCGTCTCGCTCCCTGACGCCCAGCCGGTGCCGACAGCTACGCCGTACAGCGATCTGTATTCCCCTCCCAGATACCGCAACCCTGCCGAGTGGAGAACACCAAACGACAAGCCCCTTTGCTTCCGTTGCCTCCGCACAGGTCACGTCGCTCGCCACTCCCTCAGCTCCTGGACGTCACCGTATCCTAGCTCCTTTTACCCGTTTCCTCGCCCGTATGTCGACCCACACCGTTACTCGCCTCGCCGTATGCCTCCTACCTCAGGATTATCCGCCGATGACAGTCGTCCTGCTCGCTCCCCGTGACCTCAGCGCCATCGGTCCGCGTCGCCCTAACCGCGCCGCTATTCGTCGCCGATTAATTATGGACCCTCACGGACGGAAAACTAGTCCACGCAGCTCTTGAAGTTAGTGCTGCATTATCTTCGTCGTGTCGAAACCCTCCATTGACGCTCCCAAAGAAAAACAACTTACTTGATCTTCACGTGGACGGTTGCCCTTTGAGGGCCTCAACAGATACTGGAGCCGAAGTATACATAATGAGTAGTAAAATCCGTCATCGACTGAGGAACGTTCTCACGTCTGCTACTACACGAGCCGTACGCGTGGCTGATGGCGGCACTGTTGACGTCACTAGGATGTGTACTTCCCGTATAAATATCGCCGACCGCCATGCTCATGTTCTTTTTACAGTGCTGACCAATTGTCCTCATGACCTAATCCTCGGACTCGACTTTGTTACGGCGCATTCAGCTTTGATCAACTGTTCTGCCGGTACCTTTTGCCTCGAAATTCCTCTACTCGCGCATATTCGTGCCGAACTGCCCAACAACTTTAGTACCATTACCCTCGTCCACCTGCCGCATAAAGCATTGACTTTCGTAGATTTTCTATTATCTTTTCCTGTACCCGATGGTGATTACGTATCCACACCTGTTCCTGATGTGCTTTTCATGCGCAGTATCACTGTGTCCCGCTCCGTCGTGACCGTCGCCGATAACCGGACATGCCTCTCATCTCCGTCGTCAATTTTGGACTGACAAAGGAAGTTCTGCCCCAAGGCATATCGGTTTCAACGCTGCGTGCTAAAGGAGGTGACCACATCACGACGTTTTCATTAGACGTCTGCTCAGATTTTTCACCATGTCCACAGGATGCCATTTGCCCTGACGCCACATTTCGTCACATGATTGCTGTGGATCTATTTCTTGAACAAGCAGCAGCTCTGTGTCGCCTTTTGGTTTACTACAACGACATCTTCAACCTCAACAATCACCAAATGGGCCAGATTTCAGTTGTTAAGCATCACATAAATACTGGTGATCCCAGTCCTATTCATCGCCGGCCATGTCGAGTTTCTGCTTCAGAGCTTAAGGTTATTCAAGATGGAGTGAACCAGATGCTTTCCAAAGTCATTGGTGAACCTTCGTCGAGCCCAATTGGGCGTCGCCCGTGGTGCTTGTTAAAAAGTAAGATGGCACATGGCGTTTTTGCGCAGATTATCGTCATCTAAACCGCATTACCAAGAAAGACGTCTACGCCTTGCCTCGCACTGACAATGCCGCAATGATTACGCAACGCGCTACGCCATCACCAGAGCTCTTCAAACAAGCTGCACCACAGATGTCGCCGATTTTCTTTTACGTGACGTGATTCTGCAGCATGGGGCTCCACACAAACTGCTCACTGACCGCGGCCGGGCATTTCTTTCTACAGCCAACGCCCACATCCTGCAGTCCTGCTCAACCAAGCACAAGCTGACTACGTTATACCATCCGGAGACTAATAGTCTCACGGAGCCTCTGAATCGCACCCTAAGAGACATGCTTGCTAAGTATGTCTCGTCCGACCATACTGATTGGGACCTTGCCCTACCCATGTCACTTTTGCATATAATTCTTCGCGTCACGACACTGTGCCAATTATTCCCCGCTCTTTCTGTTGTTCCTCCGAGAACCCACATTGCCACTGGACGCATCCCGTCCATCCACCGCAGCAGAGACCAATGAGTATGCACTTGACGCCATCACCAGGGCAGCCCTAGAACGCGAAATTGCCTGCGCTTCCCTTCTGACCTCCCAAGAGAAGCAACGGCCCTTGTACGAGCGCCAACACAGAGACGTCCACTTTTCGCATGGATCTCTGGTACTCCAGTGGTCCCCGACTCGTCACGTTGGCCTGTCAGATAAACTCCTCTCTTGGTCCACAGGCTCGTATCAATAGCTGCGTGCCGTGATTCCAGTTACGTACGAAATCGTCGCCGTCAGTACCAGTGCCTCATCTGCCCCGAATTCCACTGACGTTGTGCATGTCGCACGCCTCAAACCAAACTACTCTCCTGTTATCACCGATATTCAGACGCAGAGGGCGGTGTTTCTGCTGTCGGGGATAATGATACATGCATATTGCGTGTTTCTTGTGGACGATGTACGCGGGCGCCCCGACGAAGAGAATGAACGCTCTCTGGCTCTCGAGCTGTCGGTTGAACTGGCCAGACCTGCAGTTAGCCTTTGCTTTGTAATATACTTTGTAAATAGTCTCCAATTCTTAATGCTTCGCTCGCGTAACAATATTGAAGATATATAGGGGCAGTGCGATGGGATCAGGGTGGAAGAACAAGGCACACAACAGGACTAGGTTAGTCCTGCTTCGCGTGATATTTTTAGAGCGTAGCTCTTAGGCGCCCGTTCCTGCGTTTAGCTTCAGCGTCCCTCGGCGTCCCCAGTAATAACCGAGCAAACGACCACAGCGAAGGATGGACGAGGGAACGCGAAGCGCAGCGGGGGAATGGTACAAGGCAAGAGAGCGCAAGGAGGAAAGCGGGGGAGGAGGGTATGGCGAAAGTGTGAGAAGAAAAGCGTTGTGCCGCGTGTAAGACGAGCTCTGCGGCGACGACCGCTACGAGGGTACGCAACAGTAGAGCGCCGTCGTTTGTTCACCGATGGCATGCGGCGAACGCGTCCACCAATACCATATTTGGAAAGAAAGTGATGCACGGACGGAGGTCTCTCTGCGACGGCTGCTGTGAATGGTGGTCCCGCGTTACCCCTGCGGTGCCGCTCGCGATGAACAATTTGCGAGGCAGTCGCGCCGCACTTCGCTCCGTTTGAATGCGCCGCACGATATAGATTGTCCGCACCAGCCACTATGTCACGAAATTAAAACACACATACAACTGCGCTCAAATTTCGCATTGGAGACCTTTGTAATCGTTCGTGTAATTTTTCGCCCTCGTCTTATTCCGATGCTTCCCTATAGCTTCTAGGTGTTGGATAAGCTTACGAAAATTGCAGGCTGATAATCTAAAATAACCTGACGTATGACACCGGTAATTCGAGATAACTGGCGGAAGCCTTCCTCACCCATCATAATTTCTGTTGCTCACCACAAATGCTCATTATGTTCTACACCCTTGCGCTTAACATAACGTCAACGTCGTATTGGACAGCATCATGGATGGCGACATCTTCATTCTCCCTGATGACCACTTTCTCTCGAATGGGAGCTGCAAGATTGCTACAAGATTAACAAAATTCGCTGGTAATGCGGAATGTGGTAAATGAGCCGTCTTAAACAACGTTCATTTTCAGCATCTTCGAATTCTTGCAACGGTAAACAGTGTTTTACGAGAAAATGTCAAGCTTACCTTACCAGAACTTTAGAAGTAAGTTTTTTGACGCAGACACCGTCCTTTAGACCTTTATCGTTCATCACTTCTGTCCATTTCATTGTTTGTCACGTGTTTTTTTTTCTCGCGCGGTCACATGTTTTATCAATTTTGTACGGGAGTGACTATTAGAGATTTTAGTTCTGACGCTGACACTGTACTTAGACGCATTTTTCATGTTTTTTCCGTGTTATTCGTTGGTGATTATTCCCATAGTCGTGCGGGTTTTATCACTGACTGGGCCTTAGGCGTTTGAAGCGTGTTTTGTTGTGGATAGATTGGTTGGTAGTGAAGTGTAGACGGTACTTTTTATGTCTGGTTTTTTGTCCCCATTGGCTTGAAAAAAGACGATACTAGATCAATTGCCTCCTATGCTGATCCACATGTGGTTCTTGTTTGCTCGTCCGATAATATGGGCCAGATAACATTCCTGAGTGGAAGATAGATTGCGGTTTCTTACTTCTAAAGTTTTGTGCGTGACTTGGCGTGGATAACCTACATAAGGCAGGCTGTTGCGAAAATAAACTTAGTTGTGAGTGGCGCCGGTCCTGTCGTTTGTGTTCTTCTTCCTCAGTCCTGGTCTTCTGCGCCTTGCCTTTACTACTTCAAGCATGAACCAACTAGCCCAAGCAAGAGTTTTACCTTACCAGATTGCATTGCCGGATACTGCTGCCTAATTTTTAGCAATTGACTATAGTGAGGGGGCCTTTCACTATAACAATTACACTATACTGATGGAGTAGCAGCTGCCGATGCAGAACCTGTGTGATAGTTCACGTCTGCTTCTGGTTTCATGGCACCTTGTCAACTCGTTGGACTGTAGGGTTGGGAGATCGAATCGTTCCTTCGGCAAAATTTGTTTTTGCTTCGTTTCTGCATTATTATGTTTGTCCTTTGACTTCTGTAGTACTTATATTGTCCTATGCTTCACCATTACGCCTGGCATGAAGCTCCTGCCAAAGGGAGCGAAGCGACCCGCTGCGTAGCCCAGATGGAGGGGGCGGTGGGGCGCTTAAGTAGAAACCGCTTCATCGAGAGACGTACTAGCGGAACTCTGTGCACAGAAATGCAATGAAAGAAACGAGCACCCTCACTTTCGCAACTGCATGGTAAGAGCTCCCGTCATAATAATGTATAGACTATTATGACGGGCCTCATCACATTAGTGATTGCCTAATTTTTATTCTGAAGGTCTGGTTTGGCTACTTCCGCGCAATGTTGTTGTAGTGAACCTAGATACCTAGTTTCTACCTAGATATAGTGACTCCATTTATTCAATGATGCATTCTTAAGCTAGCGTCCCCTCTTCTACTTGCTACCCTGCCAGACGGCTGTCGTTCCCCTGACGCTGGTAATATGGTAGCACGTTTCTGACAGATGCCTCTTCAATTCTACGACTCGGCACGCTTTAATAGACGGTCTTCGACAGTCCTTGTCGCTTGGCTGTTTCAACAAGGAAGCATGGACCTGTGAATGGAGTCTGAGTCCAGTCCGCGCTGTGGGTAGGGCATCCGAGTATAACTATCTCGGTGTCATTTTAACAACATAGCATGTCATGGTATAATCATATTGATTACATTTGTAGCAGAGCACTAAAAATTAGGTTACCTACGTCGTACACTATCCAACTCTCCAAAAGATACTCGCCTACTGTTATATAAATCGTTAATCCGTCCTGTTGGTGATTACGCATATCTGTCGTTTGGAACCTTTATAAGCAGTGAGAGATTAACAGGCTAGAAGCAATTCAGAAAAAACTGCAAGATATATATATATATATATATATATATATATATATATATATATATATATATATATATATATATATATATATATATATATATACTGCAAGATTTAACACACTCACAACACAGCTCTCGTCAAGGGAAAAGGCGAATAAAGCCAACACATATAACCAATTCTTTCGTTCGGTCTTCACAAACAATAATGGCGTCAGGCCGGACTTAGTTCCACGGACTGTTTCCACTATCGACCCACTCGTTATCACAGACGCTGGTGTTCTTAACCTTCTTCTTGCCCTAGACACTTAAAAAGCATGTGGTCCGGACAATATACCCAACCAATTTCTTCAAAGGTACGCACAGAGGTGCAGCAGATACCTCGGCCTTATTTTACATAAATCCCTCTCAACATCAAAACTACCCAAAGATTGGAAGATAGCTAAAATTATTCCGAACTACAAGTCGGGGGATAAATCCGTTGAATCAAATTTCAGACCAATATCGTTAACGAGCACGGCCTGCAAACTACTCGAACATATAATTCTAAAACATTTAACTATTTTTTTTAAACAAAGGCATCCTGTCCCCTAACCAGCATGGTTTTCGCAGGGGTTTATCGACCATAACTCAATTAACAGAAGTCATACACGATCTCGCGCTGGGTATTGACAATCACGACCAAACGGACATAAGCCTACTTGATTTTTCTAAAGCATTTGATTGTGTTTGTCACACCAAACTAATAAATAAACTAAAAAGCACTATCGGAGACGGAGAAATTGTTGCTTGGGTTCCTGGGTTTTTGTTTAATAGGTGTCAGTTTGTTATTTTTGAACATACAACATCAGATGTAGTACCAGTTACGCCAGGAGTGCCCCAGGGCTCCGTGCTTGGGCCCTTGTTATTTCTCGTGTATATTAATGATATAACCACTAACATATACTGTAAAAGTTATTCGCGGATGACTGTATCACATATAGAAAAATTAAAAATGTTCAAGATCACTACTCCCTTAACAAATCCCTTAGTAGTATTACAGAATGGTGCTCAGACAGGCAGATGATAATCAATGTAAAAAAATCTGCATGTATGATTATAACGAGGAAAAAAGAATCTTCAGACTTTTGCTACACCATAAATGGTACCGTTTTGACTAAAGTACAAAAATATAAATATCTAGGATTAAGAATAACGTCAGACCTAAGGTGGGACGCACATATTCACCACATTACTTCATCTGCTATGCAAAAGTCATTTTTCCTTCTCAGATCACTTCAACTCGCACCCTCTTCAACAAAACTCCTAGCATACAAAACGTTTCTTAGGCCGATGCTCGAATACGGAAACACTGTATGGTTTCCTCATACCCAGACTAGCATAAAGAAAATAGAAAGAATACAAAGGAAGGCCATTCGATTTATCCATAACAAATTTAGACGTGAAGACTCTCCCTCTAACCTTCTAGCAATTTCTGGGCTCCTTATGCTCGTAGCACGAGCGAAACAGGCACGTTTGAAATTTCTTTATCAACTTCTGCATAATTATTTCAAAATTGACATTTCAAATTACATTTCTTATTCACAAACACGACCTACCAGGCACAAACACACAAACACCTTAGTAGAATATAAATGTCATAATAATGTGTTTAAATATTCCTTTTTTCGGTTCCGATCCAAGAATGGAATGTGTTATCGCCTCTCACCACTAACACAGAGTCACTGTCTCAGATTAAATTAAAAATTGAAAAAATTGTTTAGCAGGTTAAAATTACTAGTGCTATTATTGATCATGCAAACCACCATGTACTTGTGCCCTGTGTACGTATTCGGGTATACAGCATAGAATACCTCAGTTACCATTTTAATTACTATGTACTTCTGTTCGGTGTATACATTTTGTAGTGAAAGTTGTTTATGTTTAAAGTGCAAAACTGACGTTACACATGTATTGATACTTAACGTTATCAGTGGTCTTCGTATTCGCACATATATATTTTTTGGCATTGCAGACACCGACCATTCAGAAACGTGGGACAGTACCGAGGCTATAGTTCGAGAATTTTGTAAAAATAAACTGGGGGTTTCAGTACAGTCTATTGCCAGGGCCCACCGCCTGGGTCGGTTCTTAGCCGAGAAAAATCGGCCAATAATAGCTAAATTCTACAAATGAAAAAGAAATCGAGACTCTGCTCAGCAATGGCAGCAAGCTGAAGGAAACAGATTTCAGGATAGCACGGGACTACTATGTTGCCGTGCGCGATAAGCGCCGAAAGCTTTGGAAGTTCTCGAAGTCAATAAAAAAGGAGGGTGATCGTCCCCGCCTTGCTTTCACCAAGCTGATTCTAAATGATGGCGCTTACGTCTGGGACACGGATGCCAACTGCGCAGTCCGTTTACAAACATCTGGAAATGATGCGCCAGAGGTAGAGGACGGCGCCCACGGAAGTGCTGACGAATGACACAATCATTCTCCTGCCTCAGCTCAAGTAATCAACCCTTCTTTGCCGTCAGTTTATGAGCCTTGCCATAATACCGCATTAACTTTCCTCTATACAAATACCAGAAGTATCCTCTCTAAAGCTGTTCCCATTTCCTCGCTTATCGATTCATGCTCTGCATCCTTAATCGCGTTCACGGAAACGTGGCTTACGGACAGTGTTCCCGACGACAGCATTTTTGTTACCGAGGCGACGTTTAACATATTTCCCTGCGACAGGTCAAATCGGTGAGGCGGTGGTGTTCTGTTGGCAATAAAAAAAGAATTATCATGTGTACCCATCATAATTTCTACGTTTCTTGAATGTGTATGGGTGTTGTTAAACGGTAGCAGTACTGACATACTTATTGGTGCTTTTTATCGCCCCCCTGATATGGGCAGTGCTTTTGTTGAAGAGTTCTATCGCATCTTGAGTGAAGTGTGTAAACGATTTCCTCATTGTGGGTTATTAATATTTGGGGATTTTAATTATCCACGCATCAATTGGGCAACTATATCTGTCACGGAGAGTGAAAGAGAATCGAATGCATTTCTTCAGTCATGTCTAGATTTTTCATTATCCCAACTTATCATGCAACCCACACGGCGCACTGCCACATGCTCCAGTATTCGTGACCTAATCCTTACTAATATCCCTGACATTTGCGCCAACATTAGTCACCTAGATGGGCTCCCCGATCATGATGTCATTACTGGGAACATTGTTTGTCGGCATAACAGTAGGAAGATCATTGAAAAAAAAATTTGATGCTATAGCAGAGCTAACTTTGATGGAATGAATGCACAATTATCTCTTTTTGCAGACCAGTTTCTTAATGACTTCTTGTCCCGTACAGTTGAAGAAAACTGGGTCGCGTTCAAATATATGCTTACTGACGTCGTTAACAAATATATACCGTCCATAACAATTAGGAGTAAGAGCTCTAGGCCATGGTTCAACAAGCAACTTCTGCGTCTAAACAACAACAAAAAAAGCGATTGTACAGGCAAGCCCAGAAATCCAGTCTTGCACCATCGTGGCTTAAATACAAATAGTGCGACAAAGAATACCAAGAGTTACTTAAATCTAGTCGTCGTCACTTTTTCAACCACGACCTGTCATCTATGCTGACAAACAATCCTCGTAAATTTTGGCAAGTAATAAATCCAAGCAATCACCCCGATGTTGTGCTTACCGATCCCACAGGCGCCACTGTTCCCGAGTCAAAGTATGCACAAATATTAAACAATGCATTCTCGTCTGTGTTCACCCGCAAGGACGTCACTTCATGCCCAAACATAGGTACACTTTCCGATATCATCATGCCGCAGATAAATATTACCGAGTTCGGTATCATATCACTACTTAATAATCGTAAGGTATCATCTGCATCTGACCACGTTGGGTTCAACAACAAGTTGCTTAAAAATACATCGCAAAGCATTTCGAGAATCTTGTGCGCTCTTTTTTCACAGTCATTGTCATCCGGCCAAATTCCTAATGACTGACGTACAGCCAAGGTCATACCAATTTTTAAATCTGGCGATCGCTCATTACCGCTTAACTACCGGCCTATTTATATAACTAGCACCGTTTGCAAACTACTCGAACATATCATACACTCTCAAATCATAAAATACTTAGAAGAACATAACATAATCTTCAAATACCAGCACGGCTTTCGCAAGGGATATTCATGCGATGGGCAACTTGCAGGGTTTACTAATGACTTGCTTTCATGTATTGACGCTGGCAACCAAGTCGACGCGATATTCTTAGATTTTTCCAAAGCATTTGACCGCGTTCCTCACCACAGGCTACTACTGAAACTTAAGCATTTTAACATTGACGCACAAGTCATTGCATGGATAAAAGATTTCTTGTCATTTCGAACTCAATTCACAAATATTAACCAACTCCCCTTTTATTCCTGTCACGTCCGGCGTTCCACAAGGGAGCGTGCTTGGCCCTTTGCTTTTTCTAATTTATATTAATGACTTGCCTAACTGCATGTCGTCCAGAGTAAGATTGTTCGCCGATGATTGCGTACTTTACCGTACCATTTCTACTGACTGACCATCAAGCATTGCAATCAAACCTCAACGCAATAAACAGATGGTGTTCAGACTGGCAAATGATCCTAAATCATACTAAAGCTAACCGCATGTCATTTACGCCCTCCTCTTCCCGTATTCCAACTTCATACTTTATAGGTAACAATGTTGTCGAACTTACTACCACGTACAAATACTTAGGAATCAACTTGCAGTCGGATCTAACATGGCATCATCACATCAACGTTACTCTTGCATCTGCTAACCGTACTTTCGGAATAATGAAACACAGACTAAAGCAAGCGCCTTCACACCTAAAGAAACTCGCGTACACCACGTTAATCAGGCCTAAAATTGAATATGCATGTGCCATCTGGGACCCGAGCCAAGACTACATTATACGTAACATTGAATTCCTGCAAAGCCGTGCTGCTCGCTTCATTTTTTTAGATTTTTCTCCGTATTCCAGTGTTACATATTTAAAAATTCGGGCCGAACTGCCTCCGCTATCACTACGAAGGAAACACGCCCGCCTCTCTCTCTTTCACAAACTTTATCATCATGATCGTTTGCGCGACGACTTCTTTCAGTCACCCCCTGTCATTTTTCCTCGCCGCGATCACCCCTGCAAAGTCAAACGCCCAGCTTGTCACTCGGCCCATTACGCACAATCATTCATCCCCAAAACCATAGCTGACTGGAATAACCTACCATCTGATATTGCCACTGAAGTTAACACCGATCAATTTCATCAAATTCTGTGCACTCCTATCAGAATTTGACGTCTCTGTGCGTCTTTGGTGTTAGCTATTTCTTTTTCAGGGCTAATTTAATACCTTTGCATCTTGTTTGACATCGTATTGCACTTTTTTCTCTTTTTGTGTTATCCTTGAACCCCCGGTGTTTCAATTTTCACACTTCATTCTTATCTTTATTTCGAACTTTAATCCACTTCAAATATTGGTGTATGAGTATTTTGTGGTGTTCTTACTATGTTTGCTGAATTGTTTATTCTTACTATTTTTTTTCTCGCATATTCTTATTAGTGTGTTTCGTGTGTCCCCCCCCCCCCCCATGTAATACCCTGTCCAAGAGGGCCTTTAGGGTATTTGAATAAATAAATAAATAAATATATACTGTTCACCTGCTATGGTCTCAGTAGAGACCGGCAGTATTGTAAATAAATAAATATCACCATTATGGTCGTGACTTTTCACCCTCTTCTGCACTTCGTTCTTTGAATTTGCCTTCACTCTATTCATGCCGCCGCATAGCATCATTAGATTTCTTACACAGCATCGTCAATTCCTCCGTTAGACTTGCAAAAAACAACTATACTATCCTAGCGCCGGAATCATCGACAAGACGATATCACAACTTGAACTTGATGGCCTAAGTTGCACGCACTAATATGTTTAGATTCAGCTTTTTACCTCATTTCACAGAAGACTGGAATTCCTTACATGGGTCTATTCGCTCATGCTCACCCCGAAGTTATTTCAAGATTAATCAAGATCTATCATTCAAGAATAAAGGTCCTAGCACATTTCTCTCATCGCTGTATCGTATTTTTCGGTGTAAAATTTTTCTCTGGGAACCCACTCCTGCTATAGCGCTTATTGCACTGCAGTATGCGCCAAATAAATAAATAATATCCTTTTCTCACTAGCGTCATGGATCCTCTGACATCTTTGTTTTCTGGCGACGATCAAAGTGCATCTTCATAGTCATCCAGTATTTCTGTCACTGCATCTGGCTCCTGGAAGGTTCCTTAGGGTTAATCATGTCGACTAAGCCCGGCTCTCAATCAGCTGGCAACATAGGAATAGTACTGAACGCGGCAAAGCGCAGGCTGCAGCCAATGCCTGCGGTGTAGGACCTGTTGTGGTGCGACACTGGTGCCTTCAAGGTGCTCTTCCAAACCCCCTTAAAGTCGGGATGGAAGTTGATAAACGTTTTGAAGTCCCGAATCATGCGTTCTGCGAAAGAATGAGCCTCAGGGTGGTAAGGTGCTGGGTAGCGAAGCGTGATGTTTTCCTCACTGCCCCCCTTGCGCCACTTTTCACGCCTGAGCGCTGGTCCATCGTCGGCAACAATTACTTTGGTGCTCTTGAAGGTGTCCCGCTCGAGAAGAGATATGACGCAGTTCGCATCTTCTCTTCCAGCTTTGGCGGAAACGAAACGCTTGCACTCATGCACAGCGACTGCAAAAGATTGAGTACGTCTAACGCCTTCAGATTTTTTCTTCAGCTTCTAACTTCGAACGGGATCGTTGAGTATTATGGCAGTACCATTCTGTTGCCGCGAGGCTTGTATTTTGATTTTACCATTTGACACTCGTGACATGTCTTGACATAATTGGCAACATCTCCTTTTGCCGTTTTCCACATAAACACCTTGGTTAGCTTGTGATAGAAATTCCAAAATCCATCATGTCCTCTCCCACTCCTGGCTGAGCAACGTTGGGCTGACCAGCAGGCCCACGATGCGGCTGGCAGGCTAGGCCTGTCGGTCCCGACGTGGGGGCGGCCCGCGACGTGCTAATACGCGTTCTGCAGGACTCTAAAATAAAAGTTACTCAATCAATCAATCAATCAGTCATGTCCTCTATACTTTGGCTTGCTGTGATATAACTTGATGACCGTCAGCATTTTTTGTTTCAGGAACATAGGCTTACCCTTGCACGTCCCCATCTCTTGCGTGCCCTCTCAGAGTTGCATCAATATTTCGAAATTCCTTGCGGCACGTGGAGTCTGGTTGAGGCGTCATTGTCCTGATGCCTCTGGCCTGGTCTATGCGATATGTCAAAGGTGAATTGTTGAATCTTTCTCACTCGTGAAGCTATTCTGCCCTTTGGCAACGTGAGTTCCAAGAAAACTGTTGATGCCTGGTTATCAGTGAAGATCACGAAGCGTTTGCCTTCCAGATAGCTTCTAAAGTATCTTAAGGCCATGACGACCGCTAGTGCTTCCTTCTCCGTTGTTGTGTAGATTTTGTTGTTTCGTGAATGTATAAGAACAGTATCCGATGGCCCTGAGTTCCCTGCCAGGTTTCTCCCTTTTGTCTCTTTCATAAAGAATAGCACCAGCGTCGTAGTGAGAAGCTGGGTTTGTTTAAAGTTCAAAGGGCAACTCAAAGTCTGAGAGTATGAGCACAGTATCTGATGAAATTGCTTGTACCAGTTCCAGATAACTGTTCTCACATTATTCGGACCATTCGAACGGTATGCCTTTCTGTGTGTGCAGTGAGACATAGTTTGTCTCGTATATTCTTTATAAATGCGTGGGTGTCCTGCGAGCTCAAAGAACATTCTTAAAGAATGAATGTCATGTGGTTTTGCCATATTCTTAACGCGCGGAGCGATCTCCTCTTTAGTGCAATTGGTTCTTCCGTCAAATGCTCTTCCAAGGAATACCACTTTCCTACAGAAGAATTCACCTTTCATGAAGAGTACCTGGGAGCAGTCCTTCGAGGACTGCTCCCAGGTACTCTTCATGATCTTCCCTTGTTTTCAAGTATTCAATTGTGTCGTCCACATACACATTGCAGAATTTTCCGGCGAAGTTCTTCAGCACATAGTTCATCATCTTTTGAAACCATGATCTGGAGCTTTTCCATCCAAATGGCAGTCTATTGTACTCGTATATGTCGAAAGGGGTAACAAATGCTGTAAATTTTTTAGTATCCTCTTTTGATTGTACCTGTCAATATCCCTTCCACAGATCATGCGGGAAAGCCATTCGACAAAATGACCCATCTTCTTTCGGAACAATCGTAATAGGCGAGGCAAAAGACCAAGTAAAAGGCCTGATGATTACCGCCTCCCGCATTACTTGAAGCTCTTGCTTCAACCATACTTTTTCATGACTGAAACTATATGACTTTCCCTTGACTACAGTGCTGTCGCGTTAGGGGAAGGGTACCTCAATGGCTGGTGTGGCTTCAGGATACGAGTCAATGCACAAAAGCTCTGAAAATTTCAAGCTTACATCTTCTGCGGAAGACAGTTTACGATCGCTATTTTGGGTGCTATGAAGTCGATGACGTGCTCTTCTTATGGTGACCAAATCATTCCAGAGGATATTAACTTTCATGCGTTTCATATCAGGCCTGTATAAGATTAAATCAAAATTGACTTTTGGCACCACCAATGCTTCAGCCTGTAATATTTCGCCTTCAAGCTCCCGATAAGCTGACGTCTATCTATTATATTCTCGGCACGAGACATAACAGCCGCAGACACGGATGGCCTTCCCACGCACAATATTGTCAGCGTCGACTAGGCTCTCGCTGAATAAACTTACAGAAGCACCAGCATCAATTAAAGCTAACAAAGTTCAGCCATTCACTAACATCTGGACACTCTAAATGTCTGTCTTCGTGAGAAATACTGCTTCCTCAACAGTGCATTGCTCTTAATCCAAGTACTGATCTTGTACATATAACATGGTGCTGCAGTGTCGGTTACAATCAGTGCTAGTCTTTGCTGCCCCTAATTATGTGGCTGTGTTCTTTTCGCGGTATTCGACTCTAGTGACCGACATCTCTCTATCAAGCGCACGGTATTCCGGAAATGCAGTATAGCTCAGTGCTAGTAGCAATTCGTTCATAGTATTAAGCGACCTCACTTGAATCTGTCTGGTAATGTCTATTTATACCATGTACCATGTGTTTAAAATTAAGCTTTATGGTTTTGTTGAAGTTAGGCACTGGTAGACACACCAAGACCACCTGTAAAATAAATTATGTGGCCAGGTGTACACAAAATGAGATGACAATTATTGCTAGGAGCAGCCCAATTAACTAAAATTGAATAATTAACTTTTTGTTGAGTGCATTAAGTGGGTATGTTTGTACTGAAAGAATAGCGGCAGTCGTGTTTCTGCACGGTATCAGTAGGAAGAATTCTCTAGCTTGTCTTTCCTCTGATATATCAGACTCCAGTTTTTAGTTCTCGTTTGCATGATTGCGCATACAAGAGAGTGAGGATAGGCGCAAAGCTCCTCTCTGATGTGACGGTGCTGTGCGTGCGGCGTTTAGTCTGACAACAGGGCGCAGGCAAAGATGATAACTGTTCCTCTTCCCCCTTCGACTGGCGAAATCAAGTTATGACAGAGCAGTGTGTCGTGCAGTTGTTGCTCCTGATTTCAACAAAACTTACACTACGTGGAAATGAGCAGTCACTTTATTTGCGTATAGCCCAGGCGAGGACGATGCCCGCTCGTCTAGTCACCGTTGCGCACGCGCACTGCCCTCCGGCTTCTCCGCTCGCGCATTATCTCGGCCTCACAGCTGCCATGCCGGGAGAGTTAGGGGGACAGTTATAATCTTTGCCATTCCCTCCGCTCCGTTGTCAGACTAAACGCTGCACGCAAGGGCCGCGTCACATCAGGGAAGAACTTTGTGCCGATCCAAACTCCCTTGCACGCGTAATCATGCGAACGACAATTAAAATTTGCAATCGTATATCTCAGAGCACAGACACGCTAGAAGAATTCCTCCAACTGATATTGTGTAGAAACATGACTGCCTCTAACTTTTCAACACAAACTCACCAGTTACTGCCGTAAAAAAGTAGGTTAGTAATTCAATTTTAGTTAATTGAGCTGCTGACAGCGATAATTATCCTTTCATTTTGTGCTCCCCTGGCCACATAACTTATTTGCATAGATGGTCTTCACGTGCCTCCCAGTGCCTAATTTTAAGAAAATCATAAAGCTTAATTCTGAACACTCTGCATAACAAAATCGATGAGAGAAGAATCCGCCAATGTCGGGTGGGCAGTCGGAAGCCACATTTCGAAAACGTACCCTTTCATATTAGTGCCTCCTTGCCTGTAGACCATAGCACTATTCCAGAGCCCTACAGAGCTCATCTCAAAAGCACTCGAGAAACGTTTCTTCCATTCATTTCAAGAACTATGTGCATGCGATGAAGTCGAACCGCTACCGTACGTTCCCCCAGAGAAAAGGCACCATATTATGTACGCGGTCTTCATCGGTTATCTATTTGTTTTTGTTATAGGCATATTCGTAGTAATCCAAGCAAAAAGCTACGCCTGATGAAGTGCCATCAAACAAGTCTGGTTTGATAAGAAGGTATTCACGCTTTCCTCTCGTATTCGCAGCTGAAATAAGTCCCAAGAGCGGCTGCTGCAGTGCTATATATGTAATCTGCATTTCTTGCAGCGCGCTAATGACACATTCTGTGTTAGAGTCACTGAAATTTGCTCGCGCCCGCATTTAACGTGTCAGCAGAGCTGCTCCTAACCAAGAAGCTAAATCATGAAGATTCATGCTGATAGTCACACTACCTTCAGTGGCGAGGTCATCTACACAGACTCCGGCTATATGGAAAACCGTCTCCAGAAAACTCGGGGTTGTAGTGTCGTGTGGCAGCCCGACGTATCTCTCGCCATCTGGTTGGAAGCCCATGATGACGGGTCGCCCCTCACGGCGCATGATGTCGAACTTGATCTTCCTTTGCAGTTTCTAGATCTCGACGGCGCCAATGTAATGTTTCTACATAAACATAATGAATCCATCAGTTTATAGATGCATTCTTGCCTTGCTTTGTCTTCCAAGCATTGGCGCATACCCACTACGAGGGATTGGCCAAGAAGCAGGCAGTTTCCAGTATATTTAGAGTAAAAACATTACTTAATTTCAATAGTAGAATGAGTAAAGGCAAGATGCAAAAGACCAGGACTGAAGAAGGACACAAACGACAGGACCGGCGCCTGTCGTTTGTGTCCTTCTTAGGTCTTAATCTATTCAAGCATGAACCAACCAGCCTAAGCAAGAGTTTTACTTGAACAGTAGAGCGTGGGAGTAAAGTCATTCTTAAGCCATCTTCGCATTCCTCTTTTTCTTCCTTGGCCCCTGGCCACTGGCGATGTGGATTGCTACAAACCGTAAATCAGAAGAAGAAGAAGAAGAAACTTTAGTAAAGAATAGTCCGGCAGTTCTTGATGTGGTGGCCTCAGGTGACGGCTCGAAGTTCTTGGACTCGAGCGGCATCTTCGGCTTGCCGGACGGCCCAGAGCTGGTCTGCCAGCTCTGAACTTCTGATAGCCGCCTCCCAGCGGCGGCGACGCCTACGGAGAAGGTCCCCGGCGGCTCCCGCATCCGGGGCGGCGTCGGGAAGAACGGAGCTCGAGCCGTCTCCTACTCTGGCAACAGCCGCGATTATGGACGCCTCGCCAGCAGAGCTGCTTTGATTACCGTTGTTGCCGGCACACTCCCAGAGCATGTGTCGCAGCGTTGCTCTGTGTCCGCATGTTTTACACGCGTCTGTTGGATACAAACGCGGATAGCAGTGGTGTAAGATAGCGGGGCTAGGATAGGTGTCTGTCTGGAGCAATCGTAAAGTTACAGCCTCGTTCCTCTTCAATTTATCGTGCGGTGGCAGCGATGTGCGTCTTTCGAGTCTGTAGTGTTTGGTGAGGTCTCTGAACGTGGTTAGGCGATCGCCCCACGCCCAGTGTGTTTCTTGTTGCTGTGTTTCTGTTGTAGTGTCCAGATCCGGCAGATCCGATGCCCCGCTCTCGGGGGCGGAGGCGGCCACATAATAGGCGGCGGGGCGTGTGAGACCTCGCGCCGCGGCGTGGGCCGCCTCGTTTCGCGCGAGCGGAACATCGGTGTGCGCCGGGGTCCAGAGGAGGAAGACCGTAGAATTTTGGGGTTGCGAGGGCGATGACGAGTCGCCGTCGTCAGAAATTTGGAGTATGCGGGCCGCTTCCCGCGAGTCGCGACCGCGCGCGAAGCCGCGGATTGCCGCCTGCGAGTCGCTGATCACGATCGCAGCGTTCGGCACCGCGACGAGTGCTAGGGCTATCGCAGCTTCTTCGGCCGCCTCCGTGTGTCCCGTGGTCACCGTGGCGCTCGCGAGGCACCTACCCGAGCGGTCTACAACCGTTATCGCGTGCGCTCTTCTCCCTCCTCCATATCGCGCCGCGTCTACGTACACCGCCTCGTTGCTGTTACCAAACTTCTTCTGAAGGTCGCTTGCTCGTTTGTTGCGTCTCCCGGCGTGATGCGTCGGGTGCATGTTCTTGGGAAGCGGCGGGATGATCAGGCGTTCGCGAACACAGGCGGGAACCGTCGTCTTTTCTCCATGCTGAGTGTGGTACGCGATGCTGAGCGACTCGAGGATGCATCGACCTGCCTTTGACCTCGATAATCGTTCGTATTGCGCAATGTCGTGCGCCTCGATTAACTCGTTGAGGGAGTTGTGAACTCCGAGCTCTAGAAACTAGTCGGTGCTCGCGTTGAGCGGAACGCCGACCGCCCTCTTGAAAGCCTTTCGAATCATGCATTCGACTTTGTTTTTTTCGGACCCGATCCACCTCAGGTAGGGGGCAACATACGTTATGCGGCTTATCGCGTACGCCTGCACGAGACGGATCGAGCACCCTTCACGTATACCATTGCGTCTATTCGTGATGCGACGCAAGAGTCGGATCGTGTCATCTACCGAACGATGAAGTATTCGCACCGTCTCTCCGTTATGGCCGTTTGCCTGCAGGTGTAACCCTAGGATTCTAATTTTCTCTACGTGCGGTACGGGAGTACCATCTGCCAATGTAATGCGTATTTTGGAATATTCCCGTTCCTCTTCGCGCAGGGTTTTACGACCTCTCCTTGTGGGTTTGTAGAGTAAGAGTTCGGACTTGGTAGCCGAGCATTCGAGGCCCGTTCCACGCAAGTAATTCTGAACCGCATCTACTGCTGCCCGTAGCGTTCGCTCGACGTGACCGTCACATCCTCCTCCGTGAACCCAGAGGGTGATGTCATCCGCGTAGAGACTGTGATGTAATCCTTCTATTTCTGTTAATTTCTCGGGTAGACCAAGTAAAACTAAATTAAAGAGTAATGGTGATATGACGGATCCTTGCGGCGTGCCGCACGGACCCGTCTCAAATTCCGGTGATTCCTCGTCGCCGACGACGACGCATGCGTGCCTGCCCGTGAGGAAATCTCCAACGTAATTATACATTCCTTGGCGTAGTCCTAATCTTTTAATTGTTTTTAAGATCGCTTCGTGCTTAACATTGTCAAAGGCCTTTTTAATATCTAAGCCTAGAATTACCTTAGTGGAGCTCGTAGTGTCGTCTACGATCTGGTGTTTAAGCTGAAGCAATACGTCCTGTGCAGACAGGTTGCGGCGGAATCCTAGCATGGTGTGCAGGAACGCGTCATGATCTTCGAGAAAGTCGGTCACGCGGGTGAGAACTGCGTGTTCCATGACTTTGCCGACGCAAGACGTAAGCGAAATCGGTCTCAGATTATCGAGTGTAACTTGCTTGCCAGGTTTAGGAATCACCATAACGCGGGCCCGTTTCCACGCTTCGGGAAGGGAACCCTCTCGCCAGCACTCATTGACGTAGGCCGCGAGTCGGGAGATTGACTCGTCGTCTAGGTTTCGGAGAGTCTTGTTGGTAACCCGGTCCGGGCCAGGACCGATCGAGTGTTGAGTTCGAACAAGACTAACCGAATTTCCGATTCGCTAAATTCCGCGTCCAGTTTATCGTTTGTGACGCCGTCGTACTCGTCGTGCTGGATGATTTCGGCTTTCTTAAAGTAACGGTCACGTATTGCGTCGAGTAATTATCGCCTTTATAATCTCGTACGAGTCTACGAGTCTTGTGGCCTTGAGCGGCCCGAGTCTCCTCCGGATCTAATAGTTGTGTAAAAAGGCGCCAAGCGCTCGCCCCGGTCATCTGCCTCTCGAGCCCGTTGCACGTGTCTTCCCATTGTGCCCTGCATATCTGAAGTTCGTGTTCTTCGATGCCTCTGTCTAACTGTGCTATGCGTTTGCGCAACTCCTTATTATGTCTTTGGCATTTCCATCTCTTTAGGAGGGCTCGCTTTGCTTCCCACATGTGTAGGAGCCTGCTGTCAATTATTTCGAGGTTCGCCTCGGGCGGAACGTCGCTCGTTGCTGCGCTTACGTCCCTTCTGAGCGTCTCGGTCCACTCGTCTATGTCCGTAATCGGCTTATCGCCTCGCCCCGCTTCTTTTCGCTTCTTGCGGAACGTGTCCCACTTCACGAGTTTGAGCTTACGACCTTTGCCCTCAGCGTTAGTACCACGACTGCTCGGGCGCGTGCCTATCGTGATCTCGATTAGCGCATGGTCGCTCCCCAAATCTTCCTGCGTATTTTGCCAGTGCGCTGTTGTTACATTTGAAACAAACGCAAGGTCTGGTAACGTATCGCCACTCACGCTGTTCCCTCTGCTTGTAGGATCGGCGGGATTCGTGATCAGTGCAAGCCTTTGCTCTTGCGAGTCTTCCCAAAGGTGTTTGCCCTTGGGTGTTTCTCGGGTGTAGCCCCATGCTCCGTGGGGCGCGTTAAAGTCGCCCGCAACAAGTAGAGGCTCGCCGCCGGAAGCCGCGCGCGCGCCCCGCAGTAGGTCCCCGAATCTGTGCTGCAGCGTGGGTTTACTATACACGTTAAGGACGAAGAGTCCTCGGCCGCTCTTAGGAATTAATTCAACGAACACGTGAGGTATATTTACGCAGGCAAGTTCTCGCTGCGCCACAGTGACTACGTCGAACGAGCACGGCGGCGACCTGCAACGGGCGTGGCGGGGGAGACGGCCGGCGCGGCACCATCGCCCCCGGCCCAGCGCCACCCGCCACGCGGGGTGTAGCCCGTTTCCTCATTTGCATGTTCTCCGTCGCGGTTGCGTCTATGGCTTTGTAGCCAGCTAGTTTAACCGGATGGTTTGTCTCCTGTAAAAGGATCACGTCCGGTTTCGTCGCGCGGCTGCGTATGAATTGCTGGAGATTACCCCGCTTCCTCCTGTAGCCCCGGCAGTTCCACTGCCAGATTGTGTATTGTTGTTTCCCAGTGTTAGTGTGCTTCGTTGCGTGTGTTGCGTGTGTGTGGTGATGCCTGCGTTTAATTTAACCCGTCACCATCGAGGCGACTTGGTTGCTGCTGCGGTTTTGTTATTTTTTTTTAATTACCATAGGCTTAGAATTCAAAGCCAACGACTTCTAGAAGGGCCCTTTCGCCAGCTTGGGCTGGGACTTACGCCTCCTGTAAAGCTATCCTTGTTACCTACTGTAACAGGCACCTGAGTGCTGGTGCCACTCGTAACTGACAAAGAATAAAGATGTTTGGTGTTAGGTTGCGGTGATGGATTCTGTTCTCAACCATATCCCTGTGTGATCACACGTATCACGCCATGACAACCTGATATGAGAAGTGGGATTCTCAGGGGCTCCGACATCTCGCTGCTGCAACAGTAACGTATGTCGTGCAATACTTATTTTACACGCAAACAATGCGATGGTCATGCTAATTTTCGTTATGTTTTTCTTTCTCGTCATAAATAATTAACGATCTTGATAGCTGTTTTCTTTATTAACTTTAGAAAATGCGGTGTAAAGTAATTCTAATAATTAACTTTATAATTGCTCAGTACTGTACACAATTATTATCCCTCTATTAAATCTTCCTTTTATGCACAAAATTTACAATTTTTTGCTCTGCTACCACCCGCTTCATGACCTATCCCCTGTAGTGGGTTGAGTCACATCATTTGTGACCAACCAATCAAATGATCCCTTACGACAGAAGAAAAAGAAGATAGCACCCTTCAGAATATTTACACCTATTCAGAATTTTTTTAGAGTATTTTATATTTCTTTTTACTATTGTTATACTGAACTACCTGGTTCTTGGTAAATCGCGCAGTGTGGGTATGTGCCATTAACATCTATGCTCTACATCTACATCTACAGCTCTGAGCAGCCCCAGCCTAGGTAAGTATGTTTACCTTCTCAATGCCAGGAATAAAATCCAATGCTCTTAAGTTCGGCATTGTGGTAGCCTCAACTTGCCAAGTGCTATCATATTAAATACAAACTCAAAAAATACTGAAACGGCTTAGGTGTACTCTTGGACTTCCACGTTTTCCTGCTTTTGTAAACAAAACTTAGGCTCAACAATGCATGTCTGGAGCCGCGCTATGTTTGCGAACCAGTTACGGAATGATTGGACGTCGTGGAACCATGCAATAGCACGTAACATGTGGTCTCGCCAGTTCTTGTTTACGTTGCAATTTACGCTGATGGCGCTGCTGCGAGGTGACAGAATCTGCACAGGTTTCCAAGGTTTTTATGTATGGACTAACTAGATACTTTATAGTAACAATCATGGTCAATCAGGCTAGTCCATTGATTCGCATCTTGAAAACTTCATAAACGCAGCGATAGACAGTACACGAAAGCACAACAGAACAAGGAGCTTACTCGCAACTGATTGATTTATTGAACGGAAGTACAAATATATAGGCACAAGAAATGGGGCTGATCGCGCATGCGCAGCATACTGTCAATGTGTGCGCATATTCATCACTGTGTTCGTTTCTCCCTTTGTCTTGTGCAGCGTGCGCTTCGCATGTAAGTGCGCTCCACCTGTGCACGGCATGCCTGTGTGCCACCGGGGATTTTAAACGGGGCACTGCCTCTAACCTTTATAATACACCGGACAGACGACCCCGATCGCACACGGATGGCGTCAGCCGCGAAGACATAGGTGACAGAAGGATAACAAAAGGCTTCTTTCATAAACTTGTGCACTCACTCCCACGGTGGAATTGTTGTTGTCGCGCCACGTAACATTTGGTGGGCGGCATGCAGTATCAAATGACACAGACTGGCCAAGATCTCAATGTGCATTGTCAAGCCTCGAAAGCGCCCCGCCCTGTCAAACAATAAATAAGTTTTGCGGAAATATAAACTACTGGCCGATTCACTGTTTTAAATATTAGTAGTTCAATATTTCTCTTTGCTTTCAATAGCTCTTTGTTTTACAGATTGATCTGTTTTACAGCAGCGGCTTAACTGTCATTACTGAAGCGCCACCACACCTGCTGACGTGCATGAGGCGAAGACCACCGCTATCGGCCACTTTGCTGCTGCTGTCGCTCGCCCACGAAGTTGCGTGCCACAGCGCCGGGGCACCAGCCAGCTCCTGCAAGGAAATGGAGCCCCGTCACAATTTCAAGCCGCAGAATCAGCACCATAACTACCAGGTGAGCATGAACGAACGCAGATTTTGCAATGGTAAGTACACTGCCATTGCGCCTCACTGAAGCGCTGCGATTACGTAGAAGTCCTTTAGAAATGTCATTTTTTTCCGCACGAATATTTTTTTTTTCCTTGGAGCCGCACAATGCGGAACAGCCATAGAAGGGGAAGCACAATCTTTATTCCAAAGGATACGTAGATATAGCCGACCAAGGTAACATTTAAAAAGCACCAAAAAACGAAATTGATGTGGGTTTTGTCATCAGACTCCTGCTATTGACACCCAGATAGTGCAACTTCTTACTTGCAGCGCCATTGGTGTCATAATAACGCATTACGCTACCAAGTGACTAATCTTACTTTCCCTTCGTGGAATTCTCCAGTCAACACGTTGCACTGCTTGTGAACCATCCTTGTATACCAAACTGCTAACTTTCAATGGTTGAACACTGCAGTATTTAACTTTGTTTAAAGTTGTTTTTTCGGTGTAGGTATGTCCTTTCGGAATACAGAGCTTGTTAGAAGTTAGCACTGTTTACCGTCCCCTTCTGTCCCACCTTCCACCCTGCGCTGTTCTAAATTCAAGATTCTCTACCAAGAAGCGCAAAATCTGACGATATCAAAGTATTATTTACAAATAACGTTGGCGACTTGGGGTAGGCTGGGAGGAAGAATGTTAAAGAAATAGCTGGGTCACTATTCCCATCATGCATGCGACGTTCGACAATGTGATAATGACATTGCTGTCCGTTTCTGGACACATCTAGCCTTACTTTTAATTTGTTGGTCTTCCCACGAACCATGTTTTCTTTCCGGGCGGTGTGCTTGAACAGTTGCTCTTGAGTAGACTTATTTTAATTTTTGTCCTATTTAACGCCGGACCTATTGA
This sequence comes from Dermacentor variabilis, assembly GCF_050947875.1. Classification (NCBI taxonomy): domain Eukaryota; kingdom Metazoa; phylum Arthropoda; class Arachnida; order Ixodida; family Ixodidae; genus Dermacentor; species Dermacentor variabilis. The sequence goes on along the minus strand of NC_134569.1, from coordinate 239,845,431 downwards.
TGTACATGAAAAACATTCTTGGCATAGTGCCAAGCGCACTGTCTCACCACTGGGAGCAGCGGTACGAGAGTGGCAGGAACGCTGTCGGCCGTAGCCACCGATGCTTCCCGCAGTTTTCATGTGAAACCTCAGGAAAGGGAAAACATCGCCGAATGTGGTCGCCCTATATTATCACTCCTGCTCTCTTCTGGTTCGTCGTGCTCCCATAAAAAATATCGCAGATTCGCCCAAAATGTTGAAGCATCGATTGCGATAGCCAATTTGTAGACAGCTATACGAAGTAAGGAGAGTAGTTTTATAGGCCGTATAAACTCGCAAACACTCGCTTACTAACCTAATTATCACGCATGGTGCCACGCACCCACAACCATAAACACATCTCAATCGATGACCGCGGAAACTCGCCGTCAAAACGCTGGCGTTACGACGAGTGGCAGCGAGCGAATGCGCCTCTGCGCAGTCGCTCACTTCAACGTGAACTAAGCGGCGAGAACGCAGCGCACGTGAAGCTGTCGACCCTCGGTTTGACCTTAGAGCATTGCACGGGCCCTGGCCGAACCAAAAACCCGGGCCCGGCTCGGCCCCGGGGCGCGCCGTCCGAAGCGTTTTTTGGAGGGCCTGTGCCGGGCTCGGGCTTGGAGCCGCGGGGCTGGGCTGGGCTCGGGCTTGAAGCTACGGGCCTGTGCCGGATTCGGATCCACTCACTAAAGGGCCTAAGTTGTGCATTCGGGTTCACGCGAACCTTATGCATTGCACGGTCCAGGATATTCTGTGCCAAGCTGAAGAAAATTAAAAATTATTATGGGATTTGACGTGCCGAAACCACTGTCTGATTATGAGGCACACCGTAGTGGGGGACCACGGAAATTTAGACCGCCTGTGGTTCGTTACCGTGCCCCTAAATCTAAGTACACCGGTGTTTACGCATTTGTGCCAAGCTGAAGTGAGACATCAAAAGAATTCGCTCTTAGTAAACCTTAGCAATGAAAGTAGCAACCAGAAGCAGTTGAAATGTTATTTTTTATTTTCCATGAGAACGAACATTGTTTTCGCGTAAGGAAACACAAATTATACAAATAACCGCTTTTCAGACAACTTCCCTGTTACGGCGTTTGCGATTGCACTGTTACAACTCTCGATACTACTATACTATTTTAGCGCTAAGGAAAGGAATGTCTCTACTTACGCGTTTATTTTATGCTGTATGCTCGTGAATTCACCTTTCTGTATATACATATACATATATATGGGCATGTTAAATGACCTGATCAAGTCAAATCGCGCGATCAAGGTGCTTACTTGATAATAAGCGTGAACAACAACGGAAGACACAAAGTTTGAATGTCATAGGACGAGCTCTGTCTAACTGAAATTTATTTAACAATACGCTTGCAAAAAGAAACAATAAAACACGACTAAACCAACTACTTGCGAGCGCAGCAACTATAAGACACGTCCTGTGTCGTTCTGACTTTGTGTCTTCCGTTCTTTTTGCGCTGATTACTAAGTGTGCATCCTTTCCAATTCGCCCATCTTTCTACCCTACTTCGGCCAAGTTGCGTACAGCCGAAAAATAACAGCAGAGGCAAAAGGCCAGGTCATTGACGTTTCCATGGGAGAAATGAAGATTGAGGTCTTTTATTGCTTATACACTTCAGCTGATTAAACGCCGAGAAGGTGAGACGCACACAGGGTACATTGGGTAAGTAAAAAAAACGATTGTCTTTTTCATTTATAGGCCGGGCCTCGTCATGCTCACGTGGGCCTTGGCTAATCTTATTAATGAACGCCCGGGCCAGGACCGGCCACGAGTTTAGTAACACGGGCCCGGGGCCCGCCTGGGCTTGTGACCACAAGGCCGGGCCGCAGCTGGGCTCGCCTCGGTCATGTACGCTCGGGCCCGAACCAGGCCCGGTCATGGAAACACGGTCTCGGGCTGGGCTCTAGAGCCTCACCTAGACGCTATATTAATCGCAGATCACTTTCAAGAAACAGCACGCGCGGCCGCGCTCAGCCGCCGCCAATGCCAGTAGCGCTGTGCAAATGGGCGCGTGGCAGAGAGCACACGGGTGCGTAGGAGAGCGCGCACATCAGCGACAAACCTTGCAGCCATATGGCTGTGATTGCATCCCATGCTCGCGGCCATGGCGGCGTCCGTTCGCAGAACAGTTCAGACAACAGCAACAGAGGCAGTCATAGATACGATTTCGCCTATCGCAATTTAGATAAGCAAAGTGCCCGTATTAAAGCGAAAGCCTTTAATTGCTCATGCTCGCGGCCACGGCGGCGTCCGTTCGTAGAACATGTCACACTCCGCTAGGGGGCGCTCGTGACGACATTGGAGTGAAGCGCGTACTGCGCATGCGCCCAGTACATGGCGCCACTCTCGCGCTCTAAAACGGCGTCGGCAGACGCTCCTCGCTAGCACAGTCGGTGCGATGTCTCCCAAGCGCGCTAGTGCAACCGAACGAAAACGTAAGTCGCGACAGGTTGAGCGACAACATTCTAGTGGAAAGGAACAGCGTCTTCCAGAGTCTCCTAACACAAAGGTGAAAGCCAATGAACGGATGCGAGTGAAACGACTCAACCGGTCTCCTGTGGCTAAGGCTAAAGAGGCAGAACGCAAGCGACAACGCCTTCGGAACAAGCTCCAGCAACAGCAGCAACAACAACAAGGCACTTCAAGTGGGGAATGCCAGCTCCCAGATTCTCCCAACACCAGAAGATGGAAGATCAACGAGAGAAAGTGTCTAAAGCGACTCAACAACTCTCCCGGAACGAATACTACAGAAGCAGAACGCATGCGACAACAATGATTGCACGAGAACGACAACCAAGTACATCATCGGAAAGAGAGGCACCCGTTCCAAAGCGCCCCTGTCACACAGCTACGCTGTCTCCGAGACCCCAGTTTGCTGCAGCCACCAACTACTTTAACAAGCATTTTGTTCATAACGCGTTTGGTACTACATGCTCTGTATGTGATCGCCTATGGTTTACCAACGACTTGGCTAATGCCCCACAACAGAGCTACGAACTTCTGAGGGAACATTTCCCTGACAGAGACGTTACTGCATTTGGTGTATGCACTACGTGTCTCCAATCGTTACAGGAACCCAAGGTTCCAAATTTCTGAAGGAGCAATGGCTACGTCTACCCAGCGAAACCACCTAATCTGGTTCGGCCGCCTCGACCTTATGTGTGAGACTCGCTAGCGCTAAAGTTAGTGGCGCCAAGAGACAAGGCTACAACCCAACACGGCAGCTGTCTAGACTTAGTCTTCGAAATGGATTCAGAGTACATATCGTGTCACTTCCCAGAGCACAAGGCAGCCATTATGGACATCAATCCTGAAAAGCATCAAAGCTTCATCGGTCACAAGCATCAAGAAGACATCTTTCCCAGCGACAACTTTGAAGCAGAGGCGGGATTCGAAGAAGAACAAGTACCAGTCGAATCAGACAATAACTTATTTAAGCAACATCACAGTGCGTTTCAATCAAACAGAGCAGTTCAGACAACAACAAAGGCAGACATAGCAAGGATCTCGCCTACCGCAGTTTAACTCAGTAAAGTGCCCGTACATTTTATGTAGACGTAACGCACATGTCAATCATGCGACCGCGGCCGCATTTCAATGGGGACGAAATGCGAAAACACACGTGTACTTAGATTTAGGTACATGTTAAAGGGCTCCAGGTGGTCCAAATTTCCCGAGTCCCCCACTACGGTGTGCCTTATAATCAGATCGTGGTTATGGCACGTAAAACGCCCTTATTTAAATTTGTTTAATCATGTAGAAACTGAATTTATCATCTGCTACGAAGGGAAGTGGCGCAAGGTGCTTTGGTGTGACCCAAAGGCGCCGTGTGCGGAGCCCGGGCGTGCCGTATGCACGGGCGAGATTTGAGCTGAGAGCAAAATGGCACGGGTAAGCTTGTAGCAGGGGCGGGCCAACTAAAATTTGGGACTGGGTCTACCCGAATTTTTACGTGGACCAACTTGAAATCTGCGGTAGGGCAAACCTAAATTTGGAGATGGGCCAACTTAATTTTGGGTTCATATTTACGAGAGTAAACAATATTATTATTGTTGGTATTATTGTTGTCGACGTTGCAGTTTCTTTTTAATCGTAGATTATTAAGCCCCCATCGTTATCTCATCATCAAACTGGGCGAACTAAGAATTGCATGTCGCTAACGCTTTCGCGCTGTCATTGTACGTATATTTGGACTTTTACAAGCTTTGTCGCAACTTGTTCGTCTGAGATAACTTCTGGGTCGATTGTATTAATGAGTAGCGAGACCAATCGCTCGCTGCTCTTTTTCGGTGTTTCCTGCGTATTGAAATAAAGCATAAGTTGTACCACGATTTCATCCACTCGCGAGAGACAGATGCGTTCAGCAAATACAAGACATAGAAATGCTTTAACTTCAGACATAAAGAAGGATAAAATGAACTACTAGGAAAAGTTATATAACAATATTTGCAATGATCGGAGGAAATTATTGGAGGTCATAAATGGGCTCACAAGCAGGAATAAAGACTGTCATAGGACATAGGACCTAACATTTAATGAATAGTCAACGGCGAAAGGCTGACCAATGTCATGAACAAACACTTTATACACTCGTGATCTTATGTTGCAATGGATGGACGTACGGAAAATTCTCCAATTGCTGATAAGTGTTTGTGCCAAATCCTATTTTATTTGTGCCTCAGATCCAGTTGAATTACAAAACTCAATGAGAAAGCTAAAAATAGTGTTGAGTCAGGGATTGATGAAATAGGCTCTGTTGAGTTGAAATTGATATCGCCATTGATATGTGATGTGTTGGTTTATACAATCAACTTCACCCTCCCTACCGATGTATTTCCATAACGGTTAAAGGTGGCAAAAGTCACTGCAGTACATAAAGGTGGTGATATCAATATTTCAGCCAACTATCGTCTAATATCCGTGCTTCCAATGGTAACGAAAATATTTGAAGGAGTAATTTACGATAGACACATTCTTTTTTATAAATATCAAATAATATGAAAGAGTCAATATGGTTTTTAGGAAAATGGATTGGTGGAAAAATCTCTACTGTATATAAAAAAAGATAACCGACCATATGAAGAAAAAATGTACTCTTGGACTTTTCCTTGATCTTCAAAAAGCATTCGACTCCATATAATTCCATTAATAATTCATGAATTTTTGAGGTATGGAGTGCGTGGACTCATACTTCAACTCTTCAAAAGCCACCTCGAAAATCGTTATCAATTTGTACAAATTAATAGCACAATGTCTACAAAGATTAAGTTAAATCAAGCAGTTCTTCAAGGGTCCATACTGGGGCCACTATTGTTCCTTTCCTATATGAATGGCATTGTCAAAAAACCTGAGTCCCCTACACTTATTATGTATGCTAGTTATACCAACGTTTTTTTTTTCGTCAGACAAATTAAAAATATTTGAGGTCAGTGTACATAACTATTTAAGGGATCTTTCAAATTGGGTGAGGCAAAATAACTTACGCTTGAATGCAAAAAATACAAACTGTATGACATTCCGACCTATAAACAAGTCCATAAGTAAAATAAGTGTAAAATTTGAAGAAAGTTCTATTGCACATGTCAGAAAACAAAAATTTCTTTATGGGTGGTTGCAGGAGGGCTTAAACTGGAATGCACATGTGAATCACCTGATTACCGCATTAGCCCGAATTGTTGGGTGTTCTTGCAAAACAGCAGACTCTTTTTTTTTATTCAGAATACCCCTAAAAGCCCTCTCGCAGGAGGGTATTACATACCGGGGGGGGGGGGTGCAGTAACTCATACAGATGTAATAAGCGAGTATTAAGTTGAAAATAAAACGGGAACTGATAAACAATAATTACAAAAGATAATAATGGAAGTCCAATAATATTATTGTAGTAGTAATAATAATCAGAAGTGTACAAAAAGAGAATACGAATCACAAACACACGAAAAATGGAGAGTAATCAAGGTCATAGAAAGCACTCAGAACATTAATGTATTACAAATCAAAAAACAATACATCACGTGAACTTAAAACGAAAATGCAAAACACCGCAATAAAATAGGAACAATAACCATAAAAATATGCATGTTACATAGAGGACAAGAACATCTTTTAACATCATTCGTAGTGGAAAAAAATGGGGGGGGGCATGACACAAGAAAGGTTTACGCACTTTCATTAATTATTAGAAGTTTCTGGAATTCATTTATGTCGGTGACGGTTGGCGATGTGTGATGCCAAGCTGTTCCACTCGGTTATGGCGCTCGGTATGAACGATATGGCATAAGTTAGTGTGTGACACGTGGAGCGCTCTATTTTAAAATGGAGATCACGGCGGGAAAAGATGGCAGAGGGTGGCCTAAAGAAGGCCTCGCGAAGTGATGCATGATGGTAGAGCTTATGAAGAAGCAATAAGCGACCGATTTTACCGCGACATGATAACACATGCAGTTCAGCACGATCCTTCAGTGAAGTGACGCTGGTGTGACGTGAGTAATCCGCAAAAATAAAACGCACAGCACGGTTTTGCAGAGCTTCGATGTTTTTTAGTAGTGTAGTCTTGATCGGGGGGGGGATCCCAAATGGCTGAGGCATATTCTATTTTAGGACGGATTAAAGTGATATAAGCCTGTTTACGCCAGCTTAAGCATAAAAATAAGTATGTACTATTCACCCTTCCATTCAAAGGTAAATTATGCAATATTAGTCTGGGGAACGACATCGCAAAAGAAATTGCCATTGGCTTATTACTCTGCAAAAGAAAATATGGCTCTGTTCTGAAAAGTGCACGGGAAAATGACAGGACCTACCAACTTCTCCACTGTTCATAAAACATTCCATGCACAGGCTGGATCAGTCATACTATTTTGGATTGTTCCAGGTAATTCAACAAAACTAACTATACGAACAAGGCCCCATAGGAAGACCATATTACTCTTAACGAGAACAAATGATACGAATACCTAAGACAAGAACACATTTTGGAAAACAAAGTGCATAACACATCATGTTCTGAATGTCCTTGCAGATAGAGTGAACGTTAATACTAGTAGTAGTGCCTTTAAACAACAAGCAAAGAACATATTAATAACCAGATGTATACAGTGTGAACATTGACGAGCCGATTTTCAGGCCTCGATCAATGCTTAAGTCATTCACAAATCGGTATTCTGAATATTTACATGTATAATGTACTTTCAGTGTATCCTCATGCATTCATGTTTCCCATTTTGGAATTTATTTTCTTTGGCTATGTATTTTGCCGTGCGCGACCTCTTCTGTACGATTGTTTAAAGATGTTATGTAAACTGGTTTTGTTTATGTGTGATTTGATATTTGTACTCTTGCAAGTTACCAGTTGAACATTTTCCTGAAACTAATGTATCATAATTCTTTTTTGATTGTGCTGAACTCGTAGCATGTGAACTGTCGCGAACTGCGGAGGGACAGTGGCCGTTGTCAGGCTTGATTGCGTTCAGCCCTTGTCCCGTCAGTGAGCGTTGTAAATTGCTTACTGTAAATAAAGTACTTACTTTCGGTAGGAGAGGGTGCCTCTTCCACATGGTTGATCTGTCATCAGTCACGACCATGTTAGGTCTCTGAAACCATGGCGGCGAATGACACTCCAGGTGCGTTTCCACCGTCGTCGTGAAGTTAAGCGTACGATGGTGAGCCGGCGATGGTAGCTTGATCTCGTGCGCACAAAGCAGGGGCAGGAAGCGCTCTGTCTTCCACCGGAGAGATATTCTTAGTTTGTGGGAGGCGAATGGTTTGTAAGCATGCAGCGCAGTAGCTGTCTCTGAGTAGAAGACAACTCAACCGCGCTACGCTAGGGTGTAGGGAGATAATGGTGAGAAAGAGCAGCAGAAGAAATGCCGTAGATGAGCGAGGAGATGGGCTTAGAAACAATCACCAAGGTTCGCGTTTTGCGTGCCCAAAGCGTAGACGAAGTGTTCCACCGCCGAGCAGGGGAGGGTTTGGTGGCGCTATACCGTTGCGCCAGCCGCTGTTTGTATGGCTGAAGCTGGGCACTCACAGATTAGGTGCTGCAGCTTTTCCAGAGCACCGCAGCCTCTGCAGACTGGGGAGCGGGCCCAGTGGAGGCGGTGTTGTCGCTCGGCGGACCATACTAGAGTGTACTAGAAGACCGCTGTCCAGTTCAGTCTAGGCCACACAGAACCAGGGGGCACCCCTGCGCTAGTGTTTACGTATATGCCCATATACAGAGATAATAGTCTGCGCTAAGCCCCCTGAATAAAACTAAAGGTAGTGACATACTACCTAGACAACGCAATTACATCCTCAAGATGTGCTCAGTACGTCATCTTGCGGACATTATGACGTCCTCAGGATGTCCTCTGATCGTAGTAGAATGAAATTAATTCATTCCTGTTGTCCGTACTCATAACATTCTCAGGACATCCTTAAAACAATTCTTCCGGGCTTCTCCTGTATGTTTTAAGAGCAATACTTGGTGGGGCCCGTTCGGCGCAATACGTTATAAAATACTTTGGCATTACTACTTAAAATTTACTTTCAATATTCTATTTTCATGCATCTTTTGTTTACATAAGCATTGTGACAAGCAATGCAGAGGCACCGTAAAGGTGGTTCCATGCTATACGAGTTGCTGAAATAAAATGTGTTCAGAAATATTCATTTATTTTCCTAGTGACATTTATTTACAGTGAATGCTTGCCAGCTTCTTCACTCATCTGAGCAGTCCGAGGGAGGACCTAGAAAAAACAATATACTGAGGAAGTACAGTACAATCGTACGCTGCCCCTGTGGTGATGTGTTTGCATGAACTAGTCCTGCAAAGTGCAAACCTGAAGAAATAATTCAAACATGCAAGAAACATCACACATGGTTGCCAGCTAATCAGCGCTACACTTTGTTCTCATAGGTTGGATCTATCAACAATTACGCCTGAAGAAGGCTCCTAGTTTGAAAACGCGTACTCTCAGGCTGAATGCTTGGAGCATTGACTGCATTTTTCGCAGCTTTTGACCACAATAGCGAAGCCTCCCTTTTATTGTAGCTTCAACCTCCCTCCTTTCGGCAACGGAAAACCCTTGCTTCACCGCTTCTGAAATATCTTCTATTTTCAAACACGTACTCTTTATATTTTTAAAGATCTTTGCAAGTGTTTCAGCTGGTGACTGAAAGGTACTTTATTTCCGCTATGGTATGTTTAATGACGACCTTACACAAGAACAATATCAGAACAAATGGCATACCAGAACCGTCACTATAATGGAAGCTTCTTTCATTGTTGCACCGCAAGAAATGGATGTAAAACTAAATACGGATGCTGCACTGTAACATGACAGCAGGGCACATTTTATTAGCTTCTTATTAGTTTATTGTGATTTCTTTTAATGTCTCATGACAGTGGTCCAACTGGCTGACAGCCGTTTGTGGCAGTGGTGGGACCTCCCATGCACTGTCGTAGGCGCAGTCATCTTTTGTGACACATGCAGAACGTAGAACCTTTGATAGTGACTATGACTTCACAATTAATATATCAGCCATCATAAGTGGTTACAAAAGTCCCTTTAAATGTATTAGCCAAACTGAAATAATAAGGGTATTGAGCAGTAGCACGAGGCTTTTATGAGGCTTAAAATGTGCTGCAAGATTTTCTTCTCAACACAATCAAGCGAAAAAATGGCAACCTGTATTGTAAACAGCTTCTGAAGAATTTACCTGACACACGCTGACCGAAAACAGGCTTACACCTTGAAAATGATGCAAATGTAAGCATGTTGGAAAAGAGAGGGTGAAGGTAATATGTATTTGGAAGAAAATGAAAACCAAGGGGATACAGAATGACCCAGACAACCAAGTCAAAACCACAAATAGTACATATACGTTCAGCAGATAGCAGTGGTTCCCACTTTCAACATATGTGAAATGCAGTCCAAACATTTCCGGTAGGCTACTTAGGTGTCTTTACTTAGAGATGTCTGAAACTTCTTCAGTACCTTTTGTGGTTGCGAAGCCCATGGACGATGGAAGGTACTTCGAGAACATGCAATATGATCAGAAAGGGATTACCAGTCTTATACGGTTGATCTGAGACGTTTCAAATGTGAAGCAGAACTATCACGCATGGCTAGTCTGCAAAGCAGCCATAGTTGGTAGCTTCACGAGTCACTAAGCACTCACTCAAACTCCGGCTACCCATCCACATGAGCGAGCACTGAATGCAACAAGTGAATGAGAGTTCACGAGTTTGCCTGAGTTTGAATTTGGCGAGTATAAGCCCGAGTAACTCGCGAACCTGAGCGAGCCTACTTGTGGGTTACTTCGATGCAAGCCCAAGTCAGCGTGACTGCGTTTCATCTTAGTAAGCAAAAGTTTCAGCGCCTCACGTAAACATACAATTCATGGGTGGTTTCAGTGAGCTCTGTTAGTTTTGTTCACCGAAGGTAGCAATACACAAACGGAAAAGAATTAGAAAATTTCACTTCATATATGTAAGAACATAGGTTGAACTCATGTACACAACCACCTTCTTAATAAATGCAATAGCTTTTGTAACGTAAAGCTACTTGAAGCAAGAAAGAAAAATAAGTGCAAACAAAATTCTAAGGCATCATATGATACGCAGAGCATCTTCCGCCTTGCAATACGACTTCTTTTTGGCGGTAAAGCATTTTACGAAGAATCACCTCAAGAAAGGTAGCAAGAACAGGATAACGTTTCTATGCAGAGGCATTTATTATTTGATATAACCTGCACTTTTCACTAAAAGCTAAATTGTAGTAGGTGAATAACAGGCACCACAATTAATGTAAAACACTCCAGAAGCATGCAATTTTCAAAATATCTTTTTAGAAGTCTGATGCTTTAACTTACTAGACTCATTTTGCTGTGGTGGTGATGGCTCCAGAGCATTGCAGTTTTTTTTGACCCAGGCAGCAAGAAAACAACAAGAAAATTACAGCCACCTTACACGGTTGCAAAATCTATTAGCGCTACAGGTCATCAGTATCGGATTTGTTCATACGAACCGTACAGCTATACAAGCATTAAACAATGCATGGATAAGTCGCTATAGCTATGTGTCTATGCATGTTAGAGCATGACTTAAGTTATGATGGTGAGTATAAGATATGGAAGGAACTGTGTTTACTAGTGGTAATGAGAGTGTCAGTACTAGAACCAAGAGCAAAATTCTTGTAATAAGAACCGACTGGTGGCAGCGAAATTATACTGAAAATACACCTCAGACTCTAGTATATTATACTGTGTTGAATGACTCATTTTTATAGTGATGGGATGCACGACACCGTCAGACTATATCACGTTTAAAAATGTGAACGAAATAAGAGAATGCTACACATATGCTAGCACCAAACGAGAACAAAGTGAAAGCGAGGGCCAATGCCGGGCCGGCCCGCAGCGCAGGGGCAGTTCGCCATTTTGAGGCCCACATACACCGCTTCGCCGGTCATCCTTCTTCACAGCGTGGAAGTACACTTAGTTTTTTTTGTTCATGTTGTTAAGCATGGACTGCACAAAAAGTGCACACGGCTTAAGGGCCAAAGATTGCCATATATATTATAAGCTACCTAAAACAGTTTACGGCGCCCGAGTGCCGACTGCAAGGAAAGAAACCGTGCCAATTACTGCGCGTTCTGTTACGCGAAGAAGACGGAATCATCAATGGAATGCTGCACTGCAGTTTTTTTATATAAAGATAGTTCCCCTAAATTTAAGTACAGGGCGCCGGATGGGGTCGACATGTTTTATTTGAAGCGCCAAGCAGGCAGCTTACATATGTTTCTTTTTTCTGTCTGCGTTTCGCAAGGCCTACTAATGAAAAACAATATGCACAAAAGTACACACGACAGATACACACTGCTTGAAGGACCAGAAAAATATTTGTTATCCAAATGGAACGATACTATAACATAGTAGAATATAGCCGGCACTGTGGCCGCAGTGCACGCACACTCACCGTGCGGCATTATAAATATATAAAATGAAATAAAGAAGAGAAACAAAGGGATAGATTACTAAGGCATAAATACATGTCATATCTAATTATAAACGCCAATTGAGCGGTCTGATCGCAAACAGCAGCACGCGAATCAGCACGAACGACTCCGCCGAGCAGAATCGCCATCAGTTGCCAACAGTGCGATCTTGATGCGGCCCAATCCACTTCGATCGCAGCGCCGCCACATTTTTTGTCGTCCCCCGCCTCACTGCAAAGCATTCGCGGCCCCAGTCGCTCGTGCCACTCAACCGCATTCTAGTGCACTCTAATACTCACCTTACACCTTTATCACGCGACACCATCTTTACATTGACAGTGCTTGGAATGGCTTCGCTAGTCGACTATCCGGAACGGAAGAGCATAGGCAGCCCTGGCATGTATCAAATGTTGCTAGCGGCTAGTTTTGTCAAGGGTGATCTATTCTCAGGAGCTGCGGCGGCTTATATTACTCTTGTTTTTTTTTGCTCTAAATGTATTTACAAAAATTTTAATTGACGGCTCATCATGTGTTGTGGATGCCCGAAGCATTTGCGCGCCTGCTTGAAGGAACACTTTAAAAACTTTTTTTTAGGAATCGAAGGGTCATGGAGGTGACGCTAACGGCAAACGGAAGTGTAGCGTATAAAAAAACATCGACGTTTTTTCCTAGTCATCTTAAATGTAGACGCACTGACACGCTTCACATTGGTGCCTATATCAGTTGTAGAAGTTCTTAGCAAGTGTTCCTCCTCACTCAAGTTCAGATTTGAGCTCGAGGAGGCCCATTCCGTTCAGTTTTTAGACATTCGCATAATTTTTAATGAAAGTGACCAAACACATCTGCTCGGCTTACAGGTCAAGGTCCAATAATGCCATTGTACTCTACGATTCCTCACATTCGAAACTAATTAAAAAGGGGGGTCGCAAATTCATGTTTCAGGTCGGGTCTTATGAAGTCCTGCCCACACTGTATTACGGAAAGCTTCGATCATCAATTAGCAAGGTTGCAGCTGCGCTCTAAGAACAAAGAGAATTCCGGGCACTCTCTTTGAGGGAGTAACTGCTTGTCGCATATTTCACTCTTTTCGAGAGTAGGTCGATCCTCTTTGAGAGAGAGTAGGGCAACTCCTCCTGACAGAGTTTCGTTACTCCACCGCAAGGGAGTACTAGTACTCTTCCGCAGAGTGCTAATACTCTCCACACAGGGAGTTCTAGTACTTTTCCACAGAGTGCCAATACTCTCCCCACAGGGGTAATAGTACTCCCGCGGATCGAGTGCTTCTACTCCTACAAACCGAGTACTTCTACTCCTCCAAGGCGAGTGTTTCTAATCCTTAAAACAGTGCTAGTACTCTTGCCAATAGTGTGAAAGCACGATGTAATCAATGGTCACGTTTGAAGGGATTCGCAATACTTACATGTGGGGAATATTTTATTCCTTCATAAGCAGCTTGTGCACTTATGCTTGGTGAATAAGATGTAACCTGTAGTCGCTGAGTTATTGACATGAAACATTTTCTCCTAAAAGGTCAAAATCTTTATTGATCAGTCACAAGACAAACTGAATAATAATTTGAGAAACATACTGACAAACACATAAAATCAGATTACAATGATGCCCATGAAATTTCAAACACATCTTGTAATAAAACATAAGTATATTCTGCAGTTTCATCAGTTTAATAGTGCCTAAATATCTTTTAATTTCAATTGGTTCCTTCTTTTCAAATAAGGTATACAGTTGAAAGTTAAACATAGAACAAACATGTGCAAACTCACAAAGTATTGACACTGTGATCGAAGAGAAATATACGCCACATTACTAGCCGGCAAACGCATTTCTGGCACAAAACGCGTGCGCTTATATGGCAGAGGTTACCAGTTGAGCTGCTGTGCAAGGGGCTGGTAATGTAGATAAATTGTTCAAGAAACTTTTTTGTGCGCCATATTCTAAGAACGCAGCTCATTTGACAACATCCTGTACAGCATATCAATGTTCTTGACTGAAAGTACAATGCATTTAGAAATGTTGTATATTCTCATGTAAGGCAGCAGGTATAGCTCGCTTTGCTTATATTTTACATACAGTTATTCATGTATGGGCTGCACCCATTGTTTCTATGTGTGTCTTGTCGTGGTTCTGCAGCAATATCCTGCCCTGTCGCAAACCAGTACAGAGGCGTATTATATTACCTATTCGGTTGGCCTCCTCACGGATGTAGTTTCCTGGTGCTGTTGGAATTAATCCGTTACACTTTCTCACAAATAAATAAAATTAAATTTACAATATTATCTAGTGTGTAGCAAAAGGGTATAAAACTGAAGGTGCATGCATTCACATTAAAATCTTGTGCATCAAATTTCTTGTTGTATATTGTAGTTCTCATTCTCATTACGGTAAGAATCCTATACTTCTGAGGAGTAGCTTGCCTAATTACATAATCAATTATTGTCACTCGCTAAATATGCAATCTAACTGAAGTATAGCATGGCTTCAGGTGTGAACCAAAAATCATATGGGATGAATACGATGCATCAAAGGTGGCGTAAGCATAAGTCGGGCAAGAAAGTGCTAGAAAAAGACAAACAAAGAAGCAAAACAAACTGAGTATTGCACCATCCTGTTTCATATATCCCTTCTATGCACGGGGATTTCGCCTGCGACTATACACATGCACAATGAACCAACTACCTGAAACGAAAGCTTTTTTTTTCCTACTGAAGTGGTTAAGATGCGCTAAAGTAAGAACAATTATCGCACTTACAGAATATTCGTCTCAAAACAAGTACATATGTGTCTAGGAAGATTAATACATCACCTCAATGTGCACTCTAAAACCCGGAAGAATTATGTCTACAGAAGCCATGAAACTAACGAGCTTTTGCTTAACACTATATGTTAACATCCGCCAATTGATCAATAAGTGTTCTACTCAGACGCTCTGTTATCCCTACCTCTACTAGCATACTTGGTTGGAATGTAGATTGAAGAAACCACAATTTTACATTTTAAAAATAATTTTCTATTCCAAATGACTCTCTGGCTTCTAAGACGTAAGGTGTGCACCACGGTGTACGCAGTTAAAGGCCTTAATTGCTCCTTGATTTCGCTTTGGGAGGCATAAGCAGGTCTAATGAACTTGTTTCATGAGCATGCACGTAAACGATAATGACTTCCTAAACATTGGATTCTCTTCCCCCTATGCTTCCCTTTCCTGGAACTTAAAAGCCGTAATTCATAAATTAAGTGTAAAAAATAGATAAGAAAACACGAAAATATGCCTGGTTCATGTCAGCATTTACAATACAGAATCACAGTGGTTTCTATTTGCACACTTGCATTAACATGCTGTTAAATGTAAGCTATTAAAGCTGTTAATATCTAAGCACATAGCCAAGCATGAGCTGCTGCTTTTTACAGTGAACACAGGTACCGTGCTCATTGCAAGTATGTATTATGTCACTAAGCCATATATGCAATTTTATTGTACCACTATTATTTATCACATTGATATAGCTGTTGAGAGGCAAGACAAAACAGTCACTTCTCATAACTAAATAGCTTTTTTAAACACATTTCTAACTATTCAATGACGCTTGCTCCTATGTGTTTGTCTCCAGAGAGCATAGTTCATTTTGACTTCCCATCAGAGACATTACATAAGTATACCATGTTAAGTGACTGCCTAGAACACGTGAGAATTTTCGTCTTGATGTGACATACTGTATTTTGATTTTGTTGACATTCAGTCAAATTGTGCACCCAATATACCCTCATTCTATTTTTCTTGTCCAAATTGCATGGCAATGCATTTTGATTCTTTGAGGTGCGCTCCTCTGCGCTTCGTGAAGTCGCGCTGTGCCGGCGCTTTGGCATCCTTGTGTCCTTGCAGCTGCCTTCTTGCGTTATATAAAGCGAGTTCCAGAAAAAAAATATCGTGTGCAAAAGTCAACACGAGCACATTGAGTAAACAACATCAAGAGAGTCAAGGTCATGGTACTAAAAGAAAGTCTTAGCTCTTAGTCTTCCTACTGAAATCCATGCGAAACATCTAGATGACTGCAACAGTCAACTGCTGAACTAACTTCAATTTTTAGGTTTAAACAGAAAAGAAATAATGGACAGTTCATCCTCGTTCGGCACCAATGTTAAAATACTCCTGCTAATCAATAGAATATTGGTCATTGTCAGATGTCATAGGTCTGTCATTAGTCTCTGTCGCAAACACTACTTGGGACACATCCTAAGCACGTGCCCAGTGTGCCCCCCGCACCATCTCTGGTTATGCCGCTGCTCAAGCCATAATTTGAGGATCATATCTGCAAACATGATGCTCAGTAGGGATGAAAATATGGTCTTCCAGTTCAATGGATATGACTGGACGTGACTATAATAAAGGGCAACAAGGCTTGTTATGTCAAGCTTACCCGCATTTCAATAATAGCAAGAAAGTTCGCTGCGGCCTGCATCTCAGCTTACTTAAAGGCATGAACTTATCTTCATTTATGAGGTGCGCAATGGAGTTCATTTTGACAGCCTCGACTACTGCTGCAGTTTGAAATCTAGCAGTTTACGTTCTTCAAGGCATGTATAAGTTGCTGTCATAGACCGCAGTTATTAGTTCATTAGACCAACTCTCTTTTTTGTGTACGACAGACGACTAGTAATACAGAAGTAAAGAAACGTTTTTGTTTGATACTTTATTTCTCTACTAAAAATATAAAGCGATAAACACATTTTCATCTGCCATGTAGTATCAAGGTGCAGACATTACGCTTGTAATCCCCAGCGGAAGGGTGATTTAGCTGTTCATATGACAGAACTTTGAAACGCCAACTCATATTAGCAAATGAACAAGCATGTCCAAAACAATAAGCCTATGCAAAGCGCCCCTGCAATTGTCATTGCACAGAGCAGCCTTTATATTCGATGCCGATGCATAACTCGCTGCTTGAAAATTCACCGAGTTCGTAGACATAAGCACCCTTTCAGATTCGCACCGTACTCGAAAACCGCAACAGGAGACATAAAATCAGGCATATAATCACACCATTTCAATACATGAGCAAAAACACTTCAGTCTTAGGGCTAAACACCATGAGAGCGATTTAGTGCGCGACGGCGACGAGCGATCACTTCGAGCTAGAAAACGGGCCGTCCTTTGAACAGATCGCTCGGTTCTGTAAATCTAGAAATCGTTGCTCGTCTCCCGGAAGTGCTATGAGCGACGAGCCAATAGCGCGAAGCCTGAACTGGATATACATCGCTCAAATACTATCGATTGTCATGCGAAACGAGCGAACGATTGAATTTTCGCACGTGCAAGAATAAGAACTTACTGCAAGACCTTCGGAAATATTTTATGCTACTTTTTACAGTAAAATATATAAATATAGATTACTAAAGCACGCGTCAAGCTAATTTCGACGCGTGTTTGCAGTCCTCATACCGGCAACACCGGGGAGGCGTCGCTCATAATCGTCGCACGGACGGAGTACAATTTGTAGGTGACGAGCGAACGCGACAGTCATCTCCATCGCATCGCTTGTAGCTGTCGCGCGCGAGATCGCTTATATGGGGTCTATGCTTTATTCAGCATAAAACATGGATTCCTCATGGGTTTTCATTAAGTTCAAGATAACGCGCCCAACTCACCTCTTGCCGCCTTCAGCTGAATGCCTGCGGCGAAGTTTCTACCTAGTACTGGTGCTGCACGTAACTTCAGTAGTCGCAGATTACAGAGGGGCGAGACACCGTGAAGCGCGCAGCTTATTTATAACGAAAGCATGCCGCCAGCAAAATGACGCCTTCTGTTACGTGACTCCTTATTTCAACAGCATTCTGTACACAGCAGACTGTCAAACTGAATAAATTCAAACACACAAAACGCACGCTAAGCACGCTCCGCATAGGTTCGGAATCAAGGGCTGGTGAACAAACCATTTTAGGCGTCCTCTCGACTCGCGTCTTATTGAACATACCATGGTTCTGGCAACGCCTGCGATTTTCAAAGCTCTTACGGATAGCGCAAGTGATAAATTCAAATGCAGTGATCGCTGTGGCTGGCTTTTTCGATTGAAATTGAGAGACACAGCGCGTGCGATGCCTAGTCCGTTGTCAATCTCGTCGGCTAAGCGCCGCGAGACTTCCTGGCGATAGCATCATATACGCAGAATGTGTACCTAAGTTAGAATTCACTTACCGTGGAGGATTTGTTGTTATATCCAACGAATGATGAACGACTGTCGTGTTTTCGCGGCGATGCGAGAAGGCTGACACACGATCTCCCTTGGATGGCCTTCGTTGCTGCTCGCTGGACGGATCAACTTTCTCCGGTGCTGTGTTGTTCCGGGACGTTGAGCGCGCGCGCGGTGGAGCAACTCCGAGTGAAAAAGTAGAGCGCTCGCTGCGCGTTCCTTTGAACTGTGGCTGCCTCTTCTCTTAGAAGCAAAATGGTGTGTTCTTTGCTCAGCGCGTGTGACTGATACATCGCCATGTTCGAGGCCAGCCTCCTACAGTTGAAGCAGAAGATTACGCTAAGTTTTGTTCTCTGTTGCCGCAAGAGTAGAATGGGCATTCTACTCTCTCTCTCTCTGAAGGGGAGAATGAAAAGCACATTTCACTCTCTCCTTGGTGGCGGAGTGAACAATGCATTTCACTCCACTCGACAATTTGAGAGAGTAAAACAACGCTTTGAGGAGTAAATCAGCCGCTTCACTCCTGCGATACCCTCTCTAGTTTTTAGAATGTGGCGGGTTTCCGGCATCCGATCTTTCAAGCGGTCGCATAATTGCTGCTTAACCAGCTGCACAATGAGCATGCAGTACACCTTGTAGGTAACTCGCAGCAGACGCGTGTGTTCGATGTTGTGCCATAAATGCATAAGGCTTCATAAGGACATAAGGCATAAGGCACAACTTAAGGAACGTCGCAGGGAATCATGGAGTGTATCTTCGTGTTTTCTGCCCCATGCAAGTTGCTGCAACTGTGCAAACACGTCATGGCAACTAAGCAAATACTGTACGGCAAAACACGAGTATCAGGATGTCCCATGCCCTACTTCCGCCGTTTATAAAATTCCTTTAAGTTGCAGTCGCGTTTAGTCGTGACAGGCTGGCCAGTGCTTGAACGACAGGCTGTGAGAGCCCTTTAGGTCTTTGAAATCAGGAGAAGGGCTGAATCTTGCTTTACACTGCAAAAGTTGCGATTGCTGCCCGCGGTTGAAGAATGCAGAAGTTGTAGGCCGCGGTATAATGAAACTATAAGCGAGTTTTTGGAAGCGATAGTAACAGAAAATTCTGGATCTGATATATGCGTTACCGTGGCTTCGGCGGCAATTTTAAACAAATAAGCGTAATTCTTGGATAGATTCAGCTAGTTATAAGGTGGTTCATTCATTTGTATTTTTATATGTCTATTATGCCAGTTGTATGCTGTTGACAGCGCACAGCTGCTTCCCAATTATCATGTTTCATGAAGGGATTTTTCGCGCGTTGTTTGCCATTTTTGCCGTATCTTCATTTTTTGGCGCCTGCACTTTTTTTTTGCTGAGTTCGGGCCGTCCAGGACGCATGCACGCGTTGTTGATCTGCAGCAAAACCTTTCCAATAAACGGTTACAATTCTCACTAGGGCTCATCCCGTTGGTCCCGCCTTACTTTGCCCGGTCTATCGCGCTTCACCGTACTCAAATATGAACCTAACACTGGGTCAAGGGGCTTACTCACACCACGTGTAAAAGCTTACGCTCTGCAGTGTCTTGCCCGTTTACACTGTAGTCACATGGACAACTCCCCAATCCTCCATCATTGGGGCTGTCCCAACACCCCACACGTGCTCTGTACGTGCTGCCATACTGATATTCCGTGGCGCTTACCCGTGGAATCATCCCGCGCCTACGGCCTAACTAGGTCCAACTACACACGACTAACGAAGGTCTCTGGCGGGACTGCACCGCTGTAACACTCAAGAACGCCGTCGGTGAGTGCTTGGACTCGGGAACTGCGGAAATCACCATTGTAACAATCTTCATTGAAGCATCATCATAATCACGCTCCTAGGACGGTTTTCTTTTTCCTTTTCTTTCATACCACAAACACTATTGCTGGCGCAGGTGACCGTGACGCGTGTCAACCGGCACTTTGCCGTGACCCTGGCGAGCCTGAACAAAAGCTGGCCTTTCAAGGGTTTTATGATGCGTGGCTTCCGCGTCAAGGGCAACAAGACCACCTTCTTCGAGGGCGTATTCGAAGCCAGCTCGGTCTATCATCACGTTCCGTGTGGCGAGTCCTTCAACCGGGTGAGCCCCGAAGTAAAGGTGGCCTTGCAACACCTCTCCAGTAGATATAGGACATTTTTTCATGGCAAATGAAGTTCCGTAAATGAAAGGGAAAGCACTCATCCACCCGGAAATGGAGGGAGTGTTAGCCTCGTGTTACTTTCGCGTCGGTCGCAATTCTCACTTTCATTAAACCTCCAAGAAACAGAACGGCCACATTTGGAGAGTCTACGCTTTGATTCGTTGAGAAATTTGGCCTCGCTATACAATCTGTTAGCCTCTGAGTAGCTCAAATGGCAGAGCGAGAGCTACAGAAAGACTGATTGCGGGTTTGATCCCGGCAACAAGAGAAATTTTCCTTCGACTGGGAAGTTTTTAGCAACTCAGTATTACTTTCTGTTGTAGCTTCGTGCTAAGGTCCGGTGGATGAGAGTTTCTCTAATGTCGATGGTTCGTCCGCATTAAATTTCGTATCAATTAGCGTTCGCAGACCAGGTACATAGCGTTAGGCATATGTAAGTTCACCTCCCGCGTCGTTGTGGGCCACTTCAGTAAAGAAAACTTTTGTCCTATGGTGCGATCGTACCTTTCTCCACCAGCAAAACAGCCCCATTCTCACGCCATAAGGCCACAACAGCACCGGGAAAATGCGAAAACAACTGTGTTCTTAGCTTTGGGTGCACGTTAAAGAACCCTAGGTGGTCCATATTTCCGTAGTCCCTCCCTACGGCGCGCCTCATAATCAGATCGGGGTTTTGGCACGTAAAGCCCCATAATTTAATCTTTTTAACAACAGCACTGTTATTTATGTCGTGCCGACGCCAACTAGCTCTTTTAAGATTATCGGTACATGCGTCAAAGCACTTAGTAAGAGAGAGAAGAGCGCGTGCGCACGCGCAAGCTTTCATTCGGCCACGCACTTGCTACCGTCTTTCGCGTGCGTGAGAGCGTCCAAGTTTGTTCCATTCTTTCCTCGTGGCAGCTGGCACTTTGAGAGGGCTCATATTCCACGTACCTTTCTTGGCAGCAACTAGCGCTCCATGACGATGTTGGACATTATGCCCTTTTGAGGCTCGACTCAAGTCGTAATGGCTCAGAATGCAATACTTTTTTTTTGTAGGGGCAGAAAAAAATCATGAGCCATTCCACCCTTTGAAGGCGGATGACCAGCATAGCTCTTTAGCACATTACAAGGTGGTGCCACATAATTTAAACAAAGGTACGAACTCATTTACCATGATCTTTATATACATTAGCGTGAATGACGGGGCCGCCGCCCGGAGGAGCCGGAGGCGACAAGACACGCGTGACATCTCGACTGGACCGCCAGCGCGGAAGAGCGGAAGGAAAGCAAACGTAGGCATGCAAGCACTTGGAACACAAGAGTGAATCTCCGCATGGCTGCCATTGGCTCTTTTTGGAGCCGACGCTCTTTCGATGCTAGCGCCTATCCGTCAGTTACGGTCCTAACAGCAGCGCGACGCAGAAGCAAAATTGCGGCGCACACAACGAGCTATGGAAAGAAGAATGATAGGTGTAACGTTAAGGGATAAGAAAAGAGCAGATTGGGTGAGGGAACAAACGCGAGTTAATGATATCTTAGTTGAAATCAAGAAAAAGAAATGCGCATGGGCAGGACACGTAATGAGGAGGGAAGATAACCGATGGTCATTAAGAGTTACGGAATGGATTCCAAGGGAAGGGAAGGGTAGCAGAGGGCGGCAGAAAGTTAGGTGGGCGGACGAGATTAAGAAGTTTGCAGGGACAACATGGCCACAATTAGTACATGACTGGGGTAGTTGGAGAAGTATGGGAGAGTCCTTTGCCCTGTAGTGGGCATAGCCAGGCTGATGATGATGACGATTGTTTACGTTGTCATGGCAACAGGAACAGCAGCCGCGCAGCGCCTCCTCTCATCTTTTTGTTTTTATTATGCCGACCCGCTCCGCTCCCTTTCCCCCTTACCCCATGCCGCGCGTGCTGCTTATTATTATCTTTTTTTTTTAGCCTGTACGCGGCGTGTTCTTTCTCTTTTTTATCGTGCGCTACGGCGCACCACGCGCCAGCTAGCAAGCAATGCGTGCGCTGCGCCATGCATTGGCATTGCTTGGGAGCTGGCGCATGGTGCGCCGTGGGCTACGCGTTGGCACGCACGCAGTCTTGCCCATACTTATACTATACCAGCATGTGCCGGGATATAAAAAAATTCCATGTCCAACACAACGGATCTTGGGTCTCGCTTTATTGACTTCGTTTCCGGAAACAAAGATTTTTCTTATAACGTGGTGGATGATACACGCTCAAAAAATGAGCAAAAGTGAAAGGTGCATGACATATACAAGAGCACTGAACACAAAAGTCACAGACGGTGAAATAACAAAAAAGCGCTAGAAAATGCGAAGGCCGTTTCATGTACACACATATATAAAAAGAAATTATAGAACGCCCTCAAGACCGAAATGTAGACGAGCTTCTGATATATGCACTAAGATATTGCAGAAAACTGGACGACGTGTATGACATAGTCATGACAACTATAGAAAGGGAAAACTCGCTGGTAATGGCAAAAACAATGGCACGCAAAATACCTAAAAAATAAAATAAATAGCGAACATTGTTTGATTGACAGCCATACAAAAAAATAGCTTACTTATAAACCTGCACGAAAGTATATGAAATGAGTGACATGTTCATTACTACTGAACAAAATGAAAAAGAGATGGAAGAACAAAAATATCAATGTAATAAAAACTGAAATAAAGATTATCACATTATTTTGCACTTTGCCACAACTTGAGTAACGGTGGCAAGGGGGAACAGAAGGTAGTCGGCTTTTGCCGCAGCACATAGAAAACATTCACAGAAAGGCCTATGCCTCAATCAAAGACCAGGCAAAATAAGCCAACAACAAGACTTCTCTTTTGCCCCAACTGCAATGCTCAGCAGTAAAATTACGTCCCTTAAGGCACTAAGTCGTTCCTACCGGGCACTCTTTTGTATAATAAACACGAACTGCAAAAATCTGCATGTAGGACACTTGCAATGCTCATGCTTTCCAGAACAAAAACAAAGCGTATCATGCCTACACATGAAGGCTGACCGCGCGGTTTTCCCATCGCGATTACTGAGATAACACACAAACACGAACAGTAATTTTTCAGCTGTCAGTACGTTTGTATAACGTAACACAGAAAAAGCACTTAGGGCGGAATGGAAAGCTGGGTAAGTTAATGAAGTTGCAGAATGAGACTTGGCACAGAAAAACACAAGTCGTAGACAAGGTGACAATGCGGACGAACATCTATTTGTCAGCTTTCTCTACCGGCAAAAGGGAAGTGTTACACAATCAAGGTGCAACGCCGTCCGGAGACTCATGGAGCACACACATAGACACGGCTGCGTTTGTGTACATGCGCGTTCTGATGTGCTCGGGTCTGCGCGCTCACTTGTTGTCTTTAGGCACCTGCAGCAACCTTACAGGACTCGTTCTTGAGGTATTCGTGCACCACTGCACGATACACGAGCGGTACGAGTCGGCAAACGGGTGAAACATCGCGGAACTTAAGCACACAGCTGCCGAGGACCACGACACTGACGAAACTACCCACGCCGGTCAACGCACAGCAGCGCACGCTTCCCGATAACAGCAGATAACGAAACATAAAACGTCATGCAGCGGGCAAAGCTGGCGCCGGGCCGCCGGGGCCCCACGGCACGTGCGCTGAGACTGGCGAAGGTGAGGGAGTTACGAGGGAGAGCGAGGGGAGAGGAGTTGGGGGGAAGGGTGCGGCCACCTGGGTGGGCGCGCATGCGCGCGACGATCTACGAGGTCATGCATTTGAAACGGATTTTCGGCGTCGCCCTCCACATTACCTCCAATTACCTCTGCCACCAAGGGACTTTACTGCCACCTAAAGCCCCTTGATAATTTCAAAGTAGCGACACTGTCCTTCTCACGGCGCTTTCCTCCTCGATTTTCCTCGCCCGCCGGCTGCGTACGGCCCGCTTTTCCTCCCTGGCTCCCGGGGTCGGGCAGCAGGATTCTGTGGAGGCGTGTTATTTCGGGCCAGCTGCATGCCCCAGTGGGGTTGAAAATTTAGACTAATGCTAATAACAGCATTGATAATGCTGAAGGCAACGTTTTTGAGGAATTTGTGTTTTTCTTGAAACCGTATGAACGGGGCATACCGATGTAAAGGGAGCTTTGAGGCTAGTTCTATACTCCAGACAATTTTTCTGCCACATGATCAGATGCTTTACTTCGTGTGTCTGATCTAGTATTGCTTGTGACACATTCCTTTGTGTGTGGCTTAATACGCGAAAGCCTTAGACCTCTGTTTCAAGGTCCCGTTGTGAGCTACAGAAAATATCACGGGACCGAACGAAGGCAGGAAGCGAACTAAAGCATGTGCAGCAGCGTATAAGAGATGATTAATGATTAGCAAAGTACTGATTGATTAGTGATTGGAGTAAGATGAATTCGGGTGTATTAAGGGGGATTAAGGTAGATTAAAGTCGATGAATGTGCATTAGGGTGAATAAAGGTGCATAAAGGAGGACTAGGTTGGATTAATGTCGATGAAGGTGAATTAGGTTGGATGAAGGTGCGTTGAGGTGCATTAAGGGTGATTATAATGGATTAGGGTGGATTAAAGTGCATGACGAAGGATAAGGGTGGATTAAGAAGGACGAAGGTGCATTAAGAAGGATTATGGTGGGCCAAGGTGAATTAAAGTGAATGAAGGAGGCTGAGGGTTGATTAACGAGGATTAGGGTGGACTACGGTAGATGAACGTGGATTCGGGTGGATTAAGGTGAATTAAGGACGATTATAGTGGATTAACGTGAATGAGGAAGGATTAGGGTTGATTAAGGATGATTAAAGTGCATTATGGAAGGTTAGAGTAGATTAAGGTCGATGAAGGTGGATTAGGGTGCATTAAGGGGACTTTCGTGGATTATGGTGGATCAAAGTGAATGAAGGAGGATTAAGGTCGACGAATGTGGATTCGGTGGATTAATGTGCATTAGGAGGATTATGGTAGAAGAATCGGCCTTAATACTCAATGAACCCTAATTCACCTTAAGCCACCCTAATCCACCTTAATGCTCCTTCATCCACCTTAATGCTCCCAATCCACCTTAATACACCCTAATCAACCTATATCGCCCCTAATGCACCTTAGCCTACCCTATACGGTCTTAATCCTCCTTTATCAACCCTAATCCATCATAGTCCGCCTTAATCCCTTCTCGTCCACCTCAATCCTTATTCATGCACCTTAATCCAACTTAATCCGGCTTAATAATCCCAATCAACCTTAATATACCCTAACCACCTCTATCAAACCTAATCCAGCTCCACGGTCCCTGATCCACCTTAATCTACCCTCATCCATCCTAATCGGTATTAATCCTCCTTTATCAACCCTAATTCACCTTAATCCACATTAATTGACCTTAATCTTTTATCCACCTTAATCTCCGTAGTCCTTGTTCACGCACTATAATCCACCCTAATCCGTCCTAATACCCTTTCATCAACCCTTAACCCACCATATTCCGCCTTAATCCTCCTCCACCTACCTTAATCTTTATTCATGCCTCCTATTCCTTCTTAATACGCTCTAATCAGCCTTAATCCTCCCTAATCCACCGTATCTCAATCACTGATTCATTAATTAACATGGGTAATCATTCTCTTACACAGGGGTGGACATGCTTTGGGTCACCTCTGGCCTTCCTTGGGTCACGTGATACTTACATAGAGATCTAAAGGCTTTCGCCTTAAAACTTACAAAAAACTCACTGTTGACTAGCTAACGCTCATTACCTGCAATACCACGGGTATACTTGCCGCTAATTTTTTCAGGGCGCAAAGCAGAATGTATAATGCTGCCCTTCCGACTGAATAACAACAGTTAGTGAGGTTATAGAGCAGCCCCAGAATATTAAGCATACTGAGCACAACCGCAACAAAAGCGCTGGTGAGCAGGCCGGTAGAATGAAAAAAAAGAAAGCAGCATTACGGAATGCTTTACTGCGAGGTATAATAAAGATGCCTCAGCTCGCAAACAACGCTGTTTTTTGTCGGAACAAAGTTCTTTCGGCCAATGTCATGCAGCCACTGCTTCCTGCGCAAGCCGTCACGCTTTCCTTGTGGTATCATAAAAACGGCATAACCATCTTCAGGCAGTTGCTGCAGTTACATGCGCGACAGCCTGGCTAAGCGCTAACACATACAGCAGGAAACACCGCGTACAACGTTCGCTACGCCGAGCCAGCCGTGCTCAGGAAGAAAATGGCGCGAACGAAAAAGAAAAACACAAGCAAAACTCAAGATCCGCGCGTTTTAAGGGCAACGGCAGGGAGACCAATCGTCGTGCAGAAAAACGGGGGCAAAACTGGTTGCCGCCGGGGGAACGCACAAGGGGCGAGGAGGAGGCGAGGAGGTCGCGCGGCGGCAGCAGAGTTCAAAGAGTGTCACTACTTTCAAATTATCAAGGGATTTTACTGCCACCGAAGCAAGGGGAGTTTCCCACCGCGGCTTGGAACGCCGACGAAGAGGGGACGGCGCAAATGTAGACGTGACCGTCGCGTGTCAAAGTGTTTTATCAATCTGTCAATCTGTTTTTATCAGCTTAAGATCACATACGGTTTCTATTTCAAACCAAGGTATTAAACTTAATTTTGCAAGTTGCCAGATTGCTTGAAGCCTGCTTCACCTCCACCGTGAATGGGCCAGGATCTGCGCATGGTTATTGCACAGGCAGAACAAAAATGCACGGAACCCTAGCAATAAATAGCTTCACTTTAAAATAGTTAATCAATCGCTATGCCGTCACCATCTTACCATCACCTTCGTTTTTCTGCTGTCGTCACACATACAATTGCACGCCTTACACAACGCGCTCGGCCGCTTGTGACGGTTAACCGTTGCTGTGGTTGACGAGTTAAGTGCTTTGTGCTTGCAGCTAATGAATTCTTTCGAAAACTTGCACATCTGCTGCTCTGTAAAGCTTTTTTTGAGGGAGGTATGCTCGATCGTCCAGGGACTATCTTCTACCTGTTCAAACGAAAAGTTAACGAATTGCAATTTTTGATGTTTCTCAGATGTTCCGTTTGTCAGGTCAGCCCGTTGTGAAAGGTAATTCTTCAGGTGTTTTTGCCAGGGTCCGATGGATTACTTGCTGCGAAGGCCCGGTAGGATGCAGAGCCGGCACCAAATTCTCGGAATAGTGTTGCGTACATGACCAGTCAAAGCTTTCCTTCTGGCCACTGATCGCTCCGTATACTTGTCCTAACAATCTAGACATCTGACCCGAGCTCAGCGTTTCACGAAGTCTTGCACTGTATCCGAGGCACACAACTTTGCTGGTACAGCGCAATATTTTTCTTGCGTCATCTTCACTAAATGTGATAACTCATGCGAAGACGGCACGTCTTCATATAACGGTTGTTCTGCCTTTCAAGAAAGACGGAGTGAGGCCGTGTTACTTTCGTATATTGCTAGCTTCCTTGCGCCGATGCAGCATTAAATATAAACGCGTTTAATTAAATGATGTGGTATTACGTTCCAGAACCACGATCTGATTATGAGGCACGCCGTAGTGAGCGACTCCGGAATATTTTGGATCACCTGGGGTTCTTTAACGTGCACCTAAGTCTAAGTACATGGGTGCTCTCGCATTTTGCTCCCATCGAAATGCGGCAGCCGTGGCCACTATTTGATCACGCGACCTGGTGCTTAGCAGCTCAACACAGTAGAAAGCAACCACGGCGGGCTTAAAGGCGCTTCGGCCAACGGGAAATATTTTCGACTGAGAGTTTATTTGTATGTCCGTCGTTTTTAGGTACAGCGATACCATAAAATGCACAGCTTAATTGTCAGTAAACTATTGACGCTTGTTTATGGCAGCAAGACGACGACTCCTTGACTGCGTGTTTAATGTTCAAAGTTAATGCACCGAAATTGATTTTTTGGCAAAAGTGAAATTCTGTCTTTTTTTCTAATTCTCGCAGAGCGTCATAACGCACAAAAACGCGGCGGAAAAAACCTTGGTGACCGCTAATTGGAAACCTGTAAAGTTAACCGAGCCGCTCATCGAAGTTTTCTTCAGGTACGTCCTTTGTAAATTAGGCAAGTCTTAGCAAAAAGGACGTTCCACTTGCAGGGCAAACAGGGTCCTCAGTGTTTTATATACTTTGTGCTAATTAACGGCAGCTGCTTAAGCTACGCAGTGCACAAAGTGCTACAACTTGGTTGTGCAAAGCCCAATAGAAGCGAAAAGCCCGCTG
This sequence comes from Dermacentor variabilis, assembly GCF_050947875.1. NCBI lineage: Eukaryota > Metazoa > Arthropoda > Arachnida > Ixodida > Ixodidae > Dermacentor > Dermacentor variabilis. The sequence goes on along the minus strand of NC_134569.1, from coordinate 239,816,835 downwards.
CGCAAACGCTGCCGATGCGGTATTCTTCGTTGCTCTGTCGTGCGCCTCACGGTGTTTGGCGCAGTGACCCTAATTTACAAATTAGCAAAACTCGTCAAGCTTTCTAGCTATTGGCTTGAACACAATACCTTCAGCATCATCCGTACGGCTTTGCTTCCGTCAACATACCTCTTGTGGGTTCAACCTTTTAGAGCTCCAACGAAGGCGCGCGAGATTTATTTTTTAATTACACGAACAGCATTAGTCGCCTACTTCAGGACTAATGAGGCTATCTATCTATCTATCTATCTATCTATCTATCTATCTATCTATCTATCTATCTATCTATCTATCTATCTATCTATCTATCTATCTATCTATCTATCCTGTCACGCCTAAACAGCAACCCAAGTTGTCTTTGAGCTAGGGCGACTAGGTGTAGGGTCATGGTCGTAGTGCCGCCGTGGTCACTTAATTGTCGTCATTCAAACTTCGTCATCGGACCCTCGTCTTGCCGTTGTCGTTGCGTCTTCTGCGCTGACCAAGTGAAATAAATTGTGTAATCGCTTGGGCCCATAGGTATGTGCCCATGGTCGTGATGCCATCTTAGTGTTTACGTCGACGCCATTGCAGCTATGTCAACCGACCTTCATCATGCCGTAGTCGTAAAGCCATCATGTTCGCACAGTCGTCATGCATTCGTTGTCATGACATCACCGTGATGCGATTGAGGTCGTTCTATTGTCCCACTCAATCTTCCAACTCTCCTACCAATGTCATCACGCCATCGCTGTCATTATGCCGTCGTCATGCATTGGCGTAGCGAAGGCGGGGGGGTCCAACCCTTCCCCCGCCCCCAAAGTTTTGTGACGGACCTCTCCCCTTGCCCTTTCCCACGGAACAGGAAGTTTCAGGAGGTGGGCTCCGAAAGAGCGATATGGATGAAAGGGAAAGCTTGAGTGAGAAAGCAAAGCAAGGGCTAGAGGTGGACCGAAGGGGTGGGGGATTGTGATCCCCTCTCACATGCACAGAACATTGCGGCCCCACTCATGGCGAGTCTCTAGCTTATTCCATAACTGCTGAGCGCGGAATCAGTGCTAAAAATTCCACTCAGATAATGATGGCACATACGCGTGCATAAGCATTGGGGACATCGTCGATCCCCACCAGGCCTCCGTGTCGTCGAAGGGCTTCGCATTTCTGGTACTTGACTGAATCGTCGAATCCGCTGTGCGGAAGACAGACATTCCGAAATTATTGCGACTTGATTTTCAAGGAAACGCATATTACGCATCCCGCCCTTTTCTTTCGTTCTTTCATTCCTTTGTCTCTGACTTCCGTTATGTGAACAAACTTGAGAAGAGCTTGCAGTGAGGCTAGTTTGTACACGCTGCTAGAATTAGAATACGGCAAAAAATGGGACAAGAAAGACCTATAGAACGCCGATTTGCTTACGGCAAATGGTATGAAGGACGGGGGTGCTGGCCCAGGGAAGCTATCAGAAACCGCCTCAACAAACAGATGGAAGGACACGTAGGTGAATGGCCTCGAGGTCTATACAGAAACGGAAATATATAAATATTAGGGGCCGCCGCGCCGTTCCACAACCAGGAGAATTTCGAAGAGTGCGCCAGTGATTAACGAAAAATAATTTTCAGAAGGGGAGTTGGTTATGGATTGCAGGAAGAGGGGGCGCATAAAAGGCGTCAAGGACTGCTGGCGACTCAAACCTGGCTGGGTGCTCAAAAGCAATTGTGGAGAGGGTGAAAGGCGACAAAAGAGTGGCGGTAGGGACATTTCCAGGGCGGACACTGGGTTCTGTCATGGAGCAAGCAAAATAAAAGCTCAGGGAAAATGCCCACATGCGCAACCTTGTCATAGTAGCAGGTGGGGTAAATGACGTCCTAAACAGAAAAGGGAAAGGACTAGCCAAGCACGTGGCGAAGGGGGTGGTCGACTTGCGCGAGCTATCCCCTCAGTTGCATTAATGGTGTGCACGGTGCCGGAGGTGCCAGTACGTGACAGTCACGTGAAAAGAGCCGTAGTGGCTGTTAATGAGGCAATATGGAAAATGAGCCGAGAGAAAGGCTTCGAGGTTGTCGAAATAAACAGGGAAGTGAGAAGTTATGGTGGTTTTAAACGAGACGGGATCCACTTCAATTACAGGCTGGCACGAGAAGTGGGCCGGCGACTTAGTGGGCGCGCTGTTGCTTTTTTAGGGGACCCGCGCGCGCTCAGGAGGTCAGAGTAGATAGTAATGAAGAAGGTCCCCTAGGGGAACATCAGAACAGCATCGCCGTCGATAATAGAAAAAGGAGGAAAGCAAGAAAAAGAGCTCGCCATGCAATAGACTACATAAACATGCAGGGCGGCAGAAGAAAGGAAATGTGCGCAGAGATTGAGGAGCAGTTACATAGAGAACAAATAGGGGTGTATGCGGTAACAGAAACGCACCTTAGAGACTCAGAAAAAGCCGCAAGTTATTGATTATTATGTTTGGGAAGGCTGCAACAGAACTAAGTGGGAATGAAAGGGAGGGGGAGTCGGAATGCTGATCCATCAGGGAGCCAAATGGAAAATAGTAAATTCACAATGTCAAGAGCATCTTTGGTTATCAGGTACAATGAGTTACGTATTTGTGGACCGGAAAGAATTGCACAGAGAAGAATAAAGAGTTAGTGGAATGCTTTAGTGCTGATATTAACGGTTTCGGGAATGGTGCTCAAATTGTCCTATTAGGTGACATGAATGCCCAAATACAAGATTTAGATTGATAAACCGACAATAACGGGAAGTCAGTGCTAGACCTTTATGAGCTACATAACCTCGTTATCGTGATTACAGGGCCTAAGTGTGAAGGACAGATCACGTGGCAAGTGGGAAACCGGCAATCGACCAATGATTACTGTCTGATGACAGAAGGAATTCATGATAGGTTGAGAGAAATGGTCATCCATGAGGAAGGGTTTAGCAGCATAGGGAATGACCATAAACTCATGATTTTGACAATGGAATATTTAGCTGGGAAAGACAGCAAGGAGAGCAGAATGGCCAGTTCAAATTTGAACGCTGAAGAAATAGCAAATATAGTCACTAGAGTTGAGGAAAAACTTGAGAGAGAGAGAGAGAGACAACTTCATGTAGTCGCCTGCAGAACGACACCATGACTAAATGGCGCCGTGACGCGGGCCCTGACGTCTTCTCAGCGGGTGGTCTCTACTCAACTCCAGCGCGTGTCACTCCTGCGGTCGGTCGCCCTGAGGGGCAACGTTCCGTCGGTTTCGCTCGGCCTTTGTCTTTCAAGAGCCCCCGAGGCCTGCTGGACGGCCCAGGTTTGACTTTCGTGGTCGTAGCATTCCGCCGCAGCCGCGAGTCGCGGCGGAATCGTTGTACGTGTCGAAGCCTCATTGGGGAACTTGGTGCAATCCCATAGGATGTGCGTCAGGGTGGCCCTCTCCCGCTGGCATACGCGGCACACATCACTCACATATAATTTAGGGTGTAGATGAGTCATTAACACTGGGGTGGGCAAAGAACCAGTTTGCAATTGTCTGAACAGCACCGCCTCCGCTCGGCTCAGCCCCAGGTGCGGGGGTGGGAAAGACCTTCTAGCCAGGCGGTGGAACTGTGTAAGTTCGTTGAACGTCGTCATGCGGTCCTTGGCACTACACAACGTTGGACGGTCGGTTGCAGCGGCGCGGTTGGTTAGCGCTCGCGCCACTGCGTGTGCCGTCTCGTTGCGGTTATCGTGCTTCTCGGACGCATCGTTGCCCGCGTGCGCCGGGAACCACTTGATTCTAACATACCGATTCTGTCGTTGCAGGTCAGCCGAGCACAGAACGCGCACAGCCTCACCACACACTTTGCCCTTTGCATAATTCCGCACTGCACTTCGCGAATCGCACAACAGCGTCTGGCACCCGGGGTCGGCAATGGCCAGGGCAATGGCCACCTCCTCCGCCTGACACGCCTCGCAGACCCGTAAGCTCGCCGCTGCCCTCGTCGCGCCGGACGACGCCTCGATGACGGTAGCTACGAACGCCGCGCAGTCTCCCTGGAATTCTGCCGCATCCACGAACCTTGCGTGCTCGTCCTTGGCGTGAAAGTCGATGATGGCCTTGGCCCTCGCCGCTCTTCCCTCCTTGTTATACTCCGGGTTCATGTTTCTCGGGATGAGGTCCACCCGAATCCGGCGCCGGGTTCCGTCCGGGACAGAAACGTCGCTACTCGCCGCTTTCGCCCCGGGCGTGAAGCCCAAGTATTGAAGTATGCGCCTGCCGGCTTCGGTCATAGAGAGCCGCTCCAGCTGGGCGGTCCGTTGCGCTTCCGCAATTTCGTCGAGGGTATTGTGTACCCCCAGGCTCAGGAGCTTGTTGGTGTTCGTACACTCGAATAGTCCGAGCGTCGCCTTGTAAGCTCGGCGTATCAGGGCGTTGATTTTGTTCCTTTCACATTGCATCCAGTTGTGGAAGGCTGCAACATAGGTGACGTGGCTGATTACGAAGGAGTGCACAAGCCGAATCAAGCTTTCCTCCTTCATCCCGGCCTTGCGGTTGGCAACCCGTCTGATGAGACGTATGGCGTTGGTAATCTTGGCTGTAAGGCGGGAAATAGTCTCGCCGTTGCCCCGTCGCTTGTCTATAATCATGCTGAGCACCCGGATTTTGTCGACCTCCGGGATCACGTGGCCGTTCTTCGTCACGATCTTGATGGCCTCGTTATCCCTGGCTTCGCTCTTCTTACGTCTGACGTACTTCGGTGGTAACACCAGCAGTTCTGACTTGCTCGGTGAGCAGATCAAACCGGAACCGTTCAGCTGGTCCTCAATCGCGTCGACGGCTCCTTGCAGCGTGCTCTCAATGTGACCATCGCTGCCTCCCGGAACCCACAGCGTGATGTCATCGGCGTAGATGGTGTGCCGGACGCCCTCGACGCGAGAGAGTCGCTTGGCCACCCCGATCATAACGAGGTTGAATAACAACGGCGAGATGACCGAGCCTTGGAGGGTCCCGACACTGCCGAGCCTCTTCTCTTGGAGCCGTAGATCGCCGGCGCAGAGCTCGGTAGTTCGCCCCGTCAGAAAGTCCTTGATGTAATTGTACGTTCTTGCGCCCATGTTGAGTCTGGACACCTGGGCTAGGATCGCAGAGTGCTTCACCTTGTCAAAGGCGCTCTGCAGGTCCAGCTCGAGAATGGTCTTGTTGTCTTTCGTTAGGGTGTCATCGTCAATGATATCTTTCTTCAACAGAATCATCGCGTCTTGGGTGCCGAGGGAACGCCGAAACCCGATGATCGTGGTGGGGTATAGTCCTGACTCCTCCAGGTAATCCTGCCACCTACACATGAGGACGTGCTCCAACACCTTGCCCACGCAGGACGTGAGCGAGATGGGCCGTAGGTTGTCCGTGTTCGGCGGCTTGCCTGGTTTGGGGATGAGTATGGTCTTGGCAGTCTTCCAGTGCTGGGGCAGTGACCCCGCACTCCAGCACTTGTTGTAGTAACCGGTGAGGTTTTCGATGGCCACATCGCTGAGGTTCTTGAGCGCTCTATTCGAGATGTGATCCGGGCCGGCCGCTGACTTGCTGTTTAGTTCGTGCAGGGCCGCTCGCACCTCCTCGACGCTGATGTCGCGGTTAAGCTTCTCGTTGGCTTGACCGCCGTAGTCAGGATGCCTTTCCGTGGGTGTAACCGGAAGGTACTTGCTGTTAATGCGTCTGATTACTTCGGTTTCCCCGTTTTCCTCGACTGCTCTGTGAATGATCTTTGCGAGGCGGTCGCGTTGGCGGGATTTTGTTTTAGTCTCGTCGAGCAGACGCCGCATCAAGTTCCAGGTTTTGCCGCAATGCGTCTGCCCGCCCGCAGCATTACAGATTTCGTTCCATTGTTGCTTGCAGAGCAGCCGACAATAAACTTCGATGGCGCGATTCAGCTCCGCTACCTTCTTCCTTAGGCGCCGATTTAGTCGCTGCTTCTTCCACCTGTTTAGGATAGATTGCTTTGCTTCGAATAAATGCACGAGGCGGCTGTCAACCTTATCGACCTGCTCATCCGTTTCTATGATTTTGGTCGCCTCCTTGACCTTCCCCGCGATGTGGGCTGACCATTCTTCTATGTTCTCGATTTCCTCCATCTCCGTTGGTAACAGGCTAAGGAAGGCATCCCAATCCGTAATATTATGTTTTCTGGTGTCCTCCGAGGCCTTGACCTCTTCCGGTATGATGACCTCTACGATGTAGTGGTCGCTGCCGAGCTCTGACCCCGTGTTGCACCAGGAGATATTCCCCTTCTCGTCGTTCTTCACGAACGTGAGGTCCGGCGTCGTATCCCTGGACATAGAGTTCCCAATCCTTATAGGATCAGTCGGGACTGTGATGAGGGTGAAGCCCAGGTCTAATGTGTCTTGGAACAGGTCTCGCCCCTTGGCCAATTGCTTGTTATATCCCCATGCCGGGTGTGCCGCGTCTAAGTCCCCGCAGGCGACGAGCCTGTGAGTCCCCGCCACGGTGCTGGCTCTGTGAAGGAGCGTCTTGAATTTTTGCTTCCAGTGTGAAGGGCTACTGTAGACGTTAAGCAGAAAGGTGCTGTTCTTTTGTTTCTTGCCCGTAACGACCTCAATGAGAGTGTATTCAATTTTACTATTGTGCAACTCGTGCTCAATGAAGGTGAGTCCCTTGCAAACCAATGTGCATATTCCTCTACCGCCGCTGACCTTTGGAGACTTGGCGTATACCGGACAACCGGGTAGCGACACTGCATCAGTGCGAGTGTCTTGTATCATGATTATATCAGGCTTGCTTGCTACTTGTGTTATGTGTTGCTGCAAGACTGCCTTCTTGCTAGCGAAGCCATAACAGTTCCAGTGCCAGGTCACGAGACCCTTCACTGCTGTAGTTGTTGCTGTTGCTGGAGCGGCCATGATTGTTGCTGATTGTACTGCCGCGTTATTTGCTGTATTGCGTTCGTTAACTGCTGACACGTCCGCTCGATGGCGGTGAACCTGTCGTTAAGGAAAAACTTGACAAATGCCCAAGTAAAGAGTGCGAATCTTGTGAGCTTCTAAGTGTTATAACGACAGAAATACAGAAAGAGAAACAAGTTGTTCGTTGGAAATGAAAAAAGAAACTGAAAAGCTGGTGGAACAAGGAGATACGAGAAGCGATCGCCGAACGACAGAAAGCATCTTGAGAGCACAGGCAGGCGGCGAAGAAGGCGCAGTTGCCGCTGGATGAAGTAACCAGTAAATGGGAAATATACCGGGAGAAAAAGCCTATGGTTCAAATACTGGTGTAAGCAAAATTAAAAGGTGAAAGTGAACGTTGGTTGTCAGAAATACGTGAGAAAAAGAAGGCCGCACCTACAATATTTTGCAACAACACAAGATTACTAGGCAGGAAGTCAACAACAATACAACAACATATCCTAGACGAAGATGAAAACACACTGGCAGGAGAAGCGGCAATAAATTACATCCGAAAAGTAACAGCCGTATATTTCCAAGTCTAAGACGAGGTTGTACTTGAAGAAAAAAAGAGCATGAAAGAGACCCAGCTGGAAAAGGAGCTGGTGCTGACAAAGTTAAACTGGAAGAAAGCTCAAGAGAAAATTCCTAAGCGCACAGCCACAGGGCTATACGAGCTTCCTGTTAGGCTGATAAATGAACTAGGACAAAAAGTAAGGAAGCGCTGGTGAAAGCAGTGGAAAAACAAAAAGATAGACGAATACCACACAGTTGGCGACAAAGTAGAATGAATGAATTAATAAAGGTAAGGGGGAGAAAGAGGAATTCACTCGTATAGACCGTTGACCATTACATCGGTAACATACAGGCTAGCAATGCAGGCAATAAAATTAAAACTTCAAGCATGGGCAGAGAATAATGAAATCTTGGGGGAGCTTCAGAATGGCTTCGGAATAGGTAGGCGTTTGGATGATAACTTGTTTTTCTTACTCAGTGTGTTGAAATATCAAAAGCAGAAAGCAGACCGTTTTATGTGACCTTTTTAGACATTACAGGAGCCTACGACAACGTAGACCGCAACATTTTGTGGAATATTCTCGAAGGGGAAAGCTTAGGTAACAACTGTCTACAGGTTTTGAGAGAGATTTACCTAGAAAATACCGTTTCCGTTGAATGGGAAGGGAGGAGGAGCGAGGAGAAAGTTCATATCAACAAGGGACTGAGGCAGGGGTGCCCTTTATCCCCGCTGCTGTTTATGATGTACATGGTGAGGATGGAGAGGGCGCTAGAAGGAAGTAAGATCGAGTTTAATCTCTCATACAAACAGGCGGGTACAGTAGTACAGCAGCAACTTCCAGGTTTATTTTATGCGGACGACATTGTGTTGCTACCTAAGAAATAAAGTAATTTCCAACGTCTGGCTAATATCTATGGACAGGGAGGCAACAATTTAGGTTTGAAATTTTGTGTTAGAAAATCAGGTGTTATGGTATTCAATGAAAACAGTGAACAGACAGTAGAGATACAGGGCCAAGATATACCGCGGGTAACAGAAAATAAATACCTTGGCATATGAATAAACGAAGGCAATAGATATCTGGAAACAATGGAAAAAACTATAACAGTAAAGGGGGTGAATGAAGCGCAGAGCGCTAGGGGGATACAATAGGTACGGGGTCCTCCGAGGTATGTGGGAAGGTGTAATGGTTTCAGGACTTACTTTTGGAAATGCGATTGTTTGCTTTAAATCGGGCGTACAATCAGGACTCGACGGGAACCAAAGATCAGTGGGTCGCCTCGCACTGGGCGCTCACGGGAAGACTACAAATGAAGGTGTGCAGGGTGATATGGGTTGGACTAGTTTTGAAGTGAGGGAAGCTCGCACTAAAATTGAGTATGAAGAACGGCTGAGGAATATGGAAGAAAGTAAATGGACTGGGAGAGTGCTTTGGTATCTGTACCGGAAAAACATTGATTCACAGTGGTGGAAAAGAACTAGGAAGCTTACCAGAAAGTATACGGCCTTTAGGGTGGGCAACACAGCAACAAAGACGGTCAAGCGGAAAGTCATAGAGAGGCTGAAATAATCTCATCGGTGGCGGCAATGGAAAAGAAACCTGCCATGAGTAACTACTTAATAGGAAAAAACGAAATCAGGAAAGAAACCATTTATGATAACTGAAAGGGAAGCTCATTACCTTTCGATGCGACATAGGTATGCCTTAGAACACGCACCTATAAAGCGAAATATAAGAAAGAAGAGGAAGCATGTGCTTGCTGCGGCAAAGCTAGTGAAACAACGGAGCATGTTTTATTATAATGTGAAGACGTCTACACAGCGGTCGATTTAGGCACCACTGGCCTCCTTGAAGCTATTGGGTCCAGCGGGAGCAGTGGTAAAGCAAACATGTCCGCAATAGGCATTAGTAAGAGGCGATTGGAGGATTGGTGGAACAAAAGTAGGGAAACGACAAAAGACGGAGACGTACAAAAGCACAGTTTGCAATAGAGGATCAGAAAATTTGGGCGTGGTGGTTCATAGTGTTTTTTTTTCTTTTTTCATTGTTTAACCTAGTTAGGATATTAGGCAATATAATAGCTACAGCTTGGTGGCGCAACCCACCACCCCGTTCCAAAGGGGACGCTCATAACTTCCATCCATCCCAAGGACGAAGTTGGCGCTTAATGGATGGATGGATGGATATGATGAGCGCCCCCTTTGGAACGGGGAGGTATGTTGCGCCACCAAGTTCTTGCTAGTATGCTGCCTGATGTCCTAACCAGGTTAAAAAAGAAAATAAAAATCAAGAAAGTCATGAATTCCCATAACCAAATTTTAGGACCCCCTATTGTGAACTTTGTTTTTGTACGTCACTGTTTTTTGTCGTTTCCCTACTTTTCTTCCACCAATCTTCCAATGGCCTCTTACTACACTCTAAGAACAGTTTACACCCTTTGGCTTGCCCCTTCTCCCACACAAAAATAATCGTCATCTGCCTTGATGTGTTTCCTTTCTTTATCGCTGCAAGCCCGGAACTTTCCAGTAACGAATTGCACGCGCGTTATCAGCATAGAACAGTTTACACCCTTTGGAGTGCCCCTTCTGATAACGCGCGTGCCGTTCGTCACTGGAAAGTTCCGGGCTTGCAGCGATAAAGAAAGGAAACGCATCAAGGCAGATGACGATTATTTTTGTGTGGCAGAAGGGGCAAGCCAAAGGGTGTAAACTGTTCTTAGAGTGTAATCTCTATTGCGAACATGCTTACTTTCGCCCTGCTCTCGCTGAACCCAAGGGCTTCAAGGAGGCCTGTGATGCCTAACTCGACCATCGGGCAGATGTCTTCACATTCTAATAAAACATGCTCTATCGTTTCCCTAGCTTTACCGCAGCAAGCACATGCTTCTTCTTGCTTCTTGTATCTTGCTTTATAGGTGTGTGTTCTAACGCCTCCTGATCTCGTTTCCAAAAATGATGAACTTCCCTTCCAATTACTATGAACTACTTCTTTCCTGATTTACTTTTTTCGTCTTAATTAGTTCCTCATGTCTGATTTCTTTTCCATTGCCGCGACCCATGAGATTATTTCAGCCTCTCTGACTTTCCGCTTGACGTTTTTTGTTGCTGTGTTGCTCACCCTACGGGCCGCATACTTGCTGGTAAGCTTTCTAGCTCTTTTCCTCCACTGGGAATTATTGTTTCTCCTGTGTAAATACGACAACACTCTCCCGGCCCATTTACTTCCTTCCATAGTCCTCAGTCATTATTCATAATCAATTTTAATATGACCTTCCATCACTCAAAACTAGTACAGGGGCCCTATAACGTAAAACTATTCCAATGTGTTTTTATTCCAGTCTCCTGACGTCGAATTTGCGTAACCACCGACGCAAGCACCAGGCGGTCATCCGCAGGGTTGTCTGAACAGACCAATCAAATGCTCCCCTCGTTCATAGGAGGTCACTTTTGTTTGCTTGAAAAACGAATAACATTGCCTGCACTGAGCGGCGTGTCTTATCTAATTGGCTCACAAGAGGCGAGGATCATGCTCAAAAGCAGAGGGATTCGATGGGGCCGAGCCACTGCAGTGAATATCGATAACTAGATGAAGAGGGTGGTGCCGGCGTCTGCGATTTGTTCGCTTTCTCTTAATTAGCTTGCTTTGGCTCGTCGACATTCGCGGCGGCATGCAACGGAAGCTTATGACGCTAAAATGAATCCTCAGCAAAGAAGTGTTGGCAGAACGAGGTCGTAAACGTGTCGAAAGTTCTCGAAAACCTCAAACGGCCACGCAAAACGTTTTATTACACGTAAATAAACCGATGCTCTCCAGCAGGCGCGAGTAGCCATTGCCTGAGCGATCAGCGACCTCCATCTTCTATTCATTTCGGAACAGCGCAGCCTGCGGTTATTCAGAAGAAAATTCGGTTTTGTTCGGCATATTAATGCATCTTTAATGCGTACGCGTCACATTGACGCGATAAGCTTTTGCGGTTTTGGGACGTCGCGTGAGAGACAGGTAAAGTGGGAGCAGCCCAAAAATTTTTGACCAGTAGCCGAGGGCTAATGGCAAAAAGGCGTCGAACCGGAAATAACTATTTTTGCTTTATTCAGCCAAATTATGCATAATCAGTGTGTACACGGCCTATCAGATGAGGAGCTATCGAGATTTTCGTGACGTCGCGTGACACACAGGTAAAGTGGGGGTGGTTTAAAACAGTTTTTGACCAATCGCGGCAGGCTGATTGCAGAATTGTAATAGAAAGGTTTGGAATAGTTTTACGTTATAGCGCCCCAGCCCATATCACCCTGCACAACTTCATTTGTGGTCTTCCATTGAGCCCCCAATGCGAGGCATGCTAATGACCTTTGGTTCCCACCGAGTCCTGCTGTACCCCCGATTTAAAGCAAAGAACCGCATTTGCAAAAGTAAGTCCTGGAACCATTACACCTTTCTACGTACCCCGGAGCACGTCTTACCTATTGTATCCCCATAGCGCTCTCTGCTTCATTATGGCTGCATTTCTCTTCCCCTTGACTGTTATTGCTTTTTCCTGTGGTTCCATATATGTATTGCCTTCGCTTATCCATATACCAAGGTATCTATATTCTTTGACCCGAGGTATTTCCTGGCCTTGTATAGCCACTATCTGTTGACTGTTCCCATCGAATACCACAACATCTAATTTTCTAACGCCAAATTTCAAACCTAAATGCTTGCCTTCCTATCCACCTATATTGTTAGTTAATTCGGGTTTAATGACGCCAGACGCATATTAGCCAGACGTTGCCAATCACTTGGCTTGTTATCTAGCACGACAATGTAGTGCGCATAAAATAAACCTGAAAGCTACTGCTCTACTACTGTGCGCGACTGTTTGTATGAGAGGTTAAACCGGATATTACTGAAACCCCTTAAACTTCGTAAAGTAGCGAGACTCTCCTCCTCCGCCTTCACTCCCCCTCGTTTATCCCCTTTTTCATGCTCCCTCCCTGACCGAGGCGCAATCTACACCACTCGAGCGTAGCAGACGACCTTTCCCAGAGTGAATGCACGCATAACAAGGCGGTGCGCTTTAGGTGTTCGCGTTGGCTTTCTAGCTCCGAGTAACTTCGTGTAGAGCATATAATTTGCATACGGACGGATATACAAATTCAGCGACGGCAGCTTTTTTTTGCTGTTTTGATAACTATTTTTTTAATTGTTGGAACGAGCGCTAACGCTGTGCCATGACGACTCTGCATCTGTCGCGTACGCTACAATTAGGTACGGAACATTTCTCAAGTGAGTGTCGCAAGAACTTTTTGCGAATGCTTGTAAGTAACACATTTACGATTAAATGCCAATATCCTGACCTCCAGCAAGCCCTCAGTAATCTAGGTAACCTGCGCCGTTCTTACTATGTGAATTCGAGGCGCATATCAGCTATGACGTGGCTCGCGTTGCAGGTGGACCTCCTCCTTAAGAGGAAACATTAGGTCGGATGCTCCTATCTAAATACATGAAGAAGGAGAATTCGTTTTTCTCGGCAACCACAGCACCGAATTTGACGAGGTTTGTTGCATTTAAAAGAAAAACTTTATTTCTAGTGACTGTTTGTTTCGAATTGTCGATTTAGGTTGTGAATATTTTATTGAAAAGTGGCAAATATCGAAAATTTTCAGAAAACGGAACAATTAAGTTTACAACTCTGTAAATCAGCAATGAAAATTGGTATCACAATTCTGTGAATTGCACATAATAGTACATCTATATCGGACAAAATTGATTTGTTACGCATGAGTCTCAAGAAATTAAGTATTATGGAAATACGGCTTTTGCAGAACCCTTGTACATAACATAACCAATTCACGTAACATGCAAATTGACATATCAAATTTGTCCGCTTTGAATGGTGTAATGGATGCCGTTTACAGAACCGCGATATCTGTTCTTGCTGCAGAGCTATTAATACTTAAACTTCGTGCTTCTATTTTTTTCGAACTTTCGAATTTTTCAAAATATTTTAAACAATGTTCAGGCCCTAAATCGAAATTCCGCTTCCAACAGACAGTAGAATTTAACATACCCTCTCAAATGCAACAAATTTCATTAAAAGCGATGCAGGAGTTATCTCAGAAAACCGTTCCGGCGTTTTACATGCATCTGAATAGGCCGCGGCGGAGTTGGGCCCGAGCTAAAGCTTCCTCTTAAACAATTTGCCTAGGGATCAAATACACGAATAATAACTGCATTGCCATTGCCAAAGATTCTGTAAACGAATTGTTGAACGCTACGCACTGTCAATACAAGTAAAATATGTATTTTTTCATAAAAGAATTTACTCGTATGTGCCGAAAATTGTGCCCAACATAAGTGATGTCAATGCTTCCATGTATTTTGTCTATTTAATAAGTAAAGAAAATATCACACGAACTTTAGAACTACATCAGTTCGAAGCCAGCAAAGCAGTGCATGCCGCTGATATCAAAAATCTAAAGGCCATGAAATGAACAAGTTGAGGACAAATATGTTAATGACACTTTGTTATTTAAGATCCTTGTTTACATTCTTGTACATATTCAACGGCCATTGAAAAATCTCAATGATGTTGCCATTTGTTCCAATGTATTACGCAGCAGCTGTCACCGGTCGTGTATCGTGAGCAATTGCACCGAAATTATAGTCGCAACAGAGACCACGTATAAAAAGCAGGAGTTCTGCAGAGTATACGATGGCGAGTCAAATGAAAGTGAGCCAATGCTAATATATAACAAACGGGGGTACTTTAATTAAATGTAGCCCCCATGAGCATTTAGACACTTGTCCCATTGACTAAAGAGTCACGCAATTCCCGTCTCATAAAGCTCCTTGGGTTGCTGCTCCGAAACGGAAATGTGGAAGTCGCAAGGCGACAGGTCTGAGCCGTATGGCACATGTCGGAGCGTTTCCCGTTTGAACTTTGCCAGTTTTGTATTAACCACATCAGCGACGTGGGAACGGGCACTGTCGTGAAACAAGGTGACTTCATTCGTCAATTGTCTACGTAATTTCTTCTTGAGTGCGACACGCAGCCGATCCGGCGTTTCACAATATCAGAAAAAATTGATAGTCTCTCAATATTTAGCAAATTCTATCAGTAATGGCCCCTGACGATCGAAAAATAAAAGTCAAGAACACTTTTCTGGCGGAAATGACGGCCTTTGCTTTCTTTGGGGAAGGTGAATTTGAATGTTTCCATTGTAAGCTTTGCCGTCGTGTTTCAGGCTCTTAGTAGTGGCATGATGGTTCGTCTCCGATCACAATTGCAGACAAGAAATCGTCACCTTTATTGTGATACCGGATCAGATGAGTAAAGGCAGCGGTGATCTTCTCCGTATTCTGGCGGTGGTTCAAAATCTTGCGCATCCATTGCGCACACAAGAGCCGATAACCGAGATGGTCATGAAATATGGCGTGAACCAAACCGTGACTGATGTTCACACGCTCTGCCAGTTCATCGATGCTTATCCTCCGTTCTTGTGTCATCAGCTCATCAACCTTTGCAATTTTGTTAGGGGTGATTGCACGATGGCTTTGGCCCACTCTGGGATCTTCATTGCAAATTTCACGTCCTTCTTTGAACCGTTTGTTCCAACGTTTCCTAGTGGCCAATGAAACGCAATGTTCCATGTACACGGCAGCCATACGGCGACTAATTTCTTTTTGGGAAACACCTTCTGTCAAAAACCTGACGGCACCACGCTGCTCAACTTCTGGAGAGTCCATTACGGCACGCAACTATGTTCAACCCAGTTTATGAGAGCATTAAAGAACATTTATACTCACACCTGCATGTCACTTTTGTAAATGGGAGATGCTTGTGTGCTACGCGCAGGCCTTGCAGATAATGAACAGAAACATAATTGCGCGGGGTGGGTAGGCTCACTTTCATTTGATTCGCCCTCGTGCATTAGAAATGCGAAGATGCAATGAAATATACAAATGCGATGATACAGCTTGATAAAGGGCAAAAAAGTGCCACTGGAAATGAAGTTCACTGCACGTATACTCAAAACCTCGCAACAAGATATATAAACATACGTATAAGTAAGTCTACAATAAATGTACCTATCTAAGAAAAAGCCACGGTATATAACGCGTCAAACAAGGCAAATAAACGTGTTGCGCAATCACAGATTCACAGAATACTAGATCCTGCTTCCATTCCACCCATTGCCCCCGATGTATCGCGCGCGTCGGAAGGCGGCGCGCTTGCTGCTCACTTTTCTCCCTTGTGCACACAAGACTGAGCCACTATCGTCTGCTCACCCACTCCCCCCTCCCCCACCCCCCCCCACACTTTCACTCGCACATACAGCATGCGGCGCGGGGTCACGATGTTATCGCACTTGGACTTTATGCGGAACATCAGGGCGACGGCGACGGCAGGAATGCTCCTAGAGTGTCCATATAGTTGCTATCGCAATAATATAGTCAGAGTATCCGGCAGCTGAAGCGTCCCATGACCCATTACTTTCCGCAAAAGAAGTAACAAAATAGCCTTTTCATCATGCGACAATTCGCTGCACCGCAACAACGCTTCTTTTTTCCTTTTGTGGGGCTTGAGTACCGGAATAAAAAAAACGCAAAGTATGTTGGTCACAATAGATTGCCTACTTTGGGCAACTGATATGGCTATTAAAGGAATACCGAAGAAAACACGAGACGCTTGGTCCACCAAGAACCATGCGCACGCTGCACGGTATCCTACACCGGCGAGACAAGGCTTTCTGGAGGGGTTGCGCTCAAGCGAACGCGCTGCAATCCATCGAGTGCCCACGGTGATGGCGGCCAGCGTCACTTGTTTCTTTTTCTCGTCTGCTAGCTATAAAACGTCCATAGCTCTGCCAGGCGAAAATGCACTCGGCCAGAGAAAACCGAACGCGCACCGAAGTGCGCCGCGCGGTGGTCGGGGCAACACGAGAAAAACGCATGCGCTCTGGCTGGCTCTGGCAGCGCGCGGGTAGGGGAGCGAGAACAAAAAAAATTGAAGAGGCTCAATGTGTACTCGCGATTTAGAGTCAAAGTAGACAAAATAAATAAGAACGTAGTTGCCTTGGCTGCCTTTAGTGTCTTCAGTGAATGCTTTGGCGCAGGTGAAAAAAATGATATTTTTTATTTGACATCACGGCACGAATGAACCACCATAACGCTTCGTCTCATCGGGCCTCGCAGTGGGCTTTGTCAACTTGTCTGATAGCGTGTTCATTTGGCTTGTCTCGTTGTATGGCCCGATGTGCGACTTTGGAAAAATCAATGTACCTTTGGCGTCAAATATTTATGAGAGCAATAAACTTACAAAGTTCCGCAACTGAAAATCTAAAGCACACGTTTGGAAATGTCAATGCACCTTTTACATCAAAAGTTTATGAGAACTTTACACCCATAAAGTTTCGGAATTGATATCCACGCGCTCCGTAAATTCAATGATAGAGTGTAGATTCCGCAACCTCCGCGAAATGCCGCGGCGAGCTCGTTCGCCATGAAAACTTCCTTGAAACTTTGTGCTCGGATGGGGCTGCTTGCGTTATGTGACTCCCGGTGCATGGGCGTTGCCGTGAAATTCAGCCCGAGTTCGCAACTTTCGCGGTGAAATGGCTTTTCGAGCATGAAAAAGACGTTCTAGACAAAATCCAGAATGATTTCCGGCGCCGGGGGTTGATTTTGTCGGCGGTGCATGGACAACACAAAAAAAAAATTTTTTTTGAGGGGGGGCTGAAGCCCCATAAGCATCCCCCCCCTTACTACGCCCCTGACGATCACGTACTGCTTATATAAGCAAAGTACAGGTCTAGTAGGACTACACTGTGAGAGACTCGCAACTACATTGTGGAGAATGTTGGTCTGAAGTTCGCCCTGCCAAATCTATGAATCCATGTCTTTCTTAACCCGTAGCGCTTACCGGACGGTATCGAGAAGAGCTTCTTGTCTTTTCTGAAACTATGTTGGCATACGAAGGCGCAGCAGGTTATGGTGATCGACAATACCGTGAAGCGACGTTACATTTGCCACAAATCCTAATTTAAGGCGTTCGCAAACCAAACAACACAGAATAGCAACGGCACCAACATGCGCTCCTCGCCACACCGTAGACGCTTCTCAAGCGAAAATGGCGCTAAAGCACGACTATATCAACGAAGCCGGCGCGAGTGCCCACGTGATGCCATTAGGCCAATAGCGGCGCGGCGTTGGCCTCGGCCTGAGCGCGCAAGGAGCAGGCGGCATTCTTCAAAGCGTGGCTCTACTTTACGAAGTTCAAGGAGCTTTAGATATTACTTCCTTCTAGCGCCCTCTCCATCGTCACCATGTACATCATAAACAGTAGTGGGGATAAAGTGCAAGCCTGCCTCAGTCCCTTGTTAATATAAACTTTCTCCTCGCTCATCATTCCTTCCCATTCAACGCAAACTGTATTTTACAAGTAAAGCTCTCTCAAAAGATGTAGACAATCGTTGTCTAAGCCTTCCCTTTCCAGATTATCCCACAAAATGTTCCGCTCTACGTTGTCATACGGTCCTGTAATGCCTAAAAAGCCCACATATAATGGTCTGCTTTCTACTTTTGATATTTCAATACACTGAGTAAGAACAAATAAGTTATCATCCCAACGCCTACCTATTGTGAAGTGATTCTGAGGTTCTCCAAAAATGCCACTATTCTCTGCCCATGCTTTCAGCTTTAATTTGATTGCCTGCATTGCTAGCCTGTATATTACCGATGTAATGGTCAATGGTCTATACGAGTGAATTCCATCTTTCTCGCCCTTATCTTTATAAAATAGGTTTATTCTACTTTGTAGCCAACTGCCTGGTATCTTTTAAACTTTTTTTCCATTGCTTTCATCAGAGCGTCCTTACTTTTTGGTCCTATTCAAATAATCAGCCTAACCGAAACCTCGTCTAGCCCTTTGGCTGTGCGCCTAGGATTTTGCTCTTCGGCTTTATTCCAGTTGAAATTTCTCAGCACCAGCTCCTTTCCCACCTGGTTCGCTTTCATGCTTTTCTTTTTTTTTCAAATACAACCTTGTCATTGCCTTGGAAAGATTCGGCTCTTATTTTTCGGATGTAGTATAATACCCCTTTCCCTTCTAGTTTGTTTCCATCTTCGCCTAGGATATTTTCTTGTGCTATTCTGTTGACTTTCTGAATAAGAAATTTATGTTGTTCCAAAATATACTAGGTGCGCCGTTCTTATCCTCACGCATTTCTGACAACCAACGTTCACTTTCACTTTTTCTCTTCGCTTGCACCAGTATTCGAATCATGGACTTTTTCTACCGGTATATTTCCAATTTATTGGCTACTTCATCCTACGTCAACTGCGCCTTCTTTGCCTGTCTGTGTTCTCGGGATGCTTTCCATCTTTCGGCGATTCCTATTCACCAGCTTTTCCGTTTCGTTTTTTCCTTTCCAGCGAACATGTTCTTTTTCTTTCCGTATTTCGGTTGATATTACACTTAGACGCTCACTATTGGCCTCGAGCTCCACCACTGGAAAAGCTGGCGCCACCGTCGCCGTGACGTGCTATTACGGAGCACGTGGACACAGCGGCCGCGTCGGCTGCTTCAGGAGCGCCGAAGCGAGCTGAAAACCAGTTTAAATTCCCTCGTACGCTACGGTCCTCATTTAGCGACGGGATTTTCCCGCTTCGAGTGTCTCCTTTACAACGCTTGAAAGCGCTACAATAGGTAGTGACTGCCTTTGAAGGCGCGCAACATGGTAAGCTACTGCTCGGTGCCGCAGCGCCGGACGTACGCAACGGAGCCCGGTGTCAGCCTTATTCACACGTAGCCGCAGAACAAGAAGCTGCGTGAAGCTTGGCTCGCGAAACATAAAACCGGCAAACAGTCATCGGCTACAACTCGGCTATGCAGCAAGCACAGACGCGAGGAAGATTTCTGCTACGATGCCGGGTCTGCGATGTTCGGAAAGCGCGCACACAGACACTCGCCCGAGTCCGCTGCACGACTAATGTCATGATGGTTTGGTCTATGAACTTGTCGATGCTATAGATACTGGCAAGTTCACTGTAGCGGAAAGGGAGTGGTAAGAAGCACAATAAAAAAAGGCATGACAAATGGTCATGTTTGTGTTATGAATTATTACACTGGATTACAAAAAAGAAGCAGCGGGAAATCGCACGCTGAGAACACCGATAAACATACAGTGCGACGCAACTCGAGAAATAATATCGAAACGTCCAAGAGTTTAGAAGAAAAAAAATCATTGAATCGTCGCGACGGCACATCACAGTCCCCGTAGGCGTCGACGTCTCTACAATGAAATTATTTTTTAACAGCTCTGATAGCGCCTACGCAACATTGGTTGCTTGTATACTGTCAAATGCTCATATTCTGCGGCCTAAAGCTCATGGCATGGTGCGAAAACGCGCACGCCGGAAAGTGAAACAGTGCGCGGACAAGCATGCAGACGCGCAGTCAGTCGCTGCGAATCTGTGCGATCGCTGCATTGAGGCTTCATTCTATTACGCTCCATTTAGTTATACAAACACTATAGGAGCATATTTCACATTGTTTGCTCTCAGCGTTTCAAGAAGCCAAGTCGGGAGACTGCATCGCCGCGACCGCGCGCAGTGGCGTTCACTGCACGTATCCGGTAACGAGATAGCGTCTGTAAAAGATTCTGTGCTTTCAGTTTGCGCAAGATTATTATTTAGACAGTAAAAAACTTCTCTTGTTTCGAAAGTGGTTACAGAAATGTCCGGGAGACCTCGCGCGTGGTGTTTTCAGTGAGCGCTGACAGCAAAACCTATGAGGAGCGCGCCGCCTGATCCCTCATGCTACGCCAGCGAGGCGCTTCCGATAGATGGCGACTCCGTGACTCCTCGCCGCCAATATTCGTACTCTTTGCTTCGCCATTTGCAAAGTTCTTCCTCGACTGCTGTGACTATGCTAGTTCTTTGTTCAGCATTCAAATTCGGGCTGGAAATTTTGTACTCCTTTCTCTCTTTCCCAATTACATATCCCAATTCAAAATGATGCGTTTATGGTCACTCCCTATTCTGCTATACAATTCCTCGTCAATGACCATTTCTCTCAACTTATAATGAATTCCTTCTATGATCAATTGACGGTTTCCCACTTCCCACGTAAGCTGTGCTTCACACTTTGGCCCTGTATTCACGATAACGAGGTAATGTTGCTCACAAAAGTCTAGCATTGATTGCCCGTTGTTGCCAGTATAGCGATCTAATCCTGTATGTGGGCATTCATGTCACCTTATAGGATAATTTCGGCATCATTCCCGAAACACCTAATATAAGTACTTATGCATTCCGCTAACTCTTTATTCTTCTCTGTACCTTTACTTGGGGTCCACAAATACGTAGCGCACAGCCAAGTTTTTTTCCACTCATTGTACCTGATAGCCAAAGACGCTCTTGACATCTTGAATTTACTCTTCTCTACTTGGCTCACTGATGGCTGAGCATTCCGACTGCTCCTCCGTTTTTTTTCCGACTTAGTTGTGTTGCGACCTTCCCAAACATAATTCTCAATCACTGGCGACTCTTCCGAGTCTCGAAAGTGAGTTTCTGTAACCGCATGCACCCCTATTTGTTCTCCATTTAACTTTTCATCAATCGCCGCCCACTTTTCCTTTCTTCTGCCACCCAGCATGTTTATGTAGCCTATTGCAAGGCGAGCTCCCTTTCTTGCTTTTTTCCTTTTTTTCTGTTATTGACGGCGATGCTATTCTGAGGTTCTCTTAGGGGACCTTCTTCATTTAAACCTACTCTGGCCTCCTGAGCGCCCGTGGGCCCCCTGAAAAAGCAACAGTGCGACCAGCCAGTTGCCAGCCCACTTCTCGTTCAAGCCTGTAATTGAAGTGGATACGTCTCGTTCAAAACCACCAAACCATCTCACCTCCCTGTTTACTTTAACAACATCGAACCGTTTCTCTCGGGTAATTTCCATATCGTCTCATTAGCCGCCACTACGGCTCTTTCTACGCGTGTACGTGTCTGTCACGTACAGGCACCTCCTGCCCCGTGCACACCGCGATCTTCACCTGAGGGGATCGTTCGCGCAAGTCGTCCACCCCCTCCGCCAAGAGCTGGGCTAGTCTTGTCCCTTCCTTGTTTACGACGCCATGTAGCCCAGCAGCTACTATGACAAGGTTGCGCACATGGGCATTTTCCGCGAGCTTTGCTTTTGCTCGCTCCATGACAGAACCGAGTGTCCGCCCTAGAAATGACCCTAGCGCCAATCTTTTATCGCCTTTGACCCTCTCCGTAATTGCTTCTGAGCACCTAGCAAGGTTTGAGTCGCCGGCGATAATCACCATTTCAGTCTCTCCTACCTCTCCCATCCTCCCTTTGTCCTTTTCCGCGTGATTCTGACTCGACAAGGGGCACTGACCCCAGCGCTCCTGCTTTTTGTGTGTGGCGGCCTCAAGGTAGGTGGCGCTCTTTCCAGCTACCTCCTCCCCACGTTGCACGCATTCCTCGTGGTTTGCTGACACTTCCTCTCCTGTCACCTCGGGGGACTGCGTTCCATTGTCACGACCATCCTCGTTCACAATGGTGGCCCTGTTCAGCTTTTCCTCGGCTAGTTGAAGTCTTTCTTCCACTACCTTCCGTGCGTCATGCTCCCTATTTAGTTCATTTTTGAGCTCTTCAATTTGTCTGACAAGCTTTTCCTGGAAAGCATCCATTTTCTTCAGCCTAGCATCGACATCACAGTGTGTGCTTACTGGCTCGATTTCCTGCCCATTCTCATCCGCCTCATCTGCCTTGAGAGACCACCCGCACACTGCTCGCTTTCCCGTCTTTCTTGTCATATATTGCACGGCTTTATGCATTGGAAATACTATAGTATAATATTACTATAATAATGCAGAGCACGTGCCTTCTTGGGAAAACTGATACGCACAGGTTCTAAAGCCTTAAAATGTCGTAAATTCTCACCAATGTTATAAAAGTAATCAATGCCGCACAGACTTAAGCCATGGCACGTTCTCGCACATCTTGAACCACGCAGCCACGCTCTCACTTTCCTACCAAATAATTATTCCCGATACCAACACACACGCAGTAAAGCCACTAATAGCTATTAGTCTTGCCACTTGGAAGCTACTATTTAAAGGCTTTAAAGACTTAACCTCCCACCCGGCTGCACATGTTGAAGCACTTGGCGCGAAAGGACGCTTTGGCCATTCTGCAAACCAAATATGCACGAAACACCCTCGCGCACAGTAAAGAAGTGAGAGAGAAAAGAAGGAAACTACCCAATTAATATTTCAAGGCAAAAGAAAACCTGCAAATCAATAACACAAGCAAGTTCAAAGCATGCACAAAAAACTTATGGTTTCGTCGCCGCGACAGAGCCCTGTCTCGTCATGCCCGATCGCTCAACAACAGACAGCCGTGGCCAGTCGCCGAGCTGAGGCTCACCTGCCTCGCCGTAGCACGTGGTGCTGGCTCCGGAAAGCCCATCCTTACTAAACGTGTCGGGACTTTGCAGAATAGACTGCTGCAAGAGACACGACACTTTCAAATCTCTCAGAGCTAGTGGTCCTTATTTTAGTGCGAAGTGTGAATGCCGTAATTTTCACAAAGGCTTCTAAACAGGAAGCAGCCCTGTTTGGAATTGTCTGCCTTATCAATTCCCGAGTGCGGTCAAATAACCATACGCATCACGTAATCCATACAATACCATGATCGTAAGTTATTCGCAAACATCTGTTCAAACAAGTCGGACAGCTGGGCACCGAAAGTCAGGGAAACTTGCATCATACGATAATGTCGAAGTTCTTGCTGGAAAGATTAATTCCTGCATTTTTAAATCTACAGTAATATAGCATGCCCACAACGCCTCAAGCCCGATTGATTGATAGGCGACTTGCAAAATAGTGCGAGCTTTCTTCCGCAGATAGATGTGGCCGTGCCACTCACTAAAGTATCCGGCTGCAAAACAACTGTTACCTCCGCTATTACCTGGGCTACAACAAGTTTGGCCAGCAAAACAAGAAGATAAACGATTGTGCACTGCCTTTTCGTAGTTTAACCCCGTTTCTAGCACTGTTAGCTTTTAAAAAAAATGTACGAGCTAGGCCCTCGATGTACACAATATCAATGCACCGATTCTTAAACGAAATTTAAAAACAATTTAATATCATCATATTTAAAAATGGCTAACAATGATAGCATAATTTGATGCGAATCCGCTGTACGCCTTAGCAATGAGAAACGTTTGTGAGAAGTTAAGCAAAGTGTTGTTTCGGCAACTAAAAATGTGTATCCTCGTTCTTAAAGCATTTTTGTCCGGAGAGTGCTAGGAGTGTCTTTGCGTTCACGGTGTCCATACCTACATACATACATACATACATACATACATACATACATACATACATACGTACGTCCGTGCGTACGTACGTACATACATACGTGCATACATACATACATACATACGTACGTATGTACGTATGTATGTACGTATGTACGTACGTACGTACGTACATACGTACGTACATACATACATACATACATACATACATACATACATACATACATACATACATACATACATACATACATACATACATACATACATACGTACGTGATACATACGTACATGCATTGTGAGCATTCTTCATACGCTTCATATTCTCACCTGTAGATACTCATCATCATCGTTTTGGGGTCTGGTAGTGGGGCTCTCACTCGGGAGAAGGAAGAAGAGACTGGCTGTCTAAACCTAATCTCACAAGTGGTGGAGCGTGCTTTCTGGTTCCTTCGTCCTCTCGCTCCTGGTCTCTCTCCACCTTCACCTATGCTACATCACTGGAGCTGGCTCCGGGTCGCCGCCTCAACCAACTGCACTCGACCATGTCTCAAGACAAGCAGGCCAATACCATACATCCTCCTTGCCTCCTCCTGCGGGAACGCCTTCTTGGACGGTCACCATCCCTCAGAAGGATCCAACGGTGTTTTCTGGACTTCTAGGTGACGACGTTAAAGACTGGTTGGAGCTATACGGCCGCGTGAGTGACTTTAACCACTGGACCGAATCTGCAAAACTTGCTCCACGTCACCTTCTACCTAAGTGGCGTCGCGAAAACTTGGTTTTACAATCATGAGCTCGATTTAATCAACTGGAGCACCTATAAACACCACCTACGCCAGATTTTCGCGAACTCGTCTGTCCACTCTGATATCGCCAAGAAGAAGCTTGCTGAGTGTGTTCGGCACGGGGGCAACTCGTAAACTTCGCACACAGAGGACGACCTTGCCCGCTGCCGCCGCATGAACACCTCGATGGCAGAGAGTGACCGTGTACGCCACCTGCTCGAGGGTATTGGGACTTGAGCATTGAATGGTCTTGTAGTGCTGAACATCACTTGCGTCGCAGACGTCATCAGTCCGTGTCAGCGCCTCGATAGGCTTCAAATGCTCCGCTTACATCCTGACACATCTGATTTCAAGGCGTCCAACGACAGCGAGCTACGTGCCTTCATTCGCTCCATTATCCGCGAGGAACTGCACGCCCAAGCTTCGTCAAGCCCTCCTGAGGTCCATATGATGCC
This sequence comes from Dermacentor variabilis, assembly GCF_050947875.1. NCBI lineage: Eukaryota > Metazoa > Arthropoda > Arachnida > Ixodida > Ixodidae > Dermacentor > Dermacentor variabilis. The sequence continues at coordinate 239,791,834 of NC_134569.1, read as the reverse complement.
TCTTGGTGGCGGCCTACGCCATATCGTGAGGGAAGAGATAGCTGACGTGACCTGCCTGCAAGTCCCAAGCCCACACTCTATCCCTACGCCAACTTAATTACGCCCACGTTGCCTCTGTAATGCCCCCTCCCAGCAGCCATCAAGACAGGCAGCTGCACCACGCGGATACCTGAATCCTATCACTACGAGACCACCACCTCTGCCGTCTTACAACGCATCGGGCCCGTCTCGACCGGTTTGCTACTATTGTGGCATCTGTGGCGACATTTCAAGGTTTTGCCGACGCCGTCAGCAAGATGAAAGGTGTTGCTATGATGAGTTTGAAAGGGGTGAGTTTTCTTACTAGGTGCCACAACGCTGGCGTTCTTACTACATTTATTATCCACGACGTTCCCCATCTCCACAGGAATTCAACACTGCCGGTTCATTGTGTATCCCTCGTCGTCGCTATCCATCACCGATGCAGCGCTCCTCTTTCCCTCTTCGACCGGCTACTTCGTCCTCCGACCACCGGCCGGAAAACTAAATGGTGCAGCTTCAGGAGGGAGAGCTGCATCCCTTGGAAAACGTAAAACTCCTCCATAGCGCCCGTCAAATGTACTTTTGGTGTGCGTTGAAGGTGTCCGAACCGAAGCCTTGATTGACACAGGTGCATCGCTTTCCGTTATTAGTACTGACTTGTGTTCGCGATTGTGAAAAGTGACGACACGGTATAATGGCCCTCCCCTTCGTTGTCCAACGCATTTCTTCTTCAGCCCTCCGGTGTTAGCACTGCGCGTGTTTTCATTGATGACATCCTTTACCACATTCAGTTTGTCGTGCTATCTACGTGCACCTATGCGATGATTTTGGGATGGGACTTCCTGTCCTCCGCCTCAAGTTTCAGCTCTTGCCGTCACCAAACTATTCATACGACGGACACTGAATCTTCGTCCGCTGTCGATGCTCACAGCCTACGTTTTGTCATGTCTACCGACTGCTTTCTTCCCGCGGGCCATGAGCATGTTCTCACACTGACTTCCGACAACCGTTAATGGTGCTGTGTGCCTTGCGCCGAGCGGTCGCTGCATTCATGGTGGGCTTAGCCTTACTGCTGGCCTGGCACGGTTTCAGGATGGTAGAGCGCTCGTCGCTGTTCGTAACCCTACTTCTTCGCCAGTTGTGCTCTCCCAGGGCACCACTGTAACTTGCTTTACTGACACCAAAACTATTTCGCTGGTACCACTTCACACCGAACCACCACCTTTGTCTACTACGACTGAAGATCACACTGCTGCCGCTGCTTAAACGGCCGCAATAAATCCCTATCTGACTTCTGCGCAGGAAGAAGACTTTTTGGCACTACTGCAAAAACACAGCGCCTTATTTGACATTCACTCCAAGCTTCTGGGGCGCACTTCCATCGCAGTACATCGCATCGAAACCGAAGGCAGTTCGATTGTACGCCGCCACCCGTATCGCGTGCCTTCCGCAGAACGGAAAATCAATCCGGATAACGTTGATGACATGCTCAATAGAGGCATCATTCGACCATCGTCCAGTTCTTGGTCGTCTGCTGTTGTGTTGGTTCGCAAGAAAGACGGCTCTGTACGATTTTGCGTCGATTATCGAGCCCTTACTAAGATCACGCGCAATGGCGTATATCCGATGCCAGGTATCGACGATGCCTTGACTCCCTCCAGGGTGCAGAATATTTCTCGATCTAGACCTCCAATCCGGGTACTGGCCAATCCGCATGCACGAAGCGGACAAGGACATGGCAGCGTTCGCAACACCAGACGAACTTTAGTAGTTCAGCGTCATGCCCTGCGGTTTATGTAATGCTTCTGCAACATTGGAACGCATGATCGACACAGTTTTACCTTAAGTGGCCTTAAGTGGAAGACCTGTCTGTGTTATTTAGATGATATCGTAATTGTTTCTACAACTTTTCGTCAGCACCTTGAGCGTTTGGACGAAGTTTTCACGTGCATTTCCAACGCTGGACTCCAACTTAACACAAAGAAATGCCATTTTCCCAGAAAGAACATCAAAGTTTTGGGCCGCGTTGTCAGTAAATGTGGCGCTCCACCAGATCCCGGCAATGTTGTTGCCGTGCTTCGCTTCCCTCGCCCTGAAAATCAAAAACAATTAAGAGGTTTCTTGTGCCTGGCATCCTACTTCCGCCGCTTCATCAGTCATTTTGCTGCCATGGCGTCGCCGCTGCACAAGTTGCTCACGTCGGCCACTGCTTTCTCTTGGACAGACGACTGCGAACTTTCTTTCCAAGCCCTCAAGCAAGCGTTAACCACCGACCCTGTCCCCTGTCACTTCAATGAGAACGCACCAACATGTTTGCACACCGACGCTAGTGGCCTTGGGATCGGTGCTGTCCTTCTACAGAGTGATGCCACCTCACGAGAGAGAGAGTTGTTGCTTATGCCAGTCGCGCATTAACGGCTACTGAAAAGAACTACTCGATCACAGAGCAGGAATGCCTCGCAGTAGTTTGACCAATAGAAAAATGTCGACTATACCTTTGTGGACGCCGCTTCACGGTCATAACCGACCACCACGCCATATGCTGGTTGTCGTCAATCAAAAATTTGTCTGGACGCTTTGGTCGCTGAGTGGTCCGCTTACAAGAGTACGATTTTGACGTTGTCTGCAAGTCTGGTAAAAAGCATCAAGATGCCGACGCTCTCTCTCTCGCTGCCCCTGCCACTTCGAGTACATCTCTCCATTGCTCGCCACTTAATGATGAGACTAAGTCTCCACTCCTGTTATTACCTCTAACAGTTAGTGGCTCATTATCTTCCAATCGCGTCCCTCAGCTCGCCTCGTGTCAACGTTCTGATCCCTACTGCAACAGCATTATCTACCGCCTGTGTGGAACTACTACTGCAGGAAATGCCAGATTACGTCGCCAACAGCAACTATTTAAGTTCGACAACGATGTTCTGCAACGCTACATTTACAACTCCGAGGGACGCTGCTGGGTACATGTTCTCCCACGTTAGCTGTGCACACAAGTCCTTGAAACCTTTCACGACGACCCATCTGCTGGCCATTTGCGTTTCCCCAAAACATACCACCGCGGTAGGAGCCGTTTCTTTTGACCAGGTGTGTCTATCTTTGTGGCCAAATACGTCGCTTCTTGCGTCCAGTGTCAATGGCGGAAACGACCGACTTCGCCTCCTGCGGGGCTTTTACAGCCAATCCCGCGTGCCGAGACACCCTTTGCCATTCTAGGGATAGACCTAGTCGGCCCTCTGACCATAACGCCGGCAGGTTATCGATGGATCGTGACAGCTGTTGACCAGCTCACACCTTACACAGAGGCCGCTCCACTACGATCTAGTTCGGCCTTCGACGTTGCCACCTTCTTTCTGGATGCCATTGTGCTGCGTCATGGTGTACCTCGTGTAGTGTTAAGTGACCGCGGCAAGACTTTCCTGTCAACAATGACAGAAGAAGTACTCTGAGTTTATCGCACAGTTCATAAGACGAAGTCTGCATATCACCCTCAAACAGAGCGATTTTATCGCACACTAACAGATATGAAATCAATATATGTAGGGCCAAACCACGACAACTGGGACAAACTTTTTCCTTTTACCGCTATCAAACCAACTACGGGGTACTCACCTTTCTACCTAGTTTACGGCCGTTCACCGACATTCACCATCGACGCCGCTTTCTTCAATGCCCCAAATAACACCTCGGCCAGTATGCCCGAAAAGTTTGTCTAGAGACTTGAGGAATGCCGTCAACGTGCTCGCTTCAACACATAAGTCAATCAGCTAGATCGCAAGCAACCTTACGACATCTGTCGTCACGACGTCTCCTTCCGTCTTGCAGAGGAAGAGCTCCTTCGGACGCCCATTCGTACACCCGGCTTGTGTGAGAAGTTTCAATCTCGCTTCCTTGGACCTTACATTATTAATGAACAAACATCCCCCTGAACTATCGCGTTACTCCAGTAGACGTTTCGTGGGACCATCGTTATCGTGGTTCGGATATCATTCACGTTTCGTATCTGAAACGACTCCTTCGTCGCTTCCCTCCTGCATGACCGCTTGCGCGCGCGGTGAAATTAGCGTGAGCATTATTTACACGCTTCATATTCTCATCTGTACATGCTCATCATCACTGTTTTGGGCCCTGGTGGTGGGGCGCTCCCACTCAGGGGAATAAAGAAGAGACTGGCTGCCTAAACATTGCCTCACAACATATATATATATATATATATATATATATATATATACAGTGAAGTACACGCGCGTATGAAGCGGATTATTGACGTTGCGGCCGGGGTCCGAAACGTCAATAATCCGCTTCACACGCGCGTCTACTTCACTGTGAATATTTACCCGGACCTAGAACTGCTTTTTTCTGTATATATATATATATATATATATATATATATATATATATATATATATATATATATATATATATATATATATATATATATAAACGAGAAGAAAGGGGGTTAACCGAGGGTCCCGATTTTATTAGTCATATCATAAGAAGCCAACAAACATTGACACCAAGGACAACATAGGGGAAATTACTTGTGCTTAATAAATGAAATAAAGAAACGAAGAATTATTGGAAAATAAAGTGGATGAAAAAACAACCTGCCGCAGGTGGGAACCGAACCCACAACCTTCGCATTTTGCGTGCGATGCTCTACCAATTGAGCTACCGCGGCGCTGTTTTCCCATCCACTTTCTTGGGTATTTATGTGTCCTAGTAGAACCCTGGGAGTGTTAGCCAGCGCCACCACACACAGACCTTGGCGGCGGACGTGGGACGTCCCTTTCGCCGCAGGCGTCACGAGAACGTGATCTTTTTGCGTGAAGGCAACTGGTCAATAAACCCACATATGCTACCTGAAGGCATCAATGTAGCCGGATTCGTGACCCTCGTTATGTAATAAACGAGAAGAAAGGGGGTTAACCGAGGGTCCCGATTTTATTAGTCATATCATAAGAAGCCAACAAACATTGACACCAAGGACAACATAGGGGAAATTACTTGTGCTTAATAAATGAAATAAAGAAACGAAGAAAAAATGGAAAATAAAGTGGATGAAAAAACAACTTGCCGCAGGTGGGAACCGAACCCACAATATATATATATATATATATATACCAGAAACTTTCCTGTCTAACCCCCCCCCCCCCCCGCCCCCCGCCCCCCGAAATAAATTTCTGGGTATACGCAACAGTCGTCCTGTTTTCGTTGTCATACCGTCGCTATGATACCATCGTAGTGGTAGAACTGCAATTCTAGCTTTTATTCATCACACTCTCTTCATCCTGTCGTCACGCCATCGTCGTCGCACAGTCGTCGTCATCCTCGTAGTCGGAATGCCGCCTTGATCTTTCCGTCGTCGTCATTCCAGCTTTGTTGTTTGACTCTCGTCGTGCAGTCGTCGCCATGTCTCCTCCGCTGAGACAGTCGCCTTAACTGTAAAATACCTTAGGCCGCTAGGTATGTGCATTTGGTCGTCATGCCGTCGTAGTCGTTGCGTCGTCGAATTTCCAGCTTTGTAATCCGACTCTCCTCCTGCCGTCTTCATCATACGGTTGTCATGCGTTCTTTGTCATAAAGTCTTCGCGATGTGGTTGTTTATGCCGTCGTCATCGCTCTAGCTTCGTTATGCGGCTGCTGTCAGGCGGTTGTCGTGATGCCCTCTACGTCAAAGCGTCGCTGTCACAGAGCCGTCGTCACGCATTCGTTGTCATAACGTCGTCGGGATGCCATCGTGGTCATTCCATCGTCATCGTTATAACTTTGTTATCGAACCTCAGTCATGTCGTCGTCGTCACACTTTTGTCTGACCATCCTCACCAATTAAAAAACGTCAGTTCGCGTTCGTCAGGTCGTCGTCATTATGCTGCCTACGTCGATTCATTGGCGTCATTCCGTCTTCATCATTCTATCGTAATCGTGCCCTCGTCATGTAATCGCGATTTTGCCGCCGTTGTCATGACATTGCTGTTATTTCTTCGTCGTGAAATAGTAGCTGTCATGCACCTGTTGACGTAGCGTGGTCGTCCCTCAGCCGTGGTTTTGTCATCGTTGTCATACCGTCGTCGTCGGGCCATAGTCGCGATACACTTGTCGTCACCCCAAATGACTTCATGCCGGCGGTGTCCCGCTGTCCTCATTATAACATCGTCATCATTTCAGAATCTACATTGTGTTGTCTTCCCACCATCGCCGTCGCACCTCTTCTGCCGTTCCATTGACGACGTTCTGTCTTCGTCTTTCCATCGTCGGCACTCCGTCGTCGCACAGTAGTCGTCAAACTGTCATGCTCATTGGTGAATTTAGCAAGAGAGCACTACAGCAATGTCGACTGATGCCGGAGACAATGCATATCTTATAAGCCGACGAGAGGACAGTCTCAGAATGAACACTGCACATGTTAAATAAACGTGACTTCAGCAATAGGGTGTGTTGCTACATTGCTTGAGTGCTAATCGCATTACCGTCGACAGGCTTCGTGAGGTGGGTCCGCGGTAATATATCTAATTTCTTTATTTACTTGGTGCATCATTTGCCATACACGCCTTATACAGAAGGGACAGAATTCACGAAAGAAATAATACAAGAAATTACTTTTCGAAAGCATGGAACAACTCGTCATTGTCAATGATAGGAAGAATATCGGGCGACCGGAGGTTGCATTCTTTTATTGACTGTAAAAATGTTTTGAATATTGATATGGTCAACGTTTTACAGTTCAAACAGACGAAAGGCAAGACTAGTGTACGCAACACGCACGGGCGTTGACTTTTAACTGCTTTTATTTTCAGAAGTGTGCTGAACATATAGTCTGCATAAACCAGACAGACAAAAATAAAGAAAATTACGACAGTTACATGCACCTGGTTGACGCTTAATAAGAAATGCTTATTCCTTTAAACATATGAAGCCGTCGTTTATAGCATGCTTCATATTCATGTTTCAGTTCATATTTTGAAGTTAAGCATTTCGGCTCCTTTCTTTTTTCTTTCTGGTTTTCTTTTTTACATTTGCTGTAAGACGCTTGATGAATTGCGCACTTATTCATGCTCCATGCTCCTTTTATATTATCGTGTGCTTTTAAACTACGTACCATATCTCTTCTCGTTATTTCCGCATTGCTTAGTTTCCTCTTGTTTACTGATATTATGTGCACAAATTTTATTTAGCATGCATTGTACTTTTTTTTTCATCTCGTTGTGTATACACTGTCGGGATTTTTCGCCCCCCCCCTTACACAATGCCCTGCGAGCCTGTAAGGTACTTCAAATAGCAAAAAGTATGCACCAAGAAATCGTTTTCCTTTTTCAGACGCCATGCGTCGTTCACCCATGCGTCGTTCAGTTTAGCTATCTCGCTACCGCGATCCTGCCTTCTTGACAAGGAGCGGCTAAGCACTGTTGTGCAGACGGAACGTGGTGCGCAACCACAATTTCGGCAGTCTATATACGCCAAATGACAAGAAATGACTGTGTTGACGTGGTTACACTGCTCTTTTATTTTTCTATTTTATGCACCTGACAGTTTCCCCTATATATGCCTCTCCGCAGGACAAGAGAAGAACAGATACAATAATATATAAATAGAAGATAACTGTGCTGACCTTCAGTCTAGCCAAACAACTCGCCTGTGCTTTAAACTGCCGGTAGCTGGCCGGGTCAAAAGTTCCTTACACGCTGCTCATCCTACTGCTTCTTTCAAAACCCGTTCTACGGACTTTTGTGTCGAGAGAATAAAACATACATTTATAATGGCGGAGTTAAAAAAAGTCGCAGTTTCGCACGAAAGGCCAAGCACGTGAATTTCAATAGCAAAGTAATAGGCAGCCATACAAAGTAAGGATAGAAGCTTTATCAGCCGTACGAACTTACAAAGGTTCGCGTAATAACTAAATTAACAAGCATGGTGTCAGCGCGCACAAGAAAGCATGAACATATCGCACTCGATGAACGCAGACACTCGCTTTCAACACGCTGGCGTGAGGGAGCTCGGCAGCAGCAGCGAGCGTAGTGACCTTCGTGCTCTATATCGCTTCAGTGCAAGCTGAGCGGCAAGAACGGCGCACGCACAAAGGTACGACTGGTCGGCGCACCTAGACTCTGCCACGCGGGAGTGGGCGAAGTGATCTTCGTGCTGTCTATCGCTTCAATGCTATCTGAGCGGCGAGAAAGCAGCACGTACAATGGTACGAGCCATCGAAGCGCATAAACTCTACTCTCAACGCAAATCGCTTTCAAGATATGGCGCGCGCGGGCGCGGAATACGCCGCCCCCTCACTCCCGTTCCCCCGGAATCTAGTGCGCGACGGAAGACGGCGCGCCTGCTTCGCGCTTTCCACCCATGCGCGCGCGAGATTAAGCCGCGTCGTCGGCTCCCTTCGCAAGCTTTTAGTCACACATACAGCATACGGCACACGGCGACGGTGCTATCATCCTTGGACTTTATACGGAATAGTACAGCGACGGGGAAAATGCGCCTAGAGTGTCCATATAATTGCTATCGCAATAAAACCATTTACATGTTATGCCATGTTGTGAGGTGGCGAGCTACCATCCTCCATAATATAGCATCTCTAGCGTTGACGCAAGCGCTTCCAAGCGACATTTAATTCTCCTCTTACCGTTTCGCAAGGCAATGCAGAGAGTCCGCCTCATGTTTACCCCACGATCCCCACCGGGTTTTCTTTTACAGCGAAACTGTATATGGCTAGGGTTCCGTGCATTTTTGTGGTCTCATCATCAATGGCTTGTACCCCGTATGCATTCATGCTCCCCTAAGTAAGCAAAATTGCAATGGCTGATAGCCCCGTAAAACAGAGGTTACAAGCACTCCGCAAAATGAAGCGAACAGTGCTGAAATTCTTTCTAATCACGGATACAACTTAGAGAACAGCATGTCGATAACTGTCATCATCAATGGCTCATACCGCCGTGAGCAATGGCTCATACATCCGACAGCAAGCAAAATATGCAATGACTCACGTAAGGTTCATGGTTTTTAACGTAAGGTTTGCGTGAATTAGCTGCGATGACACTACCGCTTTTTTCGCTGTCGGTAATTTCAATGTGGATGTATCGGTACCGAAAAGGGGGCGGTTCACGCGTACCATGCTGCAGACATTCCTTGAGACGCCACACCGATAAGGCCCAACCGCCCACCCAGCGGCGTACGTGCATTCGTTTGGCATTAACAAAAAATGCGATTGCAGTTGCGAGTGAAATAATGACCACCGATCAAGACACTGAATAAGTGTGCGTACTTTTTATCACGATGACCACCCGTCAAGACAATAAATGAGTTCGTGCCTTTGTTCAAAATTATGTGTCACCTCTTGTGTCTTGGGGTAAAGAGCTTCGCCGGTCAACGACATTCACGGAGTGGAATGGCTCCTAGTTTTTCCTATTTTTTCTTAATTTCTAAGTTCGGGGCCCGTGCCCGTTGGAGATTTTTCGCTCTTGGCAATTCGCTGGTATCCCCGAACTGTTCAATTTGATGACGTATAAACTTGTGCGCTGCATGTGTACTCGTGTAACTTCGTATGTGACAGCAATCAGGTCGGTTATTGGCGTCGAGCTCCACCACTGGAAAAGCTGGCGCCACCGTCGGCGTGACGTGCTAGGAGGGATCACGTGGACATAGCGGCCGCGTCGGCTGCGTCGGGAGCGCCGAAGCGAGCTGAAAACGAGTTTGAATTCCCTCGTACGCTGCGTTCCTCATTTAGTGGCGAAATTTTCCCGCTTCGAGTGTCTCCTTTACAACGCTTGAAAGCACTACAATAGGTAGTGGCTGCCTTTGAAGGCGCGCAACATGGTAGGCTACTGCTCGGTGCCGCAAGGCCGGACGCACGTAACGGAGGCCGGTGTCAGCCTTATTCACACGTAGCCGCAGGACAAGAAGCTGCGTGAAGCTTGGCTCGCGAAACATAAAACCGGCAAACAGTCATCGGCTACAACTCGGGTATGCAGCAAGCACAGACGCGAGGAAAATTTCTGCTACGGCGCCCCGTCTGCGATGTTCTGAAGACGCGCACTGAGACGCTCGCCCGAGTCTGCTCCAAGACTAATGTCATGACGGTTTGGTCTATCAACTTGTCGATGCTATAGATACTGGCAAGTTCAGTGGAGTGGAAAGACAGCGGTAAGAAGCACATTTTAAAAAAGCATGACATGGTTATATTTGTGTAATGATATAATGCTCTGGATTACAAAAAAAAGAGCAGCGGGAAATTGCACGCTGAGAACACCGATAAACATACAGTGCGACACAACTCGAGAAATAATATTGAAAGGTCAAAGAATTTAGAAGAAAAAAAGATTGAATCGTCGCGAAGGCACATCATATTCCCTCTAGGCGTCGAAGTCTCTACAATGAAATTATTTTTGTACAGCTCTGATAGCTCCCACGCAACAATGGTTGCTTGTATACTGTCAAATGCTCCCATTCTGCGGCCTAAAGCTCATGGCACGGTGCGAGAACGCGCGCGCGGGGAAAGCGAAACAGTGCGCGAACAAGCATGCAGACGTGCAGTCAGTCGCTGCGAATCTGCGCAATCGCTGCATTGAGGCTTCTTTCTATTACGCTCCATTTAGTTATACCAACACTATAAGAACATATTTCACATAGTTTGCTCTCAGCGTTTACCTACCTTTCAAGCAAGAAGCCGGTTCGGGAGACTCCATCGCGGCGACCGTGCGCAGTGGCGTTCACTGTACGTTTTCGGTAAAGAGATAGCGTTTGTAAACGATTGTGCGGTTTCAGTTTGCCCAAGGTTATTACTTAGACAGTAAACAACTTCTCTCGTTTCGAGAGTACTTACAGAAATGTCCGGGAGAGCTCGCGCGTGGTGTTTTCAGTGAGCGCTGACAGCAAAACCTATGAGGAGCGCGCCGCGTGATCCCTCATACTACGGCAGCGAGGCGCTTCCGATAGATGGCGACTCCGTAACTCCTCGCCGCCAATAAACACGCTGGCTGCTTGGGGAACAAAAGTGCGCTAGCTTTCATTTTAATCCCCAGGTGCTCTTGCGGAGCGCATACGATGTTTTCCATGCACAATCATCACCGTAGGCTGCAAATGAGACTGGTGAGCTTGAAAAAGCCAGCGTGAGTAACGGTTGTTCGCATCGCGAACAACCGTTACTCTCACCGCTAAAGTTATGCAAGAGCGTGCGCAAAGGAAATGCATGGAGGTGCTGAGGCCTCGGGTGAAGAGATCCTACAAAATAACGGCACAGAGCGAAGAGCCATACGCACGTGGCGCTGGCTAACCCTCTCTAGCTAACACAAAGTGCTAGAATAAAAAGCAAGTATGGCATACCTGGTGCCCCATAACGTAAAACTATTCCAATATGTTTTTATTCTAATCTTCTGACGTCAAATTTGCGTAACCGCTGACGCAAGCATCGGGCGGTCACCCGCAGGGTTGGCTCAACACACCATGCAATCAAATGCTCTCCTCGTTCATAGGAGGTCACTTCTGTTTGCTTGAAAAACGACTAACACTGCCTACACTGAGCGGCTTGTCTTATCTAATTGGCTCACAGGAGACGAGGATCACGCTCAAGTGGAGCGGGATTCGATGGGGCCGAGCCACTGCACTGAATATTGATAACCGGATGAAGAGGGTGGTGTTGGCGTCTGCGATTCGTCCGCTTTCCCTTACATAGCTTGCGGTGGCTCGCACAATCGCGGCGGCATGCAACGGAAGCTTAAGGATGACGTTAAAACAGATCATCGGCAAAGAAGAGTTGCCAGAACCAGGCCATAAACGTGCAGAAAGTGCTCGAAAACGTTACACGGCCACGCAGAAAGCTTTATTACACGTAAATAAACCAATGCTCTCCGACAAGTGCGAGTAGCCAGTGCTTGAGCGATCGGTGGCAGCCATCTTTTATTCTTTTCGGAACGGGGCAGCTTGCGGCTATTCAGAAGAAAATTCAGTTCTGTTCGGCATATTAATGCACCTTTAACGCGTACACGTCACTTTGACGCGGTGAGTCCTTGCAGTTTTGTGACGTCGTATGACAGGCAGGTGAAGTGGGTTCAGCCCGAAAACTCTTGACCAATAGCCGAGGGCTAATGGCCAAAATGCATCGAATCAGAAATAACTATGTTTCTTTTGTTCAGTCAAATCATGCGTAATGAGTGTGTGCACATCATATCAGATGGGGAGCTATCGCGGTTTTCATGACATCGCTTGACATACAGGTGCAGTCCAAGAAAGTTTTTGACCAATCGCGGAGGGCTGATTGCAGAATTGGAATTGAAAATTTTGGAATAGTTTTACGTTATAGCGTCCCTGATTAACTCAAGAAGGCTGGGTGACCATTTTTCATCACCTCGATTCAAAGGCGATTGCAATAAATCATCATCATCATCAACGCTAACCGTTTACGCATACGTAAACACTTTTAAAGGACACATTACTGGTCTTATGAGAGCTTTTTAAAAGGCCTGTGGTGGTCGATTAAAATGCCAATGAAGATTTATTACGCAGACAAATGATTTTGGTAGCGTTATTCCAGATTCGTTAGCCGTATAGCTGCGGGTCTGATGTAATGACAAAAGTTCGTACACTATTTAACGACCTTTGAAGCTCCGCAGGTTCGCTCGGAAATATGTTGAGTGTGCCATAAAGAAAGTAGACAGGAGGAGAGCTGCCGCAGCGGCCTCATTGATTAAAGGACACTAAAGGAAAATAGTAAGTCAAGCTAAAGTGATGGGTTAGTGCTCGAGAAACTCTTAGGCGACAATATTATCGCGAACAGAGCCTTAATAATCCAGAAATTTAGAGAAATGCAGGACATGATTAGAGGCTCCCCTGGTACATTCAAACACTAGTGCGATGACGAAAGCACTCATAAGTTAAATTCTGTCACTAGTTCTCAATCACTCGTTGCACAAAACGTCCTTGTATGGCATTATAAAGCAAAATTAAATGCTACTTTTGTAGATATACTTCACCTTTAGAATAAAGGCTAATTGAAATAACCCTTGACAACGACGCGGGTGGTCGAAAGGTTTCGTTTTTGCTCGACTCCGCGCCGCCTACGCTTTCGCACTTCACTGGTTATCGCGTACGGCAGCTCTAGTTTTCTTGGCTCGCCAAACTCGCGTAAACCGGAAGTAGCAGAGAATTCAACTCCCATGCGATGTCGCGGGATGCTCGAACGGTCTGCGCCACTTCATGAACAAGCAGCTGCAGCCGCGAATCCACCGCTCTGTCTTGGCTCGGTGCTGCCGTCTGTCGGGCGCCGTTTTACTCACCGACTGCAGCAAAGGGTGGTCATGCCGTATGAACGTCAGCACTCCTGCGGTTCGGTGGTGGGAGATTTGAATATCGAAAAAGTTATTCGAATCCTTAAGATGCAATTTTCTCGTAAACTATGGCTTTTCGTGGCAAGAAACAAGTTGGCGTGGTTTCTGGAATAGTATTAAAACAGTCCACGTCGACTTAGTATTTGCCTTTAGTGTGCCTTTAAGCGACGCATGCGCAATGTGGGACATGTGGTTTGGGCTGTGAATTATTGCATGCTAATTGTCCTCACGCCCACGTGCATTTTCATTTTCCTCATATTCTTTGATATCAAATTTAAGGATAACAGTAAGTTTCCCTCGTCATTTTTTGACTTCACTGTCTGCCAGCGTCATATCAACATTCCCCTGAGTCTTTCTATAAGGGCTATCTCTCCGCAGGGCGACGATTCTGCAAACATTCGACACCTACTGGCAAAACGTAGACTCCAACCACATACTCATCAACTCGTCCCAAAACATCCGAGGTGCACAGTTTCCGCTGCTTCTGCTGGCGGTGGCATTCCTGCTGGTTTGCCTTGATTGACACCGGGCTCGGTGCACCTGGTGCTGCCACAAATGCCAGTGCCGAAAGCTGCAGACAGTGGACAACTTGGTGAAGGGTTACCCCAAGCCTCAACAGGGTTTTTCATTGACTCAACCCATCATCCAGATCGGGATTATCTTGTAATATATATTTTTCGATACCTGACCGTGGTTGTAATCTTAGGCCAACTAGTATAACACAAACTTCCGTTGCAGGTAAAGTACACTTTTCGAGCACCGGTGTATTTGTTCCGATATATTGTCGTCCCTGTTAGGTTCTTACATTCTTGTAAACTCTAGCATTATTAGAAAAATGCATCCAGATTAAAAGTATATGCAGATCCTACGCACAGCGGTGGATTGCGGACAGTCTAACTCCTCTACATAAGTCAAAATGACTGTCTTACGTATCATTGTATACTTTAGTGCCTGTTTAAGCTGCGTTTTTTCTTGAAGTATGAACCAACTAGTACAAGAAGCGCTTCCAGTTAAGGCATTGTTGTTCTGTTGCTGTAGGTATTAAAAACGGGACCAAGGATTCCGCCGAGCTGTCAAATAAAGGATTTTCTCCTTGAACCATTTCACTGTGTCTAACAGTTGTGCATAAAACATGTGAATGAATGAATGAATGAATGAGCACCGTGCCTAGCAAAGGATATTGCAAGACTACACTCGACCTAATCTTTTAAAAGTCTAATGTATCTGGTTACGCCGTTTACTTTGAATATGGCATCTCCGATCATAGAGCAGTCGTTTTATCCTTCCGTATAACAAAAGTGCACAAACAAGAAGCAAGACATGTTGTTAAGGATTATTCAGAGGCTGTTGACCAGGGCATTTTGGATCGTCTATTGCTTGCGTGTGATAATCTTCCCGTTAATGGGTCCACGGTAAAGAGTTCGTGCCGAGCAAACGTGTTAAGAAGAGCAGAAATAACCCATGGTTTGATATAGATATAGTATACTTGCACCTCAAGTTAAAACATGCCAGAAAGAAACCCATGGCAGACTCGGCTTCGATTAGCCTAGCTTGCGGCTCGGCTAACGGAAGCCAAGGCGGGATGCTTCAACCCCTCACTCCTTAACTACTTGAACAATAGTCGTGGTAGATTGTGGCGGTATATGAGCGACACGCACAAGACACGTACTGTACGAGATATCAGTGTAAGGTCATATTGTCAATGATGCAATCAAAATGGCCAACCAGTTCAATTACTATTTACACTCGGCATTCACTCAGGAATACCACAGTGACACGAGTAGTAATTCTCTTCCTATCTCTTCTGCCGATTTCACAACTTTTGAACGTGTCTTTTCTTTGTCACTGTAAAATTAATAAAATCTCTGGTTGTTCCAGGCGGTATACCTAACTTGTTTCTGCAGCGCTATGCTGAACCTATTGCACACACCTTCGCCCATCTTTTAAAGCGAAGCTCTAAGGCGCCCGTTCCTGCTGAGTCTCAGCGTACGGGGGGAATGAGCACAGCGAGCGATGAAACAGCGAACGCAGAGCGACCGGCGGATGAAAGAGGGCGACAGCAAGGAGAGCGCAAGGGGGAAAGTGGAGGAGGACGGTACAGCGGAAGCATCAGAAGGAAAGCGGAGGATTCCATCTTGAAGCACCCCCAGCTGGCGCTCACGTCCGCTCATCCGCGCCACCGGCCATGCTGGAGAAAGGCAAGAAAAGAACCAGAGAGCACGACTTCGCCCATAGCGTTCACCTCAAGCGTTTCCCGGTAAAGATTACGGTTGCATAAGCTGCAGTTGCCGGGAAGCAGTAACTGTATGGCCGGTCTATATATAATGCGCGGGTGGCGGCTGCGCCAGTCGGCGTGGTGATCGGTGCGATCCCTCAGTGCATCGCGAAACGGAAACACGTACAGAGCTGCGATAAAATTTCGCAATAAGCCCAGACCACACACACGCTTGCGGACGAGCGCAAGCTCGCGTCTACGAGCCTTGCACCTGCCGCCCTTCGCGAGCAATAGTCGTTTCCATACATAATGACGCGTGACAGTGCGCGCTCTTTGGGGCACTCATAGATGGCTTGGAAGACGCCACTTCGTACAGTTTTCAAAACTCCTGAACTAAGTTGTTTTCTTTTTCTTTGTGCGTCTAAATGTGCTTTTAAAGAGTTGTACAATTTTACGCGCAAGTGTACATGCCCAGTCGGTAAAATTCACGAGGCTATGTGCGTCGTCGCCAGGGAAACGAGCGCCGGAGCAGGAAGGTACCTAGAGGTGGAGAAGAGAAACATGTGCCGCCAATAGTACGGAAGAGTGAACTGGGATGATGATGTGACGATGATGTAGTGGCGGCAAGCCCCTTTGCAACAAATGGACACACGAAATGTCCTACGCGCGGCAAGGCAACGCTAACTATAGGAGAGTAGAGGTGGCGTTGAGCGAAGCAGGGAAGGAGAAAGGAAGCAACCGTCACCGAGGAGGAGGGTAGGCGGAGGCGCGCTGGGTTTACCTCCTCTCTATGTTTCTACGGATCCTGTGAGGGACATGAACGTACATGGCTCATCTCGTGATCGGGAGGCCGAGTCCCGAGTGAGAATGACGGAACAGCCACGCAAGAGGCGGCAGGCCGAGAGCGAGTCAACCGATGTCAAAGTCTTCGCCAAACGCAGGGCACCAGCTGCACAAGTCCGGCAAAAGGCGCTGGCTTGGCGTGCCCAGGTGACTCCAGATGAAAGAGAAAGAGAAAAAGAGGAAATTGAATAGTGTTAATAGTACATCACCAAATTGCTTGAAATAATGAAGTGTGTGCACTTCCTTACAGTGCCTTACCATCTTTTTTAACGGCACTTTACACTTCGTAAAAATCGAAAAACGGATATAGAACATACAAAATAAAATATAAGCCTTGAAAAAAAGTCACAGCCCTGCGCGGTACACGCAGCACTGTCGCAGCGTAAGCTGGAGGAGCCAGCTACATTTTCGGAACCACGTAGGACACGATCTTCGCGGCGAAATCTCCTCGCGTCGTTGTCATGAGAAGGATCTCAACTGTCCGCCCGGCGTCAACGGCAAGCTGCGGCTTGTGCTGCTCTTGCACACCAGTCTGCTGAGCGTCCTGTTTCCTGGGTGCGGGTGCGCGCCTAGCTCCGCAATTCAGCAGCGGTTCGCACCTTGCGCGTGTAGCAAGCATGTGACGCCCCCCAGGCATAATTTTCTCGGAAGAGTTTGGGTGCGAGCTAGTTGGTACGGATCGTTCATATTTAAAGCAGCGCAAAAAACACGGACAAGGGAGGACACAGGACAAGCGCTGCTTAATCCTGACACAGTGAGCATGCTCGCGCAAACGTTCATTGATACAGCGTCCTGTTTGCGCTATGCCGCCCTATGACAGGCAGCGCTCGTCCTGTGTCCTCCCTTGTCCGTGTTTTTTGCGCTGTTTTAAATATGAACGAGCATAATGTTCGTTCGCCGCCAGGCCCATAGACAGCCATAGAGAAAGAAATTTCAACAAGAGCGGACACTCCCATAGAACCCAGCGGCCGAATTGACTGTAGCACACCAAGCGGATGTTGTAAACTCCTTCCGGTTTCGGTTTTGTGCGCGCGCGTTTTGAACACCAGTTGGTAGAAGCCGCGCGGGCTCCGCTGCTCGGCGCGGCATTCATCTTTTTTTTTTTCGCTTCTGCTGAACCTCGCGTGGCCTTGGCGTGGAATCGTTTCATTATTAAGAAGAAATGATTGCGATTGACCTTTACAAGACTGCGCCGAATCTGTCAGGTGCAATTTCATAAAGAAAACAAAAGACTTCTTTTGAAATAATGAAATGTTTATTTTGCTCTATATAAATGCTCGTTCCGGGTTTCTTCTGCATTCATCCAAAGTTGTGGCACCAGGTAAGCAGCAGTCGTTATCGTACGATGCTCCATCGGATGCCATCAGCTAAAAAAAAGTAAATTACAAGCATGTATCATTTGGGTATATTGACCTAACAGGAGTATTGCGTGTAGAGGCGAAACGTGCGTAAGTGGTGAATGAGCGGCATTACAGATAAATTCACTTTTACGTACATTCAGCAGCAAAGACTCCTCCCAAACAATGCCATAAAATCAACATCCGATTTTCAAGCACCCCTCTTTTCCCGGGCATTATTTCCTGCACCTTAAGTGCACAAATGCACGGGTGACTGCGCGTTTCCAAAACAACTTGGCCTCAGTCGACACGATGGTACGCCATGTACACAAAGGTGGCTACAACACAGGCTCAGCCAGACCATGTTACACGCTCGCAGAATGCCTTCTAATCGCACTCAAGTCAGACTCGTGGGTGCAAAGCCTGTTTTCAGTCGCTCAGAATACACAAATGTTATGTTCTTGAGCTCCTCCGTGTTATCTTTTACGCGTCCTGCCGGCGCATGCAACACTCCCGTGTTATCACTCTCGGCAATCGCTCGTCGCGTTTTCGAGAACCGCGAGTACTGAAATAAGGTATATGTTGTTGCAGGGCTATAAAATGCGTCACAAACTTGTCCCACTAAAATTCAGTACACAAAAACTAACTCACTATTGCCGGCTCGCTTTTTTGCTAACAGCTTCACAACCCCAGGCCCGGCGAGCAAGCCTCAAGATATCCCAAAATGTTACCAAATAAATTACAATACTTTTTCGGGTCAGAGAATGCGTCACGAACTTCTACCAGTAAGATTCAGTACACGCGAAACTAACTGCGGCACACAGCCGAGCTGCTTTTCGCTAACTGCGCCACTACGCCGAGCGCGGCCACTGTGCTTGAAAAGTACCCCAAAAACTAGTGAAATTAGTTGCAATAATGTCTTGGGTCAGAGAAAGCGCCAAAACTTTGTCCTGGTAAGATTCAGTACACGCGAAACTGCGTCACACGGCCAAGGTGCTTTTCGTCAGAAAGCAAGGTGCGGCGAGAGTGCCCAAAAACTACCGAAATAGGTTATAGTTATGCTTGGGCTCATAGCCAGTGTCGCAAACATCTCCCAGTACGAGTAATTAACTCATATTAACTAGGCTTGGACTGCGTAGCTGTTTTTCGATAACTGCGTCACTATATAGGTTCAGTTTTGTGCAGTAAGCCTAAATGTGCTTGAAGTGCGTCGCAGACTGTCAAACAAAATTCCTCACCTTGCTGTAGTCCAGTAGTGCAGCGGTGCCGTGTCAAAATGCACACGGAACACAAGAGAACGCCGGGAGCCCAAAAAACAGGCTACATCCAAAAGAGACGGGTCGCCGAGCACGCGAGCTTCACATGCGCAGCCGGCCTCGCTCACTCCTGCGGCTTGTCTGGCGCATGACGTATTTATTTATTTATTTATCATACCCTCAGGGCCATTACGGCATTATAGAGGGGAGTGGTTACAAGCAAAACGGGTGAATTCAACAAACAGGAGTTACTAGAGCAGAAAATTATGTATATAAATATGTATAAACAAAACAATTTAACAAATGGCACCTAGATATACAATGTTAGCTAAGTCGTTTGTGAGTACAGGTTGAACAATATGAACGCGCGTCTGGCGTGCCGCTAGCTTGTTGCTAGGCAACGCAACAAAAAGTTGCAAAGTTCATTTACACGCAAAACTTTTTCACTTTTAGTGGGAAGGAATAAAAAAATATAAAACGTTGTCTGGAAGTTTATTTCACATTCTTTTTTTTCTGATGCGCGCGTCAACTAACGGATGGTGTTGAAACTAGGGGTGACGTCTTTCCTGTTGCCAGTTTTTGAAGAGTGTCCCCTCTTGTTGAATTTCTTTCTCTATGGCCAGGCTAGGTGGCCTGCTAAAGCTCGGCAGGCAACATTGGTTGCAGCACCGCAATAAACACCGACGAGCACGGCTGCTCGCCGGTCAGTCATCGTTCAGCACCACCGCGTTGCGGAGCGTCCGCCTGACGGAGGGTGGCTCGAGCCCTGCCTTGTTCACGAACCCGGGTGGATCGTGACAGCGAGGCGGTGCAATAATCTGTACCGAAGAGTAAGCACAAGTAACCAGACTACGTGGCGCACATACCACCTCCCTTTACCGGTGGCACGGTACCTTGCTGTTGATGACGATTACAATTATGGTGATGACAATGATGACGCTGATAATGAGCCATCTAGCCTGCCAAATAGTTCTGCGGAAACCCGTAAGGCTTCTACTTTGCGGGTTTCCGCAGATCTATTGCGTCCAGCTCTTGCGTTTCCTTCGAGTTGTCAGTAAATTCGACTTCGCCCTACCATCTGCTAGCCGCATGGTTAGCTCAGATGGTCGAGCGGCTACTCCAGAAAGGTGGTGGTCCCGGACCAGTACGATATTTTTCCTCAACTGGGAGGATTCCTTTCGAGGGACCCGTATAGGTTTCCTTTGTAGCAATTTCTACGAATGAGTGGAAGTCTCATTTCCCGTTTATTAATTACTTCCCTCCACCTTGTGGGTTTCCGCAGAACTATTACGTCAAAATGCGAAAACACCCGTGTACTTAGATTTAGGCGCACGTTAAAGAACCCCAGGTGGTCAAAATTTCCGGAATCCTCCACTACGGCGTGCCTTATAATCATAAAGTGGTTTTGGCACGTAAAAC
Source organism: Dermacentor variabilis (assembly GCF_050947875.1). Lineage (NCBI taxonomy): Eukaryota > Metazoa > Arthropoda > Arachnida > Ixodida > Ixodidae > Dermacentor > Dermacentor variabilis. The sequence continues at coordinate 239,771,427 of NC_134569.1, read as the reverse complement.
CCCGTAATTCAACTTTTTTAGAACGATTACGTCAAACATTTGCCTTTGTTTCGAGTTGTCGACAAATTCGACTTCGCCCTGCCATCTACTAACCGCATGGTTAGCTCAAATGGTAGAGCGGCTGCCTCGGAAAGGCGGTGGCTGCCTCGGAAAGGCGGAAAGGCGGGTTCGAGTCCCGGACCAGGACGAATTTTTCTGCAACTGCGAGGCATTTCTTTCAAAGAACCCGTATGGGTTGCCTCTTTAGCTTTTGCTACAATTGGGCTGGTGTCTCATTTTCCCTTTATTAGCCAGATTGATTTAATACGGTACATAATATATTTTATGGCATATTTGTATACTTCTCTGCGTCTGGTTAACCTCCCTGCCTTTCCTGTCTTCTCTACACATTTGCCTAAACTTCTTTTTCTTCCCTAAACCATCTCAACGACCTTGCACCGCTACCTGTGCACCTGCTACATGGCATTCTATCTGGTGTAATACTATGCAACTGCAATGCAAAAATATGCACGCATCGACGCTACTCGGTGCGCATATGACATCGCATGTCTGCCTGCGCACTAAGACGCGTTTACGAGACATTTTTACGCCGAATGTTAGCATGCGCTGGCGTGGTCCAGTGGTATAGTGGGAGAATAAGCCACTTGTAACGGCTGTGTTCAGAGAGTGGGTTGTGCTATTACACTAGGAAACCGCAATATCTATGCAAACACCATCTTCTGACTTTCAACGTCTTGGTTGGCTTCCCATGGAATAATAATTGGTGTCCATCAAGGCAATTTGAAGTTTTTTTTTACCAAATTAAGATGCCGTATACAGCCTCTATATTTTTATCTACACAGGTTTGGTCTCGCTATGTCCCCTCTATGTTCCTTTTGCAGTGCACCTGAATCTATCGAACATTACTTTCTCTCGTGTCACCGCTTTCTAAGACAACGAAAGCTGTTAGAAAAATCATTTAGCAAACTTGGGCTGAGTGCTCACCTCAGCAACCCTTCTTTCTTTTGGGGCGACTTCACCGGGATCCAGCCACAGGGATGATTTTCTTCCAGTTTACAATTTTATTACCGAGAAAAAAAATTACCTTGCTGAATTTCTAAGATCATCAATTATTTCTAGTATCTCATTTCTTTATGTTAACTCAATTTATCAAAATTCTTAACAATATTTTCATTACACTTCTAAATTGCCGCTCTGTAGGCCCCCGCTCCACTGTCTAAATCAAGTTTCGCTTTAATTATGATCATACGGAAAACCGCCTGCTTCTTGGCCAATCCCCCATAGTGACTATGCGCCGGTGTTTGGGAAACGAAACGAACAAGCACAAGAATTGCTCTGCTGGAAACAGCGCATTGGACCTAGGCCGAGGATCTGTTGCACCGGCTACCGTTACCGGTAATGACATGCTGTTCCTGTCTCGTTTGCCATCGGGAAACAGCGTTATGAACTCCGTGTTCTTACACGCGGATCTCGTTGGCCGGCCGTACCGTGCCCGGGATTTTCATGATGCACTGCTCTCTGCGCTTGATACCAAGGACATCCTCGGAGCAGGCCAGTATCGGATGAGCCATTTTTGGCTCGTCACCTGTGCCAGCGGCCTTTCCCAGCAGAAGCTCGTTGATAAAAGTGAGCTCTTATTGAAAGGACTGAAGTGCCTTGTCATCGATTCAGAAAGCCCGAACATAAAAATGAAGCTTCTTTGGCTTCCTCCTGAACTAGAACAGAAACGTATTGTTGAGACATTGGAAACGTATGGTACGATACAGTTTATAACCAACGAAATGTGGCGTGGTGAAGGCATGGAAAGTTGGCAGATGACGAATCGCGATGTAGAGTTCACGCTCATAAAAAGGCGCCTCTACCAGTTTCCTTCCCCAGATTCCGACGATCTTTGGGCATCAATGCCTAATGTTGATTCCCGGACGACCTCCCCTGTGTCTTTGGTGCAACAAGGCAAGGCACATAAGACGACATTGTAAAACACCACGATTGATGCGCCAAGTACCCTGTTACGGTCATAACACAGAGGCATGCGTTCGCACGTATGCTCACAAGCTTCGTGGTAGTCGAGAACTGGACGATGACATCGTCATTAGCCACCTCATGGATGTAAGTTAGGTCGTAGATGTCTCTGGCGAAGCGCCTGCTCAAAACCACCGGGTTGAGGAGGTGCAAGTATCGCTCGCTGCGGACACATCTACAGCAATGGCTAACTGTGAAAAGGACCCCTGTGCCACGTGGGCCGAATCAACACTTTTTCGGGACAAGCTTCATCCTGCCAAGGACATTCAAATGAATGAGGCGTCCAAGAGGCGTCCGGTAGAGGATTTGGAGTGCTCTGGGAAAGAGTTCAGGGTCCTCGCGGCGAAGGCGAATAAACTCCTTCACGGAGCCTCTGTGTGTGCAGATGCCTCGACAGTTCAAGTAGTTCCGGCAGCTGCGACTTCTCAAAGAGGCGGGACAAGCAAGACAAAGGTAGTGGCGCTGCGCGTATGCGCTACGCCTCAGTAGTGAAAAAATGGCGGGCACCCTTCCCTTAACGTTTGAAACACTGAACGTCCGTGGCTTACGTAGTAAGTCACGGTAGGGTCAGTTGTTACACTTGTTGCGCAGCTTAGCGTTAGATATTATTGTAATTCAGGAAACAAAATTTGAATGTGATGACAACACAGCGGCTGCTGCAGCTCCATTTCTTTCGGAGTACGAAGTATGTGTCAGCCACGCGATTGATGTCTTTGCAGGATGTATGCTAATTGTAAGAAAAACGCGCCAATGCAACGTGGTGGAACTGTGCACTGATAAGCAAGGACACCTTGCATGGTGTGATGCCAATATAGAAAGTCAAGTTTGGAGTTTGGAGGTTTCCTTGCGTGTACGCGCCAAGTAGAGCACATGACAGGGAGGACTGCTTTCTCTTATTGAGCCAGCGCTTACGCACTGACCGTGTATTGGTTGTCTTATGTGACTTTGTGTGTGTAGTGCACAGGACCAGTCGTCTACAAGGCAGCGCCACGATGCCAATGTTGGCATTTTGAATGCCACGATATGTGACTACGAGCTTGTTGATGTATATGTATAAGGGAACAAGAAAAAGTCCAATTTCGCTACACACACTTTCAAGGTAAATCTCATGCAAGGTTCGACTGGATTTATGTATCATTGCCTATCCTGCCTAGGCCATACGGCTACAATGTGCACCCTGTGTTCTTCAGTGATCGTTGTTTGGTGTCGGTTTATTTCGGCAACCGGCAATTTCAGAGGTCGCGGTTGAGCTGGGATTTATGGAAAATTTTTAATGTGTTACTCTCGGAGAAGCCTTTTCTAAAGTCTGTCCCGGAAATTCTTATTAAAGTATCAAGTCACAGTTCTCTATCTCTCTTTGCACAGTAGGAGATATTAAAGAAGCCCTGAACCACCCCTCGGTCTTGGTGAAAGTCCGCGAATAGCACACGTTGTTGTGCACATCTCAGACAAGTTCTGCTGTCGTACGCGGTTGGTGGAGCTAGCAAGCGGAGCGCGAAGTCACCTTTCTCTCAAACGCTCTCGTTTCAAAAACCTCATGATCCTCGCTCTTTTCTTTGTGCTCTATTTCTTCATAAAGCATACTCCAATATGCGGCTGCTATTGGTCGCTGCACTCGGCTATACCGCAGCCTCCGCGTGGTGCCGCCACGAGTGCAGTTGCTAAGCGCACTGCGGCTCTCTGAGGACAGCTGCGTTTGGCCTAAGTTTAGCGCGCCATAGGCACCAAATCGGAAATTTGAACAGGGCGCCACGGTGACGCCTCAGCCATAGTTTTCGCAGTGCAAGCCATTGGAGGAGGAAGAAAGCACAGCTGAGGCCATGTTTCATTGCCGATAACTCCGCTTCGACTCAACGCATTGAAGTATTTTTTGCGGAAATGTGGTTCTGAAAGAGCCTATCTTCACTTCAAATGTCTTTCACCACTTCGATAAAAAGTGTTTCAGGGCTCCTTTAAAGCAGGAAGTTAAAAAGATAACCATTGAAGAAGCTTCCATATTGTCTTTTGAGAAAAAGAAGGGAAATATAAAGACGTGCAAGTTGCTAAACCAGCTACACGAACTTGAATGCCTTAATCCTGGCAAGTACATTAAAGAAATTTACAACATTAAGGCACAAATGCAGACAATGGACACTGCGAAATATAGAGGTGCGCTAGTCCGAGCGCGCACTCGTCAGCGTTTGCAGCAACAGCCCTGTAGCCGTTCGCTTGCTGAAGAGCGTCAGCACGTTCTGTCCATACAAGTGCTCGAGATAGAGTATGCCGGAGCGATTGTTAATGACCAGGCTAAAATAATTAAAGCATTAATGGATCATTGTGGAAATATGTTTCAATGTCATAAAGTTCTTAATAGCGAAGCTCAAGTCGAGGTTTGGACGGAAGCCCGTCTGGTCGGGAGGCACCATGAGGAACGATAAAAAGGACATCGATCACTGAAAAATGCAATTAAAGACGTTTCGGCTCCCCTGACGGGAGCCTTGTTCACATTGTGACTGGTTGACCGTATGCCCGGCGAACGTTAATGAAATCGAGTTTTTGACGGAAGCCCGTCTTGTCGGGAGGCATCATGAAGAAGGGTAAAAAGGACACCGACCACTGAAAAAGTACAAGAAAAGACGTTTCGGTTTCCCTGACGAGAGCCTTGTTCACAATAGCATTGGTTGGACGTATGCCCGGCGAAGGTTATGAAGTCGAGGTTCTGACGGAAGCCCGTCTGGTCGGGAGGCATCGTGAAGAAGGGTAAAAAGGACACCGACCACTGAAAGAATGCAAGAAAAGACGTTTCGGCTCCCCTGAGGGAGCCTTATTCACAATGGGACTGGTTGGACGTATGCCCGGCGAAGGTTATGAAGTCGAGGTTCTGACGGTATTAGATTCGTCGGGCGATCTCGCCGCTGCCACCATTTGAAGGGGTTGAAGGTCGTAGAGAGGAACTCGGTGAACAGGATTTATTTACATTATTTACATCTTAGACAAGACATACATCGACAGTCTAGCGTGACTCCCATATGGAGTCCGCAAGACTAACATACAGCAAACAGCTTGCGAGCACACAGCTCAATAGTACATCTCCAGCACGACAACGAGCACACACTAGCAGCCGGCAAACGCTGCTTATAAGCACTTGGTCCCCACTTGATTCCAAGCGGACGGAAACGTTCGTCCAGTCATCGTTCAACGTCACCGTCCGACGTCACCGCAGACCAGCCCTTTTGGAGGATGAGGGCTGTCATACACGTGCCGCAAACACACACAGGTGTAAAGGTCCGGAGCCGACGTCAGAGGGGCTTCGTAGAACTCCTTCACTCGCAACGGCGACGAGGCTAGAGGTTGGCGGCGGCATTCCAAGATGAGGTTACCACCGCTGGCGTAACTGGTTGGCAAACTTGCACTGCAGCTGGCCGTTCTTAACAGCGCCTCCATGGCCGGGAAAATCTCGACTGTCCTGTGCTGGCAACCGCTGGGCAGGAAGAGAATGGCTGACGAGCAAGACGGTGGCTTTGCTCTCTGCAACCCCTGCGCACTTGGAATGCCCTCAACCATCTATCAACTGGCACAGAAGAGTCGACCCGGCAACACAATACCGCTCAGCGTTCAAACGCCCGGAATTAGCTGTTAACCTGCCAGGCTTCCTATCAAAGTTTCAATGCAAGTCACTCAACTAGGAACCCCAAATTTTGCCCCAAAATTTTGTGCCGCCCAAGCGAGCGTTCACGTTCCCCCTTGAGTTCGACCAAACACGACCGTCGCGCTGCACAGGAGTAAAGGCTTACGCAGAATTAAACCGAAGGCGCTCAAACACCAATACCCAAGCATAACTTAAGCAGCCTAACTTAGCGAACAGCCTGTTCTTATCCTATCACAGTGCCGCGTCCTGCCACTGAACCGTCTGGCCAACTCCATAGGTACGTAATTACAAACGCGCTAGCTTTGTGGTCCCTATTCCGAACGCATACTTGCGTCTTACGCAAACGTTTCATTACGCTTAGTCACATTTGTTCCTTTAGTCCACACAGGCCGCGTTCCTTAAACGAACAGCCAAACTTGCGTAACGTACGCGACACAACAGAACCTTCAAACAAATGTGTCTTCTAATAACTCGTTCCCTGCACGTTAACTACCGAAGTCAGAATACGGCTGCCCTCAACACACACGAGCAACCCAGTCAAACATTCTGCTTCCTTCCGTCCACACAGGACACGCGCTAATGAAACTACGAATTCTTAGTGCAAATCACGCACTTGCTGAAAATCTACGCGCTTAACCTTAGAAAATAAAAAACACATAAAAGAAAGATGGTTAACTAATACACACACGCGTTACCAAAGGCCTCTCCACGATAACCTTGACAATCAGGTTACTCGCACATAAAAAATAGGAAGCCTATCTACTTATTAATGAACACCTCGCGAAACTACATGTTTACTTAAAACGCGTCTTTCAACTCTCGGATAATAATATTTGGGGTTTTACGTGCCAAAACCACTTTCTGATTATGAGGCACGCCGTAGTGGAGGACTCCGGAAATTTTGACCACCTGGGGTTCTTTAACGTGCACCTAAATCTAAGCACACGGGTGTTTTCGCATTTCGCCCCCATCGAAATGCGGCCGCCGTGGCCGGGATTCGATCCCGCAACCACGTGCTCAGCAGCCCAACACCACAGCCACTGAGCAACCACGGCGGGTCAACTCTCGGAGCTTCTCAAATAAAACATCAACAAACTCATACTTTTACATATTGAAAGAAACTTAAATCGCGAAAATTATCCGATGCTCAAAAATAAAAAATAAAACAAAACAAAACGTTGCACTTCTACGGAAGCTCTGTTTGCCTCCCGTTCCAAACGTTTTCGACTGACTCACTTTTGAGCCGTACTCGAGATGGTCGTGGTCCGAAAGCTACTCTGGCTACCGAAGAACAACAAAAGGGCTGACTCACTATCAGCTCCCCCAAGACGTTATAGTCTAATGCCAATTTGCGTCCTGGCGCCCCGTTTTCATCACGACCTCGATTGACCGCGTCGCTACTCCCTCCCTGGTCTCGTCTTGCCACATTGCGCTTCTTTGTACTACACGCCGAGCTTCGAAAAGAACGACGGAACGACGAGGAATTTAACTGCCCCGTGCCCTTTGTCCGCGTCCGTGCAGAACATGCTTCGCGGTCTCCTTTTGACCGGTGGCTCGAACGTGTTGGGTGCGTCAACATCGTCAACGACCACGGAAATATTTAGGAGTGGAAACTCCGCGGTTTGCGGCGACCAGAAAAGGTCACAAGCCCGCGGATATATTTTCATGCTGGCGGCACCTGGCGGCATGGGAAGAAATTACCGCCGTTTCGGTTGCCAGGGCAACCGGTCGAGCGTGTTGCTCCCGTTCGGCCGCGCGCGCCTGACTTCTACTGAGGGCACTATCGCGCGCGTCTTTACCGCTTGTAGCCCGAAGAGCAACTGCTGCTGCGCTTCAGCCATTTGAGCACAGTAAAAAATAAAACGCGTTTTCCATGACAGCTATAAGATGATACGTAGCTTCTGGTTGTAGCCAGGGCTATCTTGCTCCGTGGCGGGCGGTTTTCGGCTTTTTGCGCTTGCGAAACTGATAGCTATCTCGTTCCTAATCGCTCAAAGGGTGACCGCTTGTTTCTCGCTCCAGTGCGCACAGGGGTGCGCATAGGAAGGATGCCGCCGTGCATGTGTTTCCGTTCCTTTTCTTTTTTTTAAGACTCGCGAAAACTAGTTGCCTTAGCTGGTTGGCGATAAGAGGAAGGTTAGCGGAAGTTTGCCACACGTGTTGCTTTTTCTGATGGGCACACAACAAAACAGTTTTCTTGAGTGCGCGCACCTACGCAGTTCGATTACGCTATGGACGTATACGTATTAGTGTAAGAGCAAGAACATTTGAGGCTTGCGAAATATTCTCGCGTGGGGATTTTCAGAGCCTTGAACTATGTGCATAAAGATGCATCAAATTTTTAGTTCTGATAAGTATATTTCCTTTTTTATTTTTGTTATTCATGAATGAAGAGTGCATATATACCAACGCAAAATATTTTTTCTTACTTTACAGTCACACTAGAAAAATTACGGTAATTTTTTTTTCGAAATAAATCCCTAATAAGAATCGGAATCTGCAATGAAAAAAAAATCGACTGGGCGGTCGCATATAGCGAAAAAAATCGACCCTCAAAAGGTTAAGAAAAGGCGCATAGGTAATAATATACAAATACAAATATCAGTGTCCCTTAGGGACAACAAAAACGAACTGTCAATATGTATTACAAAGAAGGCACGCAAAATGTAGTTGATACACATTACATTAAAGGAACGTTATTAACCACACGCATAAGTCACACGACAGACACATCCGCACACACACGGAGGTTCACTCACAAATGTGAATAGTAGCACAAGCACTCAGTTAGCGCACAGCCTCGATAGCTTTTTTTTCTCTTGCGAGACTTTCACAGTGTTCCTGGCTTCGCAGAGGCAGTGTTGTCGCATGCGCATAGCGACGTAATACTGCAGTATCTTTGCAATGGCCTCATTCTTGTGCTCGTGGCATGGAAAGGTCAGTGCGAAATTGTCAAGAACGTGCTCAATGGTGCTCCAGAACACATCGCAGTCGTCCATGCTCTTCGAAAAGAAATTCTCAGCACAGCGAAGCATTTCGTATAATTGTGAGTTGGGGTGAGTGAGACCACCTCGTGTCTTGCAGTGCGTCAGCGCTGCCTCTGGCCTACTCGTGGTTGTGACTGAGAGAGACTGCCTGCATTTTGCGCAGGGAAGCAACTTCGTCATTTTTCGGCTGACGAACCCTGTTACATAGTACAGGATGGCGTCGACAACATCGGCACTGCGGTAGTCATGTCGCACGATGTCGTCACAGTCCCATTCTTCAGTGTCAATGAGCCCGTCGAGCTTTGCTTTGAGCATGTCTATGTTAGACCTGTCGGATTTCTTGTTCTTGTATGCAGCTCTGAAGGCAGCAAAATCAGTAACAGGCGCTTCCTCTCGCGCTTCGCAGTTGCCGAGCTTAGGCGGTTTCAGCAGACTGTACACAGCCAGCATTCTGTACAGCTGAAGGAACATTGGCATGTCGTGGTGGTCGTTTTCACCGGCTGCCTGTCGGACTTTTCCGAAAAATCGTTCTAGAGGGTCTTGATTGAATTTTGCAGTAAGAACGTATTTGAAGCCGCATGCGTTTAGCAGATATTCTGTGAGGTCTAACGTAGATAAGATGGAAACTCGGAGGCCTTCGGATGTTGATGGAGTCAGGAACATTTCTTTCATGATAACACCAGAGTTGAGATCGCGTTCCCAGTCGTTGAGCCATTTTAGGCACTCCTTCATCACAAGATGTCTTCGCCTTCTTTTCGCTCGGCGTCTCCGGGGTGTCGCCTGTTCATTGCGTCAAATAGGTCATTGACACGTTCTGTAATATCCACAGTACCCGCCGCCTCCAGTGCGTTGAACGCGTTCCGCTCGCTGTAGTACTTGATGGCTGAAGCCATGGATCGGCTGAAGACCTGCGTTGCGAGTTTGACACGCATGAGGTCCATGTTTGAGGGTTGTACGACGCGGCTTGTTATCTTGGGGCATACCTTCAAGCCACCGGCATTCTTCAGATATTCTTTGTGGACAGCTACATAGAACCACCATTTCACCCACTCTCCTTTTACTTTGAGCAAACACTGTTTTAATAGTCTATTTCTAATGCACTTAAAGAGATGTGGTACGTCGGAAAATACGTACACCTTTCTGTCTTCATATATTGGGTGCTCAAAGAAGTGCTTGGCTGTGTCCAGTTTTCTAATGACACCAAGCTGAGTCCACATTTTCCTGTTGGTACTGGCGCCATCACATACGATGCCGTCAACAATTGCGCCTGCGTTTTCCAACATCACTATCGCTTGCAGCACCAACTGGCTCAGAACAGTTCCCTTTGTCGCTCCCCTTGATGCAAACACCCCGATAGGTTGTGCATAATTTTCTCCGAAAGGACAAAACATAAACACAAGTCCGGGGTTGGCCAGCGCAGACGTTTCCCCTCTACCCTCACCGTAGTCAACGAGGCCGATGTAGGTCAGCGTTTTCGAGTGTACACATTTTCTTTCCCTCACCCGCACCTCGTCGAAGAGCAGCATGCCATGCCTTTGGAAGTTAGATTTCACTTCTAATTTCTGTTTCAGTGCTGCGAAGAAATCCAAGTCGAAACCACATTTCAGCCCTACGGTAGCAACGTATTTCCTCACGGTTCTAGCACACGGCAAAGGCAATATGTCGCTTTCTCGAAGAAACCTGTAGCTTGATGGCGAACGAATGTGCAGCAGTAGGCACAGTAGCAGCCAGTTGTTCGTGTAATGCCTTCCCTGTTTTGATGTAGCTTTCGCAGCAGCTATGCACTCCGTCAACAACATACGGTGCGTTTCTGGGAGCCCCGCTTTCTTTGCCAGATCTTCCACTTCGTTGTCTTTTAGGTCTTGAACTTGCTCTTTGTACTTGAGTAGTTCATGGATGAGTTCCTTCTGTCTTTTCAAAAGCCTTAACTTTGAGCGGTAGGAGGCAATACGCTGCCTTCGCAATGCTTCCAACTTTGGTCTCTTCGAAGGAGTCACCGGAAGTCGTATGCGTATCCCTTTCGCTCCTTTTTCTTCCCGCGCTTTGTGAACACGCAGCATGTTGTCTAAGGATTTGCACGATCCGCATTGCGTTTCAGACGCATCAAGAAGCAGGAAACAATTTTTATGCCTCCACAATCCGAGCTTGTCAACTGTGGCGCATTCTAATTGGATACCAAGAAACTTGCTCTTTGCAGGACCCCCGTCGCAGACAACGCTTTTATGAAACGTGGCAAGCAATTCAGTGATGTCTGGGGCGTCGTGGAGGCTAGGAACTTTGAACACCTTACTGCTCACTTCGCGCTCGAAAACATATTGGCTTACCTTCAGCCCCTCTCCACACATTGTTAGCTCTAAACTCTTGATCATAGTAGGTGGTGAAGTTGCTGAAGCTTTCCTGAGTTCCGCGAAACAAATACTTTCGACACCTTCCATACTTATTTCATGGCGATTCTATGCTGGGCTCGGCAACCTGAGAGGCTTCTCTTTCATGAGTTTGTGAAGCAAGCATTGTTCAGACGAGGAACCGCATGACTGCACGTCAGTCGCAGGAATGGTGGTAGCTTTGCCCTGCTTTTCTGGGGCGCACATGTCGGAGCTGCTGGTACTGGTACATGGAAGAAGGTCGTCGCGTGAATGCAAAGAAAGCTGATGTTCGTCATGCCCCTGGGCCTCACCCGCTGTGTCAACATCGCTGACGTTCCCCGCCGTTGATGTTCCCGGCTTGTCGCATACACTCATTTTTGGTGCTTTGGTGGCATGACATGACACTTCCGGGGAGTCCGCTTCCTTTTCGAAGATCTCAATGTTGCCGAAGACGGAAGAAAGATGCAGGGAACAGCCTCTGGACGCAGTCCAAGTTTCTTCGGGTGGTCAAGAATTACCTCGCCTCCAAGCTCACCGTAGTACTTATCACGTCTCATCATATTGCTCGTGAAATGCTTCTCGCAGACGTAATGTATCGACGTGAGCTGACGGCCGCCCCCAGGAACTGCCGCAGCCCATGCTTGCAGACGCGCAGGATCATTCGGTACCTTGAAGAAGCTCACCTTCTCCCTGCAACACTTGTAACTGCTTTTGCATATTTCAACAAAACACCTGCGTCCCATCTTAGTCCAGCAAATTCTGAAGGAGGTCGCACTGCGCGTAGCAGCGTTGTTAGTATTGCGGCCCTCGAACCGACACCGTCAAAAACTGTTGTTGTTTGACTTAAGGGCGTACAAATACAACGTTACGGTGAGCCCGCTGAAGCAAACACCCGTGTCGTCTGCTTGTCGTCTGCTTTGAGCGGGCGCCGCCGGAGCGAGCGCCGGAGCTGCCGGAGCCGGCCGAGCCGCCTGTCGGGCGCTGCTTTGGTGAGCCCGCTGAAGCAAACACCCGTGTCGTCTGCTTGTCGTCTGCTTTGAGCGGGCGCCGCCGGAGCGAGCGCCGGAGCTGCCGGAGCCGGCCGAGCCGCCTGTCGGGCGCTGCTTTCTTTTTTCCGCTGCGACTTCTACGACGCGCTGCATGGTGCCGCCACTGTATAGGGTAGCGTCGGCGCATGCAACAATTGTGACTATCTGGTGGTCGCCAGCGCTCGCTCGCGCTGACGGGAGTTTCACCTCCTATTGGCGGCGAGGAGTTACGGAGTCGCCATCTATCGGAAGCGCCTCGCTGGCGTAGTATGAGGGATCATGCGGCGCGCTCCTCATAGATTTTGCTGTCAGCGCTCACTGAAAACACCACGCGCGAGCTCTCCCGGACATTTCTAGAAGTACTTTCGAAACGAGAGAATTTTCTTACTGTCTAAACAATGATCTTGGGCAAACTGAAAGCACACAATCGTTTACAGACGCTATCTCCATACCGAATACGTACAGTGAACGCCACTGCGCGCGGTCGCCGCGATGGAGTCTCCCGAACCGGCTTCTTGCGTGAAAGGTAGGTAGACGCTGACAGCAAACTATGTGAAATATGTTCTTATAGTGTTTGTATAACTAAATGGAGCATAATAGAACGAAGCCTCAATGCAGCGATCGCGCAGATTCGCAGCGACCGCCTGCGCGTCTGCATGCTTGTCCGCGCACTGTTTCGCTTTCTCCGCGCGCGCGTTTTCGCACCGTGCCATGAGCTTTCTATGTGAAAAATGTTCTTATAGTGTCTGTATAACTAATTGGAGCGTAATAGAACGAAGCCTCAATGCAGCGATCGCGCAGATTCGCAGCGACTGACTGCACGTCTGCATGCTTGTTCGCGCACTGTTTCGCTTTCCCCGCGCGCGCGTTCTCGCACCGTGCCATGAGCTTTAGGCCGCAGAATAGGAGCATTTGACAGTATACAAGCAACCATTGTTGCGTGGGAGCTATCAGAGCTGTACAAAAATAATTTCATTGTAGAGACTTCGACGCCTAGAGGGAATATGATGTGCCTTCGCGACGATTCAATCTTTTTTTCTTCTAAATTCTTTGACCTTTCAATATTATTTCTCGAGTTGTGTCGCACTGTGTGTTTATCGGTGTTCTCAGCGTGCAATTTCCCGCTGCTCCTTTTTTGTAATCCAGTGCATTAATTCATAACACAAACATGACCATATGCCATGCTTTGTTTAAATATGCTTCTTACCGCTGCCTTTCCACTCCACTGAACTTGCGAGTATCTATAGCATCGACAAGTTCATAGACCAAACCGTCATGACATTAGTTGGGCAGCGGACTCGGGCGAGCGTCTCAGTGCGCGCTTTCCGAACATCGCAGACCGGGTGCCGTAGCAGAAATCTTCCTCGCGTCTGTGTTTCCTGCATACCCGAGTTGTAGCCGATGACTGTTTGCCGGTTTTATGTTTCGCGAGCCAAGATTCACCCAGCTTCTTGCCCTGCGGCTACGTGTGAATAAGGCTGACACCGGCCTCCGTTACGTGCGTCCGGCCCTGCGGAACCGAGCAGTAGCCTACCATATATGTTGCGCGCCTTCAAAGGCAGCCACTACCTATTGTAGTGCTTTGAAGCGTTGTAACGGAGACACTCGAAGTGGGAAAATTTCGCCACTAAATGAGGACCGCAGCGTACGAGGGAATTTAAACTCGTTTTCAGCTTGCTTCGGCGCGCCCGAAGCAGCCGACGCGGCCGCTATGTCCACGTGATCCCTCCTAGCACGTCACGCCGACGGTGGCGCCAGCTTTTCCAGCGGTGAGCTCGAGGCCATTACTCCGTGTCAACGACGACCGCTCCTTTCTTTTCCTCGTGCCCTGGCTCTTTGCGTCTTTCGCCGCCTTTGGCTGAGCTACATTAGCCGCCGCATTCCGATCTTTAGCGCGCTTCTTTCTGCGGCGCTTTTTCTTCGTACTCTCTATCATGTCGCCTTCTCGCGCCTCGTGCTGGCCGTTACACATCTCGTCGGCCCGGATCGGTCTCTTACCCGCACAGTCTGAATGATCCTTAACTAAATCATTCCTCTCTTGGCTAGGCTACCTAGACTGGCGGAGAGCCGCACCGATCCCTGAACAATGCGGTTGTTCTCTCGTGAGCTACGGAGCTCGCCATCCCGAGAACTACTCTCAACTGCATCATCCAGCTCGCATATCTCTTCGGCACGCAGATCTGACTCTACATGGTTGCTCATGTCTATCGGGTCAGCAGTACTCTTTACTTCGCTAGCAACTTCGCTAACATTACAAGCGACACACACGCGCGGTAACTGTGCCAATTTGTTCGCAGCTGGCCTAGCTGTCTCTACAGTCCTCTGTTGGCACAGCACCTCGTCGCTCTCACTATGGCCTTTAACGGCCTCTGTTGCCACTAAGGCATCGTTAGCTGCTAGCTCTTCGAGTTCACCTGTGAACGTGCTGCTACTCTCACAGGTACTGCTACTTCTGTCGGCTTTCGGCTGAAATCTGCTGTCTACTTCCTCCCACTTTCGCTGCGTCCAGCCTACAGATTTCTCAAGCCGCTGTTGACTTTGCTCGATTAACGGCTCAAAACCTTCAATCTCTATGTTCAGTGCATCAATGTACTGCCTCGTAACTTCTGTTAGGCTTTCTTCCTGCGAAATACTTCTTAGTTTCTGCCTAGCTTCTTCCTGTTTTTGCCTAAATTCATCCTGTTCTTGCCTAATTGCTTCATGTTCCCGTTTCTTACTTAGAATTCGTTTACCCACTTGTTCTATGAATTTCAAATCATTCTCACTTTCGAGAATTGCTTTACGATTTTCTGTTTCCGTCAAGTTCTCCGCTACGTCTACCTCGATCTCTTCACACAACCACAACAGGTCAGCTCTCGTCAAACACATTAGGACCATGGTCGCTACTTTAAGCTTTGGCTCTGCTGTAACACAATACTTGCGGCGATACCCACGCAAATCAGAATACAAGTAAAAGATCCCAGCGAATCAAATCCAAAAACACAGCGAAATTGAAGCCTGGTAAATCTTACAGCCAAAACCAAACGCTTACCCACTGAAGCAGCACCATATCACCAGTCCTACTCCGCCGTATCCAGTCAGTTGCAAGAGGCGGTCAATCCCAAGTTGCCTCCAACTTGATCAGGATACCAGTCGGTCACCATGGGCCAACGTCCGTCAGCTGCCGTTGCTGTCTGCGAGTCGTAGGCCGATCTACGAGTCGTAAGTTGATTCCACCGTTGTCAACCAGATATTAGATTCGTCGGACGATCTCGCCGCTGCCACCATTTCAAGGAGTTGAAGGTCGTAGAGAGGAACTCGGTGAACAGGATCTATTGACATTATTTACATCTTAGACAAGACATACATCGACAGTCTAGCGTGACTCCCTTATGGAGCCCGCAAGACTAACATACAGCAAACAGCTTACGAGCACACAGCTCACTAGTACATCTCGAGCACGACAACGAGCACACACTAGCAGCCGGCAAAGGCTGCTTATAAGCACTTGGTCCCCCCTTGATTCCAAGTGGACGGAAACGTTCGTCCAGTCATCGTTCGACGTCACCGTTCGACGTCACCGTAGACCAGCCCTTTTGGAGGATGAGGGCTGTCATACACGTGCCGTACACACACAGGTGGAAAGGTCTGGAGCCGACGTCAGAGGGGCTTCGTAGAACTTCACTCGCAACGGCGACGAGGCTAGGGATTGGCGGCGGCATTCCAAGATGAGGTTACCACCGCTGGCGTAACTGGCTGTCAAACTTGCACTGCAGCTGGCCGTTCTTAACAACGGAAGCCCGTCTGCTGGGAGGCATCGCGAAGAATGGTAAAAAGGACACCAACAATGTATCCCCAGTGAAGCTGTTACAAAACATTTGTTTCGTTCGTGCCACAGCTGCGAAGAAAAAGATAATGATGCTGATAGAGACATATGCATCCCAGAAGTTGAAGCAATCATTGCCTCGCTAGCTAAAGGCAAAACTCGTGAGCCCGATGGCTTAAGTGCGGAATTTTATGAGTGATTTTGCTCTATATTACCTTCCTTTCTGCTTAAAGTGCGTAGAGAAGCTTCCTGAATTGCACATCTACCCAGCAGGCTCTATCAACGGCCCACACTACTTATTCCAAAAAGCAGTGCTGCTACTAAATTGCAGAAAGTCGACGGTTATCACCCCATATCACTTTGCAATGTGTATTATAATATAATTCCGAAGATATTAGCTAGTCGCCTTCAAGACATAATACAATCAGTGGTGGGAGGCCATCAAACATGTGACATTAGAGGAATATCAATCCAGACAGATATCCATGTTGCGCGGTGTGTGCTGCAGCGTGTAGCGGAAAGTGCAGGTCTGGTTGCAATACTTCAGGTTGATTTGGCAAAGGCATTTGATAAAGTTAATCACGACTTCTTGTTTCGTGTGTTAGAACACATTAACATTGGATCCATTTCTCTTAAAGGCATCACTATATGTTATGCTAATGGCACAACAACGCTAATAGTTAAAATAGTTGTCTATCCAAATCTATCTAACTGTGGCCATCGGTAAGGCATGGTTGTCCCTTGCCCCTCTATTATCGCTTCGTACTTAGAACCGCTTTCTTGCAGGAATTCTGAAGGATCATGCTTTTCACAGTTTCAAATTGTTATGCAATAAGATCCGCCAACTTGCCCATGCAGAAGGCATAGCCTTCTTTTGTGCTGACAAGAAAACTGTAGGGAATACCCTTGCCATAACGCAACAGTTTTGCTCATCTTCTGGTGCAGCAGTTAACTTTGAAAACAGTTCAGGGTTTTGATTTGGTCTATGGTGGGCGATGCCAACACATTTAGCAGGTTTTCAGTGGAAGTAAGACTTTAAGTCCATAGGTGTACCGCTCTCTCAATATCACAGTAGTAATCCACACTGGTCAGCTGAAGTTGCAGAAGTACAACACAAGGTTAATAACCGGCAGGGATGGCAAATGTCCATATTTAGCTGAGATGAAGCTTGCAATGTGTTCCTGGCAGCTCGACTTATGTTTGTCCTGCAGATACTACACTGCTCACGGCTCAGATTGAAAGCTTTCCATCGTGTGTTTGCTGCCTACGTATGGAGCTCATATGTTGAGGCCAGGCGACGTGATAGGCTTTTTTTTTTTACTCTTTAGAGTGGGGGTCTTGCCCTAGTTCACCTTTTTGTTAGGCAGCTTGTCTCCGGCTTATTCTTGTTTCGTGATGCAAACAGTCCATTTCTAAGAGAGATGTTACGACTTCGATTAATCTATTGTTTTCCAGAAATAGCTCTGTCGTCATCTGCCAAAGATGCACTGCGGGCTCCTTGGGGCTTCATGAAGGAGGCTGTCGAAGTATTTCACTTTCTTAAGGCTGGCTTTAGTATTGATTATATTTTCATTGCTTCCCGCAAAGAAATTTCCACTGCAGTAATAAACACATTGTTTCCTGTTCCCCATTCTCGTGCGCCTTATTTGCAAATGACATTACCTAGACGTATATAAAGATGTTTGTCCAATGATTATTCCTCTAGAGATCGCAACTTTTTTCTTTAGTTTACATTGGGCAACCCTTCCTTTCAAAACCTGGTTCGAAAAGGGGGCTGTTTCGTGCCTTGTTTGACAAACTGCCGCTTGTGTGTAAATGCTGAAACAATTGATCACTGTTTTATGGATTATAGGGAAGTCGTGTTCTTTGGGACATTCTCGAAAGCATACTTAAAAAAAGCTTAAGATATCACACCATACACGATTTGTTTCCGACTTTTTAAAGATCCCTGTGACCTGCCACATGGCCTGTTCATGTTACTTGGCCTACATAGCCTTTGGCGTAGTAGAATGTCCGACAGGCATGCTGAACCACCGTGATACACCCGCTCGTTTTTTCGAGAATCTGTTGCTTACATTCGTGGTGTGTACGCTTTCCGCCTCATGATGCCGCTGCACCCTCCTCTCTGCTTTCCTGCTCGCAACTGTCATCCCCCGCTGCGCTCAGCGTTCCCTTTCACGTTTCGCTGTGCTCGTTCGCTCTGTTACGCCGAGGTACGACGCCAAGGTAGGCCTACGCTCGCCGCAGGAATGGACGCCAAAGAGCTGCGTTCTAAAAGCAACGTTTCACTTCGTGAACACAGGCTGCGCGCAAGCGTGAGGTGCTATTCCCTTTTTGCACATTGCGCGTTGAATGCTTTAAAAATACGTTGAGTCTCGCGGCTTTTTCAAGCCTTATTTCTTTATATTTTGTAAGTCTTATGTCCGTTTTTCGGTGCAACTAGCAAAGATGGTAAGGCACTGAAAGTAAATGCGCAGTCTCAATTATTTCAAGCAATTTCGTAATGTACAATTAACACTGTTCATTTCCTTCTTGCTCTGCTGGAATGTCCTGTGCACGGCAAGCCCGCTTCTTTCGACAGACTTCTTCAACTCGTGCCCAGGGCTTGTTGAACACTTTGGAGTCAGTCGGCTCGGGCTTGCCCTGCCAACGCTTGCGTTGCTGCTCCGTTCTTCTCTCTCGGCACTCGATCACGAGATGAACCCGGTACATACATAGCGCACACAGAACCCACAACAACTGACAGAGGTCAACCCAGCGTGCCTCCGCCTACCCTCCTCTTACCCGCCGTGGTTGCTCAGTGGCTATGGTGTTAGGCTGCTGAGCACGAGGTCGCGGGATCGAATCCCGGCCACGGCGGCTGCATTTCGATGGGGGCGAAGTGCGAAAACACCCGTGTACTTAGATTTAGGTGTACGTTAAAGAACCCCAGGTGATCGAAATTTCCGGAGTCCCCCACTACGGCGTGCCTCATGATCAGAAAGTGGTTTTGGCACGTAAAACCCCATAATTTAATTTTTTTTACCCTCCTCTTCCGCGATGCTTCCTCTCCTTTCTCCTTCCTCGCTTCCCTCTGTGTGGCGTTACTTTCCTATAGGCTTCCCTGTAGGTGGCGTTGCGTTGACGTGCACTTATATAATATAAAGCAATATGAAAGCTCGACGTGTAGATAAACGAAGGAAAGACTCGTTCTATCACCAAGACAAACTGAAAATAAAGGGGAAGCGGAATGCTGCAATAATGAAACACAGAGCACTGTTAGGCCACTTTAAGTATGAGGTGGAGCATCGAATCTGAAAAGGAGTAATGGCGCCACCACTTACGTTCACAAATGATATTATCATGCTTAAAATCGAATAGATTGTCGGCGTTGGAAGTTAACCAAAGATCGGTAGGCCAGTTGGCTTTGTGAGCCTGCCGTAAAACCAAAAAATGAGGCAGTGCAGTGTGACATAGGTTGGGCCTATATTGAAGTCAGAGAATAACGGCAAAATTAGTTGTAAAAAAAAAAAAAACTCAGGAGCATGGTTGAAAAAAAAAATGGCAGCTAACCTGCACTTGAAAAAGCGCTGTCACAGACTGGAAGAAGAGATCAGGAAAGATGGCAACCAAGCAAAGTGTAATTTAAACTGCAAATACATAGCTAGGAGCCATCAGAAAGAAAGTGAGAAACATAGCCGGGTAATTGGATGCAAAAAAAATGCAAACAAGAACGACCATGGAGACTTAGAAGAATGAGTAGGAGGAGGAGGAGGAGGAGCAGGAATAAGCTCTATTTCAGGACAGCAGATTTGAGACCTACGCCTTTCTACCTAGATGACGGCGTTGAGCCCTTAGGCTCTGGAGGCATTGTGCACCGGAAGACCAATTTAGAAGAATGAGAAGAAATAAATTGGAAAAGCAAATCTATAAGATAACACAAAGGGCAGTGCCTTGCTATTTGAGGCTCGAGTGGGTCGCCTAAGAACAAAAACATACCGGTGGAAATATACGGAACGAGATGAAGTATGTGTATGCTGCAGCAAACATTCGGAAGCCCCTCAGCACATCCTAATGTAATGCGAAGGGATTCAGCCAGTGAGCTCCTGTAGGTAGCATACTACTTCCAAAAGCGCTTGGGTTAAAATGGATGGAAGCAACCGGTATTGGTGCAAAAAAACAGGGAAGAGATTGATACGAGTGTATTTCTTGAAGCCATAGCTAGCGGTACAAAGTTGATATTGAAGGGAAAAAACATCGACGAGACGTATACAAGAATGCTAGGTAAAACCATGTCTGCATACCTGATTACCAGACTAATTTACCTGATACCAGACTAATTCAAGCAGGCTAAGTGACTATTTGTCAGCGCCCCATTTCAAACGGCATGCCGTTAAGTCTTCATTATCATCATCGCAGCCCGCTCCTCCATACTTTACCTGACGCGCGATTCCCTTCAGCACTTCCAGGCGCCTTCCTCCTCCTTCTTCGCGGCGACACATATAACCTCGCTGATTTCACAGATTGGGCATGTACGCTTTCGCGTAAAACTCAGTGTCTGTATCTTTTAGCTCACAATGAAGTTACGGGATGCGTTCGTCGTCGAGAGTCGCAATGGCCTCTCATTCTACTGTGGCGGTGTGGCGCGTTTCTGAAAGCTCCAGCACGTCGTATCTTGCGGTTCAAAGCGTTTTAATATTGTATAAATATTGTATTGTATTTCGGTTTGCTGTGCAAGGTTCACGATGGTGGCTGGGAATCGGCCGTGTTTCTTAGCGGATACGGTGTTGGAATTCTAAGCACGAGGTCACGTGATCGAATGCTGACTGGAGCGCTCGCATTTCGATCGGGGCCAAATTTAAAAACAGCCGTATCCTTAAATCTAGGCGCACGTTCAAGTGCGTCTGATTGTCCAAATTATTCCAGAGTCGCCGACTATCGCGTGCCTCATAACCAAATCATGAATTTGGCATGTATAAATACATAATTTTAGAAACTCGCAGTTTCCTTCGAAAGGAAAATCATCGATTGTGAAAGCGAATTAGTAGGCAGCTATGCGAAGTAAGGATAGTAGTTTTATCGGCCGTATAAACTTGGAAACATTCGCTTACTAACTCAAATAACAACCATGGTGTCAGCGCACACAAGCAAACATGAAAACATTACACTGGATGAGAACGGACATTTACTGTCAGAACTGGTGCGAGCAAGCGCGGTAGCAATAACGAGCGAAGTGACGTTTGTGCGGTCTATCGCTTCAAAGAAAGCGACGAGAACACACTGCGCACAAAGGTATGAACCACCTGCAGGTGCGTTTCAAGATGCGGCGCGCGCGACCGCGCACAGCCGTGATACGCACTTGGCAGAGTCGAAGCAGCGCCCCCGACCCATTCCCTCCTGCACCGCCTCCACGCTCTCATCCACATATGGCGCGTGAGATTGAGCCGCGATCAGGGCCCCACCTCAGTTTTCTTTCCGCCCATGGTGCGGAGCCACGCCAACCTTAGACCACATCTCATGGGCATGCACGGCATATCCACAAAAGACAAACACAGAAATTACGGAGCATACACAATTGGAGGCGGCGCTGTCCAGCTCACAGGAAGAGGTCCAAAGGGCCATCATCCGACAAGCAAGACGGTGCGCGGAAGCCAGTGGGGCCCTTGTCTAGGGGCTCCACCCATTGAGCGTTTTATTCTACAATAAAGTTCTTCTTCCATGGTCGCGATCTTCGTTCCCCTTGCGCCCGATCGCGCAATGCGCAGTTGCTACCGGAGAGCAACGCGCCCGTCCCACCGTCCCATCAGCCCATGACCTTTCGCGCGACGGAAGACGGTGACTTTGCTTGCCGCTTTCTTCCCGCGCGTGCCAGTTTGAGCAGCGATCGTCGCCTTACCTCGCGTGCTTTCGCGCGCACATGCAGCACACGACGCGCTGCAACGTATTATTGCCCTTGTACTTTATAGGGAAAATCACGGCGACGGTAAAAATGGGCCTGGAGTGTCCATATAATGCCATCGCAGTCATAAGGCGATGCGTCGCGGAGTCCCCGGCCACAATTAGCTCAATTTCCATCTACACATCTCTTGAGTAAAGGATGTCAGAACGTCCCTATTATTTCTTACATGAGGATACTGCACGCTGCGAAGAAGCGGACAAGAATAAAATAACGTAATAACTAACACGGACGAAACATATGTTCTTAAAGGGATACAGAGCAAAAATCCAACAATATTGAGAAAGTACCACAGTTGCATTCCTAAGATAAGATTGCTCTTGTATATAGTCATTCGGGTTGTTTTTGAGTGGACGGCTTTATTTTCGATGCTGTGTGAGCGGCCATCGGGTCGTACGCAACGTGCTCCCGAGAACCAGCCGGCGGATCTGACGTCACATCAACCTTCAACAGCGACGGGGCGTCCGGACCGGCTGCGCGAAGTTTTGTTTTTTCAGCGTTGCGCCTTGCACAATGCTAAGTTCTAGTGAGAGTGATGGCGTGAGCGGAGATAATGACTCCGACTTGGATGAGCGGCCGACTGAACAACAACACGCGATAAAGGCATATGCGTACGATCAGTCCACGTCATCTAACGACAATGACGACGACCCACCGCAGCAGTTCCCCTCGTCGGTGCCGAGGGAGCCTGGACCAGCAACATGGTGTTTACGCTGTGCATTGCATGGATGAGCGTAGACTTTGAGAGATCAGGGGCGGCATCATACGTGGAAATCAGATGTAACTACGGTTTCTGCGGCTCGTGTCGCATGCTTGCTCTTCTCATGAACGAGAAAGCAAGACGGGAGGCGCACGCCTCATTGACAGTGTTGCAACCGTGGCAGTGCGCCCAGCGTAGTCCAATCATGCAAACGCTTTGCCGTGTTCAGTTTCGGCAGAGCGAAGACGCTTATACCTCAGCTCAGCACATTGCTTCTGCGCTGGCTATCGCGCCGCTCCCCCGTTGGTTCATCGCAGCAGGGCGCTCCTTCCCTTGGCCGTATCGAGATATGGCACCACAGAACTCCTACGTAAACTTACAGAACGGAAACTGTACGTTCCCCAGTGCAACGGAAAACCTTCGTTCTTGTATGGCGTAGAATGCGGCATGACGTGTTTCCCGCTTCAACGATTTCGGCTATACTAAAAAAAAACACAAAACGTGCTCGACAGAGATGTACCTCAAGCAAGGTAAGCTCGAGCTGCAATGTCCATTGTTTTCATAACACATTGGTGAGAGGCACGAAGTTTAGGGGAAAAAAAGCATTATACTAAATTTTACAGCACACATTGTTTGCTCTTGATATTTCTGCAGCACATTTAGTGTTAAGGTGCGGCAAGAAAGGCTTCGACACGAGTGGAGTACCGTAGAAAGCGAGTAAATTCGCCTACATGGACCTTTGCAAATATTCGGTGAATAAACACGGATACTAAATTCACATATAAGGCCAAAAAATGTTCAGGGATGCTTGCAACATGCTATCTATGGCTTAATGTTGAAAAAAATCTTGGTTTGTGTATTAAAATAAGTCAGAGAGGCTGCAAGGAGATTAACATTTCTATTGAATAACACAGGTGAGCAAGGGAAGCCTGAGCCTGGAGCCGACGCATCAACAAGCAAACTTATTTGAGAGGGCCGTTACGAAGACAAGTTCCCACTCTGAGGCTTCCCTTGGTCGACCACTGTTACGTGGTAGAATGTTAAGCCAAACTTACTCCGACCATATTTCAAAGAGTTTTCAAGGGCACACTGCTAAGGTTTGTCATCTGCTTTTGAAGAAAAAGAAAAATTGTTTTTAGTAATTTGTCATGTTTCAGAAGTGTGTATTTCAAGTTTCAGAAGAGTGCATTTGTCTTTTCTAGGTATATCTTAGGGTGCAGAGCTAGCGTGGTTATTGATTTCATGAAAACTGTTCATGAGCCTTTTGTAGTTAACAAATGTAACATTTTGCGCATATCCAGATCAAATTCTACTCCTAGCCCTTACCATCCGAACAACGTTCTGTTAGATTTCATCATCTCATATAAATATCTGGATGTACACAATATAAATAGCTTAAATTGGACCAATAATATAAGATACGCCATTAGAGATGCTAATAAGATGTTCAGGTACTTATAGCACAAGTTTTCCGAAGTACCGTTTCTTCAAACCTACAGATTTACAAGATTCTAATACGCTCGAGACTTGAATATGCATCTGCACTATGGGATTCTAGTAGCGTTAGGCTTATTACTTCACTCTACTCATTTCATTCTATTTCATTATAACCGCACCGCGAGTACCTCAATGAAAACTTACCCAGTACTTATTCCACTGGCTCACTACCGCAAGGTTGCCAGTATTTCTCTATTTCATAAAAGTTTCCATCACACCTCGCTTCACGACAACTTCATACTGCGACCTCAGTACATTTCAAACCGCGTTGATCATCGCAGTAAGGTAGGAATGTATTCATGTTACACGAAGTCTTTTTCCAATCTGTCATCCTCCGTACATCTCAGGAATGGAACCACGTTCCCTCAAGTATGGCGGCCATCACTAATAACAAACTTTTTTGCAAACATTAGCTAACCTTCTATGCTCAGGAGAATCATTAAGTTACCAGAACTCACTGCACTTGTATGTGTGTTTGCTTTACTCTACTATTTTTTAATCACTCCCCGTTTAATGACATATGGCTCTGAGGGTACTTCAAATAAAAGATAGAATAATAAACTGAAGAGTGACTGCCAGGGTTTCAGTCAACGTGAAGTATAATTTCTTCAAATTCGCATTGAGCATTTTTGAAGGTTCTAAATTAATTGCATTTTCATGTAACAAATTAACGTTGTGAGGCTGGATGCGATATTTGCTGGTAATGCCGGTCAAACTGATTTGCAAAGAGCCGATGACATTGTTTGTGAATTAGCAAGTGGGAGCTTGCTGCATTGTTCCTCTTCTGGACGTCATGACTTGAAGCAAGTTGGCATTCAGCATGTTACTTTTCCGGTTGCCCTAAGACACCCTTAAATACAAGTAAGCTTGTATGTAAAATTTTACCATTGCCGCTTGGTACGATACGAAACTGCAGACCGCTGCTTTCTTGATGCTCACACCCCTCTATCTGGTAAACTTGAAAAACTTCATGGTGAGGCACATAATTCAACAGGACCTGTTGTTATTATGGTGACTTTTGAGCTTCTTATACCTTGGCGTGGGCAGCCTGAGGACCAATAATCTCTCTTTTGTTCGTCTTCCTGAAAAGGGAGATGATGCAATCATGACAAAAGTGCAAGAACGGTGAAACAAAAGTTAGTCAAACAAGTGAACAGATCACGGTTCTAGGTGAAGTGTTCAGAAATATACCTTGTGAGGATTCTGGCACAGCGATGACATATTCACTGTTGCCTTGTACGTCTTGAGACAATAGAGTCCAAAGGGGCGAACAAATATAAGCAGCGTCTTGTAGGCTGTAGTAGAAAGAATAAAAGCCTCCATTACTGTGGCAGAAGTGTGGGTGAATTTGTGATTCATGTATGACTAAGAAGAGTGCACAAAACGCTCCATGACATAAAACACACGCACATACACAACACTGTTTTCAGTGTGCATTTCTGCCAGTGGTGTCTTGTGTGAGCTTTGCTTAGTGAAGCCTCGATTAAAGCAAATTTTTTGCCAGCTACTAGGTAATAAACAGTTTTTGTTAAGTACCAAATGCAATTATTCCAACCATCATCTTAAGTGCATTTGCACTAATGTGCAGTGAATTCATCGCAGCGTATCATTTATGTAGAAACAGCCAAAACTATTTATTCTTTAAGCTGGGCTCCGTGTTGGAAATTTTAACAATGTGGCAAAATAATAGGAGCTTTGTTTCAATTCCTTTTGAAGAGCAATAACTTTATAATTATTATTTTCCACTTTTAAGAAATGACTAAAGGAATCTGTTTTATCTGCCTCGCACGCGAAGAAATTAAAAGTTGAAAATGTGAAGCAGTGCTTATTTACTCCCCGGTGCACACACGTAGAGGCAGCAAGGTTAATCCATTTTCGTGGGTAGTTTCCAAACGGACTGTGCTCGGTTGTAGCGGCGAATTTTCACGCTAGCTAGCACATTTTTTGAAAAGCAATACGTGATTACGCGGCCAGACGCAGCAGATCACTAATGACAGACGCTGTGCATAAAGGCGTTATGGCAGTGGAACGCCGCAGCTGATAAAATTCACCGTCTTTAAACAAATTCGCTTGGTGGGGGCTATCGAATGTTGGACGCATAAACTGACTGATGTATTATTGCTATCTAATTGAAACGAACCTGCGTGACGCGGCTCAAAGGAAACGACCACCCCGTTCTGAAACATTACCACCGTACAATTTGAATCGGTAAACAGCACGTACTGCAATCGATACAAATGGGCTGCTGCATATAAGACATCAATGAAGTCTCACAACCTTTATTATAGTAATAAGACACAGACTTATCGCAAAACAACGGCTCCCTTCGGAGCATCATCAAAACTCAGCAGCTCCTACCTTCACCCATCAAATCCCACGTTTCCTCTTTTTTGTTATTGACCCTGTTCACCTGTTAAAATGTGCTCAGAACAATTGGATTAACCAAAGGAACTGTGGCACGTGCCCTTTTTTTCGTTCACTTGTGGATCTGCACAGCAACCTGAAAATACTCACTGCA